>NC_090671.1:14155046-15441296 GCF_013368605.1 Nyctibius grandis | reverse complement strand
TGTGTGTGGCTGCCTGGGTAACTACACACCCACACGCCTGCAGTTCGCTGCCCTGGACCAGAGCAGCCACGTGTGGCCATGGAGAAGACAGGGGAACTGTAGGAAAGCAGAAGAAGAAAGTCTCATACCTGATCTGATCCCTGTCCTAATCAAAACTGTGAACACGAGGATGCACGAGGAGGGACAAGGGGAAGGGGGGAGCCCGCACGGGTCTCCGCTGCCCTCCAGTGCGCTTTGGGGGCTGCACCCCCCTCTGAGCCCGCGTGTCCTCCACAGTGTCCCCAGCCAGGGCTCTGCCGAGAGCCAAATGCCAGCGTGTCCTCGTGCCTTGCTATGGGATGTGCTGCTTTTATCGCGAGGCACTAACAGGTTAACTTATTTACAACAATTACGTTCCAATTCATGGTGGGTGGAAGTAGCTTCTTTCATTAACCATTTCTTATCGAGGGAGCTATTTTCAGTGTGTTCCACAGGATTATTTTCCCCCCCTGCGATTCGGTGCTCGCTCGGCGGCAGGCAGGATCGTTTCGCACAGAGGTGACCTCCCCGCAGCTCGACTGCGTGTCAGTGTTTGAGGAATATACTTGAGTTGATGGGTAGGTTGTGAGCATCTCCTGACCTCAATCGTTTTCACACTGTGAGAACTGCTGGGAAGTGGTTTGACACAGAGTGTTTATAATCTCCATCAGAAGGAGCTGAAATGATAATGGGGCCATCTTAGCGAAAAGGAGACAGCCACCAGCCTCCCTGCTACACTGGCCTTAAGCTCCTCTCTGATTTGAGCATTATAATTAGTAAAGAAACAAGTTGTAATTAAATTAGGAGATGGAAAGGCAGGAGTACAGCCACCGCGGAGTGTGATTATGGGAGCTGCCGTCTGGCAAAGGGAGCACAGCTGGGACCATGACGAGGACACTGCCATCACCCCGCTCCTCCTGCGCCACACGGAAATCGGGCACTGGAAACCAGTCGGGATTCCTGGTACAAATGGATGAGTTCTGGACTTCTGCTACGACAAGTGTCTCCTGCATCTGGTTCTCATATCTCCCGCGGGCACACAGGAGCAGGGGCTGGCGCTGGTGGGGGGGAGAGGCTGGTCCCCAGGGACCCCTCCAGCGCCGGACATCCCCATCCCTGTCACCGCACGTGCAGTCGGTGCTGAGCCCTGTGACTGCCCTTGTTTTGGGGCAAGAGAGGGCTCTTTTGGGAGGGACCCACTGCTTGGAGGGAGTGAGGCACCCAGGGGGGCAGGTCTGCCCTGCGGAGGGGCAGGTCTGAGCCGCCCAGGGGGACCGGGAGAGGGGTGGGTGGCAGTGCCCGGGGGGCCGCAGGCTCTGGCTCAGCGACTCAGCCGAGATGCTCTGGCCGTGCAGATTTATTTCCTGGCTTTTAGCCAGCCTAGGAATGAAAATACTCCAGAGGGTGAAAGGCTCATAGTCAAGAGCTCTTCACCTCTTCCCTGAAAAGACCTCTCATCCTCATTCACTCAGGGGTTTATTACCACTCCACTGCCTGAGAATAACTGTTTGCAAAGATAGAGCTTGGGAAAAATAAGCTGCCCAGGTGCTGGAGTGCTTAGACCCGTCAGCTCTGGATTCAAAGCAGAGTCAGTTCGGGTCCCATCTTCCTTCTTCTAGCTGACTGATGGGCATTTTATTTCAGAGGGCCAGGCTGTGGCTTTAGCTGATGGTTGGCCACCAAAGAGCATCTTTATTAGCTCCTGGGTTTGGGGGGCTGAACACAGCAGGTTGTGAGCAATGCCCTTTGTGCTTTTGCTGGGAATTAACACTCAAAAACAGCTGGAGAAATGGGACCAGAGGTGTCCTGCCCACTGCTGCTCCAGGCAGGAGCCCTGAGGGAGCTGGGCAGGGCTCTCCCCAGGAGTTTCTCTCCTCCAGCGCAGCCAGACAAGGCCTGGTTAAACCTCCAGCTTTCTGAGCAGAACACGAGGGACGTGAGCAGGACTCATGTGGCACCAAGGCGGGCACTGGCACGGGGCCGGCTGCTGCTCTCGGCGGTGTGCAGCGGTGCCCTGGCCGGTGCTTGTGGTGCCCGGGCCCCTGGGGACACTGGCGGTGGGGACACTGGTGGTGGTGCTGCTGATGGAGGAGCAGGAGAGCGAGGGGAAGGCGGCGCGGGAGCCCCGGGGCAGGAGCGGGGCTGGCGCGGGAGTCCCGGCTCTCCCACGGTGCCCGAGCTGCTCCTGCCACCCAGGCAGCGGCTCCCGCACCGACAAACAGCTTCGCCATCCCGGCACTGCACCGAAACAGGCAGCTAGAAAGTAAACAGTGTCTGAAACCTATTCTCATTAGGCTAATTTACGAATAAATTACCATATTCAATGGCCTTATTTTTACTGCTCGTTAACAGGCCCATGATAGGATGATAATTATGGGATTTTAAGTGGCTAATGGCAGCTGGGGCGTCAAAAGCAGTTTTTACGAATCTGTTTATGGCAGGGAAGGTGACAGGAGGGTGGGACACTGAGATGTTGGAATCGCATGTCGGGGAAAAAAAAGCTTTAATTGTTGAGTATTTATTAGAGAGGAGGGAAGACTGTAATTTAAAAATGAAACTCTGAAAAACAAAAAGGAAATTAATTAGTCTCCTAGCGCTCCGGTGGCTAGTGCTTAAGGAGGACCTCGCCAGTTTGCATGTGGCCTCCGAGGGTCCTGAGGGCCACTGCCTGGTGCAGCCGTCCCCAGGCTCCGGGCACCGTCCGTCCCCCCCGCCGAGGGGGACCAGCCCGGCGACGCTGCCAGGACAAAGGGGCTTCGATGCAGCGGCGGCTCAGGGGTCCGCAGGGTGTGAGGTCGCAGTGCGGGGGGACGAGGGGTGCTGCCCTGCTGCACCCGTGCCAGCCACCCCGAGCATCCCAGCCCCACCGTGCCACGGCCGGCGGTTGCCGGCCCCTCCGCCAGCGAGGGCTGCGCGTGTCTCCCTCCATCCCTGTTCCCCTATAGCTGGTATTTTCTCTATACGTCGAGCCTGGCTGCTCATCATCTCCCATCTCCACCAATTCATCTCGTCCTCTCAGTTTAGTATGCAGCGCTCGGAAAACAAACACGTACCAGACTGACAGTGGGAATAAATATCGTGGAGATGTTGATTAGCATTTGATCCCAGCTGGGCCCCTGGAAGCTGCAGCACTGGAATGCCTTGGCAGTTTTTTAATGCTGAATAATTTGATTAGATCAGTGGCTGAGCCTGCTGCTCGCGGTGAGATAAACCCTCCCAACGCCGCCGCTCCCCCCGCGCCGCGCGCGCCGCTCCCTCCCCGGCCTGCTTGCTTTCTTTTATGGGGCCTTAAATACGTCGTTTAATCAACTCCACAATTCCAATTTAGCACAGTTGTTGACTCGCACGGGTGATAAGGCTCCGAAGGCCCCGCAGATCGCCGCCTGGTTTGGCAGGGCCGTTTTCCACGGCCTCCGGCTCCCGCTGCTGTGGCCCGGCCCGGCCTAGCGGCTGCCCAGGCCCTGTGTGCTCAGCCGGGCATCCCCACCTCCGCTGTGATAATTACTGACAGGGACATGTCCCCTCCACACCATGATATGATATCAGCCAACAGTTCGTTTTCAAAACCACAGTAATAACATTTTTTTTGTTCTTTTGAGGCACAGAAAGCACGAGGACACAGGGCAGGAAAGCTGCGATTTCCTAAGGCCTCAGCGATCCTCATTCAATCATTGATTTCTGAGATTTTCGTCTCCCTCCCTTAAGAAAAAAGAGTGGGGCAGGCTCCTACACCACCTAAAACACTTTTACTTTTAACCCAATTTAAATAACACTGCAGGCATTCCTTTCCCATGGAAGAATAATCAGTTCAGCGCGTGGCCAGCAAGAGCGCAGCGAACAGCCCTGACTCTTCTACTGCAGGTTTTTTCCAACATACTCTGCTGATGGCTATTTTCAAATTGTATTTTAAATATCTTCTTATTGGCAGAGTGTCATTTAAAAAACAACCAAGCTTTACCTGCATCACCAAGACCCCGCAGTTACGCTTCTCCCCCTACATCAAAAAAGGGAAAATCATGAATTACAGCATTTTCTATCTGAAAAGAATTATTTTATCTGGAAAAGCAAAACTGTGTATTTTCAGCCACTGACCTAATCCAAGATAAATAAACAGGCAGAGACTCCTTGTGCTCCCTTCCCCTCGTTAACATGCAGCAGAGGGTGTGAGGGTGACACTATCTGACAACCACCATCGCCAACTTGCTCCCTGAAGTTCAGCTGCTCGCGATTCTCACGCCCGCCAGACCACCGGCCCCCCGGGGCATGCACCCGCACCGGCCCCCCCGTACCCACCGCACTGGCCCCCCGCACCCCACACACAGCTCTGGGCAGCATTTGTCCCTGAGCCCAGGGGAAGGGTACAGCGTACAAATGCACAGACACCTCTGCAAAGATCAGTAGCTTTCCTCTGCTCAGGAGCAAAGGGTTTTGTGCAATATCAAATAATCAGAACAAGGGTTTTTTAGCTTTATTCTTTTTAAAAATTGAACAAATGCCAGGAAAATGCAAAGGAAAAAGTGACCCCTTCTCTGCGGCTCTGTAACAAACCACCCCTCTCAGAGTGAGAAGTGCCAATTCAATTAAAGAATCACAGAATCAGTGAGGTTGGAAGAGCCCTCTGGGCTCACCGAGTCCAACCATTGCCCTGACACCACCATGGCAACTAGACCAGGGCACTAAGTGCCATGTCCAGGCTTTTCTTAAACCCCTCCAGAGATGGTGACTCCACCACCTCCCTGGGCAGCCCCTTCCAATGGCTAATGTCCCTTTCTGAGAAGAAATGCTTCCTAATGTCCAACCTGACCCTCCCCTGGCCAAGCTTGAGGCTGTGTCCTCTTGTCCTATCGTTGGTTGCCTGGGAGAAGAGGCCAGGACAGCCCGGAGGAGTGTGGCACTGGGTGCTGGGTGATGTGTTTGCCTTTGAGTGCAACAGGTACAACTGAGACCCCACTGAAACAAATGGGCGTGTAGCCACAGGCTTTCAGGGAGGCCAGGACAAGTCACATCAAACAAGAACGTTTGATTTATGTTGAACATTAGATACATCTCCTGCTGGTAAAGGAACATGTTGAGAGCATAAAAATAGCTATCGTGGCTCATCTCTGGGAGAGAGCAATGGCCAACACCCACGGAAGAGCCTAAGAACAGAGCAAGCGAACAATGATACTTCATCAAATACTCTATTAACCTCCAGTAATTTATGGCTCAAGATCTTTCAGAGCCAGAAATAATGTCTGTGTATGGATGTATGATGGATTTTTCTGCCATTAATCTGTCCAGTAACTTTTTGAACCCATGTAAATTTTCGCTTTCACAGTATCGGTGAAAGATATCTCCTGTTTAACTGCACACGTGAGACCAGCGCTCCTCACTGCCTGGCTTCAACCTCCTGCCTGCCAGTGTCTTGTATGGTGAGAAACCATCAGCAGCGAATCCTTGGTCACCATCCTGGTTTTACAGGTCTCTGCTGTATCCCTCCTCAGACATCTCCTTGCAGGCTGAAAAGCCTTAACCTGGGAAATCCCACCTTTATCCTTGCACATCCCTGTGGTCCTGCCCTGGACCTGTCTTATTTCTATCCCCGTTTTTACGTCATGGAGTTGGGACAGAGTAACGCAGGGCTCAGGGTAGGGCCGCTATACAGATGTCTACAGCAGCACAGTGCTCTTTCTTTGCTCCCTAGTTTTCCCCAAACAATCCCCAGTATTTGGTTTGGGTTTAGGCCACTGCTGGATGTTGAGCGAGCGTTTCCATGGAGCTGTTTGTTGCAGCCCTCAGTTTTCACTCCTGGGAGCTGGCTGTCGGTACGAAGTCCTCTGGGCACGTGAAGATGAGATTTCCCATTCTACACCCCCCACAGAGCCCAAGATTTTACATTTATCTGCCTTGAATGTCACCTGCCTCTGCCCAGCCCCTCACTCCCGTGAGAAACCTCTGCAGCTTTTGCAGCTCTCCCTGCCTTTAGAAAGACAGATCACCGTGTGCTATCAACACACTTTGCCATGTCATCCCTTCTCTGGGCCATTTACTGTCCCCTCTTCCAGCACTGGCTCCAGCACAGATCCCGTAAATCCCTCTGAAAACCAGCAATTTATTTTGATTCCTTGATGCTGTCCTTTAGCCATGCCCCATGGACACATTGCCTCCAGCTGGGCCAGTTTCCTTCTTAAGGACTCCGCTGAAGGCCTTGCCCAACGCCTCCCCTCACACACTTGTCAGCTTCTCCTACAGAAACCCGGCCTTGCAAAGCCTGCCCTCCTCTGATGCCACGCCGGCTGCCTTCCCATGTGTCCCTGCTCTCCAGCTGGTGGATAGTCCCGTGTCTGTGGATCATCCCTACCAGGATGTCTGATGTAGGGCCACGGGCAGCAGCTCACCAGCTCTTCCCTGCTACTCATCAGAAAAACGTGTCACATTATTCACTTCTAGACCTTTAGTACCAAGAGGATTTAAAATGAGAGAATACATAATATCAACATCAGATTACTTATATCACATCAGAGCTCTTGGGGAAATACTACCTGTTCATAGCTCTTCATAACTGTTCAGGTGATTTAGTTGCCTTAAAAGTTCTTCCATCAACACTTCACTTTGAGACAGGTACAACTGCAAACACGTCGCTGCTGGGCTGGGCAGCGTTGGCCCAAGCCAAGGAACAGCTGGGACAGCTTCTGAGGTCCAGCTGTGCGGACACTGGGGGACAAAGCACGCTTTGGGCACTGCCAGCTGCCAGGTACCATGGGCAAGGACACAGGGGCCAAGGCATCGGCGTCAAAAAAGTGGCACCTCCAGAAAAGAAATGCCGGATGGACCATCGGGCACGCACGGCGCGGGACCCCGGCCACGGCAGCCCCGCGGGAACCACGGAGAATCCCGTGGGTGGGAGCAGTGGGCTGGCACCCGGGTCCCACGGCAGAGCTGCCACCAAGTGCAGGTTTGTGCGAGCGACCGGATCCTGTGTGTTGGCCCCTCTGATCACCGCACACCTTTTGCAAAAGGTGCTTTGTACAGAATTAAGAACAGGATTTGTGTCTTCAAGCTTTTGCAATTTTAACATCTGCTTGTTTTGGTAAATTTGACAGGGACTCTCTTTTGTCTCTTTTATTTTATTTTTTTTTATTATTTTGTACAGAAATTCTACGAATGGTGTTTTAAAAAGTGCTAACTGACAAGCCTACACAGGCTGCCTCCACTCCGGGAGCACTCTGCACAGTTGTTAACTTGTTAGACAGGAGCTAGATTACAATCATAAATAAATGATTTGCTGTCTCCTTACATTCAGACATGTAGCTTTTAAAGTGTAGCTGTCATCCCTGAATCAGATTTAGTCAAATGCTGTGTAACTGCAAAATTATCCTATCCTTACCTTTTTTTTTATTCTCCATATAATGGACAGTTAAATTGGATTTTCAAATTTGAAGTGCATATGTTTTTCAAATCCCCACAGGGTTGCCATTTTTTCATTTCTAAAGCAACTCACTAATGTTTATCATTACCACACAGAAATATTACAATTCTTAAGGGGCACCTTATAAAATCAGTACAGGAGAAATATGCTTTATCGCCTCAAAATGAAACCAATTTCTCAGCTGATTTGCAATTTATTTACATGTTAGCATTTGATTTTCTACTGATTTATAGCCCCGCATGCCTGTGTCTTAGCTGCTTTCTAAATAAACACAATCAGGCTGGGAAAGCTAATACCAAATTACGGAGCTTTGTTCTAGCTTTACTCTATTAATATGTTAAATCTTTTACCAATAGCGCCTGGTCTCCCCGAGCGCTGAGTGCAGGGAGAAGTCATGCACGGTGTTTTATAAGGCTCGAGCTCTGGTATGCTGCAAATAACCAGGAGGTGTGGAGAACCTAAGGGGAGAACAGAGATCTCGGAAAAAGCACAAGCAAAAAACGTGATCCACAATTATTCTTCTTTTTTTTAAGCCATATACTTCGAGATTCAGCCACACCTCATGAAAACCCTGGTGCTGTGGATGCTTTATTTTACAGAGCCATTGAAGACCTCCCTTTGCAGGACGCACGCTGCACGCACCAAATCCCACTTCCAGAGTGTTCTCTGCATGCAGCCGTACAGGTAACGGATGGCCAGTGCTGATGATGGTTTCAGAAGCTGTTTTTTTTTAATTGCAGGTAAATTATTCATTGGCATGTAAAATAATACTCCCAGCCTTAACTAACGTGGTAGTAAAAATAACCTCTGGCAAAGATCTCATGCTTTCAAGGTTCAGTTCATTAATAAACGATACGAAAGCAGTCGGCACAACGCGTTCTGGAAGTCCAGTGACTTGGTGGGCGATGCAGCAGGGAGGGGCTGAGGATTCGGATACGCGTTAGTCGTGGGGAAGCACGCCTTTGCCCTACGGACGGTGCCTGTGCAAATGCTGTGGATAATTAATGCAACAGTTACTCCAGCAGCATCAAAAGACCCACTGTTTAATTCAACATCCTACGAGCGCAGTGTGACAGCGGAGAGGAGAATTATTCCCGGCGATGAGTGACGGAGGGCATCAAGCATTCCTCTGCAATGCTCTCGCATCTCCCTCGAACGGCACGGCAGGTGGCTCTGAGCTGCGCTCGTTGCAGGATGGGTTGCCAGCCCACGACGTGCACGCTCACACCGAGCCTCAGCCCGTCCCTGTGACATGCGAAGGGTGTGCTGGCCCTGCTGCCAAACCCCAAACCCTGTGTCTTGGTAATTAAAATCCAAAGTGGCAAGAAGGCACCTAGCCAAGGAGGAAATGGCTTTGTGACCTTGCCCTCTGTCCCCTCGCCCAGACGCCCTCCCCGGCAGCCCCCCAAGCCGTGGCACCCCCGGCACAGCAGCAGCACGGCGGCAGCGGGGCCGTTCCGCGCCTGTGCACACTGCTGGCTGCTTAATGGTGCTTTTTTGTTTTTTCCTGTTGACATTGATCATAATTGTTGGCCCATCGATTGACACACAGACTCCTTGACAGAAAAACAAGGAATGCTCCGTGGCAAATTATTCACTCTCCGCCGGCTGAATCGCACATCCTCCTGCAACCAACCCGCCGCCGCATCCAGCGGGGGGAAAACAAAGGTCCTGTGATCCCGAGCGGGGATGCGAAGAGCTGGGCAGCAGTGGCAGAACGTCAGGTGCTCCCCACCGCCTGTCGGTGACGGGTGTGTGACAGCAATAATGACACCGTCAGCAGAGCGGCCCCAGAGCAGCGGGGAAATGGGGGGGAAATGAAACGCATCGAAGGGAAAGGGCTGAGCAACCAACACCGGCCGAGAGCAGGGCAGAAACCTCTTTTACCCTTAGAATTTGGATTTGGGAGCTCAGGGTCTATCCTGCAACCATGAATTAAAAATAACACGTCTGATTTTGGGGTGGTTTAAAGCCAGCGAGGCTCCTTTGAGGTTGGGGGGACAGACCAGTGTGAGGCCATTTGCCTCGATACACGCGTTGATTTGCGATGGGTTGTGGCCCCGTTCAGCACCAAAACCCACGGCGGCGGCTTGCCCAGCCCTGTCTTAGGGGCTTGGGAGGTGTCACTCCCCTCCTTCCCCAGGAAAGTTTGCTTTGCTGAGAGCCACAGCTCTTGCCAGTTATTTCTCATGAATATTCATCCGTGCCGGGGATTTCATTCAGCAGGGGAGGCTGTAGGACCTGTGGGTGCTTATGCAAAAACACAGGCACTTGACACCAAAGATGCTTGTTTAGTTGATGTGAAATCTCTCCAGTTCTCTTCCCCCAGTACATACACAGGCTTTGTGGCATGAAATATATTATCCAGCGAATCATTCATCAAAGACCTGGAACGATGCACGGCGCATGTGCTAGAGAAAGAAAATGGCCACCTAGGCGAGGGTTTAAGGACATCCAAGACAGACGTTTGATGAGCAAAATACTTGCTGTGAATTTGTGCTGGAATAAGGGTTAAACAGGGACTATCTATAACATCTTGTGTCAATCAGAGTCATCTGTGCAAATCTGTGGCACGATCTCAAAGGGAACTCTGGCATGTCAGAGGCTGGGCTGGGCACGGATTAGTCAGGAGCTAGAAAGGGCTTATATATAAAAACCTGACATGAAAATGCTTTGCGTGCATTTTTATAGCATGAGGCTATATATGGAGAGCTGTTCTCCCACTGGCTGCTAGGCAGAAGCAGGGAAAAACAATGAAATATATTTTGGGAAAAAGAAGGGACTTCAAAGGAGACGTGCTCCCAGTGCGGGGAGAGGGCTGCTGGAGAGGCTCTCCTGGCTCTCGGGGAGCTGGACAGGCGCCGCTTGCAGACACTTCTGATAACGCCTTTCCAGCCTTCCCTTCTTTTCTTTCCCTTTGTTTTGACTTAACGCTGTTTTTGGAGCTGGCTCCCCTGTCCCCCGCGCCAGGAGCCGTCCCCCCGCCCCGCTGCTGCCTGCGGTTTCTCCAAAATCTCCTTTTAAGAAATCAGGGCAGAGAACAGGGGAAGCGGGTCCTCGATGACGTAAGTGTTACAGATCTCTGCAGTAAGCTGGGCTCATTGGTGGCTTTCCTAAACGCTGCAGTCGCTGTCAGTGATCTCCGTGGCCGTTTGCTGTGCGAGAGGGTTGAAATCTGCTGGCGACTCCTGACATCTCCAGCTCCGTGGTGGGCCGCGTGCTGGCGGACCCGCGCGCTTCCCCGCTCTGATCGGCCCCGCAGCTTCGCCGTGACGTGGCAGATCGTTGGAGGGACCCGTGTCAGGATATTTTAGGGGAGCCTCTGCTAACGTTGCTGTGAACACCATCTCTCTGTGCATCGCACAAATCCCCTCCCTGGTGGGCACGAGCACGGCAGCACTTGCGGGGGCTGCTGCAGGCGGAGGTGGAGGGGCTGCTGCAGAGGCAGGGGACCCGCGCGGGGCTGCAGGGAAAAGCCTGTCCGTGCAGCAGCACCTTTGCTGCCGTCCTAACGAGAGCCCGACCACGGCGCCTGCAAGCGCCCGGCTCCGCGCTCTGCTTCTTCATGAGGAGCTTTGGGGGCTATTTAATAGATTACAGAGAACGACTCTATTCTCCTCAATCCACAAACTGCGTAATTAGTTAATAATTTGCTCCAGCTAAAGCTGATTTGAGCTCTCTAGTTTGCAGTTTCAGCTGCCTCCCCGATGGCTCCAGCCCGAGGAAGGGATGGGGATGTGCTGGGGGAATGGCGCAGGGCACGCGCGCCCTGGCTAGCAGGATTCCCCCGCTCTTACGCTTTGTTTTGGAGCCACGGACTTGTACAGCAGAGCCAATTCCAGTGAACCTGGTTTCTCTAAAATACATTCGCTCCAGTTGTGTTTTGTAGAAAGGGAGGAAAAAAAAAAAACAAACCTAAATATTTTCCCTGGGATAAGCCCCCACGTTAGTGCCATGCCCCTTTCATGCTGTTGCACATGGGCTGATATTTAAGGCAGGGACTTATTGTATAACCCAGTGCCTGTGGGATTAAAAAAAAGAAAAAATATAGTCTCCATGGAAATGGAGGCCATATCTTTTGAAAACTGTATCAGAGCTCTCTATCCTCTCCCCTTTATCATTGTATTTTAACCTACCAGCTGCATATTTAAGAGCAGAGCTTGCAAGATGATCTTACCCTTTTTTATTATTTTCCCTCATGTGTTAAGGGAGGGAATACTGACAGGGACAAGTGACAGCTCGCTAATTATTCCCTTACTGCCACTGCTGTTCTTGTTTTGGACGTGTTGCTCATTTTCCTCTGCTCTTCGCACTGAATAATGCATGGGTCCCTATCAGTATTCATGCGGTACCTTCGGGAACTGCCAGCCTAACTAGCTGATAACTGATTCAGTTTGTAACCGGTGCCTTTGGGAGTTGAAAGGAAAAGTAGCCAAGAACAAATTTAACACTTCTTTCTCATTGCCTTAGAACATCAAGGAGGGGTGCGGGAGGACTGCGCAGGAAATACATTTGTTGCCTGGAGCTGTTGGAGGTCCATAACCAAAGCGAGCGCGTTTAGCCCCGCGCCACGCAGCCCGCGAGGTCAGCGGGCGACCTGGGTGGGAGCACCCGGCAGGGAGAGGGCGAGGAACCGGCTCCTGCCGAGCAGTTGTTTGCAGCAGATGCCCTCTCTAGGTTTGGCAGCGAGATGCCAAGAAAAGCCACCCCGGAGCCATCTGTACTTTGGAGTCAGAAATAGCGCGAGGCTGGTGCGTGCGCCGGGGTGTGCCCCGAGTTATCGGCTGCTCTCGGCGCTGTACGAGCACATGGGAACAGCAACACCCAGGGCCAGCGCATGACGGGGCACAGCAAAGTGCAAACTGCCAATGCTGGGGCACGGGGCTGAGCCTGAGCAACGCCGGGGAAGCAGAGCCTGACCCTTACAGCAAGGTCTGCGCGGCTCCAAAGCGAGCTTCGAGAGCACCCTCGCATGCCAGGGAGAGCAGAAAGAAAATGAGGATGCCTGGAAGAAATTTCTCCTCTTCCTCCATTGAATGTGATTGCAAGCAGGAGGAAAGGGAGAGTGAAGTGGAGCATTTTCATGTGTGTCACGTTTGGTAAAGGTGAACAGTTATTCTGCGTACTACGTGCAATACACATTTCCCTGCCCCACGAGCGGGGAGGACGGGGCTCGTGCTGCCGAGAGCTGCTCCGCGGGAAACAGGCCATTCCCCCCACAGAAAGGATGAAAAACTGCACCGAGCAGTTGGCTGAATATTCTTGCTCGAGCTTTTCATCTGACATGTGTCAGATGGTGTGACCTTAACCACCCTTAATGGCATGACCTTTACTGCCATATTCACAGTTCCACTCCTCTCCAAGTGTATATGTATGTATTTAAACTAGTGCCATCGAGGAAGAGATGCATTGGGTTTTGGGTTGCGTCAAAGTTGTCAGACGTGCCTTTTGAAGGAGCTGAAAGCAGATGGGGAGATGACCTTGTAAGTGTCCATCATGCCTCATGCGACGGACAGAGGTTCAAGCAGGAAAATTTAAAAGGTCTTTCTTGGAGCTCGCACTAGGAATTGTTTGACTAGTTCAAACAAAATGAACTTTGTTGAGAAAGTTTAAAAGTTCCTCTTCCAAGTAAAGACCATCCAGCTGAATGCTAGACAGGCAGTGAAGTTTTTTCATCAGGGACAACTTCTTGAAATGCAGCCAGATTTAAGAGCAACTTCATCAAGATCTAACAGAAAAGTCACGCTGGGCTGCGTGCAGGCTGGACCAGGGCGTGCACAGTCCCTGCTGGCCACCAAGTGCTGGCAGCCACAAGCCCTGCATTCAGTGGGAGCCCCTTCGGACACAGGGCTGAGAGCAGGGGTGCCGCGGGGAGGACGGGCTAGAGGGACACGGCTACCCACCTCGGGAAGCTCTTGACTCAAAGAGCTGTGGTGTGTTTAACTGGTGCTTCTCCACTGTTCCTATTTCAGGCTTTTCTGCGCTTTCCTGGGAGGATGCACCACTCTCGCTCCCAGTACCATGAGGGAGACACAGGAAAATCCCATCAGCCCTTCCAGAAACGTGCAAACGAGGTGTTCACTGACAGCCAACAACCTTGGGGGAGGATCAACCTCCCTCTCCTTCTGGGTTCTGCAAAACTTGACAGCAGTTTGTATTTAGAGTCTGCTAAAGCCCCAGGCTAATGGGACAAAATTAGTGACATCTTTTAAAAGGTAAGAAGACAGTTGAATAATGCTAATCTCTTTATCGTCTGTCTATAATTACAGCAAAAAATAGGATGTCAATGAGAAGATGAACTACGGAATTGAAAATCCCTTGGTGATGACTGCACCCGTACTCCTTGCCCCGGTCTGCTGGGGAAGTTTGGCTCCAGCCTGGCAGCATCACTCCTGCGCCTGCTGCAGCGAACAACCTTCCCCAACCACAGCGAGCCTTGGAGAGACATTCACCAGTGTGTGTGGTGCCTCTGGGGAGCCCCTTGGAAGACAAGAAAAAAAGCCTCGAGATACTGTATGTCAGTCTCTCTCTCACTATAATTATCTTTATTGATTGGGGAATCATTTACATTTCCATATCTCTGGGTTTCCTGTTAGTGCTGCTGTTTAGATGTGTTCATGGATCAGATTTCAAGCGATTTCATCCCAGGGAAAAAAAGCCTTGTTAGGTACGAGCTCTATGCAAATCTCAGAAGAGAGGCAATGGGGCTTAGTGGCAAGAAGTAACACCAGGAATCACAATATCAGTGGAAGGAGCAAAGAGGAAGCAGCCGTGTCAGCAAAGCCATTTCTCACAGCATCCCCAACACACAGCAATGCACCGCACAGATTTCCTCCCAATATTTACTCAAAATAAAGAAGAACAGAAATACATGATGACACAAAACCACCCAACCAGAAATTCTTCTTTGCTGTGGGTTTGCGCTGTGTCCCGAGGGGATGCAGACAGGTAGACAGAAATCTCTGCTTAACGCAGGCTGGGAAGCAGCTGCGGGTGGCTCCTCAGCGTGCTCTCCCCTAAATATTTGCTTCCTTCTGCTGGCAGAAATCCTGCTTGTTTTCTTGCTGGTTACCCCCTGTTGTGCAGCTCCACGCGTCTTCAGCTGCTTGTTGGTGGCAGAACCCAACTAGGCGCGATGCCCCTCGACGCCTCCAGCCTCGGGCACCTCTCAAGGGAAGCAGCGTGTGTCGGTGGGCACTGCCTGGGTGTGGGGATGGAAGACTGGAGCAGCAAACCTCCCTTTCCATGACAAAAGGTGTGCGATGACGCTGCCTGGAGCGGGTTTCAGGTGCAGCATCGGCAGCCGTGAGCTGGTAACGGTTATCCTCACAGGAACTGGAATTGCAGAGCTGTGCTGCTCTGCACCAGTGCCCGACTGGTGGATTGGGGAGAGGGAGAGGGCAGGAAAGGGTCTGCTGCATCCCCCCGCTGCACCCTCCTGCCTTATGCAGACCCTCAGTCCCAGCCCGTCGGGGCCAGATGCGGGCTCGGGCACCACTGACGAGAGCACTGCTTCCCTGCATCGACCGGGGACATCCCAGTTAGCAGGGCTGGGACCAGCCCCTGCCCCGACTCAGCAGTCAGGGCTGCAGATATCTCCGAAAACAGCCCCTTGCCTCCCTCTAACCAGCCCCTTAACGCAGCCTGCTCCATCTCACCCAGACTAGACACAGAATCTGCGCTCCAAAATGGATGTTTTTCACATTAAAGGGCTGCACAAACATTTTATTTCCCATTTGTGGCCCTTTTGCAAACAGCAGAGAATCCACTCTTTCCTCCAGAAGATTTGTGTCCGAGGGAGCTCCCAGGCTGACATAAAGCTGCCCATACTTTCAAGAGGCCTCTCTGGAAAGCTCTTATTTCTTGGATTCCTCCCAAAATGAGGCAGTATCACTTATGGGAAGTGGCGAACAGGAGTGATACGAAGCGCTGAGAAAACCTTCCCGTTTCAGCAGAGGCACAAGTGTCAGGTCTCTACAGAAATATCAATTATATTTCCTGTACAGCTAATGAGATAGCAGTTGGCAAACACTAGCAGGTAAACAGTCAAACACAGCCTAGCACATAGTTTGGGCTTTTGGAATTACATTTTCCCGTTATTAAAGTGTCCCTGAGCGCTGCACCCTCTGGCATGTCCAGATAAAGAGCCCATAATAACCGATGGAGTGTGGTGAAATGCATGAGGGTCCCCATCCCTCCCTCCCCCGGTGCCCAGCTGAACAAACCCCCGGGCACCGCGGTGCCGTCAGGGCTCGGCACCTCCAGCGGGTGCAAACAGGCCGCTGGAGCTTTCACCATCACCCCTCAGACCCCTTTTAACCAGGTTTTGATTCCTTGGGTTTGACTCCATCGTATTGCTTCATCCAGTCAAACCACCGCAGAACTCTTCGGGGTGGCACCAGATTTACCTGCAACCAGGTACCTCCTTTTCAGGTGGGGAAACTGAGGCACAGGCTGGCCAACCTGGCTCCTCTGGGATCACCACCCCCCGGTAAAAAAGCAGCTTTCTCCCCACGCCACGTGTATTTCACCTCATCAGAGCTTCCTTTGCTCATTTTCACTGTTCTTTCTGGTGAATAAGAGAGCATATCTGATTCAGCACTCTTATTAATCCCATATGTAGCTTATGAAGGGAGGAAAAAGCAGTAATTAAGTGCAGTCGTAAGTTAAAAGAATTGAATGTGTGTTTCTTGCTTGGCTAATATCTGGCAAATGCCTTGTGTTTACTCAGTCATCTGCCTCTGATTCAGCTGAATTGTGAGGTTTTTCTAAGCCTCTCTGTGCTCCCTTTGTCCTGGCCGTGCACACAGAGGGTTTGTGGGATGCCCTTTATCTTCCAGAGCTTTCTGCACTCAAAGAAATACCTGCCAGGGCCAGCACCCACCCCTAGGTACACTCGTGCTTTCTCAGGCACAGCTGGCTTTCCTGACCTAACACCACAATAAACACATTTCAGACTCAAAAAACCACAAACTTCTACACAAAAAGGAAAGCTAGCAGGAAGATTCAGGGTTTGTTGCAGGCTGCTGGGAAAGGGGCAGCTGGGGGGGATGCTGGAATGGGGTACAGCAGGAGAAAGACAGGGACCAAGTGCTGATACGAGGCACAGAAAAGAAAATCAGAAAGGGGTCTGTGAGGGGGAAGAATGAAGCTAAACACTAAGAAAAGGCTATGCAAGTCCAGCAGAGCAAAAGGAATCAGCAAAAAAAACCCCAAACCCAAGCCCTGGAGAGCAGTAAGCCATGAGGACACAGAGAGCCTGCCCAGGCAAGCACCTTCAGGGATGCGATGGCACTGGGGATGGCATGGGGGGGTCACAGCCCAGCACCTGGCAGGGACCCCAACACAAGCACCGCAGCCTGGCTCCAGCCTGGCACCCCCCTGGCTTTAAAGGGTGGGGGGCTTGTTCCTGCAATCCTGCTCCTCGCAGGTGGAAACCTGGGGCAGGTGAGGCGTATATAAGGGTGAGGGCACCAGCCCTGTAAGGAAGTGGGCTTGGGTAAGTTTGGGGGGGCTTGGCCTTGGAGCTTAAGGTAAAGCTCAAGTGCGTGGTTTTAGTTTAGGCTTTTCCTGAAACAAAACAGCTCGTGTCCTGTGAAACTCCGGAGTGTGATTCTGTCAGTAGGGGATGGTGCGCAGCTTTACGTAAGGAGTGGAATTTCTCCTCATTGCTTTTAGGAGCTCCTTGCCTGTAGCTGTCCTGCAAGACCACTTTGGAAAGGTCCTTCTGGACTGAGAGTAAGGTAGCCCTTTGGAAAGAAAAGCATGAATTAACAGCAGTGTCCCAGTAAGATGGGAGCAGTGAGGAGAACACAGGCTCTTACCAAGCTCTAATGTGGTGAGCTTTCAAGTGGCTCCTAGATCAAGCTTAATCTCTCTGAAATAAGGATGAGTTACGAGCTCTCTCTGAGTTGTTTCCCTCCCTCAGGCACTGGAGGGTTTTAGAGTTTGCCCTTGCCAGGGTCAAGATGTGCTTCAAGGTACTTGACCAGAAGGATGTGGAATGAGGTGGAGCAAAAGCTGAGTGCTCGGGGCAGGCTCCTGCTGCAGGCGGTTGGTTCCTGCCAGGTTGTGTGAGAGCTGGTCCTGCTCTGCGGGTGAGGTTACGAGAACACACACGCTTGATATTCTGGTTTAATATTTTAACTATTGAAAGAGCATCCTCTGGAGCACAAAGCGTGCCGCTCGCTGCCCCGTGAAGCCCGAGGGAGGGCTGTGGTGTGCCCTGCCATGCCTAGGCTGTGCCACAGCACAGATCCCGGGGCCGTGTGTGTCCCCGTAGCTCTGGGCGCCCACCCTGCCCTCCTTCCCTGCCTGTTCGCCCACCCTGCCCTCCTTCCCTGCCTGTTCGCCCACCCTGCCCTCCTTCCCTGCCTGTTCGTGCTGTTCCCTCCATCCAGAGGATCAGTTTTCAGACAGCCCCAGTGCTTTGCCCTGCAGTCAGACTATTTAGTCTGGTTTTGGTGACCCTGTCTGACTGCTCAAGAATAAGCTCTCAGGTTTCTCCTTTCTCTGCAATCACTACACTTTTTTTTTTTTTAAACAAATACATACCTTTGAGCCTTCGCCTTTCAGAAGGGCTTAAGGTGGTCCCATTCCCTTCCTCTGCGCAAAGAGAAACCCTCCGAACAGCCCTGGGACTTGCACTCCTTTGCAGCTGTGCTGCGGGGAGCGCAGGGTTCCCTTCCCATGCTAGTCACTGCAGAGTGGCCATTCAGAGCTAATATTTACCCAAAAAATCGAAAAACCAGGAATACCCACGTCCTAATGCACAGGCAGCGCTTACCTCCGAGCACTACAGCAAAGACCCCACCAGAGTTTTCTTTGGAGAAGCAACGATATAATTTTTGATTTGACTAATATGTGCTGGAAAAGCCTGTTGTGCTTTAAATGTTAATTCCAAAAGCTTTTAAAAATTCCCATAAGCTCTTTCCTTTGTGCCGCTCAGCCATTGTCCACAGCCCCCAGCAAGAGCTGGCACTGTGAGCTCTGCCGAGTCAGCAGAACGGGCTCCTGCGCGGGACGGATGGCTGCCACCGCGCACCGCTTAATTTGGGTTTAATTACCATACACAGGCGAAGTAGCTGATGGCTCATCACGGGCTTTGCGTTTTAGACGTTGCTACTCCAGCTTCTACAACACAACAGTTGCTAAATGTACAGGGTGGCTTTTTAAAAAAATTAGGCTCTGTAACGGGTTAAAAGCGTGACGTATCTTTCTTCATAAATAACAAGCAAAGAATAGATTTTAAAAATAAAATGTAAGGGGCTGATGCCGTGTCATATAAAATGTCCAGAGCTTCCCCCTCGGAGCAGAGTGTGCCGAGCCAGGGAGGCCTCGGCATCGACCAGCCGTGGGAGCTGGGTGCCCGCTGGCACGGCCGCGTTATCCCGATTTATCGCACTGCCACGAAGCACAATAACTGCTGCGTGCTAATGAAGGCTGCGTTAATTACCCACCGCGGATTGATTTTCATGATTTGTCTGTCTGGGCCTCTCGAACGGGTCTGGAGGAACTTGGTGCTCGACCTTCACCGCGTTCAATGAGAGGGGGGCCCCTTGCCCCCAAGGTTTTGGGGGAAAATCGCCATTTCTGGGGCTCGTCCTGGCTCTGGGCACGTGCCCGGGGGCACCCCGGGGCTCTGCTCTCCCTCCCTGCTGCCCGCCGCAGCGTTGAGCTCGGGGGTTATTTTTATTGCGATGATTCTTGCTGCGGTGGAGGGAAAAGGCAGCGGCTTCCCAGCCCTGGCGGAGGAGGCACTGGGGGTGAGAGAGAACGAGCGCCCACCGCAAACCCCGAGCGGTTTTGCAGGGGACATTAGTGGGAAAAACACCAGCAAATTGATTCTAAAAGGCGCTCAGAGGGGTCTGCACCCCCTTCCACCGCGCCGCCCAGAAGCTTTTCAAGTGGAACAGCCTGCAGCTATTACAATAAACACCTCAGCCGCAACCTGTCTCTCATTTGCATATTAGCAGCCTTAATTTTGATGAAATATGCAAATGTATGCAAAATGAAATTCATCTCATAATGACACAAGGCGATTAAACAATTTTTATGCTTAAATATTCTGTTTAATGAAATCAAACAGACCCATGCGTGTGACAAATTTGCCTCAGCATGGAGAAATTAGTGGATATCAAAAAACTAACACAGAATCCCAAACACGGGACGTACTGCGCTGGGCATTGAAATCGCCTCTTCAGCGTGAAAATAATCAGTGTTTCTGATAACCAAATGAACTGGAAATTACATTACAGAGAACTGCTAAAATAAGTTAGTGGCAAGGTACTTTCTTTCCTGCTCTCCACAGAAATCCCGTCCTCTGGCCATCTTTTATTTATGTTCCAGATGTTAAACTGAGTAGACACACTTGCAGGTTCCTTTTGGATATTTTTGTGTTTTAAACAAAGAGATGATCATACCTCCTCGCGCAGCTGCAAGCACAGCGTCCGCGGTGGTTCTCGCTGCCACGCTGGAGGGAAGGAAGGGCTGCAGTGACCCTCTGTCGTGATGCTGAGCCTGTGACCGTTCATTTACTTCATTTACAGACCTCATTACTTTCCCCTCTCACTTCAGATATGATAAACCCGAGGTGATTTAACATGAGCCCCATGCATACCTGGGTTTTATTTTTCTGTGCACTATTTTTATTACAAATAAGTTTTGAAAGGAAGCTGCTGATGATGGTTTTTCTGTGTTCCAATTAACTTTGTTGTGCCGAATAATAGGTAAATTCACAACCAGCCTCAGCCCCTGCGGTGCTGAAGATCTGCTCAGTCCCCTGATGCGGTGGCACTCCAGGATGTATTTCCCAGTACTCAGTCTATCTCATTTGTGTTCTCGGTTTGTTTTCAGCATGCAAATTGAAAGGTTCTGCTGCTTCCCTTGGGTGTCTTGTACCTCCTTCTGCCAGGGAAAGAGAAAATGGGGAGCACTAACTCTGTGCTTGGGTCCAACTCTTTACACTGCTGGACTGTTGGCAGAGCCGGCGGCCTGCGCACCACCGTCCCCTCCGCCTGCCCCACTCAGGGGAGCGGGCAGGCAGCACCGAGCCTGGCTGCTGGCTCAGGATCTGGTGGCTTTGCTGTCCTCCAAGAGCCCCATCCTGCCCGGAGGAGCCCTGACCCACGCACAGCACCCAGCTCTGCTCCAGGCACGGACAGGGACCGGCACGTTTCCATGGGCTGAAGCGATAGTGGGGTTGGAAACGATCTTTGCTTTCATCCATCATCGCAGGATCATCCCAAACTTTCTGTCTGGAATCTCTTGTGCCTCTCCCACCACAACAGCATCCAGATTTTCCCGTTTCCTCCCTCACTCCCTCGTGTCTCGGCTGCTTCAGCTGCGCCCTGTCCCAGCCATGTTTCTCCTGGTTATATCCTGCATTTTCCTAATTCTTCCAAGCCCTGTGTCTTTTGCTGTTGGTGGTATTTGCAACTTATCCCAGCTGAGTCTCACCTGTAAACTTTATTGATAGTGTGTTTATTCTCTTTTTCAGAGTATTAACGGTGTTTATAAGCAGCACTGGTCCTAGTGCCTCCCCAGTCCCCCCTGATGCTCGTCCCGCTGCTCCCGCAGAGCCTGTGTGGGGCAGTAGGAGCAGCGGGGCCGGCTCCTGCTCCTGAATCAAGCAGTGCTGGTGCTGTGGGGCAGCTCCAAGCCATCACCCACCCCCCGCCCAGGGCGTCGCGCATCTGGAAATACCATCGCTGCCTCCGGATTCACAGCCGCGTTTAACTACTGCTCTCTCCTCCTGGCCTCACACTCCCTACGCAGCACGTCCCCGACTTCCCCTCCTCTCCTTCTGGGCTGTCACGGCGTAATTGATGATTTTAGGGAGTAGTTGACTCAGGCTGCCTGGTTTTGCTCTGCGAGTTCATCCCCGCAGCCCGGAGCCGGGAGGCCGGTGCCTCGCTGGCAGAGCGTGGGGCCGGAGCTGGGCACCCCCGGCCAGGCTGGGACGGCTCCGGCGCTGCTTGGTCCCATGGCAATGCCCTGATATGGACCGAGGGCATCACAGGGAGCACGCCGTGCCGTGCCACACTGTGCCATGCTGCGCCACAGTGCTTTGCCCTGCTGTGCCATGCCATGCCATGCCGTGCCATGCCATGCAGAGCCATTCTGCACAGAGCGACTCTCCCCAGCCCCTCAACCCAGTTAACAACTGGGAGCTGCACAGGCGTTTTTGGCACCTTCCTTCCCCCAAGGGTGACTCCAGACCGGGGGGCCCCTGGGTGAGGGGTGCATCCCAGCAGGGATCACCCCCGCAGCACCCGTGTCCTCTGGTCCTGTCACCCCTCGGATGGTGCAACCACCAGTGTCCCAGCCTCCTGCTCTGCCTGTCCTCTGCCTTTAAATCACTCCTAAGGCAACAGGTTACGGGCTGAGAAGTCCTTAAATTATCTGAGAAAGTTTATGAACTTTCACAGCATAAAACGAATGTGACATTTCCTCACCATAATAAATGTTCATCAGAAATGACTTGATCCAAACAACCTTGTGCTACAAAGCCAGCGGGCCATGAAAAGCCTTTGACAAAACAATCTCCTTTAAAGGTGGCTTTGCTGGAATTAGGGCTGATTACGATCAGATGGCTTAGTATTTTGACCTTGTTATCTTCCCATTATTTTGACAATTCACTGAATATTTGTAATATTTCACTCTGGATGAGTATCCTCACAAAGCGAGGTGTGAACAACTGCTGTATTCATTTTTCTGTACGGGTTTAGCTTGACTGAGAAGAGATGATGCGCCGTATCCTTTCCCTGCTGCACTTTCTGATTTTGGATGAATAAAAAAGGATGTAGAAAGATGTTCTTCATCCAGCCACCACCTAGCAAAAATGCACCCCGTTTTTTTAATGGTTATGACCTGCACTGTGCTGAGCCCAGCTGGGGCTGGGAGCTGCGGCAGCTCCGTTGCAGCACCCTGGAACTGTGCTTGCAGCTGGTCGGGGAGCACTGGGCAGCACTGGGGAGCACTGGGGAGCAATCCTGGCCCTGTCCACATGTGGTTCCTGCGCTGGAGGGTTTTCTTCAGGGACCAGACAAGCAACGCCTGAATAAATAGGCAAAGTGGATGCAATTCCAAGCTCATATCATGTTATAGTAATCAGAGGATAAAATTGTTTTTCTCTGTGACCTTGTTACAACCATTTGCGAAGTCTGTGGAGAAAACTGCACGCCTAAATCAATCCTCCCCTTGGAGAGCACCACTTCTCTCTCTGAAGTCAATTAAAAGGAGCTTTAGACGGGGAAGGGGACGAGGGAGCTGCGGTGCTGCGGGGACACTCTGAGAGGGCTGGTCGGGTTCGGGGCGAGCGCCGTGGGAGCTCCCACCCCAGGACGGACCCAGTCGGTGCTGCGTGATGGGAATTGCATGGACGGGTGGGGCCTGATAGCGCCTGTTAATTGATCTGCTTTTGATAGTGTGAGCTTGAGTTTATTGTACAACCTCCCGGCACAATTGGAGGGCTGCCTGTTATTATCAGTCTAAATAAATACGGGTTAGCAACAAATTCGAAACATCTGCTTGGGCTGAAACTGTCTCTCTGTTAAGACTTTCCCAGTAAAGCGCCTTGTAGGAGCGAGGTGGTGCGGGAGCCCCAGTGCTGAGGGATGCGTGTGGGGGGCAGCTCGCCAGGACCCCGGTCACCGTTGAGTGTGTCTGACCGGCCGTGCTGGGCTCCTGCCCCCGAGGGTCCTCCAGCGCTCCCAGGAACGCTGCTGGGTGGCACAGCCACCCCCACCACTGCCCCAGGGCCGTGCTGGGGTCCCATGGCCCCTTCCTCGGGCACAGCAGCGCTGGGAACAGTGCGGTGCCGGCTGCCTGACCCGAGTGTCGACGCAGCCCCCGGTGTCTGTGGGGCTGGCGATGCCCGGAGCCCTGGGATGCTCAAGCTGAAATTGTACTGGAGTGGCTCAGGCTTAAAGCAGTTCCCAGACTCCTCCTGCACAAAGACAGCTGAAATCCGAGGGAAAAGCTGCCCAAGAGAGCAGCCGAGCACCAGGCTGCAGCCGCTGAGGATGGGACGGTGCTGGCAGGGGCTCCCGGAGCTCCCCAGGGCTCCCCAGCACCCAGGGCTCGGGGACTGGGCGACAGGATAACTGCGGGGGGAAGGAGGGAGGGAGGGAGGGAGGCTTTCTCACAGGAACCTTGTGGGAAAAGCAAAACCTCACGTCGTGGTTCACTAACTGCCCGCCTAATGCTGTCCCCGAGGGAGCCGGTCAGGCGCCATAAAACCAGGCAATTTGCCCCGGAAATAGGTGAGGAGACGTAAATGTGCTGAGGAGCCGTCACGGTGCCACCCCACAGGAGCCGGCGTCCTGCCAGGCAGCTGGTGTGGCACAGGGGCAGGTACCCCGCGGCGCGTGGGATGGGGCTCGCCATGGGGGAACCGGCCCGCCCCGAGGGTGCGCGGGGATGCGGGGTTCAGGCTGCCTTGCACCCTGTCCTCACACGTGGCACGGCAAGGCACCCCACGCCCCCACGCCGGTGCTGCGGCCCCGGGGTCCTGAGCACAGCGGTGCTTGTGGCGTGCCCTTGAGACCCCCATTCGGGAGCCCTTGCGGTGGCCAGCACTCGTCCTTCCATGGACCCATGGTGGGGGGCCCGGCCATGCGCTGGGACAGCCAGAGCTGGGCAAGGGAGCCTGGAATTTCGGCTCAGACGAGCACCCAAGTCCAGCGGCGTGTTGGGTGCTTGTCGAGCATGAGCAAGGCTGGAAATCGTAGCACACGTCAGCGTCAGTGCAGCGCTGAGCGGGGCCTCGGGGCTGCTGATGCAACAAAGAGTTTTATTTATTTTTGGGTGCACGGGATGCTTGGCGCTGCATAAATAATGGTGCTGTATCGGTGGAGGCAGCGTGGTGCGCTGGGGGCAAGCGCATGCTCGGGGTGTACTGTAAATCAAGCACTAGAGGATGTCGTGGAGACGAGATCCGCGTTAACCTCATGCACGAGGAATTTGAGAAAGCCACCTTGGCCACCCTTATCCTTCCTCCCTCGGTGTCTGAGACAGGCCAGACCCTGTCAGCTGGTCATCTGCCTGGATCCTCCTAAATCAGTGCTCTGCTCTCGCTCTTTCCTGAACACAATCCTATCTCCTCGCTGTTGGGCAGCAGCCAAACGCAATCACTTCTCTGAAAGACTTGCTAAATATGTTCAGCAAAAGAATTTAATTAGCCTCTTTCTCTTCCACATGAAGCTTTTTAAGAAAAAAAGGGGGGAGAAAAGGAAAAGAAAAAAGCTCCCTGTCTTCCAAGTCCTTCTTCTCAGCTCATTGCTGTAGCCTGGCTGCTCTAGTCGGGATTTCACTGTATCCGCCTGGGGAGCGGAGCCCGGTCCTGCCTGTGCACCGCGCTCTCCCCGGGCGTCTCGGGGAAGGAGCCGTGCATCCCTCCTCCCGCCGCAGGAGTCGACTTACTGGGGCTGGGGGTTACAGGATTGTTTGGTTGGGATTTTTGTTTTCAGTCTGAACTCCTGTGAGAGATGAATCACAGCGGTTGCTGCCAGTTATTTCCACGGCAGCATCCGAGGGATGCCCGGGGCAGGACCCGCGTGCTCCACGGGGAGCAGATCCACGCGGAGGGAGCCCAGGAGCCCTCGAATCCACCGGCGGGGCTGGCCGAGGCGCCGGCTGTCAGGCTAACGAGTTGGGAACCAATTTGTTAGGAAATTTATGAAATGTTATGTAACTGCGAGGAGCCCAAAGACAGACTCTCTTAAAACGATATCCTGGTTAATCATCTCCTTCATCCATCACTGCTGCTCAAGGATCCTCTCCCTTTTATGCAGAACATAAATTACTGGGGGCAGGGGCAGGGGCTCTACAGGTGACGGGAATTATAAACACCTGGTTGACCACAAATTACACCTCCCGCACCATCAGCGAACGCAGGTGAGGGCAGCTGCTGCCCTCTGTGAGCGCCAGCTGGGCTGGGGGCTGTGCGAGGGGTCCGGGAGCCCTGGCAGCCCAGCCCTGCTCTCTGCGTCTGTGACCAGGGATGACATTTTAGCTCTGATGGTGCAGAATCCATATTTCTGTTGTACCTCCTCCGAGCCCACCTCGCCCTGTGCACCCATGAGGACAGCAGTGCCGGGACCCCCCGCACAGCAGACGCCCATCCTCCTCCTCCTGAGCGTCCCTCAAGTACCAGCTTCAATTCTGCCCTGACACGTTGAGAGCATCAGAGCTTGGATGTCAAACTCCGCCCCGAGAGGCCTAATTTTTAGGGGGACAGCACTCAGCGCTTTCTGAACGCCCTTTTCATTTCCCGGGTATTTACCCAGAATCACTCTCCACTCCTGCAAATCTTGGCCATCGCTTTTATTGCACAGCATCTGCGCAAGGCGGCCAAAGCTAATGCTGATGTTGGCTTTCGTGCGGAGCTACGGGTTAAGGGGAAGGGATCAAACCACAGAATATATGGTGAATGCAGCTTTTCTTGTCCGTGCTGCATTGTGATATATTTAAACTTTCATTTAGCATAAATACTGTAGGTCAAACACCAGACAGATTCACCAATTATATTTTCCCCTATTAGATGAAATATGTTTCTAATTTGGCTATAGTTTTGTTTTATTAGACCTGTGGCAGCAAGAGTGACCCTGCTTCAAAATAACCTTTTCAGATCATTTAGCTCTAGTCTTTTGCAAATAGAGTTTGATAAAGCAAAAATGTGCCAGTCTATTTTTTAAGCGAGGGTTATGTGAACCCAATTCCTTCCCCGAGTCAGGCAGGGGCCCCGCCGGAGCTCGCAGCCGCCCATCCCGCGTTACAGACCCGCCGCGCGCCGCTCAGAGCTGAAGCGTTGTTTGTTTTGCACAGCGGATTTGGGCCAAAGGATTTTTTGTCTCTTTAAAATGTAATAAAATATAGTGTTAGCATTTCCTGGGTTTCAGTGCTTTCAAGCCTGAGGGCCTTTGGATGCTGTCTGAAAGGACTGTGCTGCCCCGGCTCACACGGCCCTGCCGTTCTTAGGAAGAGGCCTCGCCTCTGAGCCCAGAGCACGCGCCCACGGGGTATCTGCCAGCATCAGCTTCTGCTTTTTGTGTGTTGTGAAAACCACACAGATCAGTTATTTTGACTTCATGCAATTCCATTTTTCTCCTGGCTTATCTGATCCGTTATTTCACCAAGGGCTTTATTTCCTCCAGGCTCCGAAGGAACGCGCAGGGCTTCCCGCAGCCCGCGGCCCCTTTCAGCCTCGGCGCTGATACCCATCAGCTCCCAGGGCCGCCGCGCTGCCGTTATCGCGCCCGCTACAAACCCACGGAGGGGCTGAACACGGCGGGCGCCTGCCTCTGCGGAAGTTTTCCTCGGCACCTGGGGTCTTCGCCCCCGCTCTGCCCCTCCGTGCATCCCAGCAAGCGTCCGCACGTCCCCGCTCCTGCCCTCACCGGGGTGTCCTTGTTGGCAGAGCCCGGCTCCTCCGGGCTGCGGGTCTGGGGCTCTCCGGGACACGCTCGTCCGGAGGCTTCTGCCACATGAGGCACCACCGAAGAGATTCTTCAGCACTGGAAAAGTTATTTTCCTAAACGGACGTTAATGTTTTTTCCATTAATTGGAAGAAACTCCGAGGCTATGGAACAGCTTTAAGTGATATCACTGTGAAAAATTCCCAAAAATTCACACTGAAAAGGGCTTATGAAACCCAGACTTTTCCCAGCCAAAAGGGACTTTAAAATAAGCCCCTTTTCCTGCCCTGCCAGGGCCTCCGCAGCGTAAGGGCTGGGGACAGCAAAGTGCCCCTGCCCTCGGTGGGCGATGCAGGCCGGGAGGCTGTTTTGGCTGGCACAGGGAGCAGCCACCCCATCCCACCCTACCTCATCCCATCCCACTCCATCCCACCCCATCCCACCCCACCCCATCCCTCCTCTGTGCCTGCCCCCCCGAGAGCCAGCAGACCCCAACACCCGAGCGCCCGCCGCCAGCGCAGCTGGCTCATTACAGGTGCTGTCAGCAGCAGGGCTCTTCTCCCGTGATTTATCACACCAAGTTCCTGGAAGAAGACGAGGACGACCAACCCGCCCCAGAGCAGCGCGGCCATCCCGGGAGCCCTTTGGGAAGGAGCGAAGGAGCCAGCACGGCGCGGGGCTGGCGCGGAGCGGCAGGATGAGCCCTCGCCCCGAGGCAGGGGGCTGGCAGGGGGCTGCCGCTCCCCCCGGACCCTCGGCAGAGGCACGGCCGGGGGTCCTGGCTGTGGCCGTCCCTCCCCGCAGAGAGCCCGGGGGCACCTTCTCCCTGGGCTTCCAGCGAGGGCCGAGCTGCAGCGCTCGGGTCTCACCCAGCGCCGCTCCGTCAGCTCTGCTTGACCCAAGAGATGATATTTGTTGTTCCTCGGTGACCCCCAGGCTTGAAGTGCCGGTGAAACCAGAACAGTGGCTCTGTGAAAATGCCGTTTCCCCGTGCCACACGTGGCCGGGCGGCAGGGCCGGCTGTGAGCATCGCTGTGGGATGCAGGACTCCGCTGAGCCTCGGCCCCTGAGCTGCACCCCACGCTCCTGCTGCCCCACCTGCCCTGCCAGGGCTGAGCCTGGAGCTGGTGGCCACGGAGGAGGCGGATGGCGCCCACCCCGCTGCCCCCCGCGGTGCCCCAGCGAGGGCCGGTGCCCGGGGAGTGCCCGGTCCCGAGGCACGCGTGTGCCCAGCGCCGGCGGGCGGCAGGACGGACAGCCCGGCTCACGCGCATCAATTAGCCATGTGCATAATTGCTTGCAGAACTGGAACCTTAATTTGCTTTTAATTCCTCCCAACTTGCCCAGTCCCCCAATATCTCCCTGCTCCGTCAGACATTCCAACACAAACACAGATTTTTCTGGAAATGTGATTTATTTCCCCTAATTTTAATCTCTTCTTGCATTCTTCAGCTTAAGAAGCAGAACCCGTGAAGAGTTTGGCTGACATCAGTATTTGTGGAAAGGTTTCCTTTTATCCCCTCTTCCATATTTTTCTCAAAAACAGCTACCTAAATCCAGATCAGATTAAGAGAAAAACCTTTAAAATGGGTTACATTAATTTAGGAACTAGATCCTTTGTAACGATGAAAGCAGCACAAAATTCTTACGTAATAAGTCCTGCTTTATAAGTGCATTAATTCTTAAACTATATTGTTTTAATAAACAAGGCTCTAGACGTGCCCAAGGGCACTGTTATTCTCAGAAGAGTTTTCCAAGAAGGCTTGTGTTGTTGGATTATTATTCCACGACTTCCAAGTTCACTGAGCGGAGCTATTTTTTTTATACTCATATTGCAGTAAAAACAACAACTTTCGAATACTTTTGTCAAGGAGATTGGGAATCAAAATGGAAACTATTTGTGTAGGATGAGAAGTGCTGAAAGCCTCTCGTTTCATGCAATTAGATTTGGAATCCGGGGCCTGGCTCACATTTTTTTTAAAAAGTGTTTTCAGAAGGGCTCCGTTAACGAGGGGTGGGGGTGTAGGGAACGCAGGTCACCGCGGCGCTCCACGGGCTAATCCCACTCTTGGGAACGCGCCTGAGGAGTTACAGCCAAGGCTTGGAGGTGCCAAGGCAGCGTCCCGGGGTGCACGCTGCAGCAGTTCCTGGTGATTTCTCCCAGGGGAGGCTGGATGCTGGGTGCTGGGTGCTGGGTGCTGGGTGCTGTGCTCACCCGGAGCTGCTGCAGCACCAGGAATCCCTCGTGCCGCACCTCCTCTCCCGGCACTTTCCAGCCCCGCTCCCCGCAGCTCGCCCAGATTCACCCCCGAATGGGTGACCCAGGCCCCCCCACGCGTGGACTGCCAGCAGGGATAACAAGACTTTACAAACATACTTTGAGATCCCACCGTTTACCAAGCCTGGAGCAGAGGGGTTTCGCTCCTGGGGGTTCCCCTTGGTGCTGGGGGCTCTCAGTCCATGTTGCATGGGCTCACGCCTGGAAAGGCTGTCGTGCTGGGGCTGTCTTGCCATCTTTAGAGGTGGAAACATTCACAGTGTATTCACACCATGTAATCACCGATGACGTCTCGATGTGCAGTTTCTGGGCTCCCTGCTCTCCCCTGACCGTTCCCCCACCGCAGGGGGAGGGCAGCCCCTGCCGGGGCAGCCCGAGGGACCTGCTCCCCCCTCGCCTCTCTGCTGTCACCGGCCCTTCTTTCAAAACCAGATGCAAATGAAGGGAAATCTCACCCATTTGTGCCTCCGTCGAGTATCTTCTGCCTTATTTCCTTGAATTATTAGCTCTCTTTTATTGGGTTTGGCTTGCAGGAGGATGACTATTTCATCCATCAAATCAGAATCTTTTTAACACTAATACTGAATTTATAGAAGTGGTTAAACGAAGTGTTGACAATATGGACAATGTGTTTCTGATTAACGCTGCAATTTAAAGTGAAACTGCCAACTGCCGAGAGTTACTAAAACAGAGCAGCATTTTTCCAGACCCCGTGGGCCCGAGCTCAGCGTCGCAGCACGAGCAGATGTCGGACACCGCGCCTGCGAGGGGCTGGCTCTGCAGCGGGGCTGCTCCCTGGGGCTGTGCTCTTCCCCTGGCAATCCTACCCGTGCTCCGCTCTTCCCCTTTTATTGCCCTGCTTGGGTGCACTTGTAGGTTACCAGCAGTGACACCTTTTTCAGCTGCTTCCCGGGGAAGGGGATGGTGGGGAAGGACACCCTTCGCAGCCCCCTCGGGGGAGTTCTCCCCCATCAGCTTGTTCCACGCAGGGCAGCGGGCTGGCAGGGACCATCCCGCGTGGACCGGGGCTGCCGTGGGCCCATGGGTGCTGAGCTGCACCCTCCGGGCACGAGCACCCAGCGCAGCGCAGGCGTGGGTGGGTGGTCGAGCGGGGTGGGACCGAACAGCCGGTCCCTTTATCTTTGAAGGACAGCAAAGCAGACTAAAATATCCTTTTTTTTTTTTCTTTTTTTCTTAATATGTGACACAAAAAAGGAGGAGTTGTACCAATGAAATGGCAACAGGAACAAAAGGGAGAGGGAGAGGGGAGTGAAGCGGAGCTGAGCCATCGCTGCAGTATCTCGCAGAGGTGGTGTGATCACAGCCAGCGTAAGAAGTATCACTTCTACCTGAAACCTCCTTTGAGAGCACTCGCAGGGCCGGGAGCTTTGATCCTCTCCTTTCCTCTCCTCGTTAATCGCCTTCAGTTGCAATACTGAACTTCTGATATTCAACAGCTACTAAAATATCAAGTATTTCAGGCTGGGAAAACCTTGTGGAGTGGGAGGTTTTGCAAAATGTTTTGGCTTCTCCAAGTTCAGAGCTGCAGTTGGAGTTGGGGAGTTTTCTTCCTCTAGTTTTACATCTGCTGGGTTTGCTTCTTGTGCAAGGGGGATTCAGTTTTGGGGAAAACGACGGGTCTTCCCCATGTGCAGCGTAGGGCTAGAAGAGCCAGGTGACCCCAGGCAGGGCTGGCAGAGCACCCCGATTCCCCCGCGGCACCGGCAGCACCTAGCCCGCACGCGTGGCCTGACCCGCACACTGCTCACACCGCTCCCCACCTTGCCAGCGCCGTCGCAGCCTCTCCTTTGTGAGACATCACTCCAAGGGAATTCACTCAAAATTAACCTCGATTGAACCACGCTAATGCAAGTCCCTCTGTTTATCCCTCTGCTGATGCTCAGCCCCTGTCTCCCTCACCAGTATAAATCTCACCCGCAGTGGTGGAGCCATGGTCACTGCAGCACTAAATCTCGGAAGCCTGGGCTGCTTGGGACTTGCTAAAACCAGGCTCATCTCAAGGTAACACCAGCGAAGGGGATGATTTCCAGGCTCGAGATAAAATCACTTTTAAACCTCCACTCAAAGCTTGAGCTAAAGCCAGGCTGACCCTTGTCTAAGCTCCCTTTCCTCACCCCCCGCGCAAGCCTCTTGCAGTCCTCCTCCCCTACCCACCCCCAAAATATTTCAGCCCCCGTCTGGCCTTGTTTAAGAGTCAGCTTCAATAGTACCTTTGTTAAGGGTGAAATCTCATTAAATGTGAGGTAAGAGGAAATGAAAAAGTGTAAAATATCCAGATTTATTACTTGTTGTCTTCTGAGCATTTGAAAATCGGGAGCTGGGGGCAAGGAGGTGATTGGTATCAGAGTTGTGAGCCTGTGAGCCGTCCCATTGCCGCCTGCGCTGCCTCCTGCTCTAAGGGCATTGCTCGCTCATAGCATTGTTTTATCAAAGAAAATAGTTTTGTGCTTTTTGAGAGAAAAAAGTGAATTGATCTTAATGCATCCGCCTGCCGGCTCTGAGCCCCACTACCCTGCGCACATGCAGGTAGGGACTTTTATTTGCTGAACTCAGAAATTTTTCTCAGCTGAAAGGCAGAGGTTTCCCAGGACAGGTGCTGCCTGCTTTGTTCCCTGCTTCAGAGGTGAACAGAAAAGCAAATCCAGTAAGTTACAGTGTTGGCTTGATTAACACTGCTAACGAGGGAGCAGCCTGTGGGCCCAGAGGCAAGAGGGCAAGACCCTCTGCTCCCACACACCGCACCCGGGGTGCCCCCGAGCTGCTCGCTCCCTTTCAGGACGAAGAAAGGACGCCAGGGCTGATGCGCTGCTGCTTTTGTCCTTTAAATGAATTAGTTGTTGGGGAGTAATGAGATAATTTGTCCTCCCTCCACGTGATGCGGTGGGGGGGGGGTGTTTGGTGTCACCCGTGACAAACGCGCGTGCCACCCGCCAGCCGGGGGGCGGCACCGGGGGGGCTCCGCGCTGCCTGTCCGGGGCTCGCTGCTGGGCTGCGCACCGCGGGGAGCAGCGCTCCGCACCCGCGCACCCACAGGCCCCTCTACCCTCCGCGCCTCCCTCACGCCGCGGCCAGCCTCAGGCCCGGGGTCTGCGCATGCGCGGGGGCCGCAGGCGCGGGGGATCTGCGCATGCGCGGGGGGCTGCAGGCGCGGGGGGATCTGCGCATGCGCGGGGGCTGCAGGCAGCGGAGGGGTCTGCGCATGCGCGGGGGGCTACAGGCAGCGCGCGGGGGGCGCTGAAGGGTCTGGGCGGGAAGCGGATGCCCGCCCTCGGGGGCTGAGGGGGCCGTCTGCCCCGGGCCCTGCAGCCCCGCACAAAGGAGGGGGCAGAGGAAGGCTCACCAGCCGGGACTGCGGTGCCAGGGAGCTGCCCCCCCGATTAGGATGGGGTCTCAGACCCCTCCCGTTGCCCCCTTCCCCTGCGGTGTGTGTGGGGGGCCTAGACAGAGAAGAACAGGGCTTACTGTAGCACAGAGCGGCACGCCGGCAGCTCTCCTTCACCCCGAGTGCCCAAGAGACTCGTGCGTGCTGTAATTTTGTGTACTTGTGCCTCTCTGATAGCAGGGATCAATAATTCCTCCTAAGTGAGCGTCCCAGCAGGGCGGGCGAGCTGGGGCCCTGCAGAGCTGGCCTGCTGATGAGCCTGCCTGGCTCGTGATGAACGGCATTAGGACTGACAACTCAGGGCTGAATTGCCCTGCCCTGCATCTTCCAACCCGTCAGCTCCCGAATTTGGCTTGTGTTGCCTCTGGAACATCACAGATGACCGCAGGAGATGGTTTGCACCATCCAGGGCCTGAATCTGAGACATCAAGCAGTGCCTTGCTCAAGAACAAGGGGTATCAGTGTGCTGAGGCGGCCCCCAGTGAACATCCAGCCTGGCGGGTGCGCTGAAGGCAGAGGAGCACACTCATCTGTTACCATTGCACTAAAACCAGTGACGCAGGGTGACCCAGAGTTGCTAACTTGTCGGTACACCGGTCTGTTGGCAGCCCCACCAGTGCTGACAGCTGCCAGAAACCTCAGGAGCCACATCTCCTTGGTAGCACACGTCTTCCTTCATCTGGAAGTGGCAGCCACCCTGGTGCAGCTCTGCAGCCCTCCGAGCTGCACTGAGAGAAAATTCGGGTATTTTTTGCTGCCCTCCAAGTCTGGAACCAGATAGTGCTCTGGGCATGTGAAGGCAAATCCTGCCTTGGCAATCGTGTGCCCGTGACCTTTGCTGGAGTGGAGACCCTATCCTGGGGTGATGCCCACCCTGCCCAGCCGCCCGTTTGCTGTGGGACCCCTCAGACACGTCCTGGTGAGCGACACCGAGCGGTGCAGAGTGCCGGGGCTGGGCAGCGGGCGCGGGGCCGGAGGTGGTAGCAGATGCAGGGAGCGGATTCGCATTGTCTCCGCAGGGGCGGCTTTAAATCAGGACATTAGCGAGTGGCGGGGCTCCGGGTGCCTGCTGATTCTCCCTCCATCCACTCTGTATTCTAACCCTAATTGTCTGCAGCAACCTGTTATTACCGCGCCTTTAACATGATAGACACAAATAGGACGCACTAATCCACTACTCTTTGGTTTAAGAGTCATTACAAAGTGCTTAATTAAGTAAGCCTCACTTAATCACAAAATGTTTGCATGCTAAACGAGTTCTTGTGAAGCACGACACTTGACATATTCTGTACAAAAATAATTACAAGCGGGAGGCCTGGTACATTGAGCCTCCGAACATTTCATTTCAGGCCTTGCCCATTCATCACCAGGCTGGAATTAAAAGGCTTTCAGCGCCGGGAGTGCAGAACTCCCACATTCCTGTCGGCTGAGTCACTGCGCTGCGCCGCTGCCGCCATGCAGGGCATGTGCCGGGCCGCGGCACGGGTGCTGCTGACATCAGCTGGTGTTCGGTGGGCACGGGCTCCACCGAGGCGGCGGGTGGCACCGGGCTGGGGAGTGGCACCATGTCGGAGGTTGCCAGAACAGGGTGGCAGAGTGTCAGCCCTGCGGAAGCAGCGTGACGGCGGGCACTTTGTTGGTGTCACGGTCTCCGAGGGCAGCGTCGTGGTCCTTTGGGATGCGGCGCCCGGGATGGGCAGGGGGACATTTGGTGCCTCCCTGCCCCAGGGCCTCCCCCGAAGGGCAAAGCCACCTGGCGACCTCCACACCTTCTGCCCCGAGGGACAGCGGCTTTCCCAAACCCCGCGCCCCTCGGCCGCACAAAGCTGCCTGAATGGGATTGTGTCAGGAGCAGCGAGCAGACCTTTGTGGGATGTGCCGGTGCCCATTAAAATCCCCATCCCTGTCAGGATAATTGGGAACCTTACCCTAGCCTGCCTTTTGATGGAAACCCTTTAATTAGCATTCTCTATGCGCTGCAATGCCCTCAGCGCCCCATTTGTTTTCTCACACGCTGCTGCTCAGGTCGGAGTGGTTTGAGCTCCACGAGGCACTGTGCAAAGTGCCCAAGAGCATCCTCCAGCGCCCGGGGCCACGGGGACAGCCAGCAGGCGAGCGCTCCTCTGCTCCCCGGGTGCCCTCCTCTTCCTGGCCGTGTTGGGTGGGCACTGCAGCATGGCAGGGGAAAGCAGGGAGAGGAGATGTTCATAACGCTGTGGCATCCCGTGTGACATTTTCCTATCAAGTCATTTCAATTTTTAATTCTCAAACAGCTTGTGTTTTAGTATTTTCATTATTTATCACATTACGTTTTGTGTTTTGCATTGTAACTGTTGTCTTCTATATTAATTTTGCATGATAAATTATTTTGCTTGAAGTCAAAATCAAAATCAAAATCCAAGCAATTTTGTCAAAACCGAAACGTTTTCGTTAAGCTGCAGCACTCATTTCCAGCGTGTTCCTCCACAGGCGATTTAAAAACGTTCGTTTCTGCTCTCATTCCAAAAAAATTTCTGAAACCTGGAATTCGTGAAGCAAATCCGCCAGGTGACTTTGATTTCCAGCTCACATGGATGGTTTTCCTGCACCGTTGTGAGTGCAGGAGAGGGCTCGTGGGGCAGAGAGGAGGGTGAAGGCATCAGGCGATGCTCGGGGCTCCCGGGAGGAGCCGAGCCCTGACCGACCTGAGCGAGCCTCGCGCTGGGACGCAGGCACTGACTCCGCACCAGGAAACACATCTGGTAAAAATTATTGAGGAGCATTTCCAAACTTGGTCATCTTTTCTCTCACACAAGCGCGGTTTGCCAAGTGCGGGGCCAAGGCACGCGGGGGACGCTGCCCGGCTGCGGCGGCTGCGCGGTGGGGCCGGGGCGGGCGATGAGTGCCTGCAGCAGCGCGGTGGCATGGGATGGTGCGTTGGGTGGTCCTGGCAGCGTGGTGGCACGGGACCTGTGTGCTGGGTGGCCCCGGCAAATCCTGGTGCGGGAAAGCTGCCTGGTAGGGATGGGCAGTCGCGCCTGGGAGGAACCGAGGTTATCTGTAAGCTTGATCTTGAATTAGACTAATCCTTTGGCCCAAAAAGGGAGGAATGGTCATTTTTTTCCCAAAACCTCAAAGCACATCAGATTGCCGTGTTCAAAATGAGATTTTGCATTTCGTAGTGGCATTTATCAGCTAAGGACCGATTTGGGGGGTTGCCTTTGTTTCTCGAGGGAAGGCTCAACGGCTCGCAGCGAAACACAATATTTCAGTTCAGTTTCAACAAGATGTTCAGCTTGCCACCAAACAGCCTTCTCGTTGTTTGTTGCCCTAAAATTCCACATGCTTATTTTTGGGTTCTTTTTCCACCGCTGGAGTAGAAGCGAACCTGTGATTCATCTGGCGTGCTCTGGGACCCGCGGGGTGCCCCTTGGCGAGGGGATGGGCACACGCTGGTGCCCACGTGCCCCGTCCCCCACATGCTTCCACCGTGTTTGCTCTTGCCCTGGGAGCAGCTGCTCATGGTCTGACACTTGCCAGCTCCGCCGCATCTTCAGGGAGCCTCCTTCCCTCCCCTCCCGCGGCCCAGGTTCCCTCTCTGGCTCTTGCTTTTGCTTTTCTGTTTCTTTTTTTCCAGGCGACCTTCTCCTTTTTGCATTTCTTTTGTTCCCAGCCGGGGTGTGAAGAAGGGCTGGGCGCGGGGAGAAGGGCTTCGGTGCTCCAACCGCTCCCGGCTGGAGGAGCCGCCAGGGATCCTGCCCGGGGTGGTCCAGGCTCTGCCGGCCGCAGCATCCTCTGGTCCCCGACCTCACCTCCCGGCACCACGTGAGCATCCTTGGCAGCCGGAGGTCACCCACCCTCGCCCTGGCCACGGGGGGCGAGTGCCGAGGGGCCGCCCGGAGCCGTCCCTTTGCCGGCCAGGCACACGTTAGCCCGCGGCGGCTCCGCGCCGGATTAGCTGCGTTAAAGCCCTGCCGCTGCCGCTGCGCGGAAGGCTGCTCTCAGTAAGTGGCTCCCTGTAGCTTATTTGACTCCAGGCCCAAAGCTAATGTCTCAGTGGGCCTGTTACATTAAGCAGGCCCAAGTGGTAGGAGATTTAAAGCATCAAAATGAAGTGCTTTATCGCTCCGCACTGTGTTCTTGGCTGCTTTCGTTGGCCTCACTTCACAGGCGCCGCAGCCGGCGAGCCGAGCCCTCTCAGCAGGCCCATTACAAATTCCACTTGTTGACGGTTGCCTTGTTGCAGGATTTAATGGTAGGATAATATTTACACAGTAAACTCCTCTGGAGGTGTTATAAACACCATAAAAAGGATTTTAGAAGCTTAATGAGCGTTAGTGAAGTCGAGACAGGATAATGTGGCAACTGTGCGCTGTAATCTGATTTGGCACCTTCTGCACAGCAGGAGTTAGTGGGTGGAAGAGCTTTTTAGTTTTTTTTTCGCTTTAGTGTGCAATATTGTTTGTTTAGCACAGCGCTAAACAGGGATGCAGAGCGAGGCCCCCGCAGACCAGCCGATCCGAGCGCGCAGCCGGGCGCAGGGAGCTCGGGCTCCGGCACTCCTGGTACCTTTGATCACGACGTCGCGGTCGCTTTGTGTTGGATACGAAAGGATCAATGATTCGGCCAGGTTAATGTTTGGTGGCACGGCCTCTGACTGGGCCACCATGGTAACATCGATAATTTCGGGACATTTTGGGCGTGGGGAGCCGGGCAGGCAGCAGCCAGCGGGACCGGTGGCTCTCCCCAGGGCGAACGCAAGGCAGGGGACGGGTGAGGGTGTCGGGGCTGGGGTCTCCCCCAGCATCACTGCGAACAGCCCACCGAGGCTCCTGCGCCTTCCCGGGGGACCCTCCGCCCGTCTGCTCGTGAACGTCCCCAGACACCCTGCTCGAGGGTGAAGCCCATCCCCTCCCACCACGCACGCTCTGCAGGGCTTGTGAACTTCGAGGACTTTGATTTTGACACTCGAGGAACCACCCTCGGCCTTTCCAATTTCTGAGGGACACGAGCAGCCGTGAATCTTGAGGCTGACTTGCCAGGAGCAAAAAGCTGCCTTTGTAAATAAGCCAATATTTTCTTTCTTTCAAGGGGAAGCTGACAAAGATCAATACCAGCCTGCAAAAGACATTGCCCTCTTAAGAATTAGCCCTTTGCAGAATCATTAATCCAGGAAGCTGTTACAGGGTGACAAGAGCATGGAGGCTCTGCCAGCTCTCGCAGGGATCGCAGCAACATCCCCTTATGCACAGAAAAACAAACCAAATGAAATCGCTGAGAAAGTAGCTGCCGTGCCACGGGCTCGTTGTGCCTGAGGAGCCGACCTGGCTTCAATTAGCAAAGGCTGGTTGCGCTCTGATAAGTGCCATTAGAGTTACTGGTATTTTGGTTCCATTTGACACCAGCTGGGTGTGCACAGGGCCGGGTTGGCTGCGTGTCCCCTCGTACCCGTGGGACGCGGTGGAGCCCCAGAGCACACCGGGGACAGCCGTGCTTGCCCATCCTGCCCATAAGGATGGAGTGCCGAGAAAATCAGTAAAATTATACTGCTGGATTAAAAAAAAGTGTTATTGTCATGTTTGGCTGCTCCTAGGCATTGCCACAGCTTTCCCAAACGCTCCAGCACTTCTTTCTCTTCTGGCCATCCTGGCACAGGGGAGTGACAAGGGATGAGCTTGAGCCCGCTGGCAAGGCTGCAGGGCTGAGCTAGAGGAAAAGGGACCCCGGCAGTGGGATTTATTGGACTCACTAGTCTTCTGGAGGAAAAGATAGATGCCCCATCCCTTGAAATATTTAATGGTTTAGTTCTGCACAAAGCACTTAGGTGTATGCTGTGACGATCTGTTTGTATCTGCACCATAAAAGTGCAGCTGACTGTGAACCAGCTCAGTGAAGCTCGAGCGTGTTGCTCCGGTGAGGCCCAGGAAGCCCACGTGCACTCCTGAAATTAAGCATCTAATCCCCCTCAGATCAACAGGATGGTTTTCTCGCTTAAAACAAAGCGCTGTGGGGCCATGGGCTGGCGTGGTGGCACAGCGGTGGAGGAGCCCTGCTGCGGCACCCGGGCAGACCCCGGCGAGCGGTGGGCACACGGCGTGGCACGTGCAGGGGTGTACGGGTGTGAGAGAACACGTATAATCTTATTAACCAAGAGGAAAAATCAGCCAGAAGCTGAAACGGTGGCATGTCTAGTTAACAGCTAGAAATGAAAAAATAATTCCAAACAAGTCGTTTGTCACAACATTGAAGGGTCACCCGCTAAGCGCAGGAAGCCAAAGAGGGAAACAGTTCTTAGGGGTAATTACAGTTTCTAAGAAGTTCCTCGGTCGCTCTGTAATTGTCGGAGGGTGGTGATTGGCACCGCGGTGCCGCAGCAGCGCTGGGAAAGCACCACAATAGAGCTGTAATTTACAGGCTGGAACCGTGAAGTCAGCAAGGGTTTGGGAGTTGTTGCTGGTCTTTCTGGATTCAGCAGCTCGAAGCTGGCCGAGGCGATTGGGATTAGGGGTTCGAGAGGACCCGTTGGTGGTGATCTCACGTGTGCTCTCGCACTGCCCAGCATCTCCTGCCCCGGACCCCGTGTTCCTAGGGGAGCTGGAGCAAATGTTGCTTCGTTTCTGCCTTGGGAAGAGCCAGACCCCCCAAAGGCACGATTTGGGGCAGGGCTGTTTATTTTAACAAGTTATTTTTGCAGGCGGTTCCATCGCTGGGTCGCATGTGGCTGGGCCAGCACGGGTTAGGGGAAGCGATTTCTGACATAAAAGCTCCTCTTTGCTCTTGGTAACTCCGTCCTCTGCCAGCACGGAAATGCGCAGCCCTTTCACGTCAGGCAGCTGCCTGGGTTCGGGAGAACTGGAAAAAAAAAAAATCACACTTTTTTCATTTGTGCTGATTTGCATATTAATAGTTTGCATATTAAACAACTACTTCAGAGGGTGGGCGGGCTAATGAATGCAGCAGTCTCCTCTATTTTAACTCAATTTGCCTCATCCATATTCCAATGACTTTGGGGATTGGTATTCAGTTTTCATTGAAATTATCCAAGCCAGACCTAATTTGTGCTGCCCTTCCATTAATCCAATTAATTAGCACCATTGATGTGTACTGCCTTTGTAATGCAGCTTTGTTCAGCACTGCTGCCGCTAATGACAGCCTAGTATCAGAGCAAATAATGAGCAAACCAAAGGAGCGTTTGACCCTTGGTGTACCCTCACACAATGCAGCAGTTTTTAGTCTGGAGGCCCTAATTTAGGTTCGATAGCCCAAATTATAGACAATAATTCAATATTCTTTGTGGGGAGCTGAGCAAGTGTCGCCCTGCCATTTGTTTAGCTTATCATTTTTTCCTGCCTCTTTATTTGTGTCTTTTTTTTTTTCCTTTTCATTATTTTCCAACCTGGCCTCCCTGCTCCACCTCCAGCATTGATTTCTGACCCTGTTTCCACTGAGAGGTCTGAAGATCTCTTTGCTCTGAAGGAATTCATTAACCTTTCCCCCTGCCCAGAACTAGAGAGAAAATCTTTATATTTTTAAGTAAGGCAAATAAACACGGTTAGTGATTATCGGAGTCCCCTCGCTGGCTGCGCCCCAAGAACTCGACTGCTAGCTTAGGAGCCGCTGCTGGGTTTCCATTCTTTGGGCAATTCGGGGTTTTAAATCATTGTTTAAACACCGACTCATTTTCTCCAGAGCCCGGGTCCCCCCGGTGCTCTCCGTGCTCCGTTGCCCCTCTCTGCGCCGGGTGCCACCGTGCTGCCTTCCCTTGGCCGCGGCACGGCTCCAGCAGTGAGGCCGTTGTCCCCGCCGTGGGTACAGACCAGCGTGCAATTAAATGTGGCACAAGAGCAGCTCAAAGCCAAGCCCTTGGCCACAGACCCCGGGCCAGGGCATGTGCCCAAAGCGCTGCCCAGGGCCGGGGGGTGCAGGAGCCTGCGGGATGTGTCCAGATGTGGAGAGAGCAGCCGCTGCGCCTCGCACGCCGGGCCCCTCGTCCCTGGCCCACCGGAGCAGGAGGATCCATTGAAGGAAGCGTTTAGCTATGGTTATCCACAGGTAGGTCACTAAATTCATTAAGCTAATTAATTACATGCGGCACAGTCACTGTGTCCGCACGTGTTTGAACTGTAAGGAGGAAGGTATTGTCAGAGCCGGGAGGAGGACAGAAAGTCAATGTGCAGAGGGCTGTGGAGGCTTTGATGCTCGGCTTCCTTTTAACTGGAACAAAACCTGAAGGGTTTTTCAGGAAAATTCTCGGGAAGGTTGCAAGCTGCATTCCAGGAAGACTGATGGGTGTGTTGGGTTAAAAAAAAAAAGGCAGTTCATTTTAACCTTTTAAAATCTCACAACAGATGATTTTAAAAGTTGCTGCAGGACTAAAGGTCGAGAGTGGTTGTAACTGTTCTTTGTTATTCCTTGCTTCTACCCAAATTTCATTTTGGGAAAACAGGCATGGCTTTGTGAAGTGTTTGCCCTGCACAAGAACAAGGTTTTCTGGAGGGTTTCTGGAGGGTTTCCGGAGCAGCCCGGTCACGTCTCCCTGCAGGCAGGCTGGGATGCTGCACGGGTCCACGCGGGCTGTCCCGCTCCTGCTGTCGGGGTTCGGGTGCACAAACCAGCAGAGCCCATCGCCGGTGCCTGTGCCGGGAGCTGCGGGCACGGCTCACGGACGGGGAGCCTGGGCAAGCACCTCCTCCTGCGGCTCTCCATGCTGATCCCAGTCACTTCTCCTCACTGTTATAAATCATGCTATTTGAATAGAAGCTTATACAGTTAGCTACCTGAAAGATTTTACTGATTAACCTTAAAATATGCTATAAATCTTATTCTCTTACTTGCTCACGGAGCATCAAGAAAGCAAACAGGCTCCTGCACGGCATGGCGGGGCAGGCTCCGCGGCACAGGGCGAAGGGGCTCCCGGGGTGGCAGGGGCTGGGGTGCAGGGTGGCCTTCTGCTCTCAGGCAGGCTGCGATCCACATCTCAGAATAAAGGTGCTTTGACACGGGTCTGTCCTCCCGTTGAGACACGCAGCCCGTGCCGTGCCACAAGGCCGGGGCCTCCAGCCCACCCTCTGGGGCCTCCAGCCCACCCTCCGGCAGTGGAAGGGGGCTGCGAGCTGGTGGGTGGGGGGGTCCGGCCTCCTTGGCCGCGCTTTGCCTACGGCTTCCAAAGAATCTCTTTTATTCACCTCTTCATCCTGAAAACCACGTTACAACCCGAGTCACCGGGGCGTGCCGTGCCTGGCCCTGCAGCTGCAGGAGAGCTGCCGCCTCCTGCTCTGGGCCAGCCCGTGCTGTCGGTGGCCACGAGCCGCCGTCCCCTCATTCGGTGACCACTGGATGTTCACGTGCTGGGTCTCCAGGAGCCCTGCGTGTGCTCTGGGCCTGGGAGCTGCCTGTGCCGGGGCTCGGGGATGATTTGCACCTCGAAGGTGAGGTGCACAGGTCCTCAGCATGGCAGCGGGTGTTTTGGGTTGGCAGCACCGAGCTGTGTTTTCTGTGGGTGCGCGGGGTGGTCTCTGCTGTGTTGGTGCTTCTCGGTGCCTGATGAAACGTGAGCGAGGAGGGTTTTACCAGCGTGGCGGGGTAGTACCTCTCCCCCCGCGCCTTGCTGTGAGACAGAGCCTTGTCTCCAGTGTCACACCTGCATTTCTGAGCTGTATGGGCTAACCAGTTCCTGAGAAATAAATATAAATGGTAAGAAAGATGTGTCACAAATATGTTTAGCTCACGTGTTCCCCCCATGCCGTTGCTTTATGCTGCACTGTAGTGTATGAACTAACATAGAAAACACGGTTTAAAAAAATTATTCAAAGCATCCCTCCTCGCAGGGCTTTGTGCTGCGTGGGGAAGGAGGGAGGCAGGCAGGCTCGTGGGCAGCTCCAGCCGTCAGCCTGCAGCTCCAGCTGTGCCAGCCTGCGGGGTCGTCTTAAACTTCAGATAATCCCTCTTTGTGATCTTTGTTGGGGGCAAGAAAACCGAGTGAAGCGTCCCAAGCAAGGTGGTATTTAATGAATATTTCTTTGTCTGGGATGGGGGCCTTCGTACCAACCTGGAAGCTACCGCTGTCTGTCTGGCAGTGATGCTGCAAGATCCGTTTAGTGGCATCACTCAGGACTTGTCACATTACAGTATGTCACAACATGTCAGCCTCTGACAGGCTGGATACCTGCTATTAGCTGGCAGACTGGGAGCAAATACAAAATACAGGTGGTGAATGAAGGCAGTGCCAGGAGCAGAGCGGGTGCCCTTTCTGGCGGTTGGGGTACAGCTCTGTGAGCCTGGCTTTGCAGAGAGGGGTATGGCTCTGTGAGCCTGGCTTTGCAGAGTAGCCCTGGGCTTTGGCACGCTCAGCTTGCACACGGAAACACCTAGAAGGAGGAACAGGCTTTCTGAAAATGCCTGAGGCAGAAGCGGCCTCCAGCATGGTACCAGACAGCTGGATTTGGAAAAAATTCCTTCCTGAGACCAAAGCATCAGTTTAATCCCGATAGAGCACCCAGGCACCAGGGCTGGCAGCATCACTAGGAGAAGCAGCGCGTGCAGCCGAGATCCCTCCTGCAGCTGTGGCTGTATCTGACGCTCCAGGTGAAAAGCAGAGCAAGGCTGGGGGCCACGGCGTGTGTCAGGCGGGGGGGGATCCCTTCCTGCTCCTGCATCTGGCCGTGGAAGTCCCTGAAGCGAGTTTAATTAATTGGCTGCCTGTGAGTGCAGTACAACAAACACAGTAGATCAAGTCTCCTTTTGCCCCTGTTGGTGATATAATTCAAGCCTCAAATCGCAGGTTTAATTGCAGGATCACCTGGCCTTATCGGGCAGCTCCTCCCAGGAACCAGGCAAGCTCTGTCTTGAAGCCGCTGGCACATCTTGCCTCTCCAACCTTACCAGGAAGGGTGGTCTGGGCCCTGCGGTGTCACTGGACGGAGCCAGGGAGGGTCCTGCTCAGGAGCTGGTGCCCACAGCGTGGGAACAGCCAGAGCCCGGGGGCCGGGGCAGAGGGTCCTGCTGGGAGCCCCCTGCAGAGCTGCCGGGGGCGCGGGCGCTGCCGGTGCAGTGACCGGTGATGCTCCCGGCTCGCTCCCTCTCCCGGTACCCGCGGGGGCGAGGAGCCCTCCCCAGGCTTGGGAGTGGGACGGCAGCACGGCGGGCTGGGGAGAGGAGAGCCGAGGGCCAGCTCTGCTGGAAGCCGACACGAGCTGCCGCTGAGGTCCTGGCACCGCACCGCGGCGGTGCTGGCTGCTGCCACGCACCGGTGGAGCCAGCACGGCCACGGCTTCCAACAGACCCCGTGGGGACAGCAGGTCTCCAGGCCTTACTGCCCAGGGACAGAGCTGGCCGGCGGGCAGTGCGGATGGATCCCAACCATCTGGCTGAGCTGGGGACATCCCAACAGAACAGCCCCTGCGCCCCGCTGGCACCCGAGACGGGCCGGTCCTCCCCGTGCCACCGCGTAAACCCCTGCTCCTCCATAGGGCTCCTCATGCTACGACAAGCCAAAAACCAGGCGGATCTTTATTTGTTTTATTATTAAGCTGATGAGGCTATTTAGCTGTTTTATGCCCCATCAGATTCTGTGTCTGAAGCTCTGCAGGGAACTGGGGCTTTGCGAGAGGGCACGTCACCGGCGCTCGCCGTGTTTGTCTTGGAGCTCCCGTGCCCACGTCCCCTGTTTACTCCCCGGCTATTCTCTGCTTGCTGAGGCTGGTGTGGCTGAGAGAGATGAATGCTCTGTCTGTTATTGTTACCTCTTCTCACTTCTATTTTTTTTCCGTGCTCTCATCACCAGTTTGAGTGCTTCTTATTTTCCTTGCGTCTGAAAGAAGCCATAAAATTCCCCAGACCGTGTGTGGTATGGTGTGCGCTTACAAATTACCATTGAAAAATGAATTGCCTTGACAAAATCTAATGTTTTGTGACACAGCACAAATATGCATTTCATTCTTGAAGAGAAGGAAAAGGAGCTCATTGGAAATATTAAATTAAGCAGTGTAACAGCTGAGAATAATTTGGTTTTCTGCTCTGTTGCTTGTGATTTGGTATGGAGTTTGAGGTGGCAGGCCAGTTCCTGTTTAGAGAATAAAGCGCGTAGATGCTTCAGATTTTATTCCTTGCTTTGGAGCAGCTTGTTTTCATGGGTGCTGGAGGCTGGGTGCAACTCAGAACGTGAGTCCAGGGTGAGATCCCAGGGGCAGGGAGCTGAGGGGAGAACGCTGTGGCCAGGGCGGGGGGATGTTTACCATCACGCTGCGGCAGGTCGCAGGAGACCGATGGGCAGTCTGTGTTTTTTGCTGGTTCTCTGGTGGTTTAGAACAAAAGTCCATCCCCGTGAAGAGCAAAGCAGAGCAGGACTGGGCCTGGGGATCCCTGCTAACAGCTCGCAATCCTGCTGTACAGGGGCATAAATAAAGCCTTTATCCTCTCCAACCACCCAGCCCTTTAATTACCTGCAGTTTTGCACTGTGAAGGACCAGAGGCTGTCGGACCGATGCGTGTCTCAAGGTGGACTTCTCATTACAATTACTGGGGTTTCCTTCGTTGGCATTAGTTATTTATTTGTCTTAAAGTAGTGCCCAGAGAGGGACCAGACCTCCAGAGGGACAAACACCATGAAAATGCTCGGACAGGGGGAGTCCCTGACCCGAACAGGCTGTGGGACGTGGCAGGGCCGTGACAGGGACATTAACGCACCTCAGCACACGAGGGAGAGGCCACAGAGCAGGGTGATCGAGGTGTACAGCCCAGCAGTGCCCAGCAGCCTGTCTAATGGCTGTCTTTTCCCCTTTCTTTTTCCTTGTGGAACTGCTTGTTCCTCCATTTGCCCAAGTTTTGCAGTTGGAACCGTTGGCTGTGGAAACCAGCATGATATCGGCCCCCAGAGCCTGTAAGTGTGGATCAGCTCCGTCTTGCTGAGGTGCTGATAGCACAACCACCTCTGTGATCTCCACTTCAGCCATTATTTGCTATTTATTATTCACTGTTCCCTAAAGCTGGTCAGAATTTTTCAGATTGAGAAGTATATTTCGGTTTCTAAGGGAAATGTGGATTAGAAAACCCCAGGGATTCTTAGCTGGGCGTTCCTTCAGGAAGCCCTGGGCACTGCCTGGCCAGGGGACAGCGACACTCACCTTTGTGCTGAACCCTTCCACGTGGGCAAAGGCAAAATGAGAGCAGACAAGCTCCGACTCTCACACCCTTCACGTTCGCCTCTGATCCCAGCCCCCCCCAGCACCCAGAGCCACCCGTGGCACTGAGCGATGCTCGTGGGGGAGCACCGCAGCCCTGCGTGTCCCCAGCCCTGCGTGTCCCCAGCCCTGCGTGTCCCCAGCCCTGCCTGTCCCCACACCCTGACTGTCCCCAGCCCTGCCTGTCCCCAGCCCTGCCTGTCCCCACACCCTGACTGTCCCCAGCCCTGCCTGTCCCCAGCCCTGCCTGTCCCCAGCCCTGCCTGTCCCCCGTCGGCAGCCACGCCAAGGGCAGCCGGGAGCTCGGCCGCCCGGCTGCGGGGACCAGCCTGGCCCGAGACGCGGTGTGATCGGCTTCACTTCTCTGCAGCAAGAGCCAAGCGCAACCTGCCGCTCACGCCAAGGAATCTTTGGCACAAGGATGTGGGTAGAAAACCCACAGGAGTGTCAAAGCCGTGGACAGTCTCCAAAGCGAGCGCAGTGTTTGACGGGGGAGAATATGCTTTGGAAAATTTACTTGATCCTTGTTTGGAAGCAGCCCCGAGAAGCGCACCGAGCCCTTCGCAGACGCACACATGCTGCCTTGAGCATATCTGTGCAAAGCAAAGCGCTGGAAACATGTTGTCATCCGCCTCCTCCCTCTCATTCCTGGCAGGCGAGTAAATATCCAAGGAGCTGCTTACATCCAAGCGCAGGGAAGCAGCCCCCCGGCCCGGCACCAGCGGCGGGGGCTCCTCCGGCGCGTGGTCCGGGTGGCAGCCGGGTGGGCACAGCGGGTCCCCCCTCCTGCCCCCCACCCAGGGCACGGCGGCATCGCTCCTCCTTGCTTGCTGGAGCGGGTCTGGGCTACGAAAGGGTGCTGTGGGCAAGCTCGGCGCCTGGCTGGATCATTCAGCCCTTGCCAGGAGTGCTGGTTTCTTCTCTCCCGTAGCCAACACTGAGAGCCAAGGACTGACATGGCACAGCTAGTGTTGTTTTAGCATCCCTCTTTCTTAAAAAAAAAATAATTTAAAAAAAATAAAAAAGAAAATCTGGACAACTTCCCAGATTGTACATCTGTCCGTATAATTTACACCGCGAGGATGAGGAAGTGAGGAGGGCTGTAAACTCTTTCCATCTGTGCAATGTGTGTGATGATTTTTCCATTCCTGACTCGCCTCCCCCCACCGAAAAACCCGGGGCTGGCGGGGGGTTTGCCAGGCAGCGGGCAGCCCCTGCGTGCCAGGGCCGTCTGCGTGCCGCGGGGGGTCTGGCTGCCAGACCTCGGCTCCTCTCCCAGGGCAGCTCCTCCCGCGCCCCGTCCCTCGGGAGCACCCAGCCACCTGCCTGGAAATTGCCGGCGGCTGAAAATTTTCCCTTATAACTATTTTGACTGAAAAGGGTATTTTTTGACTCTTGGGTTCTTTTGCAGGACGGACTGACTTTCCTTTGAAATAGCCCAGCTCCTGGCAGAGCAGCCCTCTCTGGAAGCCAGGTTGGAAATGCTCCTTCTGGGGAGCTGCTCTGCGGGCCCTCTGTCCCCCTCGTTAAGGGGATCCCCTCCGTTAGCGGGGTTCCCCCCGTCAGCAGGGCTCCCCTCCGCTCGCGGGGTCCCCAGCCGGGCTGAGCCGTGCCCACCCCGGGCTGGGGCTCCCCTCCTCGCCCCTTCAACGGGGCGTCATTAGAAAGACTTGCTGGTCACTGAGGATGGGGAGGCAGCTGAAATGAGTTCTGAGTCTGGGTTTCCAAACTGATGGGTGGTGTAAGAGTTGTTGTCCTTATATCAGTGGGATTTCCCTGGGGACAAGCCTGTGCCCCGGCAGTGGGACCGTGGCTTGTCAGCACGAAGCGGGACCCAGCGGAGCTGGGCACGGGCGGATGGGCTCAGCTCCGAGCTCAGCTCCCCATGTGAGATGGGATTTGCTAAACTCAGGCCGCTCCCCCGAGGCAGCCAGCCTGTTGGAAACGTGCAGGTACCAGTACAGGCTGGGTGGGCGGTGAGAGGGGCCTCGTGTGCTGCATAACTGGAGGCTTTTGCAGCTCTATCAGATGAGAGATGAATGGAGGAGCGGGATGGTGTCGCCTTCCCGTGCCCACTCGCTCCCTGGCACACCAACACAAGCTGAATTTCTTTCAACGTCCCATGAATCACTCCCAGGCGCGCAGGCGGGTTCGGAGGGTTTCTCTGGAGCTACCTTTGGGGCGGCCCCGGCCCTGTCCCTTGTCCCCGTCCCACAGCCCAGCACAGATGATCCGTGCTCACCCCAGACTGCAGGAACACCTGCAAAAATAAACCCCAGCGATGCCGCCTCTGCCTTCCCCTGGGCATTCTGTGCCTGCGCGGGTTCCTCTTCCAGGAGGAGTAAAATGAGGGCTCTGTTCGTGGTGCCAGGAAAGGGCTGGTCCCTTCCACCTCGGCAAGACGCCTCCCTGGCACCGGTGCGGCCCTGGTCCGCAGCCCTGGGCAGGGAGCAGACAAACAATATTTGTCCTTCCAGGTGCTCTCTGACCAGCTCCACATAACCCTTTCCTCTCCGGTGCCCCACGGTGTCCCCGTCACAGGCCAGCCGAGGTGCCCAGCGGGCAGCGGGACCAGCACCGACGTGGTTAAGAAACACCAATAAACTTTCTAGGCCAGGCACTCAGGCAGGCACTTCCTCCGTCTTGACATTAAATTCCTATTGGTGTGACTCATTAGCTGTTTATTTATTTAAAGCCACTGAGCTATTTGCGATATTTTTAAGAAGCAAACACAGTGTGTGGGCAGGGAGCTGTTCTGCTAAACGTTCCTCTCCCTGACACTGATGGTTACTTATCAGAATAAATAAGGAACCTTCCAATCATTATTTTTTTACTGGGAGGGTGTTTAGTGTGTTCTGTAGGAAAAAGCCACAACGTTTCCTTCTCAGAAACTTTTACCAGCCTGTGTGTTACATCCAGGCTACGGCCCTCTGTGGGCAGCTGCCTGCTTCTTCTCCGCAGCCCCAATTAAAACCGGGATATGTCATCGCTTTCCTCTTCTCCTGAAACCCTCGTAGCTCCGCTGGGTCCCTCCTAGAGCAGCCGCTTCGGTGGGGCTGGAAATTGGCACCATAAAGGCTCGTGCAGACCTGGGTTCGTGATGGGTATTCGGGGAGCCTGCGTGTTCACACCTGGGGAGCAAACTTTTGGCCAAGAAGCTGTCCTGCCCCAGTGCTTGCACACAAAGTCGGCTGGTTTTGTCTCCAAACTCAGATTAAACCAACCCAAGTGGATCTAGCATCGTGCAGAGTGCCTCCCTTCGCGGATCTCCTGCCTGATGCACCAGTCACATCATGTTATATTACGCTTTGAAACATAACGTGATGTGACTGGCGCAGCCTATGACGGATGGCGTATCGGCCAGGAAATGGAAAAGGACCCAATCTCCTAAAGAGCATTGTTACCGAAACAAACAAGATGCCCTTTTAACTCGTATTGATTGATTGCTGAAGAATAAGCTCGCTCATACTTTTGCAAGTACTATAATTAGTTGGTGGAGCTACCTGGAGGGGTAGAGCCAAGCGGGCGCTGCTTCCTCCTGCCGGGAGGCAGAGGAGGAGGGGGAAGCACGGGCGCAGGGGGAGGTGGGACGGGCCCCCCGGTCCCACCGCAGGCACCCAGGGAAGGTGGGTGCCCGGGAGCACCCCGCACCCACGGCAGCCCAGGAGCTGCCAGGCCCGCACCCACCTCGGCGTTTTCGGGCCGTGCAAGTGTGAAGCACTGGAAAAGCCGTTTCCTGGTGGGCTCCCACCACCGGCCCCACCGCGCCGGCACTCGCACCCTTCGCCATGCTGCTCCCTGCGCGCCGGCCCCGGGCAGCAAACCGCATCTCCCCGGGTCCCGTCGTGGGGAGAGCCTCGTCCCTCGGGTTCCTGCGGCTCTTCGCGTGACAGTTGCTCTCGCCCCCCTTTTTTGCTTTGATTAGCAGCTAAAAATCACAGCTATGTCTGGCAGGACAATGCCTTTGACAGCAAAGGGAATATTAGGGTCAAGCTTTATTAAGAAAGAAGCTATTGAAATGACATCCTCAAACATATTGCTATTAGGGACTTGAAGAGTATTTGCCTCATTAATGTAAAAGGTAGCTAGCAATCTTCTTGATCAACAGTGGCAATTTATTTTAAAGTGTCCATTTTCTGGATGTCAGAGGAAGACTTTTATTTATAATCTTATTTTCAATTTCCACAAAGAACACTTCACTCACGCTCGGTGCAGGGTTTTTTTTTTGCAGACAATAACCGATTATAAAACTGTGCTCTCCCCCCCCCACACACACATCCCCCTTGTAGTAGTGTTGACATATGGAAATGAATCAAAATGTAATAGGCATAATTACCAGCATTGTGTGCAGGCTACAATTAGTGTCTCCTCAAAGCAGACTTGTAATCAAAAGACACCAATAGAAGAGGGGAAGGAGCGAGCGGCCGGTTCCCGGGACGAGCCTGAGCTGGGAAGAAGTTTCCTGGCTGGGCGTGCGTGGCTTTGCCGGCGGGTGGCCGAGCTTGGCCACTGCGGGGATGGGCGACAGTGGCCCGGGAGCCACCTGCCACCCCCACGGCCCCGCTCGGCCAGTGCAAACTTCCTTCCCCGGACAAAGGCTGTGAGAGGCTGCGGGGGTTTCGTGTCACCGGATCCCTCACCGGGGAAAATGCAAAAAGAGTAAAAAAAAACATATTTCAACGTCACATTTCAAATGCGATATTTACATTTTTCAAAGAAATGGGATTAATTGGAATTATTTTCAAAATTCGTTTGACAAGTCAAAGCGAAATCTGAAAATAGTAATTGAAATGAAATAGTAACTCCCTGCATAAGCAGTTGCTCTGTTCGTCTTGGAATTAGCTCGTTAGAACTTTTCAGTTCACCAAGGGTCAAAAATTATTTGTATTTTATTTTTTCGTGTGTTTTGTGAGCTGGAGAATATATTATTCACACGGCTCTAAACATAAGATACAATTTGAGTGCGAGCGAAATCCCATTACTCTGTGTTCCTTCAAACCCCGGTTAAGGTGGCGGATCTAAGCACAGCTGGCTGACAGTTTTGCAATTCAATTTTTACCTGTCAGAAATGTATCAAATCGAAACTATTTTTGCAGGAACATTTCTATGTTAATAAGTTTTTGCTTTGAAATAAACCCCCCACGGTTTAATAAGGTTGAAGCATTATCTGTTGGCCTTATTGGAGGGGACGGCTGGATTTTCATTTTCAGGTTCATTTTGTTCCCTAATAGTTTTCAAAAATCAAAGTCAGAATGAAATACTTTTTGGCCACTGTTCAGCTGGCTGTTTTATTGACCCAAACCACGCTCCTTTTTTCCCAGGAAGATGTTGAGGAGGGATCATTCAGATCAGGAGCACAAGCAAATTTTGGATTTTGGGAGTTCCCCGGGCAGGAGGAGCGGGCGATGGCAGGGCAGCGGGAGCGGGTGCTGCCCTGCCTGTGCCACAGCCGCTCCGGAGCGGGGCTGGCCCCAGGGATGGCTGCTCAGAGCAGGGGCAGCTCCGTCAGCCTCAGCGGAGAGATCTGGTGTCGGCCAGGGAAGGATCAGTCCCTTTGCCAGCGGGGCTGTGTAGGAGGACTTATATTTGTCTGCAGGAGCCAGATGGTTAAAGAAGAGAGTGACATAATCGCAAGAGCAGGAGCCATGAAAGGAGAGGGGGAGAGAAAGGCCCTGGGGGAAGCGAGACCCGAGGAGCCCGGCCCCATTCACCCTGCAGAGCGGCGACAGCGGCGGAGGGGACATGTGGCACCGGGGCGTGCCGGCACCTCGGCTCTACCTCCCGCAGGGATTCATCCCAGGGAGCTCTGGAGCATCGCTCCTGCCTTTAGACATCCTCCCTCCCCGACCTGTGATACGCGGAAACCGAACTGCAGGAGATACTGACGTTGGAAAAGTTATGAGGACACAAGTGGCGGGCACGACCTTGTCATAGTCGTGAAGTTCATGATCTTGAGCAGCTCTCCATTTATTAATGGAGGAGCCATTTATTAACCTGCTAAATTCAGTTATGCTGGCATAAATCTGAAGTAACCCCATTGAGTACGGATTTATACCGGCGTAACCGAGGGGAGAGCCTGGCCAACGTCTTTGGCCATGGCTGATCTCTGTCGGTCTGCACAGGAGTGTGGATTTTAAACTGGCAGAACATACCTGCTGCATTTTGTTCTCCCATTCCTAGTGTTTAATACAGGCTGCCAAGCAAAGGCAATGCTGAAGATGCTGGAGAGGAGGAGAAATTTTCCTCTGAAATTTTAACTGTTCCTTTGGGTCTTTGAAGGAGCTGGAGAGGAAACATGAGTCTGAATTTGGAATTACATTTTAAGCCTTCCTGTAGCCTTTTAAAATATCAGAAGGAGTAAGGGTCTGCTATCCTAACCAGCGAAACCGGGCACAACCTCCTCTTTAAATCTATATAAAAAGCACCCCGTGGCTTACTGCTGCCTTCCCTTATCCGTGCTGCCCCTTGGGCTCCCGGCTCAGCCCCGAGCACGGCGAGGCTCTCGCTGTTCCCATCACGCGCCGCCGGCCCCACTCTTATCAGCAGCAGCACCTGCAGCGCTGGGGGCTGCCCCACTGGCTCCAGAGCCGGCTCCGGCCTTGGGCACGGGGCGAGCCACCGCCGCGACCCGAGGGGCTGGCTGTGTCCCCTCTTCGGAGAAGGCAGGATCTGAGCAGACTGGAACTGAATAGACCTTGGCATCTCCTGCGGGAAAACCCCTCTGAAGCTGTTCTATGGACGCAGCAAGGCTTGGTGTGGGGCGTTTGTGCACAGGTTTCCCAGGGGAGCTGAGCCGCTCGCGGGAGGAGCCAACTCCAGCAAGTGCCTGGTTTGGTTGGGCTGCCCCTGGCAGCGAGCTCTCCCCATGCCCAGGGATGCTCCCGCGGAGCCAAACCCTCTGCTGCCCCAGAGCTCCCGGGTGCGACTGCCCAAGGGCTTGGGGCTGGGAGAGCAGAGCCCGTGCCCGGAGCCTGGCTGCTCTCCCTGCCCGGGAGGCACGGGGCAGAGAGCTCCCGGGGAGGCCGGGGGCCATCCTGCTCTGCAGCCAGCGTGGGGAGAGCAGCGGCATCGGGCTCTTTTGCTCCCGACAGCATCTGATGGCTTCCCTTGTGCCCAGCCTGCTCCCCTGCCACCTGCAGAGAGCCCCACCAGGGTCCCACCGGGGTCCCACCAGGGTCCCAACAGGGTTCCCCCACGCTGCGGGCGGCTCGGCGCATGGCAGCAGCGCTGCCGGTGCCCAGCCAGCCGGGTTCCTACACCTCCTCCTTAACGACCTGTGATTGCTTTGACTTTTATGTCCCCTGGTGCCATTGTGCAGATATATAGTGTACGTTGGGGCATTAATATCGTGGTGAAATAACCCTGTAATAGTATAATTAGTGGCGCTGTTATTTCAGTATCCTGCAGAAACGCATCTGAAGATGGAACTGGCCTCTGGATGAAACCAGAGGGTAAACAGGGTTACTCTCGAGGGCGTGTCCCCTCCTGCACCGTGGTTTCATGATCCACTACAGAAATAGATGCACACTCGGCTGCGAGAGCCAGTGAACGCTACACATAAGAAGCATTTTCCTGACGAATTACTGGGCTTCTGAATAAAGAAACACTCCTCCCCCAGCACACCTACACACTCCTGCACGTGCCTGCTTCCCTGCCGCCTGCAGCAGAGCATGCACACGCATGCACACACACACACACAGATGCACACACATGCACACGCGTGCACACACTCAGCCGCCGCTCCCATGCTCCCCGTCCCTCCTTCTCCCCGGGTGGTGCCGGGAGGTGCCGAGCGCGGTGCCCGGGGGGAGCGGGCCCTCGGTGCCGCTGACAAGCACGCCCACGCACTCCCACCGGCCATATGCTTTTTGCACACAGACTTTTAGCTGAACTTGCTTAGGAAGCATTTTGTTCTTCAGACCATTGTGGGGAAATTTATTGCTGCCTGCGATTTTCTTTAGCATTTTTTTTCCCTCCTGTCATTGTCTTCTCCAGCTCTGCTGGAAACTGTAATTGAAAATAGGCTGCAGAGCGTTGCTGTGCCCCCCTGGCCCAGGAATGAGTGTCCACAGCTCCCTTCTGCCACCCGTTACGAGGAGGTCTCCAACAACCCATGGCACCTTTGGCGCTTTACACGGCCCTGCTGGTAAAATACCCCAAGACCCTCAGAAAATCCCTTTCCACATTCAGCAGAGACTGACAAGTGAAGCTTTTCCCACTCCTTGATTTTGCCCCACACATTCCAGTACCAGCCCTGGGCACACGGGCAGAAGGAGCCCGTACTCCACGTCCCTCCAGCCCTCCGACCCCCTCGGTGGGGACGACGTGCCGGGGCGAGAGCCAGACCCGGCTGAATGGCCCTGCGAGCCTTGTGATCTCTTCACCTTTAGGATTCAGCTCCTGCTCACAGGCTTTCCCTTTCCCCTTCCTTCTCTCACATTTTTACTTCTAAGTAAAAGACAACATTTCCATTCCCTGTTAGTTTTATAATTGTGCAGTATGTCTCCTCCGAACCGGTGGCAAACCTCACATTTCCAAGTCTTCTTCAAGACCCTTCTGGTCTGACTGGATCAATGGGAAAGCTTCGGGGTTTTTTGGTTTTCTGTCTGTGCATTCCAAGGTCAAAAGGGATTTCAGACCGAGCGATCTGCCCCGCACATCCTGCTCTGTGCACCTCTACAATCCTGATAGCTTCGGTCAGAGCAGGGCCCGGCCGGGGGCCTTGCTGTGGCAGGGGCTGAGCCCCGGGGGGGCACCGGCACCCCAGGGAGCGGGGCCAGGGGCTGGATCCTGCCGGGACCCCTCGGGTCCCCCCGCCCGACCCGCCGCACGCAGAAATTGCACTCAGATGATTCGGGAAGAAATCTAGTCTCGTCTTAATTTTCCTAAATAGTATAAATTTCTAAAGAGAAGACATTTGAAAGCGAAATATCAAAATGTGACATTTGGAAAATGTTAAAAAGAACATTGTTGCGTTATTGAGATACTTTGTTTCCATTTCCTTTGATATTAAACTTTGCCGCAATCACAGTGCTGCCCTGGGAAGGTTGTTCCCATAAACGAGCAGTTTCCACAGAAATGGCTTCTGCCTCCGAGATCTTTGCCCAGTGGCCGTGAAAGGGCCGCAGAGGGACGGAGGCAGGCGGCTGCGCACAGGGTCCCAGTGTGCCCGTCCCGTCCCCACAGCCCCGGCGGGCGCGGGCTGCTCCGGGACATACAGCCTGTGCAGAAAGATGGACCGGGAGTCTGGGCTCGGGCACAGCACCCGCCCGGCCTCCGAGGGTGTTTCATTAAGCGCTCACAAGGACAGCGGGTTCTGCAGGCTTTGTGTCACACCACTTAATAAAGCCAATGTAAATCTGTGGGTTTTAACTTCCCCGTTCTGGATTAGAACAGTCTTAAACCAGGCATAAACACACAGTCTGGCCGTAATTGCTCTGGCCCAGTTAACCAGGCGCAGAACAAGACAAATTGGGCTCTGTTTATTTACACAGCGGTTCTCTGATCTGCATTTAGCGCGCCATTAATATTTGAGATAGCGACCATGTCCTTTTGCTTACAAGCAGAGGTCCCGCTTCGCTGTGACGCAGACACGGGTCCGGAGGCTGAGCCTGCGCCCAGCTCCAGGCTCCCAGTCAACCCCAGCACCCGCGGGGATTAACCCGAATTTCTCCCCCGCTCTCCAGAGCTCGTAACACGGTTCTGCACTTCGTGTGTGCGGCGATCACGGCAGGCACAAGGCACCTGCTTAGAATGCACCACCGAAAACTAAGGTTTGCTTTCCTTCCCATCCCACCATCGGGTTATTTATGCAAGTTAATTGATTGTTTCGTAGTTGTTGTTGCTTCTCTGCAGCAGGAAGAGAAGCTGAGCTGGCACGAGAGCGGCTCGTACTCAAGTGCAGCTTTCTGCAGTCAGCAAAAAGGCGTCAGAAAACGACTGTTCAGTTAAATCACAGAGTCTGGATAAACGTTCCCTTCGGAAAAAGTTGATCTCTGCTTTCAAACCGGGTGGCACAATGAGTCGCTATGAAATCACCCCAGGAAAAGAGCATTTCTTGTTTAAGTGTTGATTAAAAAGCAATATGTTACCAAAAAGCTTCACACCAAATGGGTCACCCTTGTCCCCTGTTTCGTGGTGCCGGGTGAGTTTTCAGAGCGGTCTCTGCACAGAGCCGTTTCCCTGCCCTGGGTCTCTGGGTGGGGTATTCGCTGCATCGCCGTGAGGCCCTTTAGGATGAGAATAATTCCGTTCAGCATCTGACAGGCTCTGAATCGATCCGTGCTGCAGTCGGGTGCTTTATGGCCAGGAAAGGCGGATTTCAGCACATGGTGCTGCGCTGGCACGTCTGCAGCCACTGAAAGAAAACTTGTGAAAAAAGGTATCTGCAAAACTATCCCTTTTATGGGAAATAATAGTTATTTGGCTGCTCAAAAGGCTGCTAAAGCCTCGCAGGAAAACTCTGATCACAGCCGTGCCGAGACAGAGCTGTGTTCGGCGCTGCAGCTCTGCTGTCCCGTGCTGTGGGGGACACGTGTCTGCAAACTCACTTCCGACCTGTCACCCCCGCTCGTCTTGGTCTTCCTCTCGATAGCAACAGCAATTAACGGGCAATCACGGGGAAAGGTAGCAAAGAGAATAGACCCGCGTGCGAGGCGGACTGCGGGAGGGCGGATGGCAGCAGCAGGGGCAGGAGGGCAGGAGGGAGGGGACAGCGGGGATGCACCCCTTGATTCTCCCGCCTGCTTCCCGAGTGCTGGTGTGGCTTTTGATGTCCATCTTCATCCTTCAGCAGAACCAGAATCCAGCCGTGGCCACACACAGCCCCGCACCGACGGCAGGTTTGCCACGGGAGCTCCCGTCCGGTGCCTTGACTCGGTACCAGCGTTTTGTCATTTTTGAGGAAATAACAAACTCGAAAGTATTCAGCTTCGGTGCAGCAGTTGCAGCTTAATTGCACGTCTCCTTCTGCCCACACAAATGCTGAAAAGTGACTTGGCAAACTTTAAAGGCAATCCAGGGCCTGAAACGGGGAGCCTTGACAAGCCAGCATTCATCAGCTCTGACTAACGCGTCTGTAGTCTCAAACCTGCTGCTGTTCCTGCTTCGGCCTGGCATCTTGCTGCCCTCAGAGAATGTCTTTTGAGTCCCAACCAGCGGCTGCCGGGTGGCTGTGTCTGAAAGGTCCCCCCAGCACTTAGGCTGCCAGGTTACCCACAAACCAGTACAAAACCCTGCTGGGAGCAAGGCGCTGGCATGAGAGTGGGATGGTTTTGCTGCATGGAGAAGACGGAGGGTGCAGATGCCCTGGAGTGTCACCGGGTTTTGTGCTGGTGACGCTCCAGGAGCAGCACGGCTCCTGCCCCACTCACCCACGGGCTGCAGGGAGCTGCCTCCCCACAGGACCCCAGCGCGGGTCGGTCTGCTGGGGTGGTGGGTGGTTTGGGGAGTCCCCAATGTCCTCGTCTGGTGGAAACCTGAGCTGCAGTGGGTCTGCAGGTCCCACGGGGGGACAGCTGGGCAGGGCAGAGGGGAAGAAGGAAGGGAGGGCAGCAGTCGCTGTGCCACAGGGATCTCGGTGTCACAGGCCATGGGAGGGATGCTCTGGTCACGCCACTGTGCTGGGGGGGTCCCCACTGCTGCCTGCGGGCAGGGGCAGAGGCGATGCTCGGGTCACCGTCCCTCCCCAGCCCCACTGGTACCCCCGGGACAGCTCTCCGCACTCGCCTGTGAGTGCTGAGGGTCCCTCGAGGAGCCCGGAGAGGGTGGCCAAGAGGAGCGGTTAGCCCAGGGAGAGGCACGTGAGGCCGTGAACCCCCCGAGGGAGAGCAGAGAGGAGTCAGACAACCGCAGATCTTGTGGTTATTTGCTCGGGTTCAGAGGCATCTCCGGGGCTCTGCACAGGCAGGCTGCCAGGGGGTGGGCAGGCGCTGAGGGATGGGGTGGGATGGAACAGGGCTGGGAAGGCACAGAGGCGTGAGGCTCCGTGGGTGCAGAAGGGAGTTAATTGCAGACCCCGGCTGACCTTCCTTGGAGGTTTGTGATCAGCATGAAGGGCACTTTAGGGGGCACTTTAATTCCTTATTTTGCTTGAACTTCTCCGCATGGCTGAGCAGGCGTTCAGTGTACACTGCGTACTGCTTACACTTGGCCTGGAAAACACAGAGTCTTCAGGCTTTTGCAAGTAAAATATTTAACAATTCTCGGCAAATGGAGCATGCAGTTTTCAGGAAGGTGTTTTGCTGTTTTCCCCACAATCAGACTCATCCGGCACGTTCGAGTGACGGCCTCATTCGTACACAGCCCTGGGGGAGTGAGGGCAGTGGATGTTCTCTTCTTTCAGAAAAGGCACAATTTACCAAAGGACAGGAATTGTGTGAAGCACCGTGATTTACTCGCGTCCTGAAGTCTGTAAACAGTGTGAGTTATGCTGCACGGCGCTTCGGAAGAGACAACTGGGGAAGGAGGCCCCTTGCTTCATTTTGTGAATGAGTGACTCTGTTGGGTGATGTTGGGGTTTATTCCGTCTCGTGCTGCGTGCGCAGTACTTACTGCGCGCTAGTAAATGAGCGACCGAGGAAATAGATCTTTGCTGGAGGCAATTGCTTTCCCAATAGTGATAGAAAACATCATGCGTGGCAGACTTAGAGGTTATTATTTTAATACCTTTCTTCCCGTTGTGGAGCAACCTGCCCGCATGCTCTGGCAGGCACCCTAACCCCCTCCCTCCCACCGCACCAGTTGCCATCAGGCTGGGCTGTCGCAGCGGGTGCAGGATCCCCCCATCAACCCCGACGCCGTGGCTGCCCAAAGCCCTGGGCTCTCGTGACTGCACGGACGCTGCGGGGCTCCCTGCGCTGCGTGAACCGAGCATGCAGGTGAAAATGATGCAACCCTCGCCGAGAACCCGCGGCTGCAACGACAAGCTGCCGCTGGCCGCCTTCCCGGGCGCCAGGCTCTTGGCAGGGCCCGTGGCCGGGGCAGGCGGAGGGCTGGCAGCTGCCTCGTGCCCGGGCAGCCGCTGCCTCGGTTTTCCAAGGCTCCCTGTTTATTTGTTCTGCAACAGCTTGAAACCCAATAGGGTTAATAGCTCTCCCTGTGTCCTAGTGAGATGAAACTACCACTGGGAGACCCAGGACAATTTTTATATAGGATTAGAAAACAAAAATCAATATTTAATTATCTGTAAGCTTTTTGTGTCACTGCATCCTTAGCTCACTAACTGTGAGTGCCGGCTGCCAGGGAGAAAGTAAGTCATTAAAGGTGCAGTATCTTTTACTGGCCTTTTATGGGCCTGCAGTAAATAGAGTACATTATCACTCCTCACACACCACTATTGTTATTTATCTTTACAATCTCTATTTACCTATATTTATGGTAGATTTCTCCGGTGTATTATATGGCTAGGTTAACTTTAATGGGGTTCATTAAAACAGGCACTTAACAAAACTTTGGAAGGTCCTCGTTTGGGCAGAGGGCGAGAAACTGAAACAGGGAGAGGAAGAGGAGAGGGGCTTCACGTCAGCCAGCCCCCGGCGCTCGGGGGGCGAGGGTTGGGTGATGGCAACACCAGCAGCTGCAGGGCTGGTGGCCCCAGCCGGGGCGTTCTGGGAAAGCAGCACTGCGGGAAGGACCGTGGGGTCTGGCAGCGGGGGTCTTGGGGAGGGTCAGCTGCACCGAGGAGGGGGAGGAGGATGGACCCTTTGCTGGGCACCGGGTGCTCGCTCCCAGGATGTGCCCTGGGGTACCACAAGCGCGCGGCTCTGAGGGGCTGCTCAGGGCCTCCCCCCTCATCCCTGTTATACCTTTCCCCCGTAAGCCAGCGCCCACAGCTCCTCCCCGACACCCCAGCGCGGTCCCGGGGCGCAGCCTCCCACCCCGACGCAGGGACAGAGGGACAGAGCGCCCACGCTGTCCTGCGCAGCCCCGCGCGCCCGAGGAGCCCCCAGCGCCGTCCCCATCACACAGCCCATCACCTGCCCACGCAACCCCACGGCACGCTCACAGCGACGTTCGAAAGACAATAAATAAATACTCTGGAAAACGAATCCTTCCCCCACGGGGAGGGGAACGGGCAATTAGCAGATCTTTTTGCTGCAGTAGTTAATTTTTTACAAGCCTCCCTTATTTTCGCTGTTTCCCCTGGTTAATAATCACTAGCAGCCGCTTGCACCGTAAATAAGTTCCACAAATTTCGCAGATGCACCGGGCTGTTTAAGCAGGGAAATTGAGCAGCATATGTCTGAATGGTTAATTGACTTAATTGCTGTTAGTTGGGCTATTAGCACACTTGATCCACCCCAATGACCGCAATACTTTCTTAATGGTGTTCATTTTATTTGGATGCCAAGCTCCAGTTACCATTACAGGGAAATTTCCAATTGATGATTACCTCATAAATATATAATTGTAGTCATAGGCCAAATAAAGCCAACAGGCATTAATAATGAACAGCGTTTGACTAAGAGCCTTTAAAGGGTGATGGAAGTTTCTTCAAAGACCTTAGCTATTCTTGAAATGTAAATAATCTTTCATGCTTCTATTTTTAATGGTGCTGCATCGTTTTTGCAGTAGGCATCAAGCACCAGTAGAGGTGGGGTTGCATCCTGCGGCCAGGTGATGTCCAGAGAAGACAATATAGACAGGAGCCTCCTGGGCTCCTCCACCCCCAGCGCCAGCCCCCAGGGACGCTGTGATTATTTATTGTGGGGGTGACCGACTGGTGACACAACCTCCCACGGAGGCTTCTTTGAAACAATGTTTTCCGCTCCCTATCTGCAAGGAAAGAAAAAGCAAAGTGCCGCCGGGCCAAACCCTGCCCTGCTGTGCGTGGGGGGGGCTCGCAGGGCGGGCGAGGGGCACGGGCAGACGGTGCTGCGTCTTTCTCAACGTCACGTGCGAGGCTACAAAACCTGGGCAAGCGTGTCACCGACTTCAGCACTTGTCACGCCAGGAGGGATGGCTGTCACCTCTCTGCCCAGCCCTCCACGCCAGGCAAGCCCAGGCTGTCGCCCTGTGGCCAGGACACGGTGAGGCTGGCACCCACGGGAGGGGTGGGTGACCGGGACCCCACTGGGGGACCCGCCTGGCTGCAGCCCCATGTCCAGCCACCCCGAAATGGAGTTTGGGCCAGCAAACAAATAACAAACACACCCCCTTGCAAGCACAGGTCCGCCCCTGGGGGCAACCTACGGGCAAATATGATTTACCCAGAAGATGAGCAGGAAGGGAAAAATGGCCTTTTCTAACTCCAGCATTGTTACCGGCTCCAGAGACAATTTAATTATCCCGGGCTATTCTTAACTGACCTGGTAAAATGAACCTGCCTAGCTCTGTCCACAATAATTACCCACAATTTGCTAATTCATGGGGAGAAGAAATTACTCCTAGATAGTCTGTTAATCTTTGATTCCTAACCATGAGCTCATTTACTCTGAACTTGTTCCCTACTGGCGCCAAACAGAGAGAATTACATTAGTTATGTTCAGCTATTAGGGAACTAGTTATAATTAATGTTGTCTTTGCCCATAGCCTGATTTTACGCAGATGGCTCGGCGGTGCTGCCGTGGGTGGGCGCTGGGGCACGGCCACGCTGCCGGGGCCGGGAGGGCTTTGGTGGCTTGTGGTAGCCCAAGAGCCTCCTGCACTCCTTGGGGCTCGGGTCTGTCCCACGCGTCCTCACAGCAGGGACGGTCCCCACGTCCCGGAGCAGCATCCCACCCCTGTCCCCCCGTGGCACTGCCGGAGCGGTGGGGCCGTGTTACCCGGCACGACGTGTCCTGTGGGACCGGGAGGGTGCGTGACCGTGGGCTGCCCCACGGGGGGAACAGCGTGGGGGCTCTGCCGGGTCCCCTCTGAGGAGTCGTTTCCCATTTCCAGCCCTCCTGCCCGTTTCTGTGGACGCTGCTGTGTGGTGGGAATTGCTGGACATGTGCGGAGAGGAATGTTGTGAGGGAGGAAAAGAAATCAGGAGAGAGGAGAAGGGTTTTGAGGAACAGGAGAGCGAAACACCATCCGTAGCCGCCCGCCCACCTGAGCTGCCCTGCCGCCAGCTCCGGGGTCCCTCAGCACCCCAGGGCCACCCCCCGTCCTTACCCTGCCTTCCCGCTGGGGTCCCTCGGAGAAGGAGGGGCTGGAAGCAGTTGAGTTTCCCAGCCTGGGGCCGGCACAGCTGGATGCAGCGGATGAGCCCCCTCCCAGGAAGAGCCACCATCCCGAGGGTGACAATCCCTGTGCCCCGCTCCGTTCCCGTGGGACGCTGCCCACCCGGTGTCCCTCTGCACACCCACCGTGCTGGCCCTGGGTGCTGTCAGGGCAGCCCGCAGCGATCCCCAGCCCACCTGGCCCTTGTCACGTGGAGGGGCAGCTCCTCTCCATCCTCCATCCTGCGCACCCTGCTCCTTCGCCGCAGCCCGACCTGACCCACCTGTGACAGCTCTGCCTCTGCCCAGCCACTGACACAAACCAATTACTGGTGTAAACTGGGAGGTAGGGCGGCTGCTCTTCAAACCCAGGGAAACGAGACGCAGATGCTGGTTTCAGCAGAGAAAAGGTCTTGGGTTATGAAATAGTTTCACCTGGTGCCTTCATCTTCTGGAAAATCACACGTGCCAGTTCCTTTTGAACATGATCAAAGCCAGGCACGGTGCTTCCTCTCTCCTCGCCCATCTACTCAAGCCTGTCTTATCAGATGGAGTTTAAAGCAAGAGTATGTTTCATTTTAAAACAGACTTGAAAAATATTCCGGCCTTTTGGCTTGACCATTCAAACCATCTGGTTTCATACGTTTCAGATGTCAGCCCAAAGAAGAGAAGCGGTGTTACCAGTAAGCAAAAGTAGCTAATAATCAGTTTAATACAGTGCTGCGTAGTACTTATGAAGTTGGCATATCCAAAATTATTACCAGAAGCCCAGTCTTAATCCTTTTTAAGTTGGGGGGAAAATGGATCAAAAATTAGAATGATATCAAGCATAAAATAATCTTCTGTCTGTGTTGCACTGATAAAAAAATAGAATATATAATTACCATGTAAAAACTGCTTATGTTTGTGATTATATGTTGCTGCCATCTCCAGGTCCTCACTGTAAATGACTTAATTGGGTTGTCCTGATATATGGACGCAGAGAGCAGGAGCACGCACCGCATCTCGCAGGGGTGCCGAGCCCCGCGCCGGGGCTGCCACGGGGGTTCACCGGGCTGGGTGCCCACCTGGCACTGGAGCGACCTGGGACACGGCTGAAGGTTGGCACCCCAGGGCTGTGCTGCAGCCTGGCCGAGAGGCTGCTGTGAACCCTCCTGGGGCTGGGGTGCTCCGGGGCCGGGAAGGCACCGGTGGCTGCGCTTGGGGTGGCTTTTTCCTCCTGTATAATTGTCATATCCCATCATGGATTATGGCTGTTTATGGGAAGGGTGAGCAGAGAGTCCAACAGAACGATGGCACGGAGCCTCTGGAAGGAAGGTGGGCTGGGCGTGGGGACGCCCGCAGCGCTGGCAATTTCTGAATTTAGAAGGTGCCCCGCTCCTGACGGGCTACTGAGATCAACGAGGGAGCTGGGAGGGAGGACAAAGGATCACAATGCCCTGTCTAGACGCTAAACGTACTTGAAAATGAAGTCATGGGATTATCTCCACATAAGAGCAGACAGGGCAGACGTACAGCAACCAGTGCTCAGGGCTGAAAGGAAATTGCAAAAAAAAAAAGAAAATCCAACTCAGCAAGCTGGCAAAAAGAAAAGGATGGGCTCTTGTTGTGGCTCTGAACAGCGCTCGGGTAGATAACGCACTGTCTGGGACAGAAAACAGGGAGACAAAATTTCAGGGTGTTAGAGGAGCGTCTCGCCGTCCCCACACGCGTCGCCAGCAGCGGGGGAAGCCAGCGCTGGCTCCCGCATCCCTGCTGGGACAGACCCGTGGGCACGGGGCAGCACCGTCCCAGCGCTGGCACCGCTCCGGGCGGCTGGAGCACGCGCAGGCACGTGGCATGGCCCCGGTTCGCAGCCCGTGAGCACACATTGCCCCCAGCCCACGGACCAAAGGGCAGAGACACGGAGGCTGAATTTCAGCGCTGGGAGTGGTGAGATGCTCAGGCTGGGAGCTGTGGGCAGAGCTGGGCAGCACGAGGGCTGCTGGGGGGCAGCAGGAGCGGTGGCGTGAAATAGCCCGACCAGAGGAGAGAATTGTATTTGTCTGGGATAAATGACACCCGAACGCTCTCTAGGTAGAGGAGATACCCGAAGGTTCTCCTGGCGTAACCGAGAGCTGTGTGTAATAACAAATATCTGCCCACGGACAGACCATGAATAAGTACAACGTGTATAATGCGCTAGGATTACGTGATTTTTTATGTATAAAAATGTGTTATTAGCTTTCTGCCTTTTCTCCCACATATCAAATAACAACACCCCACTTACAGCTGAAGCACGCTCCTTTTTACTACCCGCTGTATTTATTATAGCTGAGAAAATTATTTTTTTCTTTTTTTTTGTTTGTGATTTTTTTTATTTGCTAAATTTAGCCATTTTTCTGGTGATGACGTTCAGCGGCACAGAAAGCAATGTTCTCAAATAAGTTCATCATTCTCTAAAGCCTTCGGTGTCATTTAGCGAGGAATTCTTCCTCTGAAAGACATTTCAATGCAAATTATGGCCATTACCACAATTAAATATTTATTTTTGCCCCCAAATGTGCAGATAATTTCATAACTAACTCAGGGAGGGAGGCAGCAGCGGGGGGGGACGTGACAGACGCCGTATGCGCGGCACGTGCTGAGCTGCGCCGTCGTGCGTCGGCGCCAGGGTGGCTTCTCAGAGCGGCTGCGGCAGATGTGCTGGGAGAAACCAGGACAAGGAGGTCGCTGGGTCTGCTCTTCGTGCGTTTTTCTAGAGGCTCTCGCTGGTCCAAAGTTCTTGGGCAGAGAATTTTTCATAATAGTTTCTAAAACTGCGAATCAATAAATGATCTTTGCTAAACAATCCAGTCAAATCAAAGTTATCTTTTGAACCTGAAAAAGTACCTGTTGCACTTTTTACCATCTGCCCAGTGCTAATATTTACCTAGAATTAGCTCTGTTCACGTCGCAGCCCAGAGTGCTGCCCTCCGGGGGGAGGCTGGCTGGCAGGGCCTCTCCCTGCTCCGCTGGGGTGAAAGTGGTTTGGATGAACATCATTTGTTCTCTGATTTCCCAGGATCCAAAATCTATTCGATAGTAAAGGTCCGAAGAGTTTTCAGTCATGCAGACAAGCTGCCGAATATAGATGGTCAGAACCGCAGAAATATGCAAACTCATTGACTTGGACAATTAACATTTAAGCTAAATTAAAACGAGAAGCAGTGAAGATACAAGCGCCAGGGCTGCGCCCATCGCGTCTCCTCGGGCTGGGACAGCACAGCCCATCCCAACCCTTCGGTCCCGTCTGCGCTCAGGTTGTTTGTCACCAATAAATCAATAATTTGGGCGATACCTTCCCGGGGAGTTTTGGCTGCTGTGTCATGGGCTTGTCTAAAGTCCAGAAGAAACTGTTCGCTGCCCTTCTCACCGCGTCGTTCGTTCGGCCGTGCGAGGCGGCGGGACCCGCTGGCAGATCCTGCTGCACAGCCAGCACGGGGGTGTCACCGTCCCTTCCTCCGTGTAACGGCTCCTGGATCTGTCCAAGCTGCGAGGGAAATTGAGCAAGGAGCTGGTGGGGTTCTGGGCCACCCTCCTTCCCTCTGCTAGACCAGCTGTACCTCCCGTGCTGACCTCACCGCCACCCAAACCCCACTGCTCTCACAGCAGGGATGGCGAAATCCCATCTGCTCTCTCCCTTCTTGGCCTGGCTTTTATTATACGTATTGAACCACAGGTTCCCACTGCAGCCGGTGCCTTTCCCTACCGGGACTGTACCTGGGAGCCTCTCATTGCCCCGACTTCTTAACAAAACCTTGCAACTGGCGGAAAAGGGATGTGCTGCCCCGACCTGTCTGGTCACCGACCATTGCGCAGGAGAAATCCCATATGGTACCAGTGTCTCTTCTATAGTGCTTGGGAAAGGTGGGGCAGAGGAGGACAGGGGCGACCCTCTAATGAGGGGGGATGTCTAAAGGAGTTTGTGAATGGACTGGGAAAGTCATGGGCTTAGGATCACATTGCGTCTGCTGAAAGAGCCCTGTAAATGGAGTCATTATTGGTGGCAGTAACCGATCCGCCTCCCGGCTGGGAGTCATGGAGATTAGACATTAATTGAACGTGGTCTCGAAGAGGGGAGTGAAACGGGGAGGCAAGAGAAACCTTAGAATCGTAGAATAGAGAGGGGCTGTTAATAAAGACACAAGGGCAGCTGTGCACCGAACGTGGGGGGTGATATTGGGTTTCAAGAGCCGGGGTCCTCTTTCCACTGAAAGCTGCCCTACCCGGGGATGTAACCCAAGGAACGGAGCCCCGAGGCCCCGGGAAGGTGCCGCAGGGCAGCAGCAGCCCCTGCCCTGCGAGGGGGTCTCCAGGCAGCGCTGCCGGGAAACCTGCTTTGATGGCGAGATAGCGCGGGGGGGAAGCAGGGCTGGACATCGCTTCCCACCCTACACGGGACCTTTTGCCTCAGTGACTTGGGGCTTTCCTGTTGCGCACGCTGACATTAGAGGATGAGGAGGGATGCCATGAGCAGAGCTCTCCGGAGGCGGAGGGTCGCTGGGCTGCCGTGCCCTAGCACAGCTCTGGCTGAATTTAGTGTCGAAGTCATGATGAGACAATGAGTTTTCCTCGTCACAGCTTTTCAGTTCATTACTCTCCCTCTTTCTTTTCTGCAAATAAGTAAATGCACTTAACAGGTTGCTGCAGGTCACCTCAGCTGAGAGCCATGTGTGCACTCTCATCCCACGGTAATTGCAAAGCACTGCTACCGATCTGAAATGTCAAGAAAGTGATTTAAATATAAATTTGCATTTGCTGCAAACTAAGAACGCGTACACAGACAGTGACTGCAGCCCAGCCCATGCACCACAGCCTGCGCAGTGTGGAAACCTGGTTGGGATTCTCCCCCTGAGTTACGCTTATGTGTACAGGAAATTTCAGAGGAAGGTATTGCAGCTTGGACATCAGCTGCCACCGCCGCTTGCTGCGGGATGGGGCGTCACAGCAAACCCCCCCTCTACACAAAGGCTCCGCAGACTGTGCAACCCCCCTCTCGGCGGGTACAAGAGGAAGAGCACATTTTGCTGGTAGGAGCAGAGGGACGTACACGAGGCTTGTCAAAAGATGCGGCTTCTCCCCAGCTCTGTGCTGGCCGGAGGTGGCTCGGGGTGGAATGAGCTCGGTTTGAACCTCTGTGTATGTGTCAGTCTGCTCCCGGCTGTAGCGTGAGCGATGCTGAACCGGTTCCAGGAGCTGGAGAACAGTGTTGGTGGGTGCAAAGAAGGGGACGTGCCTCCCTCAAGCCCCCGTACTCGTGCAGCTCTGGTTTCATTGCCAGGCTGGGCGGAGGGTGCTCGGGCACCCAGCGCACCCACAATGCACCCAGCCTGGGCAGCCCCTGGGCTTTGGACATCTTGCTCTCAGGAAAAGTTTGCAGAATTAGATACTGTATTTTTTTCAAAGTACATTTAGAGCTGAAAAAGAACATGTTTTCCCTCCCTGAATTTCAGAATCACTCAGAAAATTGTGATATTCCCACTCATGGCCAGCCTGGGCTCCCACGCTGCTGGAGCCATCGCGAGGGGAGCCAGGCGGCTTGGACACCCCTGGTATTGATGTATCCCAACTTTGGAGACATCGATTTGCCGCTTCTGCGTCTGACAGGCTTTAACAGCTTTGATGTAACTCTGACACAGAGGATAACCTGCCTTTTCCTTGTCGAGCGTGTATTTCCTCCGGCACCTTTCCTCCTCTCCCACACTTTCCACATGAGTAGTCCCAGCAATACGCACAAACCCATTTAGCAAATGGATTTTTTCTTGTGAAGTGCTCAAAAATAGTCACTCTTTATTATTAAAAATGGTGACTGGTGTATTGTGACTCAACAGTCTGAGGGCAAATCTGCACACTGTATATCAATACTTCACGTAAGCAACTGGAGCAATCAATAGTTCAAGTATATTTCTGTATTTATTACATATTCAATCGACTAACTCATGCTCTTTCATCAATACATTAACTGATAATAAAACTCTGTTTACTATAGAAAATATTAGACACTGTATAACAAATAATTGAACATTAGTATGTGCAAGTATCGAGCTACAAAGGAGCAGCGGGAGGGAACTGTATAATACCCTCCTGGCTAAGCCCTCCTTGTGTGACTAAAGGGAAAACAAAATGCCACAGATAAGAGATTAAAAACATCTTGTGCTCATACAGATCTGAAGTCATCAAAGCGGGACAGATGAAAAGGAGCCGGTTGGGGTTTGACGTCGTGGCGGGGTTTGAGGGGCTCGATCGTGAGCTGCTCCCCGGGGATTGCAGCGGCGGTGGCCGGGGCGCGCGGGCTGGGCTGAGAACAACGGCTCTGCCAACACCCCGTACGTGTGCTGGGGAGTGTGAGAGCCCAGGGTCAGCCCCGAGCGAAGGGAGGGTGCCAGGAAAACCTCCCCGCTGCACCCCCGCACGGCTGAGCGCCACGAGCATCCTCCCATGGGCCACGGAAATCACACGTAGAGTGTGGAGCACGGCGCTGAGCCCAGCCAAAGCAGGTTCCTGCAGCGGGGCCGAGGTCTGCAGCAGGGCAGAGCAGGAGGATTCAGACAGGTTTTATCCGGGACACGCATTGGCTTTGACAGTATTTTAGCTGGGGCAACCTAACCGAACCCATCTGGTTCCAGGGGAAGAGGAACCCGGGAGGTGGCCGGTCCGGGGCTTTCAGGGCTGTCTGTGCCTCAGTGGTGCACGGCTGAGCGTTTTGCAGCTCTGTGACGCTGTGGTCCCAGAAAAGCAGACACAGTCTGGGTCCTCTTGCTCGCACAGCGTAACCCCTTTAAACACACAGTGATACTTCCCAGCCAGGAAGCATCTTGTTACAATTTACAGGGTATTAATGAGCAATCTGGTACATATGGGAATGAACAATAGCACTCGGCGATAATACCAGGGTCATTAATGCATACTTGAACAGAGGAAATAATTAGGGTGAATTACAGCCATAAGGCTGCGTTGGCGGGTGCGTGTGTGTGCGTACAGCTCTGGGATCGTGCTCCAAACTCACCTCTACCCAGTTGGGTTCGAGGTAGCACCTTGGAGGGTGGCAGCGTTTCCATTGCACATTGGCGAGCCGGCCAGCACCAGCCTTGCTACCACCACGCTGCAGCCGCGTCACTAGCGGTGGAGGTGGCCTCTGTCCTTAAGAGAAAGAGCCGACGGTTTTGAGTCAAATGTGAAAGAACAGTTTATTTGGTGTCACTTTTAATTAAGCTCAATAGCAAAGCCTCTGTTAAGAGCGAGGAACGTGTCCTATGAATGTACTGCTTTACTATTAGTTATATTTTATTTTTATCAGTTATTATTTATTAGTCTGGAGACCCAGTAGTCCATCGATTTGTTTCCAAGTAGCCCAAATGAGGCTGAGTAGTCGTAGATCATCTTCGACTGAGGCTGACACTGCATTTTCTCTCCTAAACCACTTGTTACAAGCAGCCGGGGAGGTGGGAGCCAGGCGGGTCAGGGGCTGCTGCCCTGGCTAAGTCACCTCCCTGGCAAGGAGTTTGCTCGTGCAGAGCAGTTCGGAGAAGAACAAAGAGCTCTTTTTTTGTCTGGACTAAGAATAATACTGAGTGCGCTGCAGCCAGCTCAGCGGGGGTGAATGACCCGTGTGCGTTCACTGGGAGAACGCAGCGGTGTCCTACAGCAGCGGGGCAGGGAGCCGGCCCCAGCTCGGGGTGAAAACAGCGTGGGAGGGGGGTACATCTTCCCGCAGCTCTGCAAATAGTGATAACGCACAGTCCCTTCGTGAACGCAGACCTAGGAAACGAGAGCACGAAAGGTGGGATGCAGAGAAAACTGAAAACCATTTCACGTGCAGTGAGCACGGGGTGCAGGAGTGAGGAAGGGCTGTGGGCTGAGCACAGCCGGTTCCCTTTGCACCCACCAGCACGCGGCGCTTGTCTCTGCCCCAGGAACCGGAGTGCCCCAAAGCAAGGGATGCTTTAGTTGTCATTCCCGAATTGCTCTCCGTGGCTTCAGCTCAGCAAGGTGCTCAGACACGATTATCATTTTTCGGGGAAGCGCAGAAAAACGGTGGGCACAGGACGTGGAGCCCGACCCTCCTCAGCCTGGGCTGAGCCCACACTCACCAGCTGCCCCAGCCCCGAAATTTTCGGGGTTCCCCCGACGGCCGGAGCTGCCGCACCCTGGCCAAGCATGTGGCACTGCGGCACGGGGGAGCGGTGCCAGGGCCGGGCACCGTGTAACGCACCGACCCGCCGAGGAGTCGGTGTCCGGGTGCGTGTTTACACCCCTTTACTCTGGTGCTTTACGAGGGGGAACGTCTGTGTCTGTGTCACTCCTGATCGCCCTCCGCTTGTTCTTGCGTTTGATGGTTTCAGACAAGCAGCCTTCACCCGAGGACATGTCAGAGCGTTGCTGGTTACTTGTCCAAAGGGGAAAACATTCTTTATCTCCTCCTGTAGCTTGTGCTTGATGATGCAGTAACATCCTCCGCTGCTGGAGCTGCAGCCTCCTCCGTTAGTGCGAGACGTATTGTGTATTTCTGTGATGCTGCAGATACTCCGTGTATTGAACTGACTATCTCAAGCGCTAGGAATAAAAGGAGGAATAAAAATCTGCAATATTTTCCGAGTGAAAAAAGGGCTGCGTGGGCCGTGCAGCCCCCCCGCCCTGCCCTCAGCGCAGCCCCAGACCCCCCCGCGTGTGCGGATCTATGGGCAGCGTGTTTAATAAAACACAAACTTACATTTCCCTTTTCAAATGAAATTAACATACTTTATTGCCAGCTATGAGAAATACTCCTTAAGGGTAAGGAGTTTATAAAAAATTTAAAGTAACAAAGGCAAACTTATAAAAAATTCATCTTTTAGTAGTGATTCCTCTATAAAAAAAAGAGTGAGTTTAAGTGAGAATACAAAATTCACAGAATTAATTATGTAAACAGAAAAAAAAAAGGCACAACGGCTGAAAACTAAACTAATTAGCAGCAGCCGCCCCGCCAGTGTCAGCGTGGACCTGCAAGCCGTCTGCCTAAGAATGACCCACAGTGACAATTGTGTCCTGCAGTTATTTATGAAATAGCTCTGCTGAGGTTCAGACCAGCGTTGATTTAATTAACCGAGCGGGAGCGCGGGGGGACACCAGCTTTTCTCACCCGTGCGTCACGCGCAGCGGCACGTCCGTGACCTTCACCCCGGTGCTGGCTGCGAGGGCTCGCCGGGGTTTGCTGGGTTTCCCCAGGGCACGTCCAGAGGAGCTGCCCCGGGGCTGCTGTGCCAGGGGACAGCGGGGACAGCGGGAGACGCGGGGTGTCCTGCGCAGGCGCGGGGAGCATCGGGTGTCCCCGACCTCACTGGGGTCCAGGCAAAACGTATTCGTGGTCCGTACCGGGATCCAGGCGGGACGTTTCAGCCCACCCGTTACACGGCTTTGCTCTGGCCAGAGAGGTGACCCGTGACTTCGTCCTGATGCTTCAGAGACACCAAGCGCAGCAGCTCTGATCTGCTCACAAAGCGCTGTGCCAAGGCACTCGCTGCTTCCCCTGTTCTGCCTGTGGCAGCGGGTTTGGAGCCTGGCCCAGAGTCCCAAAAGGCAGGAGAAAACCCGAGCCCTACAGGGCGCCCCGCTGCCCTGCGCAGAGCCTGGCTTTCCACCATCGCCTGCTGCTGTGCTCCGGGCCCGGCAATGTCACAGCGGCACTTAGGGCTGGAGAGCTCTCAGCTGGGAAGTGCTCCTGCCACTGGCGCTGGTTCAAGCCGCCTGGTGAACTAAATTGATTTTTTATAGTTGCTCTGGAGCAGGTTTAATGAATCTGTTAGTAGCTGCTCCCTGCTTAAACCTTTCCTCAGTGCTGGAGCTGCAGCACAGCGTTTCATAAAACGGGGGGAGGCTGCTTAAGCCTTATCCCTCACCCCCGAGCAGCGCCGCCGTGATTAGCTGCCTGCTGCACAGCTCCACATCCTTACCGCACGCACGCGGAGAGAGCCGTCAGCCGAGCGAGCCCCGCCGAGCTGGGGGAGGAATCAGACGCCGGTCTCAAAGAGGAACCTCGTGCAAAACACGACATACAGGTGTCTGGGTGCTCCTGATTCTCATCTACAGTCTGTGTAAGGACAGCGCCTGCTCCTAGTGCTACATCGCTGGGAGTCACGCTCTGCGAGCACAAGACTGCCTCAAAGACGATGAGTTTTGCTTTTTTTTTATAGAGGTTTTTTGTTCTTTGAACAGTTCCCCACATTTCTGTGCAGTAAAACGGCTGGAAACCTGCTCCCAAACAAAAGCGTAGGCTGAGATTCACATGAATCCGGGACCTGGAGCTTTGAGAAAACAAAGGCCTCCCTTTGCACATGTTTGCTCCCTGGGGAGGGAGCAGAGGCTGCGCTCAGGCTCGAAGGGGTGCAGATGAGGGGGGTCGGTGGTTCCCACACGTGCTGCACCCCCGGGGGCTTCAGACCCAGCGAGAGGCGTCGAGAGGGGCGGCACTGCAGCGGGCACTGCCCGGCGCCGCGTCCAGCCTGAATCAGCCAGAAAACCCTGTGCTGGGTCTGCTCAGAGACCTGCTGCGGGTGCCTGGCCTTGGCACAGTGCTGGGCACTGGTGGCCAGGGGTGCTGAGCGGGCTGAGCACCCCTCCCACGAGCGGGGCCCGGCCGGAGCCGTGCGGTGCCGCGGATGGCCCTGGCACGGGCGGTTCCTATCGCTGCACCCAGCTGCCGGGCGCCTCTTCCCCAGCACAGCTGCTGGGACCTGACCCTGTCGATCAGGCGGCCCAGGAGCCCCGCGCCAGCGCAGCCTGCTCGGTGACAGAAGTGTTTTCAAACACGCCAGCAGCGATCTGATCGGCGCCTTCCCCAGAGGACGGCTCCGTGCGCTGGGTTTTGCCGGTAAATGATGCTGCTGCCGAGCAGAGCGTTTAACTCTTGAAGCACAGCAGCAGCCGGGCTCGCGTGGGAGCTCGGGGCTGTGCCGGTGGCTCCCAGCTTCCCGGCCCGGGGAGAGCGGCTGGAAGGGAAGGAGACTTTGGAGATGGAGGAGGCAGAGCTGGAGAGGACAAGGCCAGTGGGAGGTTTCCTGGTGGTGCCACCGTCGGGGGCAGAAAGAGGCACAAATCCTGTATGACATCAAACTGAGGGGTAGGGAATAAGAAAATGGGTTTTGTTGACTTGGGACAAAAGATAATTAATATTGATTAAAGCAATATAAATGTCACCAAGCATTAGCAGGAGAGCCAAGAAATCACTTAACCAGCAAACAAAGGATGTCTGCACTGGGGTGAGAGCGGGGAGCGGAGGGAGCAGGGGAAGGCACAGGGAAGCTGTGGTGAGCTCCCCACCGTGTCTGGCCACTGCCCACGGGTGACTTCTGCCCCTGGCACTGCCCAGGAGGATTTGCTGCCGTAGGGACAGGGACCAGGGGATTACATTGTGCCTTGAGCCTCATCTGGGCTTCAGCTCTCCCTGTTGCTGGAGACACGGAGATTCCCCAGTAAGATGGCTCACACCTCGCTCTCACCTACACATCTGGCAGGGAACCCTCATCGGCACGATGCCAGCGCCCGTGGGGAGCAGGGCTTCCCTGTCCCTCGCCATAAACCACAGCAAATAGGGGAGGAGAAAAGTGCAGCCCCCCCAGGGTGAAAAATCCTTGGGGAGGGGTCCAGCCCTGGACCTGCTGCCGGCTGTGACCTCTGGTGCTGCTGGCTGTGCCCGGGGTGGCCCCTGCACCCACCCCAACCCCATCCCCATCCCTCCTGCCCGGGCTCCTGGCTCAGGAGGTGATGGTGCTGCCCTGCCGCCCTGGCTGGTTTATTGTTTTTCTGACTTTGGCAAGTCCCGAGGCTGTGGGCGCAGGAATGCATCCCAGAGCACCCTTGTTAATTTGCACAACTATTTGCTTAAGCACCCAGCAGCTCCCCCTGCATTATGCATGCAGCGATCCTGCTCTCCCTGTTATAACTGCGGGATCGATCGGTGCCACTTCAATAACCTCATTGAGATTCTGGACACCGGCTCAGGGACTCTATCTCAGTGTCTGGTCAATAGCTTATATTTTTAATTTGTCGATAATCAGTCAGGACCTTGGTCTGGGAGCTGCTGAGGTTCTCTGCTCAATGGGGAAGGTGAAATCACTCAAGCAGGGTCATGTTTATGGCCTAAGGTGAACCATGGGAAAAGGAGATATCAGTCAGGCTTATGAAAAATAACATGCTGTATTATTTTTCATAAACCTGACAAAATCACATTTATTTAAAGACAAAGATAAGGCACCCAGCTGGCAGCGCTCACTTTCTCTTCCCATCTGAGCACGCTGTGCCCAGGAGAGTGCAACCAGCCCCGAAACATGGGAGCCTGGCACCAACACCCGGCTCACCAGGACCCCCAATCTCGGGCAGGGTGTCCCCGGGCAGCGCAGGGTCTCAGAGAGCTTGTGCCACCTCTCCCCCCCCCTCCTCCTGCTGCCCACCCCCTCTTTGCCCCAAGCACCAGCTGAAGGGCGGCTCCTCCAGCCCGTGATGGGCCGCAGCTGGGGGCCATCAGGCGGGGGCGGGGGGCTATATAACCCCGGGGGCGAGGGCGGGGGCGGTTTGGCAGGGGAGGCACCGGGGATGCACCGGGGCTGCGGCTCCAGCCCTGCTCGGGGCTCCGCGAGAGGTTTGGAGCAAAGACGGGGGACTTTTGGAAGGAGAAGACCACTGTGCTTCCAGGTGAGTGGTGTGCGCCGGTGCCTTCTTCGGCTAAGACTCTGTCCGTGCATTTAACTGATTTTTAAGGCTTTTTTGAGAGTTGGTAATTTGATAAGACAAAGAGTTAACGTCTGAAAATCTTGGCTTTTGGAGTCTGTAGCTGTGAACTGTGTCACTAAAGGCAGGTTGCTAATAGTGCTGCCTTTGCTGTAAATGTACCTGAGAGATATGGGGGGAGAAAAAAACCCAACAACTTGAGATTGCAGTTTCAGCCCCTTAAGAGGATAACTTGCTTTGCTGGGTTTCAGGCCCATCGGAGGTGTGTGTGTCCCAGGGCTGTGTGAGACCCCAAGAGGTGTCAGCATGGTGTGTGCAAGGACAAGTGTGTTTTAAATAGTTTCTGAGCAAAGTGGCTTTGCCGGGCTCCGGGTCTGCAGGCTGGGACCTCCTGTGTGTGGGGCAGAGATGGTGGCTGGTGGCCGAGCGGGAGCTTTGCTGGGTTTGGCCCCTCTAATCCCTTCCAGCCCCTGACTGGGGCAAGTGGCTGTGCCCAGGCGGGTGGGCGAGGTGCCTGCGCGGAAAACGGGGCTCGTTGCAACAGCTGTGAAATAAGTTTTGAGGAGCTTGTTACTTGGAGATGCATGTTTTTGTGCACAACTTGGCTGCAGTCATTCAGGTATCACGCGCTCAGTTCTACTTGAAAAGAAAAACAAACAAACAAAAAGTAGAATAAACTGTTAGAAAGCCCCAAGGCAAGAGGAGCTGGCAAGTCAGGAAATGCACAGGCACACCTGGAGAGGCTGCAGCTAAAAAAAAAAAGGCAGGAAAACCTGGAGCATTGATGGGGGAGACTTCAATTGCCCTGGCACTGCTGGGAGGAGAGCTGCGGAGGGAGGGAGGGGGCCGGGCTGCGAAGGGGGCTGGCTGCCTTGCAGAGACGGGGCGTCGGGGGCATGTGAAGCACTTCCCAGGCTCGCCCCACGCTGCCGGTGCCGGGAGCCCCCTCCGTGCCCCACGCTGCCCCATCACTGTCCCCTCTCTGCAAGCATCTGGCCCCGTACCCCCATGAAACCAGTTGCGGGCTCACCAGCCCGGCTGAGCTGGGCGGGGGGCTGTGTTTCTGCAGCTCCCCTACCCACCAAGGAGCCCCGTTCCCGTATCTCGCACTTGTCTCCTTCGATTTCCCTGACAGCCAATTCTGGGAAGTTGGGAGGTGTGCCATTATCTGGGACTGCATTATGGAGGTGTCACGCGGGTGATGAATGGCAGCGCTCACAGGCTCCTGAGGAACGGGGAGGAAAGAGTGACATTAGGAAAGATTTTCTTTTTATGGTTTCTTCAATAGGGAGGGTTCTTTAGAGGGCTGTATTTCAAATCAGATAATCAAACCCTCCTCTCGGCCTCCCCAACTTTGTGAGAAACTGCTGAAGGAGTGTCCTGGTGGAGTGGCAAGGGGAGCAGGCTCGTTTCAGGTCTGGCCTGCCTTCTGCAGCAGTGTCTGCTCTCCATTCCCACCACCAGAAGCCCGGTGGTGCCGCCGGGACCTGCTGCAGAGATGCTGGTGCTGTGCTTTGTGTGGGTCCTGCTCCGGGGGCAGGAGGGGGGGGTTTGCCCTGCGGGAGGGGCTGGGGGGCAGGAGGAGATGGGCAAAGGAAGGTGTGGGAGCTGGTGACCTTCTGTGGCTTCTCATGAGCACCCTGGGGGTGGTGAGGTGTTGCCAGGGGAGAGGGGACCTGGGCAGCTGTCCCTGCCCACCCCAGGGAAGCAAGGGTGATGCAGCATGGGCAGGGATGGCTGGTGTTGGCTCCCACAACCAGCGTTATCGTTGTGTGCTTCTGTGTTGGGTGTGTGACACCGTGAGCGTGCAGCTCCCACAGAGGCCCCGTCTTTGTCCCTGTTTCTCCCCAGCAGACCCTGCCCCCCTGCCCCGCACAGGGCTGCCTGTCAGCCCCACGGCTGCCCCGTGCTGGGCTCCGATGCTTCCCATGCACCACCTTGTGCTCTGCCACGGGAGCAACTAATAAGGTACATGGGCACGTCATTTAAAATGATATTTAATACTGCTGGAAAAACCCTGCAGACCTATTGACCATGCAATATACTGTGTCAGTGCATTTTACAGGCGAGTACAAAGCGAACATCAATAACCCCACATGTGCTATTACCGCGCACATCTCGCCATTAAAGTAAAGATCCAGCTCAGCAGCTGAAAGCCCTGTTTGTGTTTCTGCTGTCATGGCAAGCCCAATGCCTCCCTGGGCGCAGGGAAGGGACAGCACCGTCCCCCCTGTGCCCTCCCCAGTGTGCGCCTGGCAGCATTAAAGGGATGATGGTGTGAGAGCTGGGAAGTAGCATGTACCCTGTGGCCATGTCTTTGTGCCTACAAAGCTTTACTGACTTTGTAACGGTTAAAGACGTGTGCTCCATGGGCAGAAGTGACCCCTGCAAGCCCCTCTGGTCCCGGGCACCGGGCAGCCTGAGGTCTGGTTGCAAGGTTTTGTTGTCCCTGAGGCCAGAGGTGGAAAGTGAATGTGTGCTCTTGGAAGTGCAACGTTGTGTCTTTCCACATGTTTGTGTATAAACAAAAAACATGCTTTGTTAAATATCTGAAGGCCAAGGGCTGGCTCTGGGGTAGAGCAGCTCCCCTTGCTCTCGTCCGCGTGTGCTGGCGGTGTCGATGCTGGTCGCTGTGGGGCAGAGGCTGGGAGGGGTAACAAACACCCAGCAACGGCAGGACCCGCGTGGGGCCGTGTCTGGGCTCTGCGGGCCCTGGCTGCTGTCTGAGGAGCGGCTGGTAGCGTCGGCTGCTTGCGTGGTCACTGGTGGGTAAAACCAGTCAGCTCCAGCATAAACTTCGTGACCCTTCTGTTTTTTGCATCCCTATAAACAATGGGCTGACGAGCAGAGCCAGGAGACGGGACAGGGATGTACGTGGGAAACCTGCCCCAGCCAGGTGGGCCTGGGGTGCCCTTCTCCAGCATCTCCTGCTACCAGGCAGCAGACGGCTTGGGGGGAATTGCGGGGGGTCTGCAAGGCTGGTGCTTGGCCCTGCGTCAGGCAAGGAGGGGGCACTCCAGGAGGCTCCTGCCTTTTCTTCCAGCAAGGTGGGTGCTCCGTCCTAGATACCACCCAACCGCCCTATTTAATAACACGAAATACAAGCAGCACCAGCCACTGGAAAAAGTAAAAGCTTTGCTTTTATTTTTTCTGTTGCCTTCAGGATATTAATAAAAACAGATTAATGAAATCAAAGGCAGCACAATTAGACAGGGCATCAAGGAAAAAAATGTTTGCTGTACAATCTTTCAATTTCCATGGCAGTTCTCATGCTGAGAAAATCTGTCTGACTTGCTGATGAAAAGATAGAAAGCTGCTGTATGAAACACGAGGGAGGGGTGTGTGAGCGCGGCCCCCTTTGTGGTACTCCTGTACAACACTTTTGTGCAGGGACATTAACGGGCTCCCAGCACGGCGATGCCCCGTGTGCTCATTTGGCGAGGTCTGTCGGGTGGTGCTTGCTGAACGAACTGGGGTTTTTAAATAAAGGTGACTGGCAGAGGGTCTGGGGGGAGCCGTGAGCCCCTCGTGGGGAGGGTCGCCTGCTCCTGGCCCTGTGCCCCGCTGGCCCCAAGGGCGAGCAGGAGCCGAGGTCCCCGGGGAGGATCCCGAGAGCCTGGACGCTTCGGGCAGGTGAGCGCTGGGGGTGGGGTGCTGGGGCTGACCGAGGGCTCGCACCGCTCGCCGTGAAGGCTGGTCTCTGGAGCACGGGGTTAGAAGCTCTCTCCTCTTTCCTGGTTCTCCCAGCGCCGCAGGGTGAGGAAAGCATTTATTTTAGCAGCGTTGCTGGGTTACCTCCATTAACCTGGACCCTGCTCGTAGCAGCTGAGACAGCCTGGCGTGTGTTTGGGAGTCGGGCTTTGCTGCAGATCGTAAAACACCTACAGCATCTCTATTTTTCTTTAATAAGATCGAAGTGGGGATTGCAGTAGGAATGATCCGGAGTGCTGCCTCGGCTGGCAGGGAGGAAGCCCGTCTTCGAGGCAAGTGCATCCCAGCCCGGGGACCCTTCTCCATCCAGCACGTCTGATTTGCATGTTGTATATGCGGCTCGTATAGGGCTTGTTCTATTTGCATAATGAGGCTGTAGGGACTTCCCTCGCCCGCAGAATCGCGGTGTAAATGCAGAGCGAAGGCAATTAGAGCAGTGTTTACATTTGCAGGAAGACCCCTCCTGATGGTTTTCTGTTAGGAAGATTCCTGCTCGGTGGAGCTGCTGGCTGGGTTTGCGTGTTGCCAATCCTGGTCGGTGCCTGTTGGGACCGGGGAGGAGAGGAACGCAGGCAGAGCTGTTTCCTTGAGCAAGGTGAAGACGTTTTCAATCAACAGGTCGTTTAGGCTGCAATTTGGGTTTAAATTAAAAAATATTTTTAAAACACTGGGAAGTCTGAAGCCAGACAAAAGGCGCTCTTGCTCTGTGAGGGTGCTCGCCCTGCCTCCTTGCTGCTGGGCTGCTCCGGAGCGGGGCTGGGCTGGCTCCGGGGGTCCCGTGAGTGGGGGGATGTGTAACGGCGGGGCTGGGGCTCAGCCCATCACGTATGCGCGCCGCACAGGCAACCTGACGGCTCTGTCTCGCCTCTGAAGCCGTTCATCATCTTCAGAGCCGGAGGAAACAGCAAGAAGCCTTGGCTGTTTGTTATTTTTTTTTTCCAAAAAAAAGCAGCAATCAATCTGGATCTAGTTTTGCCAGTGTAAACAGCAGCCGGTCTCAGGGGGCTAATCCGGAGTGTGCTGCTGAGCAGGAGAGAGCAAGGCACAGTCCCTGAGGCTGTAGGATGCAGGAAAAGGTGCCTGGAGCCAAGCCCTGGGTGGCTGTCGGGGGCCTGGGGGCTGTCCTGCCTACCAGGGGACGGTGCCCACGACGTGGTGGGCGAGGTGCTGCGTGTCCCCCACACCGTCGGGCCTGGGGAAGGGCTCAGCTGCACGTGGATCCCTCCTGTCAAATGCCGAAGCACTTTGTGGAATGAGAGTAATTATTATAGCACTAAAACAAAGCACCAAAAGCTTATTGCTTTGGAGAGATCACTAACTATCTTTGTCTAATTACTTGGCTCCAATTAACATTTTACCACAGACTTCTGCAAGCACTCTTCTCAGAAGGAAAAAAAAGAAGTGTCAACAGCAACATAAAATAAAAATACAGTAGCCTTGGAAATAGGCTTTGACATCAGGCTGGAAAAATAAGAAAAAGCTTGGTCCTCCCCTGGCCCTGGGGAGGGGGACGCTGGCACCGCGGGCTGAGGGATGGGGTGTGCGGGCAGGGAGAGGGCTGGGGCAGCTGGAGGAGCCCCGCTGCCCTCGGTGCTGGGACTGGCTGCCCCCAGAGACGGGGCTGGGCAGGGCCACCTTCCCCCCTCCCCAGCTCTCCCAGTTCATGGCTGCAGTTCGGTCTCTGAGGGGCTTCACTAAATGAACCCCATGGACATCAGCTGGCACAGGAGAGGAGAGCGAGACCTGATCTGTGGTTTGGGAAACATCAGGAGGGCGAGAAAACAAAGATTTAGTAAATATGTATAACCAGGGATGTAGCAATAAAACCAACGCAACAGCCCTGTTGGCGCAGAGACCAGCACGTGCCATGGACCGACTTGGCAAAGCCAACAAACCCCCAAAGAGGCTTGTGAGCACAGAGACTCGCCCCGAGGGAGGTTCCCGTTGCCGTGGTGTCCCTGCAGTCGCCCATGGGTGCTTCTCCACAGCCTCCCCCCAGCCCCCCGGTGCTGTGGGCTCAGGGATTCTCCTCCCCAGGACGGCCGGGGTCTGTCCCCTCGTGCAGGGGGTGTGGGGCATCTCGACGTGACCGTGCCTGTCCCCAGACCCCGGTGCGGAGGCACGGGTTTGGGTTGGAGGTTCCCTCAGCCGAGGCTGGAGGGCAGGAGGTGCGGGCGTGGGGTGCGAGCGGTCGGGGTGGGCTGCACAGACGCAGCACAAAACCTTTCCGGGTCCCGGGAAGGGCCAGGGCAGGCGTCCCCCTCCCACGCCCCAGTTCAGCAGTGCGTGTTGCTGTGCTTCCTCGAGCTCCCGTATTTACATACATCCTATAATTACCATCTGCACAGCCAGAGGCGTTTGCTGGAAATGGGTTGATTCCATCTGTTGGTGCAATTTTCTCAGAGGAATTTGCATTGATCACTTTTTTATGCAAAGCTTTTGTATAGATCATTTTTCCCCTATTTTTTTTTTAATACAGCTAAATATTTTCCGGGAGGGGAGAGGCTCTCCCACGGCGGGGTGGGCGCCTGGCAGAGGCTCCCCGGCCTCCCACTAACCAGTTGCTGCTGTTTTCCTCCTGCTCTCTTTGAGCACGGACCAGCGAGGGCAGGCTGCTCCGAGATGGCATTCCTCAAATATTTATAGTTTTATTTCATACTTGAGGTGGTAACTGATCCTTAATGCGATGACCTTAAATTAGGAGAAACGGGGTGTGGTAATTAGTCAGCCCACTGATTATTGGAGCTCAGAGAGTTCAGACGGGCTGGGCTGGGAGCACAGATGCCCTGAGCGGGGCAGTTGGGGCAGTTGGGGCTGCCGGACCCCCCGTCACAGCCCGGCCCCGCTGCCTGCGGAGCAGCAGCTCCCGGCAACGGGGAGAAAACTCTAAAAAGCTTTAACCAAACCAAAGTAGCTGCTCCGCGCCCTGCAGATCTTGATTAAAGAAGTTATTCTAAGGAGAATGTTAGACTTGCTAATTGGGGTGGGTTAACCGGCAAGTTTCTGCCCGGGTGTGCTGGGGGAAATAAATACATAAAATCCATTGTGCTGTAAACAGTTATCAGGAAAGAGCAGAGAAAATGAAGTGAACTCTTCCAATGCATCATGGAATATTACTGTATTTCATTTGCTGTGGCACCAATTAGATGAGAGCCTGTTCTATTAACGTGCACCCTTGCAGATCCATGCTAAATTAACTGCTAGATCTTCACTACAGCAGTAAAACGATTGATTTCTCCCCTTAATCAGTTTATTTCATTAGTTATACATTTATTTTTACATGCATTTTGCCAAGCCGCAGTGAAATGACCTATCAAGGTATGTGACATCACAGAGTGATTTGAATATTAACCAAATAGCTATTACAGCAGTGGTGGTGCTTAAAGATCATATGTAAATCAAATGTCAGGGGATGGAATTGCAGCACGGGCTGTCAGAAAACAATTTAGCAGTGGTTAAAGGGACAGCTCGCAGCTGGGGGACTGTGAACTCTGTAAACGGATCATCTCGCTGCCTTTGCTTTCCCTCCTGGTTCCACGGGAAAGGCGATGAAGTTTTCCCCACGCTGTACTTTTTGTTTTGTTAAATTAATTGTGCTGTTTGGAAGCTTTCCCTTTTGTATTCAGCGCCTGGCTCCTCAGCAGCAGTTGTAACTTTGAGACTGAGCTAGGCACAGAGTAATTTCCATTTCTGACCCAGGGAGCCTAAATATGTTAAATATAAATAGCTGTGAATAGTGAGAGGCAAAAATGGCTCCTCCAGCCCTGTAATTATGGGAACCGTGCTCCCAAGGGGAGGAGGGAAGGCGACTGGAGCCTGATGCCACGTTTCTCATCGTGTGTGTCTCGGGCAGGAGCGTGAACCGTTCCTCCTGTCCTCCCGCGTGAGGAGGGTCTGGGGTGCTTCGGCGGCGGTGGCTGCGGGGCAAGTCCCTGAGCGGGTCCGGGAGCAGCAGGTGCTGCCCGTGCGCTGGGCTGGGGGGGTTGTGGTGGGCACCCCTGGGCGCAGGCAGCGGGCTGGGGGTGTGTGCCCCGCAGGAGCCGAGCCCCTTCCCCGGGCTCTCCGCAGGGGCTGCGTACGGCACGGGTGAGCCAGGAGTGGTTTGTTTGTCTTTGAGGCAGCAATGAGGAAATGAAGCATCAATGACCAATAATCAAAGGCAGTGGAGGGATAAAACCAGCGGCAGATACCCCTGCGAAACAACTGAGCAGGCAGCGGGTTGAGATGCGAGCCGTGCCGTAAAGCTACCCGGCGAGTGCTGCCTTGCTGGGGTTTAAATCCAGCTCTGGTGTCCCTGGGGCACCATCTTACAAGATCCGTCTGCACAGAGTAAACATTGAAATTATATAATTAGCCCCTCAGAGAACAGAATTCTAAATTCATGGGAACTTAAAGTTAAGAGAGAAATATTACATCTCTTCCACCCTTCCGTATCATCCCTAAACGTTAAGCTGTGCGGAGGGAGAGGAGGGCTTCCAGGAGGGGGGAGGGCTGGGGGCGGTGGGCTGTGCCTGGGGGTCCCACAGACCCCCTGGGCTGGGGCGGCCCTTTGAAGGACTGTGGGTGCCAGGCACGGGCCGGGGTGTAGCGTGGGGAACGGGCGATCCCTGCCCTGACACAGGGTGGGGGGGTCAGGGATGCGTTTGGCCTGGGTCTGCTGGTGTCTAATCAGACGACAGTGCTGGCAATAACCCGGGATTATAAATGGGAATTGTACTCCATCAAAATTGATTCCAGGGTAAATTGAATATTGAGTTAAATTCCAGCGCGCAGTGAATCCTCTGCCTCCCCTGCTGTTCCCGTCCAGCGCTGAAGCAAATCCATCCCCGAGTCATCTGGATATAACGCGCTGCTGTTTGACCTTGGGTTACTACAGGAACCTTAAGTGCACAGTAATATACTTTCAGTTGCTGTTCAATGCTCAGGGGGATGTTTTAAGGCCCTTGGCTGGAGTGAAAATTTTTATGCAGGCTATAATTTCTTTTAAGACCTTCGCCGGCAGCCAGGCAGCCTTCACAGCGTCCTTCTCTTTCACCGCTGCGGGGTGGAGACCCCTCGAAGGGGACCCCGAGCCCATGTGCTGGGGCAGCGCTGAGGGTGCTGAGCAGAGGGAGGGACCTGGGCAGGTGAGGGGCTGTGATCGGACCACCCTCCTGGGCAGGCAGCCCCCCAGGACCTGCCAAGAGCCTCCTTCAGGCAGAGGAAGGTGGGCATCGGGCTGCTCATGGTCCTGGATGTGGCCACCATCCCTGGGGCAGGGCTGGAAACAGGCAGGAGAGGAGGAGGAAGAAGAAATGCCTGAAAGGGGACACATGGCTTCCCTCCTCTGCCTTGCTCTGGGATGTCACAGCAGCCCATCAGCCCGCTTTGTCCCAGGGAAAGCTTCCCCACGCTGGCTTTGGCCCCTGCTCGGGTCCTCGCTGGTGCTGGGGGGCTGCGTGCCACCCCGGTGGGCTGGGGAACGCCGGCGTGGCTGTCCCGGGCTGGGTGCACCCCTGCAGTGAGGAGGAGGGGGGGGGTTTTGGGGTGCACCCTCTGCTACCCGGGCCGTCCCTGCTCCCCGTCCTGCTCTGCCGCCCCGGGGCCTCGTTTGAGCAGAGATTATGCTAAATTCAGCTAAGCTGGACAAACGCTCGCCAGAGACCCGGAGGAGAAAGCCCCAAACTGATTTTCATCTCGTGGATCAGGCAAAATGCGATTCACAATTCAGTTCTCCAAAGGGGAGAATTTGCACCGAATCCCTGCTTAGGTTTTATTTTAAGCAAATCCTATAAAAATCCATCTGAAGGAGCCAGTAGCTCCATCTTTCAGATCCCGCACGCGGTATGCGGGAACATGTGCTCTACTTTTATATAATAAAAAATGTAGAGTTTCCTCGTGTTGCCATATGTTTTTGCGTTTATCTGTGCACTTGCTATAACCCTCTCTGCTGTGTGTGCCTACAGTGCTATCTGTGTCAGCGCTGACACGCGGCGCGCGAGTATCAGTCATGCAAAAAATGAGCCTAAAATCTCCCTGAAGAGGGGAATATAATAGAATACAATTGTATCGTTTTAAAAACTTTGCGTCGTATTGCACAGTCAAAAAAGATAATATGTGCTACAGGGGAGGAAGGAAATGAAATATCGCATTAACCCTTTAGTTGCCTTTGCTGCAGGAATCCCTGGGGCGTGCGGCTGGGCTGGGCGGTGGGATGCGTTCGCTGCCTCTCCCGGGCAGCCCCTGAGCGTCCCCTCGCAGGACCCGGCGTGCCGTGGGGCTGGGGTTACCCCTCCTGCTCGAGGGCATCGGACGGGCCCCTTGGGAAGGTGTCATTGCCCACCCCGTGCCATGGAGAGGCCGCAGCCTCCATGGGGAGACCCCTCATGGGCCAAGGGTACCCAGCCCCGCCTCCTCCACCACGGCTGGTGCGAGGAGGAGTATCCTCCTCCTCCCTTTGACTAGTATCTGTTCCCAAATCATGTATAAAACATTGGCAGAAACCACTTACTCCTCATGTATTTTTTATGAATCCGATCCGAAGTTAAAATATATAAACATAAAAATATCAAGAAGTACTTTAGGAAAAAAAAAAGAAGTTATTTCATAAAGTATCAGGAGACCAATTTCAAACCTCGCCGCAGCCCTGCCCAAGGGCGAGGCGTGCAGCGGGGCTCTCCTGCCAGCGCGGACCCTCCCCATCATTGATCCGGCCCCTGCCTCTGGCGGGCTCAGGCTTTCACACTGGAGAAATAAACCCTGTAATTTTATTTAATCCAGGGGATAATCTTCTCGTAATGTGCCAGGACAAAGATGGGAAGTTTTATTTCCCCAAGACCAGATTAAGAGCGTTGTGCCCTGGGAACTGGGAGAGCCGAAGCGTTTGCAGGAACCCAACAGCATCCTTTAACGGGGCGTTTGCCAGCAGCAGCCCGGGGAGGGGGCAGACCAGCCCCCGCCACCCCCCAGGCCCTTCCCAACCCTGCTAACAAGGAAGAATTTACAGGCAATCCCAGCTCGGAAGATTTATTTTTTCCTGTTCAAGGACGTGCATCCTTGAAGCCTCCTCTGCCGTGGATCATTTCAGCTGCCGGCAGAGCAGGGCCGGGCGCTGCGCTGTGGGGCTGGGTGTCCTGTGGGGCTGGTCATCACCACCCTGAGGGTGCCATCGGGATGCTACCACGAAAAGCACCCCACTGGGCTCCAGACCCTCGGCCCCACCGTGTTTTCCTCCAGCCAAACCTGCTGCCAACCTGGGTGTGACTGTGACCGGCTGGGCAAGCTGGGCTGCTCCCAGACCCAGCCAGGGCGGTTCGTGCCACCCTCATTCCTCCCTAACCACCCTCACGCCCCAAAACACCTCCATAAACTCGGGCAGCTGCTCTCGGGCAGGGCTGCCTCTCGCCATGAATTCCTGGAAAAAGTTGATGTTTGTTTTTTCCCTTTTTCTCTCTGGTCCTGATAAGTTGCAGAGTTAATTGGGGGGAATTACCGTCCGTAACGGTCATCGTGTTTTGTTTGCCGAATACTTTGCGCTTGTTTGTTTCCTGGAAAATCATTTTTCTGATTTCTATTTTTCCCTTTCTCGTGTTTAATGGGGTTGGGGGGGGATAAAAAGAAAAAAAAAAAAGAGGAAAAGAAAGAACCAAGGCTTGGCATCCCCAGACTTTGCTTTGAAGTCCCGGAGGGATGCTGGCTGCGTGTCCGAGGGGGAGCTCAGGGGCCTGGGCAGCGGGGGCTGCTGAACGCTCCTCAGGGCGACGCGTTACCGAAATACTGCTGAGCAAAAATCACAGCCAGGGTGGTGTAAAAGGCCTTTCCTCTCTCCACGCTCTCCCTCTTGGACTCCCCGAATCCTTCCTCGGAAAAGCAGCGTGCCATTTGCTTGTTAGGGCGGTTTTACTGGAAACCTGAGACAAAACCTTGCTTTGGTAGGTAAAAATTGCTACTTTTGTTAATTTTGCCTTTAAGCATTATTAGTTAAATATTGCTTCTTTAAAAATGTATTTAATTTAAACTAAAATGCTGGAAATTTCCTTTTGAGAGTACTTTTTTTCATGCACATGAATATTAATGCCTTTCTCGGAGAGATCTACTTGAAAAAAACAAGAATAAATTAAATACCTACAGATTTTTCTAATTCCTCTTTTTGGTGACATGCCGTCATTACATCAAATTACTGAGATGTGCTCCCATTTTTTGTGTGTGTGTGAAAATTATGGAATATAAAGTATATGTAAATGCAGCAAAAGGCTGTGAAGAAAGAACAGGGACAGGAGAAGCATTAGGTATTCAGCCAGCATCGTTGTGAGCCAATTAATCAAGCAGTGGCGAGGAAAGATGCAGAAACGATGAGTTCGCCCTTCATGTTGATGAGGCCGGTCCAGGGCAAATGCTGCTGCACCTGAGCTCGTAGTTAGGCATGCAGAAAGGAATCATGGGAATATCTTCACGCCTTTGTCTTTCTCGTGAAGGATGGAAAATGTCAAGCTGTTGTTTGGCTGCATGTGGGAGACTCGCGGCGAATTCGCAGGCTGGCGAGGCAGGGTTTAACCCTTTGTGGACGGGCTCTCCCCGCACAGCTGCCCCGCGAGGGGCTGGGGCTGGGGAGGGGGCTCTGTGCGCTGGCTCTGGGGATTGTTTGCCCTCTGCCTCTCCCCGCTAGCAGTGCCCTGGCCATGGGGTGCGGAGGGAAGAGGCGTCGCACCCCCAGCCCACCCTTTGCTCCCCCAAAGCTGTTTCACCCACCGACCTCTGTCCGTCCCTGCAGCTCCGGCACCGGCCGCTCCTTCCCGCTGGATCAGCGGTGCAGGACAGGACCGAGGGCCCTGCCAGCCTTTCCCCCTTGTGTTTTGTCCCTTCCCCTCACTGTGGACATGTGTATGATTTCCAACCTTGCCCAAAATAATCGCGATAAAGGCTGGGTGCCCAGAGGTCGTTAGCTGTCTGCAGGGGTGCTGGCCCGAGGGTGAGACGTGCCTTTCACTGTCGCTCGTTTGGGTTTTCTTTGGGCAGGTCACCGGGGATGCAAACAGGGAGACACTGGTTCTGCAGACTTTTATCCCCCCCCTCCTTCAGGTAAAGCATCACAAATCCCTGATCGCTCTCCTTGCTCACCTGTGGACTTGATCCTGGCGGTCCATGGTCCCAAACCTGCAACAGCCTCGTTGCTGAGGTGGGGAGAACAATTGCATCCCGCCCGTCACGTACAAAGTGTTTCCCTTTATAAATTCCTGCAAATCCTTTGCTTTCCTCCAGCCTCAGGATATTGTTGGCCTAAGTTCAACTTATGATCTGGAATAACTCCTGGATCCTTTCTTCCCATCACACCGGTAATTCCCCGATTACACTGAACTTCAGGGCTGTGCTTTGCACCTGGAGCCACAGGAGAAGTTCCTATTTTTCTCAAATAATTTCTAGCATTTTTCAAGCCCTTTGCCATTCTGGTTCTGCCCTCTAATTTATTCAAAGATTGCAAATGTGATAATTATATTTTTTCCCATCATATAGGTCAGTAATACTGAACAGCACTGGGTATAAGATAGACCTGTTCAACAGTTTTTCATTTCAACAGCAAACCATCGAGGACTAGTCTCTGACTGCAGTTTTTCAACTGGTTTTACCCTCACCAAATAGTATTTTCATCTAGACTATGATTCCTCAGCTTGCTTGTGAGAATGTCATATAAGACGGTGTCAAAAATCTTATTAAAGTCAAGATATGACATTTACTGCTTCTTTTCTATCCAGAAGGCCTATTACCCTGTCGCAGATGAAAATTAGATCCGTTTGCCACGATTTGTTCTTGACAAACCCGTGTTGGCTGCTACTCACCCTGTTATCTTCTTGGTGCTTATAAATAGTTTGTTTGATCATTTGTTCCAATATTTTTCTGGGAACTGAAGTTGAACTGACTTAAACTGATTATAATTTCCCAGCCTCCCCTTCCCCTCCGCAGAGCAGGCTCCGTGTTTGCTGATCTGCGGCACCCAGCGCCCTGCGATGGGCTCGGGGCGGGTGGGCTGGCGCTGCCGTCGGAGGATGCTCCTCGGGGTCCTCAAATGGAGCCGAGAGGGGATGGATAGGATGGATACCAGAGTGTAACCTGGTGGGGGGAGAACGCAGGGTCCATCGCCGGAGGCTTCTCATTATATGGAGAAGCATTTCCTTGTTTTTAATTAAATATAAAGACTATCTTAGAGCTATAATTAGTACCAGGTGGCTGGGGATTGAAAGGGCAGCATCAAAGGCTTGCCTGGGAGGAGCGAAGGCCAGGTTTGCCTCCACTGTAAATCACCAGGAGTCTCTGGCCTCTTGGACGTCCCCGTTGCACGAGGCCGCCTTGCCCTGCTGCTTGGGCTCCGCTCGGAAATTCTGACCCTTACAAAATCTCTCTTCATATTTTAAAGCAAGCAAGCGGAACGACAATGGTTAGTGAATATCAACCCACCGAGATCAAAAGTTTCTGTGAGCGGGTCAGGGATGTTCAGCTGGTGAACGCTCTGGCTGAGCTGTGGTGTTGCTGGGATGCTGTGAGCCAGGTGGGGACGGGCTGTCCTGGTCCTGGCCCCAGGAAGGCGTTTCGGGCAACTTTAGCTGCCAGGTGAAATGCCCCGGCTGCGAACTGCCCGCGGGCCAGCGGCGCAGCGGTGGCTGGACCAGGGGAGGTCCGTGTTTCTCCCAATCCCAGGCTGCTGTTTCACTCTGCCTTTAATTTTATTTAACATCTCATTTGGTTTGCTCTGCTCAGACCCTGCACAGCCCATCAGCGCCGCGGAGGGAGCTGACAAATCCATTCCCCCCGTGATGGATCGCGCTGCCTCCTCCCCAGCCGAGCCGGCTGCTGAACGCCCGCCGTGTCCGGCAGCTCCTGCCTGCTCCCCACTGCCTGGCTGGGCAGACCCCAGCCCCTCAGGGCAGACCCCACCCCATAGGGCAGACCCCACCCCATAGGGCAGACCCCAGCCCCACCGGGAACCGGCTGTGCGGGCAGCGTGCCTGCACCCAGCGCCGTGCCGGCACGGGGAAGGTGCTGTGTTATGTACACAGTGGGCTTCTGTCCCCAGGGAAAGTCACACAAACACACAATAAGCTTTGACACAAATAGTGTTTATAAAATATTGCTCCTCTGGGACTGTCTTGCCTACAGTCGTCAGGATGCTACTAGTTGTGATAAAATGGAACTGCTCTTTTCCTCCTCGCCGCAATCGCCGCCGGTGCCCGTTCCCCACAGCGAGGGCTGCTGCCACGCTCTCCCCGGCGAGGCAGCTGACGGGGCAGAGCGCGGCTGGTACCGCCCGGCGTGGTGCCTGCCCTGCGTAAGCAGCCTGATAAACCCCGTGCCATTCTGCCAGGCTCCTCGGTGCATACAGAGCAGCCCCGAGACCGGGCTGCAACGGCGAGATGGCAACGTCAGCTCTGCTCCGCAGGTCGGGGGGTTTCATAGGCCGGGTGAGATGCAGCAGCATCCCTTGCTGCCTGCGCACCGGGGATGTTCTCCCAAGGGATGGGTGTATCGGCACCAAACTGCAGCCGAGGGACCCGCATCCCGCTGTGCTGCAGCCCCCTCGCACCTTCAGACCCGGCCGATGATTGGGTGTTGCTGTGTTTACCCACGATCGAGCGTTGCTGTGTTCACCCGCCTCCGATAACAAACACTGGGAGAGGAAAAGCAAAACCCATCTGCAGGCCAGGAGAACGCCAGGCAAACGGGAGTCCCGTGGCCAGGAGCAGCCCCTGCTCCGATTGCAGCATAATTCATTTCACAATGTATGAGAAAAGTTGAGTTATTGGGACATGTGACATTTATTTAGTTACATATCTCCTGTGGGAGGTTTCTGGGGCCATTAATGTAGTGTATTTGCATGGCTAGTTTACATGCCTTTGCTTGTTATTGCTGTCTATATTCCATGCACCTCACACTCAATTTCAATTCAAAGTTTGGCAGCTGAGGTGTCACGACTAAAAAATGGAATGGCCTCCCTCAGAAATGAAATAATTTTGTTGTTCAGTTCCGAGCGATTTTGTAATTTCATGCTTGTGTATGATAATTTTATGCTGTCCTGCTCCACGTAACTCAGCTCTGCCAAGCCCTGACAGGTGATAAATACAATCTTTTCCGCCCGGCGTGCGACAGGCCAGGATGAGGAGAAGGGGGGAAAAAAAAAGTGGCGATTTCCCATCTGAGGTTCTGGCAGAGGCAGAGCCAGCGCAGCCCCGCGCCTCCATCATTTCACGCCTGGGTGGCGGCAGGCGCGTCCCCTCGGCTGTGGCGGGGGGACCCGGGGGTCAAGGGAAGTGTCCTGGAGATGGAGCGGTGCTGGCGAGGAGCCGGGCGGTGCCGGGTACGGAGGGGGAAAGTTATGACTTTGGCGTGTCCCCGTGTGCGGGCTCCGGGATGCGGCGCATGATTTAGAGCCCAGCCTCCCTCTAATGGAGTTCAATAGAACCGTAACCTTTTGGAGAAATTATTTTTACAAATCTGTTAAACATTTGAAAGACAGCAATTTCCAATAAAAGAATATGAGTCCTTAACATTTATCACCAGGCTACAGATTTTATAACTGTTACTTCATATTGTTCTTGTAAAAAATGTTTCTCCTCCTGAGAGCAGATGAGTCAAAAGACTATTAAGGAAATGCCAGAGGTACAAGGGGGATATAATGGGTGCCAATAAAACGAAAGCAGAAGCAAACCATTTAAATTAAATTCGAGTGGTGATGAGAATCATCATTCCAACTACAAACCTGGAAAGCTAAACACTGCTCGGCAGCTCTGCTGAGCTTCGCTGAGCTGCAGCAAGCGCCATGCCCCGTGGCAGAGGGATGCGGCGTGTGGGATCGGTGCGGTGCCGAGCCCGGCTCCATCCCGGTGTCCAGGTGCTGATGCCATACCCAGCTCCATCCCGGTGTCGCGGTGCGGGCAGGGGTCTGCACGAGCAGCGGGTGTCCCCGGGCTGGGGGGTGAGCGGGGCAGCGAGCTGCGGAGCGGGGAGAGGCGCAGGGGCTTTGCTGGTGCGGAGCAGTTTGGGGCTCTGCAGCGAGTGTCCAGCTCGATGGCAGCACCGCGGCTCCCTCCCACCCGCGGCCACCAGCCAGCCCTGCCTGGCCATCTCCCACTGCCAATCTGCTGACCAGCCCGCGCGGGGAAGCCCAGCTCGCACCTTCGCCGCAGCCATTGGAAATTGCTCCCAGGTCCTGAACAGTCGGTGAGGGCAACTTTCTTCTCTCTACTTCTGGAATTGAAGCCATCTAAGAAAAACATTGGCAAAAACTTTGACTTGCTTCCTCTTTTCTCTGCCCTTCTGCTGTGCGCCGGGAGTCTGTGGGGCAGCTGCTGTGTGCCCCGAGGGATGGGGAGGCTCTGCCTGCCCGGGCTGGGAGCACCCGCTGGGACTGCAGGGCTGTCCTGGCTGCCTCGGCTGGCCGGGTCAGGGAAAGGGGCACAGCGAGCTCCTCTCAGCAGCCTTGACCCAAGTGGTGGGGAACAGCTCCCCCCCAAGAGAGCTTGCGGGCAACCAAAGGTATTAACTTGGTGAATTATTTCATCCCAAAGCTAATTGGAAAATATGTTTAAAAAATTTGGAAGTTTTTTTTTATGGTCCTTAAAAAGATATTGTGTTGGAGGGGTTTTTTTGCCTAAATCGTTTTCTTTTTAAAGATACAGGTGTGTACGTGAAGAGATAAGCCTGTAAACAAACTGAAGCATTTGGTTAGTGACAACGGAAATATTTCTGTTGTCTTTTCACTTCCACGTCACTTTCCTTTTGGGCTGACTAGAGAGCTGGCTGTGCTGGTTGGGGTGGGTTTGTTTTGGCCAGCAAGCCAAGAGCTGGGTTACCGCAGAGCTCGGCTCTCCAGCCTCGTACCGATGCAGAGCTGACGCCTGGCATCGGGCATGGCTCTGCATAGAGGATCCATCCTCTTGGGGCCTGTCAGAGCTCCCTGGTGGAATGTGCAGAGCTCGGAGAGAGAAAAGAGCCTGGGTGAGAGCCTGGATTTCCAGGCAGAGCCGTGGGAGCGAGCCGGCACACAGCCAGCGTCTCCCCCTCGCCGTGGCCATGGCGCGGAGGCCAGCAGCATCCCGGCTAACGCAGCGTTTGCCTCCCTCTGTGTGCGCCCGTGTCTGGACTAACGACGTGCAAGGAGTGCAGCGTGTCGCCCGCCGCGCTAGCAGGCACCCGCCGCTCCCGCCGCCTGCAAACACGTTTTTCTAAAGGACACACATGAAAGATATTCTGAGTCAACACGACTGCAGCTCCGTTAGCGCAGGTTACCCTGAACCAGCGGGTCACTTCACATCGCTGTGCTCACGGGACCAAAAATAATGTATTCAGCATAATCCCTACATCAGCGAGGCAGCGTGTGCGCGGGCCGCGGGTCCTCCCGCAGCACCAGCTCCCCGCCTCTTGAGAGGGATTGCGGGGGTTTAGGGATGTCTTATTACTCCAATGATATTAAAAGTAACCGAAGTGCCCAAGATAGGCTGTGAAAGGCTGTCGTGTCCCTGACGTGAGGGACCCAGCCAGGATCCTCGTTGTGCTGTCACGGCCGGGCGCTGCTGGATGGGTGTCACAAACAGGATTTGGGCTTTGGATCGGGAGGGACCGAGGAGTGAGGAGGCAGACGAGGGGACACCCGCCAGGGCCCCATGCTACCGACAGTGCAGGGCACCCTCCACCCTCTGCACACCCGTGTGCTGTGGCGTGTCGGGCTGCCCGTGTGTTCAGTGGGCAGATGCTGCCTGCCGAGGATGTGCCTGAGCTGGAGAGATCGTGTGAACCCGGTCGGAACTGATGAACCTCTGAAATCCTTCTGATGCGTTTCTCTGGTTCCTAAATAAGAGAACCTCAGAGCAAAAGGCTGCTTCAAGCCATAACTAAGGCTCACCAGGAGCTCTGCTTCCAGCTCTGCTGAATGCTGTCATCAAAAATCATCCTGTGCTCCCTCCTCCTCCTCCCCACCCCTCACACAGGCTGGCTTTGGGAAGCCACACACTCTGTGAAATGGCATTCGAGGGTACAGAAAAGCGTGGTTAAGGTCAGCCCAGGGCTCTCCATCGCCCGGCTGGCCTCACGCGAGCGCCTGCTCTGCACCTCACGGTGCTGCAAGCGCTTTTCCTGAGAGCTTTCACCCTGGCACGTGCGCGGTGGGGCCGTGGTGAGCCCGTCAGTTGTGCTGGGGATGGATCAGCCCAGCGGAGCCAAGGTTCAGAGTCCTGAGGTGGCACGTGGGGGCTTTTCAGTAACCCCAGCTGCGGTGGGAGGGTGCCCGGCCCCTTCCCTGGGCTACCACCCCCCCACACCTGCAAATTAACTCCATAACGTAACATCGCTCTGTACGGAGCGATAAATTAGAGCTGATTTTTTTGTTTGTTGTTGCATATTTTTACACATCGCATATTTAACGTTGCTCTGAAAATATAAATAAAACATACGTAACCATTAGAAATCCTTAGAGTCTGGGAAGCGCCTAGGAATTTATTTGTTTTCAGGAGGATCATACATATTGTATTAAAACTATATAAAGGGTTTAATAAAATGGCAAAAATAAAGCAAGAGCGAAGGCTCTCAATCTGCGCTGAGAGGAGGGAAGTGATCTTTCTTTGATGCCTATTAAATGTTCCAGCAGATGAAACCCTATATTCTGCCAGGAAATGAGTTTGCCACAAGCCGATTGGGTGCTGTCGTGTGTGCTCGACTTTACCACTGTCATTCCTCTTCCTCGAGCAGCAATACATTACGCCGCCTCCATTTTTCATTCCTCACTGCCCGAAATGCAAATTTTCTCTCTGTTGTTTATATTAGGTTTTCAAATATATGGAAATCCAGATATCTGGAGGAAAATGTCAGGGCCAGAAATACTCGTGATCTGTCTTTTCCCCAGCCTGACACTTTTCTCCATCACTTACACGAAGGCGTGTGAGGAGCATTAACAGGCAGCGAGGGCTGGGGGGTGTTTGGCCGCAGCGGGGCTGGGATGGAGCCGGGTGCTCCCTGCTGCCGTCCGGTGTTTGCACAGGTTTTTTTACCTCTATAAAACAAAATGTAGCGCCTGTGGAGGTGAAGGGCCCCGTTGTGCAGGGGAGGTGTCTGAGCGAAGGGGAGCTGGGTGACAGCTTAACCGGAGCCGTGGGAGAGGGGTGGGCTCTGCCCCGGTGCCCAGCGCCCGCTGGGACCCTGCCTGCGGCTCCAGGAACTGCTGGAGCTGGGAGGGATGTCTGGGGGTGACAGTCACTGGAAAGGGCTCCCGAGAGTCCCTGTCCTCACACCCTGGGTGTGCTGGGCTCTGCGCTGCGGGGGGGGTTTGGTGCTGCAGCTCTGGGGGTCAGCACTGGGATCCCACACCGATGCTGCTGCTTCCCACTGCGGGGTGGGAGATGTCAGCAGGCTGCCAGGCAGCAACAAGCAACGCACCTTCCGGAGGAGTTCGGGGCCAAACTGGGCTGAACTTCTGGAGTTCCTCGAGTTTTCTCGGGTAAGAGGCATACCAATGACCTCAGTAAGGGCAGACATGACCTTGCAGAGCAAACAGCGCTCGGTGTCTTTAGCTCAGGGGTGTTTGTGAACTGCTCATCTCTCCCACATTGACCCACCCTGCTGCCTGCTACAGCTTTCCCATTGTGGCCCAGCCCTCAAGGCTACTAACTGTGCTGGTTTATACTGGGCAGACCCAGATTTGCCCTGCTCCCAGCCCTGTACTGAGCCACAGCTTCGCAGAGGCTCCCCAGTTCCAAAATCGAGGTGCTCAGCGTGGTGGTCGCCTGCGGCTCGGCTCTCGCTGACGGCACTGCCACGTTCACGGACGTGCCTGGATGCTCCCATCTCTGTGACGCTCTTGCGTATCACCGAGCTCAGCTGCCGGGGCGGACAGACGGATTGACGTGGGTCGCAGGTTAGATGAGAGCAATCCATGTCATCAGGCACCTTGCCGTCCTCTGCGCGCTGGGGAGGAAGAAGTGGAGGTGTGAGAGGGAGGGACGAGCTACCATGGGTGCATGGGCTGTGAATGACACGCCGATAATGAATGTGAGCTGCATCCCTGGCTTCTCCATGAATAAGGAGCTATTTTAGGCTCTGGCAGCTTGAGAGGATGTTCTGAAGGCAAAAATCACTGTCTCCCAGTGCTGGAGAAAACCTGATGTGCCTTACGTGGTGCCATGAGAATCCTTCCAGCAGGTAGCAGAGGCTGCACGTGCAGGTCACCATCGCTGGAGCCAGCACGTTTGTTCCTTGGTTGTTTCTCCGTGCAAGCACATGGATAGCTGAGGGAATGATGCATAACAGCAAATTCCCTATTAATAGGTTTTTCTTACATCTTGTTCACGTTTCTGAATGAGTGTGTTCCTCAGAATTGTGCTTCTCGTGCTTTGCCCATGCTGGTGGCTCACGCACAAAAAGTGACACCAGGCTCTGGTTACCGTTGCTCCGGACATCACCTTCTTCTTGCAGACCCGCACGACTAAACCAGCCCCAGACAGATCGTGTATTCTGAATTCTGCCATCAAGTGCAGCCTGTGGAGCTTGTTGGACATATTTGAGCACAGTGTCTGCTTTCACGATCAGTCGAGCTCCAGCATTTGCACACAGGAGCGAAGAAAACCGTAGAAGGTTGCAAACACAGTTACACTGAGATCTGTGTTTGCATAAATTTTATATACACCGAAGTGTTTCATCTGTTTGGTTAGCTCTGCACAAACACTCCTCCGAGCGCTTACACGCAGCACAGCAAAGAGGTTCGACAACCTCCATGCCCACAAAGGCCACTAGACATCTTAGTACCCAGCAAAAACCAATATTTCTGAAATCACAGGGAAAATTCCAGGACTGAGAAACAAACAAGCAAGAAAAATCAACTCTCTCTGCTGAGCATTGTTACCTGTGCTGTTCCACACACAGGAAAGCTGATGCAGGTCCTGAGGTTTGTCCCTGACGGTCCCTGGTGTGCAGCTCACCACGTCCCAGGACGGGTCCTCTTCAACAGGGGCACCTTTTCACAATTAAACTTGCATCTTTGTAGAATATATTCCTTTTCTATGTCACTCATAAAAGCTTCAAGCATAGGGTTAACTTTAAGCCCCTGCTGGGCTGGGACCCCTGGGTGCTTTGCAGAGCTAAGCTTGTGCTCAGCCCCGGGCAGAGGGCGAGCCTCGAAACCCTCACTCAGGAGCAGTGGGTACACGGCTCGGGAAACCATAATTGCCGTGCCCAGATTTTTGTTCCCAGAGTGGCGATCAGGGAGTACCCCTGGCAAAGGGAAATCGGATCCAAGGACAGATTTGGGGAGCAGGGTTTGCATTCTCCACCATCTCTGCGGGAGCTGGCTGGCTTTTCCCACAGAGGGCTGTTAGTATTCTTTGCGCTTGCAGCAACAGCACCAAGGCGACTCCAGGGCTCTCTCCTATTCAGCTCCCCCGTCCAAGGCTGGGCGTTTTGGCAGACTTCTTGTTCCAAACCAGTGGACCTTGTTACACGTTGCAATGCATAATTCAAACCTCCCTCCCTGGAAGAGGCAGGAGCTGGGCTAAAGCAGAATGTACCTTCACTCCTTCAATCACCAGCTCCAACTAACCTGGCTGGAAGCTCTTTCCCTCCTACCCTGACCTGCCCCGCTGTGTCCCACAGACTCAGAAGTGCTTGGAGCCACTGCCCCCCCTTGTCGCTGGCAGAGGAGCTCGGAGGCTGGACGTGCAGGCACAGCCCCTTCCCAGAGCGCTGGGAATGAGCCAGTTCTGCCCCACAGAAGGGTCCGAAGAGCATCTTCCCCGACACTTCATCACTTGTGGTCTTGGCTGAAAGGCAGCTCCATCTTTTTGAACACCTTAGAGCAACTCCAAGGCCACGTGAGACTGATAAGGAGAACAAGGAGGAGCCTGAGGCAGGAGAAGGTTCCCAGCACCTGCACACACAGTCCTGGTCCTTGTCTGTGGAGGCAGGTCAGGCAAGATGAGTGACTTGCCTGTTATTGTGCATCTGAGCACATTAATACAGAAACAGCTGGTCCAGATCTCTTCCTTCTTTCTCTTCTTTCCTCTGACAATAAGTTCAAATAATAATGATCACAGTTTAAAAAAAAAGAGAGAGAGAGAGAATCCCTGTGGCCATCGTGAGACCCTGAGCACAAAGAGCTGGTGTTTCACATTTGAATACACGAAGCTGTTCCACACAGTCACCGCGAGCAGAGAGCTCTGTCCACAAGGCAGCTCCCAGCACACCCAGTTTCAGGCCCATAGCAATTTGCAATAGTTTTATTGCACCAGAATGAATTAGTACAAGAAAATAATTTGCAGATTACAACAATTCCTTCAGCAACGTGTGACTCCGAGCCAGGCAAGCAGCCAGGGCTGAGAGTCAGATTGTTTGCAGCTACGCTCAGCAGGGTCTGTAACGAGACACACAACTTCATATGGGGACACTTGGACACGAGAACCTGAGCCCCAGCCTAACCACAGCACTCGGCTCGTGTACGGCCCAGATTTCAGATGCAATTTGGATTCACTTTGTATAGGTGAAGTATCTCGGTCTCCAGAAACAGGACTATTCCCTGCACGTGTTGCACAGCTCCCAGAGATTGAGGAAGGACACGAGGTTTCCCCTCAATTCATTGCAGCTGCAGGTGATGCGTCAGAGTGAAGGCTTTCAACTGATGATCTTTCCAAACAGGCCATCCATCATTAGCGAAGGTCAGGTTGCAGATGAATTCCATCATTTTACAGTCATGTACTTCCCCCCCTTGCCCTTGGTTGGGTCTCCAAAAGGAAGTGAAGTGTTCTCGTGCATGTGTGCGCTTCCCAGCTGACTGGAGAGAGTGCTCAGTGCAGTCACCAGGCTGAATGGTGGGGCAGACCAAGGCATCGTGGCTGGCTCTTCATCTCTTCAGAGGGATGAAAATAAATCCTGGCGGTGTGTGGGCAGCTCTACTGATGGTACCTGAACCCCCTGGTTCTGCAAAGACCCTTTGAAGCAGAGAACAATGAAAAACTGCTCTAGTTCATAAAAGAAAGAGCCTGCAAGGCACCTGCGGTGGATGAAGGCTGTCTGTCTCCTGGTGAAGTCTTCCACAGGCAGCTCCTCCTCACTGATGGTGGTACCCAGTCTAACTCCCCATGTGTGTTTAGCTTCAGCTACAGTACCTGAGTTACGCTTGTTCTCTTGGTCCAGCAATCATTTGCAGGGAAAAGATGAAGATGGTTGTTGCAACCAACTTATTCCAAGACACCTCTAACTCACAGATGTCTTTGAATATGTTGGTTTCCTTTTAGCCACCAGCAAGACCTGAAAATAGGGGCCAAATGGATCATCAAACTCCTAAAGCTGGAAGAACAGCAGAGCAAGGGAAGGAGCTATTAAAGCATGAATTTAGCATGGGCTGAGCAGTTGTAGGAAGAACAAGGAAAAAGTTCAGGGTGTGCTTTAGGATGACTCTGTGTTTGACCTACTTAAGCCCTGTCTTATGGGAACAAGGTTTTAGCCAAGCTGGTCTGGAGGCCCAGCTTTAGGAAGGAAGGAGGTGCTCCTGGGCTCTGTGGCTCCACGCCACAGGCTGTCAGCTGGTTGCATCTCCTCACACCTTGGTCACGTGCAGGCTGGGAATAAACCTCCTCCTCCTCCGTGCAGTGGATGCACTCCTTTTTTCTGTCACAGGACAAACTAGAAAAGAGGAGCTCCCACCTGGCTTCTGTCGCCGCAGAGGCGCGCGGTGTCTGGAGCACGCACGGGCGATTAAACGTGTCATGTGTGCATCATTTAAATGAACGGTGCTAAAACAACAATGCTATTTTTAATATTTAAAGAGACCCTTTGAAGAATAGGAGAATCTGTCACCTTTCCTGGTGGATTTGAATCTTGTGTTCTGAGGGTGTTTCTTCTCTGATTAAAGGACTTGGCTGCCTGAGGAACAGCTACACATGATGTGCTGGGAGGGGGTGTGGGACTGAGCCGCGTCCCGGGCAGCAGCTCCTGCTCACAGCGTTTGAGGACGCAGCCGGGCGGATTTTTTCGGCTTTCTTTTGTGGAGCTCCCACCCAGGGTGTCCTCCTGGTGCCAGAAGCCCGGGGCAGCTGGGCAGACAGTGCTTTCCCGGCCCCCCACCCGCGCTCTCTCTGCTGGCACGCTAACAGCAGTCTTGGAGCATCTCAGCGGCACCTCTTTGTCTTTGGTTTGCTGGGGAGCAGCTGCCTCCCCGCTCTGTCTCCACTCTCCAACATCTCTTCTGGACATTCAGACATCACAGGACCACCATCTGAGCCTATTCCTGACCCAAACCACTCCTTAAGCTCTGTAATGGGCATTTTTCCTCCAAAAGCCGCATGCCCCATCCAAGAGAGGTCCAGCTGGTGCCGAGGGTGGGCGAGCCCCTCTGCGTGCCTTGCAGGCAGCATGTTTGCTGTTGGAGGTTTGCCTTCTACCCCGGGTCCCCTGCTCAGCAGTGCCCACCCAGCCGTGTTTGCGCAGCTGGATGGTCCTGCTGGGCTGCACGACTTGCAGTTGTCTCTGCTGAGCTTTGCTCTGCTTTCTTTCAGACCAGGCTTCCAATTTGTCAACAAGGTTTTGATTTCTGGTCTCCTCCCGGTGGTCTTATGCTCCTGGACAGCCGTAAGGCTTCTGCAAATACAGCTTGTGTTCTCCCTCCCCCAAAATAGGGTCAGGGGAAACACGGAGCAGCATCCGACCCCCCGTCCCCTGCAGCCATCCACACAAGGATCTCGTGCGCCGTTGGCTCTTGACATTGGGCTTCTGGTGCTCCTAAGGTGACTGATCCCAAGTCCATCCACCTCCCCCAGATTTCCACCTAGACGATGTTTGCTGCTAACAAGGAGCAGGAGCTGCTTCCTGAGCCTCTGTGGTGGCCAGGGACCAGGATCCAGCCCTCGACCTCTCAAACGCCGGCTCTCGGTGCCCTTCCTCTGCTAGAAATGCACCTTCCTGAGCGGAGCGCCGGGCAGCCGGAGGAGAAGGGCCTGTTGTGAGCGAGGCCAGAGCAGGGAGCAGGTATTAATGTTGTTGGAGGGAAAAGACTATTAGGATTGTGCAGCTCTGAAAAACACATAAGTCTGAAATAAGACTAATGAGACATTTACTGGTGCAGTTGGGTTGCATTAATGACCCTTTAGAGGATACAATGGCAAAAGGCTTTCACTGTAATTACCACACTAACGATCGGCAGTGACATCATTTTAGACCCAGTTTGATGCTTGTTTTGGATGCGTTTCAAGATCGGGGCTTCTCCGTGGCCACGTATGGGGCCCATCAGCGTTATTGCCTGTCTCCCTGCTCCGCTGACCATCCTTCTTAGCTGCCTCCTCGGCTGCTGGCTTCCCTCCAGCCCGGCCCCGGCATCCAGCATTCCTCCGCTTTTGAAGGTGCTTCTGGGACTCTGAGCTGAGAGCGGCGATTTGTCAGCACCGACGGCTCGTTCCCAGCGCTGGGCATGGGTTGGAGGAGGGAGAAGCTGGGGGAGAGCCGCGCACCTCCTTTTATTCTGCGGGCAGCCTTAAAAGGCTTTTAATAAACAATGATTTATTATCTCCTGGCGTGGCCCGAAGCACGTCTGCGCCGTGCACCCTTTGGACAATACCTGCTCCCAGGCGCGCACTGGTGGGGACAGGCTGATCCCAATCTTCCCCAGCGCCTCTGGGCTTGGAGGAACGTATTAATTAACCTCATTATCTGGGCTCATTTCAGCACTCGAAGAGACAGGGTGTTACCGTGGCTGAGCCCGTGGTCCGAGGAGGGCTCCCACCTCCGGGCTCAGCCGGGCGCACGCGGAGCCGGAGGGTCGGGGTGTCTACTGCAGGGACACGCAGCTGCGAGCGGGCGGTGCGGGGGCTGTGCGGGGCTGGAGGCGATGCCCACCCCGCGGGGCTCACCCCAGCCCCTCCGCTGGTCCAGCAGCCCCCGGCTCTGCTCCCGGCAGGGGAGAGGCAGGCGCAGGGAGCCCGTCCCCCCTCGGCACCCGCTCTGCCTGCAGCCGGGCTGTCGGGGTGCGGAGCCCCGTTTGGTGCCAGGAGGGAGCTGGCGGTGGGTGCGTGCCCCAGCCTGTGTGTGCCCGGGCTCCGGGCTGCCCCTGCTCCTCCCTGGCACCGGGCATGGCTGGGGATGGATTGACAGCATCTTGTCAAGCTTGACACAGCATCAACTTTTAAGGAGTCAGAGAAAGGAGAGCTTGTTAATTAAAAAAAAGAAAAAAAAAAGGCAAGTCCTGATTTCTGTCTGTGCCGTTCAGCTCCTCTGGAAGCAGCATTCCTGCGCCAGCATTTGGAAACATCAAATTGATGGCGCTGTCATCCGTGCCCATAGGCTACTGCTCCCTGCCCCAGCCCTCCCGCCGGGGCCTGCCTTTGAAGGCGAAGGCACCGCTGTGTCACTGTCCTCAGGGACATTCATTTTCCTTCCTGCAGACTTGCTGGTTGTCACCAGCAGATACCCAGCCAGGCTCATACCGTCCCCTTGTTCCCAGCAGCATCCTGGAAATGCCAATACCGGTACTGGGTACCCACACTGGTACCGGGTACCCACACCAGTGGGTCGCTCCCTGTGGCACAGGCTCAGCCTGGGGAGTCACAAGCCGACCGGTACCACGTGTGCTGAATGCTGAGTGAGTTTTTCATTCCCTGCCTGTGATTTTCTGACAGGTATGTGGGGTTTTCTTATTTTGGAGCTCGTTCTGCCTCCAAAGAAGGTGAATGGTAATTGGGAGCGTGGTCTCAGGTGAAGACACAGGATTAGCAGCCATAAACCACGGGTCTCTGTCACAGGGAAGCGTGGGGGCAGCGATCCGTGGCAGGGAAGGAAAAGAGGCACAAACATCTGTAATCCCCCCCCCCGCCGTGATCCCTCACCTCCTCACTGCGCCCTGGACGTGGCCACCCCTGTGCTGGCCGGTGGCACCAGCGGCCGCTGCCCAGCCAGGGTCCTGCACCGTGCTGCCAGTGGGGGGCAAGGCAGCTGCTGGGAGATCAGTGTCTCAAGGGATTCACTGATCTCTTCACAGTTCAGTGGGAAATTATTCTGTTGTTTTTAATATGAATATTTCATTTAGATGAAATCATTCATTCTTATTATTCCCTTTGTTTTTCTTTTTCCTCTTGACTTCTGATACAGAATAGGGTAAAAGACTTAAAGTAGCAAAGCTGAAGTGTAATGCTTTGAAATATTATTGAAAAAAAAATAAAAATTAATGTCAACTAAGAGCAAAACCAAGGTGCAAAGCCTTGAAGTTCTGCATGAAATGGAAACGCTGCTTTTGGAGTGTTTCTGGTTATAGCACATCAGAGCCCAAGGAAGGAAATTTGGCCTTTTTCAAGGTTCTCCTGAACTACCCATTTCTTTCACACCCATGTTTTAGCGGCAGCGCGGGCAGGGTGTGCCTGGGGAGTGTACATCCATCACAGCGGCGCGTGTAACTCCTGTTGGGTGGTACCAGCTTTAGGAGGGTTTTAAGCCAGGTTTGCATCTCGGGCTGTTTTTGCTGAAACATCTGAGCCCTGGTCGGTGACTCGATGCGTGTCCGTGCAGGGAGCGCAGGGTCCCGCTGCGCCCCAGCAGACCCGGGGGGTCAGAGGATCTCCTGGTGCGGTGCAATTCTTGCCCCCTGTGCTCGTGCCTCATCCAGCGCATCCCAGACTTGGAATATGAAAATGTCCCGTTGGACACTGCTGAAATTTTTCTAGAAAATATTTAAAAAAAAAAAAAAAAATAGAAACCCATAATCTCCCTGCGCTGGTTTCCCAAGGGACCTGCCCCTTGGCGAAGGCATTGTGCCGCATCCCGGTGGGTCTGGCCAAGGCAGGACCACACGGGCTGTGCTTTGCTAATCCCCAGCCTAAGGGCGAGTTGCACCCGCGCCAGTGAGAGCCCAGTGCCCCGGCGTCGTGGCCCCGGGCTCCTTTTGCACGTGCCTCTGGCTGACAGACCGGGTCCCACTCCAGCCCCTGCCCGTTCCCGCGGTGCCCGCTGTTGGCACGGGCTCGTTTGCAGAGCCCTAACGAGGGGCTGCTGCGGCTCTCCAGGCTCCGCAGGTGCGGGGAGCGGGGGGGAGCGGGGAGGGGGCTTCGACTCAAGGTCTGTTCCCTGCTTGAGCGATCAACATCATTTCCATACTATAATTACATTGCCCAATCCTCTCCTGATTTTACTGCTATCTTGTAAGGCGTCCCGGTTGTGAGTAATTTAAAGCTATATGAGATGTCAGGCTCTGTGAAACAATCACCCCTCAAAGAAATATGGCCTGAGATAATAATTGATAAGTCCCATTAGGCGATGGGGCCCGCTGCTCTGGCTCGGCCTCCTCCGAGGCAGCCGTGTTGATTCCCTCAGTGCCGGTTTTGCCGCTCGGTGTCACTGGGAGCCAGCGCGCCCAGCCCGGGCGCCCAGGGGAGCCCCTCGGGGTGGCAGGCGTGGGAGCGGGGTGATTTCCTACCACGGGGCACAGCGGGGGGTACCCGGAGAGATTCAGCCTCCTCAGCTCCGAGGTTACCATATTTCAACCTGATTTATGGGTGTTATTTCGCATAAAACATATTATGAGCATTGGGTACCACCTGCATTTGCTCTGTGGGTTTGTCTCGGCGGTTTCTTCTCATCCTCATCAGCAATCAGGAAACTCTCCCAGGCATCTCCCCTGGGCCCCATCCCCTGCTCCAGCTCCCTGGCGCTGCCGTCCCTTCCCCGGATGCCCGGGCGGGCAGGGCTGAGCGGGGCAGGGCACCCTTGGCACAGCGGCACGTCCTGCGGGACTGTTCGCTCTGTCCAAAATTTGTTGATGGATTGAGGCGCCACGTTTGTTTTGGGGCTATGTGGTGAGGGCTCCTCTGCCACCAGCTGTGCTGGCGCGGATTCAGGGTACCTGAGACTGCCAATTCCCTCACGCCGTAGCTCTGTGTGTGTGTGTATATATATAAAAATATATATATTAAAAAATATGTGTACACACACATGCAGATGCATATAAATATGCATGTATGCATACATAGGTATCTATACATGTATAAATACACACACATACATGCCCATACACATATATAAGAGGATGTTCCCAGTGCCTGCGTGTTCCTCCCAGGCTCAGTTTCCAACGAGCGGTGCCGGGGCAGTGGGGCCAGTGCCCGTCCTCGCCTGGGGTCGGTCCCTCCACCGCTGCCCACGGTGGTCCCTGTCCCCAGCTGCCCCCGGCCCCGCCGGAGCTCAGCGCGTTGCGCTCTGCCTCGCAGCTCCTCGCAGCAGGGACAGTGGAAATGGAAAATTGTGGTTTATTTCTGTCAGTAGAGTTTGTGGTTTTTAACGCTGTGTCTCCAGCTTTTTAATGGTTGTGCAGTTTGCAAACTCTCTTCCTTTAAACTTTTAAATTTTTAATTAAGAGAATGTAAACTTAATTTTTTGTTGTCTGCAAGATAGGAGAGGTCTCGCCCGTGAACACGGGATGAGTGATGAATTATGCAAGTAGCGAGGGAAAGGCTGGCTTTTTTTGATGTGCTATTTTATAATTGCATAAACTACTGCGCTCCTGAATCGGGCAAACATTATTTTACACATTCAGTAACCTTTAAAACATGGTGACAGCTAATTTATGATGTTCTATACCAAAAAAAAAAGAAGAGTTACAACAAGAATTTTAAAAAGTCAACAAAATTCACGCGTTCTCTCCAGAAAAGGTGACAAGTCCAGAGCAGAACGACTTTCTGGAAAAGAGATTCCTTTTCTCTTTGCGTTTCGGAATAGATACAGCAAATTAAAAGATGTGCTTATGGAGGGCTTAATTAGGGGAGGGGGTTCACCCTTCAGAGCAGGTTGGTCGTGTGTGGTGGGACAGGGTTCACCCCTCAGTGGTGAAAAATGAACGTCCAGTAAAGCCGGGGTGGGACGGGGAGCACTTCAGCTTCGTGTGTGCTTTGACCTACCTGGGAGACAAGGCGCCTTCCCAGGAGCAGGGTCGGGGTTTGAAATCTTTTTCCTCTCCTGGAGCGGGTCCGCAGGGATGGAAATCTGTGTTTCCCAGAGTGGAAATTCTGGAGAAACGTTCCAATTCATAAACACTGAAACAACCTTATTACAATGACACGATCTGACAGCTGTTAAAATGTTATAATAAAACAGAAGGACAAAAGAAATATACCATAATTCATGGGGATCTTTGAAATGTTTGAGAGAGCGAAGAAAGTCCTAACGGATCGGTTTTGATCTTGGATTATTTCATTGAAAAATTCACCGAGATGAGAAAGTCCCCCCGGATGTTTGGTGCGGATGTAAAAGCGCTTTGGCAGAGAACATCTGGCCATAGAGGGATTTCCTGGTGCCTCTAAATAACCCAGAGCCTCCTGCAAAGGGACGGGATCCCCAGGGCCGGACCCCGTGTCCGTCTGTCCTGGCACACACGTCACTGCGGTGGGGACATGGCGATGGCCCACCAGCCTCCGCCTCGGCTGCCTCCGCGTGCCCTCTGCCCAAACACGGGCTAACACACGGGGCTCCCGCACCAAACCCTCCCCAGGGGGTTTTGTTGAGATTTGCGCTGGGAGGTGAAGGTTGGGGTGACAGGAGGGGAGCAGCGGGTGCCAGGGGACACGGCTGCACCGCGGCGGGGAGCGGGGCTCTGGGCTCGGGAGGGAGCGTGTCTGACCAGCTCGGCCCCGCCTGACGTCCCTCCAAATCCCACGGTTTATGAATGATTGATGCCGACCCCACCAACAGACACCCTGGGTATGCGGAAGGGCCCATCCTTCTGCTTGTCAACTCCAGGAGAGAATTGCAGCAGCAAAACAAAACCACAAACGTTCCCCTTGACTCCTCTCTCGGGCTGGAGGGCGGGTGGAAACGGCTGTACGAATCCAGACTCCGCTGCCTCCCCGGAGAAAGCCCAGCGCTGTTCTGTAAGCAAAAGTAGAAGTCTTTGCCACACAGCTGCCGTGCGAGCCTTGACAAGAAAGCAACGGCTTTTAGAGTACACGGGTGGCACCCACGGATGGGGATTCACCCCCCGTTCGCTGGGGACAGGCGTGGGCAGATGGCGTCACCTCACTGGGAAGGCTCGGGACTGGCGGGTGCTGGAGCTGGGAGAGCGACTTTTATTTTGGCTTTGCACGTTCCAGGCGTACTGCCTTCACTTTCAAATCATCTTTCTTACCTCTTTCTCCCTGTAGCTTGGGTTGTAAATTTACCGCTATTAATTAATTTATAATTAAGTTCTATACAGCAACCGCTCACTCTGAGAGAGACGATGTCAGATAATCTCAGTCTGTCAAAATATGCCTGTCTCTTTTCAACGCTGCGAGGCAAACACTGTGCAGCTTCAGGTTTGAGATGTTAAACAGAGAGACAGGACGGAAAGCTGCCGTGGAGGAGTCAGCTCAGCCGCAGGAGAGGTGGAGAGGAAAACCACGCTCTGGGACGCCGGCAGCGCAGAACTGGCCCCGTCCCGCGGGTGCGCAGCCCGGGGGCCGGCTCGGGCGGGGGCTACCGCAGCCTCTCCTGCCCCTGCCCCAGCCCAGTGCTCCCCGTGCAGGCTGGGGCGGGCAGGCACTGGTTTTCCCCTGCAAGGTGCGGGTGACACCTGCCCACCCCTCCATGCCCAGACCCGTGGTCACCTCGTCCCGGGGCTGGACCTGGGTTACATCCTGGGTCACCTTGGCACCATCCCCATCCTCCTCCTCCTCCCGCTAACTCGGGTGACCCGGACGGAGGGAGCGCGGGGGCTGCAGGGCCCCCATCGCCTGGCGTAGCGCGGAGCCTGTGGTGCAGCTGAGTTAAATCAGAACTGATCCCTGCAGGAAGCGCCTGGAGCCATCTCTGGTCCGGACGCAGACCACAACGTGTTTGCTCTCTAACTGGCTGCAGACTAAGCAAGCCATAGCCCTCCACTTGTGGGGTTGTACACCCAGTGTCCCGTGTCCCGCCGCAGCTCAGAGGCTCAGGGAAGCATTTAACTGCTAATAAACAAGGTGCGTGGTTTAATTTGAAAGGTCATTGCAATTTAATATGTCTGAATGGCGGCGAGCGTTCACACGGCAGGTTGCAGGAGCCACCATCGCACACAGCAGCCCACGCCGCTCCCAAAGCAGCTGGTCAGTACAAAACCCTCGGGCACGTACGTGAGAGAAAATCAGGGTGGGGTTTGCTTCTCGGTGGTCCTATGGACCAAGATGGGATGTGAAAGGCTTCCTGGGGCTGCTGCTGCTTCCTTAACCCCGGGGAATGTCACCAGGAGAGACGGCAGCCCCAGAAAACCTGCTGGTTTCCTTCCTGGACTTAAAGCTGATTGTTTACCTGGATTTCAAAAGGGGACAGAAAGTTCATGGAGGGAGGAGAAAGTTCTTCCCCTGCCCAGGCCATGGTTTGCTGAGCAGGCACCGACCCACGGTGGGGGAGCCCTGGGCTGGGGGCGCAGCGTGGGCCCCCACTAGCCCCGGTGAAGGGGACGGTGTCCCCGCGGCCAGCCAGGAGCCAGCGCAGGAGTGGAGGGACACCCCACCCCAACCCCACAACGGGAAAAATCAGAGAGAGGCGAAAGTAACGCCAGGACCCTGCATTGTTTCTTTCCGGGAGGAGCAGGAGCTAAGAAAAACAAACAAGCCCGGCTAAGTGCTTTGGCAATTACACAGACAAACAAATCACTTTCCCAAATTGCTTCTTTGGGGAATTAGGGCTCCTGGAAATGAAACACAAACAGATTATTAAAAAAGAGCTTCCCGTTGGGAGAGAAACAGTATTTACAAGAGAAGATGTGCCTAGCTGGACCTCTAATTGCTGTTCATTATCTCATATTGATTTAATTAGTTGCTGCACTCAGGTCTAAATTGCCTGCTGTCCTCAGCAGGGGCTTAGGAGCTGGGGCACATGCCCTGACCGGGCGGCGGTGGAGTGGGGGTCCCCTCTGCCACGGGGGGGGCACGGTGGCAGCGGCGGAGCTGGGGTCCCCTCTGCCACGGCAGGGACGTGGTGACGGTGGGGCGGTGGCAGAGCCGGGGTCCTCTCTGCCATGGCAGGGCAGCAGTGGGCAGGGATGGCAGCGTGTCCTCATGGGCTGCTCCTTCTGCAGAGTCTGCGGCGGCTGTGAAGCACTAATTAACTGAAGTAATTAGAAAGAGTGCCTTCATAACACAGAATTGAAGTGTCTTTCTGGAGGCACGGTGAGATGCATCGCTGGGCTGGCTGCTGGAGCGGGAGTGACTGGGGCAGTGGGGTTCGGGGAGAGGCAGTGCGGGGGGCTGCGGGGCCATGGTGGTGCGGGGGGCTCGGGGAGAGGCGGTGCGGGGGGCTGAGGTGGTGCGGGGGGCTGCACACCCTGCCCTCACCCCAGGACTGGCTGGGATCACACAACCCAGCCCAACGCGCCTCACCCCCGCTGCCTTCCCAACAAAAACCTCCGGACTATTAACTTCCCCGATTAGTGACCTTTGGGGACCGTCTGTTTAGCAGATTTCTGTGCTGTAATTGCAGGTGATTAATGGGGGAGCAGGGAAGTGTGCTTAGAGACATCAGTAATTGCTGCTTTAAGGAAATCAGGGCCAGGCGAGACGTTGCACCCTCGCTGCAAGCTGGATTCAGGGAACTGATGCTCCTGCTGCAAAATTCATATTCTCCGAATTTTGTGGGGGCACCAGCTCCGGCAGGAATTAGAGGAGTCACAGCGGCTGGGACTGTGTGTGCTCCACGCAGGCTGGAGCTGGGGCTGGGGCCTCACCACACACACAGGCAATACTGCCTTGTCCTGGGTATCGCTCCTGCTTCTTCTGTTCACCCAGCAAGAGTCAGGGGCTCACGGAAGTGTGGGAGTTCAAGCAAGACACCCAAGGGCAGAGGATGCCGGCTCGGCAGACAGACTGCGAGCGGTTCCCTTGCTGCTGCCATGTCCCTTCCTGCACAGCGAGATCGAGAGGAGAATTAGATCAGAGGAAGGTGGAGGTACAGCCGCTGTTAAAAATGATCCTTTGTGCATCAAATCAGTATTCCAGGGGCTGCTCGAGATTCAATACATCAATGGCTGAAAGATCATACAACCCTATTAGCTACAAACTTTAATTTCCCTTCGGGGCTGGTGTGTTACAATGCAACTACAGCAGCAATTACAACTTTTCCTTCACTGACAACTTGTTTAGATCGATAATGTCCTCAGCATCTTGAATCAAGATGGGCTCCATCAGCCAAACGAGCAAAACAACCAGACCCCACGTTCCCCTCCCCAGAGTGTGCAGCGAGGGCCGGGTCCCCCCTGTTCTGCCAGCGCAGGCCAGCTGGTTTCCCGTGCCGTGGTAGCTGCAGTCACCCATGGGATTTTGCCAAGTCTGACCATCTCCTCCTCGTCCTAACTGAGCTGGAGCTCCCCAGGCTCTCTGGTTTCTCTCCACGAGGCTTCATTTGCAGCCTACAACTACCTGGAGGGAGGTTGTAGCGGGATGGGAGTTGGCCTCTTCTCCCAGGCAACCAGCGATAGGACAAGAGGACACAGCCTCAAGCTTGGCCAGGGGAGGTTCAGGTTGGACATGAGGAAGCATTTCTTCTCAGCAAGGGTCATTAGCCATTGGAAGGGGCTGCCCAGGGAGGTGGTGGAGTCACCATCTCTGGAGGGGTTTAAGACAAGCCTGGACATGGCACTTAGTGCCCTGGTCTGGTTGCCATGGTGGTGTCAGGGCAATGGTTGGACTCGATGATCCCAGAGGGCTCTTCCAACCTCATTGATTCTGTGATTCTGTGATCCCTTGGCAGTGCCCAGACCTTCCCGTTGCCCCTCTGGAGCTGGCAATGGGAACCAGGGCTCCGCATTGGGCACTGAGCCCCTTCCCACGCGCCGGGGCTCTGCGGGGACCACAGCCGTGAGCTCAGCCCCGTGATGCCGATGGCTGTCAGCACAGGACCATGTTTCCTTTTATTTAGAATATTGCCTGAGCTGCTATTTTCCCTGCCGTGGCACGGAGCCCAGGAGCACGGAGGAGCAGTAATAAATCTACCCACTGAACTAGAGCTGACTTGGGAATTGAAAAGGAGAAAAATCCGACAGGAGTGAGTGTGGTCTCCATCCCGAGACAGATGGCCTGGTGGAGCCATAAAAAAGGCAGTGCAGAACTTGTGGGCGGAACGGGGCGCAGTAATTACGGTCCCTCAATGAGCGAGAGCAGAGCGGCGTCACCTGCTAATCCCTAGGAAGGTTGGACCCCTCTCTCTGACCGGGCGGGGACGGTGGTTTAAGGCAGGCGCTTAGGACCTGTTAATGCAGCAGATGGACCGGACCTATAGGAGAGGCCGGAGGTTTTTGCTGGCACGCTGCAGGGACCCGTGTGCCAGCCAGGGCAGGGGGCCAGGGGGGCTCCAGGCTCTGGAAGTGCACACCCGCAGGCTCACACCTAAAGCCTATAAAAGAGCAGCGAGTGCAACATTGTGCAGAACACGAGAGGCCAGTGAGATGGCCCCAAACGAAGGGGTGTGGGATGTATTGACTCTGAGTCCACCACCTTGGTACAGGCTGTTCCTTCCAGCAGATGCGCTGGGATGAAGGTCAGGGAAACCTCACCAAGACACAGCCAGACGTTAAACGTCTCATGTGCAAACACGTTACAGCCTTCCCTTTGCTACAGCCAACAGCCTTGCTTGGGAAGAAATGGAGTTTAATCTTTAAAGAGTTAGCTGGGCTGAAGGTCGCAGGCCCATGAGTTTGCAGAGGAGCAAAGACAAACACGCACACACACGTGCACAGTTATGAACAAGCATAATAAATAACAAAATGAGGTACACAGCCAGCATTTTCACAGGAAAATTGATGTCTGCAGGTTCAGGGAATAACAAACTCTTCCCTGCAGTGGGGCAGATGACAGGCTGCAGGGAGAGGGTTTTTAGGGAAGCAGCACTCACGGCACGTTGCACCATCGGTGTTCCAGGTTATCAGCTCCTCGAAGGCAGCTCCTGATGGGCTTCCAGAGGCTTCTCATACCCCCAGTGACAGCCTGGCTATGTGAGGGGGGGACACGGCACGATTAATCTGGTAGTCAGTAGGAGTTCTCACAGGTCGAAACTTTGGCGATACGTGAGACCTTGCAGAATCAAAGCTGTAGTAACGATTTACTAACAATTCTTTTTGGCCTTGTTGACGTGGGATCTAAAAGACTGGATGTGTTTTTCATAAAACCAGAGTTTAAAAGGTTCTTTATCGCCTTTGCTGGTTCCTGGCAAAGTTCTTGCTTGCAATTATATTCCCTGAGGGTTTTCTTTGTGAGCCATGGCTGCACGAGGCACAAGGCTGAAAGGAGCGTGGTGTGGGGAGCTTGGAGTGGCTGCTAGGAAATTTCAGACATTTACAGCCTCTCCAGTGACAGTCCCTCCTCCCAAAGCGTCAGGAGCACTTTGCTGGGTGTAAAGTGTGTGTCAGAGAATAGCGGGTGCTTTCCCAGCTGCAGGAGTTGTTTGCCAGCAGATACAGAAAGGGAGATGGAGAAGCCGAGTGAGCGTCCGAGTGTAACTGGGGGGAATGTGAGCTTTTCCAACAGAGCTGCTGCGAATCACGCTGGCGGTGGCCATGGACACGCTGAGGCTTTGGTGCAGAACACCCAGTCGAAGCCAGAGTTCATTCCTTGCTTTGGAAACGTGCTTTGGCTGGGACAAACACCGCTCTGATATATAGCACGGGACCTGGCCAGGAGGGCGCGAGGTTCCCTCGAGTCAGGGTGGCAAAGGAAGACAAATGTGGGCTGCTTGGAGCCGTAGAGCGAAGCACCGTCGAGCGCCTGGCCCTTGGCCAGGTATCTGCTTGCGATGGAAGCCCAAGGCTGGCGTCCAGCATCTTTGGTGTTTCCAGACGGCTTAGCACATGCTTGCGGGGCCATTGCCTGGGCACCGAGAAAGCTTGTCAGCCTGACCTGTCCCGACTGCGCCTGGGCTGGGAAATGCACTGTATTATTATCCTCCCCTTTATTGCACACCCCTGCTCTATTGCAAGGCAGCGATGGGCGTGATTTGCAGCTTTGGGAGCCTGACCAGGATTCGCTGTGGTTGTGTGTCACATCAGGACCTTCGCACCATCGTCCGGGGTGCCCGGGGGGACACGCAGCCACCGAGCAGGTGCCTGCTGCCGGCAGCGAAATGCTGAAGTTATCAACTTTGTAAAAGTTAAAGAAATAAAGTTTTACTACAGAGAATGACTCAGTTTTATAGCGCCTATAAAAGGCAGTTAGGTGTTTGTGAGCGGTCTGCTGATCCTGCCGCCGCCTGGACCCGTAAATCCAATAAAAGGCTGGTGCTTCCAACTGGGTCACTGTGCCTTAATTACGCAAGTCCTCAGGTGCCAGTTCTCATGAATAAACAATTGTTTTGTGGATAAAACAAATCAACATGTTAAACACCCTTTATAGCTTAAAAAGTTCCAACCGTTATGCAAATGGACCTGTTAAATGAAGAATATTCCTAGGTAAAATAATTATGCAGAACAGTTTCCCCTCTGCATAAGGTGCCAAAAATTATCTCAGTGATGCCAATTATCTGCTTGTTAGCACTGACATTATCATAGTCATTACACAGAACTGGTGCAGTTTATGTAAGATCTACACAGTGTTCTATTGTCATTTTTTTTTCTCTATTTACTACTCTGTATAATAAATGTCATTTTTGAAATGTTAAGGTATTTGGTATTTAATCTGTCATTAAGGCTCTGAATATGTCTGGCCCCTAATAGGAAGGCTGGTTTTTACACCCTGCGGTACTAAAAAGAAAAAAAAGGGAAAAAAAAAAAAAAGAGAGAAAAAAAATCTAATCACCTGAGGTGGGGAAGGTGTGAGGAGCAAAGCAGTTTAGGTGCTGAAATGATGGGAAAAGAGGGAGGGTTTCCCTGCTGGGTCTGTGGGCAGTGCCAGCAGCCGGGGCCCCGCCGCTGATGCTGGGGGGATGCTCGGGCAGCCCCGGCCCATCGTCCCCCTCCGGCGGCTTTCCCGGCTCGTGCCCCCGTGGTGGTTTCCTGGCCAGGTTCACGGCTGGAACACGCAAAACAAATAACGGCGTGATGAATTTGGCTCTTGGCGTGGCCATCTGGAAGGTTCCGGGTGTATTTATGTGTGCCCTTACGTGTGGAGGAAATGCCTCTGATAGCAAAGTTATTAATCTTGGATAACCCTCTTTGGGACACTCTTCGGTGTCATTTCCTTGTCGGGATGCTTCTCAGCCGTAATTCCTCCCTGCTGGGAGCTGTCTTAGTTTAATCTCTCTGTAATTACTGGAGTAATGGGAAAAGGGAAAAGGGGGAACTCTGTGCTGTGGCTGAAGCAGGAGGATCCCGCCAGGCTGGGGTCCAGCCCCGTCCCCCTGCACCGAGAGCACCGCAGGGCTGCGAAGGAGATGGAGATGCTGCTGCGTGTGCCACCAAGGAGTGTCCCCCAGTTTCACAGAGCAGTGCATCAGCCCATCTGCATGGTTCTGTAAGGGCTCCTGAAATGTGCTAAAAAACATCTCTTAATTATTCTGAAATTACTGATAACTGCCTCTGCAACAGGTTATGAACCATCCTCTAATTATGTATTATAGCCACAGTATTTCTATGAATCATTAATTAATTATCCTCGGCTATCCAGCATGAAAAATTGATGTCTAGAGAAAACAAATGGAAAAGGACAAACCGAACGCGTTCATAAACAGGCGAGAGAAAAAAAGAGTCCAAACAGTCAAAGAACAGGCAGGGAGGTGGAGGGCTGAGAGGGAGAGGAGGCTGAGGGGAGGAAGGCAGCGAGCAGCCAGGGAGGGCTGGGGGAGAGGAGAGGTGTCCGGAGAACACACAGGACAGGGAACGATGGGCAAGAACCGTGGTGCTGAGTAGAGCGGGCGACGCACACCCCTTGCTGGGAACACAGGGGCTGGCGTGGCCAAGGGTGCCCAAGGGTGCCCAAGGGTGCCCAAGGGTGCCCAAGGGAGCCGGCTGCGCCACGGCTGCCAGTGCAGGAGCAGGCATTGCCGCAGCAGGATTGCTAACCCTGCAGCAATTAAAATACCTGTAACCAAAAAAAGAAAACGTAATTACAGTCTAATTACTTTGAAACAAGACATTAAGCAGATTGTTATCAAAGTGAGATAAACAGTGACTTCAAAGCAATTTTGCTCCAGAAAGACATTTACATGCGCCCAGAAAATGGAGCCCTGCCTGGAGGCTTCGTCATTCGTTCCTGTTTTGCTCCCAACCACGTGTGGCAGAGCTGGCCCGGTGGCAGCATGGCCACCCGTGGGGATCGGTGACGCGCTTCCCCTTCCATCTTGCAACCATGGTGTGGGCGATGATGATGGTGCAGGCGATGATGATGACGCCGGTGATGATGATGGCGCGGGCGATGATGATGGCGCGGGCAATGATGATGATGTGGCTGATGATGATGGTGCGGGTGATGATGGCACAGGTGATGATGATGGCACAGGTGATGATGATGCCCCGGTGATGATGGTGGCACAGGTGATGATGATGGCACAGGTGATGATGATGGCGCAGGTGATGATGGTGGCACAGGTGATGATGATGCCCCGGTGACGATGATGCCCCGGTGTTCATCTCCCAAGTGCCAAACGGAGGAGGGATGGCAACGCTTTCCCCTTGGGGAAGCCCACGCCGTGGAGAGGGGCTCAGCGCCGAGCCCAGCCCCTGCAGCCCCCCAGCCTGCTGCCCCGGAGCCTTCCCACGGCTCATTTTTGTTGCCTTTTCTTTGCTCTTTGAGAAAGGAACAGCACATACCTTCAGTGTCCCCTTATAGAGCAGGGAGCGCTCAGAAATACAAAAACCTGTGGAGTCTAAAAGCCTTGAGATTGTTCTGCCATTAAAGCTTTGATAGAAAGAAAAGTCTGATGGAAATGTCAAAATATTTGATATTTTACAGCAAAAAGAAAACAGCTCTGCTAATGGAAACGCCGCTTCCTTGGGCCTTGCGCCACTTGTTTGATCATTGAAGGGCAAGAAAATAAATGTTTCCTTGTAGCCGTAGATTTTAAATTCCAATGTAAAATCCAAGCAAATATCCCGTGACCCGGAGGGGGAAGGGGGGAGTTTAACCCCGCGCTGGCCGTGCCGAGGGAGCCCAGACCGCCGGGACCCCGCCTGCCTTCCCATGAAACTGTTTTATTAAATAAACAAACCGGAGCAACTCCAGCAGATTTACGAACACTTCCTCTCCTCTCCCTCCTTCGGCCCGCTGCAGATTTATGGCTCTGCATTAACCTCATGAACGCTCATAAAGTTTACTAAGATAACGTTGGCATGAGGGAGAAGGGATTTTTACGGGTAAGGAATAATTACAAAGTGCAGAAGTGCTCGGGGGATCTGTTCATTCGTTGTGAGCGCTTGGTCAACAGTCGCACCGCACGCCCCATCCCTGCTTCACGAACACGTGCCTGCGTGTCTCCTTCTCACATCAGATATTCTCCCTTGGTTCCCCCTTTTTTTTCCCCTCTAAAAAAGATTCTGTGTGTATTCCAGCAGAACACAGCGTGTTTTAAACAGTTAATAATGCAACGTGCCCGCCTCCTCCTGACGCTGCGCAGGGCGCCGGGAGGGAAGGTGCCTTGGGGAGGGGTCTGGGTGCTCTCCCCATGGCACGGGTGGGGTTTGGGTGCTCCCGGGGTGGCTGCACGGCCGCTCTGGGTGCCTCTCGCAGTGCAGACCCTCCTCTGCCAAGCCGAGCTGGCTCTGCCTGGTGCCAAAACGGCTGCTGGAGCTGCTGCAAGAGAGAGCCCGGAGCAGGAACAGCGGCTGGTGCCGCAGCAGCGGTGGGATGGTGCAGCTCTGCCCGGGTGCCACGGTCAGTGCTGCCAGGTCCTACGGGTGGGCAGCACCCGGCAATCACGGGCAGCAGCGTCGGAGGGTGCTGCCAGTGCCGGGGCATCCCCAGGAATGGCCCAGGACAGGGGTCCCGGGGAGCCCCCTCTCCCTTGCGCTGGCCGGCGAGGAGATCCCAGCCCCGCGAGAGCCGCGTTTGCAATGGGCGGTTGTCATTGGGTGACAGGACTTTTCAGGCCCCCCCTCCCCGAGCAGAGCAGGTCACTGGCACAGCCCAAACCCCCCCTTCGCCGTGACTCCCTGTGATTTGAAACCCAGACAAGGCAGCATGAATAATGTAACGTGCTCCTTCTTCTCTTCTTGCCTTCAAATCCTCGGAGGATGAGTGAAGCTCCTTGTCTGCCTCATTAGTGGCTGTTCAGCCATTTGATTTCTGTAACAATGAGCGTGCTCACCAGAATTTTCATACCTATTTGCGTCGGGAAGTCAACACTGAATTTTTTGAGTTCACATAAAAATTTAATGGCGTAATCTGCATGCGTCTGTATTGCAGCGTGGGCTCCTCTGCCTCCTCCTCCCTACAAAAGGATGAGGACCAGGAGAGTGCTGCTGCCCGGAGCGGGGTTCTGGCCGTGGTTATGGTGTGTTTGGCCACTGGAGTGCAGGCTGAACCCCACGTCAGCGTCTGGGGTGTGCTCACCCTGGCTGTGACCCCCCAAAGTCTCCCTTTGAAGGGCACACGCCTTGCCCTGGGCTGCAGCTTCTGCCTGTGTAAGGGGCTGAGGCACCCCCCTGCACATGAAATAGCAGGTATTTATTGTGTAATGCGTGTCATATATTCGCAATGACGGACGAGGCTGGCTCTGTGCCACGGGCACCCTGCGGTGCTCGCTGGTGCCCGGGTGCTGCGGTGCCCTCACGCTGCCTGTCCGCACCACGACATCCATGGGTGCCCTCGGTGCAGAGCTGGAGCGGCGGCTCCTGTTCCTGCTTTATACCCTCCCCCTGGGTGTCTGTAAGCCACCTCCAGCCGGGCACCAGCCCCAGCGCCGGGCACTAGCCCTGCTCCGCTGCCCTTACAGGTGCCGCCGGGCAGCACCAACGCACCCGACTCATTCAGGGCTGAATTCAGCAGCTCTGGTGCCGCTGAGCTTTATCGCCTGAGCTGGTCTGCTCACAGCCCACACGGAAAATACTTCCTGGCAGTAAGGGACAAGAAGGTGAGAACTGAATGGGGAGCCCTAAATCAGGGCACGATTGACTGAAGAGTGGACAAATAATGACCAATATTGTAAAGAAAAAGGGGAGAACAATACAGCTTCTAGCAATGACTCCTAGCAAGGTTTTGCCAGGATAAAATCTTTTATCTATTGGAAATATATTCTAAAAAAAATCAGACTTATGCTGGCATGCGATATTAAACTGTGGAGCTCAGCAGAAGTTTGCAGTTTCAGCCCAGGGATGCTGGAACCCTTCGCACTGGTCGCAGTGAATCGTTCGCACAGGCACAGGCACAGCACGACCGCGCACGGAGGGTCGTGTAAAGAGAAATGGTAACACTGATGTAATGGAGTACAACGTTTGGGTAACTCGGTGGTTGTGCGTGAATCGCTTTCAAGTTTTCTTATATAAAATGTCACATTGCTGCAAAATATTCCCGTTGCAATAAAGCTGCGTTTCCCCTGGCCGCCCCCCAGGCCGGTCCCAGCAGCGCAGGTCGCTGGCGGCCTGAGCCCTGCACCCTCCCCGGGTGCTCAGCGGGGTCCAGCACCCACCTGCACTGACGAGCCGTGCGGGTACGACGGACCTGCTACAGTTGGTCCTGCTTTTCCAGGGTTGCTGAGGAAATTTAATTAGAATTAATTCAAGGTGTGAATTTGCAGCGGATTAGCCAAACCTCATTAAATGCCCTCCTGTGGTGAAAGTTTTGTTTAGGATTAAAGTGCTCATAAATTGAACTAAACCTAATTAACAGGATTTCAATTCTGAGTGTCCACAAATGAGTTTAATGCCAGTGAACTAATCCACTCTCCATATGCATCCTTGCTTAATTCGGATTGTTTTTCTGAGCACCTACCTCTTGGCCAAACCTGGGAGCCGGGCTGTGCAGGTTAGGGCAGTGCTAGCAAACAGCCTTTGGTGTGTGCGTCCACCTCACGAGACACACGGGAGAAGGTGGGAATGGTTATTCTCAGGAATACAAATCACTTTCAGGCCAAATCTCTGCCTTTCTGAGGCTGTCCCGGATGGGAAGGGAAGCTCGGACGTCTGCAGGGCGATGTGCCTAAAACAGAGTCTGCGGCTCCCGAGAGCACCCCGGGCTCGTCGCGCCAGGCGTGGGACAGAGACCAGCACGGCCTGATGTCGGAGCTAAAGGATTATCTGTGGGTGATGGATGGCGAGAGACTGATAACAAACCTGCAATTCAATCAGTGCCTTCTGATGGTATCGCAGATGGAGGGGAGAGACGTGCAGCTTGAGCGATGGTCAGAACAACGCTCTAGTGCAGCTTTCGCAGTCACTTGTCTTTGTCTGCTTATCTGTTATTTATTTTATTATTTTATTTTATTTTATTCTATTTTATTATATTTTACTCTATTTTATTTTATTTTTCTCTGGTTTAGCAGATGACTAAGTTGGCCACAGGTTTCATTTCTGTTTTCTCCAGTTTGCTGTGAAAGATGAGGAAGGAGCTTTTTAATGAAACGAACAGGGACTCCTGGCCCGGCTCGCTCCGCTTGGCCTTTCCAGCAGCCGAGCAGCGAGCTGAGCTCTCCCAACACATCTAGTTTTCATCCTTGTGTATAATGGGCTCGCTCACTGCTGCGTGCAGCTGCCCGCGCCTGCCCATCACGGCGAGGGCTGCGAGCTGCCTGCGCTGCCCCGTGCCAGGCGACGCCGTCGTTCCCACACGGCAGGAGCACAGCGGAAAATTAAACATTCAGTTACTTCTCAGGCAGCTCCCCAGCCCTGAGCCCCAGATCCGGCTCCACGCTGGTGTAAACCTGCCCAGCTCCAGTGCTTTCTGGGGAGTGGTGCCACGCTGCCATCCCTGCCCTCACCCTCGTGTGCCCCAGCGCTCGTGGGGTGATTTCGGCTTGTACAGGCAGAGTGGAGCCAGCGCGGGGACGGGCAGCTCTGCCGCTGGCACTGCCAAAACCCATCGCTTATGGTCCAGCCTGGCACAGAGAGGCTCACAGTCGTGGTTTTGGAAAGCATTTTATGGAGACTTTCACAGAATTATTGTCGCAAGCAGAGAATTTCACTTGCAGAAAAGTCACTCAGACATTAATACTTAAAAAAAAAAAAGGGTCCCTGTATGTGACCAGCCAAGAACATCTTGTGCCAGCCCAGCAGATTGAAAGATGCTCACAGATAACGCTGGGGAAAATCCCGTCCTTCAGAATAGTCTGTGGGCTCAACAGCTGGGTAGCAAAGCCCCGTTTAGCCAAGCCCCGTTTAGCAAAGCCCACATCGGGAGCCCCGGCGTGCCCTGGTGCCCCGGGCGCTGCAGCCCCTGCTCCCAGCCCAGGCACGGCGGAACCCGGCGCGTTTCCCACCGAGCCCCGTCTGTGTGCTGCCAGGGAACAAACCAAGCCTTTCCCTCAGCCAGCCCAGCCACAGGTTATATTCCTTCTGTAAATGGGGTAACTTAAAAAACCATATAAATAAAGATTTAATTTTTAAAAGGAAAGATGCATTTTGGGTCTGGCACAATTGTGTTATCGGCACCATTATATTTCCGCTGCAAAATGATTTTGACGTTGTATCAGAGTGTGAGTTTGTCATCTCGGGTCACTGGGGATCATTCCTGTTTCTGTATGGTTTGCCAACTCGTATTTTCCATTTATGACATATAAAGCTTTGGATATCACCAGAGAAAATACTGTAGTAAAACCCTAATAAATTACTACAGGCATAAGCAAACTCTAGTAATTTATGGAGGGTTTTGACTTTAATAATGTTTTGTCTTAGATTTGGTCCTAATTATAAATCATTTGTAAAGACAGTTTAAAATATAAGCAAATCTTACATGGCATTCTTATTATCTACTTAATATCTCAGATCAAAAGATTTACTGTATTGCATTCTGGGAATTAAGCAAACTAGGAAACTAAGTAAGAAAGAAACACAGTAAAATTATAGTTTTGTCATAAAACTTTGATTGATCAATGATTATTGTAAAACTATGGTAACTATGCAGATGCCAACATAAATCTGTAACGGAACAGGATTTATTATAGAAAATACTATATTTTCCACAATTTTGACTATAGTGTTAATATGGGTCTGGCAGATTTACTGTGGTTTTAGCTTAATTAACTCTATTTGACTGTATATACCCTTATAATGCATGTATCCCAAGGTGCAGCTGTTACAGATCTAGTTTTTCCCTTCAATTGTAGTTTAAGAAATATTTAATCCTTGTCATAACTCTCAGACTTGGTCCGCAAAACCATGGGACGCATCGTTGTGTTTAGTCCACCTGATAAAGCAGCTACTCAATTTGCATCTGTTTTATATGCAGATGCGCTACTGAGAGGTGGAAACTGGCAAACGGGCACCGAGTTTCTGAGAACACATTTCTGAGGTTAATTATTGTGCTCTTCTCTTATTGCTCGCCCAAACCCCATTAGGTGCAACCTGCACGCTGCCGGTCCTGGCACCCATCAGCTCACCCCATCCCTGAGCGCCTGCAGCAAACTGAGCTAAGCTGAGACCTGCTCCAGGTGGGAAAGGTGCCAAAAACTGGGGCAATACCCACTTACCCCCACCCCTTCCTCCCGTGTGCCAGGTGGGGATGCCACCCTGGCGGCGTGGGCTGGGGCGGGGGCAACACAAACTGCTCCTTACAGCGACGGCTCTCGTGTGGGACTGGGCTTTCCAGGGCTGCGTGGGACCCCAGCCGAGGGCACTGCAAAGCATTTCCATCAGCAATGCAGAAATCCCCTTTTTCTTGTGTTTTCTTTTGCTGTGCAAAACCAGCAGCCCCCTCCCCAGACCGGCCAGCGCTGTGGATGGGGTTGTGCTCCAACCCTCGCCCGGTGCCGCTGCCTGTTTTGCCTAACCATGAAATTACCAGACTGCCCTTAAATACACTCCTGCAAATGAGGACACCGGAAAAAATGCAATAATTGTGACAGTAACTCACTAGGCCAAGCCTGACATGTCTCTAATTGCCTGCTAAAATTGTCTCTGTCTCCTAAAGTGCAAATTATCACCCGAAATGACAAGAATAATGAATGAGTAACTCTGATGTAATGCAACAATTAGCCCTTAAAGACACTGTCTAATATGCTAATTCTGAACACCCACTCCTTGTTATTAAGTGGCTGATAATTATTTAATTATCTATCTGCCAGGATGATTTACTTCGTTTATTTAGCTGCAGATGCAGGGCAGCAGCACTCAGGCGTGGGGTCAGGAGGAGGCAGCCGGTCCCCGGCCGGAGCGCCTGCCCCCGCGCCGTGCCCGCCCGCCTGTCTGCTCTCATCAGCCGTGTCAGGGAAAGCAGCAGCAAACAAACAGGCTGTACCTGTGCGCGGAGGGTCCCTGCTGCTCGCAGGTCAGAGAGGTGTCAGGCGAGATCTTCGGTGAGAAATTGCTATTTCTGCTTTTGTTCGGTGCTGTCAGAGCCGCCCCGTCGCGGCGCGCGGTGATGGGTGAACCCCCAGCTCCCGCTTCGGCGCCGCTCGCCCGCCAGATCGTTCTCTGGCGATTTTGCGATGATGTTCCTGAAGGTCAGAAAGCGTCTTTGTGCTGGCAGCGTCTGCCATCCCCAACCAGCCCTCGCTGCCTCGTACCGGGGCGAGGGAAGGCAGTGAGACCACCACGCACCCCCTGCATCCCTCCCGTCTCCCAGAGAACGATCCACCGGAGAGAGCAGGCGAGCGCTGCGGGATCTGGCTTCACGCGATCCCCTTGGACCAGCGAGAGGGACACACCATCTCCTGACCTGGCCCAAACGGTTTAACGGGGAGTTTGGGAGTGACCGTGGGGACGGCCCAGCCGCAGAGGGCTTGGGCTGGGGGAGAAATGAAAGTCAGTGTGAGCTGTGTCTGCGGGAGGGGGGCTACGGCCTCAACTAAATGAGAGCAAGACGAGGAAAGCCAAAGACTTCCCATCAGAGACTCAATTCCTCTTTTATTCAACAAATTCTTCCAAAAAATTCCGATTAAGCGCCGTCTTTGTAAAAAGAATCACTTTCTACGAGGTGTAAATCCTTCCTTGCCCTAAACACCGTCCAGGGGGACCACACTTTCTGTGAATTAACACCGTCTCCAGCAGTCAGAGGCCTTTCTAATTAGCAGGTAGCCCGAACCCTTCCCAGATATATGTTCCGCTTCCCTGTTCGCCTGTGACTAATGCCAGGGACCCGCCACAGCTTTGTTTATTGCAGCTATTCTGTATCTTGGCCTGTCTGTTCTTTTGGTCTGGGTAATTAAAACACGGTATTTACACCTAAATGTGGGCTCAGCCCCAGGGTGCCTGTGAAACCCGCCGTGGCTGTCCCCGAACTGCCGGGCAGCGCGTCCCCGGCCAGGGACATCCCGGTGACACGGGCAAAGGACCACGTCCTCGGTTCTGGTCCTGAGCTGCCACATCTGAGCGTGCCTTTATGGGGACACTTGACCGAGGTCGCCACATTCTTCATGCGACCTCATTAACACGCCGTTGCTGATGTCATTAAGGCTGATGAACTTGAGGTCCCTTCGCTCCCGGCAAAGCCCGGCCGTACCGGTGGGACTGTGTTGCACCAGGGCTGGGAGCACCCAGCCTCGCACACCCCCTGGCCCTCAAACACGGAGTTTTGCTGTGTGCTGAGGTACATCTTCCTACCGAACAGATCACTCTGGCTACGGCAGGGCAGAGCGGTGGAGCCGGGGGAGGAGGGTGACCGCACGAGCTGGTTTCTGCTCCGGGAGCAGCACACCCACTGCAGAGCCCTCAGCTCTCCGCTCGGCCCAGCTGGCAATTAGCATAGCGTTATTTATAACGTTTAATGCACTACCTCGCTGTAATGAAGAAGAATTCTGGTTCTCAGCTTCTGTGGTGAATTTAGTTGACTTTGGAGATTTTTTAATGCAGTAATAACTCCACGCTCCCTCTTCCCCTGCGAAGCCAGGGAGCTGTTCATTATCTGGATTCTGTCTAGAAAGGACTTTTTATCATCAAATTCCCAGGACAGGAGCAGAATTTAATCTTCCCACCGCAGCTGAGCCAAGGAGCAAAGCCACCTCAAGGTCACCTGGCCTGAGGGGCGGCTGGGCAGCAGCGGGGGGACCCGGTGGAGGTTACGGGGTGGTGGCAGCACCGGGAAGGTGCCATCCCTGGCACAAGGACAGCCCTTGCTGCCGTCCCCACTGCGCTTACCGTGACTCTCACCCAAAAATAACACTCGGGCGGGGGAAAGGCAGGAGGTTTGTGCTGCAGGCTGGGCAGGGGTGCCAGCCACCGTGCAGGGGTGCCAGCCACCGTGGTCCCCCAACCTTGGCTTTGGTGCCAAGCCGGCGCTGTCGGCAGCGCGGGGAGCGGCTCGTGGGGATGGGGGCTGCTCCCTGATCCTATTTTTCCCCCTCTCTGGCAGCAGGAGCACCAGGGCCAGCGGCTGCAGGCAGCCTCACGCGGGCGATGGGCTGCAGCCTCCCTGCTCCCTGCAGCCACAGGTTTTCCCAAAATCCCATCGCCAGGGAGCGGGGAGGCAGACCGGGCTCCTCCGCTGTCTTGCCCAGTTCTTGGTTTTTTTCTGCAATAATTTTTCTTTCATCTTTCAAAAAGACTTCTTTCCCTTCCCCCTTTTGTTGTGAACCCCCCCCAATACGATGAGTTAAACATCAACTACAGTAAGTCAAAAAATTCTGACAGAACCAACAGGCCCAGCGCCCATCTCAGACTCTTCTCAAAGTGATAACAATTAAGACCTGGACAGTTTGATTTTTTTTTTTTCTTCTAAACAAAGAATTAACGATGCACGAGAACCTGGGGGAAAATTGCTAATAATTTCCGTTGGCACTTTCAGGTAGGGGTAGTAAGTTTTGTAAAGTGAGGGAAGGATTTGAAAGGTAAACACTGTGAACAGCAGCCTGCGCCGCTGCTCTGTCAATTCAGAATCTACTACATACCATTAACCAACCTAAAATAACTCCTATGGTAATAACCCTTCAGACACAAATGCTTGTGCAGACAAAGGTATTATTAAGTTAAATTACCCTAAAAGTGTCGGATTGACAGAAAGGTTCAGTCAGTGGTTTGGCAACCAAGGGCTTAAGTGACACGAGTAAACAGTTGCAAATGCTTAGTCCCAGGAACCCGGTTTGCCAGGCTCAGAAATGGGATTTCTGTTTGCTTCTGCGGGTGTTTTAAGCACATTGTCTTCTGGAAGGTGTTTTACAGCCTTCGGGAGAGGGCTGGTGCTCCTGCCCTCTGGTCCTCGCGCAGAGGGATGCTTGGGACCACTGCTGGCCTCGGGATGTGCTTCCTCTGGGAATTCATTCAGGAAATCGGGAGCTGGAGCTTAGCAAAAGTGCTTGGTCACCCGAGACACGTGTGTTTCCACGGCGCTTACCTCCCCAGCAGATTCACAGAGAACACCCGCCCTCAGCCTGCTGGGATCCCCCTGGTTTGAGCCCTGTGCTGGCTGTGGGTGACCACAGTGACACCCAGCCCCGCTCTGTCCCTGGGCACGCCGACCCCCAGCCCTGGGGAGGCTGTCGGGGTGTCAGGCAGGGGAGTTCGCAGCATCTTTCTTGGGGCATTGGGGGCTGGAGGCACAACACCCGCTGCCAGCGCAGCCCCCATGGGGACATGAGCCTCCCAGGTGGGTGGCCAGGCTGGCACCGGGGCTTGTCCCTGAGCTGGGCAGCTCGGGAACCAGCAAACCCCCCTCGCTACCCAGCGGCCCCGGGCAGCGCCGCTGGCATGGTTATCCCAGCCAGGAGGAGCCGGGGGGCTGCCGGGGGGTGCCAGCTCCCCCCCTGCCCCGGCTGGGAGCGCCTCTTCCCACGCCAGCGCTGCCCGAGCATTGTGGAGGAGCCCAGACTGGGGCCGGGGCCGGGGCTGGGGCTGGCAGCCCCCGCAGCCCCCCGCAGGGTGCCCAGCACCTCGTCTGTCCGTCCTGCCGGGGGTGCGGGTGCAGGGCTGGGGGTGCTCGCCCCCCTCCCCGTCCCCACACTCCCCGTCCCGCCTCCCCTCTCGCAGGGCTGCAGCAGCCCCGGGCTGAGGAGCCCTAATTAAAGTCACTGTTCTGGCTTTCGTTATAAAACCTGCTCGTCAGGGCTGCCCCGCTCCGCTGGGAGACTGCAGCTCCAGTGTCGCGCTGAGGTGGGAAGAATATTTTAAGAGAGAAGCCTAAGAATTACTGTTCCTGGGGATGTCCTGTCCTCCCTGATGCAGAGTCTGACTCCTGTTCCGCACTCTGAAGCAAGATAAGCCATAATTAATAATTAATACCAAACAATCCCTTACATTCCTGTAGCTCCGCTCGTCCTGAAGGGTCCCCCGGCTCGAGCTGCTCCCGGGGACGTGCAGGGAGGGCACCGGCCGTGGCACAACGGCTCCTGCCACATCCTTGCCAGAGGCACCAGGGACCGGCCTCGCGGTAAAGTTACTTGGATGGGAGCAAGGCAGAAAAACCTGGGCTCACGTTCATGTCCGCGGCCTCGGCCACAGTGGGACGGGAGGGAAGCGATGCCTCAAGCTCCTGTCGCTGCAGAAAGCTGTAGGTGTGGATCCGCAGGGGCTACAACCCATGGCAGGGTCTGAAATGGGGAATGGGTGGAAATCCGGCTTTTTTAACGGTGTGAAGTGGGTATTTCCACAGGCCTGTGTTGTTCCTGCAGGCCTGGACGTTGGGTAACGCAGGTGGGGCCCACGCTGCAGAAGGTGGTGGAGATCCTCCTCGTTGTGGTGATGCTCGGTGGACGTCAGACGGTGGGGAAGGGGCTCCCAACCTCGGTCTGTGGCTACTGGCCATGGGAAGCTTGGAGAGCTCTAAAACATTCCCCCACGCCTCCAGTGCTCTGGCTAAGGACGAGCACCCTCGGGATGAAGCCCCGGCGGAGGCTGCCTGGCCCCACGTGCGCAGGCACGTCACGTCCTTCCCCGACCCCGCGGAGCTGGGCATCCTCCTCCCCCAGGTGGATCCCACACCCTTTTCTCCCCCTCGCTCTCATTTTCCTCTTTTTTTGCATGTTTTTCCCATCCTGGAGGTACCTTTGAAATCTCCCAACGTCAACTGGAATCAGCTGTAGCTCATGCCTCGGCTAATAAATTAAAAATGCCACATTCTCCCAAACTGCATTATTACCGTTTATAATTTTGATTGTTAATTTGCATACGAAAATTAGTCCTGTGACATGCGTGAATTTTATTTTATTCTTGAACTAATTATAAACAAGAATGCCACATTATTTACATAACTAATTATTGTTCCTTCTGTTCTCCTGTTTTTAAATCACAGTCCCATTCTACATCGGTTGACGATGCAAATGAACAATCAGAGAACATTTCTAAAGTTTCTGAATTTGTTCTATTTGCATCAAACACAAATTCCTTTGAATGGGAGATAATATGCTTTTCCATTTTAATGGACGTAAATTAGGCTGATCTTAATTTATAGTTAATTTGAATGAATAATTCCTGTCTACCTGAGTATTTTTTTTTCAGAGGCCAGTTGTAGATGTTTATTAACCCATAAATCTGCTTTTTGCTATAAACAAAAGAAAATTTTGTCCCCAAAAGTGGTTTTCTGCCTTCATTTTGAAGCGGGTCCTCTCGTTGCTAAACCCAGGCTGCCCCAAACCCCGCTGGCATCACCCCAGGACGTGCCCGTGGCCGGAGCGAGCGGCTGCCCGCGCTCTGCCAGCCGGCGAGCTGCTGCCGGCCCACCCGCCCTGCGCACCAGGGAGAGCGGGCTAATTGCCTGTGATGGGATTAGGAACCTAATACGTTAAGATTGGACTGAGAATTTAATAAACCCTAATGTGAACGTGGGAAAAAACCACCAGCACAGCTTCAACCACCTCCCTGTGCCAGAAGGGGAGAGAGAGCCGGGATCAGATGCCACAAACGCCTCCCTGCCCAGGGGTGCGACCGGCCAGCCCGAGGGGTGCGGTGCAGGAGAGCTGATACGTGATGCACGTTTTTAAAATGGGCTCTAAATAAATGTGTCTTTTAAAAAAAATAACTCTAGAAACATATCTGTCTGATAATCATTAAACTGGCTCCCAAGGAGCTGTTATGTTCTATGTGGTAGAAAATATGAATGTTAAAATAGATCCTAAATACGGCCTGCGCACGGCAGAGCGTTACAGCTCACAAAGAGCCGTCACAGGCTAGCGGGTGGGGAATACACCTCTTAAAAAATCGTCTCAATTCTCGCACACTTACAGAGGTGATAAATCTGGGAGCTGGGGAAGCCGCAGGCAGGCAGCCCCGGTTCCTGGGCTGGCAGCAGGGGCAGCTCGTGTCACTGGGGCTGCCCCGTGGGTGCCCTCCCAGCACCCCGCGCCACGTCCAGCTCGTTGCCTCGTTTCCTGCATTGAGAAGAAAACAAAATGCAGCGGAGAAAGTTTTTATTCAGCTTTTCTTCAGCTCTGATCTCTGCATGACAGGGGAGTGGGGCTATGCTGTCCCTCCTGTTTAATATAACGGGAAGCCGGAATAATTGTTCCTGGATTCTTCAGGCCAGATTCAGCTCCCATTAAAGCCAGTAATTAGATTTTCATCATCAGTAATTGGAACGGCTGCCCGGCCAGCTGAGCTGCTGTCCTCTGTAAGCCGTGCACATGGCGGGGACGGTTGGGGCCATCCCCGCTGCTGCAGGAACAGCCAGCACCAGGAGGGTTTTAACATTCTCTGATATTTACATGCAAAATCTGAAAATGTCAGGGAGACACGTATCGTCCTCGTGAGATGTGAGCACATCAGAGGGCATCTGCACCTGCCCCAAAGGTGGCACCACTCTCCCGAGCCAGCGGCAGGGCGTGGGACCATGCTGGACTGACCATTTTCAAGCTGAAATGGGGTGATGGTCTTGCCAGCTGCCCACCGGCCAGCCCGGCGCTCCCCGGGCACGCTGCAGGCAGGTCTGCTGGTACCTGCCGTGGGGCCGGGGGGCCTGTGAGAAGCTCAGCGGGTGCCACCTTATCCAGTGGCCCACGCCAGGCAGTGGTGGCCCAGGTCAGGCTTGGTGGTGCCACAGGTCCTTGTCCTGAGGGGTGGGAGGTGCCAGCAGGTCGTGCCCACGGCCAGTCCTCCCAGGGAGGTGAGGAGGACTGGAGCTCCTTTAGCTGGAAATTTCAATCACATTAGTGACCTGGAGCTAGTTTTTGGTTTTACTAATGCAATTAGAGAATGTAATTGTATTAATCACAATCATATTATATTGCCAATAATTAAATTCCCTTTGACACAATTGTTTACACTTCCATTGCTTATTAATTAGTCTAACATCGTTAGTCACTTATGTCGTGGGGAAATGACTCCCTGATAGCCCCTCGGTGTCCCTGGGCAGGAGCTGCTTTGGGACGTGCAGCCCCTCCTGCCGCTGGTGGCCTCTGCTGCGGGGCAGGGGCAGGGGCAGGGGCAGGGGCAGGGGCAGGGGCAGGGACAGGGGCAGGGGCAGGGGCAGGGGCAGGGGCTGGGCTGAGCTGGGGTATTTACACACTCTGATGCCCACAGGCGTGAGGTCCAGCCCTGCCCAGGGTTGGTATGGGCAGTAGGCAGAGCCAGGCAGATTTATGCGGATGATACGACATAGAGCAGCTCCCAAACAGCATTATTTAACTTTTATTTGCATTTAATACGACGTGAGGAGCGGTCTGAGCACCCAGACACTGTCCCAGGGCAGAAAGTGGCAGCGGGAGGGGGCATCACTTGGGAGCATGGGCAGGGGGAGAGGCTTTCCCAGCACAAGCCGATGACTGGGTGCGAGGTGTTTAGCACAGGGGCCGCAGCACAGTTAATTGCTAATTGGATATAACGTTCCCTCTGATAAGCCCTGTCAAGTTGTATCACTGCTGCTGAAGTGAATTCATCACTTCTGCGTTGCTCACGGAGTTGCTATTATTGTAATTATAACTATAATTACGTATTTCATATGCTCCTCCAGAGCACCTCGCGCTGCCAGCCCATCACCCCCACCGTGCCCCTGCTCGTCCCCTCAGGCCACGCTCCCCACGGCCTCCCCAGCCCCGCGCTGCCCAGTTTAGGGCACGATGGGAGGGGATTGACTGGAGCCCTCTGCTCCGTCCCAAGACCCGGCCTTTCTGCACAGCACCAGAACAGCTTGAGTGTTCGCCCCACACCAGAGGCGCGGGGCAGGGGGAGGTCAGTGAACCCCAAACCGTTTCTCCGTGGCACCCCTGCTCGCTCCCCCTGTGCACCAAGCGTTTGACAGCCCTGCACCCAACCGGGTGGGCACGGCGTGGGCTGACCCTGCCCCGCGGCCCCCAGCGCTGCCCAGCCCCGGCTCCCGCTCCGCCCGCCTCGGACCCCGCTTGGGATTGGAAATTGCCATTCCAGACTGGGAACTTTTAATAACGCTGCACAGAGGAATGCCTGAGAGGCTAAATTGCTTAATTTGCATCGTCTTGGAATATTTTTGCATATGATAAAGATCCGTAGGTTTGCTTTGCCCTTTTCCCCCCGCCTCCCCTCCCCACATTTTTCATTAGGAAGTGGAAGTGCCAAGCCCCCCAGGTCAGGCTGATCACACGGCGCCTGAAAGGAGGAGATTTGCCTAATCCTGCGCCTGTGCGGGGTCCCTGGAGATGGCACCGGCCCTGCGAGCGGGGGCCAGGACAGATGATGCCTCGGTTGCTGGGTGCTCCTGCGGCAGTCCCCCACCTCATCCCACGGGACCTCTGTGTCCTGCTGGTTTGGGGCAGCAGGAGCCGGCTCCTGCCTTGGGGACCTGGGTGTTTTCTCCCCTGGGGACGGGGCCACGGGGAGACAGCGAAGCAGGAGGAGAATCTGCTGGCACCTAATTGTGGAGGCGGGGGAGACACAAAGGGAGAGGCAAGGATTGATGGCTGGCTGCTCTGCTGCACCTTTGAGGACTCATTAACATCTGATTAATTAGTTAAGGTCTGCTTTGCGGATGTAAAGCGCAAAGGATAGGTGGGATGCTCCAGAGTGGGGGCAATGGTGCTGGGGGTGATGGAGACACTTTAGGGGGCGTGGGGAAGGGGGGGAAGGAACCGGGGGGTGCAGAGGGAGCGGGGGGGCCACAGCCACGGGCACGACCCTGCCGTGGCGCCCCGTCTGCCTGAGCCCTCTTTAGTTCTGGCTTTTCTTTTTATTCCTGTGTTAAAACACGAAGCCTCCGTGCCTGTGTCGGGGTCAGCAGTGCCCACCCAGCACCCAGCATGTTGCTGCAGGTGGGTGCAGGTTCTCAGCACTATTCTGCCAGCCCGGTTCAGGCTCCTGCCCCTGCCCGTCCCCAGCGCTGCGGGCCCAGGGACACCGGGGAGGTGCAGGGAGCACCCTGGTATCGCTGCCTCGGGCTTCCCAGGGTGAGACCAGCCCCAGTCGGGGTCCTGGTGGCATCATGGGGGGGTTTGCCCAGATTCTGCTCCCGTGGTTCTGCCTGTCCCCATTCGGGACAGAGAGGATGACTGGAAAGCCTTTTGCCAACTCCATAACCAATATCTGTCCTATTCAATAGTTAATACATTTAGATGTATTTTAATAAACTCTATTTAATGGCCATACATTAATTGTCTGATTAATTCCACTAAATCCTTATTTGAGATGCTTAATTTAGAGTGTGACTGATCGTCCTGTCACGGGTGGATTATATAATTGTTGTCTGGAATGAGATACTTGGGGAGATACCGGACAAAGGCAGAAATCTGGGAACTTCTCTGGTAATTGAAAATCACATCAGCATGACGAACACCCCCGGGGCGGGCAGGGCGAGGGTGCCAGGCAGCAGGAGGCAGCTGCCCTCCCTGCCTCTGTGGGATGGGGAGCTGGGAGGGACAAGCACGTCCCGTGGGATGTGTGGACAGGCTGGTCTGTCCCAGGTCTCTCCCTTCCTCTGGGTCCCCATCCCTTTAGCAGAGGGACCCCTGCCCTGCCTGGACCCCGGTCCCCGTTGCTGTCGGCTGTGCAGGCTCCAGGCAGGGGCAGCAGCAGAGGGGACACGGGCACCCGGGGTGCAGGGGCTGTGTAAGTGCCTGCTAATGGCCCTGGAGGACAGAGGTGCCTCCGTCTGAAGGCCAGCAAAGGCGCCGGGCCAGGTGGATTTGATACTAATTCACTTAAAAGGGGAGGTGATATCATTTAGGGACCGCCGGCTGCGTTATTGAATTTGCTGCTCGTTCCCCGAGGAGCGAGGAGAGAAGCAAAGGTTACCTGGTGTTTACACTTGGTGACATTTCTATGAATAGCTGTTAAAGACCAATTTTCTCTCTTGCTGGTGGTTGCAGAAATGCAGCAGAGCTGTGCGAGGGAGATGCATCCAGCCCCCGGCTCCCCTGGGATGGGTGGGGGTCAGGGAGGTCCCTGGGGACCCCAGACCTGCGCCTGCTCAGCCACTGGGCTACCACCGCGGCCAGTGCCGGATGCCACGGAGCATCGTGGGCCCCACCGTGGTGAAGGCTGGTGCGGGTGCTGGTAGCGAGGCTGTTGGTGCAGGAAACCCCCTGGCTGAACCTGCCCCCGGCCGTGCGGGGCTGGGGGCTGCGGCAGCGCGGGGACCGTGCCTGGCTCAGCGCCGGGGGAAGGAGCCTGGAAACTGGGGCTGGTCCCAGACAGGACAGAGACCAAAATCCCACTTTTCAGTAAGTACAAATCCCCGGCGTTCAGCTGTTCCGTTTCAGCCGTTTCAAACCACACCAGGTCCATGCTGACCTCTGTTTACATACTTTTAGTATAAATTAAGTAAATATCAATACGGACTATTTCAAACAAAATCCAAATGTTTTGTTAAGTGTCAAAACACGAGTGCTTTGACACCGAAGTGTTGATGTTTCTCTGCTTGCAAGGCTCTTTTTGGGGAAAAAATGAACAACTTGAAGCCAACCCCTTCCCAGGAGCGCTGGGATCAAACTCACCCTGAGAAACTCATCGAGAAATTCCCGGGTCTCTTTGCTTTCCTGGCTGTTGCTCCTGCATTTCAGCCCCAGGGTTTCACACCCCTTCCAGGTGCCCCAAACCCAGCCCCTGCCCCATCCCGGTGGGTCTGGCACCCTCCTGGCCGTTGGGGTTTGCCCAGAGCTGGGCCCAGGCAGGCTCAGACTAAGGGAGCACGGTGCACACGGGGGAGGAACCCAACGCACACCCTCTTACCCTCTTCCTTTTCTTTTTCCTTCCTACAAATTCTGGGTTTCATTTTAGTGCAAGCTCTGGCTTTTCAGTTTATCATGACCCAAGTGAATTTGTAATCATACAATTATCCTCCTGCTAAATTAATATATTAAAATGTTCAAACAATTGTTCCAGTAATTAAACAGACAGATATTAGAGAAAATGAAGGCGTTTTAGTCCTGCTCTCTGGAATGTGCTGACCTTTCCCCTTTCTTAGCTGCTACTCAGACAGCGTAGAAATGATGGGATAATTGGATGGTTCATGTTCTTCTGAAATCATCGAAGCAAAAGAGAGACAGAATCGCCCCAAAGTTTGTACTGCGCCATGCTGTGTGGTTTTGTTAATTAGATGGCACTTTTTTTCCCTCAACCTATTGTTAAAATTTAGACATTATCTTCTACAAAAATTGTCAGGGTCAACCCTTAACCTTGGCAGTGCTTGTGAGCAGGCGCTTGCGGAGCTCGGGCCAACCAACCTTGCTCCGAGCGGCTGCAGGTCTCTGAGCGAGGAGAGGAGTCGGCCTCTTCTCCCGGGCAACCAGCGACAGGACAAGAGGACACAGCCTCAAGCTTGGCCAGGGGAGGGTCAGGCTGGACATTAGGAAGCATTTCTTCTCAGCAAGGGTCATTAGCCATTGGAAGGGGCTGCCCAGGGAGGTGGTGGAGTCACCATCTCTGGAGGGGTTTAAGAAAAGCCTGGACATGGCACTTAGGTTCTTGGGCACATCCCAGTGGTCCCCAGTGCAGCAGAAAGGGACCTCAGAGCCGGCTTTGGGCTGTCACTGGAACAGAGAGAAACAAATAAATAATTGTAAGAGAGATGTTGAATTCTGAAGGGGGCACTGAGCAGGTGGAAGAGAAAACAGCTTGTGGATGCCTTCTGATCTGCCTCTATAACATGCACACACACACACACACACACTTGAGACATCTATCTATCTATCTATCAATCTATCTATCTATCAATCTATCTATCTCAAAACCCTTCCATCTGTCTCTCTACCTATAAATCTATTTTTTCAGAACACTTACTTTTTATCACCTTTCTATTTCATTCTGCTGTATTTTGACTGGTCCTATAAAGTTTACAGAGGGAGTTTTGACCTTTTCCCATGTGCTACAATTAATTTTTACTTCAGACTCATAATGAACTGCTATTATCCATCACACGCAGGTCACTGCCTTATACTAATAAATCACACCTCCCCGTACCACCAGCTGCACTAAAGGTGAGACAGCCCTTCCCCACCAGAGCACTCAGACATGCTTGCTGTGTTTTTTAAGTGCAGGCAGCAGCTTATTAGCCCTGAGAGTGTGTGGGATGGGAGCAGGAAGGGGCTGCCTGGAGCAGCGGGGTGGAGCGTGTCACACCATCAAGCTGTGCCCAGGAATGATATACTTTTACCGTGCTTTTAATTGTGCTGCTGCTTTGCAAAAGATGAGTGCTCAGCTGAGACGAGTCGCTGTCCCGGAGAGATCCCAGTGACAACAGAGCTGTGACAAACTCCAGGGGCAGTGCAGACCCTGCTGCCATGGGGCTGGTGCCCCCGGGCATTGCCCTCTGCCCACCTTCCCCCTCTCCCCACAGTGGGCATCCACCGGTGGGTACCCACCCTGCGAAATCCCCCTCCATCCCCACCACACTCAGCTCAGGCTCCTTGTGCCCCTCTGCCATGTCTGCTGCTGGGGGCTGCACTGTCTGAGATGGGTGCTGCCCGCCACCCATGCTGCCCACCACAGGTGCTGCCAGCACGGTGCCAGGGTTTCCTTCGCCATCGCGATGCGGGGAAGCCCTGCGGGATCCTTCCCCTCCTTGGCTGGATGTCTCCTGCCTCATGCATTGCGAACAGACTGAGATGTGAAGTCTCATGCGATGTGACACAACCTAATGGAGTAAATACCGGCACAACAGGCACTTAAGGTGCTCATAAACTATGTATTGTTTCTTTTTGGCTCGCACTGATGTTATTGCAGATGCTGTGTGAAGTCTGAAATGGGATCGCAGCGACTTCGCTGCTCCCTCTCCCAGCTCCTTTTACTCAGGGCAAATCACTTGGCTGACACGCTGCATCTCCGTCTTCTAAATGTATTTATTGTTCTATAACGTTTCATACACTTCATATGCGTCCAGGAGAGCAATTCAATATCCCTGCCAGAGATGAGAGACGCATCAGAGGCAAGGGAAGACTGAAGCCCCGTGAAGCTGCGCTGCTCGGTGGCACGGTGGGACCGGGCACCCCGGCTCCGGGGTCCCAGCACCGCAGGGGCTGCGGTCGGGGGGGACGTGGGGTTCCTGCGCACACGGGAGGGCAGGAGGGTGTTATTAACAGCGTTAGTTATTAGTTAATAGTGCCTTTTTTCTCTGCAAGGTGCAGGACCCCGCGCTAAGCCCTGGTCTCCCCATTAAGATTCAGTGGCAAGGACAGAAACAGCTTGAAGTATTGAAATAGGAAGTGCTGGTCTAACAGGAGAGTTAATGTTAAAATGTTTCAATAAAATAAACCCTTAAAAGCTCCCATTACTTCACAATTGCCCCGCAGATCCCTGTTAACTCTCTATATGATACCAGGGAGCCCCACGGCCAGCAGCCGGAGTGCCAGGGATGCTGATGGCAATGTCAGGGGTAGGAGGGACCCGTGTGTCTCCACACACCGAGAGCTGCTGCCAGCTACAGCTCCCGGCGCTCACTGGCTCTCAGGGCACGGTGGCACCACTCTTCAGTCCCTGCGGGTGGGAGCGGAGGGAACTGGCACAGCAAACCCTCCTCCCCACACCCTGACCCCAAAGCTGTTTGCCAGCACCCCCCTCCCAAGCGCTGCATCTTCCGGGCACAGGGCAGTGGTGATGCTTTCGGGGCAGAGCTTGGGGTGTTCTTGTGACTTAGCCAGAGGAGAAGGTGCCCCAGCAGCCCTGTGAGCCCCTCTCCAGCGTGGGCATGGCTGGGGGGCACGTGGGGTTGGGGAAGGAGCCCAGGGCAGCAGGCAGGCCAGGCAGAGTTCGTTCAGCAAAACCTCCTGCTCTGCCTAGTCATGAGCATGCGAACGGGTCCGTTATGTGCTGCCCCCTATTCCTGTTACCACCCTTGGCACCAGAGCCGAGAACGGGAGTTTTGGTTACTCATCTCACCCGCAAAGGCAGCGGGCGATGGCACAGCTCGGTGTCACCCCTCTGCTCCCATCGCCCCGTGACCAGGCAGCTCCTTGGCACGAGATCCTCACTGGAGAGGACGCTGGCTGCCAGTCCCTGTGCCAGACCCACGTCCCGGTAAAGACGTGGCTCATCCCAGTAAGGCTGTGTCCCATCCCTCCCCTTCTGGAGCCCCCAAGCCCCAGGGAGCCCGGCCAGCGCCCAGGCGATACATGTGCATGTGTGTGTGCACGTGTGTGCATGTGCATGTGCACGTGTGTGCATTTTTAGGCACATTTTACACACCAAGTGCTCCGTGAGGCTCAGGGCAGCCGCTGCCTTTAAGCACTCTAGAGCGCGGTGTTTAATTTGAATGAAATACACTAAATAGCACGGTGTCAGGTGTAATTGCATGTTACCAGCAGTGCGCCAGAAGTAAGCTGCTAACACATTGGCATGGTTACTGTACACTTGGGTGGATTTCAAATACAGTTTTGTTAGTATCGGATCTAAGGGAAAGAAGCCAAGTCTGACTAGTGAGGAAAACAAGTGGAGGTGCTCTAGGCTCATTATTCCTCTCTATTCTTGGAGCTCTTGGATCAAATAGCATGTTCCTCTTCCCTTGTAACGGAGCCTGCTATCTCACCGGCTGCCTGCCTTCTCCTGCGCCCCGGAGCCTCGCCGAGGGGCTCTGGGCACGGCGGGAGCAGCCAGCAGCAAACCACAAGCGAGGAGCCCACGATGCCCCTGCTCTGTGGCGGGCAGGGGGGCACCGTCCCTGGGCTCACTGTCCCTGCCCTGGCTTTGCCTCCTCCCTCCTGCACCGCTGCTTTGGTTCTCTCAGGCAGAAAACAAGGTGCGGGTGGGTACGGGCCCATCATGCCGGGCACTGACTGTAACCCTCGGGAGGGACCTGAGCAAAACTCAGGGCTTGGGTGCAATCCCTTGGTGCCCAGAGCCTGGGCCTCTGGCACCTTTTGCAAGGTCAAGTGATGACTCAGTGACTGGTAGAGATGGGAGCAGAGCCAGGAGCCCCCACCTCGCCGTGAGCCTCCTCCTGTGAGCATCCTCCAGCAAGCCCCACGCTGTGCTGCACTGGCCCCGAGGCTCCTGGTTCCCCTTCCCTGGCAAGCACCAGCGGGCAACAGCCCTTTGGAGCCAGGGGCTGGTGGGCAACCAGCCACGCCGGGGCTGCTGTTTAGGGCCAGTCCTGGGGACGCCGAGGCGGAGGGGCTCCGCTTTGCCTGTCTGCAGGGCCGCTCCCGGCACAGGGATGCAGCCGGCCCCGGCTCCAAGAGGTGCCGCGATGCTCCCGGTGCTCTCGGTGCTGTTGGCCCCCGGCGCTGCGCACCGCGCAGGCAGAGCTGCCATCTGGCTGGTGACGGGGCTCCCATTAAAATGGAGCTGTGGCTCCCTAAGTAAAATATTGATGAAGAAGGCCCGGAGCTAGGAACGGAGCAGCCTGCCTGTATTTCCTTCCCATTTTTAATAGCTCGCTGCTTCATGCCAAGGAGACTAAAGTGTGTTATTTGGCTCTGGATGAAAATGATTTCAATTGGGTGGCGAGCCTGTCATTTGCATCTTGAATAAATAGGTTCTAACAAGAAGAGATCTGTTTAATGGAGAGATTTGGGGAATTCAGGCTGAATCCTGCCTGGCTTAAGGTCCTGAGACAATAATTGGGATGAGCAGAGTAAAGCCGAGAGCTCTTCATGGGACTAGACAGCGTATGAGGTTTTAAGTAGAAATTGAACCGTACAACTCTGGCAGGGCATCTGGAATTGGAAATGGGATGTTTATAGGCCTGGGAATTCGCGCTCCCTGCACGACTTGTGTATTGTATATAATAAGCTGGCCCGACTTGTAATGAGCGCGGCTGGAAATTAAGAGACATCATTACACTTGGAGCAGCAAATTGCTGCTCCCCCGCTATGGGAGAGGCACTGGCTCGGCTCCTGCCGCCGGGATCGTGGCACCCACGGCCGTGTCACTCGCACCGCCGGTGAGAGGCAGAGCCAGGCGGGACCCTGCTGGGAAGGCGGCGTGGGCAGGGGGTCTGGGGATGGGACCCTCCTGGGAGCAGCTCCAGCGCTTCCCAGGGAGCCCCGGCTGCGGGGGGCAACCCCTGTGCCACCCCCAGACCCGCTGGCATCCCCGAATGGTGGTGCTGGGGAAGGGCAGGGGACAGGGTGCTCCTCCTCCTTCATGGCCGTGGCCAAGGAGCTCGAGGCAGAGCGGGAGCAAAAAGGAGAAACAGGCAGAGATGGAAGTGGAGACGTTGGGCTTCAGCAGGCAGGGACACGCGTTGAGAAGAGCAGGAGCTCCTGGGGTAGCTCCCAGTGTTGGTGATTTGGTGGGTGGGGGTGCTGCCGTAGCTGGGTGCTGCCGTGGCTGGGTGCTGACATGGCTGAGCAGGGCTGGGTGCTGCCGTGGCTGGGTGCTGCCGTGGCTGGGTGCTGCCGTGGCTGAGCGTGGCTGGGTGCTGCCGTGGCTGGGTGCTGCCGTGGCTGAGCGTGGCCGGGTGCTGCCGTGGCTGAGCGTGGCTGGGTGCTGCCGTGGCTGGGTGCTGCCGTGGCTGAGCGTGGCTGGGTGCTGCCGCAGCTCCCCGGCGCTGCCATTCTCCACAGCTGGCTGCGGCGGCGCGGAGAACAGCCCCGGCGATGCTGCGCTCACCCTGTCAATGTGTACTTGGGGAGTCCTTAATCCACGGGTCGCTGACGTGATAAACAATAATGTCTCTTTTGGAGCTGTTACGACTTATCACGTTAACGGGCACTTAGGGAGTCTTTAATTGGTGATTTGTGCATGCACTGTCACAAAATTTTAAAACACATTTACCATCATTTCTGGGGTGTTGTAGAAGCACCAGTTCACTACACTGAGCGATGAACAAGCAAACCCACCTGAAGTCACCTGCCGCGCCTGCTGCCTCAGGCTCCGTCTCACGGGGAAAGGGCTGTTGCTGCCTTTATAAAACCTGTGAAGAATCGGGCTGAGAAGGCAGCGGCACCGAGAAGTTCCTCTTGGCGAGCTGCTCCGAACCCGCAGTGCCCTGGCAGTGAGCCCGGTGGGTCCCTGGGGAAGGTTTGCCCACCACAGTTTGCCTCCCCAGCAGCAAATGGGTCCTGCCGGGGACCCACCGCTGGGGCTGTGGCACAGCCGGGTGTCAGGAGCACAGGGTGGAGCGGAATAACACCGAGAGCTCCACAAACACCCACCCCACAGAGCTGCTGTCTTCTGTCTGATACTTGGTTTTGAACAGTAGAAAAAACAAATCCTCCTTACTACCAGGCTGGAAGTATTTCTGCTCTGCTCCACCCAGGCGCAAAATGCATGGCTGAGTTACCGAGTTATGGTCTAGCACTGGGGTAACTGGGTGAACTGGGCAACCTGAGACAGAGAGGGGGTCAGAATTGCGGGTTCGCCTTCAAGAGCAGGTTGCCCTCATGGAGACGTTCACCCCGCAGACCCCACTCCGAGGTCCCCTGGAGAGGGTCTGTCCGTGCACCCTGTGCACAGGCTGTGGGTGGTGGGGGACACGCACCAGCACGGTGCCCGGGGACCATGGGACACGCACCAGCACGGTGCCCGGGGACCGCAGGGTGCTCCTGAGCTCCTCGCCAGGGCAGTGAGCACCCACACCGGGAGAAGCCGCAATTAACAGCACCTGCCCTTGCTGTCAAGTTCTTCTTCATTAGGAACAGCGCGTGTGTCAATGCGTAATTAAAATTCTGCATACGTTTAAAACAGTGCTCTCTAAATAGAGCTCTGGTTATCTGCAGCGATTAATCCCATCAGCCCGATGTACTTCAGGTGAGTTCACCTCTCGCTCTTCCCATCCCTGTTCTCCCGGCTCTCCCCCAGCCTTGCTGCCGACAGGAGTGGGCTGAGCCCCAGGACTTTAGCTGGTGACGTTACCATGGCAATGCCATTCCTCACCGCTCGCCGATCCCAGCTCTGCCTCTGTGCCGCTCTCTGTTTACCCAAGGACCTGACTCGAGCAGCCCCGATGCCGCAGAGCTGCCAGCAGCCAGCGAGCCCAGTGAAGCCGGGACGGGCTCTGCCTCGCGTGGGGCACCAGCCACCGGACCCCGGGAGCACGTCCCGGCACTCGCAGGGCTCAGGAAAGGGCAGGCACCGCGTTTCATAAACCCTGCAAGGAAAAGCAAAATCCAGAACAAAAGGGTAACGCTGGATGCTGCTCAGTGTCTGCATCACACCGTGGCAGCCCCAAGTTAACGATGACCCAGAAACCCGGATCCCAGTGGCCCCAAGGAGCCCAGGCACTGGTGTGACTGGCCACCACATGTCCTCGGTAGATTTGGGATTGGGGTGCGTGCAGGGCTGTGCTTGGGGCAGGAGCCTGGCTGGACCCTGCCCTGCGGGGACCGTCCCTGCTGTCCCCAACCACCTGCTGCTTGGGGACCTGCCGCCGTCCCTGCGGGGAGCTGGCCCCGGGGGACCTCCCTTCGCCCCCGTCCCCTGGGGCAGGGCAGGGCAGCACAGACACCTCACCAAGGTGTCCCTCGCATGTGCTGCTGCGTTCCTTGTGCGGAGCAAGTGCCCAGCTGTAGAGATGAGAATGAACGTGGGGCTTCCAGGGGACACTGAGCATTGGTTATTGTTCTGCCAGCGTGAGCTTGTTCGGCTGAGCATCATCTGGCAGCTTGGGAGGGAAAGAGCATGACAGAGTCTGAAAAATTCATTGAAATGTTGGGCTCCAGCCAGAGAGGAAACATCGCTGAATGGCAACATAAAAGGAAATTGTCCCATAACATTCAGAGAGCACTTCAGTATTTGTCCTCTTTATTTTAAAGCGTCGAGGATCTTTGGGAAACACTCTGGAATGGGACTTTTATAGATGGTCTAAATTAAACTTCACTTAATATTATAAGCAATAAATCCTCATTGTCAGGTTTTGTTTAGCGGGTATAAAAATGATTGGTAGGTGCTGCAGCTTTTCCCTGAGACTGGAAGATCAGTGTTTTTACTGTGCAGCTTTGTCCTCAGCGTGCGAGCAGGAGGGACCTCCCTGGCGCATCCCGGCTGGCTCTGCAGGCAGCTGCAGGTCGTCTCCCACGCTCTGCTGGCACAAAGACAGGCCAGGAGGCTCCGGCAGTTTGGGGACAGAGGCACGTTTTCACATGATTCCAGGAGCTGGAGCTTTGAGGAAGCCATCAGCTTCTTTGAGGAACACCTCAGGCAGTGCGTGGGCTTCGGAGGCTCCAAGGGGCACAGGGAGCTCACTGCTGGCTCGGGGTCTACCTGCATGGAGCCGCTGCAAGGGCAGGGGAGTTACCGGGACACCACAGACCGAATGTACCCTGTACCCTCCTTGTGTGAGGTAAAACAAAAGAAAACATTGCAATATGAAATACTTTCCCTCGCTTGAGCTTTCTGCAGACTGTGATTTTACTGGAGTGAAGCAAATACATTAGGTAATTTTAAAATTTTCTTTTCTTTTAAAATTCTGGCATATCTTTAGGTTCAGCCCCCTGTCCCTTGAGGGCACCAGTCCGGAACACCTGAGTCCTTTTGCATGGGGGTGAGCTGTCCCCGTGGCTGGGCACGGCCGGGCAGGCTGTGCCAGGACACGCTGCCTGCGGCTGGCACCTGGGCGAGAGGAGGGCCCCTCTTTTTGCCGGAGCCTGCCCAGCAGCGCCTGCCAGCAGCCTTCAAAGTGATAAAAACCCATTTAGCGCCGTTTATGATGGAGGAATAAGAGAAATCATATAACAATTACTTACAGGAGATTTACCCCATTCCATATATTTAGGCTGAACGCGGCATTTCCAGTGACGCCCCATCCGTGCTCCTGGGCCGAGCCGCTGCGTTGGGGACGCGATTGCAGGCGAGATCTCTGGGTGCAAATTGATTTTGGTATGAATATTGATGCGGCGTGCGAGGCTGCGTGCGTGCAAGGGGGGAAACGTGGGGCTCGGCGCGGGACGCCGGAGCCGCCGCCTGCCCTCCTTTCGCCTGGAATAATCACTGGAATATTTATAACCTTCCCATGGATGCAGTGCCTGCGGGGAGGGGGCATTCCTGGCACGGCCGGGGTGGGATGCGGGCGGCGGGGCTTGCCCTGAGCTGATTTGGAATGCGCACAGCATCCCCGCGCCGCGCGTCCCCCGGCAAGGAACCCGGCAAAGACAAGAAAAATGAAGGCAGGCGCAATCTCATTTTCTGAGGGCTGCAAGTCAGCCAGGAAATGGCTATTATTCCATCGACACTGTCGGTATTAAGTTATTTCCTTCACTAAATACGAGAATGTTCATGAATATCTATTGAGTTCCAGGTACTGGCGTCTCCCGGCACTGCGGCTCACTGATTGTAGCTTTATATTCCTCCGACAACACACCTCAATCTCACATTGAAGTGAAAGACAATAGTATTTTAAATTGGTTAATAAATCTCTAGATTGATGCTCCTGGAAGGCCCAGGAACTTCATCTCTATTACACGAATAAAAGTGATAACATTTTAACCACTGAAGTGCTGGGAATTTGGGAGGCTCCTTCCCGATGCCCTTCAAGGCGGCTGCGGGGCAGGTGTGGCTGCCACGGGCGCCGGCTTTGGGGGGGAAAGTGTTTGTTTTCCAAGGAATTAATCCCATCCGGGCAGGACGAGGGGATTGCGCTGTCTTGGCTTCTTTTTCCTTGCTCAGGCCTCCGCTCAGGCCCGTATAAGGAGTGGAAAATTCCCTTTTAATACGCAAAATGGCAGCGGCTCAGCTCGCCGTGGCAGCCCTGCTGGGAGCCTTATTTGGCTCTGGGGGTCCCTCTGCACCTTGTCCCGGCCCCGGCACCCTCCCTGCACCCTGTCGAGGGGAAAAATGCATTTATTTATACCCCAGGCATCGCCCCCGCCCCAGCCCCTCGCTCCCCTGGCGCTGGTCTGTGCATCCCCCTGGCGCTGGCTGGGGCTGAGCTGTGCCAGGGCTGCAGGTGAAATGTCAGTGGGTGATTCTCTGCTCCTCTCCTCCTCGAGAGATGCTGTTTGTGTGTTGGGAAGCGCAGCACCATCCCTGCCTGCTCCCCGTACCCATCCCTGCCTGCTCCCTGTGCCCCATCCCTGCCTGATCCCCGTACCCACCTGCATGGTGGCAGTGGAAGGTGCAGGATGTGGGCACGGTCGCTGGCACTGCCCCGTGCTCGCGGTGCTGCTGTGCTTGGCACCGCTGGTGCCACTGCTAAATGGAGTTTGGAAGAAGCAGAGTCCTCTTACTTCTATAAATTCTTATAAATTATAAGGAGATGAGAATATTTTAATATAAACCAGAGTATTTCAAGTACAAAGAGCTGTTCTGAAAATGTATTGAATATTTTTTCACTGATGTTTAGTGTCTGTAAGATTCCTGGGGGAGTTTACAACAAGTGGAATACTTAAGGATATAGTGCCATAGGTTCTTTCAGTATTTTCTTTTCAAGGAAAGTAACCTCTGAATTATCTAGGAAGTACATGAACAACATGAAAGGAAGATTATGCACAGAAAGAAAAAAATATGCAGAGAATTCAATTATGCAAAAAAAGTGATGTGCTTTGCTTAATTCCCCAAACACATCCCCGCACTGTAGTCAAGACAGCAGAGCTCAGTGCACGCAGATGAGGTTTCCAGGTCACCCTCCTTGGCTCTTTCTGATCATTCCTTGTCACCGTCGTGTCTGTGTTGCAGGGTGCTGTGCAGGCGTTGGAGTGTCAGGGCTCGTTTGTGCCTCTCCTGCGCTGTGCTGGGGCAGGGGACGCAGCAGGACGCAGGTCTGGAGAGAAGCTTTGTCCAGGCTTGCTGCGGGGTCCAGGGCCAGAGGCCAAGGGTGGGGCGAGGCAAAGAGGAGCTTTACAAAAGCATCTGAGCTGCTAAGAGCCCGGTTCTTGTTGCTCTGATGAACTCAGAATGGGACAGTTTAGGTGGCCAGCCAGAATGAATGTTTCCTTTCAGAAGAAGAAGATCTTGCTCTGGACCTTTCCTACACCCATCACATCACCCCAGCCTGCTCTCCCCATCCACCATTAACCCTCGGTGCCTTCTGGCAGGGGCATCCACCCACCAGCCCCTTCACAGCCCCCTAAGGGCTTTGCTGACTTCACCCTCCCCATCTCCTGCCCATGGGGGGACCCTGAGGGAGATGAGCCCGAGGGGCCACCTCCCACCTCCCCACATTCCCCTTTCCCAGCCACCAGCCCTGCTCACACTCCCCTTGGCACTCCTCCCGTTGCTTTTCTGCCGTTTTATTACTCTGCAGACAGTGCCACTCGCAGCCCTGCTGTGGCACAGCCGCTGCTCCTCCGGCCAGGTGACCCGGGCAGCGTCCCTGGGGCTGGGGGCTGTGGGGAGACGCTGCATCGCTGCTCTGTGCTCGTTCCAGCTCAAGGAGTCTTGCAACTAAACCACTTTTCCAACCCCACCTCAGTTTTAGTGCCACCCCCTTCTCCAGCGCAGAAACAGCCCCAGGCTGGGGCATCCTCGCGGCCGGAGAAGGGGCGATGCCAGGGGAGCGCCTCGCTGCCTTGGGCATGAGGGACCCAACCTCTCTCTTGCACATCAACATTCGCCACTTTCACGGCAGAGTTTTGGTAACGGGGGATGTGTTTGATAACACAGGGATGCTGCTTGTTTATTTCTTTATTTACGGCCCCATTAGCTGATACATTTGTATCAACTCTCGGGGAAAAAAAAAAATAATCGTCTTCTCCGAATTGAACGACATGAATTATTTCGACCCAACTTACTAATTAAGACCTCATTAGCAGCCCAAATTTGTGATAGATCAGCAGTGGACTTGGCAGAGTGGTTTAATTTAATGATTTCTTGCATTGCTTTGTTAATCATCTTTAGTCTGATTTAATTTATGCCAATGTGACTATCCTAATTTCTAATTAAGGCGTTGATGGCAGGGACACCGCCACCGCCTAAGAATTTCAATCAAGGATGGTGCAAAAGCGGCCCCTGCTTCTTCTGGAGGGGTGGTGGGTGGCCCCTCGCCTGCGAGTTGGACCCCCCGGCTCGGGCTGGGGCTTCTCCTCGTGCCCCCGAGGCTGAGCTGGCCCCGGAGCTCTGCTGCGAGGTGCCACCGGGCCAGGCTCACCCCATGGGTGGGCGAGAAGCGTTGGCACAGGATGGGCTGTGGGAAGTCGGAGAGTTTGCAGGGAGGAACATCTGCTAATGCGGAGCGTTTATGCTGGTCGATATAAATTTATTTAGTGCAATAAATGACATAATTGAATTTTTATTTCCTTAATATATTTCACTAAAATAACTAATATTTTGAGTACCCCTGGCCTACAGATGTCTTTCACAGGAACGTATTTCCCGTAATATTACTCCTGTATAACACTGACATTTAAACGGGTTAATAAATGAGCGGTTGTTTGACTTGTTTCAGTTTCAATACAGTCTGGTATATTAATAAAATATATTTCAAAAGGAAACTCGATAGACCATGCTATAAAAATTCGTGATTTATTAGAGATACATTTGCTATTAGTTGGGACAGATACTCAAAATGTCATTAAGGTTAAAATAATAATCAATCAAACTAATTAGACCCTATTTTTCATATGCAAATATAATTAAGCATACATTTCTCAATAACTTTAAAGAGAATTATTGAAGCTGCACAAAGTGTGCTGAGTCCTTACTTGAGCTAATGAAATGACAGCGTCTTCACTTGCATATGCAAACAAAATTGATTAGCCACTTTGCGCTCCGCCTAATCACCCCGGGAGCGGCTGGCGGGGAGCGGGGGCTGCTGGGGGGGCCGTGGGTGCAGCCACTCGGGGACCCCCCACCGCCCTGCCTGCCCCTCGCACCCCGGGACCGGGGACGGGGGGTGCCCTTGCCCTGCCCCAGCAGGGTGATAACCCCCTCCGCAGCCACGGCTTACCCTCGTTCGCTGATGCTTTCCCTGGCAAATCATCCTGACTGTTTATTTCAAGGGAAAAACACCACTTTGCTATGAGAAGGGTTAATAAGAGATGTTTATTTATGAACTCAGCATATTACTGTTGCATAATTTGAATACAGTGCCTATGAGCCTTTTTTATTGCACGCTATAATTTCATTTTTAAAGCTTTCCCTATGCCATACTTTAGAAATGATATCGCAAACAAGAAATAAATTCTGTTTTGCAGCTGTGCTAACTATATTTACCCATGGGATACACTATTTTGTCCTTGACACAAACCCCTCGGGATTTCACTCAGAATTACTCTGGCACGCCGCGTTCGCTCCATCAGGGTGTTGTACACCGGGCCTATCACGGGGGCTCTGGCTGAGCGCTGCGAAGAGAAAGAGGCACTTGTTTAGCATATTACCATGAAAATCAGTCAACTCGCGCATTAACAATTGTCAAGAAACCCAGGCGAGGGGAATAAGGGAAATAACTGCGGATTAAACCAGCGAGGATCCCCCGAGCAGCCAGGGGGGTACAGGGGGGCGATGCCCTCCTGCCTGGCGCAGACCAGGGGAGGTTCAGGTTAGACATTAGGGAGCATTTCTTCTCAACAAGGGTCATTAGCCATTGGAAGGGGCTGCCCAGGGAGGTGGTGGAGTCACCATCTCTGGAGGGGTTTAAGAAAAGCCTGGACATGGCACTTAGTGCCCTGGTCTAGTTGCCATGGTGGTGTCAGGGCAATGGTTGGACTCGATGAGCCCAGAGGGCTCTGCCAACCTGGTTGATTCTGTGATTCTGTGACCGAGCATCGCCATCCTGGACCTCATCCCTCCACGTGGCCACTGTGCCCATCCCTGGGCACCCCCAAGTGTCCCCATGTCCCCCCCGGGTCCCCTCCGCAGGGCAGGGGGCCTCGGTGCCGCTGGATGTGACGGGTGTCGGTTACAATTTTTTTTCCAGCATTTGCAGCACCTCGAGGCTTTACCCGGCGCTGCTCCACGTAGGTGGGTAACAACACACACACGTGCTGGGGTCCCTGCTCCGCTCCCCACAGCCCCAGGGTGGTTAAGCCTCCTCTGGATACGGATCTTGCTGTTAATTGGGGGCCTCATTTTCTGCAGGTGTCAGGCTCCAGGTCATCAGCCTTAACGAAATGCAGCTCCCCCACTGCGCTGCGCAGGCAGGAGCACCGGCGCTGCCGTGAGAGGGGTCTGCGCCTGCTGCACGGGGCGGGAGCCGGCAGCAGATATGACACTGTCAGCATCTCTCCGGGGACGAGCATATTTTTGTCGATCATGTAGCATCAGGTTCTCGTGTCACTGCATTACGGAGCCTGATGGCACTTAATACACCATGACAAGGTGTAACATCAGAAATGGAACACAAAATGAGATCAAACGGCACCGCGGTCCCCAGAGGGCCCGATCAAATCCAAGGTATGGAAATTTGAAGGGGGAAAAAAAATGCAAACTCTCCCCCTCCGTAGAAACCTTCTGAATCCCATTATCGTGGGCAGCCAGCAGCCAGGCTGGACTCCCGCGGGGAGGAGGATGTGGGGCCTCATGGGGTGGCCGTCTCACCCCGTCCCCGCACACCACAGGACCCACAGACCTCCCTGACCTCAGCCCCACAGCAGGGAGCAGCCCCAGCACCTGCCCGGGGGCACCAGGATGGGTCCTTGCTGGAGCGGGGCCACCCTCAGCCCCGGCGCTCCCCCTGTGCCCTCTCCCCCAGGCCTTCCTTGCCACAGCAACGCCAGCACATCCATCAACGAGGAGGGTTGAGGGTGGAGGGGACCCATCCCAGGGGCTGGGTGTCAAACCTCTGCCATGTCCCCTCCTGGGGCTGAGCGGGGTGACCCCAGGACCAAGGTCCTGCCCCAGCTTTGCCGGGTGTCTGCAGGCAGTGATTGACCCGAGCGGGCAGTGGGCAGGGAAGGTGTTTCTTGTGAGGGACCCCAATGGGCAGGTCCTCATCGTACAAGCAGGTTCCTTCAGGAAAAGGGGTTAAGGAAAGAATATTTTTTGGGGAAAAAAAAAAAAGAACAATTTTTCACATATCTCAGCAATTTTGAAAACAGGAAAGAAGTCATTTTTCAGCAAAGAAGAACTCTTCTCATTTGGAAAATGTTAACCAGATGTTCACAAAACATACGTCATGGAAAGAATGAATGAGATCCCTTGGTTGGGGCTCACCCCGCACCCCCGAGGAGCCGCTGGGCTGCTCCTCGCCCAGAACAAAGGGGATGCACTTTGGGAGCCAACACCCAGCGCCCGGCGGCATCACCCGCGGTGGGAGAAGGGTGTAACTGCGAACACACGCTCGCGGTCCCCAAGGAAGGGCTTCCTCCGTCCCGCCCGGCTCTCAGGTGCCCGAGCCCGTGCCCACTCCTCTGCCGAGGCTGATTTCATCGACAGTTCACAGCCCCAGACGCTGTCACCGTCCCGGGGCAAGAGCGGCTGCTTGCTGCTGCGTCTGCCCTCATGCTCTGATTAAAGCTCCCCTCGAGCAGCTCCCGGTGTCCCCTCCTGTGCCAGGTGAGCACGGCAGCTCACGAGCCGGGCAGGCGCCCTGGGACTCTTATGGGGACGCTGGAGCCGTTGGAAAATCAAATGCAGAACCAGTGATGTCCGCAGAGTTTGAGGCAAACCTGCGATGCCATTTGTGCCCGAAGCACCACATGCCTCATGCCGTGTCACCGCTGTCCCCACGCGCTCACGCGTCCCCACCACGCTGGTGTCTGTGGAAGAGCTCTGCGAAGGTGAGGGCTGAGGAGCTCTTGTGTGGGATTAGGGGCAGGTGATGCCTCTTTTCCCCTGCAAACAATAATTGCCACTGCAGACAGTTTGCATTAGGGAAAACCTGCGCAGCCCCCCACCCCAGAGCACCCCCCACCCCAGAGCAACCCCCACCCCGAGCGGTGCCCGCAGAGCTGGAGGCGGTTTGGGAGCCGTGGCAGCAGCGCTGCAGTCGGGGCTGGGCTGGAGCCAGTTAGTGCAAATGCTGCATCAAGCTCCAGAGCATCCGCGCTTTTACACTCCTGTATTTTTTTTTAGTGGCAAAAACTAAACGCAACCAGAACAAAAGGCCAAGACAGCATCTAAACAACAGGCAGCACTCTGCAAGGAGGGCTAATAACCGTGTGCAAGGATCCTGGCGCTGGTTAAATGAGGAGCTTGAAGCCTCTGGCTTCACCCAGGGCCATGAAGATCAGCAAATCGCTAATAGGGCTGAACCTCCGCAAGCAGCCGAAGGCAGAAATCCTGCCAGAGGCTGCTCCTGTCTGCGCCCCGGCCCCGGCAGCGTCCCCAGACCCTGCCAGCCCCCAGTGACAGCGGCACAGACCGGGGGTGAAGCTGGGAATCAGCCGAGGCACAAACCGGGCAGAGGGACTTCGCAGCACTGCAAGGTTAATGCTGCAATTAACAGACTTTGTCTATTATGAATTATAACCACAGCTGGTTTTCCTTTGGACACCACAATCTGTCTGTCTCTCCACCCGTCCACGTTTGCGCCGTCTCCCTCCTCCTCCTCGGACTGCCCGCGTCCATCGCTCTTGCACGGAGCAGGACCGTGCAGAGCGGTTCGTTAGCACAAATGGATTATGATGTTGCACTTGATGAACAGTATCTGCAGCAGCTGCCGAGGGCACCGCGCAAACAGGAGCAGTTAGCTCGGCTTCTGAACGCAGCGACAACCCGGGACTGCCACCGCGAGGCTCTCCCTGCGCCCCATGGTGAAGCTCCCTCCGGCCACGCGGGACGCATCGAAGCAAGGAGAGTGGCTCACTCTTCCTCCCTCCTGGCTACCAGCTTGGCCGTCTGAGCCTCGTTAGGGGTTAGTTGTCTTTAGGCAGTCATCTATTACCTGCCAGGCTGAGGGACGCAGACACATCCCGGTACAGACACGTCCCCATCGCCCGTTCTGCTGCACCGCTGCAGGGCAGGGTCTGTTCCCGGTAGCCACCAGTAGCCTCCACCAACACAACCCCAGGATCCTTCCAGGGGTATTTCTGGGGCTCGTTTGCCCAAGCTCTAGTAGCCACAAGCATCCTCCTCACTCCCCAGGGCTGGGGAGGACAGCGGGGTGGCCCGAGGATGTGCTGGGTCTCTCAGGAGGTGGCTGTGAGAGCTGCGATTCCTCCAGGAGATGCCTGCCGGGGTGGGCTTCCGCAGTCGTGTGTCTCCATTTCATCACTAATATACACAATTAATAAACTTAATTACACGTAAAATTGCGGTAGCTGAAAAATGAGTGCAATTCTTTCTCCTCCAGCTTCGCGCCGAGCCGTCACCGAGGACACAGGGTGCAAAGACGTCACCGCTGGCATCTGAGAGGCGAAGCCCGGGTGTGTGCGGGACCCGGCACGAGCTCTGCGCCGGGAGGCGATGGGAGCCGTGCAGAGTTTTGCCCACCTTTACACCATGCCCTGTGCTTGGAAACCCTCCCCAGAGCCCCCTTCGTCTTTGGCAAACCTCTCCCGCAGGGCCTGGTGCTGGGTCCTTGCGCTGGTGCGGGTGGGAGCAGCCCACGTGGTGCAGCCGGGAGGGTCAGGACACCGGGTCCGGAGGTCTTCATTGGCCACCATCTCTGGTAGCCTCGTCCGGAGGAGAAGGGGTTAACGGCTCCCTTCGGTGCCGCAGCACTAAAGTTCATTACTTTTGCTAATTGCTTTGAAGTCAGTGATTCAGCAGCTAATGGAAAATGTATCTCTAGGTAATAGATTAATTGGCCGCTGCTGACCAGGTTGCAACAGGAGAAGGGGCTGCGCCCTATGAGCCACCCGCGCCGGGCCACCCAGCACCGGTGCCTGCGGCAAAGCGTGTCCGGCTGGCAACGGCCAGTGGCAGCGGGCTGGCCCCAGCCCAGGAGGCTGTGGGGAGCCAGAGGGGACGCTGCCGTGTGACCGCAGCCCCGGGCTGCACCGACGGCGGCCGGGCTTCGCCTGGCAGCAACGCGGGCAGATGCTGCGCGGGGTGGCAGCTCCTGCCTCGTGACAAACGCTTTCATTTGATCGTCAAAGAATTAACGTGTTGAAATAATTCAAATGCAGCCCTATTAATGATACCGCTGGTGTCACCAGAGCAGCTTTACTTTCCCATATAATGAATGTGGCCATAAGTATTTTGCGACCATATGGTGATTATGTTTAATAAAGGACATTTTCTGTAATTAAACAGTTTTATTAAGGCGTTATTAGCCCTTTAAGTTGAAAAATAGCTGAACGGAGGTGTGATAAGGTGCTAGCATCTGTATTTGGTGAACAGATGGATGGGAAGCTCTCACACTTGTGCCGAGCGCCCGGTTGCAGCACTGGGAGCTGTGTTGTGCCGCGGGGTGCAGCCGGCAGCAGCGACACGGGCCGTGCCACATGCTGAGCACGACGCCGGGGCTCAGGACCCTGCTGTGCACCTTGGGTGCTCCCCTCTTCTGGGGCACCATCACCGATGTGCAAGGGACCACCAGCTACCACCCTGTTTGCAGCCCCAGCACCGGGCTGTGCCTCCGCGTGCACCCGGGAGCACGGCCGCAGCCGGGATGCCGCCACGCCGGCGGGCTCCTGCTCCTCTTCCCCAGCACTGGTTTGAATAATTCAGCGTGGCGTCGTCTCGGGGGCACCGCTGTCTTCAGCGAAGGCAAACCAGCAGCCTGGACAGCCTGCTAAGAGGGCCCCAGCCTGCTGCCTTCTTCTGTAAATCAGGATTAATGAGCCAGTGGAGGACACTCGAGGCCCAGCGCGGCTCTGCTGGCAGCTCGCGCCGCAGCCAGGCTCACAAGCGGTGGCTGCCGTCATGTCCTCGGGTGGTGGCAGTGCCAGCCAGCACCGTGCTGGTAACCGGCCCTCGCCCCACGCCGCTGCTCCTCCCCGCTCCCCACCGCAGCTGCCAGGGGCAGGGCTGTCCCTCCAAGCCATCACAGCCCCGGTGGTGCCACACGGCTGGTCCCCACCACACACCCCGGGGCTCGGCAGGGAACGTGCTGTTTGCGGTGCTGAGCAAGGCACCGCGACGCTGGTCTGGCTGCGGTGGGATCCTGCACGGACCCTGCACGGTACCCAGGGGCTGGGCTGGAGCATCCTCTGTGGGAAGCGGCTGAGCACCGTCCCCAGTGCGCGGTGGGCTTCGGCCCCACCTCCGCACCAGGAGGCTGTGCCAGGGCCCCTCAGCAATCACCCTGCCACGCTCCTGCCACATCTGGCAGCAAGGGTCTCCTCTCAGCTGCCCTTGCCCCCTCTTGCTGGCACTCATCATCCTCTCGGCCCCAGTGCTGCCCTGGGAGCAGGACGCTGCGGAGAGCTGCCCGTGCCGCTGCCCTGCGCTGGCCAGCCCTGCCCTGGCACCAGAGAAGGGTTCAACGAGCGGGGCTGGGAGGGATCCTGCATCAGGCATCGTGTTTGGTGCAGGCTTGCGGCCGTAGGGAGGTGCAAGGTTTGAGTTAGACCCCAGCAGCTCTGGGCAGAGCCAGCTGCTCGTGCAAGCGCTGACCAGAGGGGAGAGAGGCGTGACATTGCTGGTGAGGGTTTTTTTCTCCATCTGAATTTGTGCAGCCTGTCCTCTAATCATTCGTACGTTATCCATCATCCTCTGCCTCCCCACCCCTGCTGTCGCACAGCTCCAGGCAATCTATCTTACAGTTAAAAAATTGTCTCTCGTACACGGGGGCTTTCAAACAAGACAAATAGAAAGAATAAGATCTGGTATGGAGACGCTGCGTGCAGGGTGTGATACATAAAGCGGCGGGTACAAGATCCCATCTGATTGTCGGGAGCAGATCTACGGTGCTGTCAGCGCGGTGCGGTCCCTCTGGAGGGGGATGAGCAGGATTCGGCCCCAGCTGAGCGGCAGCATCTCCTCTCTGCCGCAGCGCTGGGGGCCCAGGCAGCCCCCAGACATCCTCAGCAGCTTTCCTGGCACCTGAGGACAAGGTCTGGCAGCCTGGCACAGAGCCGGGCACAGAGCCCTGCTGCGGTTCCCAGCCTGCTGGGACTGACCCTATTGTTGTTCCTGCTGTTGCTATTCAGCCAGTGAAACCATTCACATCTCGGCTGTCTTGAGCTTTGCTGTTGGTCGGTCTGGATGGCGCTGGGCAGGAGAGGCAGGGCGGGCAGGCAGCACCGCGGGCTGAGCCCAGAGGACAGCCCAGACCTGCCAGGCGGGGTGAAACTATGTGTTTGTGGCACGAGCAGCGACGGACCTGCTCTGTGCTAACCTCTGTTCCTGCAGCCGCTGCGTGCTGCCTTACGGGATTTCCCTTGCCATAACAACCTTATCGCAGTCCCTGCGCTCTTCCTCTCCCCTGGGCAGAGCTGCCCGGCGGCGGCCGATGCCACGGGGAGCGATGCCCTCGGCGCAGCGGCTGCACCAGCGCCGGGTGTGACCCCAGGGAGCCGGCCTGGGGCATCGAGCTCCCTCCTCGCTAACTCCATCAGTTATAGTCTTAATAAGATGCTGATGAGCCCATCGATGCAACACGGAAGGTACGAGGGGTGTCTGCCAAGCCCCCCGCCTCCCCCAAATGTTTTCTGCTTTCGAGGCGGAGGGGACAAGCAGATGCTGAGAGCCCGTCAGTGCCTGCGCACACCCGGAGTAGCTGAAGGATCCGGATGAAGCCCTGGCCGTTCCTTCCAGCCCGGTTCCCGGAGGAGCCGTGGCTGCTGGTGGGAGCCGTGCCGGTGCCGGGCTGTGCCTGTTGCGATGCAGAACCTCGCTTTTTCCTTGCTCCCTAATGAGACAAAATAAATGTACGTGGTGCTGGATCCCCCCCCGCGCTAAAGCAAAGGCGGTTTTGCGTTAGTTTAGACACCCTCCGCTCTCCCTGCGCGCGAGGCTCGCGAGCTGCCTGCATTTTTATGAGCTGACTTGTTATACGCAGTGGAAGTGTGCAAAATATGTCAAGCCCAAGCAGAGATTTGAATCGAAATGACTCTAATTACTTGTAATAATTTTTTTGCATTCCAACATAAAACAATGTTTAAAAAAATCCATTACAATAGTTAAAAGACAAATCATTTAGCCAGTCCCTCACTTTATTGCTTTATTAGACAATTTACTCGGCCACATTTCGCACACGTGACGGGGCCATCGCCCGGAGCGATTCACTGTGAGCGGCGTTAGCAGAGCTCAGCCCTCGTCATTAGTCAAGAAGCCCAACACCATCACTGTAGGACCAACGGCCTTGTCAAATTAGCCACCATCTCGGGTCGTTAGCGTGGCACCAAATTGGGAGACAAGCTGGGTCCTCTTCCTCCTCTCCTTCCTTTCTTCATCTCTAAAACAAGACGGGTCGATTCCTCCTTCGGCGAGAGCGGCTGGCGAGGACCACGGCCCTCGGTGAGCTCCTGGGAGGGACCCAGGAGGGACCAGGGTTATTGTAACCGGTGCGAATATCCCCGGGGGACCCATCGCAGCCTCGTGGAGGGTGGTCCTGGGTGATAGCTGAGCCCCCGGTGGGCGGCTGGCCGGAGGGTGGGCTGAGTGGGGCGAGACAGGGAGCGAGCCGGGGCAGCACCACCGCGCACCGCACGCCTGCCTGCGCCCGCGCCCGCGTCGGCAGCACCCTCCTGGGGCTGGCACCCACCCTGTGCCCCGGGGGCTGCCCTGGTGGATGTGACCCCGGGGGCGGCTGGGCAGGCGGCCCTGACCCCGGGGGGTTTGGCCCCGGCGCCGCGCGGACAGGGGCTGTCGTCAGGCCCCGCTGCCGGTGAGGAAGGGAGCGCTGAGCACGTGTCAGTGGCAGCCAACCCGGCCCTTCGTTTAGACAGATTAAGCAAGTTGCTTATTGCCTGTGACATAATTTAGATGAATGGTGTGGGTAATCCATCAGGCAGACCCCCGCGCGGGCCCGGCCAGCCGCCGGTGGGGATCCCATTACCTTACATGTGTTAACAGCCCAACGCCTTTGTATAAACAACAAAGTGGCTCTCCTGAAAAGGGCGATTTTCCCTCATTGTCTGGGAGAGGACGTGGGGTCGGCCGTGATGGATGGCGGCGGCTGGCAGGGCGGCATGCGGCCGTGCCGCGGGTGAAGAGGGACATCGTGTGGGGATGCGCCGATGCACCGCGCCGTGCCGTGCCGTGCCGTGCCACCGCGCTGCTGCATGCTGCAACGCTGCATGGGGCATCGCTGCACGGCCACGTGCTGCATCACTGCATCCCTGCACGCCGCACACAGCACCCCGCACTCTCCGGATTTGGGGAGAACATTTATGGCTCGTTCTTCATAAATTCTGAGGTCAGACCCGACTAGTGCAGCTCTGCAGGTGGGGAATCAAGAGCCGAGAAGTCACAAACCCGTCACATTGGGCTGTTCCCAGTGAAATTAGCTGGGCTGTAGGACCCGCCTTGCCTGCTCTGCTCTCTGCAGGGTGCAGCGAGACACGCAGGTGATGCAGGAAGATGAGAGCTGCAGTGCCGGTGGGATAAAACCGCAGGAGAAGCAGCAGCTTCCCCTCTCCCACCCCCTCGGGTGCTGAGTTTGGCAGCCCGACGGCCACGTGTCCCCGGGGAGGCTCGCTGGGGGGGTCCCACAGCCTGGGGGGGTCCCACAGCCTGGGGGGGTCCCGCAGCCTAGGGGGGTCCCACAGCCTGGGGGGGGTCCCACAGCCTGGGGGTCCCGCAGCCTGGGGGGGTCCCACAGCCTGGCTGCAGCAGCCTCTCCTCCTCCCTCCGGTGTGATGCTCTATGGTCCCACGGAGGCCGAGGTGTCCCCGGGCTGCAGCCACTCTCACATTAGTTAAATGAGGTTTGGTAGAGGGGTCAAACCCCACGACTGGAGCTGGATCAGTGCCCCGGCAACAATCAACGTTAAAAATCTCATTAGGCTTTTATTAGAGGCACAGAAGGGAAGGAAAGCAGCCACAGCATCTTAAAGGTTGTGTATTAAGCAAAGCTTTCAATTAACAAACCGTTTATTTCCTTTCCCCTTGGCAAGAGCCAGGCTTTAAGAAGGGGAAACCCAAAATCTTCCAGCCAGCAGTGAAGATGGTGCCACCGTGCTTGGGGCACTGGCTGAGGCTGGCTGGCAGTGCTGCTGCTGCTGCTGTTGGAGCTGATCTTGGTTCCTTGGAGACAAAATAAGAAAAACACACACAAAGGGGGAGAAAAAAAGGCAGAGAGAAACTGCTGCTTCGGTGTGTGGCACCCAGCCCTGCCCGCTGCCTCGGCGGGCACGGAGGGAGCAGCACAGGGACCCCGGCCCAGGGCTGTCACAGGAGGCAGTGGGGAGAGGAGCGTGGGTGCTGGGTGGCAGGGGACGAGCCACGGCCAGGGGAGCCATTGGACTGGTCACCCGAGGGCCAGCAAGCCATCCCTGGGCATCCCCCCGGACGGGCATCCCTGCTCAAACCACCCCACCTCCGGGAGCTGAGGTCTCTCTGGGGTCTCAGGGTGATGTATGGCCATGCCAGAGACCCGAGGAGGAGAATCACCCGTGCTGAGCCCTCAACCCCCGGCACAAAACGCCAGAGCACACCCAGCAGCTGAGCCACCAAAGGGCTTCTCCAGCAGGAGAGTCCCTGCCTTAAAACCAGCCGCCAAAGTCATTTCTTGCTCCTCAACTTCCCACCAGGAACATTATCCCTTAATTGCTGCATTTATTCAGACTTATCCTGTATATCTAACAATAACGAGTATATTAGATATGTAATTATTACTGTCATAAACGTAATAGTGACAAAACAATAATTGAAATAGTGTCTATGAGGATAATTCACCGTTACAATTAATACTGACCTGCTTAGTTAATATGTCACAGTTTAAAATAAATGCTGTCATTACCCCATTACTAATACTGTGTGATAATAATTATTGCGGTAATAATTAAGTGTCTATAGCCATCATGGATTGCCATAGATGGGGATAAAAATCACCGTAAATAACTCAGGAGAAATAGCCACCAAAGGAGGAAAGCATCAGCCATCCAAAGCCAACACCAACCCTTGCTACCACCCCCTGCCAGCTGTCCCTGCTGTTGCCAGGGCGCATTTGTGTAGGGAAATGTCACCCAAGCGAGACGAGGGTCCCGTGCTGTGGCTGAGCGTGTGAATAAGCCCCGGTGCGAAAGGTGGGAGGGCAAAAGACCACCAGCAACGGCAAGAAAAGGCGAGGGAGGAGCAGATTCCCATGGGCATCTCCTGCAGCGATGCCCTGTCCCTTGGGAAGAGCTGGGTGAGACTGGGTGGACTGGGTTAGCTGCCAGGCTGCTCCTGCAAGGAGGCTTTAAAGCACCCGACGCTGCTGGCATCATCAGTTGCTGCACTTCAGAAGTTCTCTTTGGTACAGAAACCTTCGCCGTGCAAACTCTCCCGGCGGGTTGGAGCAGGGCAGGGTCGCTGGAGCCCCGCCGCGGGGTCCCCTTCTCTGCTTTAGCCCCCTGCCCACGTCAAGTGCATTTTCTACCCAGTGCAGGTACTTCACGATAACTCAGCTTTACTGGAGTTCAACTCAATTTTCTCAGATTAAATAAAATTTCCAAGTGTCACTCACTAGCAAACTATCGGTTGGAAGGTGGTTGATTTTTCTAACCCTCTCTCTGGTCCAATTACAATTTTTAATCTATATGTAGATAATGGTGAACAAAACCCCTGTAGAAATGTCAAGAGTGAGGAGGTTATTAGCTTAGTTTTAATTACTGTCTATCATTCTTAGAAAACCGCAGTAACCTGATAAATTAGGTGACAGCTCCGGTTGGAGGAGTTTAGGGGGGCTTTAAAGGCAGGGGATTTTTTTAACAAGAGGTATTTGGGGGTGGGCTGTCCTTCGGGGCGGGCAGCGTTTAATGTTTGCGGATTTTGCTGGATCTTCTCCTGCCTCCCCATCCCCGGAGCAGGCGCTGGTCCTCCAGCAGCACCCTCCCTGCCCGCAGCACCCTCCCTGCCCGCAGCACCCTCCCTGCCCGCAGCACCCAGCCCCGACGGCCGGGAAACCCCCCGTGTCCCCGCTGGGAAGAGGCTGGCAGTGTGACTTGTTTGTTCAAGCCATCATTTGAGGTGAGTTTTGTTTCCAAACGAGCAGGGGACGGTGCCCAGAGCTCGACCCTTGACAAACAGTGTGTCCATCGCCTTTAAGGAGACGAGCTGCCATTTCGCTCCTCACAAAAGCACGTAATATGACAGGTGAAATGTCAGAAATTAGACTAAAGGCTCAGCAAAAACATTCTTCAGCTGTGAAGTATTCCCGCTAGGAATGTTAAACCGTAGATTAAACGTAAATGTCTCCAAAAGCCCGGACGCAGCATGCTCCATCAGCCCTTGCCCCCCAAGTGCACACCACCGGGCGTGCGTGGGGCCGTTCGGCGTCGGACACGGCACCCGCGCCCAGCGGCTCCAGAGCCGAGGGCAGGGGATGGGGAAGCGGCATCAGCATCTGCCCCCACGCTCAGGGCAGGGGCAGGTTTCGGGCAGGATGGGGCAGATCTCCCACGGCCGGGGCCAGCGCTGGAGGGTTTCCCACACCCGAGGATGCTGCCGGGCACGTCGCAGGGCTCGGAGAGGGGCTGCTGCGGGGTGTCGGGGGGCTGCTCCAGCCACGGCGGGCTCGCGGGTCTGCGGGGACGGCCCTGCGTGACAGGGCTGTATCCATCAGCCAATAAACAGTTCATTGCGCTGAAAGAATTATCTCTGCTGGCATTAAGGTCGGCTGTAACACAGACATTATTACTAGCAGGAGGCACATAAGTGGAGCCTGTGGCAGAGCGCAGCCTGTAACTCTTTATTATTTATACCGGAGCTCCCGGGAGGCGGCGGTGCGGGTCCCCGGAGCCCGCGGGGTCGGCCGCGTGTGCCCCGAGCTTCGTGGGGACCCCCGGGGAGCGGGGAGCTGCGGGGCCGGGTGCGGGCGCAGCCCCTCCGCGTGCTCGGTGAGCCCAGAGCCCTTAAGGCATTCACCGGCCCCATCCTTCATGGCACTAAACTCAATTTTTCTCTAAATAAAACGCCCCGGAAGGTGTGAACACTCACCCGCAGCACGCTGGCAGCTCCTGCCGAGCCCCGGGGTGGTGGGAAATGCCAACACGGGTCAGAAAGCCGCTGCCATCCCCATCCCCACCGCCTGACCCTGCCATGGAAATCCCGACACCCTCCCGCACTTCCCGAAATTAAAATGTGCCCCCACTGTAAGTTGTTATCAAAAATAGGAGCATTTTATCTATCTTTAGTACAGAACACAGATTGCACGGAGACATTCAATTTGGAGTCAATTTAAATTTCAATTGTCTGTGAAATCTAAATCAATAGGCTATAGTTCAATGGCGCTTTAATAAAACAGGACATAACAGAGAAATCATTAGGGATTACATATGATAAGAGATTGAAAACAGTGTCTGTGTAATGGTGGAGGAGCCATTAGAGAATTACCTCGAGCATTTGCAAGTAAACCAACAACCTCCTGCTCCTCCTGAGACTAACAAGAAGACTTAATTGTGCTGCAGCAGCCCAAAATACATCTCTGTCAGCCCCCGGATTGGGAGGAGATTTACAGGGACATAAAGCCATCAGGGTGCCCCGCGGCGCCTCAGCTCCTCGGTTCCCCTCCCCGGCCACCCCTCGTCCCCGGTGCTGTCCCTCGTCCCCCTGCCCAGCTCCCCTTTGTGTCCCCAGCAGTGCAATCACCGTCCCCAGTTAACGGGAAGGTAATTGTGGGTCTGGGCAGCTCTGGACACACAGCCAGGTACTCAGAGGTGGCAACTACCTGCGGTGATATATTAGCCCGGGTTAAACCTCCCCCTGATTTATGCGGATCATACGACGTAGAGCAGCTCCAAAACAGCATTATTTAACTTTTATTTGCATTTAATAACACTTCACTTTTCCTTAGCTCATTGCAAATTATCACAATCAGACCGAAGATGAGATTGGATTTCATCAGCCTTGGTTTCCCACTCCTAGATGAGAGAATCATCTGCATAGAAATGGCGTTCTCGGGGTGAGAGGGGAGGACAGCGATCGCTCATCTGAGTGTGAGCAGCACTGGCCCTGACCCGGCTGTGCCCAGCGCTGGGGCAGCCACCCTGGTACCGCACGGGGGGTGACCCTGGGGGGCATCGGCCAGGGGCTGGCTGGGGGGAACGAGCTCGTGGGGAGCGAAAGGGAAGGGACGTGCCAGAGCTGTGCTGGTCCCAGCTGCTGTAAGGGAGGTGGAGGCAGTGATGGGGGGAGGAAGAGAGGAGATTGGATTAGATTAGATTAGATTAGATTAGATTAGATTAGATTAGATAATCACAGAATCCATCAGGTTGGAAGAGCCCTCTGGGCTCATCGAGTCCAACCATTGCCCTGACACCACCATGGCAACTAGACCAGGGCACTAAGTGCCATGGCCAGGCTTTTCTTAAACCCCTCCAGAGATGGTGACTCCACCACCTCCCTGGGCAGCCCCTTCCAATGTCTAATGACCCTTGCTGAGAAGAAATGCTTCCTCATGTCCAACCTGACCCTCCCCTGGCCAAGCTTGAGGCTGTGTCCTCTTGTCCTAGCGCTGGTTGCCTGGGAGAAGAGGCCGACTCCCACTGTGCTACAACCTCCCTTCAGGTAGTTGTAGACTGCACTAAGGTCACCTCTGAGCCTCCTCTTCTCCAGGCTAAACACCCCCAGCTCCCTTAGATTAGATTGGATTAGATTGGATTAGATTAGATTAGATTAGATTAGATTAGATTAGATTAGATTAGATTAGATTAGATTAGATTAGATTAGATTGGAGTGCCCAGCACTGCATGGCAGTGCCCAGCGTTGCCCAGCACCGCACTGCACAGCATCGATCACCTTGCACGGCACCACGCAGGCAGAAAGTAGTTTTAATTACTGCAAATCCCACGTGCACCGATCTGGGAGGAGTCAAGGCAACACTGACGTAATCACGAGGGTTTTGCAAGGTTCTCAGAAAAGCCTCAACAGCCAAACCCAGAGTGTCCCCGGCCACCGCAGGGCCCGACAGAGCCAGGGCAGAGAGGTGCGTCTGGGCGTGTGTGCACGTGGGGATGCGCCGAGGAGTTTGCTAGATAGAAATTGAATATGAAAGTTAATATTTAATTTAATATGACACGGAAATCTCTGTCCTCGCAGAGTGGCTGGTGGCCCCCGCGCTGCCCAGGGAGCACCAAGACAATGCTCGAGCCGCTGCCGGGGGCAGAAGCTCTGCACGGCCGGCGAAGGGCTGCGTTTGCCTGTTTTATACCAGCGTGATAGGGAAAAAAAAATCTAAACCCAAGATTAACAATTTCAATAACAAACCCAGTGAAGTTAAGGGCATTTGAAAAATGTTTTTACAACCTTTGGTTAACCTGCAGTAACAGCTGTTGGAGTGTGTATAAATAAGACTATTCTGTGGAGGAGACAGGAAAAATTGGTTTTATTTTAAAGGACACTGTTTGGCTCCCGCGGTGCAGTGGCATCCGAGGAAATATTGTGTAGCGGCGACTGCGCGTCATGTTTAATACTCAGAAATGCAGCCACGGAGAGCAATACATTTGCTGGCTCCTGACAGCTGGAAAGCTGGGGTGTATTTTAAAAGCAGCTTCTCTCTCAGAAGGAAAATCTTGAGAGGGATGCACATGAAAAAAACCCCTTCAAACCAGCCAGGATGCTTTCTGGCTGTGAGCCACCCGGCCAGGGCTGAAGGGTGATGGTTTGGGGTGCTGGGGGGTGCGGAGGTGGCTCGGCAGGGGCCACCCAGCTCTGCCTCCCTCCCGCACCTGGGACCGAGGTGCCCCAGCCCTGGGCGCTGCCACCCGCCACGGCCCTGGGCAATGCGTCCCCTGGAATAACAGCCATAAAACACAAATAATCCCCACTGCCCCTTTTGTTTGAAAAAATCACGGCCTGGCTTGGCACCAGAGACATTCTTTTCTCCACCTGAAAATAAACGTGTCACGCTGCGTGCCACTTCAAACCCTGCCAGAAAGGGCCCGGGAGCCCACTAAAGAGGGAGACTTTAAGCCTCACCGTTAAGAATTACAAGAGATCCGCTGGGCAGCGTGGAAATACAAGAAATACTACAATGCCAGTGCTAAAACCTAATGAGAAATGGAACAAGCTGAGACAGAAGCTTAACAAGAAATACTGGACAAGTCCCCCAAGAAAAACTACAGGCAGCAGCGGAGAGAAGCTGCCAGCCGGCTCTGCAGCCGTATCGATCGGGGCCGGAGAAATAAGAGGAGGCCTTTGGAAAGTAGATAAACAGGGAGATATACAGCGAGAGAGGTCCAGAACGGGTGAAAACAGGAAAAAAAATGCAGCTTAAATCAAAGGGCAAATACATAGAAAGAGAAAAGGTGATAGGATTTGTGTTTATGGCTAAGGAGGAGAGTTGTGGGGGGGTGATCAGACGCTGCGGTAATTGAAAAGAAATGGAAAATGGAGCATAGCACAAATATTTTCTTGGGAGAAAGTGGGCTGAAAACTTGAAATAAGCCATTATTAATATCAGTGCTAGCCTGAATCTGGGAAGGTTATGCAGGGAGGTGTGAGGGAGAAGGTGTGTGGGCAAGGGATGGGGAGAGAAAGTGAGGGGTTGGGGTGCAGAGCGGCTCCTGGCTGCCTGAGGTGGCCCATCCTGAGCGGTACTGGGCCAGGCGGGGAAGGTCTCCTCCAGCTGGGCAGAAGGCTGGGGGTCCCCCTTCCTTGCCTGCAATGCCCCCCGCCCAGCCTTGGGTGGTTCCCGACCCCTCTGCCTGGGCAGGGGGACGCTGCTGGCTCCGGGGGCAGCACAGTGTTAACCCCGAGGTTGTGGGGGTGCCGGGCTCGGGGCCGAGCGGAGGGTCCCTGTCCCTTGGAGCGAGGGGTCCGGGACACGCGGCCCTGCGGGGCTGGGGGACCGCGCGCTGCGGCTGCTGGTGCCTCCAGCCCCCGACCCCAGTGCCATAAAGCAGGAGCCCAGACACAAATTCTCCACCTCCCGCCCCCTAAATCTCGCCTGTCTCTGACTTGCTGCAAGACGCACGCACCAGCGTGTGGAAAATATGTGCTGGGTGCAGGGATCTGCGGGTGCATCAGTGCCGGGCAGGGGACGGAGGGTGCTGCGCTGGGGGGCGGGGGGGTGCGGGGTGGGGGGCTCAGCACACCCCCAGCCTTTCCCGGGGGATGAGCCCCACTTTCTGGGGAGGAGCTGGGGCTGGATCTCTGCATCCCACCCGGCTGCAGCAGGTCTGGATGTGTGCGTGGGGCCGCGAGCCCCAGGTGGGTGATGGGGGCCCAAGGCATCCCACTGAGGGCAGCCCACCCATCCCTCCCCCAGAGGGGGATTTTGGGGGTGGCTGTGGAGCCTCCCCCAGCCGGGGGTCTGTTTCCAGGGAGGGCCGCAGCCCCCCGCGCCCCTCGCCGCTCTCAGCCTCTCGCACGGTTGCCATGGCAATGAGGGAGGAAGGCTCCGGTGCCTCCCGTGGTGCTCGGCGCCAGCCGCCCTCCGCATGGCCACGGCCCTGCTGCCGGGCCACCGCTGAAATATTAATCAGATCTAATTGCCAGGAAGCCACCCCCACGCTCCGTGCTGAGCGCGGCAGCTGCCGGCACAGCGGCGTCCCCAGCCCACGGCTTGTCCTCCGCGGCACTGCGACATCCCTGGCGGCGTGGGGAGTCCTGGTGTCCCCAAACCCGGCCCAGAGCAGGGCCAGCCGTCCCTGCTGCAGCAGAGCATCACTGGGCTGGTCCCCTGCTCCTCCTAAACGCCACCAAACCCCGATGGAAAGCCGAAGTATTCCCCACATCTAAAAAAAGTGATTAAACAGAAAGGTCATCCTTAGTTATTCTTTTGTCATGCAAGCCCCGAGCTATCAAATAGTCAGATTAAGTCTTGGAAGGGTTTAGTAAAGGCTCAGGGGTGGAGGCAGGGGGGGAAAAACTGCATGGGAGCTCTAACAGTCGTTTGCGTTGCAAAGACACGAAGGACAAGGACACCCCTGGACGAGGACGGGGCTGCCCCAGGGCAGGGATGGGTGGCAGTGGTGCCGCAGCCCGCTGCACTAACTGTGCCACAGCACAATATTCGCAGGGGAAGAATTTTTTTTAATAGGGCCCCATGGAGACATCAGAGCAATTTTCAAGGAGGTTTGAAGCCACCGGGAAGCTTATTAGATCCGTTCTGCAGAGTTAATTTGCTGTTGGTAATCAGCGAGAGAGTTAAGCAGTTAAGGAGATAGCGGCTGCTGAATGGTTTAGCTGTTTAGGCCGCTTGTAAGCAGGGGTTACTAATGAGCGGTTCATGAATATGAATGAGAGGTGATTACAGTGTGGAAAGGGCAGTCAGCAAACCATAAACTTAATTTTAATCTTTTTATTATCAAAGTCACGTTATTAATAATAGACTTTACGTTAAGACCAAGCTTCATCAGCCAATTACTGCGCTCCCTTGCAGCCCAGGCTCCGATGGACGGGGGCCATCGTGCTGTGACATGCCCATCACCGGGGCATCTGGTCTCCTCCATCAGTGTGGGCCAGACCACCAGCGACCCTCACTCACCCCCTTGCCCAGGGCTGATGCTTGTAGAGTGGCAGGAGGAGCCAGGCGCTGAGACCACCCCACCTCCCCCCGCCGGGAGCAGGGCAGCCCTGTCCCCCCAGCCACGAGCATCCCGGTCACCGCCGCCACCACGGGGGGGGCACGTAGCAACTGGGCACTGTCCCCTGCTCCCTGGGAAAGGACGGTCCCATTGTCTCCGTGTCTAACCAATTATAATTATTTTCTCATGGCACCATCGATATGGGCTGCTCGTGTAATGAGGCAGAAGCTCCTGTGTGAAATGCTGAAGCAAGGAATGTAGAACACGTTAAAAAATATTAATCTACAAATGAAAATGATTTTAATTGGATTCTGCCTTCGGGGTCGGGTCACTGTTACATTTTCAATCAGAGTTGTCCAGTCAGCAAAGCGGCTGCACAGCCCTTTCAAATGGGAACGGCGAGTGGCTCGCAGAGGTTAATAGGAATGTTGGAAAATAAATAGGTTATTGATTGATAATAACAATAAGCTGACTCCAGTCCTACCTTGGTGACCTTCCCTCACCCAACTTAGAGAAAACTCAGTTAGCATCTAATTATGGATCGCCTCGCAGTCCCACGTATTAATGAGAGCGCGCGGCAGCACGGGCCGGGAGCCCGCTCCGGGCAGAGGGGAGAGCCCGAGCGCGGCCGCTTCTGAGGGCACCGTGCCCCGGGGGATGGCGTGGGGGACCCCATGGCACGGCAGACCAGGCCTGGGCACCAGAAACCGCCCCGAGCCCTTCCCCAGCCCTCCCCGCTGCCAGGGCCGCCCGTACCCGCTGGGAACTGGGGTTTTGTGGGGTGGGCGTCTCGCCCGGGAACAGCCAGGCGGATGCGGGGTGATGCTCGCCCGGCTGGGGCTGCCGCCGGCACAGCCACCGTGTCCTGCTCCAGGCAGCACTTAAATATCGACCCTGGTGCCCAACCGAGTCTCAGCCACTGCCTTGTTCTGCAGAGGTGGAAGAAGGAAGGGAGGCGGTTTGCACGCGCGGAAGTTTGTAACCGATACTTTAATTGCCTCAAGATGCGCCAGGATCTCCTGGCTTAAGCTTCGGCTTCGCTCATTATTCCACACATGGCTTTGGCTCTCCTTGCTGCAAGAGATGGAATTGTCACAACCATCTGGGACACCAGTGGGTTCCAGCCCATCCGCTCGGCTCGCCTGGCAGGAGGCTCTTCCTCGCCTGGAGGGGACAGCAAGGGACCCGCTCAAACCCTGCCCACAGGGGGATGCCATCGCTGCCTGCACACTTAGTTTGCACTGCCCATGTTTTATCGTTTTCAGAATATTAACTGCAGCCAGACATAAAATAAACCAGGAGAGAAGTGCAGTTTGGGACTTCATGATTTTAATTAGCATTACTTCCACCTTCCTAATGAGGTTAGGTCAAGGGGCCGCGTGTGCAGCCGCATTTCGATCCACACCGCGACACTCGGGCCAAGCACGGTCCCGCCGCGGTGTCCCGGTGAGGTGCTGGGGACGGCAAACACACAACAGGATCAAACTCCAGGACTTGGGGACAAAACCTCACCCAGGGTCAGTGGGACGGGGGCATTGCACTGGGGGCAGTGCCAGCCGCCTCCAGCGCCCGCGGGGTGAGCACGGCTCCGTTTGCCTCCAGAGTGAGGGTAGGGAGGGGAAAAATGGAAAATTAGTAATAATTTTAATGCCATTTTTGCAGCTGTGGGAACAGAGACACTACCCCTCGCCACGCCAGAGCTCGCAGAAATGCCACCCATCAGTCTCCCAGAACCGCGCCGCGATTTGATGCAAACAAACGACATTTCTCTTGCTTGTACACATCTTCTGTCAACACGTGTCTGAGAGACTGGCTGTGACATGTCAGAATGCTGCTCACCGGGGGGGAACAGACACGGCGGTGGGGCTGCTGCCTTCCCGCACCGTCAGGGCCGGAGCGGGGACCCCTCGCCGCAGCCCCGGCAGCCGGAGCCTCCCCAGCCTCCCTCCCCGGTGAGGGCCAGGCGAGCGCAGCCGGGACCCCTCCCCGGGGGGCTTGGGGTGCTCCGCAGCACCCGGGCACCAGCGGCGCATCCCTGCCCAGGGCTGGCTCCTCTGCCCTCGCTTCTGCCACCGGCTGCCGGTGCAGGGCTGCTGGCAGGGCACCGCCGAGCTGTGGGCAGGGTGCGGGCAGGGATGCGGGCAGGGTGCGGGCAGGGCTTTCCCGGAGCACGAGCTCCACCTGCCGCCGCCCTCCCGGGCCGGTCCCGGGGGTGCCCAGCGCCCCACGGGCAGGGCAGGCAGCACCCCGCACCCCGGCCGGCCCCCCGCAGCCGTGTCCCCGCACCGGGGAGGTGCCCTTGTCCCTGCCCGCCCAGCCCCGCGCTGCCCGATGTCCCTTCCCCGCTCCAGGGCCACCCTCCGGCACTGCCCGCGGAGGTGACACCCCTCCTGCGCCCTCCCGGCCCCGGCTGCCGTGGGATGGAGCCCCTTCCCCACGCCGGGCACCCGGGGCCCGTGGCATTTCTGTGCCCCCCTGCCCCGACACCCCGCCGGGTGGCCCTGGCTGCTCTGGGGTGCTGGGATGGCCGCAGTGCGAGCTGCTGGCCCCGGGCCCCACGCTGTGCCCCATGGCTCCCCGCGCATGGGAGCTGGGGCATCCCCAGACCACCCTTGCCCGTCTCCCCCAGCCCTCCGCGCCCCACAAAGACACCAGACTGCGGGGTGGTTGCACACTTGCCATGTTCACAGCGGACAGTACAGCAGTAGGGACATCCTCGGGGCTGCGGGGACCCGCCGGGCTCCTGCTCGCACCAGCTGAGGCAGCCCCAGGACCCCTTTCCCCAGAGCACCCTCGCCCCGTGCCAGTGCCAGCCCCACCATGGCCGTGCCCTCTCCTACCGCGCTGGGCGAGGGGCAGCAGCGGGGTCCCGGCAGAGCAGGAGCAGCCCTGGCCAGCGTGCCCTGGGCAGGACACTGCACCCCAGGGCCAGGTGACATCCCCGGACCCGTGCCCACATGGGTGCTGGGGTGACCTGGCCCCATGCCCACCATCGCTGCAGCTGGTAAAGGGGGATCTGCACATCGCAACCCGCTTGCGCTGCCACCTCCCCTCTTCAGACAGCTCTGGGGGCACCAGCAAAGGGGGACGGACAGACAGACAGACAGCCTGACTCCTCTCCCAGCCACGGGAAATGGGGAGCAGGGGCAGGGAGCCCCGAGGTGCTGGGCAAAGGAGCAACCCAGCTGTTTTGTGAAGCCTCTCTCACCCCCCAGCCCCTCCCTGTTCAGCAGGGGTAGCTCTGCAGGGGGGAGCAGCCACCCGGCGGGTGCTGGTGGCCTGTCCCCACCGAGGGGTCCGTGGGCAGCACTTGCCCAGTGCATCCTTTGGGCCGCCTGGGTGACTCGTGGTCCCATGGCTCCCCTGGGTGACCAGCCTGGGGAGGTCCCCTGGGCACAGGGCTGGCTGGAAGGCTGCTCTGGGGCTGCAGGGGGGGTCTGTGGGGCAGGGAGGGCAGTCCCTCGCTATGGGTGGGCTCTGACCACCCCAGCCCAGTGCTCAGGGCGCTCCTGACCTGTGCAGGAGCCCTGAACCTGCCTGCCCTGCACCCAACCCAGCTTGTCCTCCTGCCCCCATTCCTCTCCCCACGCCTCTGCTCGACCCTCTGCCCCAGCCCCCAGCGGGGTCCTGCCTCCCCCTTCAGCCAAACACGGCAGCATCAGCCCCAAAACCCCCCTGGTCCCTGCAGAGGAACGGGAGGCGCGTGGTTAGTGGGCAAGGCGGAGGTTGGGCAGCCACGGAGCTGGGTGGGGGGGGGACCCCATCAGCGTGGGACCCTGGCAAGACCCCCCAGGTGAAGGGGATGCCAAGGGGAGGTGGGCAGTGTCACGGGATGAACCCGGCTGCCCAGGGGACCCCGCTCTGGCTCTGCCTTCCAACCGCAGGCAGGAGAGCTGCTGTCGGGTGAGACCGCAGCCGGCCAGTGACACCGGGGAGGTCCTCGCCACGGCGTCAGCACGAGCCAAAGCCGAGAGAGAGCAGCCAGAGCTGGGCGCTGCCCGGACCTGTACAGCCCCGGGCAGAGCTGCCCTGACCCTTGGCTGGGGCAGCCCCACTGCTGCCCCACTGCCACGTCCCCACAGCAGCCACGGTCTGGGATGTCCTCAGGAGCCAGCCCCTGGCCCGGCCAGCAGCATGAGGCCACCGTCCTCTGGCTCTGGGCATCGTGGCACTGCTGCTGGGACCAACGGAGCCTCACCACGGAGCGCTGGCCTGCCCGCCAGCCCCGTGCAGATGGGCCCGATCCTGGGGCTTTAACCCCAGCAGAATCCCTGCAGAGGAAGGGGACATTTATCTGACAGACAGACAGCAAAGCGCAGGCTGTGCCCCGTCCCAGCCTGCCAGTGCCCTGCCAGCGCCCGCTGCCTGCTCCTGCCCGCGGCCGGGGGGACCCTGCAAGCACCAACCCCGCGGTTAGTTAGACACAGCCTCGGCGCCGCGCGGTTAGTCAGGGCCCCGCTGCCGGCAACGGCTCCCGCATGCACCAGGGTCACGAGAGACACTGCGGAGAGACAACGGGAGTGAAGAGAGGAGCCCGGGAGCGCCCCGGTGCCCGCCTGCCGGCGCGGGGGAGCGTGAGACCATTGCCCATGACGGGTGAATCGGGGCCCCAGGACAGCCCCATGCTCGGGCGCTGGTGGGGCTCGTGGCAACAGCATCACTTTGGGGCTGAATTTCGCTGCAAACTGGGTTTGCTGGACCTTTACGGCCATTACTGATCGTTATTAATGGTTTCTGCATTGTCCTGTTTCCACTCAGCCTCTTTTCTGCATTTAGCCACGTGGGATTTCTTGGAAAGCAGAAGGCCAATAAGGGAATTTTCAAAGCCCCCCAGCGTGAGCATCTTCCTTCCCATCGCACCCAACGGGAGACAAAGATGCTCAGCAGCTCTGGCAATGGGGCTGCTGCAGGCTGATCCCCAAGAGGCCACGGTTCACTTGTCAGGGCAAATAGCGTCCAGGAGTTAAAATGCAAAGAGGTTTTGTTAGTAGCAATAGAGAAACGAGTCAGGAACGATTAGTACAGCGGTTAGTAACAGAAGCACGGCACAATCGGTCTGACTTAGAGGACGTACACACTGCAAGAGAAATGAAGAGAAAAGCAGCAGCGGTTAGTTTGTTTAATTCAGTTCAGGAATGTGTTAGTAACAGAGATCTACTGGCTTAAAAAGGAACTGAAAAGCTTCTGCTGATAAAACCGTTTTAGGCTCCTAGTCAGCAACAGGCTCCGCAGGCAGGGCCGGGCACGGCGCGGGGAGAAACCCTCCGGGGTGCCACTGCCCCTCTGCCCCCGCGGGGCTGGGGCTGCCCGCCCTGCCCGCGCTGCCCGTCACCCACGCAGGACACCCCGAGTACGAACGTGCTCCCCCAGCTTTTCTGTTCCCCTTTAAAGACAGCGCTGGCGCCGGCGGTTAGTGGGAGCCAGGCAGGGCCGGTTAGTAGGGCATGCGCTGGAGCCGTTAGTGGGTTAGTGGGTTCGCCAGGGCCTCGGGCACCCCCCGCAGAGGGTCCCGGCGGGTTAGTGGGGTGACGCGGGAGCGCAGCGGCAGCATGCAGAGCCGTCCCGGTCAGCCCCCGCCGGCGCGGGAGCGTTTGCCCGGGGAAGGGTCCGCGCGGCTCCGGGAGCAGGAGGCGTTTGTGGGCTGTGCCACTGGGTTGAGGTTGGGAAGGTGTTAGAGGGGGTTCAGCCTGCGCCATGTAACCTGCTTTCTGGATTAACCACTGCCCTGTCACCCAGGTACAACCCGCCCCGAGCAGCGGGGGCTCCCACCCCAGTGTCCCCCCCCAGTGCTGGTGACAAGAGACAGACTGCACAGAGGAGACAACCCCAGCAGTGCCGGCCTGTGGCACGGGGTAAGGGCACTAAAGGAGCTGGAAGAAGCAGAGAGGGAAGGGGTGAAAGCATCGCTGGCCATGCCTGGGGCAAGGCTACAGGCAGCTCTGCCAGAGCAGGGCTTCTGCGGAGACAGCGACGGCTGCTCCGGGTCTGCACCGAGCTCCCACCGCCCGCGGAGGGAGAAGGAGGCCCGGCAGCGAAAACCACGGCCCGGAGCAGAGGAAAGGTGCCCAACGGCTCATCCCCTCCCCGCCAGAAGCTGCCTGCGGGAGCGGGCACCTGGGCAGTGCTGATCGCCGCGGGGCAGCCGGAGCAGCGGCTCCGCACCCCCAGAAACAGCACTGGGAAGGGGCACCCAGGGCACCCGCTGCCCCGTGTTCCTCTGGGTCACCTCCTCCTGCAGCACCAGCTCCCTCTGGTCCCCATGAGGACGCTTGCAGAGCTGGCACAGCTCCACTCCCGTCCCCTTCCCCTTCTCCCTCCTCCTACACTGCATTCAGTGAGGGGACGGGTCTCACCCTGCCCATGCCCTGCCCATTGCTGGGGAGGGCACGCGGGGAGACCCACGCACTGGGTCTGGCTGGAGGGAAGGGCACCCCAGCACCTGGTAGGAAAACCGTGCGCACACGCAGACCCGTGTCCTCAGGTGTCACCATTGCCGTCTCTTCGGCCGTGTCCCCCGCAGCGGCCGGGCTCGGGGCTCCAGCCCACGGCAGCCGGCACCGGGTTGCTCTGCTGGGGCTGGCCCGGCTCTGGCATCCGTGTGTGGGTGGTGATGGTGGGTCCCCGAGCCCCAGCTCCCCTCTGGGCATGGCCAGTCTGGCCAGGCAGGAGCTGGGGCTGTGCCCCTGGGGCTGGTGGCACTGGGGAGCAGAGATGCCGTGAGACCCCGGGCAGCGTGGCGGCTGCCCCCTCCCCACCCTGGGCACGCGTGGGGGACGCATCCTCTCATGCAGGTGGCCCTGGGGATGGTGTGACCCCCACGGACCCAGCCGGAGCCCAGGGGGAGCCCAGGAGGGGATGGGACCCCAGGGAGGAAGGCTGGCTGCCCAGAGCCCTCCTGGGTCACGAGGGGTGGGGGGAGCACGGGGCAGGCACCGTCCGCATCCCCTCCCCGGGGTCCTACCTGCGGTCACCGGCTACGCGAGTGCTGTGCAATGTCCCCCCGTCCTGTTGGCTGCTCCGCCTCAGAGGCCGCGCAGGGGACTGTGTGTGAACAGACCTCAGGTCAGTCATTAGCAGCTGCAAAAGAAAGCAACGAACGCAGCAAGGGAGAGCAACGCGGCCCCAGGCAGAGCCGAGCTGAGCTGAGCCGAGCCGGCGGGGGACGCATCGTGCTGCTGGGAGCCTGGCAGGAGGGCCAGGCAGGGCAGGCAGGATCGCAGGCAGAGCCTCCCTCGGCTCCCCTGCCATCCCTGTGGCTCCCATCCCTGCAGGATTAAAGCCCCGAGGCAGCCTCCTCTGCCCTGAACCCCTCCGCTGCTGGCACCGCTCCTGGGCCCCGCAGGGTGGCTGGGGGCAAAGGAAGGGGCCAGATCCTGTGGGACGGGGCTGTAAGGGCTCTGCGGGGGGAGATGCTGTGCCAGCGGCTGAGCCTGCCCAGCATGGCTTCCCCCTCCGGCGTGGTGGGCTGCCCTGGGGAGCGGGGACCAGCCCCGGCATCTTCCCAACTCCCTGTGGGTGCCCCCACAAAGCCAGCGCTGCCCCTCGCCACCCGGGTGCTGGGGCTGGGCTCTGCTGCAAGCAGCGGTGGGCAGGGACGGGCAGGAGGTGGGGAGCAGGAGCCTTGGGCAGCTCCAGCCCACGCTCCCTGTGGGGACCCGCACTCGCCCCCCGTGTGGGTCTGCTTGGCTGCCTGCTGCTTGCTCAGGGGCACCCAGTGCCCAAGGAAATGCCACCGCTCCTTCCTGTGCCTGTCCCCTTGCAGAGCGGGGGGAGCCGGACCCGCCACCAGGCACGGGGCGCACCGGGAAGGACCCCGACAGAACTGGTGGCAGTGCCCCAAACTGTCCCTGTCTGCTGCTGGAACTCCCTGCACTGGGGCAGGGACTGTCCACCTCTGCCACTGCCTCTGCCACTGTCACTGCCGCTGCCGCCTCTGCCCCTGCCCTGCGGCTAAACTGGGTCACTCGAACCCTGTGTGTGCTGCAGGCACTGCCTGTAGCGGAGTAGCCAGTGGTGAGTCCCGCTCCACCTCTGCAGGGATGTGGGCACACGCAGCTGGTGACAGCAGCCAGCCCGTGCCCGCACGGAAAAGCCACGATGGCAGCAGGTCCCGGGGGAGCCCGGATGACTCTGCAGTTCAGCTGTGGAGCTGCTATTGCTCCCTGCGGGTCGTTGTTGCTGCACGTTGCAGCAGGACAGTCCCTCCCGTGGGGACCGTCCCTCTCGAAGGGATGGCACGTCCGGGCAGCATCTGCAAACCCGCTGCCGTGGGGCTGGGCAGCGGGAGCCGGGCTCAGGCTCGGCAGGGGCCGGGCAGCCGCAGGCACCGGAGATGCCATCAAGCATCTGGCAAATGGGTTCCCTGCCCAGACCCGAGTGGGAGGTGCTGTGGTGGGGCAGGCGGGACGTGTCTGCGCGGGATGACTGCGGCACGGTGGCCTCTCTCGCCCAGCAGTGAAGCACATCTCAGGAGACGGGGGGGAGAAACCCAGTTTTGTGCTGGCAGCACCTAACCAAACGCTTGTCCTGTGCAGCAATTGCCAGCCGTGAGCATGAGCTGCCTCTTGCCACTCAAGGTTGGTGGCACATACGGTGCCCGGGGGGTGAGCACCTGGGTGCAGCATTGGGGTTAAATGGGGGTTAAAAAAACCCTCAAGCAAAGAGGAGGCCTGAGGAGAGCCATGATCCGCTGCAGGCAGGAGCAGGGAGGTGAGATGCAGCGTCTGGGCACCCCCGACTCCCCAGCTCCCGGCAGAGGGGCCAAGGCCCCCCCTGCCCTCGGCCCTGCCAGCGCTGCCCGTCCCTCGGTGCCAGCGGCAGAGCCCAGGCTCCAGCGCAGCCCCGGCTCTGGTGCTGCCGCAGCACACTGGGTGCTGCCTCCCTTTGTCTGCAGCTCTGGGCAGCGCTGCGAGGAGGGGGGGGGAAGGCTCCCCCAGAAGCGACTGAAAACCTCATTATTTCTGGGCTCCTCCTGGCTCCCCGGGGCAGCAGGGAATTGCGCACACAAAAGGCGGCGAGACAATGGGAGAGAGAAAATGGCTCCGCAAAAGGCGCCCGGGTGGCATCTGCCGGGTTAACCCTTTGCAGGGGAAGGGCTGTGCGCCCTGGGGGGTGCTGGCCGCTGCCTCTCCTCTAACCCCTACCTAAGCACCAGGTTTGGGAGGAAATGGTGCTTTCAAGACAAAGCAGTGAACCAGCATTTTGGCTCCCTTTCCTTCCAGGAGCTCTGAAAGCCGGGCGAGACGCCGTTTACCTGCCTCGAGCCCTATTCTTGATGAGGTTTCTGAAAAAAAAATACAAACAAGCGGTGCGTGAGTTAATATTGATTGCGGGAGGGGGGCTGCAGACGGTGCCCGGCGGGAGCCAGGCTGCCCGGGCGCTGCCCCCCGCACCGGGCACCGTCACCACGCTCCTGCCCCGGACAAAGGGAGCGGGGCCCCGGCTGCCCCCGGCCCGGCACCCCGGGGGGAAGGCGCTGGCTCCTGCCCTCGCGTGGGGCTAATTATGTACAACCAGAAGAAGAATATATTGTGGGGGGGGATTTTTTTTAGACCCCGCGCGGGCGGCTCCCCCAGCATCACCCCCGGGATGGGGGGCGGCCCGGGGGGCTCCGCCTGCCGCCCCCAGACCCCACCAGAGCCCCATTTCCACCCCGAAAAGAGCCGCGAGAAGGGTGAGCGCGGCCTTACCTGCCGTCCCGGGAGGGAGCGCCGGGCTGGGGGTGCCGGGGGGCCCCGCACGCCGCCGCCGCCCGGTGCTGCCGCGGCCCCGCGGAAGATGCCGCCGCGCAGGCTCCTCCTCCCCGGCCCGCCCGGCCCTACCGGCGGCGCAGGAGGATGCTGCAGCCCCATGAAATCTTAATGCCGGCGATGCGGCCGAGCCACCTTCCCCCCCCGCCCCGCCGCAGCACACCCCGGGGACCCCCGTCCCTCTGCCGGCGGCCACGGACCCCCTGCAAAGGCCACTGTCACCGCCCCCGCCACGCCACCGTGGTGGCACGGGCTCCCCACGTACATTTGGGGTGGCGTGGGCACCCCATAGCCACGGGGGTGGCACAGGGGACGTGGGTAGGGGACACGGGGCAGGGGACGGTGGGCAGGGAGCGCTGCGGGACGGGGCGCGCGGGGTCCGGCCGTGCTCGGTGCGGAGGGAGGGATGGCAGAGGGGCCGGGGACGCGGTGCCAGCACACGGCGGGGGCCGGAGCGCCGCAGCGTGCCCGGGGGGCCGGGGACAGCCCCTCACCCCGGGGCCGGGGGCTGCGGCGGCCCCTCCGCAGCGCTTCGCAGCTGCCGGGCTCTCGCATTGTTCTCCGGGTCCCCGCCGGGTCCCCGGGGACCCCCCGGCCCCGCCGCCAGCTGCCCGCCGTGCCTGGCGCTGTGCTGGCCCCGCTCCCGGCCCCCCGCGTTCCCCCGGGGTCCTGGGGCCGGCCAGGGCCAGGGGGGGCTGCCAGGACCGGGGTCCCGGAGGGGCCGGGAAGCTCCGCTCCTCCAGGTCTCGCTGGCTGGTGGCCCCAGGCGGGTTTGCCCTCGGGCCAGAGGTTTTTGCTCGGCCCATCCCAAAACTTTTTGTTCCTTCTTCTACTCTGCGTGTTTAATTAGGTTTTCCTGCGGACAGACTCTTCCTGGGCAGCACTGTCTCCCACGGTGGTCCCGCTGCTGCGAATGCCAGGAATGGGACATTTTCATCACATCAAACCTTTTCTCCAGAGCTCTTCTGAGATGAGAAATTTTTCCAAACCAGCCTTTTCCCGTCCCGTTTTCAGCTTCAGTTAACTGCTGCTTTCCCCTGAGCTGAAGGGGATGGTTTATCAGCAGTCCCGATGGCTTCTTGCTGCCCCAGGTTTCCTGCAGCGACAGCCCCGTGCCAGGCAGAGAGGAGCAGACCCTGCCCGTGCCCGCTGTGCTGCCGGGGCAAACATGGAGCCGCAAGCCCGTGGTGTCACCTTGCAGCTCCGGGGCCAGCACACAGCTTGGCCTGGTCCCCTGCACCGCTGCGGGCAGAGCTGGCGTGGGTGCAGGGGTGTGTGCGTGGGGATGGGGTGTGCAGGGGTGTGCATGGGCGCAGGGAGGGGTGCAGGGGTGTGCGTGGGCACAGAGAGGGGTGCACAGCGTGCAGCTGCAGCTTGCTGGATCCTGCAGCTCCTTCCAGCTCCCGACAGGGCTGAGGCTCAGCAGTGCCGCACGGTGACCTCCTCAGCCTTACCGGAGCTGCAGCGCAGCCCCCCGCAGGTACGGGCACGGTGGCCGGGGTCTGCGGGGCGCAGGGATGTGTGGGCCCTGCAGAGCCCCTGAGCCGGCGGCTGGGCTGGCGCAGGGACAGGACAGACACGGTCCTGGCCGGCGGGATGTGCAGCTCTGTGCGCCCGGTTCCTCACCCCTGCACTGGGCCTGACCACCGTGCCCTGGCCCCTGGCCTGGCAGCTCCTCGGGGCCTGGCAGCGGGGCGGAGGGCAGGCCATCGCACTGCAGCTCCGTGTGTGAGCCTGGCAGGGGCTTCGCCTGCCCGTGACGGGGACACATGGACGCCTGTGCTGGCTGCAAGGGCAGAAAAGGACGGTCGTTCCCCCCACCCCGTCCTTGCCCCTGCAGAGCTCCCGCTCTGCCCTCGGGCACAGCATTGCTCCCAGCCGTGCCCCCCCATGGCACCCCCTCCCCAACTGCCAGCGCGCCGCCTTGGACAACTGAGCCTTTATTGAGCTTTGCCCCCGCCGCCCTGCAGGAGAGACGGTGCCCAGGGCGCGCGGCCGGTGGCACGGTGGCACCGACGGTCACTGCCGGACCCTGCGGATGGACTGGACCTGGCCTGTCTGCACGTGGGAGCCCCACTCCCGCACGTGCTTGTACTCGCCCCCGCAGCAGTCGCTCTCCAGGAGGTACTGGAAGCCCCGGTACCCCGGGTACTGCGAGCAGACCCACCTGCGGCAGAGCAGAGAGCGGCGGCGGCTCAGGGCTGGCAGCGGGCAGGGTGCCGGCACCTGCCAGAGCATCCTCAGCTCCGGCGCGTGCCCCCGGTGCTGGGTCCTGGCAGGGCGCAAGCCCCCGGGGTACTCACGCGCCGGAGCGGACGAAGAAGGAGCCCACGGCGCTGCTGCCCCAGCCCAGGGCGGGCAGCGAGGGGCAGTCGTCGCTCAGCTCCCCCCGCTTGCCCTGGAAGTTCTCGTGCTCGAAGAGCATCAGCCTGCTGCGCCAGTGGTCCTGCCGCCGAGAGGGGCACGGCATCGGCACCGGCACCGGCACAGCTGCCCTGCCCAGGCCAGCGGCCGGCGGTGGGCTCGGGGTGCCAGCCCGGCGGTGGGCTCCGGGTGCCAGCCTTGGGGCAGGGAGCCGGGGCAGGGGCACTCACGGCGCAGGCGATGGGGCGGAAGGAGCACATCCTCTCCACGTGGTAGGCGTTGCTGCCGCTCCACGCCTCCCAGCACGGGTACTCACCACGCTCCAGCACGAACTGCTGCCCCTGGAAGCCGCAGTGCTCGAAGCCTGCCCACCTGCCGGGGGCGGGAGGGGGGTGAGACCCCTGCGGCGCCCACCACCCTGCTCACACCCAGGGCAGAGCCCGCTGCGCCCCGCAGGGATGAGGCCGTTCCCTGGAGGAGGCAGCCCCATGGCTCGCGTGGCAAAAGGCACTGGAGACCTCCATCCTCCAACCCCCCTGTACCCGTGGGGTCCCGCAGCGCCGTGGGGTTGCAGCCCCCCGTGACCCCCACTCACGCCCCGCTCTCGATCTTGCAGGAGCGGACGGTGCTGAGGCCGAGCTCCGGGGTGCTGTAGCAGTCGGAGGTGAACTCGAGCTTCTTGCCCTGGAAGAAAGGCTCATCCCACACCACGATCTGGGGAGGACGGAGAGGTCAGGGGGCTCTGCGGGTGCAGAGGCCCCGAGCAGACACTGCACCCCTGTGCCCGGGCATTCACGGGGCTCAGGCTGCGTCGCTGGTGCTCCCCAGGCTCCCGTACCTTCCAGAGACCGGAGGATTTCCTGCAGTGGTGGGTCATGGTGGCTCTGCCAGGGCACAGGGGAACGGGGCCGTTAAAGCCTGCCCGGGGCCGGTGCGCTGCTGGCCCCCGCGAGCCTGGCTGTGCCGCTGCAGCCTGGCCAGACCCACCAGCCCTGCGCTGGGGGCTTGGCCCTGCACTGGGACTCCCACGTCCCGGGACTGGGCTTGATGCCGCGCGTTGCGTGGGCAGGGCAGGCAGATGGAGGCAGGAGCCTGCAGCCCCCTGCTCTGCTCTGCGGGGCTCGCTCCAGCCTCTGCCCACGTGAAACTGCCCTCGGGAGCCTGCGCACGGCCCTTCACCCACGGCATGCTGGAGCGGGCACAGAGCACAGCCCAGGGCTCCCCCAGCCCACCCAGGGCTGCCATCCGGGCCACGAGGAGCAGCGGGTGTCTGGCAGGGCAGCATGGCCCTGGCAGCACCGCACAGCACCGCACAGCACCGCAGCGGGGTGAGCACGCTGCCTGCCCGTGCATGGGGCTGCCCACGGCTGCCTGTGCCCAGGCAGGCTCCTCCTGCAGGCAGATCCCTGAGCCAAAGTCCCGGCACAGGCAGCCCCGTGCAGGCAGCCCTGGCACAGGCAGCCCTGGCACAGGCAGCCCCATGCAGGCAGCCCTGGCACAGGCAGCCCCGTGCAGGCAGCCCTGGCACAGGCAGCCCCATGCAGGCAGCCCCAGCACAGGCAGCCCCATGCAGGCAGCCCCAGCACAGGCAGCCCCATGCAGGCAGCCTCAGCGCAGGCAGCCCTGGCACAGGCAGCCCCATGCAGGCAGCCCTGTGCAGGTCCCCTGGCACGCTCACCACGCGCGGGCAGGGCCAGCATCCGGGGCTGCAGGCAGGGCAGCACTGGGCCAGGAGCCCCGTGGAGGTGGCCGCGTGCCCACGCTGAGCAGCAGCACTTCCCCGCTGCCACGGCTGGCGATGCCCCCCAATCCCCTCGCCACTGTTCCCCCGCGCCGAGGCGTGTGACGGCAGAGCGGTGCCACAGCCCATCCCTGGCGCTGCCCTCGCCTCACGCCCCGGCTGCAGGACCCCGCAGCCCCTGGCCGGGCCGTGCCTGGCACCGAGGTCCAGCCCCGGATCCTCCTCCACACGTCCCCACAGCTGCTCTGCTCCCCGGACCCAGCCGTGTGGGCAGGGGCAGCCGCTGCCAGGCTCCCGCGCTTACCTGGGGTGAGGCACCGGTGCCGGGAGAGGTGACATGTCCAGCAGCCCTCCGGCTGGGTTTTTATAGCCTCCAGATAGAGACAGAGCCCAGGAGAGCATTACTGAAACCCCTAACTCAGCACATGGCGGGGAGGAGGGACCGGGCAGAACAAAGGCGACGCTGCAGCTGCAGCGAAGCTGATGAGCCGGGACGCCGCAGCTCCCGCTGCCCCGGCCCGCTGGGCACGGGCTCTGACCCTGGCCCCCCAGCTCCGGAGCCAGGGCATCGCCCCTGGGGTCTGCCGGTGCTCCTGCCCCGTGTCCTGCCCCAGCGTGCGGCGGGGCTGGGACCATGCCCCCCAGCTCCGGCAGCGCTCCTCCTGCCCACAGGCAGCTCTGCCTGCCCCCGCCTCGCCCGGGGGCACCGGGGGGAAAGAGCCTGCTGCATCCACAGTCTGGGTACCTAAATACCTTCAAGCCTTGCTCACAGTGACCCCCCACCAAATCATCCCGGGGTCATGCGGGGAGAGCGCAGGGCTCCGCGGGCTGGGCACCTCGCAGGGGCACCCACACAGCCTGCCCGTCGGAGGGGGAGCGGTGGGGCGGGAGCCACAGGAGGCTGTTGGGCTGGGTGGCACAACCCGTGTTCCCAGGTAGTGCTGTGTTTTGGGATGGCCTTTGCCAGGGAACTGCCGGGTGGCTGAGCTGGAGCATCCTCCTTCATCCTCCGTCATCCTCCCTCCTGGCAGCCCTGGGCACTGCGGGGGAGGCAGAGCAGGCGAGGAGGGCAGCCGGGGGGGCTGCGCTGGCTGTCCCCACACCCGCAGCCCCCAGCAAATGGGCATTTATGCATTTGGCACAGGTTGCTTCCAGCCTCTTGCTGTGGCCTGACCTAAACTCAGCTTGCTGCTGGCCACCGGCGCGGTGACCACAGCTTGCTTGCTCTCCGTGACGTGCTCTGGCACTGGGACGTGGCAGTGCAGAGCCCGGGATGCGGCTGGATGCACCCACGGTGCCGCTCAGCGCCGGGCAGGGGACACAGCAGCAGGAGCTCCATGGGCAGCAGGACTCAGCGGGGCAGAACAAACCGTCGTGCTGGGCATGTGCCCGTGCCGGTGCCTGCCGGGGCCGAGCTGGGCCAGCTCCAGCCGTCTGCACCGGGGGGGAGGCTTGGGCAACTCTGCTGTGCTTGAGCTGGGCACCCCATGTGCCCCTCTGTGCCAGGGCGGGACGGTGCAGGACGGGATGGTGCAGCAAGGGTCTTCCCAAAGCGCCCGCAGCCAGCGGCAGGGAGGGTCAGTGGGGAGGGCAGAGGTTTAGTGTCCAGGGGCTCAGGAGCGGCCGAGGACAGTGCCCTGCTGTCAGCCCTCCCACAGCACCATCTCAGGGAAACTCACCGGGCTGCCCAGGCAGAGCTCGGTCCCTCTGAGCCCAGTTTTCTGATGCCCAGGTCCAAGGGTGCTGGGAGGGGAAGGGGAGCCAGGATGGGGCAGCAGGAGCAGGGGGGTGGGTGAGACCTCCGGTTAAAACACCCACCCTGGCTCGGAGGGGAAGAGAATGAAGCTTAAAATGGAAAACTGTCTAACAAACATGAAAACAAATGCAAATTGAAAGGCATGAATTGTAAAGAGCTGCCCAGTGTCGAGGTGAGAGACCAGCCCGCGGGGAGCGCCCAGGGCAGCAGCACCCGCACCCGGCCGTGCCTGCGCCATAAAACCGCGGGGGAAGGAGAAGGGATCAGCAAACACTTTGTGTGCGGGATCTGGGGCGATGGCCCGGCGGGTGCAGCTGGATCCCACCGCTGCTGGGTGACACTTCACACCTGAGAGGGACGGAAGACGACGGCAAAACCAAGGTCTCTGAGCTTTGTGAATGCACAGCCTTGGGTGATCCACTGGTGCTGGGTGCTGGTGCTGGGTGCTGCCAGGGGCTGGGGGCATGGGGAAGGACCAGGATGAAACCAGTGTGCAGTTATTTACACGATGAACAGGATCACAGCGGGCAAACAGGGAGAGCAGCTGATCAGAGGCTCACTGTGAGCTCGGGAAAGGTCCCCCCAAGGTGCCTCCCGGTGCGGAGAGCGGCCGTGGGGTGCAGGAGCTGCGGCACCACAGGCTGAGCCCCTGCAGGGACCGGTGCCCAGTGTGTCCCCATGCCCAGCGTGTCCCCAGCCAGTCCCCTCCGCCTGCCGTCAGCCTGAGGCACCGAAACCCCGCGTGGGATTTGGTGCCATGTGGTGTGGTGATGCCATAACTAGGGATGTACAGAATGAGCACGGGTTAAACGGGCTAAAAACCAGCCAACGTCCGTGCCAGGGGACGTGGTGAGCAGGGACAGCCCAAAGAAGAGCACCACTTCCAGGGCTGGGATAGTTTGGGAAGTGTCAGCTTTGATGACACGTCGTTTGGAAAAAAAACCCCAACTTGAAGCATTTCAAAACACTTGAGTCCTGCATCCTGGCATCTTCGGGGCAGCGCGCTCGGGCGTTTGCAGGCGTGGAGTGATGTTTAAAGCAAGTGATTTCATGTTCAGAGGGGAGAAGTGAGCACAGCGCAGCCACTGGGCTGGGCACCATGCGGCCACGGGGCTCGGGGCTGGGGCACCCTCCCCGGCTGCAGCGGTGCCGGAGCTGGGTGCGGGGGCGGTGGGCAGGGGAGGGCGGTGTGCCGGCGCTGCCGGGCCACGCAAGGGCTATATATGCCCTGTCGGGGCGGCCGCCCGGGGGGCAGCGGGTGCCGCCGCGCTGCAAAGTGGCACGGTCAGGTCTTCTGTTGTGCCGCGGGCACAAAGGAAAGTGCTGGGTTCAGCGGCTGGGCACGGGGCCGGGGAGAGGCTTCCAGCTCGCCCAGCGCTTTGCAGGATGTGATGACTGGGCGGCCGCGCAGACACTGATGAGCTGGCAGTTCCTTTGTGCGCCCGCCCGGGGGTCTGCCCTTGCCAGGCTATAAAGTGGGGGCCTCGCTGCACCCCGAAACACAAGCCCGCTCCCTCCAACAAGAAGCAGCAGCTGCCCAGGTAAGAAGATAAAGTCCCCGGGCACCGGGCTGCAGCCAGACCCGAGGCAGGGCGTGGGAAACGCAGGGTGTCAGCCATGGCCACCGCTGTGGTCAGCACGTCTGGGAGCACCCCGGTGCTCAGCATCCCACCACCCTCCGATCCCCTGCGGCCACTGGTGACACTGACCCGCGGGGCCCTCCTGGTGAGGGCAGGACCCCGCTGCCTGCGCCTGCCTGCACAACCTCTCCCAGCCCCAGCCGCCCACCCCGTTGCTGAGCCCCTCCATCCCGATATGACCGTCCCCGGGGCAGGACAAGGGCCTGGGTGGGTGGTGGGTGCCCACATCTGTGCCTCCCCTCTAACTCACTGCTGGCATCTCTGCCTGGTGCCCTGTCCCAGACTTGAGCCCAACACCGCGATGTCTGAGACCACAAAACCCGCTGCTCCCGGCCAGGCTGCGGAGGAGAAGGGAGCCCCACCGCCAACTCCATCCCTCGACCCTGCTCCCGTTGCAAACAGCAAGGGCGAGGAGCCCTCTGCAGAAGCCTTCAGGGTAAGCTCTGGTGCTCCCTGCGCGCAGGGACGCGGTCCTGGGGTGAGGGACAGTGGTAGCATCTCTGGGGCAGTTGGCAGGAGGAGAGCACAGGGGTGCCAGGGGAAGGACCCCGCTCTGAGAGCAGGAGGAGAGCGCAGATGATGCCGTCCCTCCTCGCTCTGCACCTCCCAGCCAGCAGCTCTCTGGGGACAGGATCTGGGCAGCCACTTGTGGGGCTGCTGCAGGAGGGATGCCCCGGGTGCCCCTTGGCCAGGACAGCTCGTTGGAGACCACAGGCTTTGGGAACGCTCCCCCTGGGTCATGGCGTCAGGGCTGGGTGCTGTCACCCGCTCCCTCTGGTCGCCCTCCACATGTGGGGGTCCTGCAGTGCTGCGGGGGGCGGAGGAGGAGGCTGCGGGTGACAGGGCCAGCACCAAAACACCGCGGTGACGCTGGGGCAGCGTGCCACCAAGGTGCTGCAGCGGGGCTGGGGGCAAGGGGCGAGTGATGCCAGGGCTCCGGCGACACTTCTGCACGTGCCAGGCCATGGTGTGGATGCAGTTCCTGGAAGAGCAGCTCCTTCCCAGCCTGGAGGGGGCACGATGTGGGCACCAGCACAGCGAGACGTGGCTTTGCAGCAGCAAAACTGGGGGCAGGATGAGGCCGTCTGGGAGCAGGGATGGCTGTCAGGATGGGACCCCGCTGTGCTCAGCTTCCCCGGGGCACCACACCTGAAAAGCAGTGGGGAGCCTTGGAGAGCCGAGGGGGATGCGTGGGGTGGGGGGCTCCTGCGTGCGGGGTCCGTGCAGGGACACCCTGCCCACAGCCCCCTCCCAGCGTGCCTGTCCCGTCCACCCCTTTCCCTCCACCCCCAGATCGTCGTCTTCGATCAGGAGAACTTCCAGGGCAGGCAGATGGAGTTCACCACCGAGTGCCTGAACCTGGCGGACCAAGACTTCGACCGGGTGCGCAGCGTCATCGTCACCTCCGGACCGTAAGTGACCCCAGCCACGGAGGGGACCGTGTCCCCGGGGATGCCATGGGGAGGTGGGGACATGGTCCTGGGGAGCAGCCCTGGGCACAGAGTGATGTGCAGGGGCATTTCCCTGCAGCCCGGGCAGAGAGCGGAGCAGGGCCAGCAAAGCTGGAGACCCCGGGTCTCCTTGAATGACACCATGTAGCACCGATGACAACTTTTTTATTAGGAACCCAGAATATCCAACTTTTCTTGAAATGAAAGGGGGATGGAGCAGCCCCAGAGGAGCTCAGGTGTGACACCTGGGTAGCGAAAGGGTGAAACTTGGAGAACAGAGCACTTAAGTGTCACTGGGGTCCTCAGAGTCTTCTTGGAGCCACTGGTGAGACTCTGTACCAAAAAAAACTTACTTAGGGAAAGACAAAAGTAAATCAACCCAGCTCAGCCTTAGAAACCAGTGTAAGGTCACGCTGCCTGCAGCACTCGAACACCTCTCCTGCCATCAGGAAAATACCTGGTGGCATCTGCAGAAATAGCCCCGTTTTGCAGGGAAATGGGAAGCAGCAAACGCAGGGCTGCTGTGGTGCCGAGGAGCCCCGAGCCTGGGACGTTCACAGCACACCCACAGCCTTGGTGGGTGCTGGGAGCCCGGCTCCGGCGCCCCCCAGGCTGGCAGAGCAGGAGAGGAGCTGCTGGGTGGCATCTGACCCGCTGTCTTGTCCTACCCCTCTCCCCAGCTGGGTGGCCTACGAGCAAGCCAACCTGCGTGGGGAGATGTTCATCTTGGAGAAAGGCGAGTACCCTCGCTGGGACACCTGGTCTAGCAGCTACCGAAGCGACTGCTTGATGTCCATGCGCCCCATCCGAATGGTGAGTGGCCCGGGAGCGGAGAGCACCCAGCGGGACCTGGCCAGGGCCGCAGCCGTGCTGCTCGGTGCCCCATCGCAGCGAGCTCCGGGGCTTCGGCTGCGCCACCCAGCACCTTCCCTCTGTCTTCCCCAGGAGGCTGAGGACCACAAAATCTCCCTGTACGAGTCTGCTGACTTCAAGGGCAACAAGATGGAAATCCAGGAGGATGACGTGCCCAGCCTCTGGGCTTACGGCTTCTGCGACCGCGTGGGCAGCGTGCAGGTGCCCAGTGGAACGTAAGCCGGGCCGCAGCGGCGGCTGCCTCCTGCCAGGCTCCCTGTCCTCCCCGCGCCCCAGCTTGCTGCCCGCTGATCCCGAGCACCCGCACGGGGCTCTCGGGCAGCCAGACAGCGCTGGGTGGCTGTTTTTGATGGTATAACCCATCACTCGGCGGGTCACACCCCGTGCACGGGAGGCAGGGGGGGCTCTGCTGGCTGCCCCCATGTCACTGCTGCCTGTAGCACCCGCTCAGGTGCCCTCTCTTTGCTTTCCCCGCAGCTGGGTCGGGTACCAGTACCCTGGCTACAGAGGCTACCAGTACCTCTTTGAGACCGGAGACTTCCGACACTGGAACGAGTGGTCTGCCTTCCAGCCGCAGATCCAGTCCATCCGCCGCATCCGCGACATGCAGTGGGACCAGAAGGGCACCTTCGTCACCCCCGAGGCGCCCTCCGACTGAGCGGGCCGCCTGCTAGCCCGGAGCCCCGGGCCCCGCGGGGCACCCCCGCCTCCCCTCGCGCTCACCTGCCCAGCACTTTCCTTGTACATTGCACATTCCCTGGATGTACTCTACCTTGTGAGGCAAATTAAAAAAACAAACAGACGACTAGAGCTGCTCGGGGGTGCACAAGCGGGGCCGTGGGATGCTCTGCCCCAGCCCCGCGCTGGAAGCCGGGTGGGACGTGGCAGAGGGTGACTCTCCCAGGGGGTCGCTCTCAGGCGGGACCCCCCCACGCTGCGGCTGCAGCGGGACAAGGGCGAGCCCGGTGAGAGCAGGAGCGTGCACAGGGCCGGGGGTGGCTGAGGCTCCTCCAGCCAGGCCTCAGCGGCCCCCGCGGGGTCCCTCGTGGCGGGGGGGCTCAGGTGGGACATAGGGGTGTCCCAGCTCCCTCCGTGCCCGCGGGGCGGGGGCAGCGGGGGCTCGGGGGGTCCTGCCGGTGGGTGCAGCAGCAGTAACTGCAGCCCATCAAAGACCCAGTTCACCGTCAAGGAGCTGGTTTTCCCCCCCGGGCCTCACCCCCTGCCCAGCCCCGTTCCCTCCCGGTGAGGCTCCTTCGGCGGCACCTTCCTGCGCTCCCGCGGTGCTAACTGACGCCCGCAGCGATCGCGGTGCCGGGAGCGCCCCGGGCTGCGCTGGGGGCCGGGGGCGATCGCTGGGCCGCGGGCAGCCGGTCCCGGAGCCCCCCCCCCCCCCCCCGCCCGGGGACCCGCGGGGAGCCCCGCACGCGTGTCCCGGGCGCGCGCGGACACCCGCGTGTCGCGTGACCCCCCTCCCGCGCCGTCCCCGCGCCCCTCCGGTGCCGCCCGCCAGGCGCATGCGCGGCGGGGGCGGTGCGGGGATACCGGCCCCTCGTGCGCGTGACGTCGCCGCGTCTCGCGCCGCTCCGGGCCGGCGGCGGCGGCGGCCCCGGTGAGTGGGGGGGGGGATCGGCCCGACCCGGTGGGGGCTGCGTGTGCCGCCCGCACCGCTCGGCACCGGCACCGGCACCGGTACAGTGACCCCCCCTCGCCGCCGCGGCGGCCGGCAGGTGACAGCGGCGGGGCTGCGCGGCGGGCGGCGCTCGGTAGCACCGGGAGGTGCGGGCGCTGGGAGCACCGCGGGCAGCGCTCGGTGGGTGGCGTGCAAGGTGCGCGGTGCGCGGTGCGGAGCGGCGTGGGATGCAGGGTGCTCGGTGCTCGGTGCGATGCAGGGTGCTCGGTGCTCGGTGCACGGAGCGATGCAGGGTGCTCAGTGCGATGCAGGGTGCTCGGTGCGATGCAGGGTGCTCGGTGTGATGCAGGGTGCTCGGTGTGATGCAGGGTGCTCAGTGCGATGCAGGGTGCTCGGTGTGATGCAGGGTGCTTGGTGCTCGGTGCGCGGAGCGATGCAGGGTGCTCAGTGCGATGCAGGGTGCTCGGTGTGATGCAGGGTGCTCAGTGCGATGCAGGGTGCTCGGTGTGATGCAGGGTGCTTGGTGCTCGGTGCGCGGAGCGATGCAGGGTGCTCGGTGCATGGTGCGATGCAGGGTGCTCGGTGCGATGCAGGGTGCTCGGTGCTCGGTGCGATGCAGGGTGCTCGGTGTGATGCAGGGTGCTCACTGATGTAGTGTGTGGAGGCCAGCGCTTGGTGCACAGCGCAGGGGCATGGCGTGTGGCGCAGGGTGCTCAGTGCAGGGTGCTCCATGTACCTTTTTTTTCCCCTCGTTCCTGCCTTCCAGCGCTCTCCCCTCTCCCCTGGTCTCCCCTGACACCCCTTTGGGAGCCCAGCGCTGGGCCGTGCCCTCCATCACTCGTGTCACCGTACAGACAGCAGCGCGGCGACCAGGCTTCAGCACACCGCCTGTCAGGAGGCACCCGCTGTCCGTCCGCCCAGGCACCCGGCGCTGAGCTCGGCGTCGGGGCTGCCCTCCTCTGCGGGGCGAGCGTGGCTGCCTGTGCCACCGCGGCCTGGGCAAGCGGCTGCGCCCATGGGCCTCGCTTGGCGTTGGCCTTGGCTTTTGGGATGAGCGGTTCTGGCAGCAGCTGAGGCCTGGGCAGCTGCAGCTTCTGTGGGGCGGCCGCGGGGTGCGGGTCCCCTGGCCGGGGGGTGCAGACAGGCTGTGTTGGTGCCTCGCAGCCCATCCAGAACATCGATGCTCTCCCTGCTCTGCCCGTCTGTCACCGAGCCGCTGCCCTGCGGTGCTGCGTGGTAGGGATGAGAGATCTGTGCTATTCCCGTAGCAAGCTCAATTCCCTGGGACTCGTGGCCGGAGTCTCAGTCCCTGGGGCCACTGGCAGCACGTTCCCACTGCCGGCAGCGTGAGCCGGGCCGCGATCTTCCATGGGAAGGGTATGGTTTGCATTGCGCGGGCCTTTGTTCTGTCCCTCGCTGTGTTTGTTTGCATGCTCGATCTCCGTCCAAAAAACATCTCACAGCTTGAAACCCCTTCGCACGCCTTCCTCTGCGAGCCGGAGCCCGGCCCCGCCAGCTGCTTGTACTTAACATACAGGCCGTGAGTCTGTGCTGCTCCCTCGTGCTCCGGTACTGAGCGAGGGTGAGGAGAGATTAACATGATTTGTGCTAACAGGTTTCCAAATTTGACATTGCTTTTCTGGGAATACCACAGCATGGGGAGCTCGTCAAGTGCCAGCGCAGGTTCAAACATTTCCTCGGAGCGGGGTTTGTAGCAGCGTGCCTGCAGCCTGCGCTCGGTGCCTACCTGCGTGTGGCAGAACACAGGTAGAATTACGTCCTCCACACCGGCGAGATGTCCCAGGCTGGGGACATGGAGGCAGGAGCTGCCATGGGTCTCTCCAGGACGCGGTTCACTGGTGGGCTCACCAGAAGGACAGGCAGGCTCGTGCCGCTGACGTTCTCTGCCTGGAGGTTTTAAAAACCATATTAGTAATTTCTGTCGCTATTTTAAGGAGATGCGTCCCAAGGCGGTTTGCATTACAGATTTGCTGAGCCTTCGGGGGGTGGCAGGAGCGCTACAAAACGCGGCGACTGTCAGGAAGATTTTTGGAGAGAGAAAACAAACACCCAGCAGGTGGTTTTATTTGGCACAGTACAGATGCATCTTCTGATGAATTTGTGATGCGTTTAGGAAGCCTCAGCCTCGTGCCTCCGCAGAGTGTGTTTCACTTTGGATTCCGCAGCCCTCCGAGCACAGGCAGCGAGCGTGCGGGCCGGCGGGAGAAGCTTGCCATGCTGTCCTCTGCACGCTTTGTTTCATGCCATTTTGCAAGCCCGTACTGTGCAGTTCTCCTAAACCCCTGTCTGCCTCCGGTGTCGCAGGGATTCTCCTCAAAAAAAACCCTATCTAAAGGTGAACGATGTTTTTTTTCCCCCTTTTCATCCCCAGTCCATCCTTTTGTGCTGGCCTCGCGGTGCAGGTGCAGGCAGGACCACGGGCTGGGTGACGCTGCCTGGGGCTCGGCAGGAGCGAGCGGCAGGTCCCACCAAGGAGCCACCCGAGCCCGTGTCCCCCTCGCAGGGGCTGCGGACAGGAACCGCTGGCAGCAGCGGAGGGTTGCTCAATCCCCAGCGCTCGGAAGTGAAGCAAGCGGCTGGTTCCCGTCGCGCGTTCCCAGGCAAGCGGGCCCACAGCGAGACCGCAAGCGGCTGCGGCGTCGAGGTGCTTCTCCATGGAGAAATGACCATCGGCTCCGGAGCCGCCGCGGTCACAGGCTGCTGCCGTGGGGCAGGGAGAAGCCGCTGGGGTTTTCCCAGTGCTCCTGTTCCTGCTCGGTGCTGGGGGTGGATCCTGCGGCGTGAGCGAGCGTTTGTGGTAGTGGCTGCGCCCAGACGTGCGGTAAGGGGGTGGGAGAGCACCCGGTCCCCCCGCGCCCTGGGCAGCTGTGCTCAGGACCGTGTGCTCGCAGGACTGTGTCACACCGGGAGCCGCAGGAAGCAGGGCAGGGACAATCAGAGAGGGGCCGTGGGGAGATGGGGCACAGCAGCATTTCGTCCTCACCTCGCTGCCCCCGGGGCGTGCAGCGTTACCCTCTCCTCAGCCAGTGCCTTCAGCCCTGGGGATGCCTGGTGTTGCTGCATGGGGAAATAAAATATTTTGATTTTGTTTCTTAAGCAAATTTGAGGTTTTGGGGTTTCTCTTGCAGAAGCAACCTTTTATTTGCAAATCATGATCTTTGTGCGTGCAAGAATGGAGCTTGTTGGGACTTACGGTTTGACATGTGGGTTTGGAAAATATTTTTTTGAAGACACTTCGTATTTTTTCTAGCAGTTCCTCTGACTTCTGTTCTTCCCTGTTGTATGGCGGGCTCTGACCACCCACGTTCACGTGGGGAATCTTTATTCAGTTTTGGGAGGGAAGAGTCGTGTTTGCACTGAGCGTGGTGAGTTAACACGGAGGCTGCAAACTCTGGCTCCCTGCGCCCCTCTCCAGCGGGGTTTCCTGGGACCTACCCTGGCCCGGGGGTGGGAGTTCAGGGGACCCCAATCAGAGGCGCAGGGAGGAGTGGGGTGACAGCTCCGTGCTTCGCGAAAGTCCCCGTCCAGCTCCTTGAGCCAGGAGGGGGGTGTGGCAAGCCCGTTCCCCCCTGGCTTTGCCGGAGCTTCACTGGGGTGGGTGCCTCCATCACCGCCTTCAGCCGGCAGCGTTCACTTCGGGCGTTTCATAATTAATAAGCCAGTTTGAGACAAAGGCTGTTGCCTTACGGAGAGGTTGGCACAAGTGGATGCTGTGGTTTCCATCGCCAGACGATAAAATGCCATCGCTGTGCTTGGAACGGGAGGCGGGTGGAGTGAAGATGCTGTAAATTGGTGGGATTCTTATGATGTCGGGAACGTTGTAGCGTTGAGCAGGATTGTAGAATGGTTTTCTAATCGCAACAGCCTCGAGGCAATAAACAAACAGTACATTTGTGCTGTGAAATGTCTGTCAGTTCTTTGTTGATGTGATTTAGAGCCTGTTAAAGCAGGCTGGCGCGCTGGGCGTGCATCCCTGGCCAGGCTCTCCGGGGATGCTGTGCCGGGGGGCTCGGCTGGGAGTGCGCTGCGTGGCTCAGGGCTTCCACCTCGCAGGCTCTGCGGAGCGAGAAAGCCGGTATTTGGAGCCGGTGTGTGCTGCCTTAATCCTCAGGGCATCAGATTCTGCTGGTTTATTTTTCTAGGTGCTCAGCAGTGAGAAGAAATTCCCCCGTGTCCCCCCCCGGAGGAGGGCTTTGTGCTTTGGGAGAGAAATGGTCTTTTGTGGAACCCCTCGCCCCTGCAGGTGTGAGCCAGCGACCTCCGGGCTGCAGGAGCGCGGCAGTCGTGGCGGTGCCGGGGTGGGCTGCACCGCCGGACCCTCGCGCCCTGCTGCTGCGGTGGCCACAGCGTCCGAGCAGAGGTGCCGGAGCAATGGCGAGCGCCTTCTGCAGCCAAAGGCCAAGGGGGGTGCTGGGGAGCTGGTGTCGTCGCAGGGACTCTGGCTGGTGCGTCGCGTTGAGCGCGCTCAGCTGCAGGGAAACGGGGCAGGACCCGCAAGCGCGGCAGCGTCGGCGTGCCCTGAGGCTGTGCTGGAGGCGAGCTGAGCCGGCTGGGTGCTAAGGTGCGAGCTTAAACACCCTGCGTGTGGTTTGGGTGCTAAGATGTGTGCTTAAACCCTCGTTCTTGCAGCCTTTTGACTATTCCCATTTTACTTGGGATGGTGTCAGCGGTGCAAATGCCGACAGTACTGTGTGTTCTATTTGGGGATTTTCAAAGGGACACGGAACCCTGAAGTGCTCTAAAATCCACGTATTTTTACTGGGATTGGCTTCTGATTCCTCTCGATAGGCCTGGGCTCGTGGCCTGCGGTGCATCTTTAGCTTTGATAAGCAAAAACAGTTCTGCTGTTGCTGTTCTCACCACTTGGTGGCCTGAAAGCAACTGTTCCAGAGCTTAATTTCATGCATATAAAAGTGGGCTCCTCTCTCACCGCCCAGAGCCTCAGGCCGTCGCTCCCCTCCAGCAGAGGTTTGTGCAAAGCTCCTGTTTGGCTGCGAGCGGCTGCAGGGTCGATAGGGGTGGGCAGCGAGGCGCAGGGGGGTTGGACCCTGCTCCCGCGGGCTGGCCGTCCCGCGGGATCGATGCTGGCTGTGCCGGGGGGTGGATGAGCCGTGGGTTGTGCAACGGGGCTGACGCTGCGCTCGGGGTGACCTCAGCCGTCCCCTCGCTGCCTCCGAGGGCCCGCAGCAGCGAGCGGAGATCCGTGCTTGCTCCGTGCTTGCTGCTCGTCAGCCTCTTGGTGAATGTTTTAAAATTTGCTGTTCAGCTTTCGCTCAGGCTGCTTTGAAACTGAGAGGCAGAAACACCCCGTGCGTTGCGTGCCGGCAGCCCGTCCCTTCCCACTCCTCACCAGCCCCGGCCGGCTCTTCCTGGCTTTCCTCTCCTGGGGCTCGTTTGACCCCTCTCCTGTTTGCTGCTGCCTCCTCAGGACCTGAGCCCCTCTGTCCTGCCCAGGGCGATGCCTTGGAGTCGTCGGGCGTTCTGAAACGTGCCTTAGGAGTTGCCACCAGGAGAGACCAGGAGAAGCACGCCTGCCGCCGGTGACAGCCCTTCCACAGCGGTCACCCCCAGGCAAGCGGTGTTTGTTTTTGTGTCGCAGCCGCGTGTGAATTAACTGGAGACTATCAGTTAAGTGATTAAATTTTGCTGATTTGTAAAGATGTGAGCTAGATATATGAGGCTGTTTCTTGCTGACTACAGCTTGTGCTGCTGCTCCGCCACAAAGACATCTGCAGTTCCTCATCCTTTTATTAAGCACCGACGATTTGAGCTAAAATTTTCCAGGCCACACCTATGTCCTTTGGGGAAGTCGCAGTTAATAGCGATCATTTCTGGGAAGGGTTTAATGAAAAACGCATTTTTTGATGATATTGAGCTTCTCGTAGAGACTGGTTTTGTTGTTTGTTTGTAACGCTTTGCTGCTTTAAAAATGGACTTGAGACATTGCTTCATCCCTGCAGACGGTGCACAGCCCCCTCGCTCCGGCGGCCCCGGCTGCACCGACACGGCGCTGTGCCGGCTCGCAGGGTTGCTCTCTGGCAGCGGCGGTGGTTTGCCCGTTTCCCAGCAGCAGGTGAAGGCGGGCACGGAGGCTGCAGCCGTTGGTGCTCGCTCGGCCGCGGCGTCCGCCCGCTGCACAGCCCCGCGCGGCGGTGGGAGGCGTCAGGAAGGAAGTCTGCAAGCGCGTGTGTGTCTGTGTGTGCCCGGGCAAGAGCTGGAGCCGTTTCCGGAGCGGGGTGTCTCAGGGCTGAGCTGTTAAACCACCGCTGCTCCGGGCATCACAACGCTCGTGGCACTGCACGGGCGCAGCCGGGGATGCAGCTGCTGCCCCGCGGACCTGCAGCCTCGTCCAGACCTGACGTCCCGTGGTCGGTGGAGGCCAGACCAGGGTTGAGCAGAAAGTGTTGCGGGGAAGGAGGGTGATGCGTGCGCTGTGGATAAGCTCATGCTGGGTGGAGTTTCCCTCTGGTTTCTAATTAGTGCTAAAGTGGAGGGTCTGTGTGACGTTCGATGGCAGCTGGGCAGGGGAGGAGGAGGCTCTTGGGTGGCTGGAATAACAATTAGTGTCCGTACTGGAAATGTTCTCAAAAACATCCTCTGAGGCCGGGACACCATCATGCATCAAGGGGGAGCTGGCTGCAGGAAGGGCCCGGCTGCAGCGGCCCCACGACGAGCCCGTGGTCCCGTGCACGCGCTGTGAGCCTCGGAGCAGGGTGCCATCCTGCCTGCCCGCCGGGTCCTGGTCCCTTGGCATGCTCCGCTGCAGCACGGCCCCGGGGTGATGGCTTTGCTTGGAAACCTGCAGCCCTGCTGGGATGGGTACCCCCTGCTGCTGCCCTCCCGTGCCTTGAGGAGGGTGTTCTGCAGGGACACGGCTGCTGCAGCGCCGGCAGGACCTGGGCAGGACCCCCGCACCGGCGTGCTGGCACCGGGATGCTCTGCGCTTGCAGGGCAGTTTCAGCCGAGGCGCTGCGGGCGGCTGCTGGGCTCCCAGCATGGGTGCCGTCCTCGTGGGCGCAGGTGTCGTGACCCTGTGTGAAACCTGGCGTTTGGGCCGACACGTGGGTTTTGGTTCCCTGCCTGGTGGGGTCTGTGTGCTGCGAGGGGCCGGCGCTGCTGCCGTGGTGGGGAGGCTGGAGAGAGATTTGTTCCTTGGGCTGGAGCTGGGGAGATCCGGGCAGCGTGGGCAGCTCCTGGCACAGAGGTTGGCATCCCTGTGACCCCTCCTGGAGGCACGAGCGTGACCTGGGGAGTCCTCTGGGCCCCATCTCCTTGTGCTGTCACTGGTGTGGTTACTATAGCCTGACTTGTGCCTGATTTCGGCGTTTGTACCAAAGCCTGCGGCAGGCGAGTCTGCAGCTGCGTCCTCTGGGACGGGCTCGTGTGCAGTGGCAGCGTGCCATGCTCGCACTGCTGTCCCCTGGGCTTTGAGCATCCCAGCTGCTCCTGTCCCCCTGAGGCTTCTCCCTTCCAGGGGCCTTCACTTCCTAAAAGAGCAGCTGCCCTCCCGCTTCCCTGCGTTCCTCCTGGCTTAGCCCTGTGAGCCAGGACCACCTTAGCGCTGGGCTCGGAGGGAGGCTGTGGGCAGGAGGGGTGCGTGCGGCAGGAGCAGGCACCGAGGAGGAGAGCATCGCTCCTCACCGCGCCTGCAGATGCGTGTGATACATAAACAAATTGTCATCCTGGCTTTTCTTCCCCCTTAGGTATTTTCGTGGCCACCTGGGGTTCAGCATGAAGCTTGGCTAGCAGCAAAATGAACTTCCCAGGGGAAGGTAAGCACATATGGACGGCACGGGCCAGAGCAGATGATTGCCCTGGGGTGCTGGGCGTGGGCTGGTGAATATTTCAGGTGTCTCTGTGCACCGCCACTGATGCCCCGTTTACATTGCATTGCTGACAAGAAACGGTTTGAGCCTTGTTTACACTAATGTCCAGTCAGCCTGCGAAAAAAGGAAGGCTTTCTACATGTGGGTCCTCTTGTGTCCTTGTTTGTCGCTGCTCTGCTGTCACTCCCCCGCCAGCCCCCCTCCTCCCCCCAGCTCTCTGCTCTCCGTACCGGCCTTGCCCTGGTTGCGGTCAGGGACGGAGCCCCTGGCTGTGGATCACAGCCCGTCCCTGTCCTGCAGCATCCGAGCTGCACCCGGGAGCTTCAGCCCGGGGCTGGCTGCTGGCACTTTGGTTTCTGCTCCCTGTCACCAGCTGCAGTGGTTTTCAGTCCCTGCCGTGATGTGACAGAGAAGCCCCTGAGAGCTCCCTAATTCCTGCCGCAGCGGAAAGCTCTTGGAGCCAGCTTGGGCCTCTGAAGGACTAGAAGGTCGTCTCTGATCAGACAGCTGTGCCACCTCATTATGCCATGATATTTTCCACCAGATATCTGCTGTGGAGGAAATTATCCATCCCTCTTCTCTCATGACTAATGAGCCTCATAAATTTTGGGAAAGTCTTAGTGGAGGATTGCACAAAAGAGTTGAAAATAAGCCGGGATTGTTTGTGGTTGCTCAGCAGACCGGAGTCGAGCACGCTCACGGGAGCTTGCTCAGCCCGCCCGGGTGTGCTGGGGTAACGCCGCAGGAGAAGCTGGTTCTGCTGCAGCCCCCCCGGTGCCCACGGCTGCCAGGCAGGACGGGAGAAGCCGTGCTCCCCGACGGCAGCCATTGGCACCTGCCTCTCTGCCTTTCCTGCTGCCCGCAGCGGAGCAAGAGCTTCCCCGTGCTGGTGGCGTTGGGTGGGCAGTGGTGGGGCCGGGCAGGCAGGATGATCCCCAGGGACACGGCGCTTTGCCCCGCCGGGTGCTGCCGGAGCGGGGCCGGTGCTGCAGGCTCCCAGCCAGCCTCCTGCTTCACACAGCACAGTGAGTGAGTCCCTTTGTTCCTCTCCGGTGGCACTGGGAGCATCTCGGTGGGAACTGCTCCCTGTAAGCCGTCTTTGCAAAGAACAGAGCACTTCTGTGCTCCCAGCCTCCTGTTTAAAGTGCAGATCTTTCCTGCTAATTAGCCTGCCTCGCTCTGCATAGCCGTAATTATTCCAGTTGGCCTTAAATCCTGACTGCTCCAGCTACAATGCATTGAAATGGGTCTTGTGGCATTTGCAATTATTTTGAGGGTGAACATTTGAATATATTTACATGACTGAAACAGATCAAGATAGCAGGAAGGAGCAGACTTGTCTTTTTAATGGGTCTGACTCTGTGCTTGGCGCTGCAAAAACGCCGGAGCTGTTTGTCGTTTCCTCTGATTTACATCTAAACAAATGGGGCAGCGTTTGACCTTTATGTGGTATCTGGGCCTGCATGTGAAGCTGTTTAACCTTGGTGTGTTAACCGAGCCGTTGGCCAGGATGTTAACCATGGTGCTAAAGAGCCACAAAAATAACTTTTGGTGGTGATGTTACTTTGCTGCTGGGATGGGAAAAAGCATGCCTGGGTGGGCAGAGAGGCGAGAGGTGACCCCATGGTTTGAGCAGAAGTGGATGGAAGCAGAGTGGGTGGACGGTGAGCAGCGGAGCGCTTCGCCAGTCCGGGTGGGTGGAGTGGGATGTCAGGGGTTGGAAGGGAAGGGAGCGAGTCCTGGAGCACCCGGCCGGTTCTGGGGCTGCCTGTGCTGGCAAGTAGGGCAGGGGCAGGGAGGCTGCCTGGCTCTGGGGCGGCTCTGCTGCCTGCTCCCTGCCTGCTCCCTGCACAGAGGGGCTTTGCAGGGGCTGCTGCTAAATGTGCTCTTTCATGGAGAGGAGAAAAAGTTTTTCTGAAGCAGTTCTTTGGATTGTCAGCAAAACAAAATGCGTGGACGTCCCGTTCCTTCCACTCCATTCAGCTCCCGCCCCAGCCACATAATCACAAAGATCACGAAATCCCTGGGTGAGCCCAGGGGAGGATTGCAAAACCTGCGCTCACAAATGAGGCAGCAGGGGGGAGGGCATGGGGAGCGGTGCCAGCGTTCGCAGGAGTCCCTCCCGGGCAGAGCAGGGGACTCGCAGAAGCTGCAGGCTTCCTGCTGGATATCCCACCAGGACACAGAAACCCCAGCTGCCTTAATGCCAGGTGAAGTCTTCAAGGATTTTTATGTAAGGTCAGTCTCCAGAGGAAGGGTGTTTAACGCTGACTCTGTGTTGCTGTTAGCCTTCAGATGGTTTAATTTCTCAAAGTGTTTCATTCTGGTGGGTAACTGCTGCTCCTGACTCAGACCCTTAACATTTGCGTGAGATGCTTTTGTTTTTCTCTTGTGTCAGCTTTCCCCCCTCTGCTGTGACAGCACATGGAAACTAAGGAGAATGTAGGAAGGACTCAGGTGGCTGAGAGAAGTGAGAAGACAGTGGTGTGCTGAGCTCAGTTTTGGAAGGAAGAAGAACTGCAGGGGGGGTTTGGGCTTCACCTGGGGTGGAACAGACTCTCTGTAAAGATTTTTTTTTAAGGACTGACTGGGTACGCCTGGCCCCTCCTCTCCGAAACGTTCCTGGAGCTTTGCTCCACCTGCAAACCTGTGTTACTGGGTTCACACACAGTCTAGAAATAATCTCTTTGGGTGTGCTCTGCGACAGACTTTAATTACCTCCTGGGTAGAAGGCACCTAGCCTGGAAATTGCTGATAAGTGAAAGAGATGGTGAAGCCTGGGATGGTGTCAGTGTCCCGAAGGAGCCAGGCTGGATGCTGAGGTGCCACCAGGACCAGGCTAGATTGTGGATCCTGCTCCTCTGACTGTGCTGTGTTTCTCTTGCAGATGCCCGTTGGGTTGAACAGTTGCTAGCTGAAAGCTGAAGCGTGGTCACCAGCCTGTGCGGAGGAGAACAGGATGCGGGTCACCATGAGGAGGGTGTTGCTGGTGGTGGGCTCGGTGATCGCCCTGATGGTGACACTGCATCTCGGCCAGCAGGTCCTGGAGTGCCAGCAGGTCCTGAGCGAGAGGAGGCACAGGCTGATGAGACCCGAGAACGAGGAGCTGGTCATGGTGGACTCCAACCACGTCGAGTACCGTTACAGCAAGGAGATGCCCTTGATATTCATTGGGGGGGTCCCACGGAGCGGCACGACCCTGATGAGGGCCATGCTCGATGCCCACCCTGAGGTGCGCTGCGGAGAGGAGACCCGCATCATCCCCCGCGTGCTGGCGATGCGGCAGGCCTGGTCCAAGTCGGGGCGAGAGAAGATGCGCCTCGACGAAGCGGGGGTGACGGACCAAGTTCTGGACGCCGCCATGCAGGCCTTTATACTGGAAGTGATCGCCAAGCACGGCGAGCCAGCCAGGTATCTGTGTAACAAGGACCCCTTCACGCTGAAGTCCTCTGTCTACCTGTCCAGGCTGTTCCCTAATTCCAAGTTCCTCCTGATGGTTCGAGACGGACGGGCTTCGGTCCACTCCATGATCACGCGGAAGGTGACGATCGCCGGCTTCGACCTGAACAGCTACCGAGACTGCCTGACCAAGTGGAACAAAGCCATCGAGGTGATGTACTCCCAGTGCCTGGAGATCGGGCGGTCCCGCTGCCTCCCCGTCTACTACGAGCAGCTGGTGCTGCACCCCAAGCAGTCCATGCACGCCATCATGAAGTTCCTGGACATCTCCTGGAGCGACACGGTGCTGCACCACGAGGAGCTGATAGGGAAGCCCGGCGGGGTGTCGCTTTCCAAGTGAGTGTCTCCTGCCTCCGCTTTTCGAGGAGCGTTTTCGTTACACGGAGCAGGTCAAGGCTAAAACTGGGGGCAAAGATGCGTCGCTTGTGTTCACGCATACTTTTCAGGGGTAGAAGTCGCAGCACATCCAGTTTTGCTGCAGTAGATTTTGTGTTTCTGAGTAGAAGACAGCTGGAGTACCAGCAATCTGTTGTCCCCAGCAGAGCAGCTTGTCAGGCAGGGATTTTAGGAGCAGGTGACTCTTTTATTCATCTCTCTTGACAGCGCAGAAATGATTTTGGTCTCTAATTTGAGAACTGCTTGCTCAGAAAATGAGCTCTTTAATGCCTCTTTTCTCCACCCGTCCTCAAATACCTCCTTACCACAATTAGTTTTGCTGCTAATGAATGGCTTTCAGTGGTAAGCAGCAATTCTTGCCAGGTTTGGTGGTGGTATTGCAGAATAAAAGAAATACCTGCTCTGTGGAGACACACCCCAGCGCTCCTCCTTGCCAGCTGCCCGTCTGTGTGCCGGGGGGTGCTTGCCTTCCCCCACCTTCTTCTCCTCTTTTAATGCTCTTTATTTCCTAAGCGGAGGCTTAAGTCTAATGTAGCAAAATTTAATCCGTGGTGTAAGGGAACCACGCAAGCAGGCTCAGGATCGCAGCCTCTGTGCACGTTCATCCCTCTTAGGATGCCATGTCACCTGTGCCGTGCAGAGTGTGGTTCCCTTTGACTGGAGTCGAGCAGGCGGCTGCTCGCCCTGGGCCAGCGTCCCGCTGAGCACGGGGTGCAGAGGGGGCTGTACCTGCGAGGGGCTCGCTCCTCGCGGGGTTTGGAGGGCAGGGAGCACGGCCGCGGGGAGCAGTCCCAGTGCCCTTACTCCAGCCAGACTGGGAAGGCGGCGGTGGTGGAGGACAGAGAGCTGCAGGCTCCTTTGATGGCTGAAGCAATGATTTATTCAGGGCTTTCAGCACTATTTGCTCAGAGCAAGTTTTGCTGAGGTTGCTTAAACGCAAGTTTTTGGCAGTGAAGCTGGCTGAGGGCTCTTCTGTCCGAGCCCAGTACACATGTGAAATCCAACTGTAGTGTCTTTTTTTTTTTTCTTTACTGTTTTTCCCCAGGATAGAAAGATCAACAGACCAGGTTATCAAGCCGGTGAACATGGAGGCGTTATCTAAATGGATCGGGCACATCCCAGGGGACGTGCTGCAGGACATGGCCCACATCGCACCGATGCTCGCCAGGCTCGGCTACGACCCCTACGCCAACCCGCCCAACTACGGCCACCCCGACCCCTTGGTTGTCAACAACACGCACAGGGTGAGTGTTGCTGCCATTTGCTTAGTGCTGACATGGGGTCTGTGCACCCACAGAGCCCTCCGGAGCAGAAGGGGCTGCTGAACCGGATCAGAAGAGAGCAGGGGAGAGGACACAGTTTTCCTTTTGGGAGACCGGGAGCGACAGACTCGTGGTCACGCCGAGATGATTTCAAAACAGATGCGTGCGGTAGATTGAGTCTGGCGTGGCTCACACTGACAATGCTCCCTATGATTTTGTGGTGGTGTTTGTTTCTTCTGGCGTGGCAGATACAGCCCTGTCCCTCCCCGATCCCGCCCCGCGCTCGAACCCGGGCGTGGGAGTTGCTGGGGTGGCTGATGTTGTCGGGGTGCGCAGCTGTAGGCCCTAGGCGGGCTGCTCTGGCCCCAGGAGGACGCGCAGGCTGTGCCGTGCCCGTGGGTGGCTCCCCAGCCGCTCCCACGGGGAGTGTGAGTGGAGGCTCGTAATGCACTTGGGCAAAACCAGCAGATTTTTTTTTTTTTTAGAATATTGACTCATGTCCCTGGAGCAGAACTGGAAGGAAGAAGCTGCAGAGCCACAGCCAGCCACTCCTCCCAGACAGAGGGAGTTTCTCGTGCTTTGGGGTGGACTGGTTCCTCCCCGGCCTGAGGCTGGACTCTGCAGCTCCCCCAGCTTTGCATGTGCTCCCCGTGACGGTGCCCTTGGACGAGGTGTCCTTTGTCACACCGGTGGGAGCAGGGGAACGCCTGCGGGTAGGACCAGTCCCTGTGGTGCCATGTGTGGGTCGTGGGCAGGCAGGCAAGTGGCAGCACTGACCTGGAAGGTTGGAAGAGCTTCCCTGGAGCTGGACCGTGCTCTGAGTGCTCTGGTCTCTCACAGCTCCTCCTTGCTCTCTCTGCCTGCTGAGAGCTGTTCTGGGACACGGGGGATTTGGGTGAACATCTGCTCTGGGTAGGGTTAGGGACTCTCTGGGTCTCTGACAAGGACCTTTCAGTACTTCTTGAGATGAATTTGAACAACTGGCATGATGGTAAAGACCAAAATACTCTTCCCCTCCCAGGCTAAGAGAGGAACCAGAGAATTGCTTGTGTCAGTTCCCTGCCCCAGCAGGATGCTGCTCCCTGTCTTTGCTTACAGTCAAGAAGGAGGAAACCTCCTGCTTTTGCCCCAGTATAGCACCATGACATAGAACAAACGCCCATTGGGATATTTCAGCTGGTTCAGGGACACTGGCCCACAGGATGGGGTCATTGAGGTGGACGTGCCGCTGTTCATAGAGCCACTACCCCCGAAGGGTCACTCCAATTTTCTTTTTTCCGTAGGTTTTAAAGGGGGATTATAAAACGCCAGCCAATTTGAAAGGTCATCTGCAGGTAAGAGTCTGGTGTCCCTTGGAGGGCTTTGCCCTGTGTGGTTAACCCGGGGTGCCTGGTCCCTTGCTCCCTCTTATGGGCATTTGCGGGCTGGGCAGCCAGCTGTGGGAGGTGTCCCTGCTCTCCTGCCTGGCTCCATGGGGCGATGTGTCTGTCTGTCCTGCTGTGCACCGCTCCCACCCTCCACGCCTTCGTTGTTGATGTCCTCTGTATTCCGTGCTCCTCGGATCCTGCTCATTCATCTCTGCCACCTCCTTCCTGGTGTGCTCGTGTGGATGGTGTCGTGCTGTGGAGTTCTGTGTTCACTCATCAGACTCTTGTGCTTTTCATTCTCTTGCTTTATCTCTGTTCCAAAACTCTTAAAAGTTTTCATTGCCATGGGTCTTGCCTGCCTTAGGGCAGGGTGGCTTCTCTGATTCACAGGTTACGGATAGGTCTTCTAGTTCTTGTACTTGAGTGGTTGTCTTCAGGTGTCAAAAATACACCGTGGGGCTCCCTCCCTAAAGAGCAGTGCTTGAAAACAATAAATAAGCATCTTTTGTAATGCAGAGCTGTCCAACAGCCCTTGCACTTACAGGCTTTAAAAAAAAAGACTTCTTGACTCTGCACAAAGCGCTACCTGCACAGTATGGAGATGCAGTAGAATGGTGTTGATGCTTCAAGCAAAGGTGCCAGGTTCTACCTGCTCAACGTGTGGTCTCCTAAGGAAAGCAGGGGGATTGAGCTGCATCACCGGTGTCGGGCGAGAAGATGCAGGGCCCAGTCCCAGACGGAGGGAGCAGGGCTGCTGGGGAAGCGAGTGTGCAGTGGCTGTCACTGCGAGGGGTGATGGCCGCCCAGGGTGGGTTGTGTTGCCTGAACAGGGGGCTGCAGTCTCATGGTAATGTCTGCTGGCTGCTGGTTCTCTGCCCTTGTGCTGCTTTCTGTGTCCTAAACATTTAATTTTATTTCTGCTGGGAACACAGCGGGATTGTTTTGAGGTGCAGATGGTGGCTTAAAAGCTGACCCTTCTGTTTCTGGGTTATTCTAGGTGACTCAGAACACATCATCTTCTCACTAAGAAAATTAATGATTTCCAGGTAAGACCTTGTACTTCACTTTGGGACTCAGGCAAATCTGGCTGCATTGCTCCAGGGTTAGCATTTGGCTTGTGTAATTTCTCATGCCTGTGGATTATCCGGGCTGCTCCAGGCACGCTCGTTATGCGAATGATCCCCTTCACAGTTGCCTTAGGTTTTCAGAGCAGTACCGTTACGTGAGACGATTTGTCAGAAATTCTTTTTCTGAGCTCTGGAAACAGGCTTAGCTCAGCAAAATCGACATCAGCCGCTTGGGAGAGTTAGTGCTGACTGTCCCTGCGGGGAGCAGCATTGAAACGGGATGTGGAAACGTGTAGATGAGCTGAGCTGCTCCCCAGCTGCCTTCTGGGACGTGCCGTGGACCCGCGGAGGGGAAGATAAAGCAGTTGCATCTGCTGTCAGTTTGGAAAGACAAAGCTGCTACCCTGGGTTTCTGCTCCAGATACAACTGTTGATATGTTGTGTGGTTTTCCGCCTCTCTTTTCAGCTAGCTGCTACACTAAAACATAAAATGGCATTTTCCTTCTAAAAATGACCCTTTAAAAACTAGTCTCTATGTAAAGAAGTTTCTATTCTTTTTCTATAGTACATATAGTTTCTATGTATTGTGCTAAAAAAAAAAATCAGAAGCACTGAGTGAGATTGCTTGTGTGTGACCGGCTCCTTTTCTGAGCCTGTGTGTTTCTCCCTTCCAGAATGCTGCAAATGGCCTTTTGTTGTCCAACAACGAAGAGTTTGCAACGGCACCAGTGGAAATCGGTTATCCAAGCATATTGCTTGCTAATACTATTGCCAAAACGACTGCTACGCGAGGGATGTGTTTGCATTTATTTGCAAAGGCCGAACATCGGACACGCCCGGCACCCATCGTCCGCCGTTTCCGAGCGCTCCGTGGTGAAGCTGTCGGTGGAAATTCGTATATATGGCGGGGTGTCTGCGTGCCCCGGGGACAGACGTGGCGTGCCGTGGCCGGAGGACTCCTTAGATCGCGGTTACATGTCTCAGAAATCTGCTCCCTCGCTGACGGGTCAGAAATGGCTCTCCAGGCCTCGTGGGGCCTTTGTGGTGCAAGTGACCCCCCTGTCCCAGCCCTCCCCTCACTGTGACTTACAGAGGCTATTGCAGAGTTAATATATGAGCCCACCCCCCGCCTCCTTCCCTCGTTGCACATAATTAAAGTGGTGTTTTAATAGCGCAGGCTCTGCCCCGCCTCCGGCCGGGCCGCCAGACCATAGAGGAGCCGCTGCCAGCGCGGCCCTGCAGAGGCCGCTCCCTCCAACTCTATGGTTGTGGGCGGGGCTTAAGCGGCGCGCGGGGGTGCGTCACCGGAAGGAGACGGTTCGCTTCCGGTGGCGGCGCCGCAGTTGGGCCGAGCGGGGCCGGGGGCTGCGGGGAGTGGTGCGGGGGGGTCCCCGCAGGAGCCATGTCAATGTCGCACCTGTACGGCACGGACGGGGAGGATGGCGTGGAGATGGAGAACTTCGAGGTGTCGGAGTGGGACCTGCAGAACGAGTTCAACCCCCACCGGCAGCGGCACCGGCAGACCAAGGAGGAGGCCACGTACGGCGTGTGGGCCGAGCGCGACTCGGACGAGGAGCGGCCCAGCTTCGGCGGCAAGCGGTACGGGCCCGGCGGGGGGCAAGGGGACCCGAGGCGGGGGGCAAGGGGACCCGGGCCGAGCCGTCCCCCGCCGCCCGGGGCTGCGCGTGTGGCGGCCCCGGCTGTGCCCGCCCGGGGGTCCGCTGAGCCGCGCGGGCAGGGCCGGGGTCGGTGCCCCGTGTCGTGGGGATTCCCAGGCTGTAAACGCCCCCCTGAACAGCCCGGCCTGGGACAGGGGCGGCCGTGGGGCGCCCAGAGCCGCCTGCGGGGAGTTTGAGGGTACAGGCGTGCCCCCGCTGCCCCGGGGGGAAGAACAGTTATTTCCTGGGGAAAACAGTCTTAAACTGCGCATCATTTTTTAATATTTCATTTTAAGGGGTGGTCTAAGGCATAGCAGTCACCAGGCTTCTGCGGGAATGTGCACTGGTCCCCTGGAACAGAACTGGCTCACAGGTCTCGTTTCGGTGTAGCTCCAGGGATTACTCGGCCCCTGTGAACTTCATCAGCGCCGGGCTGAAAAAGTCAGCGGCTGAGGATGTGTCAGAAGATGACTCTGATGAGGACGAAAAGCCTGTTAAGCAGGAAGAAGCCCCCAAAGAGTTTGTGCCGAAGAAGTTAAAAACAGTGAGTTATCCAGGAAGTTTTCAGTTCTCTGTAATATATTTATGAAACTTAGGCTGAAACAATAGTAGAGCACTAAAGAAAGAAGAGAAATAGTTAAAACCAGAGAACCACACGTGACAGCGTGCAGTTAAGGGAGGTGTTTGCTCTGTCTTGTGGAGCGATTCTGATGTATCATTGTGTGTCCTTGGGAACATCAGTCCCTTTGGGCCCTTTTATTTTCCTTAATATTCTCTTTGTTCAGTTGAGGTTAAAATAAAAAGTGTCCGTGGTTTACTTCCTTTCTTTGGGTAACAAAACTTCCAAAGATTTTTTTTAACCTTATAGAACAGTAGAAGTCTGAGCATGTTATAGATTAAAATTCAAATTCTTATTTTCAGTTACCAAACACAGAAAGAATCAGGAATCAACTTCGGCTAAAGGCAGTGGTGGAGGCTAATAGCTGGCAGCTTGTCACTCTTAAGCTTGTCAAGACTTTCCTTTTCCATCTAAGGAATTTCAGGGAAGTCCTCAGGTCTCAGGCAGCTTACATGGATGCACAAGTCAGGACACAGTGAGCTGTGCAGTGTGGTGACAACTGGACCACTTCTGGGAAGAACCTTCCTTTTGAGTGAAATTATACAGAGCTTGGTTATTATGATGCCTCAAGGTTGTGTGGGTTTGTTTGTTTGTTTATTTTAACAGGGTGGTAATTTCAAGCCCAGTCAGAAAGGCTTTGTAGGGGGGACAAAATCTTTCGTGGATTTTGGCAGCTGGGAGAGACACACTAAGGGAATTGGGCAGAAGCTTCTCCAGAAGATGGGTTACGTCCCTGGAAGAGGTCTCGGGAAGAATGCTCAAGGTACTGTGATTGTGTGTCTGGTTGGTTATTGTTAACCAGTAACTGGGAGGAGAGACTGGATTCTTTAAAGTGCTGCCATCTCCAGGTGGCTTACAATTTCACACTTGTTTTCTTGCATCTCTTGCAAGTGATCTGGGCTCTCATGGGTTGACAGTTGGCTCATATTGAGTCAGCCGCGTGCCCAGGTGTCCAAGAAGGCCAACAGCATCCTGGCTTGTGTCAGCACTAGTGTGGCCAGCAGGACTAGGGCAGGGATCATCCCTCTGTACTGGGCACTGGTGAGGCTGCACCTCGAATCCTGGGTGCAGTTTTGGGCCCCTCACGACAAGAAAGACCTTGAGGTGCTGGAGTGAGTCCAGAGAAGGGCAACGGGGCTGGGGAAGGGTCTGGAGCACAAGTGTGATGGGGAGCAGCTGAGGGACCTGGGGGGGTTTAGTCTGGAGAAAAAGGAGGCTGAGGGGAGACCTTCTCGCTCTCTACAACTGCCTGAAAGGAGGGTGTAGCGAGGGGGGGTCGGTCTCTTCTCCCAAGTACCAAATGATAGGATGAGAGGAAACAGCCTCAAGTTGTGCCAGGGGAGGGTTAGATTCGATATCAAGAAAAATTCCTTCCCCGAAAGGGTTGTCAAGCGCTGGCACAGGCTGCCCAGGGCAGTGGTGGAGTCACCATCCCTGGAGGGATTTAAAAGCCGTGTAGATGTGGTGCTGAGGGCCATGGGTTAGTGGTGGCCTTGGCAGTGCTGGGTTATGGTTGGACTCTATGGTCTTAAAGGTCCTTTCCAACCAAAACGATTCTATGATTCAATTGTATTTAACTTAAAATAGGTCAGTTTTATGCTCGTTATTTTGCAAGAGAAAAAGAGAAAGAAAAAAGGGAGATAAATTCCAAAGGTGGTATGAGATATTGTTTTATGTGATAGAATATAAAAGCAGTGAATTGCAGATGTGAATAACACTCTGCTTTGAAGTGCTAGAAGATACTGTAGCAATAGAGGCAGAACACCAGGCTGGATGTTTGTGCTGATTTGATACCTTGGGGTACTGCAAGAAAAACAGTCGCTGTTCTCAGTAAACAAACTGCTCCTGCTGATCTGACTGCTTCATTTCAGGCATTATCAATCCAATTGAGGCCAAACAAAGGAAAGGCAAAGGAGCTGTGGGGGCATATGGCTCTGAAAGAACCAGCCAGTCTTTGCAAGACTTCCCTGTTGTGGACTCGGAAGAAGAAGCTGAGGAGGTATTTTTATGAGTCTTGGTGTGCCAGTTTCCCTGTTGCATTGTATGTACAGAATTCAGTTCTGGTGTCAGCTTCTGTGTCCTAGAAAACTGTTTGGGCTCATTTTAGATAAGCTAAAGACGTAACACATGAATTACATTTAGACATATTTTTCTCGTCACTGTAATGTTCTTTTTGTTGTTTCTGGCTCAGTTTATTCCAGCAGTCTTGCTAGAACCCCACCTTCAAACAGTCCCCCCAGGTAAATCGTCTTTGTCTTTTGTCTAAAGAAAAAAAAAGATCAGAAACTTACTGTGAACAGGGTGGTTGTCTGGACCACAGCATCTGAGCCAGTTTGTCACTGAGCTTTACTGCTTTCCCAGTTGTTCTGTTGTACAGCATTCCTCATGCTCTGGTAGTTATTTTACTGCAGAAAATAGAGGCGAATTTAGGGCGTGACAGAGAGCAGCAAGCACAACTCCTCTTTGGTTTTGTTTAGGAATATCAGAAGGAGCTCAGTCAGTGGCGGAAGGATCCTAATGGAGGCAAGAAGAAGCCCAAATACAGCTATAAGACAGTAGAGGAACTGAAGGCCAAGGGCAGGATCAGCAAGAAGCTTTCAGCCCCTCAGAAGGAGCTGTCTCAAGTCAAGGTAAGGTTGGTAACCCGAGAGGTGGCATCTCTGGGAAACAGTTTGTCCACTCTGGTATTGTGAGTGGTTTTTAGCCACCCATAACCTTAATAGAAGCCAGTTCTAAGAACTGCCTGCCTGGAGCCTCATGAAAATCAAGGCCTCAGCCTCATCACTAATTGTGTAATAGACCACTGTGTCATCTGGGACATTGGATTTGTTTTTAAGCAACTTCTTTGGCCTCAGGAAAATGCAAATTAACTTAAATGTGGAGGCTTTAAAATTGCAAATGAAGTTTAATTGTTTCACATTTGTCATAAATAAGATGCTCATCTACTTCTGAAAGCACAATTGTCCTTACTGGAATTGTGCAACTACACAGTTGACAGTTTGAACTGTCTTCTGTGTAAAAAGGATAGTAAGGGATTTGTCTTTTATGCACTTAATACAATTATTAATCTAAAATTAACATGTCTTTAAAAAAGTATAAAAGTACCTAAGATTTCCATGCAATAATTAGTGTGCTACTTGCATCATAACTGCTTGTAGAATTACTCAGTGGAAAGGTAAAACTGAGATCAGACAAGGAAACTCTTCCAGCTCTGCTTCCAGACTGTTTCTTTCCCATTCTAACTCTTCATGTCTGGGGTAGGCCTGTTTGGATGCAGTACCCAGTTGTCTTGTTCAGAATACCAGAGTGTGTTAGTAGCTTCCTGGAGTAATTAAGGTACCTGGAAATCTCCAGTTTTCCATTTGGAGTCGGGGGTTTCCTCCTTTTTTTAAACATGAGATATGATTTTTTTAAGACTTGTCCATTCTTGTTTGTTGGAAGGTTATAGACATGACGGGCCGGGAACAGAAGGTTTATTACAGCTACAGTCAGATCAGCCACAAGCACAACATCCCGGATGACAGTCCGCAGCAGCCGCTGGGCAAAGACTCCAAGCCCCAGGGGTTTGCCCTGCCTGAGCTGGAGCACAACTTGCAGCTTCTCATCGACATCACGGAACAGGAGATCATCCAGAACGACCGGCAGCTGCAGTACGAGAGAGACATGGTTGTCAACCTGACCCACGAGATCCAGAAGATGTCGGAAGTTCTCTCGCACGAGGAGACAGCAATTAGCAATCTCAGCAAGGTGCTGGAGATGGTGGAGGAGTGTGAGCGACGGATGCAGCCCAGCTGTGAAAACCCCTTAACCTTGGATGAGTGTGCAAAGATCTTTGAGACGCTCCAAGACAAGTACTATGAAGAGTACAGAATGTCTGACAGGGTAGACCTGGCGGTAGCAATAGTCTATCCTCTCATGAAGGATTACTTCAAGAACTGGGATCCCCTCAAGGTGTGTATTAGTTTGATTTATCTGCAGTTCTCCCTTGATGGATTAAGTAGTCTTTATTATCTTGACTCTCCCTGCACTCCTTGTCCCAAATTCCTATCAGTATAGAGAGAAACAGGAGGAAAAAGCACCTTCCTCTTGCCTGGCTGGGAGAGGAAGGTTCCAGGGAAAACTCCTCATGTTTGTGGCAGAGTGAAATAAACGTGTGCAAAAAGATGGAGCCGCTCTGCACCCACTCTCAGACATCTGCTACGACTGAAGGCTGCTGTTCTGTAAAGTGGCTAACGATTTAGGAGCCTGAAGGTTAGAATCAATCCCTTTCATGGGTGTTGGGAAGAAAAAACAGATGAAAGCTGAGCCTCTAGTCGTTTTTTAGTGAAAGCAGGAGAGGTCTGTCATTCAAGCAGTCAGATATGCGCTGTCTGTTCTTAATGCCATTTCGTCTGTGATGGGTAAGAGTCTGAATTCTCTCTGTACACCTGAAAAAGTTCAGACTATCCTCTTTTCCCCCCTGTGGGTATGTTAAATCCATAAAGAGGGATTTTCCTCTTGTGGGGCTTTACTAATCAGAGCTGCAAGCTGCTAGCTTGCCTTTTGAGCAGGGGAGAAAGCTGGCTGTAGGCGAGCATACCGTCAGCCTGCTCATTAATGGCAGAGGATAAAGGCTGCTCGTGCCTTGTCGTTTCCAGGACTGTACGTACGGCACGGAGATCATAGCCAAGTGGAAGAGCCTTTTGGAGAATGATCAGCTGTTATCCCATGGTGGGCAGGACCTGTCAACAGATGCATTTCACAGGTAAAGAGCAAATGGGTTGTAATTTGTTCAGCGTCTTCAAGTGCTGCTTCCTCAGGGGTAGAAAAGAACGGATACAAGTGTGCTTTCCAGATGATTCTCTTGATGTGTCTGTTAAAAAATGCAGCTGTCAGCTATATAAAAAGAAGTAGCTTTTGAATAACAGTTACCATTTGGTTTATTTAGGCCTGGGGCTATAGCTTGAAGCTTAACTTTGATCTATTTGTATTCTTGTTTTCCAGACTGATGTGGGAAATCTGGATGCCATATGTCAGAAACATAGTGGCGCAGTGGCAACCGAGGAACTGCGGGTCGATGGTGGATTTCTTGGATAGCTGGGTAAACGTTGTTCCTGTCTGGATACTGGATAACATTCTGGATCAGCTCATCTTCCCCAAGCTGCAGAAAGAGGTAAGACGAGAGGGCTGTGTGAACGAAGCCGTGCTCTGAACCAGTATATGAATTTCAGTCAACTAGAAGTTCTAAAATACCGGTTTGCTGCCTCTGCTGATGCATTTCGGAGTTAGGGTGTTGCAGTATGGCTCTTTTTGCATCTGGCAAGACTTCCTGCTAATGGATGGCCTTATTTTAATCTTTTTCTGGTTTACCTCCAGGTCGAAAACTGGAATCCTTTGACAGACACCGTCCCAATCCATTCGTGGATCCACCCCTGGCTTCCCCTGATGCAGGCACGCTTAGAGCCGCTGTATTCTCCCATCCGAAACAAGCTGGCGAACGCGCTGCAGAAGTGGCACCCCAGTGACTCCTCTGCCAAACTCATCCTTCAGCCCTGGAAGGATGTGTTCACACCCGGGTCGTGGGAGGCTTTCATGGTCAAAAACATCGTGCCTAAACTAGGTGAGACGAGCCAAACAGTGCTGAATTTCTGGAGTCTGCTGGTTGCCACCTTCGCTCTTACACCTAGAAAAGACACCTGTTAACAGGGTTGCCAGTGTAACTTCAAAGAATATTATTAAGTTTAGACTAAGCTTGCATCTTTTCTGCTACCAGTACCCTGCATTTTTTTCAGAGGCAGACATTTTAGAAAATATGTGGAAGTGCTCTGATTATTCTCGATGTTTTCTGTCTTTTCTAAATCATCTGATTCCTTTGTTCTTCAGCTGACAGGAATACCTGATAGCTGTCAGGTAGTACCAGGCTACCAGATGTCTCTCTGTTACTCCTATATTACCGAATCACAGAATCAATCAGGTTGGAAGAGCCCTCTGGGATCATTGAGTCCAACCATTGCCCTGACACCACCCTGTCAACTAGACCATTGGTCTATGCTCATGCTTTCACTATGAGATTTTCTAGTTCACCATTTGGCCATGGGAACTGGCCAGAAGGTTCTGTAGTTTAAAAAACAGTCAAACATTTTAAGTTTCTCAGTTCTGGCAGCAAATTGTAATCGCTGGAACCAGAAGTGCCCTGTTTTGGTGGTGGGCATCAGCCCAGCAGTTTAAAGATCCCAGATGTCCCTTAGGGTAACATGCAGTACAGGTGCTCCTCAAATCGTGTGTGTTGCTAGTGAAATAGGTCAGGGCACTGGTAAAATTGTGAGTTGAGTTGTTGTCTCTCTCCTGCCCCTTTTCCCAGGGATGTGTTTGAACGAACTCATCATAAACCCTCACCAGCAGCACATGGATGCCTTCTACTGGGTGATTGACTGGGAGGGGATGATTTCTGTCTCCAGTCTGGTTGGGCTGCTGGAGAAACACTTCTTCCCAAAGTGGCTGCAGGTGAGAAGCTATCAAGGCTGAGCAAACAGGTTTGATTCACTGTGTTTTAGTGATTCTTGCCTAGAAATTGCTGCCCCAGCGCTGAAATGGTTCAAGTGCCAAATGTGGGGGGATTTCCACTCAGCTCCATACACACCAGAACAGACTATTTCCTAAGGCTGTCACAGTCCTGTCTTTTCTGACTAACAAATTAAGTCATATTAAGGACTCTCCTCCATAAATGTTGCATTGGATCTGTCATGCTGTTTTGCAGGTGCTGTGCTCTTGGCTCAGTAACAGCCCCAATTATGAAGAAATTACAAAGTGGTACCTGGGCTGGAAGTCCATGTTCTCAGACCAAGTGCTAGCACATCCCTCGATCAAGGACAAGTTCAACGAAGCTCTCGATATCATGAACCGGGCTGTCTCTTCCAGTGTTGGTAGGTGGCTTATGGTGTCGTCTCTGCTCACTGTGATGGCAGTACAGCAATGCTTGGTTCTTGTGAGCTGGTATTTAGGCATGACCCTGCTAATTGGCATTGTAGCAGCTCCCATGAGTGTGTTGACCTTGCTGTGTCCATAAAGAACACCTGTACGGTGCTACTTAATAGTTGTGCTTCACTGAAGCAGAAACTGATTTTTGGTGACTGGCTGCCTCTGCCATTAAGCAACTGTTCCTCTTTCAGCTTTGCCTGATTACAGTGTATTTCATGTCAGTCACTGAGAGACCATCATTTAAAGATGTTGACTTCTGAAGCTGTGATTTGTTGGGGGTTTTTTCTTTATGGTGAGATGCTGGTTCTTCTTCTACTTTAGAGCAGTGCTCTTTCCTTCCACATGACTCTCCCTGTGACCTAAAAGAGATTGTTAGGAATTTGCTGGGAATTAAAGTGTTATAAAAAAGAAGGCCATGCCTGAGGGAGCAGCACCTGAGATCTGCCCTGTGCTCCAAGACTGAGAGCTCCTTTCCTGCGTTCCCCTTGCCCGCGTGCTGTACAGTGTGATGGAGAATCTTCATCAGAAACATGGGGGATTCCTTGAGGTCTATTTTAAGTGTTGTGTTTATTTCTGTGGTAAAATGATACAACTGCAGGCAAGCATTGCACAAAGAGGAATTCACCTGTTGAGAAATCTCCCACACGGTACTCGGGCAGCCATGGAGTGAACTGGGGCCGACAGCGGAAGCACTCCTGATGCAGTGCTGCTTCCTGCAGCCTGGTGCTGCTCTGTCCTCAGCCTGATTTTGCAGTAGGAGCTGTCTGTAACCCAGCAGTGGCGTGTGGACACCACAGGCCAGGTGTTGGCTTTGAGGAGTGTTTTTTTTTTGTAGTTCACATTTTCCCTTTGCCAGTAGCAGTGCAGCGTCCTCCTCTCCTGTGCGTGCTCAGGTACAATTTGGGATTGTATCAAATCCTGTTGTTTCTGCTGCAGTTCTCAGCAGCGTTGTATTAGCATTAACAGCATAAAACTTAATTAGAATGTGTGAAGGAGGATTTAGAATATTATAGGTTGACTTCACTATGTCCTGGACTGGAGTTTACCCACAGACCTCCCACCAGAAGCAGACTGGGACCATTTTTTCACGGGTTTTGTCCCTCCCACACAGGAGGCTACATGCAGCCGGGCGCTCGGGAGAACATCGCCTACCTCACCCACACGGAGCGGAGGAAGGACTTCCAGTACGAAGCCATGCAGGAGCGGCGGGAGGCCGAGAACATGGCCCAGCGCGGCATCGGCGCGGCCGCCAGCTCCGTGCCCATGAACTTCAAGGACCTGATTCAGACGAAAGCAGAGGAGCACAACATCGTGTTCATGCCCGTGATTGGGAAGCGGCACGAAGGGAAGCAGCTGTACACGTTTGGGCGGATTGTCATCTACATCGACAGAGGCGTCGTGTTTGTACAGGGAGAAAAGACCTGGGTGCCAACCTCTCTCCAGAGCCTCATCGACATGGCTAAGTGAGGCCCCCGCTTTGGACTGTGAAGACCACCTTGCTAACATGTTTAGTGTAACTCTCTTAGAATAAAGAAGTTACAGATTTGTAAATAGAGTGAAACTGTAGCTGTATGCCAGGGTTTTTTTCTTAGAAGAGCTCTTCAGGCAGTGGCAAGAGATGAAGTTACACGTGGAAGTCGGTGCTAAGGGAGGAACAAGCAGTTCTGACGCTTGTGTAATTGCCACCTGTGACAGAGGTTTATCAGCCTTTAGAAGGGACCACGGGAGGTGATTCCCTGCTCCAACAGCAGATGAGCGAGGACTGGTCTCCAGCAAGAGAGATGTCACAGCTGCCTGCTCCACTGCTCTGGCAGTGAGTTACTGTCCTGCCAACGTCCCCTGCGCAGCGGGCTCCTCTCCACTGTGCACACCCCGGACTCGTCCTGCCTTTCCGTGGGTGCGCTGGTGGCCCCTTCAGCCTGGTGCCTGCCCGCGGGCCGTCGGCCACTCCGGGTGCTGTCAGCACGGAGCTGGAAGGGGGGGGATTTTTCCCAGCAAATTAACAGAACGTGTGCTGTGGGGCCGCAGCAGTTCAGGGCGGAGAGGTGAGGGAGGAAAACTGAGGCTTGCTTTCCCTAGAGGGAGATGACCTGATTCTGCACAGATGAACAGATAAAGTGCTGATGTCAGGAGCAGCTGAAGGCCCCTGCCTCTGAGAAAGCTTTATACGCCTGCATTTGGAACTGACACCACTGCCTTCAGCTAGAACCCCCTCTCAAACAATCCCCCCTTCCTGACGCTTCAAAATGTGTGCAGTACGTGCCAAGGCTTTGAATTGTTCATGCAAGGGGAGGGGATCAAGAGAGCAATCATTGTGCAGTATGGGTGGTTTACAAGGCAGGTTTTAGTTAAATTAGTTTGCTGTAGTTAAGGGACTGTAAGTCAAAGCACGGCTTTACTTTTTATTAAATAATTAAGATACAAAAAATGTCCCATCCTCAATGTCTGGGTGTTGCCACTTTTGGTGGGGTGCTTGAGCTTCACCTCGGCTGTGCAAAAGCTGCCGTGCCAGGAGGGGCAGCCCCGAGCCCCCCCGCTGCAGGGAGCACTCAGGACTCTGCAGCAGTGGGACTGCGCCCGGCGGCTCCCTTCTCCTTTCTGATGATCTCCAGGTCGTCGCATTCTTGGTACGTCGGCTCCTCCACACAGTCCCAGACCTCGGGGGCGAGTTCCTTCAGTTTTGGCAAGGGGAACCAGTGGACGGAGGTGTCGTTAAAGGTGTCCAGGTACCGAGGGTGAGCGGGGAGCGCCGCTTCCTCTGTTCCTTTCAAGACCTAAAGAGCATTTGGGAAAGAAGTTACGTACGACGCAGAACTCTGCAAAGTTCAGTTCGGAGTCGGTGAGGATGAGGATGGTGTATTAATCTGTGCAGTGTGTTCTGCAGATAATGGAGAATGATCCTAAAGTGATTCATTTTTATATTGTAGCGGGCAGGAAAAAAGGTTTTAAAAAAAAACACCTTCTTCCTTCCAACTGCAATTAATTTCCTTTCTCATTAAAAGGGGCTTTGTCAGTGCAAAACAATAATGTTAAAAAATTAGTGCCTCATACCTTTGCTATGTAAGAGTAATCTCTCTGCAGTATTCTTGACAGCACTCTGGAATAACACAAGGTAACCAGCGTTAGACAGGGCACTCCTGTGAAACAAGACAGCTCTGCTGAAGAGGTGTGGGGGACAGAAGAGGCAGGAGATGATTGCAAATGTGACAGCAAGCTGAAAATGAGCAAAATCTGGAAACTGGTGTCAGAAGCAATAGAAAAAAAGGAGTAAAGGAAGCACAGAGAGGAAAGTGCTGCTGGAGGCACCGGAACCTTCCCCCGGGGGCTGCATGCACCTTTCCTCGATGCCTTTAAAGCTGTTCCCGATGATGACCATCTTGGACAGGGCCCCCGCGGACCAGTTCCTCCACAGCAGGTTGTTGTACAGGGCCTTCCCGCAGTGCACCATGTAGAACAGCGTGGCCGATCCCTCCACGCCGTGTTTCCCCTCCTGCACGGAAACCAACGGCTCCCGTTACAGCGGAGGCTGGCCGGTGCCCCGGGCCCCAGCCGGGCAGGGCAGGCCCCTCGGTGCGGCCCCGCTCACCTCGTTGTCCGGGAGCAGGCGCAGCCCCAGCTGCCGCAGCGCGGCCACCTCCCGGGCGGAGAAGGCCGGGTCGAACAGGGAGCACCGGCCGGGCGGCACCTGCGGGGCGAGGGGCGGCCGTGGGCGGGGGCCGGGGCGGCAGCACCCCCCCCGCAGCCTCCCGGTTCCCCCGCGCTCACCCCCAGCTCCTCCAGCAGCAGCAGCAGGAAGGCCAGCTGGTACCGGGCGGCCGGGCACCCGCCGAACCGGCCCAGCCCGTAGCAGACGCAGCGGGCGGGGGGCTCCGCGCTGCCGGCCAGCGGGGCCCGCACGGCTCCTGCGGGCACGGAGAGAGGCGTCAGGCCCGGCGGGGCCGCCCCGCTCCCCCCCGCTCCCCGCACGCACCGGCGCTCGCCGCCCAGAAGCCGGAGCTCAGCAGATCGTCCCTGCGGGGAGAGCGCGGCGTCAGCGGGGCCCGGCGGCCCGGGGAGTGGGGGGGGGGGCCGCGGCCGGGCACTCACCGCGCCTCCCGCAGCCGCCGCAGCACCGCGCCGGCCTCCTCCTCCTCCGCCGCCTCCCCGCCCGCCCGGCCCCGCCGCCGCCCCCGTACCGGGCGCCACCCGCCCGCCGCCTCCATGCGCCTCCCGGCCGCCGTAGCGCGGGCGGTCACGTGCCGCTGTCATGTGACCCGCGGGCCGCCAACCGGAAGCGGCGGCAGCGCCAGGAGCCCCGCGCCCATGGCCCGGCCCGCGGCGCCGGAGCCCGGCTCGGCGCCATGGTGAGCCCCTTCCCCCGGGCATCCCCCGCTCCCTGTCCCCCGGGGCGGCGGGGAGCGCTTCCCGGGGCTGGCAAAGCCGGCAGCGGGGCCCCGGTCTCCTGCGAGCCCGCGCAGGGTCTCAGCCGCTTCGTCCCTCCCCGGGGGACCGTTCCGGGAGCGCGGCGGGACGGGCCGAGCCGCGTTCGGCCGGGCGGTAGCTCGGGGTCCTCGGTCCCACCGTCTGAGCTGCCTCTTGCTTTCGTTCCCGACTTCATCCGTTCCCACCGGAGAGCCCTTGTGTGCAGGGCCCGTACCCGGCCGTGACTCGCTGCTTGCTGCTCGGGGCAGGCAGAAAGTGCTAGTAAATACCTACATCCCTGAAATTAAAAGCCGCAGGTCGTGGGAGCTGTTCGGGCACTTGGTTGATGCTTAATGACGGTTATTCCGCGTGCTCAGGGTGGGAGAATCACTAGTCTGGATCTCCTTCCTCCTGTAGGGTTATAGAGGCTGTCTTAAACCCCCAAAAGTGGTCAAATATAATCGTGTGGGACTCTTAGTGCTGCTTTCACGTCTGAACTCTGTGTAGTTCTGTAAGAACCACGTCTCTCTTCATTTCTAATGACCTTCTTATTGCTCTACCCGAAATAACAGGAGAGGGAGAAGCATAACAATCTTCAAACATACAGTAATTTCTGCTAATGCTTTGCTTTTTTAGGTGGAATTACTTTTTCCTTTACGATGGTTCAAAGGTTAAGGAAGAAGGAGATCCTACAAGTGCTGGGATTTGTTACTTTTATCCTTCTCAGGTAACGTCTGCTTTTATTTGGTGCCTGTAGAGGAGTGCCTGGGTTGTGAGTCAGTGCTGGTAGTTCTGGTCCAGGACGGTCGGGTTTCCAGCTGGAGCTCTGGGTTAATTCATATTTAGGATTCACAAAAGTTTTAAGAAAACTCCTGCAGCTAGACCCACGTGGAGCGGGGTGGTGTCTGCCGGGCTCGGTGCACGGAAGTCCTCGGGCTCCTGAGGCTGGGCACGGGAGCCTTGCGCCCTGCTCCCTCACTGGGGGTCCTGGTCAGCAGAGTCCAGGTCTGTTCTGGTGATGGGAATAAATACACATGAGGGATGGAGGTGCCCCTAAATAAGCTCTAGGCCCTTGTGCTGCCTGATAAAAGCAATGCAATTATTTTTTCACAAAAAATCTGCTTATGCTACTGATTTATAATTGAATCAAACTTATAATTAATTTTTATTTATACCTGAATACACTAGTGATTTTTTTTCCCAAGTCCTTTTAAAAGGAAAAAAAAAATAAGTCTTTCTTCCCTGCCTTCCTCGACAGACTCTCCCTGACCAGCAGGAGCTGCTGTGCGGACAGATTGCCGGCGTGGTGCACTGCGTGACTGAGATTTCTGGAGCTCCTCCAAGCCTTGTTCGTCTGAGGAAGCTCAAGTTTGCAGTTGTAGTGGATGGAGACTATCTGTGGGTGAGTTCAGGACATCTGGAGGCAGTTACAGAGCTACAGCTGTGAGAGGGTCTGAACTGCTGCATCAAACAAAGAGAGCTTTTGTTTTTTTCAGGGCATGGGCTGCACACAGAGCTGGGGAGGGCTGGGGTGGGGGCTTGCAAGGCACAGCTTTTCATTGCAAGGTTATGGAAACTGTTTCCTGCCGCCTACAAGTGTGTGTCGTGGCAATCACTTCAGCTGTTCTGTAAAAAGCTTCACGTACCTTGTTTGTGTGTCCACACCCTGCGTGTTTTCTTAAGATGTGCCTGGCCATGGCTGTAAAGCACTGAGCTCTGCGTCGTTATGTGTATCTGGGGGGTACTGGCAGTGACTGGAAACGGGACTCCGTGTGCTGTGGTTTGTAACAAGGGCTCAGTCTCCCTGTTTGGCAGGCTGGGTGTTCTTTCCTTCTAACCCTCCATATTCTCTGCTGCAGAGCTTTGTCAGTGTCAACAGGCATTTCATACATAAGGAGCAGAGTGTGGCAGAGTCGTGACAAAAGTGCCCCAAACCATCCTCTGGAAACGGCTGAGATGGGTCAGACCTATTTAGCTGGCAGTGCTGTTCAGGCTCGCTGGGCTCTGAGGCAGAAGGCCTGGAGCTTCTGTTTCTTTCAGCAACTCAGAAACTAAATGAAGCATCTTCATCGCTGTAAATAACAAGTTAATTTGAATGTTTTTATGTACTTCGTTTCAGGAGAATGTTCTCAGCTATAAGAGCACCGAGCTAGGTCATCTAACGTGGGATGGGAGTGTGTGTAAAACACTGGGGTTTGATATCATTTATTTATCTTGTCTGTGCCAAGGCTTTTCTGTGGGTATTTTTGGATTTCCTTTTCATCTGACTTGTGAATCCGGGGGCTGTTTGCCTGCCCCAGAACTGCTTGCCTGCCTTTGATACTCATCTGAAAGCGATCAGGGTTGTTCTCACCTGCAAGGCTTGGGTTTTGTCAGTAAACATCCTTCATTCGTGGCTTTCTGTGTTGAAGGTTCTGGGCTGTGCTGTGGAGCTCCCTGATGTCAGCTGTAGGCGGTTTCTGGAGCAGCTGATGAGCCTCTTCACCTTCTACAACGGACCTGTGCACCTTGCATACCTGGTAATTAAAGATCTGCTGCCGTGATGGTTCTGCCCAGGAGGAGATCTTAAACACTTCCCACGTTGGCTGAGCTCTGGCCAGGCACACACGTGCTGGCGTGTTCCCTTACACTGTCTTCTTCTTGCAAGCATCAGAGCAAGCTCATGTATCAAAGAGTCGGGACGTGGGGAAGTGTACAGGCCCGTCCTCCTCACTGCACCGAGGTAGTGTGGATGTCTGCTAGAGGTTTCATAGATATTCAGTCTAAAGCAGTTTCCTCTCAATATCATCTTCCTCCTTACCCTCACAAGATTTGCCACTTGTAGGTACTGTCCAGATGGCATCTAACCACCCTGAACACATTAAGGCCCGTGCTGTGACAGGCATGTGGGTTTTTGTTGTCCACAGGCATTTTCTCAGGAGGAACTGAGCAGGCAGTGGGACAGATACATTGAACATATCCAAAAAAACACCAGTGACCTCCACAGGATTTTCAATTCTCTCTGGAATCTGGACAAAACCAAGGTAAAAGCCTGTCCTCTGCAGCATCTGGCTCTAGAGCTGCCTTAGTGCTAATGGATTTGTGTTTATTTGCTGCTTTGGGCGTTCCCCAGGATTCTCTGGCCTAACTCCTTGTGTCTCTCCCTGTCTAGGTGGACCCTCTGCTGTTACTGAAAGCAGCTCTCATCTTGCAAACTTGCCAGCGCTCTCCCCACGTCCTGGCAGGCTGCATTCTCTACAAAGGCTTGTGAGTAACCAGGTGCTACCCAAAGGGTTAAATCTGCCCCTTCCCAGGGCTGTGGTCCTGGAGGGCATCCCAGGAGCAGAGCAAGGGCATCAGCTGTGCACCCAGGGCTGCTGTTGGTTGTTGGCAGGAATGCTAATGCTTCAGCAAGGTGTCAGCTGGTGAGATCTCCCAGCCGTGCCGTGGGGCCCTGCAGCACCCTCAGTTCTGCTCAGAGCACGTGTGACAGTCCGGTGTGAGCCCTGCTGCTGGCTCTGCCTGCCCTGACGCACCCAGTGACAGGAGCCTGTGGCTGAGCCTCGGGACACGGCGCTCTGCTCACGGGTGACTTTGTTTTGTCCTTTCAGGATTGTGAGCACCCAGCTGCCACCTCCTCTCACTGCCAAAGTTCTGCTCCAAGGCGGGGAGTCTCCAGGCCAGGTATGTTGCCAGACACGCTCCCTGCGTGCAGATCCCCTCTTGTCAGGGTGCGGTGTGGGAGCTCTTGTCACACAGACCTTACACGTGCCATTACTCGGAAGGACAAATATTGATGCTGATGCTAAAAGCTTTTATTAGTTATGATTGAGGAAGATTTCAAGACTTCTGCACTAGGAATTTGCTTTTTTTTCACTCTTTAAGTTACTGAATTCGTGAGTTCTCATCTATGTTATGTTTTGATTAGCTTTTTACCCAAGTTTAGGTATTTAGTTCTAAATACACACAATAAATGTCTGAAAGTGACAAATAGATTTCTGTTGCCATTAAAACCTGTCAGAAGTAATTATTTACGTGGTTCAAGGTCTACAAAAAAGCCATCAAGATCCAGATAGGAAGAAGGCCTCTGCTCCTACGCTGGTTGAGTGAAGCAAGTTTTTGTGTCCTGAGCAGGCAGCAATGGCCAGTTGTGGTATTTGTCCTTGCTTTCAGGTGTATCTTGGTCTTGGGCAGTCCCCTTGACTTTGAGGGCTACCTAAGGACCAAATCATTGCCCAGCATGGTAAACCAGTCTCAGTGTTTGCTGCAGGGGGTGGTCTGGGGTCTGCTGTAGGCACAGGGAGGCTGAGGAGGCTGGAAGAGGTGTCCTGGTAGCGCTGGTGGCAAGCGTCGAGTCATGCCACAGGAGCTGATTCTTGGCTTTTCTTTCAGAGTGAGCCTGGAGGTGAGGAGCAGCGGGAGCCTGGTGAGCATCCAGCTGCAGCACGTGGGCAACCCTCTGGGGCTGCGTCCTCTGCAGCGAGAGCATGAGCTGCTTCTCTGGGGTTCACGTCAAAGCTCTTGCTGGATGCAGGAGTATATCCCTGAGGGTGTTGCTGCCACTAGTCAGCATGTGCCAGTGGGTGTTGTGTGACCAGAACTAGTTCCTTTCTTTGGCTCAGCAAAGGAGTTTGCTCTTTTGGGTTTAATTGTCCGTGCTGCAGATTCCCAACATGCCTGCTTTAACTCCAGTCACCCCTGTGCCTGCTTGGCCACTGACAGAGCCCTGAAAACAGATGGCTGATGCTTTCAGTCCAAACCTTCAGTCGTTGTTTTTGACCATCATTTTATAGATATTCTGCCAGGATGGTTAGAAAAAAACACTAAGGGAAGATTTAACTGTGTCAGGCATTAAGTGTATGAGGAGGATGGGGAAGTGCTACCTAGTCAGACGTGGTGGGTTTGTGCTGATAGCATGCCTGCTCCTCCTGCAGAAGCCTTTGGGCTGATGGAGTTTGGCTTCTGTTCTTTATGCTGGGGCGTGTTAATTTAATCCTCAAACCTCCGTTGCTCTTGCAGATTCTCCGCTGCCGCAGGGCGTCCGCATCATCCCGGTATTCCTCACAGAAGATGAAGTCTCAGAGCTCCGAGACTTCCCAGTGGAGTGGATGACTAGGTAGGAAATCAGTCTGACACACAGAGAGGCTTTTGCAGCGAGGGAGCTAACGTGTGGTGCCGTGTCCTTGCTAGCTGTTGTTACTGTTTTCTCTGGTACTAACTCAACCTCTGTCCTGTGGCTGTTAAAGCTGCCTGAGGTCTTTCAGGCCGGACAGAATTGGTGGTGTCCATCTCTCTGTTGTGAAGCAGCCTAAAGCAGAACTGCTTCCCAAGACCAGCTGCTGCGTTCTGTTGTCTCTCAGCTCACGGTGCTGCCTTTGTGCTTTGTGAATAAGGGAGTGACGTTCCCAGGAGTCTGCAGTGTCAGAGGCCCGTGCTTTTCACCTGTGTTAGACCTTAGCCCATCATTTTCTGAGGTAGATGCTCTTTGTAGCAGAGAATAGATCAGCTACTGAACACTACTGGGAGGTGACAGTGTTATTAGGTGCGTAATAACTCCAAACAGATCCTGCTCAGTAGTTTAATCAACCTGTCATCTCCTGCTAGGTCATCTGTGTCCCCAGCAAGCCCTAGAGGAGAGAAGAATGCTTTCTGCTCCCAGGCAGTTTCAGAATCAACGGGAGACCTGAATAATATCCCTGTGCAGGAGTCCCCTGAGCAAGCTTCAAGCACAGCAGCACCAGAAGGTGCTGTGCCATCAGGCAGCCCTGCAAACACGGGTCCTTTGAAGGACTTCCCCGAAATGGAAGCCAGTACAAAGAATTCTCCAACTGCAGAACAGAGCAGCCCAGAGAGCAAAAGCCCAGAGCTCAGTAGAAAAGCATCCTTCCCATCAGAGGGAGACACGAAGCAGCTGCCAAGCCCTTCCACACTCCGTTCTGCTGAATATGCTCAAACTACAGGTCTGTATCTGGAGGGCTTTTCCTATCCAAACCCTTACGCCCGGGAGCAGGAGAGTCAGAGCGTGGGGAAATCCCTTGTGGACTCTGATGTTGAGCAACGCACTTCCCAAAGTCCCACAGCCAGTGGCAGTGCAGCTATTTGCTCTCCTGCCCAGGAGCTGAGCGGAAGGAAGGCAAGTGAACAAGACGAGCAAGGGACTCTGAGCCAAAATAGTGTCTCTGGAGAAAGCAGCGATGCAGCTGGTGGCAACGTGTGGGGTTTGGATGGCCCAGCCACTGCTGTACACCCAGAGCTCCAAAGCAGGAGTCAGCTGCCAGCTGCAGGGGTTCAGGAGGGTCTGCCTGGCGATGCAGCAGAGAACACGCACTGTTCCTGGCGTGGGGAGAGCAGCTGGCTGCCTCGGGGGGACAGTCCGGGAGCGCAGGCTGGTGTGGAGCCAGCCAAACAGCACCAACTGGTCCAGATGAGCTTGTACGTTCACTGCGTGAAGGGGCTGGTGCTCTCCTTGCTGGCTGAAGATCACCTCCGAGAGGACCCGAGCTCCGTTGAAAGTGTGGTAAGTAGGAAAGCTCTTCCACACCTGCAGATACTGCTGCTTGTCTGGTGGTGGGGACGGGTGACAACTGCAGAGCGAGCACGGGATCGTGCTTCCCATCCCTTTCCTCACCTGCTCTGTGTGTGCAAGGCAGAGCCGTTTGGCTGAGGGTTCGTCACTGCAGTCGAAGCTGCGTGGGAGGTTGTTTGTGAACGTCGGGCAGCGAGCCCGAGAGGTGAGAGCGCTGCTCACAGGCAGCTCCTCTTGCCTGCTGTTGTCTGGCGGTGCCAGCGCCGGAGCAGAACGTGTAGGTGTGACTGTCAGACAGCCCCGCGGGGTTGTGCTGGGTTTGGGGTTGGTTGGGAAACCCCTTCAGTTCTGTAGTGCTTTTTGGGAAGCAATGTGTGTTCTCTGTGTAACCTCCACTTCGCACGGCACAGCTTCTCTGGAAGCACCAGGGAGACGTGTCTGGCAGCGAGTCCCCAGAGCGTTTCCTTTCTCCACGAGCATCTGGCTGTCTGTGTCCCCAGCCTGCTCTCCCCGGGGGCTGGAGCGAAGGGTGCTGTTGGGGCACACCAGATGGGTGCTGTACCCAAGCGATCCCAGACTGCTGTGCTGCGGGATGTGCTTCGATGCCCAACCTTCCCTGCCAGGCTCATGGGGCTGCGGGGGAAGGACCTGCCGGCCCCTGGCGCTTCCCGGTGAAGCATTAGTCTGCAGAGCTGCTGCCTGGCCTCTGCCTCCCTACCGGGAGCTGAGTCAAAGCTGCAGAGGCCTGTTTGATAAGCCAGTTGCCATAGGAACAACCTAATTTCTCTAACCGTCACACTGGAAGGTGGAGGAAGGCTCGGGCTAACGCTGGCTCCCAGCATTAGCAGAGCCTCGAGGTTACTGCTTTTACTTCTGAGCTCAGAGGCTGTGGCTGCGACCCCCCGTAAGCAGGGGGATGCCACCTCTGCACAGCGGGCAAGGATCAGCATGCCTGGGAAGGGATTGCTGCGAAATCAGAGGCCCTGGGGCTGACAAAGCCCTGTGCCACTCAGGTTCCTCTTCCCAAACACGCTGCTTCCATCTCACACGCTCTTGCCTTGGATCTCGTCTTAGCAAAACTGTACTTTCACACAGCTTGGATTTTGACTGCGGTTGGGTTCTTCCAACTACACCCTTCCTCTGGGTGCAGGTGTGTGTTATCTCTTAGGAGAGATGCACTGCATGTCCCCTCATCCCAGGAGGAAGAGTTTTGTTCGAGGAGGTGGAGCTGGGCTCTGCTGCTGGCGTCATGGTGGATTTGAGGCGTAACCTCAGCTTGGCTGTTCCTTTGTTTATCTGTAGATTAAAAATGACCCTCAGCTCTCAGGGATGTCAAAGCTTAGTTATAATTCATGTTTGTCGAAGGCTTTGAGGCCCCTGAATGACACCAAAGAAGGCTAAAATATGCTGCTTGTGCAGCTGAGAACAGCAGGCAGCACCGATCATGCCTCTGGGAGGGTGGTTTCCAGTACAGGCTTTCCCTGCAGAGCAGGAGGCTGTGGAGGTTTCAGGCTCCTGCCCCTCTTTGGGTCTTATCCCTTCATTTCACTGCACAGAAAAGAAAATTCCGTGATTGGGGGGGGTTGAGGGCAGGCCAGGCTCTGCCGTCCTGCTGCATGAAGGCTTGATCCTCTCTGTGGCAGAGGAAAGCACGGGGGCAGGCTGGAGGGTGGTGGGGTTAATCTTCTGAGCCCTGCCTGCTGCCTGGGAGCCTCGGCACGGCCAGGGCAGCTGGGCTGCTGCGAGCCCAGCCAGCAAAGCAGCTTGGCTTTCGTGTCAGTACGTTGTTGTGCGAATCCATTGCTCAGACCCATGGCTGCTCCCTTGGCAGGTGAGGCTGTTCCCTTGGCTTTGGGTTTTTTTTCTCCTTCTGGTGATAGCCCTGCAGCCTGCAGCTGGCCAGAAGCTCAGAGCAGAGGCTGGGTACCCAGTAGACGGTTTACTGGTGTGTTGAGGGGGTGCTGTGGGAAATGCTGCAGGCAGTTAGACCCAGCCCAAGCGTGCAGAGCTGCATCCTGTGTTGTACTGTCTGGTGTTACAAGGGCTGGTAAGCAAAGGAGTATGCCTTGCTGCAGCTGAAAGCCGTGGCCAGGACGTGAAAATGAGCCCCAGAGAGTAATGTTTGATGGTAAATTAATGGAGTCTTGCATTTTCCTGTAATTAATAGCATCAGGTGGTTTAATGGCTTTTTTTCAGGTTAGAGTGCCCTTTCCTGAGTCCCCGTCTCCCTGACTTGTAAGCTGTGAGGCTCATCTGCTTCCCTGTGTGCCCAGGTTTCCCAGCCGCTCCTGGGTGGGTGCCTGGGCAGCAGCAGCACAGAGGGGTTCAGTCACCAACATCAGTCACCCGAGCTCCCCCTGGTACCTCCTTGGAGGTCGAGGTGAGCAGGGCTTCTGCTCTAACTCTTGCCTTTTTTTGCCCTGTCTGCAGTACCACAGCAGCCTGGCTTCTCTGAACGGCCTCGAGGTTCACCTGAGGGAGACTCTGCCCAAAGGCTCCTCGTCCTCAGCCAAGGCAACCTACAGCTTCACTCACTATGACTGTGTTCAGAACGTGCTCACAGGTAAGCCTTCGTCCTCTGGAACAGCAGCTGCTTCGGAGGGGGGGAATAAGGAGGAGAACAGGGTTTGTGGTAACCTTTTCTCGTGCTTCAGACAACTTCTCAGAAACATTGCTTGCTGTAACTCTACAAAATAGCCTAGATATAAGGCACTGCTGAGGAAGCTTTGTCTTTTGTGAGTTTATAATCTGCTGAAGGCTTGTTGATGGCTTTGTTTGGATGAGAGCCAGAGGCTGCTGGGAGATGGAGCAGCTTCCCCTGGCGCTTCCCTCAGAAAGATGTTGCTTGGGGCGCTGCTAAGGGCTAGTCTGAGGACAGGACTCGACCTCCTCTGCAAACCTGCCCCATTCGCCCCCGTGTGATGCCTTTTGTCCCGCAGTACAACAGAGTGTTTGTCAGTCGTTTTTGGCTGTGAGAAGCAGGAACTGGGAACAAGGAGTACCAGCAGTTTGGAGAGCAGTGCCCTGATGAGGGGTAGACCATCGAAGCGCAGAGAGCCCCACGCATTCTAACGTTTCCCTTTTTCTGGCAGCCTCACCGGCAATGCCCCACCTCTCTCCAGCTTAGAAGTGCTTTAGGGCAAGAGAGACACCCCAATGATTTCAGGTAACCCAGGTCTCAGGGCTTCTTGTCCCCACTCCGATGTGTGCCCACACGGGGGAAGGTACACCACGCTTTTTGCTTGTGCGTGGCTGAGCGTGACGTGGGACGCTGACTAATGTCACTGAGGTCACACTAGGGCTTAGTGTGTCCCTCGGTCTGTTCTGCAAATATCCAGGGTCCACGGGAGAGGTCCACAGCCTTGTCCTGCTCAGTAAGTGGGGACATGCTCCTCTACAGAGTGGGCTTCTAACCCCCACCCCTCACTGCTCTTTGCAGCCAACCTGCCCCATACTCCTGGCCCTCTGGATCGGCACTTCCTGAGAGCTGCTGCACTGATCCACTCCGACTTCAGCCAGCTTCCCACTGCCTCAGAAATCATAATTAGGTAAGGTGCGTTTATAACCCCCTCCTCTGCCAGGCACAGGAGTGCTGTATGGCACAGGCAGGAGGGGGGAGCCCCTTTCGTAAGGCTTGCGGAGGTTTGGTGTGTGCTGCAGTCACACCGGGGTCTCTTGCCAAGGGTCAGTCGTGTTCCCTTGTTCCCTGAAGTTTGCTCTTTAGATGTGGGCTACTCGATACTCTGCCTGCAGTGTGATCTGGGTGTTGAGAGGCTGGGATGGCACTGAGGCGAGGGAACTGAAGGCACAGCTGAGCTGCGCCACGGGTTTGGATTAAGATATAACACTCGAATATTGCCAGTTCCTGGCACCATAAGGCTCTAAGACACAGTTTTAAATAGAGCTGTTCCTAATAAATCGGTGTCTCGGCCGGGAGCCAAAGGCACCCAGAATTGGCAACCTAGATTTTGTTTTCTTGCACGGCTTGTTGGGTTGGAAACACGCTGTAATGTGCGTGGCAAACTCAATTGTGCTGCGCCAGGCGAGATGGTCTTATCGCAGCCAGAGCCCTTCCCCACGGCTGGGGCTGAAGCTGGTCCTGAGCTCCAGCTCTGCCCCCGCTCCCGTAGCAGATCGCAGGGAGGACGGTTGTGCTGTGGGCGTGCAGAGATTCTGCTTGCCTGGCCACGCTTGTTTGTCCAAAACATGATGAAATAAAGATGCTTCTGGGAATTACACTGTTTCACTTCTCTGGCACAGCTTGCCAAGGGAAAGTGAATCACACACTTCAGGGCTGGAGGGCTCCTTGTTTAGCGTTAGCTTGGTGGCTCCTTAAATCCTGTCCCAGCTAAGCTGGCGTATTCTGCGTTGCCCCAAAAAAAGCAACTCCATGTGTGAATCAGAGTAACAAGATGACTAAAGCTGCTTGCTTTTACGGAGAGCTGTCACAGAAGGGTGTCAGCAAACATACCAGTTGCTGCTTTCCTTGGTGAAGGAGGAATGCAGAGCCCTTTGCTCCCTGCCAGCCCTCTCATAGGTGAATACTGAGGGGTGGCTTTTAATCAACAACTTGAGCCTTTGTGGTTACAGTGTCAGACTGGTGTCTGAGCTTCATCACTCGTGTGACTAAACGACCTCGTGTGGTTCCTGCTGCCAGGGTGCTGTGCTGGGGTTTGTTCATGGACGGCAGCAGCGAGATAGGTTCCTCCTGGAAGGAAGGGCTGTTAGGCACAAGGAGTGTTTCACTGATGAGACGTGACACTTTTGGGATGCCATGACCCTTAAGAAGAAGGGTCTGGCTCCCCGTGGCCTCCTGGCAATGCGTTGCAGGGTTCTGGTGCCCACTTTGTGTTCCTTTGCTTAGAGAGACCTACAAGTCCCTCTCAGTAGCCGAGAGTCCAAGTGCCACAATCATCCCGCTGCCCAGCCCGGTGAGCTGCAGGGGATCTTGCACAGAGCTGTAAATCCTGACCGCTGCCTTCTCTCCTGCCCTGCCAGGAACGCTTCCACGGCCGTGTACTCCTGCCGCAACCCCGTCCAGGAGACCTACTTCCAGCAGCTGGGTGCTCCGCTCCGCAACTCGGGCGTTCCCAACCCCCAGGACAGCGCCTTCGGCTTGCCGAGCAAGGCCAAGCAAAAGCTGCTGAAGCACGGAGTGAACCTGCTGTGAACCGATGCACTCGGGCAGCGTGGCCCAGCCCGTGCTGACAGTTCATCTCCAATAAGTAAAATCTCAAAGCTGTTTATTCCGTGGGAGGCAGGAGACTCTGTGCTAAGTCTGTGGGGTCTCCTGCCTCGCCCTGAGGAAGGGGCACGCTTACTGCCCCGTTCCTGCACCACGTTTTGTGCTGGTGTGGGGTGTTGTTGCTGTTAGCACTTACCAAAGACGGCAGATAGAAAATAGCTGTGTTGGGGAGCTTGGTTTACATTGACTCTAGGACCATTCATGGTGCTCTGCTGCTGCAGGCACAGACTCCTGAAGTGCCTTGACCTAAAGTAAAACCTCGTCTTGCTCTAAGCTACACAGACACCGGGCTACTGGGCCGTACTGGCTTTCAGAGATGTCAGTCAGACACTGCACCTGCCAGGAGTTCTGTGCCTACACTTGCCCTGGTCAGACGTGGGCTTTATTTGTATGTCTTAAGCTATAGAAATGATCCCCTGCCATGATGTCACACCTTGATTAACCGAGCCTGCGTGTTCTCAGACCAACTGCTGCAAAACTCATAATCCTCCTGCAGGCAGGGCCGGGAGGTTTTTATACTGTAGCTGATTCTGGGAGAGATCCCTGTCCCTCCAGGCTTGCCTGGGGGGGGATTGTGCAGCACGGCGCCCACCAAGGCAGCTGTAACCCTCCAGCCTCGCGCAGGGGCCGTGGTGGTGTGGATACACACACACATCACTGTGACTGTGAAAATAAAAGAGAGTCTCCAAGGCTCATCCAAGCGCTCTGTGTCAGCAGCCAGAGTCCCACTCGCTGCTTGGTCATCGTGTTTGGGGTTCCTGGTGTGCGGGTTTGGAGCTGGGTGACCGGTGAGCTCCCTGCCCAGGGCGAGTCCCTGCGCTGGCGGGGTTCAACGGGCACGGACTGTTGCTTTGATCACTCCTGCGAAGTGGCTGCTTGTCAGGGCCTGAGAAGGCTGCTGAAGGTAGGGGTGTTACTGGCTTTGCCATGAGGTGGTGAGCAGACTCATGTTGGTGTTAGCAGGGCACCCCAGGAGCTGGACATGGTAAAGTCACCGTCGCCACAGCTTCTTGTTCCACTGGCGGCAGGTGATTCCCGAGGCAGGTAGGAACCTGCCCTCTCCGGGTAGGAGAGGGATGAGGTGGTGGGAGAAGGCGGGAGGAAAGATGGTTGTGTGCTCTGCTGGGAAACATGAAGGAGTTGAAGGAAAAGGTGGAGAGGGACAGGAGGGAGTCTTGGCACAACGCACAAAATCAATGCTCTTGCCTGCTGTCGTCAGGAACCTTCTGGTACAATCTGCTGTGCCGTCTGTCGGCAGGGGACAGCTGGGGTGGCTCCGCTCCCTTTGGCTTCTTGAGCTGCATCTGGCCACCACGACCCACTTCTGTCCTTTGATCATTAAGAGGAACGTTGTCTTGGGGTAGTACAGCGAAGAGCTGCAGGCCCTTGACTTAATGGTTGTATTGTAGAGAGGATGTTTTAAAATTGGTGGTTTCAAGTACAACAAGACGAGGAGGAGCTGCTGCACTGGCCATGCTCTGTCTGAGCGTGTGACAGTGCTGTGACGAGGGCCAGGGGCTGCAGGGAGCCATTTCTGGCGTTGCCAAGCCGGCCCCGTGCTCTGGGCGAGGCCGGAGGGGTCTGGTAGACACGGGGAGACCCAAAGCTGCTGCTCCCTGCGCTCCTTGGCTGCGGGTGGGCTCCGGGCCGGGAGGGCTGTGTCTGGCAGGGACAGTGGGGCTGGGTGTTTTAAAGCACTGCCCTCGCTCCCCGCAGCGCTCGCGGGCTCAGCCCGGGCCCATCCCCTCCGCCCACCCCGCAGCTCCGGCATCCCCAGCGTGTTTCTCCCCCCCAGCAGCCGGCTGAGCCGCTGGGGCCAGCGGGGCTGAGCAGGACCCGACCCCGCGGTGGTTTTGGCTTGGCCCTGCACTAGTTCCAGGAGCAGACAGAGCCCGTTCTGTTTTCAGCACAACTGTTTATTGATAATCTTTGCTTATCCACTGTATGAATGGTACCGAACCATACGACAGTCACCAGGCCAGCCTGCGTCCTCAGGGCCTGGCGCCAGGCAGTCAATGCGGGCAGAAATCATGCACTCAGATATTCTGTAACAAGACAGGTGTAAAAAAATCCCTCGGATGTAGTTGAAATCTCTGCCTTATCTTGCAATCCAATCACTGAAAAATCTGTAAAGAAATTGTAGAGGAGCGAGGCTGCGTCCCCCTGGCGTGGAGGTGAGTGGTCCCCAGAGCTGTGCTGAGGCCACCGAGCTGCTTCCCAGGCAGAGGCGCAGGGACAGCAGCCAGCACCCGCGACACGCTGTGCTCCCTGTGTTATAAACCTTACGGCAGCTCCTACCCCGAAACCCCCACACAACCCCTGGGTGCTGGGCGGCTTCAGGAAAAGCGGGTTGTTGCTGGGCGGGCAGCAGTCCCTGGGGTGGAGGGCTCGTCCCTTGGGCTGCAGAATTAAAGCCCTCTCCTTTGCTGTTGGGTACACACTCTGTACGCTCGCCCTGGCTCCGGGAAAGGAGACTGAGCAGCAGAAGGATGTGTGACCTCCTTCCTCCCCTGGCCTTTGCCCATGGGCAAACAAAAGCCCCGCACTGTATTCCCAAACAGTGTCCCTGCCCCGGGGGGCTGCCCAGCTTGAGCTGTGAAAACTGAAGGTCGCAGATAAAGCAAAGAAGGGATTTAGGCAGTTGGTAACACCCTTGGTCAGATGAAAGAGCAGGGCTGGACGGCTGCTGTCCCCTCAGCAGGGTGTACGCCGGGGTGCTCCTGGGCTCGCTGGGGCTGGGGGCACCTGCAGCTGCGAGGGCAGCGTGGGAGCTGGCATCCTCCTCTTCTCCCTGCCCACGGGGCAAAAAGGTTTCCCAAGGCAGGAGGGCTGGGGAGCGCCAGCCGGAGCAGCCCCTGCCCGGGGGGTGCGTTGTGCCCGCTGCAGCCCCTGGCATCCATCCATCCATCCAGGGTGCGCACCCCGGCCGGGGCAGGCTGAGCTCCGCGCTGGTTTGCTGGTCTGGTGCGTGTGTGTGTTGTTCTTTTGATGACCACGAGAAGTTTTACATTATTACATTCAAACGAACACCCTTGGTTTTGTTACTCTACTTCTGAACACCGCAAAACACAGTAGCAACATAACACGTACGGGAGTGGGGCTGCAGGTAACCACGGGGGGAGGCGATGCGCTGCCACGGGGGAAAAGAATCCCTGAAGCCAGCGATGGGAGGGGAGAGATGGGCGCTGATACACGTCGCAGTTTCCATTTACAAGAGCCCCGGGGCGGGAGGACCCCGAGGCTGTGTGCTGGGGAAGCTTCCAGCGCGGGGCTGGAGCCGAGCCGCCCGCCCTTGAACCCACGACACCGGGCAGCGCCGTCATCGTCCCGGGGCGAAGATAAAGTCGAGGGCTTGGCGCTCCGCCGCAGCGACGTTGGGGTGCCACAGGTCCACCATGAAGACCACGCGGGGACCCTCCTCCGGGGGACCTGGTGGGATACAAGTACAGGGTGAGGCTGTGCTCGCCCCGGTGATGGGCTCCAGCCCCGCAGCTCCTGCCTGCACCTGGGCAGACTGTGCGCAGCAGGGAGGTGTCTGCCCAGTGCCATCCCAGTAAACAACATCTGCTTACTGGGAGCCCAGTGCCGCCAGCAGCCAGTGCGGGGCACAGTCCTCCCTGCCAGGCTCCGGGGTTGCTCTGGGCAGCCAGACCCGGCGGTTTCCCGTCGCGGGGCAGCGGGCACGGTGCTGAGCTCGCCCTCCGTGCAGGGAGCTGCCTCTGCGCTGAGCAGCTCTTCCCAGCCCCTCGTCAGGGGCGATGGGGGAGCGACAGCTTTTGTTCTCGCGCTCTCTTCGCGCGCTCCCCTGCGTTAAACAGCTCTGCTCGATGCTTTTACGCCATCAGCCACTAATGCCGGTTAATCCAGCAGAGCTGAAGTGGAACAGCCTCCGCCAGCAATGGCGAGAGGCAGCAAAGCAGCTGGCGTGGAGCTTTTCTCCCTGCGCGGGAGACAAAGGCGCCGCTGGCACATCAGCACCGAGCTGCTGCCTTGCACCGGGGCGGCTGCTTCTGAGAGGGCGAGAGGATGCTGAGGCTGCTGGTACCGGAGCCCAGGGACGAGGGAAGCCTTTCCGTGGCGGCTGCCGCAGCAGGGAGAGGATCCCCGGGCCCCGTGCCAGGCTGGCAGTGCTGCAGGCACAGTGGGATGGGAGCGAGCCCTGGGGCGGGCTGAGGAGGGGGCTCCAGGGGCTCCACAGGACGAGGGGCACCGGGGTGCTCCAGCAGCCTGAAGCAGCAGGGCGGGTGCGTGATGGCCAAGCCCCACCACGCCAGGAACGGGGCTACCGCCCTCCCCAGCGCAGCCAAGGGCAGCAGCGCTGTCACCCCCGTGGGGTGCGGGTGCCTCCAGCCCTGCAGACGCCTGGGCAGGAGAAGGGACTGGGCGCAGTGGCCAGTCGGTGTGAGCTGAGGCTACGAGGCCCCGCGAGCCGCGCGTTGGACTGACCTTCGTGAAACGCCGTGTGCAGGAAGGAGTCGTCGAAGAGCAGGCAGCGGCCCTCCGCCCAGCACTGCGGCTCGCCCCCCACCACCAGCTCACAGTTGTTGGGCGTCTTCAGACCTTCAGGCACAAAGAGAGAGGAGAGGGGGGGTGATGCGGTGCTGTGCTCCCCGGGACAGGGCAGCAGCCCCGAGATGTGAGCGGGGAGCTCCACGCTGCTGCGGAGGGGTTGCTTCCCTCCAGCACACGCTGCGCTGAGCTCGGCGCGTGGGTTCAGAGCAGGGGTTCAGAGCAGTCACAAAGCTGGCGCTGCGTTTGGGAGCTGAACTCGGAGCCTGGTGCAGCTCAGCCCCTGCCCCTCTCGTCCCCGGCCGCCGCAGCCGCTCGCTGTACCCTGACGAGCTCAGCAGCGGGGACACTCTCTTTTGCACCTGGAATGGCCACCAAGTCCCCGGAGCCCACAGACACGGAGTGTACGTAGGAAGCCGGGTTTCTGGTGCCCTTTCTAGCATCAGGCCCAGAGGCAGAGCCTGCCCTCTCCTGCCCCTGCCCCTGCCAGGCCGGGGCAGGAGGAGGTGCTGCGCTGGGACACGAGAAATGGGCTCAATTCCCGGCTCTGCCACAAGCTCCCCATTCGACCTTGCATCACTCAGCATCTGCCTTCTCACTCGTCCCCCACCCGAGACGCTGCCCATTGGTCCCCCCCAGGCAGCTGCAGCGACAGACAGTCAGGGGAGGGTCGCAAAACCTTCCTCAGGGAAGCGGCTCTGTGACAGCCACGTGAAGGACAATCCTAGAAATAAATTGGTCTTTTCCTAAAATACTGTCAGGGCAGTCAGGGCTGATCCATCACCCCGCGCATCAGGAATGTCACCCCCGCCGTGTCAGCCTGCCTGCTCCGAGGACGCAGCCGTGGCAGAGAAAGGGGTCAGGGCTCACGTGGCTCACAAACGATGCAGCAAACGAGCAGGGCCGGACCTCACAGCGATGCCAGCACCGAGCGGGTGCAGCAGGGCTCTGCTTCCCTGACGGATGCTTCAAAGCCTGCAGAACCCGGAGCCATTTCCCTGCACAACGGCCTCAGCTGGAGACGCTGCAGCTGGGAAGGGGGAGCTGAGCCGCAGGGGAGGCGGCAGCACACAGCCTTTCCCTCGCACCCGCACCCCGGGGACGCTGCCCTGTCCCTCGGAGGGCAGAGCCGGTGCCCGGTGTGTTCAGCAGAGCAGTAGCGGGTTGGGGTAAACCCGAGAGAGCGACTCGGCTACGCTGACGGCTCCTCTGGCCTGAAAGGGCTCATTGCCTCTCAAACACATCCGCGCCCTGGGCACAGCAGGAGCCGAGTCCCCAGCACCGAGGTGGGGGTGTGGGCGAGAGCACGAGCAGCCTGTTGGTGCGCCCGGGCACGGCGCTGTGCCCTGGCTGGAGGGCCAGCAGCCGCGGAGCAGATGGAGCTGGGAAACGTGGAAGGACAAGGGAACGACGGGCATCACTCGTCTCCCCAGGACGTGCGTGCTCCAGCTGGAGGGCTGGCCCCACGCTGCCGGGGCAGGGCATGCTGGAGCCAGCCCAGACCTCGCCTCCAGCCCCCTCCCAGGCACAGCTCCCTGCCCTTGCCTGGGGAGCGTATCTCCCCCGCGCCCCACCGAGGGTGGTGGGCTGCCCCTGGGCACCAGCGAGGGCACGTCCCAGCTCCCCCAGGCCTGCAGAGCTCCTCGGATCAGCTCTCAAGCCTGATTCCCAACCTAAATAAATGGCCAGTCACCGCCTGAGCGTGTTTACCCGAGAGGAGTTGGCTGAACAAGCGCGTTCGGTGTTTGCCAGCAGGGCCCGTGCGGTGCCACCCCCGGCGCGATCTGTGCCGCTTCCAGCGCGGCAGAGCCCCGGCCATCTGTGCCGGGGGGAAACACCACGCCGTGCCGGAGGGGACACCCTGGGACCCCCCACCCCTGAGTTGCACCAAAGCAGCAGCTTTGCTCGCATCTGCCCGTGTCGCACGCAGAGTGCCCGAAATCCCACGAGAGGGGCAGCTGCCGGGGGGGCGGCGCTGGGGCACAGCACCCCAGGCTGCCCCGCAGCCCGTGATGGGAGGGGGGGTGCCTGCAGAGGGGGGGTGGTCCGGAGACCCCGTGTCTTGCACTGGTGGAAGCCCACAGCTCCAGGTTTGTGGGAGGGGAGGCGAAACGCTCCTGCTGCTGAGCTGGGGACCCCGGGGAGGTCGGGCACCTGGGGGGGACTGAGCGCCGGCCTCTCCTGGGGAGGCTGCTGCTGCCAAAGCCCCAAAGTGGAGCAGGCGCCTAAGCTGGCCCCAGGGCTGCAATTAGTGGCTGATCTCAGAGAGAACAGGGTGCAAGAAGCCTCTTCCAGGCTCATGCAGCCCCGCATAGCTGCAGCACCCCCACCCTGCCCGTGGCGGGGACGCCCAGCCGGGATGACCCACCCCCTGCCCGGGCACTTACCGAGGTGGCAGCGGATGCGGATGTTGGTGGGTCCGTAGTGCTCGGCGATGACGGTGCCCGGGCTCAGCACGGAGAGGCACGCGTTCCCAAAGACGTTGTTGCCGATGCAGGTGCGAAGGCTCCCCAGCAAGCGGTACGTCCGTGGGCATCTCCGGCAGTTCCTGGGCACGCACATGCCCTGGTTCACCAGGTGGAAGGTGAACCACTCCCCGCTCGGCGTGCTGTTCACTTTCCATCCTTGCGGGAGGCTGCAGTTTGAGAAAGCTTTGTAGAGGGTCTCAAACTCGCACAGGATGGTCTGGAAGTTGCGTTCCAGCAACTCCACGTCGTGCTTTTGAGCGTCCCGGGAGAAATAGGGCATGGTCGGCAAGTCGGGCAAGAAGAAGACTTCTGGCTTCTGGATGGCCGGGCGGCTGCTGAGGTAGCGGCCCTGCTCGCGGATGCCCTTGTGGATCCTGCCCATGCCGGACCAGGAGTAGCGCTTGGCGTACTCCTGCAGGTTGTGGTAGAGCTTCTGGTTGAGGCCGTCGTGGTGGGCGCAGCGCACGCACTCGGGCGAGTGGCAGTACACGTACCCGTTCTGCACGCCGTTGGCCTCGGCGCCCTGCATCAGGGCGTTGACGGTGGCGTAGGCGCGGGGCTGCTCCCGCCCCACGTGGTAGCAGTACCAGACGAAGAGGAGCAGGAGGCAGGCGACGGTGGCCAGGGCGGTGGCGTCGCAGTCCCGGAACGACTGGATGCCGGTGGCGATGCAATCCCGGAGCCCGTCCAGGGACCAGCTCCAGTCCAGCAGCCACTCCACAGACATGGTGGTGCAGCGGGGGGTGGGCGCGCGCAGCGGGGCCCGGCGGTCAGTCCTCGTGCTCCTCAGGGGCACCCACACCATGCAGCTGGGCCGGGGCGCGGAGGGAAGGGGCTGCCATGGGGACGCGGAGCTGCGGCTCTCCCCTGCGCGCCCGAGGGCTCTGCATCAGCCAGGCTGCCCGGGGGTCCCAGCGCCGTGGGTCAGCAGCAACGTGCCCGGAGGGTCCCCGCCGGCGCTCCCGGGCTGAGCATCCTGGAAGGCAGCGCTGGGGAGAGAAACCCGGAGGCATTAGGGAGGCAGCTTCCCCTCGGGGTCGCTGCGGGGGCTCAGTGCACGGGGTGCAGCCGGGGGGTGGTGGGTGAGGAGCCCTCCTCTCTGCCCAGGAGCCCAATATTGTCCCATGCTGGGAAAAGCCCCCACCCCTCCCGAAAGCATCTTCCACACATACCCTGCTGTCCCCTGGAAGGTAAGGGGGGAGCCAGGCCCCTTGGCTCCCACTGCCCCGGGGTGACCATCTCCCCTCCTGCTCTCCCCCCCCATTTCTCTCCTCCCTTGCTGCCTTATCACGTCTGAAATCTGGCTGATAAGGCAGCTGGGAAGGCAAAAGCTGGGAAGAATCCCTGAACAGCCCTATCTTGCAGCACATCCGTTTATCCCCTCCATCTACCTGCTCTGAAATGACTCTCCCTCCAGACCGAGCCGACAGCCCCGAGCCCGCCGGCAGCTCTGCCCTGCGGGGAGGCGGGAGCCCAGCACCCGGCCGGGGCACGGCAGTGATGGTGGCACCCAGGGTTGGCTTGTTTATCAGCCAGGGATCCAAACCCCTGCCAGCCCTCCCCGCCGAGGTCCTGCAGCCCGTTCATGAAGGTGCATTTCCCTCTTGACTGCGATGCTGACGCGCTTCAGCCGGCGGAGCCTCGGCTGTGGCCTGACCCTGCAGCTGTGGCCCTTGCGCAGGGCTGGGGACACTCCGGGCAGCTCCACACCCCGGGGAGGGACATCCACCCAGCCGACCTCCCTCCACCCTACTTCCTTGTAGCACGTTGCCTGCGTGTCCCGTCCCGGGATCTGCAAGCCACGTGGCACGTCACAGCCTCCTGGGCATTTTAAGATAACTTCCCTCCATCCCCACGGCGGGCATCCCTCCAGACACGCTGCCTGCCCCAGCCTCAGCCCTGGGGGTGCAGACACGGAGCTGCTCCCAGGGGTTCCCCGAGGCCAGCACAATCCCCCCCTGCTCCTCGCGGGGCCGGAGCATCTCGGGAAGGCAGGCAGAGCCCTGGCATGATCTGTATGCAGGGTGGCTCTCGCCCTGCCTCAGCCCAGCAGCCAGGCTGCTTCAGAAGCCGCCTGACGAAGCAGGGGGAGCAGGGCTGGGGGGGGGTCCAACAGCCTCGGGGCCCCCGAGCTGAAGTCTCTCACACCCCTGCGAGGGCAGCACAGCACAAACACGGCCTCGCTGCTGCTGTTAACACCTCAGAGGGGGAAAATCAGGGGGACACTCAGAGCAGTAAGGGACCAAAGCCCCCGCGCCCACACGGGCTGCTGAGCCCCGGGCTGTGCGGGGGTGTCTGGGCAGAGCCCCCGCGGGGATCCAGCCCTGCAGCTGCCCTCCTGCGTGGGCACAGGCAGCCCCGATGCAAACCTGCCCAAACCCACCTTCCGTGGGGGCTGTGCCGGCAGGGCCCCAAGCACCAGCACCGCGCCCGGGACCCGCTGCCGGGCCGGTCGGTGCCGTCGCCCTCGCAGCCTGGCTGCACGCAGCGCCGTGGCCCGGCACCGAGGTGGGTAGTCACATAAAGCACCCCCGGCCTGAGCCCCAAGAAGAGGCTCGTCAGCTGGCAATAAACACCAGAGCCAGCCCCGAGGAGCGGGAATCAATTCCACGCTGAAGTTGTGCAGGACGTGGAGGCGAGCGCCGTGCCAGGCAGCAGCGGCGTTACGTAAGGAAGGCAGCGAGGCTGCGATGCAGCACGAAGTTGCATCTTGGCAGCTCCGCGGGGGCCCCGGCACCTCCCGGAGGAGGTGGGTTTCGCTCAGCCCAGCCGGGATCCCCCAGGCTGTGGGCCCCGCGGTGGCGAGGACGCGTGGCAGGGCTGTCCTCGGCTTGGCACTGGCGGCGTCGCCTTCGGGAGCGGCGCGGGGAGCTTCTGGATGCAGGAGCATTGGGGTGAGGCAGGGTGGGTGCCAGCTGCTACTACGGAGCTGGAGCACGGCCAGGCAGCCCTGGGCGCCTCTCCTCCCGCGTGCCACCCCGACGGTGCCACCCCGGCGGTGTCACCCAGTGTGGCGGTGCCACCCGGCGTGGCGGCGTCCGCTGGTGTCACTGGTGTGGCTCCGTCGCCCGGGGTGGCTGCACCACGCGGGGTGGCTCCATCACCCGGTGCGGGGCTGCATCACCCGGGGTGGCCGCGCTGGTGTCACGTCCCCCAGCCTGGCAGTGCCACCCGCCGCCCTGGTGTCACCCGACGCGGCCGTGTCGCCCGGCCGACGCCGAGCCCCGCTGCCCCGGCCGGGCGGAGCCGGGCTGCGCTCCCCGCCCACGGCCCCGCGCCCCCCCGCCGTGCCGTGCCGTGCCGTGCCGTGCCGGTACCGACCTGCTGCCCGTGCGGGGCCGCCGCTCCGCTCCGCTCCTCTCCTCTCGCCGCCGCCGCCGCGGACCACAACTCCCAGCAGCCCGGGCAGGACGGGACCGCGCCGGGGCAGCAGCTTGCGGGCCCCCGCCGAGGCACCGCCCGCCCGCCCTGCGCTGCGGGCCGGCCCCGGCCCCCGCCCCCGCGCCCGCCCCTCGCCGCGGCCTCGGGGCGGCGCGTCGCGCCCCCGCACCGCGCAGCTGGGCGGGGCGGGGCGGGAGCAGCGGGGTTGCGGCACACGGGTGCGGGGGTCCTGGGGACGGAGCGGCTGGGGGTGCGGGTCCCCGGGGGAGCATCCATCGCTGCTGCGGGCACTCCGGGGCGGGGGGACACGGGCGGCGGGTGCTGCGGCGGCGGCGGTGCGGGAGGGGCAGAGGCGGCGGGGGGCTGCAGGAGGGTGTGCGGGGGGTACCGGCTCCAAGGATACAGGCACTGGGGGCTGCAGCGGTCAGCAGATGCTGGCCCCGGGGGTGGGAGCACGCAGGGATGCAGGCACCCAGCAGACACTGGCTCCAGGGACACAGGCACCCAGGGATGCAGCGGTTGGGATGTGAGGGATGCTGGCCCCGGGGATAAAGGCACCTGGGGATGCAGCACCCAGAATCAGGGATTGCTGCTCCCCAAGGATGTATGTGTCTGGTACACAGGGGACAGGAGCACCCAGGGAGGCAATGCCCGAGCTGCAGGCAGCGGGGATGCCCCAGCAAGGATGCGAGGGTGTGCTGCAGCCCCTGGGGTGGGGGGTGCTGGCTGGCAGGATGCAGGAGATGCTGGGCCTGGGGGGTTGGGGGCACCTGGGATGCAGGTCCATGGATGCAGGGGCCGGGAGAGGCAGTCCCCAGGGATGTGGGCACTCCCAGGGGGTGGCAGAAGTGTGTGAGCCCCCTCCCCACTCAGCCAGTTCTTACCCCTCCAGTCAGGAGATCCCTCGGTTGGTCAATGACAACCTGTCTGCTGGCACCTCCTGTTCCCGCTGCTCCGAGGCGCTTCCTCCCCAGCTGTGGGCAGCGTTGGGGCTGAGGGTCCTGGGCCAGGGCAATTTTAGCAATTTGGGGTGTCTCTTAACAACTTTTTAAGTGCTGGCGGAGAAACAGACGATCATGAGCCTTCCTGCTTGCTTGCTTTTCCCCTCCCCAACCCATTTCCCACTCCCCTAAGCAAACACTGCCAAACCCAGGGGACCCAGGAGCCCCAGAAGTCCAGCCCTCCCCACACCGTCCCCCGGTGCCAGATAAGCTGCTGGGCCGGGCTGGCTGCAGGCAGAGCCCCGTGGCAGAGTGCCACGCAGAGCTGCGTGGGACACGTGTCACCGGGGAAGCCCTGCCTCGTCCCGCGGGTGTTGCCAGCGGGTGCCTGCCCCATGCCTCCTGGCATGTTTTTGCCTCTGCTCTGCTCCTGCTGTTCCCCTGTGCTCCCACCAGCACATTCCCCCCTCCAGTTTGCTCTGCAGGGCCCTGGCAGCATTGTGCGTTGCAGGGTGAAAGGAGGGTGGGTTTATTCCTCCCTGCTCTTGCCCAGACCCCTCTCCTCCTCAGCCCGCACCTCCTGCCCGCTCTTGGCAGCCAGCACATCCTTCTGTTGGCAGTCACAGCGTCTGCTGGCTCTGGGCACTGGGCTCTGGGCTCTCCTGTCCTTCCTCCCCTCCGCCTGCCTTCTGCTCCCTGCTCCTCCACTCTGCCGCCTGCCTCCTCTCTGCGGGACGAGCTGCCCCTCTCTTTCCTCTGCCTTTAGGATGTCGCCTGGTGTTCGCCACCCTGAGCTGAGGAGACCCCCCCCTTCCCACACAGGCTCCTGTGCCCTGAGTCCCCGCCAGACCAGCCTGTGCCCAGGCAATGTGCAGGATCCACTGACCATGGTTTTGTCGCTCAGCCCTGCGTCCCTCCCTCAGCATTTCTGCCCTGGGTGCTGCCCTGCCGCCACCAGCCCCCTCTGCCAGCCCAGCCCTCAGCCCCCACTCTTGGCTCTTTCATCGTATTCCACCCGGCTGCTGTTCCCTGGCTCTGCCAGCGCCGGCCCCAGGGCTCTGTCACCGCTGACACCCATGGCCGTGGGCACCCCAGGGACCGTGGGCACCCCAGGGACCGTAGGCACCCCAGGGCCGGATCCTGCCTCCCAGCGCTGAGCAAAGCCCTTAGCGGGGCCGGGGGCTGCCCCAGCCCTCCACCCTGGGCACGGCTCCCCCCAAACTGCTGAGAAATAACCCCACACTGGGGGAAGGTGCAGGAACGTGGCAGACAAAGGGCTGCGAGAAACCCCGCTGGGGAGGTGAGCTGGGGCAGAGCATCCCTGGGACTGGGCAGGGGTCCTCTGCGAAGCCCCTTCACAGGAAGCGAGGGGTCCCTGCTGCTCCGAGCTCGGGTGGGTGGGTGGGCGTGGGGGTCCCTCGGGTACGTGGGTGCCGGGGGACGGGCACGCTGCGTCCTCCCGCTGCCGCAGCGGAGAGGGGGGTAACGGCCGTGGCGGCTGCACCCGACCAAGCTCAACCCACGGCACGAAGCACGAGGCCGGAGATTGGCTCCTGCTTTACGTCACCAAAGAGGGACGGCAGCATCAAGATGGGTGTTTTTTTTTTTTTCCCCTTCATTTTAATTCTCTTGCAATCTCTGTCCAAAAATAACCCCAGCTGCCTCCCCCGGGATGCCACGGCTCCTCCGCCCCCCTGCGCACCAGCCTGGCAGCTGCCGCACGCAGCTATTAGCTCGTGTCACATCACAACCTTCTCTAAAAGCACATTTTCGGTGTGCAGGATCATTTTATTGTTTCGTGTGGGGAGGCGCAGGGATGCACAGGAGGCCCCGGGTTTCCTGGCAGGGCACAGATGCCCCGGAGAGGGCATTTCCCAGGGCGCTGGGTGGGCTGTGGGTGCCCATCCCTCCCCACCAGCCATTGCCACTGCCCCGGGGACCCTGGGACCCTGCGGGTGTCAGAGACGGTGTTTGCCCTGGGACATCCCAGTGCCCGCTGCAGGACGTGGCTGGTGTGGAGCCGTACGGGGGCAGGCGAAGCAGCCCCCCCCATTGTTCTCCCTGTGGTTTGGGGGAGCTGCCCTGCCCCGTGCTGGGTGCCATGGGCCAGCAGGGCGAGCAGGGCATGGGCAGAATGGGTCCCCAAAGGCCTCCTGCCTTGCAGGGCTCTCCCAGACCTTCTGCACCGCCTCCGTGACACGGCCATGGATCTCCTGTGGGGTCCCAATGCCTCGGGCAGGACCCACACCCCCACCCACCCCCTCCACGCCTGCCCGTCGTCCAAGTCTCTGCAAACTTATTTCAGACATTTAAAAACACAGAACAATTTGCACTGAGGTTATACTGAACGCTAGACCTTCCCACGGAAGTACTTCATCATGTTCAAAAATATTTAATCCCAGCAATTTTCACATTGTTCTTATAAAAACAGACATGTATGAAGGGAAATGAAATGCTTAGTACATTTTTGGCACATTTTTTTTCTTTTTTTTTTCTTTTTTTTTTTTACCTTTACAAATTACAAACACACATTCATTGTTTTTAAAGGAAAAAAAAACCCCAAGTCTCAGGTGTACACTGCAGATATGCACTAACCACCCCGAAACTAACCCAGCCCCTGTGGTTACAATTGCTGTTCTACAAGGACAAAAGAAAGACACCAGCAGCCAAGGACACGGCGGTGGCTTCGCTGCCCTCCCGGGGGCGATGGCCCTTTGGGGTGGGTGTCCCTGCAGAGGGGGACAGCCCTGGCGGGGGGGACGGCAGTGAAGGAGCGCAGGGGGTGCTGAGGCTCCAGCTGGGGTCCGCCTGCGGTGGGACCAGCTCTGGCGGGCTCATTCCTGCCTGCTGGGCTCCCTGCGGGCTGGTGGCCCGTGCCAGAGCCTGGCCACGCTGCCTGCCTTTCTCTCCCCAGTAACCCTCCACTTTCACCCCCTGCCCCTCTCCATCTCCTGCCCAGCTGCAAGCCCCAGCAAGGTGCCGACCCCGGGGATTCGGGGGGTCTGGGCTGCGCTGCCTCCAGGTGCAGGGTGGGCACCGGGTGGGCACCGGGTGGGCACCAGCCCCTCCTGCAGCCCAGGGGACCCCGCCGCCAGCGGGAGCGGTGGCAGGGAGCCCAGCCTGCCCTGCTTACCCTGAGATGCCACCGGGGACCAGGGGTGGCCACTGGCTGTTAGCAGGAGCAGGGTGTTCCTGGCGAGGGTCACGTACATGGTACTGGAGAGGAACAACTGGCGTGAGTGAAGGGGCACCGGCTGCCGAGCTCCCCTCGCTGCAGGGAGGGCTCCCACGGCTCCCGGCAGTGCCAGGCTGCTGGGGGTCACCGTTAGGGTTCCCCCGGGAGCTGTGAGCCCTGGCACCCGAAGCAAAGTGGGAGAAGAAACGGGCACGTACCTGTGTGTGCCAGGCCATGCCCTGCTCCCCAGCAGGGCTCCGCTTCCCCGCAGAGAGGACGGTCCCTGTGCTGGTGGCACACGAGCCCCCGGCCCTGCGGCAAACCCTGCGCCTACCTCAGCTCCCAGCAATCAACGGCAGGCTCTTGCAATGGAGACGTTTTTAATTTTTAACAACATCAGAACCGCAAAAATCCCCCTCTGTGTGTGTGTGTGTGGGCAGTGCCGGGGGACACGCCGCCGCGCTGCGGGGGGACAGCGGGTGCCCCCCGTGCCACCCCGTCCTCGCCGGGACCCGGCTCTGCCCCGGCGCCCGCTGCTGCCCGCGCCCGGGGCTCCGCAGCACACCTATCGCAGTTTAAATAGAATAAATACAGTGAAGAAAACAGTAAAATCTTCAAGAAAGAGGCAAAAGGAAAGACAACAGCAGGTCCAGGGGTCCAACCAAGCTCCACGCGGTCTCTGGATTAGTCACTGAGGAAGGTCTATGAGAGCACATTAAGTTCGCAGCCGGAGACTCTCTTACCGCTGTCCTTAGATCGAGACTTCGTATTCCCGTGTTTCCTGAGCAGAAGGAGGAGCCCGTTGAGGGCAGCAGCTGCGGTTCAGGACACTCTCCCCATTCCAGGGCAGCAAGAGAGGCCCCGGGGGTTGTCTTGCTCCCGGGGAAGCGGTGCCCTCCCCACCGGGACCCCGCAGCCCCCTCCTGCCTGCCCGAGCCCACCCGGCCCCTCGGGAGTGACCGAGGGATGGAGCCCCGCACCCTGCAGCCCTCCCCCGACAGGACAGTCCCCAGCAGGGCAGGGGTGCAGCAGGACTCACCCCTGTCTCGTAAATCGGGTTGTCGAACTCCGTTTCTACCGTGATCTGGCTGTAGGGGTGGGAGTACATGAGGGGCAGGCGGAGGCTGGAGTAGTACCGACACCTGCGGGGGGGACGCAAGAGTCACCGGGCTGCAGGACCCCAGAGCAAAGCACGACAGCCCCGTCCTCCCACCTCCCTGCCAGCGCCCCAGGGACCCCTGAGCAGGAGCTCGGTGCCCGGCTCCCCAGGGCCGTGCCCACGGCGTGTGGCCGGTGAGGGCACGGTGGTGCTGAGCCAGCGCTGGCCACGTCCCCACGGGCTCTGCCTGGCCCCCAGCCCGACTGCACGCCCCACCTTGTGAGATAGATGTACGCTCCTCCCAGCAGCAAGGAGATGATCAGCACCGGGATGAATATGGCTAAGGCCATATTTCCCCCCTCGAGCGATGTCTCCGCAGCAGCTTCTGCTACTAAAAGGACGAGATCTGTTACGTTGCCATTCGCAAGCACCTTGTGATCCCCTCTGCGCCTCTGCTTTTCCCCTCCCTCTTCCCGGGCTCCACCAAACGCACGCCACTCACCTTCCAGAGCGTGTTCAAAGCTGTCTTGATTCACTGGAAGAGAAATGGAGAGTTAGAGGTACGTAACGGGGTTGGACTGGGTGCTGGCAGCCGTTGGCTGCGTGGGCCCCCCTGCACGGGGCTGAGCTGGGTGAGACAGCTCACTCAGCACAAACCCAGAGAAGCACTCAGGGCTCAGCCGAGTTCAGCTCCCAGCTAGAGATCTGCTGGGGGTCTGCAGCCAGATGAAGGTCCCCGTCCCATCCCGGGTTGGGGACAGAGGTGCTGTCTGTCCCCGCGCCCCCCCCGCCGTTACCTTTGCAGATGGGCAGGGGTCCGCTCCAGTGGGACGGCTGGCCCAGGATGCACTTGATGGTGACCTCCCCCATGAGCTCAAAGCCCTCGTAGCACATGAAGGTCAGGGACTCTCCTGGCAAGTAGAGGCGCTTGTAAAGTATTTGGTAGCCATTTTCTGGCAGCCCTGGATTGTCGCAGGCCAGCGACTCCTCGGCTGAAAGGGAACATCATGCGGTGAGCCCCGGGCTGGGCTGCCGAGGGAGAGGGGGAGCCTGGGCGGCAGCACGGAAGCCCCCAGGGTCTCACCCCACCCCGCTTTCAGGTAGCTCAAAGCTCTGCCCCACCCCGCACGGCTGGGGAAGGTCTCGGCCGCAGGAAAGGGCTTCCCAGGACCCCCCCGAGCTGCGGGAGAGCGGGAGGAACCGCCCGAACTCACAGACGCAGTGCGGGAGCCGCGAGGTCCAGATGGGCGTCCCCGTCTCGCGGCTGTAGCAGGTCAGCAGCGAGCTGCCCTCCAGCACGAAGCCGGGGTTGCAGGTGTACTGGATGGTGGTGCCCACCAGCAGCACCGGGTCGGAGATGAGGCGGGTCGAGTGCTCCACCTCGCCCGGGTCCGTGCAGTACATGACTGGGGGAGAGAAGCCGTGTGAGCGGTGAGCCCCGGCACGGTGGCGCGGGTGACGGGGATGTGATGGGGACAGCAGCACGTTGCTGGGGCACTTACTCTTCTCGCAGAAGGGGGGGTCGCTGCTCCAGCTGAGGTCCCACTGGCAGGTGAGGGTGTCGCTCCCCACGATGTCGTAGCCCGGGTCGCACTGGTAGGTGATCTTGGCCCCTCTCACCAGCTCTGTGTGCGACGTGGTCTTCCAGCCGTTCTGGATCTCGGGCAGGTCGGAGCAGGAGTCGTTGCGGGACACCTCTGCAGCCAAGAGAGGTGCTGGCTGTCACCCGCCCGGCCGGACCCCACGGCACAGCCCTCCTCGGAGCTGCTGCACGTGGCACACAGCGTTCACCATGTGCCCGTCCCTTCCCGAGAGCTCTCCAGCCCCAGGCACCGCAAACGGCACGGCGTGTGGCATCCCCTGGGCAGAGGGAAGGGGCAGCAGTGGGTACCAGGGGCTCTTTGAAGCCCCCCCAGCCCTGGCCCAGGTGGAGGGCTGTGCTGGTGAGAGCAGGGCAGAGTCTGTGCTGGGGTCAGGACAAAAGGAGCAGACTGGGAACACCGGGCTCAGCGCTGGCTGCAGGCGCAGGAGGGGAGCGGAGCAGATGCCACGGTCACGGCATGCCTGGTTTGCTCCGGCGAGGGGTTTGTGCCCTGCTCTCCCCATGCCTGTGCCTGAGGACTGGGTTTGGTGACCTCTCCTAGGAGGGCCCCTCAATGCAGGGCCTCAGTGCCACCAGCTTCAAGCCTGACAGAGTGTGTGGGGGGGTGATCCTGCCCCCCCTGTTTCCACCAGTTTCTCTCCCTGTTCTGCTCCGCAGTTGAACTGGGCCAGACCAGGGCTAACAGGGACCAAAAATCCCATGGCCTTCTTGCCAGCCTGGAAGAGGGGAGGCATACGGGGACACCCCAGAACTGACTGACCCAGAGACCTGCAGTGGGGCTGGGGGTTCTGCAGGAGCTCAGTGGGTGTGAAGTGCTGGTGTCACAGCAATTCTCCCCGCTTCCATACCTGGCAACTGGACAACCTGGTCCGGCTGCGTGTCAAGGTCCCCACCTGCACCGCAGTGGCAGGGGGCACACCTGGCACCCCGCTCTCCCTACCTATGTAGTTCATGATGAATCCTTGCCCCTTCCCAAAGATGAGCCCGGCAGGGTCCGAGTGGAACTGTATGGTGAGGTCAGGGCTGGAGGAGTAGAGCTTCTGGGGACCGCTGCTGCCGACGTACTGCCCCAGGATGCGGGCGGTGAGCTCGTCCCCGTCATAAATGGTGAGGATGTCGCTGTTGGTGAGGTTCAGGCTGGAAAGGAGAGCTCGGTTAGAGAGCAGCTGGCGCAGGGAGCCCAGGCAGGACGCAACGGTGTGGGGCTCAAGGAGCAGCGAACCTGCCTCACGTCCTGTCCCCGTCCCTGTCCCCATGCCCATCCCCAGGCAGGCGCCGTGGGGCTGCCCTGTGGGTCAGCAGCGCTGGTTTTCAGACGCCAGCCCCACATCTCACCCCATCTCCATCCGCCATGCTGAGAGCCGGGGGTGGCTCAGGAGGTGCTGGTGGCTCCGTGGGGCAGGTGACACCCAGGGCCCCGCCGCGGGGTGACAGGCGGCGCCAGCACCTCGGACAGCGGCAGCGGGGAGCGCGGGGCCCGCGGCCAGCAGGGGGCGGTGGCGGCCCGCGGGCGGCGGGGACAGCGCAGGGACAGGGCAGGGACAGCGCAGGGACAGGGCAGGGACAGCGCAGGGACAGCGCAGGGACAGCGCAGGCAGCACAGGCAGGGCTGGCACCAAACCTGCCCCCGAGCCAGAGCCGGCCCCGGCCGCAGCCTCCCTCCGCCCCATGTGCAGCAGGGAGGGGACAAGGGGCTCTGTCCTTGCTCCCAAGCGAAGGGCAGGTGGTGGCTGCACACCCCCGGGGCTGCCAGCCCTGCTGCCAGGCCGCTTCTCTTGCCCCCGCAGCCCCACTGCCTGCTCCGTGCTGGTAGCGATGGCGTGGGTGAAGGGGTCGGATCAACCCCAAGGGTGGGCACGGATGTCACCTTCCCCTGCTCGCTGCCCTGCCAGCGAGGCTCGCGGGTGCTGGGGAGCACAGCCAGCACCCAGCGCTGTGCTGAGGGGCTGGGGCAGCACGGGGTCGGAGCGGGGACACCACGTCTCCCCTTCCCCATGGGTCAGGGGGAGAGCACCAGGATGCTCCCAGCCCCACAGGAGTCATCTCTGTTGGGTTTGAGGCTGAAGTAACTCTCCCAGCGAAGCCAGGACTCCTGCACACGGGCAGGATCCGGCCGGCTGTGCGTGCACAGCACCTGTGGGCCCAGGACGTGCTCGGTCACTGCAGGACCCCTGCCTTGCACGTCGGCCTGTCTAATCCAGCCTTGTTTGGAGATGACTGAGCTGATCCCCAAATGTTTTATTAAGAATGTTCTTGGAAGGTGCCCAGCTAATCCCCATGGCAAGCTGACATTTGTAGTAAATCTCTGCTTTCTGTCAAACATGGTTTTCTCAGTGACATTTATGACTTCAAATCGCTTGGCCTCCAGTTCTGCTCAGCCCAAGCACCCACAGAGCTGGGAGAGGTGCACTGGGGATTAGGAAAGCTCCAAGGGGGAGAACAGGGAAATGGCGTGGGCCCCTGGGGCGGGGGGAGCGGGGTCACCGCAGCGAAGTGGGCTGGGCACTGGCGGGGCAGAGACGTGCACCGAGGTCTGGACTACTCACAGCTGGATGTCCAGGAAGAGCCGCTTCTCCTCGCCAACGTGGACCCTCCAGATGCAGTCCTCCCCCTCCGCATAGGGCTCCGGCCAGTTGGGGGACAGGATCACCCCGGCCACGGCGGTCAGCTCCCCCCCGCACATGGCTGTGGGAGCGAGAGGCAGGCAGGGCTCAGCCGTGGTGCTCGTGCCCGGCACCCGGCACCGCCCCGCGGCGCAGGGACTGACCTCGGCACAGCGGCTCCGTGTCGTTCCAGTACGGGTCCCGCATGTTGACGCACTCGATGATGGCGGGGCCCTGCTCCAGGGAGTGCCCGGGGTCGCACGTGAACTCCACGGTGGTGCCCAGGTTGTAGGTGGGGTCGGAGGTGGTGAAGTTCCCGTTCTGGATGTAGGGCTCGTAGCAGTGGCCCCGCTCGAAGGCTGGAAGGGAACCCCCCGTTAGCCACAGGGGCACGGGGGCGGCTGCGGGGAGCGCTGCCTTCCCCTGCTGCTCTGGGGGCTTTGCTAGGTGAGCCCCGGGCTCTGCTGCCATCCCCAGCTAGAAACGCTTCCCTCCATCCCCGCCGCGCATGGATGGCCTCTTCCGTGGCATATTTTACAGGCAATTAGGATTAACAACAGTTTATCTGTCCTGAGCTGCACAGGCTTAACCAAACCCCCTCCCGTTGTGTACCAGCATCAGTGAGGCGCTGGCTGTGCTGCCCGTTGCTGTACTCCTGAGCAATCTCCCCTGGGACTATTGAGCTCGCCCAGAGCCGTGGGGCTCCCGTTGACTGATCCTGGCAGCAGGATGCACTTAAATGACAACTGGATCAAACCTACACGAGCTGCCCAGGACCTGCTGGGCATCCCAGCCCCAGGGGAGCCGCTGGCAGGTCTGGAGGAAGCAGCCTGGTGAGCAAGGGCTGCAGGGGGGCAAGAGCCAGGACAGACCCCGTCCCTGTGGCTGGCGTGGGTTCGGTGCCCAGCGGTGCCGTGCCATGGGGACCGAGGGAAGGGGTCAGTCTGGGCCTTTGGTGGTGACGGGCACCACAGGCTGTGTGATTCCCACAGCACTGATGGCCTTTTCAGCCCGGATTTGGAGGGTCCCATCCTGGACAGAGCACCCACTGCCCCAGGGCTGCCCCACAGCAGGCACAGAGTGTCCCACGGACACTCCGCTCACCAATAAACCTTTCTGTTGGAGTAAACGGGGTTTCGCTATTTCTTCTTCTATTTCTTGCTAGAAAAATGTATTCCCCAAAGCTCCTCCAGCCCCAGGCGAGGTTCAGGTTGCCCTGTGTACCTACAGCGACATGGGGATGGTGGCACAGCGGGTGGGCTGGCACGGGGGGCAGCCGAGACCCTTCTTACAGCTGTGTCTCTGCTAACTGCCCCAACGTCCCGAGGGCCGGCTGCTCTCAGGGGTACCCAAACAGGAGCACATCACCTTCGAAGCGTATGTTGAAGGCCGTGGCGGCCGCGGGCTCCTCGGCGAGGAAGTCGATCCTGATGGAGGAGCCGTCGCTGATGACCCCTTCGAAGGGCACGCTGTCGGCGCGCAGCGAGTCGTAGAGGACGGCTGACTGGTTTGTGTCCCCGCTGTACACCACCATCCTGCACGGGAGGACACGGCGTGTCAGGAGACCCACAAGATCCCCTGGCACAAAGCGCAGGGCCTGGGGACAGGAGGGGCTGGTGCTCTGCGCCCGCCTCACACAGCTCCAAGACCTGTCCTGCCTCCTGAATGCTTGAACACCTAAATCAGGAACCTCCACTTCTGCACCGGGACCCTTCTCTGCCCCCGTTCCCACCATCCTCGGGCTGGCAGCCCCCTCCACGCTGCACCCCTAGCTCGGGTGGGCGCAGCCTGGGCACCGGGAGGGCAGGAGGTGTGAGGTGGGGAGCTGAGACCAGCTGGGACCTTCCAAGCTTTGGTATACGTAGCACCCAGCAAAGCACCCCGCTCCTCACCCCGGAGCAAAGCCCTTCGCAGCCCCGGGGTGCAGGGCAGGGGCTCCCCGCAGACCCCAGAGCCTCACCTGTCCTTCTCGGCCAGCAGGAGCTTCTCGAAGTGCAGGTGCAGCTTCTGGCCCGGAGGGGCCCCGATGGCCCACACGCAGTACACGCCGCTGGAGTGGTTCCCGGTGTAGCTGGGCGAGAGGACGCGGCCGATGGTGGCGTTGCGGACGGTGCCGCCGCAGGGCGCTGCCGACAGAGCACGGCCCCGCTGAGGCACGGGCGGGTGGGCATCTGTGCCCAGGGCTCCCGCACAGCTGGGGGCATCAACGCCTGCCCCGCTCTGCTCAGCGTGAACCACATAGGGGAAGGGACCTGGGGGTCCTGGTGGATGACCATGGGCCAGCAATGTGCCCTCATGGCCAAGAAGGACAATGGCCTCCTGGGGTGTGGTTAGCAGGTCAACAGAGGTTCTCCTTCCCCTCTACTCTGCCCTGGTGAGGCCACATCTGGAATATTGTGTCCAGTTCTGGGCCCCTCAGTTCAAGAAGGACAGGGAACTGCTAGAGAGAGTCCAGCGCAGAGCCACGAAGATGATTAAGGGAGTGGAACATCTCCCTTACGAGGAGAGGCTGAGGGAGCTGGGTCTCTTTAGCTTGGAGAAGAGGAGACTGAGGGGTGACCTCATTAATGTTTATAAATATGTAAAGGGCAAGTGTCATGAGGATGGAGCCAGGCTCTTCTCAGTGACATCCCTTGACAGGACAAGGGGCAATGGGTGCAAGCTGGAACACAGGAGGTTCCACATAAATATGAGGAAAAACTTCTTTACAGTGAGGGTGACCGAACACTGGAACAGGCTGCCCAGAGAGGTTGTGGAGTCTCCTTCTCTGGAGACATTCAAAACCCGCCTGGATGCTTTCCTGTGTGATATGGTCTAGGCAATCCTGCTCTGGCAGGGGGATTGGACTAGATGATCTTTCGAGGTCCCTTCCAATCCCTAACATTCTGTGATTCTGTGATTCTGTGAACCTCTGGCTTGGCTCTGCTCTGCTCTATGTGCACACATATATGCTCACACACATGCTCACACACACCTAAACTCCATAACTCCCTTTCCTGCCCAATTAGGAGGCAAGCTCTGACGTGAAAACCCTCAGTACCTCGAGCTGGGCGTTGCTCCCCCTCCCTCCCAGGACCGCACACAGCTCACAGCACAACGAAAGTGACTCTAATTTTTTCCCATCCTTCCCTAGCGCTGGGGCTATCCGAGGTGGGGTGTACCTGAGCAGATCGGCTCCGGGCTGCTCCAGTGTGGCCTCGACGCGTTGATGCACGTGAGCACCCTGGGACCCTGCAGCTCGTAGCCCAGGTGACAGTGAAAGTGAGCAATGCCACCCGAGTGCAAATCCATCACGGTGACGTCGCCGAAGTCGGGTCTCCGGGGGAAGTTGCAGCTCAGCATAAACACTGGAAGGAGCACACACGTTTCAGAGCTGAGGGCTCCTCTGCCCCGAGCCAGCCTGCAGTCGGCGTGGGGAGTGCTGGGGACGTGCTGGATGTGCCCACGGGGCCACGGACAGACCTCGCTGCCTGGTGCCAGCCGCAGAGCACCGACAAACCACCGCGCTGCTGCTTCTCCACCTGTTACTGCCTTTGCCCAGACCCAGTTTCTATTTTAAAAAGAATTTGCCTGAACTCATCTATTTTTTATAGCTCTTCAGGGAAAAAAAAAATAGATTTACAGTGCAGGAGGAGCTGCTGTACGGGGACAGAAATGGGGCAAGGTGGGCGTGGGGAGCACAGCCAGCGCTGGGGACCGGGACATCGGTGCACATGGAGCCCTCTGCTCTGAGCACAACGCAGGCTGCTGCCTGACCTGTCCCAGCGATGCTCTGACCCCGCCATCCCACCCCTCCTCACACACCCACGTCGGGGAGGCACCCACCCTGGTAGTGGAGCTGGAAGGTCCCCACCACGTCGTCCTGGAAGGTGCGGAAGTAGACGGAGATGGTGTTGGTGGGGCTGCGGATGACCTGGCCCTCCACCAGCAGGGTCTGGTTGGCCAGGATGACCAGGGCCTCGCTGTCCACGCCGCGGATGGAGAGCACCTCCCCATCAGACAGGTTCACGCTCTTCACCTGGGTGGGAGCAGAGACCCGTGAGCTGCGGGGGGTGATGGCGGGGGTCCCGGCAGGGTGCTACTCCCCAGCCCCAAGCACCCGCAGAGCATTGCACCGCCAATGCATCTAATGAGCAGTCCCAAAAAGCTTTAATTATTATTTGGGAATAGATGAGAAGTAACCTCACATTTACATTTCACGTCCATTTAGCTTAATAAATGGGCTCATGTTTCAGCAGAAAGATGCTCATCAGATCATTTGTTTCCTTAAGTGTGCGAGGACCAGGGCTCTATATTTAGCCTTAGCCCGTAATTGCGAGCGCTCCCGGCGATGTTGTGACTAGAAGGATTTGTTGCTGTTGTCACAACCGTGCCCATCTCCTGTGCACGAGGCAGGGATGTGCCCGGCTCCGGGGGCTGCTGGTACTGCCAGAGCCACCCGCAGCGCTCGGCATGCTCTGACCTGCTGGAGAAGTGAGGTTTCATCTGGAGAAGCGACCCTGACCCTGTCGATTCACTCCTTGCCTGTTCAGGATGTACCAGTTCCCTTGTACAGTTTATTTATTACATGGCCTAAGAAAAATCTAGTTTTTCCCCTGGGAAGGTTGTTTTTTTAGCAAGTGCATGTGCCCAGGGCAGCCGTGCCCAAGGCTGTGGGGGCTTTGCATCATTTGCTGCCGTGGCACAGGGGTGCTGGGCCATGGTTTATCCCCCCACTGACACGCTCCTCACCTGGAGCTCGACGCCGTAGCCCGTGTAGACGGTGATGTTGTAGGTGCACTCCAGGTAGCTGTGCAGGGGCAGCGGGGGGTAGTCCGTGGAGTCGATGTAGCCCTCGGGGTCGTGGAAGCTCATGCTGCAGAGGGCTGGAGGAACGTCCATCAGCGACTGCCCCAGCTCACCCAACAGCTCCCCCCCTGCACCCGGGTGCTCCCACTGCCCTAAACCCAGCACCCGCGTCCCTGCTCCGTGGCCGACCCCGCTGAAGTGCAGAAGGTTTCGGGCAGCCCCACAAACCCCACCAGCACCACGCACAGAGCTGCTCCCCACCGGCTGCCGTAACCCCCCTCCCGTGCTCCCCGCCTTACCCGGGGTGGGCTCCGTGGTGGTGACAGTGGTGGTGACGATGGTGGACGTGGTGGTTTCTTGGCTCTCTTCCGACGCGGAGCCGTGCGCCTCGCTCTCCGTGCCCTCCGTCCGGTTAACGGCAGCGCTGGTGGGAGCCGCGGTCGGAGCCTCACCGGCATCGCCGGTGCCATCGGGGAGGGGCCGAGGGACCGCCGGCGGCAGGGTGGACGGGGAGATCTGCAGCACGGGGTGGCTGGTGGTGGCCTGGCCCCCCCAGGGCAGCTCGGGGGAGCTCTGCTCCGTGTCCCCCACCCTGGCTGTTGCCTCTGTGGGTGCGTGTGGCTCTCGGGGGGCAGCGGGGAGCCCAGAGCCTGGCGGGCTGGCTGGGGAGGCAGCCCTGGGGGGCCCTGCCAGGGTGCCCTTGGGCCTCGGGTGCTTCCTTGATGTATTTACTTGCTTTAGACTCGGTGGCTTTTTCTTAACAGGAAAAGTTTGTTTTGCATCGGTGTCGGGAGCGGCGGTGGGTGTTGGCAGGACGCGGCTCTGCACCAGCAGTGTTGTCTCCTCTGTGGCCAGATCGGTGCCGTCCTCCGCGGCCGGCAGCAGGTTGAGGGCAGTGGAGTGCCCGAGCTCCCCGTCTCTGCCAGCCGAACCCATGACGTGCCCGAGCTCCCCGTCTCTGCCAGCCGAGCCCATGACGTGCCCGAGCTCCTCAGCTCCACCGACCGCCTTGTCCACCAGCTCATCTGCAGCGAGAGGGTCCGGGCTGGCAGGGATCAGCGCTGCCCCTGATCCGCTGTCTGCAAAAAAATGGGGAAAAGTGGCACTTGGGCATTTCTGGGCATGAAATTATAGCTGTGTCGGCAGCACGAAATCAGCCCCCCGGGGAGCTGCGGCTGATTGAGTGCTGGCCGCTCACCCCAACGAGCTCATTATGGGAAAGCGATAATGAGCCTGCACCGACACCCTGAAAGGTGGGTTCCTGCTGGAACTCGGTGGCCTTATCTCGCCGTTTCAGAGCTGCTGTTTGGTGTGTTTATCTAGAGGTCACTTGTTCAGGGAGGTTCACTCACAGAATCACACAGAATCACAGAATCAACCGGGTTGGAAGAGACCTCAGGGATCATCGAGTCCAACCATTGCCCTGACACCACCATGGCAACTAGACCAGGGCACTAAGTGCCATGGCCAGTCTTGTCTTAAACGCCTCCAGAGATGGTGACTCCACCACCTCCCTGGGCAGCCCCTTCCAATGGCTAATGACCCTTGCTGAGAAGAAATGCTTCCTAATGTCCAACCTGACCCTCCCCTGGCCAAGCCTGAGGCTGTGTCCTCTTGTCCTATTGCTGGTTGCCTGGGAGAAGAGGCCGACTCCCACTTCACTACAACCTCCCTTCAGGTAGTTGTAGACTGCACTAAGGTCACCTCTGAGCCTCCTCTTCTCCAGGCTAAACACCCCCAGCTCCCTCAGCCGTTCCTCATAGGTCAGACCCTCCAGACCCTTCCCCAGCTTGGTCGCCCTCCTCTGGACTCGCTCCAACACCTCAACATCTCTCTTGAAGTGCGGGGCCCAGAACTGGACACAGGATTCAAGGTGCGACCCCACCAGTGCCGAGGACAGAGGGACGATCACCCGCTTCTGCAAGGTCTCTCCTTAGGCAGCCACCGACCTGTTGTGTCGGGCAGCGCGATGCGCGGGAAAGAGTCATCAAAACCGCGTCGGCCAGGGAGTTTAATTGCATGAAATACAGATTTATTCACCACCGATGGGTCCAGTTGGGCTGCGGTCCGTTGTGAAATAAGCTGTAAGCAGCGCTGCAGCTCTGCGAAATGCTGCAGAAAGCTCCGAGAGGCAGAGAGTCAACGTCTCCCATGGAAACTGCAGTTGCCAGGGAAGGCGTTTAATGCGCGGGACTTACAGACCCCAATTCCAGCCCCCTCAGCACCCCCGGGAGGGTTTGGAGCCCAAGTCCCCACAACGTGGGGTCCCTGCCTCAGTGCGGGCAGGTGCCTGGCTGGGCATGGTGGGTCTGCAAGCCCCCAGCCCTGCTGCCGGCCCCGGGATGCCTGGGCACGTGCTCCCCTCTGAGTGCAAACAAAGGCACTGACCTGCTCCGAAAAGAGGTTCGAGCTGCTGTGAGGTGGCTGCAGGGACCACCACGGTGCCGGGGCTCTGTGGGTGGGGGACTGGAGCAGCAGCCGGGGGCTTCTGTCCCCAGCAGACTCCAGCAAAGCACGATAAACCTCTGGCTCGCCCTGGGCACTTCATTACAATCACTGTTACACATACTTTAAACAAAAGCACAACGCTTACATTCAATTTAAACTTGATTTTTCGTGTTTCAAATTCTAGTAATTAAGGTAGGAGCGGAACGAAAAGGAAGAAAGGAGCTTTTGGATGTGAAACCTGAAACGCAGGGACACTGCCGTGGGGGAGCACAGTTCTGCCCGGCCTCCAGCCACCCTTTATGTCACCCCGGGATTTTAATGCCTATAAACTCCTGCCGCTGACGCCTCAGCACCGTAAGGTGCAAGTGCCCACCCGGATGGACCAGGGACCCCGGCACTGTCACTGCCACAGGGAGAAAAGGGACCCAGAGTCTGGCCTCTCCTGTTATGTTTCCCATGACTTAAAAAGTTCTTCAATTAGCAGTGGTTCAGCAAATTCATTAGCCGATTCCCTTAGCCCATTAGGAGACATTTCACACACGCCATCTGCAACCACTGGCTTGTGTCAGCTCTGAATAATCTCCCCCAGCCCCCTCCGGGGAGGCTGGCTGCCTCCGTGTCCCCACGCACGCTGCTGCTGGGGCAGCCCGGGACCCTCCGTGCCCTCCACTCATTTCTGAGTGTCTCTGCTTCCCTCTCCTTCCCAGAGCCAGGCTGAGCCTGCCTTCCATGGGCATCCTGCCATGGGGCCATGGGCATCCTGCCGTGGGGCCATGGGCATCCTGCCGTGGGGCCATGGGCATCCTGGGACACGGTGGGACACGGTGGGACATGGTGGGACACCAGCTCACAGTGGGACAGGCGGGATGTTGAGTCCTTGAAGCCGGTGTGATACCAGAACAGCAAAGCAGCATCCCCGGGTTATTTGTCATGTGAACTCTAATCCGTAATGGATGTTGCCGTTAAACCATATTTTATGCTTTCGGAAAGTTGACTAATTTCTTATTAGATCCTTTGCCAGGATGCATTTAAACGAGTCTGTCCTTAACAAAGCATGAAAGAAAACACTCTGTACAGCGACTCTGTAATGAGGTACTTAACATGCTTTAGTTTGTAAAGGGCAAATGTGTATTTCGGGGAAGCAAACGCAGGCTGGAGGCACAGGGGGCCCCCGGCATCGGTGATTAATACGGGCACGTTACCAGGAAGAGAAGTGATTAACGATCTTCACTCCAGATTGCATGGCCACCCCCAAACTGGAGCTGTGCTCCAGCACGTCCCCGGGGCGCGGGCTGCCAGCCCTGCCCGCTGCCAGACCCCGCTCCCACCCCACATGCCCCGGCGCTGCCCTGGGGCCCCAGCACAGCCCCGTGCCCGCTCCCCTCCCTGCTCGGCTGCCTTTCCTCCACACACTCGTGCCGGTGCCCGTCTCGGGAAGGGAACTCCAGAGGAGGTGAATGCTATCAAGATGTACAAGGGGTTTATCTTGTATCTCGCTCAGGAGCACTCCGCAGGCAGTTCCGGACTGGAAGGGGTTTCTAAATCCACAAAAGCCTCCGCAAGTGGCCCCCGCAGCCCCTGCTGCCCCCGGGCACGGCACGGCACCCGGGGCACTGTGCTCTGCTGGCACGGGCGGCTGCTCCTGCGAGATGGGACAGGGACAGCAGGGACCGTTTGGAGCACAAGTGGCCTTAATGCCAAACGACAGCTCATGTCCAGGTCTATTCTGGGCTCTGCCTGGATACCGGCGCGTAAACACCGAGGAAGGAAGCTTGGCGCCAGGGAGGACGTCTCCAACCAGCTCTCACTCCCCCACGATTTATACTTAGCCGCTGTCGGAAGCGCTCTCTCCTCTGCAGGGCACGGGTGCAGGCTGCGTGCTGGCCGGGGTGGGCAGCAGGGACACAGCCCCCGTCCCCGGGGTGATGGCACGGGGGTCTCGAGAGGCAGCAGGGTGGGAGGGCTGGCAGGGCAGGACGGGTGGCAGGGCTGGCAGGGTGGGGGCTGCCGAAGCAAGTCCCTTCGCCCAGCCCCAGTGCTGACCTGGGTGCTCTCAGGGCACCAGCCACCAGCCACCCGCCCAGCTCAGCACCACGTCAGCTGCTCACAGAGAGCTCCTGGCACCAAACGCATCCTTAAACGTACCTCACCGCTGCAGCCCCTGCCCGCGCTTGAGGCCCTGGGACGGCCCCAGGGACCCCCAGTGTCCCCTGGGATGGGCCAGGTGGGGACACCCCTTCCCGGGACCACGCTGCACAGTCACGTCATTCCCAGGGGAGGCTCAGCCCCGGGCCCCTGCAGAGCAGGGACCCACCCGCCATGGCCTCCCCAGCCCCAAAGCTTCATCCCCATGGGAGAGGGTCCCCGAGACTCCCCGCAGCCCCAGCCAGGGAGATGGGACCTCCTGGCAGCTGCGGCCAGCGCTGGCAGACACTCATGCTGTGGCTGGGGAGAGCCGGGCAAAGCCGATTGCTGCGATACCTCAGCCAGAGGGGCTTAGAGGAATTAGAGGGCTGCAAATGCTTGATAAATGGATGCTGAAATAATCGCCAAGCACTCATCCTGCTGCTGTGCTCCTGAAGGAGCTGAACCACCAGCAGCTGTACCGCCAGGCTCCCATTGCTAACGCCGATGCTATCGCTGCCACGCTCCCGCGCTGCCGGAGGACGGCGGCTTGATGGCTGGGGTTCAGCAGGCACCGTCCTGGGGTCTGAGTGAGCTGATTACACCAGGAACCCTGAGAAGCTTATACGGATGCTATTAACGGCCGTGCTCAGCCCCCGTGCTCTGCCGGCGTGACGGGCTTAGGCGTGCTGGGATCGGCTAATCCTGCCCGGAGCGGCTTCTGCTGGTCTCACCCGAGCCCTCCCCGAGGGCTGGGACTGATCCTGCACCCCCAGCACCCCAGCCTCGGCACACCCCGGGCCCCGTGGCAGCTCAGGGATGCCCTGCTTGGGGGACACCCTGCTCCGGGGTGCCGTGCCCTTGGGGACAAGCCCCCTTTAAGGGTCCATGGGAGCAGCTGGCCCTGCTTGTGGCACAGCCACCCTGACCCCATCTGGGCACTGCCAGTGGGATGTGCCAGCTGCCAGGAGCAGGGAGGTGACACAGCACCTGGCCCCAGGGGTGGCCGTGAAGCCCACGAGCCTTTGTGGATCTGTGAGGCGCAGGCGGTGGCTGCCGTGGCTGGGGAGGGGGCTTGCTGGGGGTGGGCGCCTGGGAATGGCACATGGCACTGCTGGTATGGAGAGCGCTCAGGGATGCTCTGTGCCAGCAGAGCTACTCCTCCAAACCAGCTGGGGACATGCAATAAGCTTTTCCTTTCAAAATACACTGCCTTGATTTATTCTTAGAGTATAGTTCAATTTTTTATTGCGTTCCCTGCCTTGAATGAGGTCCTCTGAAGGGTGAGATGGATGGCACGGCGGGACCGAGGCAGCGAGGAGAGGGGACCGAGCAGAGCGATGAACCCCGGCAGATGGCTCATTGTCACAGGCTCCGTCGGCAGGTGAAGCGGGGCCATCAATAGCCGAGATGAGCAGAGGGTTTGAGTGTGAACCAGGGATCTGAAAAAAAGCAGGTTGGGTCCGTCAAAACACTCCGGTGTGATGGGTTTGGAAACGCTTCGGTTTGGCTTCAGATTTTAAAAGATTTTTTTTGCCTTAAATCTTGAAGAGCAGAAAAACCTGAATCAAAACAGCCTTTCAAGATGTCAAAACAGACGGACAGAGCCCAGATAGCCACGTGTCTCCGAACAGGAGGTTTGAAACCTGCTCTTTCCTGCGGTTGCAATTTCAGCAAATTAAGTTTTTCCAATGGAAAAAAAAAAAGTTTTCCTCAAGAGCATCCTGACAGTTCAACCCATAAGCAAATGAAATAGTGGCAGCCTGATCGTCGGGGATGGTTTTCATCCGAACCTTTGTATCCCAGTTGGAGAAAATAGAAAATGTCCCAAAGAGCAATTAACAGGCAGATAACTCAGAAGAGATGCTCGGGCTTCATGTGGGAGGAGGCTGCAGCAGAGGTCGAGGAGCTTTAGGCTCTATGTCCCATTCCTGTGGGGGTCTGGGCGTCCCTCCTGTGCAGTCCCCGAGTGCCACATCTGCAGCGGGTTGTAATTAGCACCTTTCCTTGCTGATTCGATCCTGCCCCGGAGCTCGGGGCTGCGCTGGGCTCTGTGCCGGGCTCAGGCTGGGGACCCGGCTGGGCGCTGGGGGTCCCGGGATGGGGTCAGGGCGCTTCTCCTTCCATTTTCATGGACTTCCTAATGCCGTGGAGACTCCTGGGGCCCTGGGGGGTTTCCAAACTGCTTTAACATGCCGTTAAATTGGCCGTGCGCAGGGGTTTATTTATGCTCGTAGGACTGTGGGCTGAATATTTCATTTTACAATTCACATCCGTGTCAGTAGCAACGCTCAGATAAGGTTGCCATGGAAACCCCCCATCACCAGGCGAGGATGCTGGCAGTGGTACCCATCCCCACGGCCAGGCAGGACCAGGCTCTCCTCCACACGATGAGAGCAGGGCTTGGCGAGATGCTCGGGGACCTGCTGCGTCAGCGGGGGACACCAGGCTGGGACACAGTCCTGGGTGGCTGCAGACACCCGTGCCCACGCTTGACACCGGCTCTGGGCTGACACGGGTGGAAAAGCCCCCAGGACTGGCCGTGGCGAGGGGGGTTCTGCTCACGGGCTCTGTGGCGGGGGCTTCTGGCAGGCGGGGGTGATGTGTCAGCACCCAAATGCTCAGTAAAAACCCGCGTCGGGGGTGAATCCGCACTGCTTGTGCCTCACTCCTTCGCTCGGGAGCAAGGGCACCGCCAGGAATATGGGAATTAAACTTGCAAACCTCTCCCCCTCCGTGCTCTGGAGACGCTCGTAACTGCTCTAACGATCTGCACCGGCCTGACAGATGCCTGGAAATTACACACTCCTCCAAGCTACAAGGAAAATGGATTTTTCCCCCCGGTGCTGCTTCACGGAGCTGGAATCAACGAGACTTTGACTCTCGGGCGTTTGTTTTGGCCACACCAGCTCCATGCAGGCACCTGTGGCTTCGGGGGGACCTGCTGATGCTCTCCCTCGCTCCGGGAGCTGCTGCCTGGGGGTCCCCGTGTCCCCATGATGCCCCAGCTCCGCTGTGCCCCCAGCACCAGCACCCTGCACCCCTCGCCCCCCCGGCATGGAGCAGCCCTGGCAGAGCCCCTGTCCCCAGGTCCCCGGGGAGGAGCCCAGGGAAGCGCCCAGCTCCTTCCCAAAGGGATGCAGGCGCCCACGGGCCGGGTCGCTGCGCGGCTGCAGGAGGAGCAGCAGCAGCTAATGGGGAAGAGGAATTAAAGAGACTCATCCAATTACGGGGGAATCGAGAGATTTACAGCGTGGAAAAGGTACGACCTGTCGCGTGCTGTCGGTACCACAACCGCTGCCAGCCCAGCCGACGGGTGTGATTAATTATCCCGATATTTCACCAGAGACACATGAGCTGCTGGGGACCACGGAGCAGGGAGCAAAGCCATTAGAGGGAGCGGCACTTCGATGCAGATGTTCCTTTGAGTTCACTGCAGGTTTTTATAATTTCAAATGTAAGAAAGGAATGATGTCTACCTTGTTACGGGCAGACAGGTCTGTCTGAAAGGAATTAGCGGGGTGGTTGTAAGGAGTAATTCGTTTCTTTCAAAGCTGAGCCTAGGTGCAAATAGAAAGTTTCCTGTAGAGTTTTCTAGTCTTCCTGGTAAATCCCCGGTGCCAAACTTCTGGCCTTGGCCAGACGCACCCCAGGCTGGTCCCAGCCAGCACCAAACATGGACACCCAGGGCAGGGGGGGACCTGCTCTGTCCCTGCTCCCTCCCGTCCTCCGCTGCTGTGTCCCCCGGGTGTCCCTGCTCTGGAGGGGGTTTGTCAGGAGGACAAAGCAGTGAAGGCAAATCCATCCTGTGGCTCTCGTGGGCTCCGCAGCCGGGAGGCTCGGTCCTCAGGGCCCGCCTGGGGAGAGGAAATGGAGTATTTTGGCAGCTTTTCAGGATATAAATTGAACTGGGGGAAGAGAAGCTCCTTCTTTCTCAACCAATCATCCAGCCTAGTCATCTATATCAGGGATATAAAATTAAATGGGTTCCTAAAGAGAGAGTATATTTAGATACAAAAAGCCCATTCTAGTCAGCTATCTGAGACTAAAATAATTAATCTCCCATCACTGTTAAGATGCAGCGGAGCAGATCTTGAGAAGCGAGTGCTGCCATTAACTCTTTAGGAGCAGGTCAGCCCCGTGAAACGCAGCTCTGTGCTGTGATGCCACGGGGGCTCCTGTCAGCTCCTGCCCCATGTGCCACTAAGTGCCATGTCCAGTCTTTTCTTAAACCCCTCCAGAGATGGTGACTCCACCACCTCCCTGGGCAGCCCCTTCCAATGGCTAATGACCCTTGCTGAGAAGAAATGCTTCCTAATGTCCAACCTGACCCTCCCCTGGCCAAGCTTGAGGCTGTGTCCTCTTGTCCTATCGCTGGTTGCCTGGGAGAAGAAATGCTTTCCAAGCAATGCTTTTCTTTGCATTTTCTCCCCTCGTGGAGGCCATGCAGAAACCTGCCCGCCTGCTGCCCGCAGCTGCCCAGTGCCCTTCAAAAGACCCGCTGCACTCCTCTGAAATTATGTAGCTCTGGCAACTAATGATTCCTGACAGATCGCAAACAGTCCCGCTGCTGGCAATCAGGAGGGCAGGAAAAGCGTTGGGTTACTGATGTTTGTGGTTATCACAGTTATTGGACTCCATCGATTACGGGGACAGTCTGTGCCGTGGAGGCTGTTAGTAACTAGGGCAGAGCTCCCCGCTCCCACGCCGGCTGCCGGCCCCGCACACCCCGGCGAGGTGGAGCCATCACAGCTCGGAACCGCACGTGGCCGAGGGACAGGACACGCTCCGCTCCCAAACGCCGACCGACAGCCCGGAACCCGCCAGGCAGATGTGATGCAGTTTGTCAGCCCGTCACCCCCTCCCTTGCTTCGTATTTTCCCTCTCAAGAAAGTAATAAACTGCACTTCAGCTGCCGGATCCTCATTATGTCAGAACGATTTGGGGGTTGGCAGCACGGCAGCTCCCCGCTGCTCAGCTCCGTACGGAGCCGCAGTGCCCGGCACGTCCCCACGCGTGCCCCCTCACTGGCTTATTCAGAAATGAACCTGTTCTCAGATGAGATTTGGCTGAAGAAATATAAAATTGAATTTTTAAATGTAAAAAAAAAGGATTTCTCAGTAAAAATGGACTTGTTCTGCTGGGGGCAGAGCGGCAGCTTGGGGCTGGCACAGGCTTCACCACCCTGGGACGGTGGCCCATGGCCGCAGGGCAGCTGGGCTGCTGCTGGTGCTCCCCGCAGTCCTTGCTTCGTTTCCAGTGACACTGTTTTTTATATAATTAATTGTCGGCTGTATCAGTCATCAGTGATTTGTGTTTTAAAGATGGCCTGGCAGAACTAATTCCATTTCTGCACTGTGTCGTGCTGGATGATGATAACCTACGTACGGCTTCTCCCACAGAGCCGCTGCACTTTATTTTAATTAATACAGATAGCAAATATATTTTCATTAGCCATCAGGAGAGACGCTCAGTGCTCCGGCATGGCGAGCAGCAGCCACGCCTTCACCCCCAGCCCTGCCTGGTCCCTGGCCCCCTCGGCATCCCCCCGCACCCACGTGCACCCATACAGCACCAGGCACAGGGCAGAGAGTTTCCCACCAGCCCAGTATGGGTGGCACGACCCACCAGACCCTGGAAAAAGCTGGTGTAGCCGTGCTGGTCGCTGGCAGCAGCCCCAGGGCTGGGGCGCAGTGCCGGCAGGGCGAGCGCTCTCTGTGGGGCCAGGCAGTGCGTGGGCTGGGGGACAAAGCCCCGCTCGGGTCCCTCCTCCCTCCCGTGCGGGAGGACACGCAATCACAAGGCACGTTTGTAATTTCTGAAATTTAGAACAATTAAGCTGGCTCCCTGCTATTCCTGACAAAAGCAGCCCCTTGTTCCCCCAGGAAGCCTGCCTTGACCTCTGCTCTGTTATTCCGTTTGATTGATCTTAATTATATCAGAAAGGATAATGATAGTCTTTGTGGGGGTGCGAGTACATCGGGAACAGAGATGACAAGCTCTTTGTTGAGAGCAGTGGTGGCGGGCACGGCCGCTGCACCCAGCTAACGAGCCTGACGAGGTGCGGGGCACCCAGCCCTCTGCTCCCAGTGCTGCTGCCGGGCACCACCGACGCCCAGGAAACCCCCATATTCCCCCAAAATGCAGAAGCAGGAGGCTAAAGGTGCATTGTAACCAAGCAAAGAGGACTTGGTCCTCCAGCTGGGCAGAGCACAGACCACGTCTCTGCCTCTCGCAGTGGGTGCTCGCTGGAGGTAACTCCCCGCTGCTCTCCTGTGTCACCCACGTCGGGGCATCCTGCCCTGCGTGGAGATGCCTCACCCCCCCCTGTGCCCATGCAGGAGCTCCAGGTGGGCCCCACTGGGTGCAGGGTGCTCCCCCTTCCCCTCCCCATCCCCATCCCAGGTGGGGCACGCTGTGTCCCCCGGGACTTCACCGCCCCGCGGCCGTGGAAGCAGGTACAGGGATGCTGGAGGGGGGCACGGGAACACCCCCCCTTCTAAGGGACTTGGCAAGATCTCCTTCCCCCACCCCCACAAATGCCTTAAATAGAAAAATCAGAAAACACAAATATGTGACCGATCACCTGGCTTGGTCATTAATCACAGCTGGATGGAGTTAAATGAGAAAGCCCTTAAAAGCCAGCCCCTGAGGCTCATTTCTCCCCCAAGCCCTATCTCAGGGTGGGTAAAGCAGGGTGCCCTGGGCTGCAGGAGCTCTCAGCCGGGCTCTCCTCGGGGCAGCTCCTCCACTTTGCATCTCTCCACTCCCATGGAAGCGGCTCTGGCAGCGGGTGGCACCGGAGGAGCCTCTCCAGAAGGACTTTGGTGTTCGAGTCGGCGTGCGGAGAGGGGCTTGGTCAGCTGTTCCTCGTGTTCTTGTAAAACCTGTGTGTCGTATCGCTGCACTTCTGTGTGTCTCCTGGTGATATTATTATTTTTGACCCACCCTGCTGACTGGGAAATGTGGTTGGAAAGTACCCGACTCTGTTCTTCCCAGCAGGTAAGGAATCAGCAAATTATAAAAAACAGTGTGTTATCCAGCTTGGATAAGTCTTTTTTCTACCGCTGCTATTGTTTATGTTCCTACAGGGTAATTGTAATTTTTAATGTACTTTTGATAGCAGCGTAATATGATTGGAATAGGCACATCTGAGAACTAAATCTGGTTTTAAGGATTGCCTTTTTGACATGCAATATTAAATGCTCAGGGAAGGACCAGCTGCTGCTGAAGGGGACCTGGACCATCCCCACGTGGGGACAGTCCCCCCCAGGTCACTCTTGGCGCTGGCAGGGAGGGAGAGCAGCGGCCGCAGGGCTGCCAAAGCTCAGACCCCGCTGTCTGCCCCTCGCAAACTGCCCCGTGGCTCAGCACCTCCCTGGGTATCACTCCCTCGGCAATGATGGTCGCATTCTGCGCCTGTTGCTGCAGGTGCTTGGCAGGAACCTGCGGGGTGCAGCGTGGCTGGAGTGAGGAGGCTGTGGGTTAGGGCTGTTTGCTCGTGAGAAACGCAACAGCTGAATTCGTGGGAGCAGGAAGAGCAGCAGCAGGTTCAACATAAACCTGTAACGTGTATTTTCCATCGTGAATACGCTGGCCTGTAGCTGGGAATGGAGCTGGGGGGGCTTAGGAAGGAATTTTTCAGAGCTGAATGCCTTTTTCAGAGTTGACTCTGTGCTCATAGTCCTGGGTTTAAGCAGACTGTTGCCTTTGCCGTTCATTCAGGCTTCGTATTTTGATCAAAGATGCAATGCTGTTTAATTTAAGAAAGACTTTGCTTGTGAGGCTGGTTTGATGCATGTGGAGCAGAAACGTGGAAGAATACAGCCCGTGCCTGTGGAAGCCTGGTCAGGTAATCTGAGACACTCGAGGAGACGTTATTTGCCGTGACTCAATTCAGTGTGTGCAGACGCTGACATTTGTCCAGTTCTGGGCCCCGCACTTCAAGAAAGATGTTGAGGTGTTGGAGCGAGTCCAGAGGAGGGCGACCAAGCTGGTGAAGGGTCTGGAGGGTCTGACCTCCGAGGAACAGCTGAGGGAGCTGGGGGTGTTTAGCCTGGAGAAGAGGAGGGTCAGAGGTGACCTTAGTGCAGTCTACAACTACCTGAAGGGAGGTTGTAGCGCAGTGGGAGTCGGCCTCTTCTCCCAGGCAACCAGTGCTAGGACAAGAGGACACAGCCTCAAGCTTGGCCAGGGGAGGTTCAGGTTGGACATCAGGAAGCATTTCTTCTCAGCAAGGGTCATTAGCCATTGGAAGGGGCTGCCCAGGGAGGTGGTGGAGTCACCATCTCTGGAGGGGTTTGAGAAAAGCCTGGCCATGGCACTTAGTGCCCTGGTCTAGTTGCCATGGTGGTGTGAGGGCAATGGTTGGACTCTATGATCCCAGAGGGCTCTTCCAACCTCATTGATTCTGTGATTCTGAATCACAGGTGGGTCTTGACGAGGAGCCGTGGTGGTGTCTGCCTGGGACCGCTGCTGCAGAGAGCACGCTGCTGACACACCACCGGCACAGCTCACAACCCACTGCAGGCTCTGGGTAAGCCCCAGCCAGAGGAATGGAAAATGCTTTTGAATTTAGATGTTGTAAAGGACACTTTGCAGTGGAAAAACTCAAAAGCGTTGCCTCTGGGGGAGCAGGGTGATCCCCCCCCATGAGGAGAGCAGCAGGCTGCAGCTGTGAGGGCCCTTGTCTCGCTGCCCCTTCCCTCCCTACCTTTCCTAATGAACTCCATTAAAGCCTCAATGCGTTCCTAAACGGTAACACAGCCCACGTCCTTCACAGGCATCCACACAGTAACAGCCATTTCACCGCTGGCAGGCACGGGAAACAAAGGCTGAACAGAAGCCTTTATGTTTTTTGATTAGATAGCTTGAAAAGTTTGCTTTTAATTGAAATTGCCTCACTGATTTCATCTAAGCATCAGCTCTGAACCCCTTACGGAGAGCAGCCCAGCTGTGGCAGAGGATGCAGGGACCCCGGCTGCCCCTCGGGTGCTGCTCCGAGCAATGGGGGGGTTTGTGCAGAGAAATTAAATTTAATTTTTTTCTTAAAGAATGAGTGAAGAAAAAAGATTATTAGGGAAATTTTCTTGTAGGGAAATTCTGGCACAAAGACAAGTTGAAATATTTCAACGCAGGCTGGGGATAGAGTCTTGGATAAAAATAAAGCGGGAGGCGGCAGCACCTTCCCGATGACACGAGCTCCATTCATCTGCCCCGTGACGCCGCAGCCGTCTCGCTGGCAGCGTACAAAGGCATCAGAAGTTACATTTTCCTTCGCTGTTTCTCAAATATATTTATGCTGGGAGATGTTTGTGGAGGTACATCGTGTGCCTCAGGCAGAGGATTAATTCCAAACTGTCACCTCACTTCTTGATGGGTTTGTAAATTCTGCTCTGCTGGTTTGTACTCTCAGTAAATTGATAAAATCCTCTTTCCAAAACCTAATACACCATTTAGAGCTCACCAGGGTTTTAGACCTCATTGGCTCACATATTTATGTAAATATAGTGTCCAACAGCAATTTGAAAACTGCTGCATGAATAAGCTGGATGGACGATAAGGGGCGAAGGGAGCCAAGTTGAGGGGGGCTGTGTGCGCTGGAAAGCAGGTTTGCCACGTCTTGGGGTGCCGGGTTTTGGGGTGGCTCTGCAGGCAGGTGGCCGCTTTGGGCAGCGTTGCAATGGGCAGATCCGTCCCCTCTGTGCCGGAGCTGACTAACCCTGGCGGTGTTGGGAACAGTCTGGTGCCTGTAAGGATGCTCTCGGGGCCGGAGCGCAGCGTTGCATCCCGCCCCGGGCTCGGCGGGTACCGGGCTGACAGAGCCCTGTGCCCCCTGCCCTGCTACGAGCGAGGCAGCGCTTGGATCACATTGTTAACATCGTTAGCACCATCCACCTTTCCTATTTTAAATCCTTCCCTCGTTTTTGTCCGGGGAAAGGACGGCTGATGTGTCCCAGCAGGTCCCTGGTACGCTGTGTTTGCCGAGCTCCTCGCTGCGGGTGGGGATGCTGCCGGTGTGCTGGGAGCACAGGGAGGACGTTAGGGCTCACGCGAGAGCAGGCTTTTGATTTAGGGACTTGCTGTCTTTGCAAATGGAATTTTAGGACTGTCGGTAATAGCCTGATTTTGACTGAAATGGCATTTAAATCAGCAGCAGCAAACGCGAGCCCAGTTCCTGCGTATCGTCATGTAGCCCCGCTGCTGGGGAGGCGGCGGAGGGGCTAGCAGAAGTGATGGCCTCTGGTACTGTCCCCCAGCCACCCATCTACCCGAGATGAAGCATCTCATCCACAAAATGTTGACATGCTCCATTAATCCACCCTAAAAAGTCAGATGGAGATTCTCTCTTGAATTTTAAATATTTTCAGCCGTTCTGACTAGCTCTGAAATCACCCCGAATTGACCAGTTTCCAGAACATTCCCTCACTGCCCCCACGTTATTCCTGTTTCATTAGTGCCTGGATGCTTGGACTAATTTAATATCTTCATCAGTTTACTGCTTTGCTCACAGACCTACCCTGAGCCCAACAGCGCTGCTGAAGCCCTCGCTGGAGCCCCAGCATGTTTGCTGTCCCTTCTCCAGGGTCACCCCTGCCGAGCCGCCTCTCCCGGTGCCGCAGGTCCTTGCTTTGGCACATCATGCGCAAGTGTGCGAGACAGTGAGACGTGAAAATCCTTTTTGCCGAGCAGACGACGCTGCTCCATGATCAGCCCCACAGATTTCCCTTCTGTCGCGCTTGGATTTTTGGATGCCTTTGCGTTTGGCACCAGATTTCTGTTCCAGACCAAAGCTTTGCGTGTGGAATCACACCTCCAGAGCTGGGTTTGGTGGCCAGGCTGCTCGTACGTTCCCTCCCCGCTGCTGCCAGGAGCTCGGCTTTCGGTTGCATAAAGTTTCCTCGTACCTTCCTGCTGCAGCCATCTGTCCTGGCGTGCTGATGCCCTGTTCCTCTCTGCACCCCTTTCCCGTGCCCGAGGGGAGGCAGAGCCAAGCCCCTGCCCCCGGGGAGTCGCTCGGGCTCTCCAGGGGTTGAACACCTTTGCATCAGAGCCCTTCTGCTGCGGTTGATGGGACCCTGGGGTCAGGAAAAGGGAGAAAGCTCTGGCCAGATCTGTGCTTGTCCCTGCACGATGCAGACCTGGGGAATCCAGGCAGAGCTTCCTCGCGCTGCGTCAGGCAAGTGCTGGGTTCAGCCAGCACACAGGGCCCTGTTGGTCGGTGGCTTTTCTGGTGTCTCCCCAGGGAAAGGAAAAGGAGGAAAAAAAGAAAAAAAAAGAAAAAAGATGGCTAAGTCGGGGTTGTGCTCTCTGCCCGGGGACGATGGCTCACACAGGGGGACCGCGGGGCCGAATTCAGGCTCCTCCTACTCGCCCCCACCCCATGCTCTGGCTGCGGACAAGGCTGGGGCCACGTGGCTGCATCCCTGCTTGTACACATCAGTGCAACTCCAGCAGCTTGGACAGCGTGATGCTAACTCACAGCAACACGCTTCAAAGGGTTGGTTATTCCACAGCCGAGTCATCTAAGACAGACGTCGGGCCAGAAATAGTGTCTTCTTGGCACAGAGGAGCACTCCCGGCCTGTGCCCGCTGCAGCCCCCAGCTTTTCAGGCTCCCGGCAGTTCCTTGCTGACCAGCTGCACCCCTGTTTTTTGGGGCTGCCAGGGCACACCGAGCTGTGTCCTGACACAGGCACCGACCTTGGCTGCTCAAGCGTCCCCCCAGCCACAGGGACCACGGCTACAAGTTCAAGTTGAAGATAAGCCACGCTTGCACTCTCTGATCCAGCCTGTGCCACAGGCTCTGCTGGAAACCCCCAGAGCTTTGCTCTCCGTTAGGAACGATGGGTCCGCCTTCCTCCAGCTCTTTCCCGGCTCTGCCTCTTCCACCCCGGGCTCTGGCCAGCTCCTCCAGCTGCCCGGCTCTGTGGATCTCCTCTGGTTTCTGCAGTCCTTACGGATGGAGTCTGAGAGATAACAGCGCTGAGGGACAAGGGGGTCGCTGCCAGTATCGGCAGTTTGTGGATTCCCCCTTTTCACGTTCCCAGTGGTGCAGTTGCTGTAGCGATGGCCCCGGGGGATGGCAGCGGGCGAGCAGCCTGTCCTGCCCCAGCAGCTCTGCTTTCTCCAGGAGAGCTGCGGAGAGGCGTGGGCTCAGGGCTGGGGTGCAGCAGGTCCCTGAGCGAGCATCCCGCTGTCCTGGGCTCTGCTCTCCTGCCAGGGCAAGGCTGCAGCAGACAGATCCGCGCCGGAGCAGGATGCAGACCAGAGCGGACCAGCCCCAGGGGCTGTGCAAGAACATCCTCAACAACGTGTCTGTTAACAAGCTGGGAAACGAGACAGACAGGCAGGCAGCTGGGGAGGACACTTCCCTCAGCGGGAGGGGGCCGCTTCTGCAAAGCGTTTCTGCTTCACTTCATCCCGGCTCCTGCAGACTGAGGAACCCGGTCGCCGAGCTGGACTCGGGGCTGCAGCGAGAGCAGCTGAGGCACCCGCAGCTCACCGAGCACCCTGAGCCTGGCAAGTGCGGTGGGTACAGACACAGCGCTACCTCAGCCCTGAATTCAGCAATTTTCTACCCCTGACAGGAGTGCAAATCCATCCTGATGGACTGGAAAATTGGAAAGCCAGTGCTCACGCTCTATTTTCTATAGACATCCATCTGAACTCCCGAAAGATCCATTTATTGGCAGGCTCCGGTTCCAGCCATGTAACTGCACGTTACGCTAATTAAAATATAGCCTGTGTTTTGTAACAGGATTTCCGTGGAGTGCATTTTACTGCTCAGTAACCACTTTCAAATATTTGAAAAATAAAATCGCATCAAGTAAATAACTTTTGGATTGCTCGCAGAAGGTTAGTCTTTTTTTTCCCAAAGCCCGCTGGAACTGGCTGTACCCAACGCAGTGACAGAGGATGCAAAGTACGCTGATTTCTAAGGCTGCTTGTAGTCTAGATCAAAAGCTGCGTGTTATTTAATCATACAGAGCCCATTTCATTTAAAAAAGAAATCTGTTTGTACCAAATGGGATAACGAAGCACCACAGTGCTGGGCTCTGACCCGGGGTGCCCACAGACAGCCCTGCCCTCGGGCACGACTGATCAGCCATCGCTGATGCCAAATTCTTCACTGAAAGAGAAGTTCAAAAGGTACCGAAGGGAGCATTTGTGATGCTGTAACATCCACAAAATGTACACTTTAAATAACATCTTTATATATTCATTATGGCAAAAGTATGGGAGAAGTAGAGGGCTGAGAGACATTCATTTCATTTGCTGCTGATCCAGACCTTCCTCTTTCTTTCTGCTAAGGAGGAGGAAGAGGAGACATTTATTATGGCCTCTGACACCTGCCCATCAGACAAACCCCCACTGTCTCCGTCCTCCCAGCCCGCGGGCAGCCTGGCTGTGTGCTGCCAGCTCAGCGCTCACGCTGGCACCGCTCACTTGTTGCAGCCCTTGCCGAGCTCATGCTCTGTGTCCTCCCTGCCTGACACACCTGATTTTTGAGAAAGCCCTCCCGTGGTGCTGCGCTCACCACGGAGCCCGCTGAGTCTCTGTGGTTGCCATTCCGCTGTGGCAACCAGCCTGGAGGAGCCCAAACGCCTTGAACAAAAGAAAGGGGAGTGCAGCTGAGGGGGCTACGGGGGAGCCCGATGCTCAGCACCCTCCGGGTCGCAGCTCTGCTCCCAGCACCGCAGCCACAGGAAGGATTTGCTGGTCTCACCACAACCTCTAGTGGACATCCCCACGGCCACCACGGCACAGGATTTACGTGGGAACCCTGGATCTCCTTGCGAGGGACGTGCCTCTGCTGCCTGCTCCATGCGGTGGGTGGGTGTACGTGGGTGCCCAGAGGAGAGGCTCTCACACCTCCTCTCTCTGCATCTAAATGGCTCCACGAGTGCGAAGCACCAAAAGCCACCAGCCGAGCAACTGATGGGTGCGAGTCATGTGCAATTAGTTGTTTCTTGAAAGAACGAACCGAAAGAGCAGGCAGACGGAGCACAACAAACCATCTCCCTGCAGGGTCTGATCCTGTCCCCCTCCCAGTTTGAGAACAGCAGCGCTTGCTAATCTGCGCCCTGGCTCTGACCTCCTGCAAACAGAACAACACGCCTCCCCGGGCGCAGGGAGAGCTGCCGTGTCACTGCCGGCCCCGGACTGCGTGTGCAGGAGTTTGGGATTTCACAGCAATAATTCACCAAATCTTCTTAAGGGTCAACTACTTATCAGCTCCCTCTCTGCCAAGGAAGGAGGAGTTCGGTGTGCTGTATTCTCCTACCCTGAGATTTATGACAGATCACGCTTGCCATAAGGGTCAAATCCTGTTCCTGAGGAGCTGGGCTGCCTGCAGGTGCTCCCAATAGGTGCTTGGGACCAGGGCAGCCCTCCTGCCTCCAGGGCACGAGGCAGCGGCGGAGCTGTAAGCGCCGTACTGGGCCCTGCACTCGCTTGGTTTGTTTGCCCAGCTCCCCCCGACCTCCCCAGTGCAGCGCGGGGACTGGTTCTGTACGCACAGCCTCCTGCAGCAGCTCACCAGCAGCCTGGATGAGAGCGTTTGTGTAACGTGATGGAGAAAAGGGTCTGTTTGTTCCAACACCGAAACAGGGTGCCAGCAACTGTGGATAGAGCCACCAGAGCTGATCCTTTCACACATACGTGCGTGTCCATACACAGAACAGAAACCCACGCAGGTGAGAAAGAAAACGCCATAATCCGCGCTGGTTTCTGTTTTGTTACCCAGAAAGGAGAATAGATTCTGTAATACAACCTCTGTATGAGGAGCCAGGTTTAAGACCAGAAAGTCCAAGTCTTAATGCAATCTGAGCCTGAGGACAGACACCGCAGCCGGGCAGGCAGCCTTGCACAGCGCTCCCGACACCAGGAGCTGTTAATCTTTGATCAAAACACGCCGCCGGCCCCGGAGGTCAGCCTCGCAGGCCCCGCGCAGACACTGCAGCACAGGCAGACGCTGGCCTCTCCCGTTCTCCCTCTGACCAATCTGCATTGGTAACACAGCCAGCAGCACGCCGAAACCCGGCTGCCTCGTCCCCGCAGCCTCCCAGTGACGAGCCACCGGGAGCAGGCACCGGTTTAGCAGTTTAAGCACCACGCTAGTTTGCAACGACTTTGTCAAGTCACCCGCAAACGGGTCCCGAAGCCTATTCTTAGGTCTGTCACCACGGCGGTGGGAAGGGGAGAGGGAGCGGGTTTGCGTGGAACCGTGAAACACGTGGAACGGACACGCAGCCCCTGGGTAAACACTCACCCCCCCACGGCCACCCCCTGCGTGCCCAAGCTGCTGGGACGGGAACACCAGCAGGGATCTGGCACCGGGGGCTGGGGACACCGGGGCTGGGGACACCGGGGGATGGAGACACCGGGGCTGGGGACACCGGGGCTGGGGACACCGGGGCTGGGGACACCGGGGCTGGGGACAACGGGGCTGGGGACACCGGGCTGCTCTCCCTGCGGAAAGGAGGCGGGGGGTCGGGCACGGCTCCCCCGGAGGACACGGCCCCGTTAGCCCGCGGCTCCCCGTTAGGACGCGGCTCCCCGGAGCGGCCCCGGCGGCGGGAGCTGTCCGCGCCGCGGTGCTGAGCCGCCGCCGTCCCGCCGGGCCCCGCTGCCGGTGCCGGTGTCGCTGCCGGTGCCGCTGCCGGGGCCGGTGCCGCTGCCGGTGCCGGGGCCGCGCTCTCCCAGCAATGCCAGAAGTTTCAGCCCGGCGGGGGGAGCAGCAGGAGCGGGGGGTCCCCGGTCGGGGGTGGCACGGCCAGTCCCAGCACCCCCTCCCCGGTCGGCTGCCCCCTCCCCGGTGCGAATCCCCCCTCGCCGGTCACGGCTGCACCCCCCCCGCCCCCGGCCGCGGCCGGTGCCCCCTCCCCGGCAGCGCTCGCCCCCCGCCCCGCCCGGGAGGCGCAGGGCCCCGGCGGCGGCGGCCGTGCCCGGGGAGCCCCGCTCCGCTCCGCGCCGCAGCCCCGGCCCGCTCCGCCCCGCTCCGCCCCGCTTACCTGGGCGCGGGGCCGCGGGGCTGCCGAGCAGGAGGGCGAGCAGGCAGAGCCCGCGGGGGCCCGGCATGGTGCGGCGGCGGCGGGCGCGGCGGAGCCTCCGCGCTGCTGCGAGCCGAGCCGCGCCGAGCCGAGCGGGGCCGGGCCGGGCCGGGGGCGGGGGAGCGGGCGCGGCGGAGGGCGGAGAGGAGCGGAGGGGAGCGGAGGGGAGCGGAGAGGAGCGGAGCGAGCGGCGGGGGAGGGCACCGGCGGCCGCCCCGGCCCCCGCGCAGCGCCGTGCGCTCCGGCCCCGCCCGCGGCTCCCCCGGCCCCCCCGGCTCGCCCCAGCCCCACCGACACCCTGCTCTCCCCCGGCCCCCCCGGCTCGCCCCAGCCCCACCGACCCCCTGCTCTCCCCCGGCCCGGGGCTCCTCCGGCTCCCCACAGCACGCTACGACCCCCCCACAGCCTCCCGGTTCCCCCCGCTCCCCCCGGCTCCAGGAGCCCCAGTGCCCCCAGCCTGGGCAGCGCTCCCCACTGCAGGCCATCGTCCAGCCTGTGCCCAGCCTCTTGTGTCATCTCACTGCCCCTTGCCCCAAGCCCCCCTCAGCACCCAAAGCCCCCCTCAGCATCCTCATCCCTTCTCATCGCCCCAAGCCCCTCTTGCCTCCCTGCTCAAGCCCAGCCTTACCCCCCTTCCCTCCCCAAATGCAGGCTGTTGAGTAGGGCAGTGGTGCGACGGGGGGACTGATACAGGCCCCATGACTGCCTTGGGCTAATGGATGCACCAGGGTCTGGTCCTGCTGCTGGAGCCAGCGAAGCCAGGCTGGGAGGGAGCTGCATGCTGCGGCCTGACCAGCCATGGTGGGGTGATGGGCTCCGGGCATGTGAGAGCTCACGGTTTGTGGAAGATGCTCAGGGCCCCCATAATGTGGGGCTGGCACCTTGGCCACGGGAGAGCACTGGAGTCTTCTCAGCCCTGCAGCAAAAGCAAGTCCCCACTGAGCACCCCCCCGGAGCTCCACAACCCCCTCACTGATGAGTAGGACCATGGGCCTGGCAGCTCCCAGGAGCTCCCTGCCTGGTCTGGTCGTGCCTGTCCGCCCTGCCTGTGCCACTGCAGCTGTAGTAAGCTGAGAGCTTCCCGCAGGCCCCTCCTGAGCCCGTCAGAGCACACGCTGTAGTTACACTGACTTTGATAAGAACAGGAACAGAGGCTTCGTCCTCTTGAAATCCCCAAACCTACCCTGAAATGTTTACTGTAAATCACCTCCCGGTGAGAGCTGCCTGGTCCTCCCGGCCCCTCTGTCTGTCAAGTCAAATAGCCAGAACAATGTCACGAAGCACGACACAAGTGTCAAACACCACAAGATCGAGACCAGCCTTTCCCCAAACAGCCAGTTTGTTGATGCTGCCGTCTGAGAAGTCCTTGCTACCTTTGAGGGAGCAATTACGCTGATTCGGTTACCTCAGCAACACTAGGCACATCCTGGTATCACTACAAATGCCACCACGCAGAACACATCAAGTCAAGAAACCATCCAAACACGGGGACTGATCCTGCTGCCTTTTCCCTGCCAGGCTCTGCAGGGTTCCTTCACCTGATGCTGGTGCAAGCAGGAGAAGCAGCAGCCCAGGGATTTTGAGGAGCGTGGAGCAGGCTGTGCGGGCAGCAGGGTCATTTGCATTCTCTGTGTCACTCCCGGCTGCTGCCAGCTGGGAGCAGTTGGGCAGCAGGCGAGAGAAGGACAAAATAAGAAAAGGAGAGAAATCACCGAGAGGTGCAGTATATTATTTAACACTGTCATTTTCACATACAAAGTGGGACTCGCTTGCTCAGAGGTTTAATTTGGTCTAACAAAGCTATCTGCAGAAGAGCAAGCACAGCCTGCTCTGGTCCCTCCTCTACTCCATCCCCGGCTTCCCACTCGAGCCGCCGTTATTAAAGATAAAAGTTATCTCTCATTTAGCAGTTTTCCTTGAGTGATTTTTATTGTGTTCATCTGCATGGTAGTAAACTCCTAAGATAGCCAGATAATAACACCAGTGCCATGGTAACAGGCAGAAAAAAAGAACAAACTCTGTGTTTGTACTGCAGAAATGCCCACTAAGTGGCAAAAGTTGTTAGCGATGGAGAGGGAATGGTTAAGCTCAAGCCTTGGCTCAGCTGGGATGAGCCCAGCTCCCCACCAGCGCAGCACCCCAGCGCCCGGGACGTCACCCTGGCACCAGCTGGGGTTTGTCGCTGCTCTGCTGGGAGCCGGTGGGGCTCTGGGGTGCATTTCCCCACTCCCTGCGGCCCCCGTGCCTGGGGGGGCAGCACCCACTGGGGATGGTGCTGCTCAGGGAGCCCGGGGGCTCACAGCGGTGCTGGGGTCCCCCCGTGCCCCTGGCAGCTTTGCTGGGGACTCGGGTGAGCCGGGAGGCAGCGGGGAGGAGGGTGCATATACGGGGGGTGCCATGCGGGGCAGGATGCACCACGGGACGCACTCCCCATGGCTGGTGTGTAACAGAGTGATTCGAATAATTTTCCTGCAAGATTTCAGTCTGAGAAACAGTGGTGATGTGCATGGCACGGGGGGCCAGTGGCCTCGGTGCTCCCTGGGCCACCGCACTCCTCCTGCCCCACCAAAACACGGGGACCCTCCTGCCTGTGCCTGGGACCTGCCACCCCGAGCCACCCAAGGAAATAAAGAGAAGCGCTTCCCGAGGCCACTTGAGTGGCCATTGCTCTAATTAGCACCATGTTCATCGGCAGTAACCTCAGACCTTTGATTAACAGTGACGAAAATCAATAAGCACACTAAAAATTCAGATAAGTTTCACAGCTAATTTTAATTTCACATTTTAATCTTGTATTAATGTCAATCTTAATTACCATAATTAAGTCAGATGTGACTTAGCAAGAGGAGCTTGAAGATAAGACGTTACAAGAGAGACGGTGCCTTTCTGGTGAGGAGACAAGTGCCGCTCACCGCGGTTCGGGATGGTGCCGGTGTCGGGCTGTGGCTGCCGTGTGCCAATGAGCCGGGGGGTCCCGTGGGGGAGCACAGGGCACTGCACTTCCCCATCCCTCCTCGTTGTCCCCAGCCTCGCCTGGCTCCCTGCTGGGGTCTGTCCCCTGCAATGCCAGCGGGAACCCGAAGCGCCCAGCTCCTGCTTTGCCCCCGGTTCAGGGTACCCGGTGCCCAGCCGCCTCTCAGCTGCCCACGGGGCGCAGGGATGTGGCAGCCCCGCCACGCTGGCCGTGCCTGCGCTCCGCTTGTCACAGCTGGCGAGATCCATGAGATCCAAACCGCCCAGAAAATCAATCTCTCATTTATTTTCCTGACGGTGATGCCGCAGCCCAGCGCTGCTGCGTTGGCTCTGCAGTTACACCGATCGATCACCGGCCGCTCCCAGCTCCCTGCGCCTCGCGGGGCAGGAGCAGCCCTGGCCGGGGGCTCTGTCCAGCCTGCGCGGCCCCTAAGGAGCCCTGTGACAGGCAGCGGTGCCGGGCGGGTGGGGATGCCCCAGCTGCAGCCCAGCAGGGATGCAGAGAGCAAACCCGCATCAGCTGCGCTCCAGCAGCACGTGCCAGCAGCGGGCGGCCACGGTGGCACCTCCAGGGCTGCGGGAAGGAGCTTCCCCAGCCTGGGCACAGCAGTTTCTACTGATGAGCTGAGACCTCCACCCTGAGCTACCAGAAACCTCGTTGAAGAGCATCTCACGGCTTAAATACGAGTGGGGTGGAGGTGCCTCTCCCCAGTGCCAGGGTGCAGAGGGCAGGGGCTCCGAGCAGAGATGCTGTCAGTCAGCAGCAAGGTGGGTTCTCCCCAGTGCTGGGGGGCACAGGGCAGCCCCTGGGAGGAGAGACCCCAGCCAGGGCACATCTAGGGCTCCTGGCTCCACGCTGAGCTGCCCCAAAGGGCCCCAGGCTGGCGCAGCTGCTCCATGGTGCAAAGCGGGGCTCCTGCCCCCCAAGCCCTCAGTGCACATATGGGGCCACCCTCCTCCCCACAGCTTTCTTGAGAAACTTCCACCCCCTCCTCTGTGGTGCCTGGAGGGGCTTCAATGGCAGGAGGAAGCGGAAAAACAACCCCAGCTTCAGCCTTGGCAGCGGACGTGTCCCGCGGCGCAGCTGAATGGCCGCTCTGAGGAACGGTCCCCAGGCCCCGCTGGCTGGGGGGTATCGCTGGTGAGTGGCAAGATTGTCCCGGGGCAGAAAAGGCCTTTGTCCCCCTGAGATGGCAGAGCCGCTCCAGCCTTTGGTTGCGGAGCCGGCTGCCTCCCTGCTCTGCCTTACAAACGCCGGCGCTGAATGGGGGGTTTGAGTCGGGGCCGGGCTCGGGTCCAGCCCCTTTGAGCGAGTGCCTGCGGGCACAGCTGGGGGCCCTTTCAGGAGGGAAGTCCTTGTTCCTTGTCAACAGAAGAAGACTTTGCACAGCTCAAAAATAGGCTCTCTATTGCCCATGGGGGTTTGGAGGGGGCCGAGAGAAACAAACCCGCTGCGGGGATGGCAGGGAAGGGACCCCACGGGCAGCCTGCCCGGGTGATGGGTGGCCCGGCCCTGGGGCTGCTCCTCAGCAGAGCCCACGGCCAGGGCAGGGGGGCTGTGACCCGCAGCATCACGTCTGCACCTCTCAGCCATGCCCCTACGTGTGTGAGCAGGCATGGCACAGCACGGCACGGCTTCACAGGGACGAGTCCCCGTGGCACATGGCCAGAGCAAAGGCTTTCATTGCGCAGCAGGGATGGAGCCTGGGAGCACCCACCCGAGCCCGTGGCACCTTGACTCCCCAGCCATGAAACAGGACATTGTTTTATCCTCTGTGCATAATTCATAGGTTAATTAACTAAAGCCCCTCCTGGCAGCACCCAGAGAGGCTCCCACCAGCTTTGGGCTCTCCAAGCCCCTCCGCTCCCTGGTTAACAGGCGATAGTGCTGCTCTGGTTGCCGTATCCATAACCCACTGCTGCGCTGTGCTCCCCAAAAGTTTTTGAAGACTCTTTAGCTGTGATTTTTCAGTTTTTTGTTCTGGCAGGATTTGCATCGAGCAAAGCAGGCAGGAGCAGTTGGTGAGCTCCATGGCCAGCCCACACTGACCATCTCCACAAGTACCTTCTATGCTCTGTCAGCTGCCAAAAAATACCTGCAAAAATACCTGCTCTGCCGAGGCTCTCCTGCCTGGGCCTCCGTTCCCTGGATTCATTTCAAACTCGGTGTTCGTGCCAGGGCGCTGCTGGTATTTACTCATCGCATCCCATATAAATTGCAAGGTAAGTGACTCTGCACCAGGCACTGTTACTGATACGGAAAACTGAATCTGTAAATCCATGAGTGCACAGAATTACGTTGTCCTACCTGGCATTTTTTTCCTTGAAGAATATAAAGAAGTTTTGGTAGAAGTTTTTAAAGTGAGGCAAAGTGCAGCATGACTCCAGTGCTGTCCTGCCAGCCTCTGCATTATCCTACACTTACTGTACTCTATTAATTGCCTCCAGGAAGATGTCCTGGCTCTCTCACTTACCCCAGCATCCCCCCATGCTTTTCAGGGAGAGGGCAGGAGGGCACAGCACCAGTGCTCAGCACCTCGATGCGGGCAGGAATGCCCCAGGGAGGGCTTGGGGTGTCAGTGGGCTGGGCTGGGTGCAGCCTGCAGACCTTGGCACTGAGCACTAAGCGGAGGTCAATAGTTTTAATCCAACTGGCCCAAAGAATTTCCCCATGGGAACCTTTAAACGTGCTCTCTGAGGAGGTGATGCACTCAGCATTTCTTGGTGATGCTGATTGTGAATAATCCCCGAGAGACTGGGGCGAGCAGGCAGGCACTGCCCTGGCAGAGCACCCAGGGTGTGAGCCCAGCTGCGGGGCAGCACGGGCAGGCGATGGACAAAGGGAAGGGAACAGGGGAACAAGGGGAAGAGGAAAAAGAAGGAAAGAACAGATTACAGTCAGCACCAGTAACCATGGCGTTATGAACACCAGATTCTGTCAAACAGCTGATGGGAATCTTTGAAGAGCTGATGCATTTGATGGAGAAAGGTGTCTGAGGCGCTGTTAGAGGTGGTTGTAGTGTATTTGATGTGGTATCAAGCAGCACTCTCATGAAAAGCAGCATGATGCAGTATCAGTGCGGTGCATCTTAAGTGGGTTAAGAACCAGCTCATTGACAGATCTCAGAGAACAGCGATGAGGAATCAGCTTCAAATGGAGGAATTATTAATGAGCCCGTTAAGAACTGGTGCTTAGCTCTGCCACCGCCTCACATTCTCGCTTATGATCTGCAGGTAACTATAAAATCACTGGTGATTGCATTTACAAGCGGGGGATTAGCAGGCTGGTTAACTTGTGCGGAGCTGTGCAGTCGTATGGCACAGCCCAGCTCACGGCACAGGATGAATTATTAAAGCAGGAGTAGTCTAGCCAGGCAGATGCTAATTTCTGTGCCGTGGACTGGCTGGGAGAGCTGCGCTCTGGGCAGCAGTGGGGGGGACTCGGGGGTCTGAGGGATGGGAGGGTCCCTTCGCAGCAGCAAAAGCAGTTGGCATCACCCAGGTCAGAGGAGCCCCCGCAGCAACCGCACTCCCCCATGCCCTGGGGCTGGTTTTCTCTGCAGGGGCTGGTTGCTCTCTTTGTGGGGGAAAAGGGGATTTGTTCTAAAGCTCTTTTCACGAAAAAAAAAACAAATCCATACTGTGCTGCTTTGCTCTGACCTGTCTCCCAAGCTGTGATGCTTTAATTGATTAGCTTGTAAGAGCTTGGCAGCAGAGCCCGCCCTTTGTTGGTGGCATTTCCGCAGCTCCCGCAGGTGGAAAGCCATGAACTGCCTCCAGCCTCGTCCCTCCGCCTCCGAGTGCCTTCGGGCGGGTGCTTTTCACAGAATCCCAGAATCACTGAGGTTGGAAGAGCCCTCTGGGATCATCGAGTCCAACCATTGCCCTGACACCACCACGGCAACTAGACCAGGGCACTAAGTGCCATGGCCAGGCTTTTCTTAAACCCCTCCAGAGATGGTGACTCCACCACCTCCCTGGGAAAACCCCCTAACACACACTGTCCTCACGGCTGGGGCAGGGTCAGCCCCTGCACCCTGCCTCGAGCTGGGGGGTCCGGGTGCGTCCTGTGCCCGTTGCCAGCCCACCGACGGCATGGACACGCTGCCCGTCCCGCAGCACCGCGAGGTTCCACGGGTGCGGGCGGGTTTATTCCCAGAGATCTTAGCAAAATAATAACACTGCACTTGTGCAGAGCTGTTACCAAGGCTTGCTCTAACTTCGCGCTGCTGAGTGTGTCAGGATGATGAGGGGTCGGTAATAAACCTACCGGCAGTCACTAAGTGCTGCTGTATAACCGCCGCCTCTGAAATAACAGTGCTTTGGCTCCGAGTCCTGCGAGCGGGGACGTGTCAGGGCTGGAAGGGCCAGTGCTTGCTCCTGACACTTCATGCCGCTGGCTATGGGATCCAGCAGCTCTTCCCGGAGGGGCCCATCCCTCGGTGCCAGCCCCGTGGTTCTGTGCTCCCGGCCACGGCTCGTGCAGGGCTGTGCTCTGGGCAATTGGGAAGGGTGGGCGGCGAGCCCGGCTCTGCCACCGCGGTGCCTCCTGTTGGCAGAGGGGCTCCGTGGGGCTCCAGGCACGACTCGGGAAAGCAGGAGGGAGGCTGGGGAGGGATGAGCAGGCAGCCTGGAGACACGTGTGGGGCCCTGGCAGGGCTTCAGCATCGCAGTGTGTGCGTGTGCGTTCGCACGGTGGGAGATGTAGCGCAAGCTGAAATGAGATTAGCTAATGTACTGCAAACACACGCCAGCGAGGGAGGAAACCTCGCTCTCCGACAAATGCAAATCTTTCTGCCTAGTTTGCCGTGTGATGTTGCCCATTAGCCCCCGCGCCCTGCCTGCTGGCCAGGGGAGGGGAGGCAGGAGGGGGCTTTTGGAAAAATGCTTGTGCATTTTCTCTTGGCTGAAAGCACCCACCGTTGTTTAATGTTTCCACAAGCAGCGCCTGTGCCCGTCCAAAAGGACCTGCCCTGCGCTGCCTCTTCACGGCACACACTGCACGGGTCCAAGGAGCTGCCGGTGTGCAGCCGCCGGTAACCAGTTACGTCCCCCGGTGCCTTCGTTACAATGAGCCCGAAGCCACGTGCTCTCAGCTGAGGATCTTGGCCAAGCTCTGAGACGCTTGGCAGAGAGGAGCCGTTGTCATGGAAGGGGCTCTCGGGGCTGCAGGCTTGTCTTTAACCCTCGGAGCGTACGAGCCCCGGAGCAGAAAGGGCTCTTCAGACACGGAGCTGCGCTTGTAACGTTGATGATGGTGACAACTGTACAGGAGAGATTATTTTTCCTTCTCTCCCTTGGGTGCACGTGTCCCAGAAGAGGACAAGCTCTTTGTGGAGAGCAGACCACGGGCTCCGTGCCAATGCCAGGCGCCTCCATGGGAGGAGAGCAGTCCGTGCCCTCGAGATGGGGAATGGTGATGCCATTGCCAGTGCTTGAATGGTGATGCTCGTACCAGTGCTGCTGCTTGGCTGGGGCACGGCGTTCCCCGGGTGCTGGGGTATCCCCAGCTGCTTTTCCTCCCTGTGTTTCGGGGAACAACACCCACTGCACGTGCAGAACCAGCTCTGCTCTGGGCAGCCCAGCAGTCGATGTCTCTGATATCTCCAGGAATAACAGCGTCCTGCTGATAGCCGTGCAGCACCACCGCCTCTCCTCCAAAGCACAGGAGCCCAGCCCTGAGCTTTCCCTCTCCCTGGAGGTGTGTTTGTCCCCCCCCCAAGGCCAGTGTGCTCACAGGGGGACGAGGGAGCACAGCCCAGCAGCCCCTCTGCCCCGCGGGCTGGAGGGACGTGGTCCACGTGAGTTAACAACATCGTGGGGGATTTAAAATGGAAGAAGCCTCCTGAGAGCCCACATGTAGGTCTAATAATTTACTATAACTGCTTTTATGGCAGACCGTAAAAATCCCAAATAAGGCTGGGAATTGTCAGAGACCCACATGGAGTTGAATTTCTGCATAACCAGGGTTTTTTAGGCTCCAGCACCTTCCTCTGGAAAGCCTCAGAGAAAGGAGTACCGATGGGGCTGGGGCAGGACAACTCAAGCGGTCCTGTCCAACCTGAACCATGCTGTGATCTGAAAGGTCTCCACTTCCAGCCTGGAGGCTGAAGAGCAGCTCCTCCCCTCGCACCCTCCGGACCGTCCTCCCGCTGTCCCCAGCCTCTCCCTGAGGACCAGCATCCCGGGGGATGCACAGAGGGGTTTGGTTTCCCAGGCCCAAGCTCTCCAGTCCCTCCTCTGCGGCACAGGGAGAATATTGCCTGTCCCCAGAGGGTGACATTAAACACCGAGGTAATTCTGCCTCCGAGAGCTAACCCCGAGCAGTAGTTACTGCAATTACTCCGAGTGCCACCGCATGATTCTCGGTAATTACGTGGCTCTTTCATCTGGGGATCTCTGAGCACTTACTGATCGATTAATTAAACTTTGCAGCAGGCTTTTGCCACAGCACAGGATGCCGCTGGATCAATAATCCCTCTCCTGAGACGTGGCCAGCTCCGAATGGCTCGGCCATGAGCCGGAGGGCAGGAGAGGGATGGGGTGCTGGGGGAAGGCGGAGGACGAGGTCATGGGTGAGAAGTACCAGAGAGAGCAGTTCCAGTCCCTGGCTTTTCTCCGGGAAGCAGAGCTGTGTCAGGGGGCTGTGCTGGAAGCGGGACAGGTTTCGCTCGCCCTGGTACGGTGCCCTGCGTGCTTGGCTGTCCTTCCTTCCAGGCAACCTTTCAGCCCAGATGGAGAGATGCAGAGCGCCATAAGGAGGGGTGTTTCCTTCCCAGAACACGCGGCGCATTCCCTGCCCATCTGACGAGGTGTCTGCGCTCCGCGGTGCGAGGCACCATCGGCTCTGCGGGCATCGGTCACGCTCCTTCCCCAGACCCTGCAGTGGGCAGCGATGGGCAGCTCTGTCCCCACGTGATGCGTGCTCGGCCGGAGCAGAGCCCCACGCCACAACTCGCTCTTGGGGATGGTCTGTGGGTGCACAGTGTGCTGTGCCCAGGTGTCACCGTGCCTCTGCCCCGCAGCAGAGGGGTGCCGTGCCACACAGAGCATGAAGGGCACAGCTCAGCCAAACCAGCGTTAGCCCTGGGGAGATGCAACGTGCTCGGTGAAGGGCTGTGGGGGAATGGCAGCAGGGCCAGGCTGGGACTGCCCCAGCTCCCCCGAGGGGTGGCCGCCACCTGGGCACCCTCGCCTGGGCTCTGGAGCAGCATGGAGGGGGCTCCAGAGCTGAGGGGCAGGGCTGGGACGGAGCCCAGCTGGGGATGGTTGTCTTCACCTGGAGCTCGTTACTGAGAGCCATTAAAAAGGGCTGGGGCTGCCCCACCCAGGGGGCTGAGGATGGAGGATGGCTGGGCATGGAGTATGGCTGGGCTGTGCAAATGGTGAGTAGCTGCGTGTTAGCAGGGCTGGGGAGAGGGTTTCTCACTAAAAGCAGCTCAGGGGTTGGTATCCTGTGCGTCTCCTGGGGTTGGGTGCCAAAGCCCACCCTGCAGCAGGGAGGGGAGTGGAGAGCTTCATCAGCAGAGCGGGGCTGCCCACCCTGTTTGCAGCAATCCCCTCCTGTGTTTGCTGCAGTCTCTGCTCCTTGGGGCAGAGGAGGGAGTGCAGCACGCTGGGCTCCCCAGGACAGTGGGGCAGGAGCCCAGGCTGCCTCCCCAGGGCTGGGGTCTGCGTGGGGTGCTCCCCTGCCCGGCCCTGAGCTGCAGGGTTTCAGTTTGGTGCTGTCTCCCTGGGGCCATCCCTCCCCATAGATATGTCTGCAAATGACTTGTTATAAAACACAGCTGGAAATGTCTTAAAGCTCTCTTTTATTTCTAAAAATAGCCCTTCTTGGCCCTTGGGAGGTTCAGCTCTCATGGATCCCACCTTCTCCCTGTGGCGGGTGTGACCGGTGCTGGAGGATGGCTCACCGCCTGCCTGGGTTCTGGATGGTCCCCACTGCTCTCACCGGCCCAGGGAAGACAAGGCAGCACCTTTCCAAGGTCAGATTCACCCCATGGGAGCAGTGCTTGTTCTGGGGGAGGGTGGATTTGGATCCCAGTGACCTGCCTGTTGCACCCCTGTGTGAAAGGACTGGTTTGAGACCCAGCAAAGGGCCAGTGAGGCTCAGCAGAGAAGCAGCACTGTGCTGTTTAAGCCCCCTGCAATAAAAGCAAAGTTTTGCACTGATATCTTCAATATATTTGTTCCTCTTGCTGTGCTGGAGCCTGTGTGCTGTCCTGCGCTGGCCCAGGGCTCAGCGATGATCGCATGTTGTCTGTGGTGAATGCAGAGCACGAGGGTGGCTCTGACATTGCTCAGAGTCATTCTTCTTTCCATGTTTTTCTTCTCAGAAAGGGTTATTAAACATTGGAAGGGGCTGCCCAGGGAGCTGGTGGAGTCACCATCTCTGGAGGGGTTTAAGGAAAGCCTGGACATGGCACTTAGTGCCCTGGTCTAGTTGCCATGGTGGTGTCAGGGCAATGGTTGGACTCGATGATCCCAGAGGGCTCTTCCAACCTCATTGATTCTGTGACTCTGCGTGCTGAGATCATCCCTGAGCACGTCTCTGTGTGCCACAGTGCAGGTGCTGCCAGCTCCTGTCTCGGCAAAAGCCCGAGGGATTGGGGTGGGGAAGAGGGTCTGGGTGCAGGCATGGGGAGGGGGTGGCTGTGGGGATGCCCTGGCACCGTGCGAGCGGGTGCTGGTGGAGGGATGGAGGGAGGAGCTGCCAGACAGGATTTCTCCAGCACGTAAAAGCCGACTTCACGTTCTCTGTTCTGAAACACAGCCATGGTTTTTGCTTTGCAAGCGTGACTGCGTATAACAGCGCGGAATTACAGCCAGGACTGGTGAGCCTGGCAGCAGATAAGGGAAGCTGCTGAGTGTGGCGGTGTGTTATTACACAGGGGATGGGAAGGAGGGAGGCTGGCAGCCTCCGGGCAAGGCGGCTCCAGGACCAGCCGCCTCCCTGGGGCCATCCCAGAGGGACCGCGACGGCGCTCCCAGGGCGATGGCTCTGCTCTCCGCTGCAGGGTTAGACCTGGCAGAGATGGAGCTGGCGGGGCTGGAGAGGGCTGGGCAGGATGTGCGCTCAGAAAGGCTCAGATTTGCAATAAACTTGTGGCATGCCCGGTCCAAAGCACACTCAGCTCCTCATGTGGAGGGCTCAAGCTCTGCGGGCCCAGTGTGTTAGCTGGGACTGTCCCCTGGGCACTGCAGGTGCTGCCCTTGTCCCAGGCTGAAAGATGCTTCCACGCCAGCTCCTCACAGGCTTTCAAACTCTTATTTTAAGCAAGTAATGAATTACCCCTACAGCTGTGGGGGGGAAGAGTTGGAGAGGCTCCTTCCAGCCCTGTGGGGTGGGACCTGCCCCGCTGATTCTGGCTGTGGCCTGTAGCCAGGGACAGTCACAAACTGATCTGGCTTCTGCTGACATCAGCTGGGGAAACTGCGGGTCTGGGGATGAAGTCATGGCTGTTTCGAGTGAAGTGCTCATCCTGCAGGAGTTAGATGTAATCACCATTTCCATAACGACCCAGGGAGGGGGAGCTGGACGCCAGGCATGTGCGAACCCAGAGGAGCAGAGCGTGAGAGCGTGCAGGTATGGATGGGTGTAGGGGGGTGTGGGAGCACAGGGACACCCGCAAGTGTCCCCATTGTGCGTGAGCTCATGCAACATGTCCTGACTGCTCGCAGGGCCTGGCCCTGGCATGGCTGGTGTGGGGCTGCGTGCATGTGAGGGTGTGATGGGGCCATCGCTGGGCACGAGGACACACAGCCCTGGGTCATGGAGACCTTCCCCAGCTGCACGTGTGGCTTCTGTGGTCTGAGGACAACGAGAGGATGAGCTTATTAAGCCATCACACCTGGAGCCAAGGGCTTGGGCGTGTAACACCAGTAATGTCTGTAACCACAGAGAGGGATTTTTCTCTTATGATTCTCCAAAAATTAAGACTTTTTGCAAAGCCTTTGCATTTGCTTCCTTTTCTGTACATGTGGTGGCAGATTTGTGCAGTGTACATGCCCCTGCTTAGTGCCGCCTCTGTGCTGTGCCGGCAAAGCCCTCTGTGATCACCAAAACCCCCCAGTGCGAAGAGCCCAAGTACGATGTTCTCCAACATCCTTGAAGATGCCTGAGGTGCGGGCTGCCTCTCAGATCAGCTCCAGGGTCTTGCCACCTTTCTTTCTGGAGCTGGTAAAAGCCCCGATGGCACGAGAGGGCTGAAGGGGAGGGCGGAGTGTCGGGGATCGCTGCCCTGAACGCCTTCAGCTCTGGGCAGGCACAGGAGGGGGCTGCACCCACTGCTGGCTCCTGGGTGCTGCCTTGCTCCCCTCTTGGGGTGCTCCTCTTGTGAAGGCTGCTGCATGCCCCAGCGCCTCGAGGGACATCTCGGTGGCTGTTGCAAAAGGGGCTGCACAGGACCCCCGAACCTCGAGGAATGTGCTGGCTCCATGTGGTCCATCACCGTGCCTTGCAACTGTCGAGCCCGTGCTTCAAGGATGTTACGGGGTGACTCTTGTGTGCTGTCACAAATTGCTGTTTACACATGAACTCGGGTGCTCCCCGGGGCTGTTTTCTCTAGGGTGCAGTGCCAGGCTTCACACCGGAGAGCCGTGTTGGTACCGATGCTCCATGCGAGCTTCCTCTGGGCTCACAGCCGTGTCCCACACCTCCTTAAAAACCAGTCATTCCTGGCATTTTCTCACTTTCATAAGCTCTTTTCCACTCTGGAATAAAGGTCTCAATTTACTCATTGCTGCTCTGTTTCCACTTGCGAGCTGTGGGTGTTGATCAGAGGTGGGTTGGCGAGACCCAGGGAGGATTCCTGGCGGAAGGAGCGGTGGTTTCCAGCAGAAACGCCTGTGTGCGCGGGGTGGGATTGATTTCATGGTGCAGAAGCCACCTGTCAGGCAGCCCCTGCCCGGCCTCCTGCCATGCAGCACTGTGGAAAATGCGCTTATTCGCATGTTAGAGCGATTCTCTGCAGCTCAAGCCTTCCAGGTATTTCTGGTCCCTCCCCATCTTGCCATCTGCTTTCATCCTACCGGCCTTGAGCCTTCCCGTCTCCGAGCTGCTCTGCTTCCCTTCCCCCAGTGTGTTTCGAGAGAGAAAATAAACAAGGTGAGGAATGGCATAGGGATGGCACGGGGCTGGCAGCGTGCCTGCAGCCAGGGATGACACCTCGTTGTGCTGGAGAGCCATCTCTGCACTCAGACACTCGTGGTTATTTCATACCCATGTGCTCACAGCCTGGATATCTGACAAGGTGATGATCCAGTACACGAGTGGGAGGTGTTTTGATGTTTCTTTCTGGGATCAAGTTTATTTTCTTGGTGTGCTTCAAGGCTTTCTGTTGGAGGGGTGTAGAGGATGAGCAGGCTGTCCCCAGGGGTGCCTGGGTGCAGGTTCTGGCAGGGGATCGGTGCCTGTGTGTGGCCCCTGAGCAGATTGACTCTGCCCGTCATCATTGCCCACCTGGGATGCTCTGGGGCTCGTGGCCTTGGTGGCCCAGAGACACTGTTTTGATTTACTCAAGTTTGCTTGGTCTTGAAACAAGAAGTTAAAGGGAAAGCGAGAGCCTGAGCAGGGAGAGGCTCTTGGCTGGATTAGAGGGAAGCTTTCCAGCCTCCAGCTGGCTGTGGGATCAGGACTGCATTAGTATTGACCTCAGGCATGGCGACCAGCAGAAACTTCCTAACTCAGCACAAGGCCACGCTCAGCTCTAAATCTCACGTAACACTGTGTGCAATCGATAGCACCCGCCTTGCAGGAGAGTTTAGGGGTTTGATCAATCAATGTCTGCAAAAATGCATCCATACCCAGGGCTGAGCGATGCTCGGCCAGCACGGAGGGCTATTATGGTTGTTAATTGTGCCTCGTGCACAAACGTGGCATCTGTAATCACCTTGTGCAAAATAAACATTCTGCTGAGGAGGATCCCAACGCCTCGGCTCTGCTCTTGGGGAGGGAGGGAGAGGGCCTGGGGAACACACAGCTCCCCTCGGCATGGGAAGCTCAGCCCTGTGTTGGGTTTGGGTCAGAAAGAGCAGGAGTTGGTTGTAAAGTCTCATGCCAGTTGTGGGAATGAGTTATCTGGGAAAAACGCTGCCTCTTCCCCTCCGTGGGCTCCCAAACTGCTTCGGCTTTGATATGTTCTGCGAGGGAGCAGAGCCAAAGTGAACGTGAAATCAGCACCGTCTTCCCCAGGAGTTCTTTCTCTTTAGGCTTCACTCGCTGTCACAATGATCCAATCCATCTCAGGAGGCTCCAAATACTTACTAATTAATGCAGTGATTGGGCGATTTGGCCACCATTGCAGCTGTCTTTCACAGGGAGAAAGAAAAGTATGTTCCTTTCTTATTTTTCCTAACGCCTGGCTCTCCGCTGGCAGGCCGCCCCCCCGCCGCAGCGCATGACGCTAAGGCAGGGTGACTCAGTCAAGGATTTGTATTCAATATCAGTTCAGATTACATTAGCTCTGCCTAATGCCTTGGCAATAAAGTGCCTCTTCATTGTACAGCTGTAATTTATTTCAGCTCCTGGGCTGGTACGGAACAAACATCAGTCACGCTGCAGCGCGTGTGCCCTGCGACAGGAGCGGGTGGTGGGTGCTGGAGGGTCTCGGGGGCGGTGGGGTCCTGGCACAGCGCTTCAGCCCCTCACTTCCCCGGGGCCGGGCTCCCCGCGGCACACAAGGGCTTTTGCTGGGGTTTGAAGCCATCTGAGCCCCCAGGACACGCTCTGGGGTGGGCTGCGCAGGTCCCTGAGCCCACGGCGTTCAGGTCACTTCCCCGCTGCAGACGCTGTTTCTCCATCTCGGGAGCCTTTCCCACCAGTGCTTCTCCCCTGTGTGCAAATGCCTTTGCAGAATCAGAGACGTGCAGAAAAAAAGCAGCAGAGACTGCTGAAAGCACAGTTAATGCCGTGTGTCTGCACTGGCTGCAGATGCTTGGCCAAGGTTTCCTGTGCTGGGGCTTTGGCAGCCCAGCACCGCCGGCAGAGCCGAGAGCAAGGGCGAGGGGACAGCCAGGATTTCTTTTTTTAGTGGGGATGCAAAAATTGAGGAAAATGGAGCATTTTCCCTTGATGCCCTTGTGGGACCCAATGATGATTCACATGGGCAGCAAAAAGAGTCTTGTCTTCGTTTCCATGATAACTTCTTAATGCTGGTGTGGAACACCTCGGAGGAGGAGCTGGTCCACAAAGAGCCTCCTGGAGCACTTCCACAAGGACCTGGCTCTGGGGAGAGGAGGGCTGAGCAAGTCATCAGTGATTTATGAACCTCCCCAGCCTGCCCCACACAGAGGCACCAGTCGAAGGAGGAAAACAGCCTCTGTCTCGCTCAAAGAAACTGCCAGAGACCTTCCCTATTGCTGAAGAAAAACCCCCCGCACGCCTGCTCTGTTGTGGTGGATGGTGCGTGGTCCCATCTCCTTTGTTTGTCACCCAGAAAGCAGGAGTGACGCCGTGTCTGTACACAACGCAGGTATCAAGCCATGAGTAACCCCAGCCGAGTCCCCTGCCCTGGAAATCATCCACGGCTGGTGAATGCCCACAAACGCCAAAGCCACCCACAGAAGGGGTCCCTGACGCCGAGCGGTGCACTGGGTGGGGACAGAGAACCCCAGAAAACAGGGGAAGGGAGAGCAGGGCTCCTGGGATGGGGTCATTAAGGCCAGCACCAGCTGAGGGATGCAGTCCCTGTTAATGAGCCTGTGCAGCGCTAACGGGGTGGTGCTCGTGCTAACGGGGTCCCTGGGGGCTGCGTCCCTGGGCAGGGAGCAGAGCTGTCCTGCTCGCACACCGCGCTGAGCTCGTCATGACGCTGCAGTTGACTGGAGACATCGTTAGGGGTGACACGTAATTGCTGAGAACACCTCAGGCTCGCAGCCGTGTGGCTGCGGGCAAGGCTGGGTGGGTGCCAGCACCGGGTGTTGCAGCAGCAGCCGGCACGTGCCCGGCCTGGGATGGGGATGCTCCTCACAGATCTGCTCTGGTTGCCAAGCCAGAGCCCTGGGGATGTGCTCCCACCCCCCCACATCTCTGCCTTCCCTCGGAGGGGGGCTGGTGTGTGCCAGTGGGGCAGCCGTGCCGGCAGCTACAGGGAGAGCCACAAGGACTCAGCAGGGCAGGGAGTTCCTCCCAGGCTGCCTTTGGGGACGGGGATCCCCGAGCAGCAGCACTGCCCTGATCTCCTGCAGACGCAGCGTTACTCCCACTAAGGAGCTTAAGCCACGGGGCCAATGCTAAACCTATTACCGCTGGCGGCGAAGGTGCCGAGGGTGCTTCAGTGGGATTAGGAAGCAAGCTCAAAATTAAGAAACAAGCTCAAAATTAAGAAACAAGCTCAAAATTAAGAAACAAGCTCAAAATTAAGCTCAAGCTCTCAGACACGGCTGCCTTCCTGCAAGGTTTGGGTGCCGCTGGCAAGCAGCTCAAGAGCCACGTTTGCCGGCGCTGCTGGCGAGCCGGTGTCCTGCGGGAGCAGAGGGATCTGGGTTACTTGGTAAATTAACTGCCATCCAAGAAAAAAATACATTTTAATACATTTCAAGGCGACGTTGCAATCTAGAGACAGAAAATATAGGCCATGCTCACATGCTGCGTCCCAGAAAACATCAAATGTGAAAATAATTTGGAGGCTGTAGGAAAAAAGCAGCTCAACAGGCGCTCTTAGGGCTGCGCTTTGGGATGCACCTGTAATGCCCACTCTGTGCCGGAGCGAGTGGCCGGGGGTGGTTTTGCCGTGGTCCTGCCGCGCTTCAGGACCAAGGGGAATATTCCAGGTAGGTCTGGGAGCTGTGGTTGAATAAAGAGGGGTTTGGGCGAATGGGAGAGGGTGGATAAAAGAGGTGGGAAAATCCTGTGAGGTCTGGAAAAATGCCTCTGAGAGGCGAGGGGGAAGCGTGGTTCAGCAAAAGGAGGATCCAGAGGTGCCTTGAATCCGCTGTGCAAAAAACTTCCCGGGACAAAGCGAGCTCTGAAGGGGCCCTTTAATCTAACGGGGAAAGCATAACGAGAACTAATGACTGGACGCGGGAGCCAGGCACATTTAAATTAGAGCAAAGGACACGTTTCTCATAGTGAGGGTAATTAGCCACTGGAACAAATTGTCAAGGGAAGTGGTACTTTCTCCATCTCTTGAAGTTTTCAAATTAAGATGGGATGTTTTCTCCAAGAAGCAGCTTTGCTCGGACACAAACGCCTGGGCTCTGTCCCACAGCGACTGGGGGAGTTTAATTGCCCCTTCTCGAAGGTCAGCCCAGACCCTGCAGAATCCCTCTGGCCTAAAATCGGCGTAACCATGTTTTGGTGAGACTGGGGGAAGCTTTAAGGCAAAATGAGGTTCAGGTGACCACCGTGCCCCATGCGAAGTCGTCCCTGTGTGTGTTTGGTGTCAAACAGCTCAGCCCTTCCCACGAGCTGGGGCTGCTCCGGGCAGGGAAGTCAATCAGAGCCGCTCCGCAGAGCTGCGCTCCTGTAATTACTCCGTGATTAAATAAAACCGTAATTCTTTCAACACCTCCGCACTCCTACTTTATTGCAGGAGAGCCCACACAAGGAATTAATGTTTAAATAATGGCTTTCCTCCCCGGGAGCAGACTCCAGAAGAGGCAGGAATGTATTAACGCCCCGTCCTGCGTGTGGGAAGGAGCAGGGCCGGGGTGGGATGCTGGGGGACGCGGGGCTGCAGCGTGGCATCCCAGGGAGCTTGGAAACTGCCCGGTAATTTTTGCAGTTCAGATGTATTATGACTAGAGGAGTGCAGAGGATTTCAGCCACTCGCTGCACTGATTTTCTACATTGTCCATCTTTTCATGTCGGCAGCTGCCAGCTGCGCGTGCCTTGTGAAGAACAGTCTCTCCCTGCAAAGGGCTGCGCTGTTTTCAACCTCTTTATTAAACCGAGCACAACTCTGGGCAATCGCAGAGATGAAGAAAAGCCCCTGATAAGCAGGACTAGCTATTTCCCCGAGTTCCCAATCTCCTTGGTTACAGCAACTCCACACAGCACGCGATATGAGCGCGGTTTCGGAGGCCTTGGCACGCACTGGGAGGGATTTCAGTGCAGAAGCCCAAAGCTGGCGGCTCCTTCCCTGCAGCTTTACTGCTGGGCAGGGGTTTAGGCTGAGCCCAGCAGCAGCAGGAGCCAAAAGCTGCCCCGTAACAAGTTTTCCGAGGCCTCAAGAGCAGCAGGAGGGCCTGGCCCTGCAAAGTCAAAGGGGTGACCCCTGCCCAGCTGCTGCTAATGCTCCTGAGCTGCCTGCAATCCCCGGGGATTTGCTCGCTGGGACGAGAGGAGCAGCCCGTGCCCTGCCCCGTGCCGTGGGGGAGCCCGGCCGGGGGCTGCCGTGTCCCCCCAGCAGTCGCTGCCCATCGCAGCGCCGAGGCGCAGCGGAGCACCGAGGGCACGAGGGCACAGCTGCCGGGGCTCGCTCGGCGTGTTCGCAGTTAATCTCTATAAAAGTGAAAGCCAGAACCTCTCCCCTCCCCACTGCGGGCTCTCTCGCTACGGTGATTTAGCAATATTAGCACCGGTTGTGAAATCAGCTCTGGGTTGCAGAAGTGCAGAGTGAGCGGCTCCCGCGGCGCCTGCACAGGGATCCCTCTGGAGCCGGGATGTCTCAGCTGTGCCCCTGGGACCATCCCCATGACCGGGACCATCCCCATGACCAGGACCATCCCACAGCCCTGCCCTGGCAGGGACAAACCCAGGTCTGGGGGGCTCAGCACAGCCCGAGGAGCTGGACAGGGCAGTGGGGGTACTTCCAGGCAGGAGGAGATGAAATCCTGCGCAGGAGTTCATCTGTCAGACGGCTGAAGGAGGAAGAGGAGGTTTCTGGCAGGAAGCCCCTCAGTAGCATCACTGCAGGGCCGGGCAGCAGTTGCTCCTCCAGCGTCAACGGCCTCGTCCTTGACACGGAGCCGGTGCTATTAATAGGTAGCGGCGGTGGGTACCGTGGGTGCACCAGCCTGGGCTGGAGCAGAGCTCGCTGGCTCCGTCCTCCCACCCCGCTCCCGGAGAACATCCCCTGCGTGCCCCACATTTCCACTCACCACACTAATTATAATCGCCTCATAATTCCCGAGCAGCCTCCCCGCTGTGCTGTATTATTCATTGGGAAGCAGACAGGCTGGCGCAGCCCAGACAAGCTGCTCCGAGGTATTAACAAGGCAAAGGATTAATTGGCTGTTGGGAGCTGCCGAGCAGAGGATGCGCTGCCCGTTATACCTGGCGTGGGGCTACGTAGGGCTCAGTTTGCCTCAGCCCTCGCCCAGCACCTCCATGAAGCACAGGATGATGCTGTGCCCGGGGAGGGGTAGGTGTAGTGCTGCCATGGAGACGCAGCCCCAGGACCACATCGTGCTGATGCTCTATAAGAAAATGCTTTCTGGGGTCCTGCATCCCCCCCAGGCTGGGCACGGCCTCGCTGCAGCCTCCTGGGTGCCTGAACCAGCAGCTCCCTGCCCCTTCCCGTGTCCCCTTGGTGCAGCCACGGCAGCACCTTCCAGCTGGGAAACGCATGCCGGTCCCAGGGCTGCCCAGCTCCTTCCTAAAAACCAGCCCCTATGAGAGGGGAGCGCACCAGGCTGGTGCAAAACATAAAATAAAAGGTGCTCAGAAGCCTTTCTCACCCTCCAACCCGGCGCTGGGTGCAGGGTCCCCCCTGGGACCACTCCGGGAGCTGCAGGGTGCTCGCAGGACCAGGGGATGGTGGCAGGTGACCAGCAGCTCCCCTTTGTTAGCCATATTTGCCACACAGCTGCCATCTCCTGTGATCTGAGCGGCTTAAACACGAGCTGGGGCTGTTTTCCGTGCTGACCCTGCATCTGTAACGTGTTGATGCTGCTCATGGTGTCACCCAGGGCACCCCGTGACAGCCGTCAGCGATGCGATCCACTGGCTGGACGAAGCCTTCTGTAGCTATGGTAATGAACTGCCATAATTCACAATTGTAACGTCAAATTTAAACTGAGGGCTTCTGAAAAAAAGATAAAAATATCTCCTTGCTCGTGGGATCTGGGTATTATTTGCTTAGCTATATTGGAAGCTAAATGCGCTCGCTAACATCAAGCGATCGCTCCAAGATTAAACACTTTTCTTCCATTTACGCACGTTTCACCCTTTTATAGTTTATTAAAACGCTGGCTGCGCTTTCAATTAAGTGGATCCATTTTGCAATTGTAAGCACATTTCATATGAATAAATAATTTCATTTGAGGGGCATTTGGGGCTTAAAAACCACAATGGGCAACATCAGCGCAAAGATGCCCGAAGGGTGCAGAGCTGGCAGCCCCCCCCCCGCACCTCCCTCCCAGCGAGGGGCACCGGGCATTGACGGGGCACCCCGACCCACCCTGGGAGCAAACCCTGCTCCCCCTCGCCAGCACCTTGTCTCAGTGGCAGGAGCCCGGGGTGGCCGGGGCGGCTGTCTGTCTGTCCTGCACCCTGTTTTTTTGTGCTGTGTGTGCAGGTTCCCAGGGAAATCCCACTTTTGCTGGGAGACTTTGGCAAAGCAGAATGGTTTTATCTGGTAGGATGGCAGCTGGCAGAGGTGGTGCTGTTGGAAAGTGGTTAAAATGGGCAGGTACCAAACCCTGAGACCTTTATCTTAAAAAAAAAAAACCCCAAGACTTTGAGCCATTTGTAGCATGTCAGCAGAAGTGTGATTGCCTCCTCTCACCACCCCAGGGTTGCAGCCACCCCCCGAGGCACAAGTCATTGTGCCTTGACCCCCCCCAGCCAGCAGGCGAGAACATTAATTTTAAAATTTTTGAAAAGCATTTTCAGCATCAACAGTTTGCCCCAGTTTTGCCTTTTGCAGTTGCTCCTGTAAGTGATGTCTGGGTGGGTTGAATTTGTATTGCCAACACTGAAGCTCTGCAACAGGAATGCAAATGAACCCCAGACTTGTGATCTTCTTCTGCTGGGTTTTTTTTTCCTCTTTGAAAACCTCCCCCTACCCCAGGTCCCCTCGTGCCAGCACGTTGCTCTGGAAAGGTTCCTATTGTAGAAACTCTTCTCCCCAGCTGGTTTGCAGCGTGCTGCGTGAGCACAAGGACCTCGCACTGTAATTAAGCTCTCGCTGTTCTTTCAGGACTCCAATTCAAAGACATTCATCACTTCCAACTCAGATGAGCAGCTCGACTGCGAGGCGTGGAGAAACAATGCTTTTCCCAAGAGCCACGGGCGATGCGTTGAGGTCAGTGTCCCCTGGCCCCGGGGGCAGTCCCAGGGACCCCCGGCGCTGTGCTGCCCTCCTGCCCCACCACTGGCCCCTCCTGCCCCACCACCGGCCCCTCCTGCCCCACCACCAGCCCCTCCTGCCCCACCACCAGCCCCTCCTGCCCCGTCACCAGCCCCTCCTGCCCACACCCCTCTGCACACCAGTCCCAGGGCCCCCATCTGGGTTAGGGTGGGCATCTATAGGTGCCTCCCATCACCAAGGTGCTCAGCACCCCTCGCCTCCTCCCAGCCCGCGGTCCCAGTGATGTCCCTGCTCCCTCTCCATCACCCGGGCGAGCAGAGAAGGGACCATCTCCTGCTCTCAGTCCTCACATGATACAAATTACTCAGCACAATGGAAATGATTATAAATGATCACTATCTGTCCAGCGAAATGTAATTGTGTTGAGTTCATTTAGCAGCAATTTTGCTTAACGAGCAAGGGTGGGCATCAGTGGGCGTGTGGTAAAAACCATCTCTCTGGCTAAGCGTGGGGAAGTCCTGCATGGGACTGCACTCAAAAAAAAAGAAAAGTTAATTATAACAATTATAATGGTTCAAGCAAAAGTCCCTTTAGTGAGAACTGGAAAACAGAATGAGGATAATTATACTGTTTCTTCCTAAAGCACCAGTCATTTGATGATGTGTCAAGCTCCTCTGTAAGACATAGACATGTACAATGCAGGATATATATAATATATATCACATATATAATGCATATTCTGGACCTTTCCTGTTGAGAGAGAGAGACTGGAGCCACGCAGAGACACACGAGGGTCCAGAGCAGAGACAGCCCTGCCCGTCGCCCCCCGCAGCCCTGGGCAGGGGGTCGCTGAAGCGCACCTTTGGCTCTCGAGCCGCGCTCTGCAGTCCTGTCACACCCGCTGCTCCTTTGCTATTCAGAGCTCAGCTTCGAGCCCGGGAGCTGCCGCGGAGGCTGCGCAGCAGACGGAGGGGCTGCGGGGAGAGGGCAGCCTTCCTCCCCGCCGGTCCCATACCGGGGCAGGCGCTGGGCGGTGGGAGGACACCCCGGGCAGGGGGTGACGTTGCTGGTCCCGATCCTGGCGGGGACTTGGGGCAGGGGGTCACCCTTAGTGGTCCCACATGGCACAGGGGCACCATCCCTGCTTGCCATCTGCGCAGGGAGGAGGGATGTTGGCCAAGGCCACACTGCTTTGGCAAGTCTGGGCTGTTTTTGTTTCCCGTCCAGCTCTGCCACACCAACAAAGACAGCTTGCCTCTGTGCAGAGCAAATTCCCCAGCCCAAGCCCCTTTGAAGGTCACCAGGAGGTGGGCTTGGCTGCTGCCGGGGCACGAGAGCGTGCAGTGCAAGGCCAGGCACAATGCAAGCACCGAGGGGAGCAGGAGGAGGCTCCCACGCCTGTTGAACCGCTCACAGGAAGAATAATTTCAATTATCTCTCCCTTTTGGAAGGGACACATTTAAGTGGCGGAGAGGCTCCGTGCATGGCAGCAGTCGGGGATTAACTCCTGCACGCGATATGCGTGAAATTGAATCCTGTCACACGCGGGTCCTCCCCGGTCCCCCACCTGCTGTGGCCACCAGCCCGCAGGAGAAGCCCCCACCGCTCTGCAGGTCCGTGCCCAGGAGGGACGGGGTGTTTCCAGATGCAGGCACCGAGGAAAAACAGGTTATGTGTTTGGAAAGAGGCTTAGATATCTGGCTAATAAATCTGGAGGTATAATAAATGGAGTTCCCTGACTTCCCTGAGAGCGCTGGGGGGATCCACAGAGCATCTCCCCAACACCCAGCTCCTGCAAAGGCATCGTGGTTCAGGGGGATGGGGGAGCCCGGGGGGTCACCATCCCCGGTGCCTCCCGCAGCACGGACCGTGCATCGCCTGGCCTGGGGATGTGCATTGGGTTCCCCAAGAAAGCATCTGCCAGAGGGAGAGCAGCGGGGCCGGGGCCCCACGACCGCTGCCGTCAGCGGCAGCACGGCTTTGGACACTCCATCCACAGATCATTTCTGTGAGGAAGGCTCTCTGCAGGCACATCCTTTGGAAGAACAGAGCATGCTTTAATTATGCTAATTAGAAACTTGGCAGCATCGGTTGCTTGGTGCTTCTCTGTGTGATGTGGAGACGCTTCCCCTTACCAGGGTCTGCCTTCCTCGGAGAGGGATGGAGGCGGCCGTGCTGAGGTGCAGGGGTGCTGTGGGTGCAGGGGTTCTGGGGTGTGGGGTGCAGGGGTGCTGGGGGTGCAGGGGGTTACCCTCACAGCACCAGCCTGATCCAGGCTCCGAGGCGCGCTCGGGCGAAGGATGCCCACCGGCTGCAGGGCTCCGGGCACCATCCTTCACAGAAGCAAACAGCAAAGCCCTTGTGCTGAAAGCAGGTAAATGTGGCTAAAATACAGAGGCGAGGAGAATAACTCCTGTCCTCCTGCTTCAGGCTATAAACTGACCCAGCCGTCAGTTACTTGTCTCCTGTGTGGTGGGAGCGGGCAGGGAACAGGCGGTTTCTCACCCCACGCTGCACACACGCAGTATTTATTGCTGCCCAGCGCTGATGGATGGTTCGTCTCACTGCCCATGAGCACTGCTCCCCTCCTGCTCCGGCTGCTTCAAGGGCAAGCAATTCTCTGCGCTCAGCCTGAAAAGCTCCAGTCCAAGCATCATTTTTCCCTGGTTTGTTGTTAAAGGATGTGCAAAGCCATTTCAAGTGACAGAGCAATTTCCTTTGTGCTCTGCAAAGCAAAAGGAAAAAAAAAAGAAGTCAGTGTATTACACACAAATCTGCTTTTCTTTTACAAGTTTAAATAGTAACAGCTTAATGTTCGGCAAACCCACCGCTGCAGTAATTCCAAATCAAAGGCTCAGTGTCAAAGGAGTCATTTTGCTACAGCCACCAAATAACGAGCAACTTAGGGACCGCTTTGAGCTTAGATTAGAAATGAACTGCAAAGTGGCACCTCATCCAGCCGGCGTTTGTAGGTCAGGCTTCAGGGGCCAAAGGGGGTGACGATGCTGAGCGGGGCTGGACTCCTGGCACAGGTGCTGGGTGCTCTTCAGGGTGTCCCTCCCCACCGGTGCCGCTGGGCGAGCCGGGGGTCCCGTTACCCGCAGATCCCACACCCGCAGGGAAGGGGCAGAGGCGACAGAGCTGCGATGCTGCGGGAGGAAGCGGTGCTCCTCCTGCTCCTCCGTCTGCCTTCACCCCCGGGTCCGTGTCCTGCTTGTTGTCTCCCCGCCCTGTACCCCACGTGTCCCAGACCCGCTCCCCCTCCCGTGCCGCCCGTGGCTGCCCGGGGCCGCGGGATCCCGACATCCCCACCGCAACAGTGCTGCTGCTGTGCTAAAGGTTAATCAGATTATATCGGCTTGCCCAGCTCGTCTGGGCAATTAACTCAATGAGTCCCATCAGATAATAATCCCTCGCAGTGAAGCGCCGGGGCTGCTCTCCCTGTGCCGTGTGCTGACCCCCAGGACAGGGCCAGCATCACTCAGGCTGAGAACTTCATTAGGAAAAAGTTCCCAGTCCTGCCCAGCTCAGCTGGTGCCGCTTTGGAAGATTTTTTTTCCCTCAACTGTTTGTTCAAATTTATTATTAAAAAATTCCAGAAAAGTTGGAAGGGCAGACTGCGACGATCTCTCTTCCAAATGACACAATCTGGGATTTTTCTTTTATCATCTGAAAGCACAGAAGGGCGTACAGGATTTTTGTAAACTAATTTTTTGAGTTGCATACTTTATGCAGAGAGAACTGGGGAGAAGATGCTTTTCACTCAGTTTGTGAAATTACAGGGGCTGCAATGACAGCACAGCGTGAGGAGCCTCACGTGGGGGCTGGCGGGGGGAGCGCTCGGCTCTGCTGCTTCCATGGACCTGCTCTGGCTGAGGGGAAGGAAGGACAAGAGGCTCATGTCAAAGCAGCAAATATTTTATTGTGTAAAACCCAAGCAGCCACCCGAACGCAGCTCCCACTGCCCCGTGCCCCACAGCGCTGCCCTGTGCCCAGATGTCCCAAACAGGCAGGGGCCAGGGAAGCCCGTATGGATCCGGCTTCAAACTTATTAAAAATAAATTACAAAAGCTTCAGAGCGCCGCTGTTGCTGGGTGTCACACCGAGACCCAAAAGCATCCTTGGGCCGTTGGGCTGGTTTTGAGCAGCTCTGTGGGATGGGACATTGGGGCTGCACCTTCTGGGTTAAAAAGGAGGGGGTTTGGTGTTCCTCCAGCTCTTCACAGCGTGGCTTCCCCCGGCCCGTGTGGCACATTATGGGGCATCTGTAGCAGCCGCTGGGTTTTAATTACAGCACCAACTCCTGCGTCGAACAACTGCAGGAGAACAGGGAAGTCCCTCGTCCCTGCGGCTGGCCCTGAGCAAAGCTGCGGTGACGGGACCAGGGCAGGAGCACAAAGAAACCACGGGATGTTTATAAACAACAAAAAAAAGTCTCATCATCTGTCAAAGCACCTCTGGAGTTTTGGGGATCCACTTTCGGCCCTCGCTCAGGGCAGCACCGAGGCCAGTTGTTGCAGTTTATTGAAACAAAGTCTGGAGAAAGTGGGACGGTTCATTATGCAAATTGTGCTTCCTGGAAAGAAATGTTTTATTAACACACGCTCCCTTCTTGTTTGGCTTAGTCAATTTGGTCACAGCTTGACACCCAGTAAGTTAGTCTAAAGGCAATGGTTTTACAAAATGTTTTTCTAATCTATTTTAAACACTTAATTACAGTTGTGCTGCGTTCATTAGGGACTTTGCTTTCAAACCTGGGTTGCAGTAATAAATCCTAATTCTCCAAGTGTCAGTTGCAACGCAGGAATTGGCTCCACGTGGCCATCAGAGGCTCACTGGGGTGGCAGCCCCATCCAGGCGGGACCTCCTGCTCCCACAGGGTGACCACCAGCCCCCAGCCACGGCGAATTTCAAGGTAACCAAACCAGTGCCAGGCTGAGCGCTCAGCGGGGCTCGGGACATGTGTCTGTTGGGTGCCATGGTAGGAGCTGGGGGACACAATCTTTGGGAAACCCCTGCAGACTCAGAGCTGGTGTCGTGGCCAGCTCTGGGGCTGTCCCGGGCACCAGCGGTGTCCCCATTGCCCACCCCCCTGCAGCTCCGAAGGGGGCAAGGAGAGGGCGATGGGGATGCTTGTCCCCCGTGCCGCATGCCCCATGGGCATCCCTGGCACTGTCCCGGCTGCTGCAGAGCTGGGGGCACAGCTGGGCACTGGGGCTGAAGCTGGGACAGTGCCTCCCTGCCCTGGGCTGCTCTGGTGTGCCAGGGCAAGCTTGGGGACACCCTCTGGCCTGGGGCACCCTGTCCCCATGCATCCCCCGGCATCGGCATGGGCTGGAGGGGCAGCAGCTCAGGGCCGGCACCGCAAACCTGCCACCGCCGCTCTGAGGCAGTGCTGGGCAGCGGCTCAGCGCGGTTACCTTAGTCTTTTCCCAGGTACTTCCTCATGATGCTGTTGACATCGTCTTCCTTCCCTTCCGCCTCCGCCCGGCGGCTCGCCCCGCTGCTCTGGGCGCTGGCTTTGCCGCTGCTCCCCTCCCCGTCCCCTCTCTGGGGCCGGCGCTTGATGCTGTCGGCGCTCCGGGAGGAAAGGAGGGAGCCAGAGGATGAGGAGGAGTCGGAGAGGTCCCCGGGGTCCTCCAGGGGTGCTGGGCTGCGCCTGGCTGTGCCCTTCATCGCGGAGGATGCCGAGCCACCCGCTACGGCCTCATCCTGGAAGCGGACGGTGAGGGGCCGGTGGCCATCCTTCCTGTCCCTGCCGGGCTTGGCCAGGCTGCTGGTGGAGCGCGACTTGCGAATGGCCGGGAGGAAGTCGTCGAAGTCGGCGTTGGTTCTCCTCTCGTAGTTGAGGGTGGGGATTCGCCAGCTGAGGGGGTCCCTCCCCTGCCCCTCGCTGGACGGCGAGCTCGGGAGCCCCCCAGAGCCCCTGCCCACCTCCGCACCTTCCACCGACGGCTCCAGGCAGCTTCTCCAGGGGCTCAGCCGCAGCGTGCCCAGCACCTCCAGCCCCGCAGCCGGCGAGCTCGGCCGGCGGCCGGAGCCGTCGAGGGTTTGCAGGAGGGAGTCGTAGGAGCCGAACTTTGATGCTCTTCTCAGCACTGGAGAGCGCGTGGGCTCGGCCAGCTCCGAGGCCACGCTCCACGGGCTGGAGCAGCGCACGAGGCCGGCGCCTGCCCCTTCGCCTTCCCCCGGCTGGTTCCCGTCAACCTTCCCCGGGGAATCCTCCGCCGCCGGGATCGCCCGGCAGCGCCGCAGGGCCGCCGCGCCGGTGGTGCGGTAGATGGGGAGGGGAGAGGTGTCGCCCAGCGCCGGGCGCCCTTGCTCCGCGCCCCGCTGCCGCCGCAGATCCTCCACGTACTCGGAGAGGGCGGCCGACGAGCTGGGCACCGGCCCCGCCGCCGGAGAGAGCCTCCTCCTCCTCCTGGGCGCCGTCGGGGACAGCGGGCTGGGGAACCTTCCGTCCGGGGCGGGCGAGCTCCCCCGCCGCAGCACCGAGGGGGACGTCGCTCCGATCCGCTCCGCAGCCGTTTTTGGGCTCCCCAGCTCCTCTTCGTCTGCCGGAGTTTTTCCATATTCCCGTCTCCTAGCACCGAGCAAGGGACTCGCCCTCCTCCCCACATCCACAGCAGCGCTCCGGGAAGAAGCTGGCCGGCTCGGGGCTGGTTCCGCGGCGTCTCTGCTCACCCTACACAAGAGATACGGGCGTTAGGTGAAGCTGCGTGATTTCCAGTGACCGTAATGTCATTCTGCCAGGACAAGGCTGAGCAGCGAAAAGCTGGTACTGGCATGGTAGTCTCAGAATAAAGTCCCACTGCTGCACCAAGCAGTTGGACAACACCCAAAGATTTTATCTTAAATAACTCTACATCGGCCAACTCAGCTAAATCCAGGCACAGGGTGTGTGATGTGACCAACCTGAGCTCTGCCAAACCAACACATACCTCCAAATGTCCTTTTTTTCTTGACAGATTGCAGCAATATGTAGGATTTATTTTATTTCTGCCAAAGCCAAAGATTATTCACTAAAATTTTATGAAACCAGCTCTCAAAGCAACCCCCCCCGAATGCATCTTAACATTATTGCAGGGTGTGTTTCACCCAGGGTCCTGCCAGGGAGGTAAAGCGACTGTGAAAGGCAAGAGCCAAGTAACGCCCGGCCAAGGCCAAGCAGGAGCAGGACGTCCCAAGGGACATCCCCCCAAAGCACCTACATTGGTTTGAAGGGCTGAAAAGCTGTTTTCTGCCTGTCCCACTGCAGGGGAAGGCAAAGGGCCTCTGTGGCAGGACACGTGTGAAAGGGAGCAGGCGCTGTGCTGTGCCTCTCCTTGGGACACCGCGTTAGCTCAACGACACCCGGGTACTATCTATAGGCTGCTCGTGCACAGAATCTGTCTGAGGAAGGAAGAAGGAGGGAAAAGGAGAGCGGAGGGCAGAGTAAAGCAGCAGAACCTAAACAGAAACACATCTCCAGGAGGCCAGCAGGCGTGGGAGCAGCAGTCAAGTTGTACATCGCCGGTAATGAAGCATCCTGCCCAGGGAGTGCTGGGGCTGCCATGGGAATGGGTGAGAGCGGATAATCCCGGCCACAGCGCCGGACCCGCTCAGACCAGGCTCCTCTGACCCGTGAAATAATTTACATGCCAAGGCGGTTTGCAGAGAAACTCCACGGCTGGGAAACGCAAGCGACTGCAGAAGCGATGGGGTCATGGAGCGGCTTCAGGTCCCCGGCGCCCGCTGGCATAACCCAGGGCACGGAGATGCACCCACAGCTCATTAAATGGGGCCAAACTGTTTGATTATCCAATGCAAAATGAATTAACCAGCGATTTAATCTCCCTGGAACACAGCAACCTCCAGGGCTACCCCACGCCGCCGCACCCAACGTTGCTGAAGCCTCACCGTTGATGAATAGTTTGAGACATTTCGATAACGCTGGTTTTTAGGAGCCTAAATTGCATCTTACCTAAATAGCTGGTGTAATTCTTCCATGAGAATTTGTACAGCAATTGCTCCGCTCACTCTCTCTGTTTCCAAATAATATTGCAAACTGACTGCTGCACGACTGGCTTTCATAAATTAAACAGCCGGCTTCAGTGTTTTCCTTTGGTCTTTAAGACTGAGATAAAAGTGAGCTGGAGAGGTGAGAAACACTAATGGACTGTGAACACGGACGGTTTACACGCCGCTATTTATTGTCCTGTTCAGCACGACAGACAGTTACTATTTTTATTAAAATCTTTAGAGCCTGAAATGGAGCGAGAGCTGCAAACACGGGGTCCAAGCAGGGACTGCTGCGTACCGGAGCATCCCCTGCCCTGGCTGTCAGCACAAGAGCCGAAGCCCGAGGCCGCCCCATCCACCCTTGGCTCTCCCAACAGCTCCTATTAGCCGCCGTCATTAATGAAACCCACCGGCACACGCCAGGGAAGGGCTGGTTTCCCCGGGGAAGCCGCATCTCCCCGACACGGCTCATCGGCCCGTGCGGTGCCGGCACGGGCACATCAGTGCCAGAGTCGTGGCGTGTTAACTCCGAGCAGCACCAGCTGCCTGGCGAGCGCATGCGGGGCCTGATTGGATTTTAAATGAAAATGCAAACACCCCTGGGGTTTACACGAGCAGCACAAAGGCACCGCGCGGTGGGGAACGCTGCGGGGACTTCTCTGCTTTTGACGCTTTTCCTCTCGCTTTCCAGCAGCAAAAATGCTCAGGTCCTTCCAGCACAATACATTGTCGTTTCCCCTCCTAGGAAGCCAAAACCACCTTCACCCACCTCCGGAGACCCTCCATTCCTCTAACCCTACCCTCATGGCTACCAAAACACCCCACGCCAACATCACGGCTACTCTCCTCCCGGCCCTACTCAAGCCTCCTCCCATGGCAGGGCACAAGCGCCAGACGGTCCCGTCCCACCCCGCAGCATCCTCTGCTTGTGCCTAAACCCCAGGCTGAGGGCTGACGCGCCGTCAGGAGCTCCCAGGGCTCGGGATAACCCTCGGGAGCCCCCCGGCCACTGAGCAAACCCCCCCTGGCCTCAGCCAAAGGCAAAAGTGGGGCCCGACGCAGGGCTGGGAAGGCATCTGTAAGCCAAGCGGAGTTCTGCAATACGCCATTCACACCAAAGCAAATGACATACAACAATAATTAGTGAAGATTACATAGCAATTAGCATGATTACAATTATGCTATTTGAAATAATTTATACAATAAAATCCACACATGCACTGCAACACATGACCAGGGATGGAAGTGTGGCTTGGATGCTTTTCCTGGTAGCTTGTAAATAAAGCCAAGACAACTCCATTTCAGGGAGAGAAAAGAGACTGGCCTAATTTCTGCCAGAAGAGGATTTTCTTGTCATGCCGTCATCTACAGAAGAGCTCCCAGTTTCCCGTATAGTGATTTGCTTTTGACATGATAATGTTTAAAAATAAACGTGTCGGATCCCCACCAGCCCTGGGACCCGGGCTCCTGCTTTGGGAACCGAAGCAGAAGGGGGAAGGCTGCCAGGGTGACGCCAGGGCTGGCGGTGCCACGGGGTGGGGGGACCCAGAGGCTGCAGGTCCGGTCCCTCCCGCACCTCAGCCCCTCTATCTGCCTGGCGAGGGGCAGAATGAACACATAAAGCTTTGAATTGGCTTCCTGAGAAAAAAATATCTAGTGGTTCACTCTAACCCTGCGCTGCGCTGTGCTCGCCGAGGCTGAGCCTGCTGGCCAGCGTTCTGTGCAGGCATTTCAATAGCAGAGAATTAAAGCAAACGTTAATCAAATCTCTCATTCCCGTACACTACACCGCCGCTAACAGCCTTCTATGCTTTCCTCTGGCGTTTGGCAGCTGTTTGTTCAGGAAATAGCCCATATGTGATGCTGAGAAGCGAATGCTGGGAAGATTCATTTTTCATTACTGGGTGCTTGTGTAAGACAAAGGAATCTTAATAAGGAAGAGCTCGTTTCGCTGATCTCATTTTATTACCTTCCCCGTCTCATCGCCTGTTTGTTTGCATTTCCTACAGCCTCCTCGCCAGTATTTCCATCGTAGGTTAGCTGAAGCCAAACACAGCTACGGCACCGGGATTTGCAATTCGCCTTTTCACGACCCCCAGGACGGAGGCAGATTGTCACACTGTTCCCAGGCCCAGGTACAAATTGCCTCTCACAATGGCCACGGCCAGACCAGCCACTTATTTTTATTAATCCCCAAGCTTGCGTTCCTGCCCTTCTACTATAAATCCAGTGTATTTCAGCTCAGAAATATGATATTAGCCATAACTTCTGATTTGCTGCCCTTCATTTACGATGGGAGGTGGGTCATTTGGCCCAAAGCAGCATCGAGGAATTACTTTCCTGATGGGTGCTGGGCTGGGGCGCAGGGTGGCTGCTCTCAGCGCTCCCACCCATCACCTCCCACAGGTCCCAGCCCTGCCCGACCACCCTTAAATTCTGCCTTCTCTCAGCAACGGACGGCTGCACACTGCTCCAGCGACCCACTGCCAGGGGACTTGCTCTTCAGAAAATTAATCCTGGCAATAGCTACTTTACTATGCAAAGCAGGTGAACACAGCGGGGACAGATCTCGCTAGAGTGGGAGCAGGGAGCTTAGTAATGTCTGTGATGCGATGGCAGCCTGCAGCCCCCCTCAAACCCCACCCGCCCGGAGCAGCTATCGACGGACCCGCACACGAACGGGGAGCAGTGCTCGGGCCGCTCTCCGACGCCCTCACAGCCCACCAGCATTACCGTCAAAAATTCACATATTTTATATTAGAACTGTATAAACGCATCCTGTTTCCTGAGCAGCGAAAGGCGAGCATATGGCATACAAATCCTCAAATAGGCTGCGTCGCCTCTTTAAATTATCTCTAGAGAATACATCAAGGGATATTACTCTGCTTGAAGCGTGTTTTTGATGTAGCGACTTTCATCTAGCATTTCACTGATCCTGGCGTGGCAGTGACTACCTTCCTCGATTGGATGTTTTAAGCTGAAACACCACGGGTCCCCCCCAGCTCCTCTCTGCACCTCCTGAAGCGCTCGCCGTCCCCGGGCCAGCACCTGCAGCACCCCGCGATGAGCCGAGGGGCTGCCCTGACCCGCTGTGGCGGGCACCCTGTCCGGGGGGACCAGCCATGTGTCTGTCACTGACGGAGGTGGCTGTGCCCGGGGCAGGCTGGGGGTCCCTTACCTCGGGCCCTGGGTGCTACGGCTGCCGATGGACTGCGCCGAGAGGCTCCCGGCCACGCTGGCACCCGCCGGGGAAGACCAGCCTGCAGATGACCCTGGCCAGGACTTGATGCTGTCTGCAGGCTCCAGACTGAGCGTGGAGCCGACGCTGGAGCAGGCGTCCCTGTGGGGAGAGATGAGGCTCCGTTAGCTCTGCATGCACAGGCAGGAGGGCCCGCGGCGCCGGGAGGGGGTCCTGAGAGTGAGGCCGGGCACAGCCCAGTTTTCCTTCAAAGCCACAGATCAGCTTCATATTCTCAAATTGCAGCCCAGAGAGAGCATCCTGCCCGCTTTAACAGAGGGAGCTCCTGGGAAAGCGAGCGGGTCGACGGGCACACAGGGCACATAAGGGCAGCACATCCAAAAGCCCATCCGTGCCCAGTGGAGCACGGTGCGTTGGTGGGCATCCAGTGGCTGTAACCCATCGCCCAGCCTGGGGAGGGCTCCCACCCCTCCCTGGCAGCTCCCCGGGCTCACTCACCTCTCTTTCCTGGAGCCAGGTGACTCCCGCGCCGTCTGCACGCTGCGAGGGACAAAAAGAGAGACTCAGCCGCGGCGCTGCCCGTGGCCTGCACGGCCACCCCGAGGCAACCGCGTGAGTCTGACGAGATGAAAACCTCCCAGACTCACCGTACCACAGCCTGCTGCCGCTGCCATCGAGCAGGGTTTGGCCTGAGCTGGGCAACTTACCCCCCAACAGCCCGAGCGGGGCAGCAGTGGGGCCATTGGCATCACACTGCACGGCTAAAGACCTCCTCACCCGCTCCCCGCACCCCCCAGGCCCTGGGTGCCAGAGGGACCCCAGACCCACACCCCCAGCAGCGCAGGTTGGGTTTGCACCCGCAGAACATCTCTGCTGTGCCCGTGCTGGTGAGGGCAGGCAGCAAAACATGCAGCTCATCCTGCACCAGCCCAGCCAGGAACACTTCCCACCTCCCGCTAATGTGTCAATTGTATTGGAAATTGCTTTTTTTTGGTGAAGAAGCGTATTTCTGAGCTCACAGTTTCTATCTCGCCCTTCCCTGGTTTAATCACTACATAAAGAAAAAAATCTCTTCTCACGGCATGGTGACAAGCACACCTCTGCTTTTTTTTAAATGCATTTAGCTGTTTTGTCTCCATTTGTCACGATGCCCCTTTAGCAGTGTAGCAGAGGGGAGAATTGAAGGGCTGTAGAAACAACACCTGAAAAATTCACTGGAATTTTTTTCCCGTTTCTTCCCAGTAAAGTCTTCTACCCAATCTGCCCAGTGTCGCTGCTTCCTCCAGCTCCACCTCCTGTGGCTGAGCACAGTGCAGGATTTTTCAATCCATAAACCCAGCGCTGGGGCACCCGCTGATGCACGGCAGCACGTCACGCTGCTGGGGACGGGAGGTTGCTCTGCAAATGGGGCTATTTCCGCCCTTTTTGCTTACTTTACGTTGGGCCACACGGTAATTTTTCATGAAACCTTCCATTAACATGAAGTTCCTCGTTCATAAACACGTGCTGCTGCAGCAGAAACGCGCGAGGATGCTGATGTGCAGCTACAGCCACTCTGGCATCGCCCTTGCACAGTGCAGCATCCTTCCCCACCCCAAAGCACCCGAGCCTGCCCCTCTGCAGCCCCCCAGCAGCCCCTTGCCTCACCCCTCGGCATCGCTCTCCTCGCTGGACCGCAGCTCCTCCAGGGCCGCCTGCAGGTCGGCGATGCGCCGGATGGAGGTCCCCAGGTCCGCCTGCAGGACCTGCCGCACCGCCGCCAGCTCCGCCAGCTGCTGCTCCTGCACGGACGGCACCGGGTTAGCGCCGGCGCCCCGACACGGCTCCCGAACCGTGGAGGCGTCTGCTGAAAGCCCCCCCAACCCCAGCGCTCGCCGTGCCCTGCTGCGTGTGCGACAGCTTGTGAAGTGCAAACTTCACCTTCAATGAGAAGAGGAGCGAATGAAGCTGAACCCCTCCGTGACCGGCCAACACCCCCCACGGTGGAAAAAGGCTCAGAGGAGATGAGGAAAACTTGGGGCAGAACATAAGGAGCCACCCGCGATGGCTGTGCAGAACCCAGACTTAACTCTGAGGAGGGGAGGGAGACCTTGGGTTTAGGCACGCAGCTGCACCAGGGCACCATCAGGTTGTGCAAACAGCCCTCCCAGAGATAATTAGTAGAGAGAAATGACTTCCTGAGCCAGCCAGACCAGCGCAGGGGAAGCATATATGTAGCTCAGCCCAACACAGACTATAAAACCTCGACAAGTAACAAAACAAACTTTGAGGAGAACAACGGGCTTGAGCTGGCGTCAAGCCCCACATCCCCTCTGGGCAGCTGGGGATGCCCAGCGCCGTGGCAGTGGGTGTACAGAGCCCAGGGACAGGCAGCGCGTCTGTGTAGTAGCTCAGGTGTACGTTGCAATTGCTGCCTTGTGCCCGTGCTGGGATTTCAGCACAGCACTGTACCGCCCTGCGAAGTCAAAACGTAATGCCAATATACCAAATGGGTAAATTGATATTAAACATTAACCCCCCCACCCTGTGTGGAACATGTAAAAGCAGCTGGTGTGAGCACCGTGTCCCTGCCAGGGACAGAGCAGGGCACGGACCGCGGGGATGCTGCCAGGCGTTTTGGGGCTGCTCCTCCGCTCACACCTATCGTGAACCTGCTTGGAAACAAAGCCCTTTTCAGAAACTCTGGAGCTGATAAGAAAACCCAGAAACTCAATTCATAATTTAAACTACAGGGACAAAAACCAGACGAGCAGCACAAGACGGATGGCTCCGTGAACCCAGTATCACAGCACACCAAGGATGCTGACCTGGCACTGTTCTCCCACCGTGGCTGAGCACCGCCGTGTTCACCCAATTCCAACTCCTTTCAGCCTGGAAGGAAATCTTCCTGCCGTTTTCCAAACCATCACACGGCAGAGAGAGAAGGAGAGCAAGCGCGAGCTGCAAATTCACCGTGACTGAAGCTGCCAGCTGTAAAATTGCCATCCCGGCGGTGACAAGGTGAGGGATGATTTGCAGCGCGGGCTGCGACAGGCCACGGCGCAGGAGCCGGCAGGCTGTCAGGGTAAATAATGAAAGCCCTGGGATCACCGGGTGTGCAGGCCCGAGGGGAAGAGCATCTCTTCCCTCAGTTCATAAAAACATGCAAAGAAACACCCCAGTTCAGGCTGCACAGCGTCGCAGTTGTGTCTGGAAACGCGCCGGGACTGGTGAAAACCTGAACGCTGCCCAGCAGCTCTGAAACTCATCGTTTACCTCCCGGCTTGGGCAAGTGCAGAGGGTGGAAAGGACCCGTTTTGCTGTGGAAACTGCTCCGAGTCGCGTGGGGCTGGGCAGCAGAGATGCTCCCCACGCCGGGGCTGACCCCACAGACAGCCAGGGGCTGGGGATGGGGCACACGGTGAAACGCTGACCCCTGAGAGGAGAAAAGCCCAAGGGGAGAAAACCCCAAGCTTCGGCTGGCACCGTGCCTGTATTCAGCTATTTACAACTGCAAGACCAGGCAGTAAAACAACTGCTAGATAAAAAGCTCAACCCTTCAAAGAGGCTGATAAGAGTCTCTATTGAACTAGTTCCTCAGCTCCAGGATGCAGCGCAAATTAAATATAGTTCAGTGGCTGCATTTAATTCCTTTCTTCCGTTCTGCTGTTATTAACCTGACAGTGGCTGGCAGGGAGGCAGCCAGGCACACAGCAGCACACGTCCCTCCCGGCACCCCGACCCCACTGATACGGAATCCCCCGGGTATGGCTGCGGGAGCAGCAACCAGCATGTCCCAGTAGCTGGTGGGGTCCCCCCGGCTCGTGGGGTCCCCCCGGCCCCACTGCGTGACAGCCATGGGAGCGCCGAAAGGAATGGGACCACGGCGGGGCTGATGCTGCTGAGCCGGAGCACATCGCAGCTCCAGAGGATGCTGCAGCCAGCGAGGAGGAGGAGGAGGAGGGGGAGGAAGAGGCTGGCAGAGCTGCAGTCAGGCCAGGGGCAGAGCGAGGGGAAATGGTCCGAGTAAATGTGCTGCTCAGCATTTTGGGCTCAAATCAGTGCGAAATAGAAAGGCTCGTGCTTACAGAGCTGCAGAGCGGCTGCATCCATCAGCCCTGTGCTCCTCACGGCAGCGCTGGGGTGGGCAGGAGGCTGCAAACCCCACGTCCCACCCGTCCCAGATCTCATGCATGGACACACTTCATGTTTTACCCTGTATCATAAAACCATCTCAAGGAAGGGAATAATTATGTCAATATAATTAAATTTCAAATGCAAAAAAACCCTATCTTCATAATACAAACTGACAAGAATGGTCCCAGCATCAGGCCGCTGCCATCCCGGGGAGCGGTTAGACACCTTTGCCACACGTTGTTTCAATCTAAATGTAAATGCAAGAAGCATTTCCCTTTCACTACCGCAACTGGTCTGAGCGATTCCATCCTCATGCAGGATGAACTGCCAAGCGCTGCTGGCTTTTTGTTATCTCCGAGCAAAGAAGGGGAAAAAAAAAAGGGGGAATATATTTATTGAGAAAACTCATAACTCGCCTGCTCGCGTGACTCTGCTGAAGCACATTGTGACTTGGTGGCCACAGCCATGGCCAGCCGGCCACTGCCCTGACCACAGGAGAGAAACCACGTGTGACACTGAAGGAGAAGCTGCTGGGGAGCAGGGCCTGGGGGAGGAAAGGTGCCTTGCACGTCATTTTGCCTGTGTTATTCATCATTAATGGCCCGTTATCAGAGCTGGCGCTGCTGATGAGGGGGAACCCAGACGGCTGCTGGCGGGGCTGCAATCAGAGCAGTCACGCTGATGAACGGGGCTTGTAAAGCAACAGCTGCCTGGGGAACCAGCCCCTTCCACTGAACCAGGGAGGGGGCGAAGGCTGGAGCAGCTGCCCCCACGCTGCACAACGCCTGCGGAGCCAGGCAGCAATTTTCCAACAGTCTATGAGATTGCTGCCGCTCCTCAGGGATCTGGTATGCACCGCACGGCAAACTGACCCGCCGGGGGATTTCATCCCCAGTCACACACACCCCTTAGCCGGGCTGCTCTTGCCAGCCCACGGCACACCAGGAGCAGCGTGGGGCTGCACGGGCTCAGGAGCATCCTCTGCCCATGAACTCCAGTCCCCATCGGCACCCGCAGACCTGGCTCCTTCCACCACACCAGTCAGCCGCACGCAGCAGAAACCAGCCCAACCAGCTCGGAAACCCCGCCCGATGGGTATTTTATAATCAATAAATAAACTGTACATTCTGCCTGTTTTTTGCATAAATTTCCAAATTAGATTCTGCCACTCACAGCATCTCAGCGGACAGATCGCCCCGGAGCACAGCGCTCCCAAAACCCAACGGCACCCGTCCACTGCCAGGTCAAAAGCATTTATTTTAGAAAGCGGAGGTTGATTCCTGCTGACAGGGAGCCTGAATTAAAGGCTCTGCCAAGACAAGGGGCTGGGAGCTTGATGTGGCGGTAGAGGTCAAGACAAGCGCGGGCTCTGCACCAGGCAAGGACAGCCAGCAAGGATGAGGAGAGGTGGGCCGGCAGCTCCCCGGAGGGTCCCTGCTCCTGGGGGGGGTGCCACCCTGCTCTGTCCCTGTGCAGCCCGCAGGCGAGACCCCAATGCCTGCTGTCACCCCGAGCATCGCCGGGGCTGGGTCTTGTCCAACAGCCAGAAAGAGATGCTCCCACCCCGGGCACCCTGTGCGGCCTTGAGGGCACCAGCAGGCACCTTGAGGGGCTTCAGCCCCTGCCCAGAGCCAACCTGGAAACGGGGGAGCAGGGGACACCCCAGCTGGCAGCTCCCTCCTGCCTACCCCCTCATTCCCCCCTCTCTCCATTGCTTTGCTTTCATTGCTTCTCTGGAAAAGGATTTCTAAAACCTCTTTAAGAGTTTCTTTTTCATCTAATTTTGTCTCAGAAGCATTTGAAGATAAGTTAAAGAGAGCTAAGCAAAAGCAGCACTGAAATAATTTACAGGACTATAAAGGATGCCAAGGCGGGTACCGCAGCCTCGGCGCCGGCTTTTATTTGTGTTTGTGGTGCTGCTGTCACAACATCACCTCCGCAAGCCCCCATCCACCTGAAGTGAGGCGTAACCTAATTAGTCCAATTTGGGTTGCTTCTATTTGAATAATTTAGCGTACACCTGCAGTATTCATCAATCATTATTATTTTTAATTAAGTAATTAACTCGCAGGTTTTTCAGAAAGTTTGAAGTGACAAAATTTCTGCGGTTGAAGCGTGGAGCGAGACGGAGCGAGCGGCTCTTTCCGCGTTACCGGTAATTGGTGCGAGCAGCCACAAGTGCTGATGATTTCCTGAAGAATTTACTTCTTTAATGGCACACGAGAAGTCACACCCTGCCTACAACAGCCCTAATTAGCGCGTGTACAGCCGAGCTTTCACTCGCGGCTCCTCCATCACCCAACCTCACCTCTAAGGACTGGCTCCCTTTGATGATAATTGTCCTCACACTTAGTCAAAGTCATTCATTAGCTCTTAAAGAGCTCGGGAGGAGCCAGGAGCAGGAGGAGCTGGGGCCGAGGCTGCGGGACCATCAGAGGGTTTGGTGGGACCCTGCTGGGAGCTGCAGGTTTGCCTGGGTGGGAGCGCGGCATTCCCAGCTGGAGGCACAAACAGCTCCCACTTGCTTCTCAAGTTCGCTGAAAGCAGCAAAAAATCTTCAAGGCTCATAAATGAAAAAAAAAAATCACAGAGATCAGGCTGTAATGTGGTAGAGCACGCTGGGCTGCGTGGTGATAACAGGCTGCGTTACAAAGGAGATCTGCCATCGTAAGAACCAGAAAAAAGGTTATTTACACTGTGACTCCCACCTTTTAAAAAAAAAGTGTGAAGAATATCTTCACACCTGTACTTCAGTGTTCAGTAAAAATAGTTTATCATGCTGATGAACTTCACAGCTTCAGTAAAGGAACTGTGAAAGGAGGGAGATGCTCTGCCAACAGCTCTGCAACAACAGCCCCGTCAGGGCAAGGCAGGGGCAGGGTCCTCAAGCAGTGCCCCTGCCCCTGCCCAGGGCTTTTAGTGACAGCTGTGGACAGCCAAAGCAGCTGAGACGAGACCTCTTACAAACACACCCTTGCCTCCCCGATGCTCGTGACGGACCATCTACCCATCTCCAGCACCATCTCCAGAGCACCGAAGCCGGGAGCCGTGCCCAGCACCCAGCACCATCCTGCCCTTCAACGCATCTCTTAAACCCTGACAGTGTGTGGCAAGTCCACAACCTCGCGACTGTTTATTCAAATAAATCAAAAAAAAAAAATTGTTAGGTGCAGACCACGACTTAAGCAATGTTAAGTGAATAATTCATGCAGTATTTATAATTGATGGGGGATTTAACAGGAGCAGAGCCGTAAGTGGCTTTCTATTAACTATTGATGCTCTCCGCTCGGCAGGCACGGCTGGGCTCTGCGATCACAGCTCTCCCGCGATGTTTTATTTAAGCGCTGTTAAGAGTACACACAGTCTGGGGGGATGCCTCTGCTGCCGGGGAGCGCCGCGGCAGCCCCTGCCTCCCACAGCAGCCGTACCGCGGGGGGTTCCTGCAGAGCAATCTCCCTGCGCTGGCAGGGAGAAACCAGGGGCTGGTGTGATGAGTGTGGGGGAGCTCAGCCGCTGCAGGGCTTGTCTGGCTCCTTCCTCCTGCCCCCGCTGCCAGATAACCCCAAATCTCTGGGGGTCCGGGTAAAGCCAGACCCCTCAGTACTGGCTTATGAGTTTGTCTGTTTATGGGGTTTTGTGTCTTATTCCAGGGAGGTGCCTCTAAAAATCCCTTTCAGACTTCTTTGCAAACTTCATTTGTGAGAACAGAAACATGCTAAGAAGACCAAGTATCTCGCTACACCCATCATTCACATCCTCGTATGAGACACTCAAAAAGCTTCTAAAAATATATATGCACAAACACAAAAACACAGTTAAAGGAACCCACCCGCATCCTAACAGACAGCGCGTCTGTGTTCCAAACCATCGCGTTTCCAACAAAGCTGAAACACGCACACAGTCAAGCCGTGTCTCACTCAGCACCCGCAGGGAAAGCAGCAGGATCCGGCCCTGGGTGGGCTGCTGCGAGTGCCACGGGCAGCCTGGCATGGCCGGGGCTGGCGGGCACACAGGGGCACCCAGCAAAGCACCTGGCTGTAGAGTCTCCTGACTCCAAAGAGCATTGATGGCTGCGTGACTCTGACCCGGAGGGGAGACGCGTTTTGTGCCCGGGGCAGCGTGTCCCCGCAGCCAGCGCTGCGAGCGAGCACGGAGGGTTGAGGGTGGCAGAGCAGGGACACAGCCCACTCCTGGCACAGTCAGGGTGGGTGGAATAACTCACACGGAAGCACCATTCCCTTCAGAAAGGCTGGCAGCCTCAGGGCGGAATAAACACAGAAATCTCCTTGATTGTTAAATAAAAGATTATTGATAAAATAACTGCTTCTAATGTTGCTGTGCCGCCAGCAGAAACGCAATATCTTTCAATTACTGCTTGGAAGCAAGGCTTTCCTTTGGTTTACTGGAAAAAAACAATACGAAAAAGGATGCTCGTAGAGGACTGTAAAACGAAGGTGAATCTATTTTTGCCGTACTCCAAATCTGGTCGGGGCTTTGTGTGCACACAGAGCACATCAGCTGCTTGTCGCGCCGTCTGACACGCTGCCGTGCCGCGGGGGGGTTATTTATCCAGGGCCAGGAGTGCGACGAGGAGCTGGTGCTCGGGCTGAGCCCCGGCACGCCGAGCCACAAGGCCGGCTTTCGGCACATGGGGGCTGGCAGGAGGAGAGGGCATTGCCCCCATCCCGGGGGAGCGCTCGGCCCCACTGCGGGTCTGCCCGGCACGAGGAAAACCAGCGCAAGGAGGTGCGGGAATGACCTGAGCTGCTTCTCGGCATTTCTTAGAGCTGAGCCAGCAAAGCAATCTCCTTCTTGGAACAAAACACAGAGCAGAAGGACTGCCCAGGCTGCCAGCCCCGCGATGGAGACACGAGGTGCCTCGGTAACAGCTTCGGTGCGACGGTTTGGGGTGGCAGAGGGGCGCGAAGCAATTCCCTGCCCCTCTGAGCGCTCCAGCTCCGCTCGCCAAAGCTGAGCCTGACACCCCAGCACTGGCAAAGCCCAGGGCAGCTGCGGGAGCAGCCTGGGAAGCACGGCTTTACCTGCGTGGGGGCCGGCTAACGGCGAATTGGCCAGCTCCAGACACAGGGCGCACACAGCACCGCACAGAAAATTACTTATCTGGGACCCTTGGGCCAACTGCAGGTTAGGGAGGGGTGACCTGCAGCAGCAGCAAACCCCCCCATGGCCCCGGGGCTGCGTGAGCCCGCGGGGCAGCACCCCCTTACCAGCTCCACGCGCCGGCGGCTGGACTCCAGCTCCCTCTGCACCAGCTCGTCCATGTCAGCCTTCATCTCCTCCATCCTCCTCTGGTAGTACCTGGTGCTCTCCTTCTCCCGCGCCTCCGACTCGGCCGCCTTCTCCAGCTCCTCGCCCATCTTTATGATGCTGTCTCGCAAGCGCAGCACCAGCACCTGGGGAGGAGGGAGCGAGGTCAAGCAAGGGGGATGGAGATGAGGAGTTATGAAGCTCTCCACGAGCACCCAGTGATGTGGAGAGCACTCCCTCCCCTACGTGCACCACAGAGCCAGGCACCCCAGCTCTGCACCCACAACAGGCAGTGCCATCCCCGGGGCTCCGCGGCCCCTCCACGTACCTCGAAGCGCTTCATCTGCACGCCCTGGCAGTCCAGCTGGCTCTCCAGGTCGCGGATTCGGGCTTCCTGCCGGCTCACGACGGCACGCGCGGGCGCGCTCTGCTCCAGGAGCGCTGCCCGGGCCTGCGCGGCCTGCAGCTGGGCGAGCACAGGCCGCGTTAGCACCGCTTGGCCCCCTCCCAGCCACCCCACTGGCCCCTCGCCCCACACACACCCCCCGTCCCACTCCCAGCTCCCCCACCAGCCCCTCATCCCCCAAACAAGCCCCGTCCTCCTCCCAGCTCCCCCACCAGCCCCTCGCCGTGGCTGACGTGCGCCCGGGCCTTGCGTGGCTCCCAAGGTGACGGGGCCCTGCGGAAAAGCGTCGCCTGCGGCTTCCCGAAGGATCCCCCGCTGTTATGTCACGCAGTAAATGCACGACACAAACATGTATTTTTGCATGAAAAACGTGCTGGCGAGGCGGCACGTGTCTGGGTCACTTTTGCTTTTCTCACACACTCTTTCAGGCGTAAAGATTCAGAGTTTACCCCTGTGTGAAAAGCTGCTTGGACCGAGTTGTTTCTTCAGCCGTTACACCGGGATCTCCAAAGCAAACTGCCCTTTCAGTGATCCCGGTACAAGTGTAGTTCAGATTTTGTATTTGACCCAGAACTACGGGAATTTGTCTCCTTTTATCTGGCCTGTCTCTAAAGCACCACCCGCTCCGCCTGGGAGGGAGCGAGTCCTGCTTCTGATCCCTGGGCAGCTTAGCTACGCTCCAATAAAGCACTTGAGTTAATGGGATTACTCATGTGTTTAAAATTAAATCCACGCACTCCAGGAGGGTCGGTGCAGCCGCAGAGGCGAGGCAGCAGCACCCGCCGGCTCCCAGCCCAGGGTCAGCCCCATCGCGGCCACAGCACCGGCAGCTCGGGAGGGGAGGAAGGAGAAGCAGGGCTCTCTGTCCCGAGAGCCTGGCCAGGGAAAGCTTTCTCCAGCCCAAGGCCATTGCCGGCAGAGCCCCCCGGCCCCATCCTGCCCATCGGGTCAGGGCTGCGGGCATGCGGCAGGCAGACAGCGGCCGCTGCACCGTGCCGCCCTCGGGGGCACACGCAGCGCGTCAGGAAGAGGAGAGGAACCTGATGGCTCTCCTACAAAGGAGAGATGGCTTTGAACCCCCGGGGTAGAGACTTGGGCTCATTTCAGACAAGAACATGGCACCCATGACTGGCACTGGCAATGCACTGGGCACAGACAGCAGAGGACGGCCGGATGGCTCTCGCTCCTCCGCGCTGGGTGCTACGGGCTGGGGGGGGAATTACCTTCTCCTGAAGGCTCTGCTTCTCTTTCTTCACATCCTCTACCTGCGTCTGCAGCTCCTGGATCTGAGCGATATCCGTTGCCGACTGTGGAAGGAGAAAGCACAGCAGTGGGAGCAGACCCCAGGGCTCAGAGCAGATCCCAGGGCCCGGAGCACCAAAACAGCGAGCCTCTCCTGCACTGGACTGAAGGAGCTTAATTTTTCTGTCTCAATGCAACTCTCCTAATTTTTGAAACACATATTTGTAGATCAGAAAAGAAACCATGTTGTCAAGGTCATTTCTCTCCTCAGGGTCCTTTCAGATACAGACTCCTGGCTCCGTAACACCAGCCAGCCCCCGCCTGCCCCACCATGAACCTTGGGGTCCCTCAGCTCCAGGCACAGCCTTTGGGAGAGCCTGCCTGAGGCTGGCTATCGCGCTGAAAGCCCCAGGGCTGTCTGCCAGCACTTTTTAAGCTCTGAGTGAGAAAACAGTGAAAGAAAGAATAGAAAAAGAGCCAGATGCAGATGCTACAGGATTTCCCAACTATTGAAACTAAAGCCAAGACACCTCTTGAAAGAAGACTCAGAGCTGTGACTCTCATCACAGCATCTGCTTCCTGGGGTCCTCCCCCTGCTGTGCACCCCTGGGGACTGCCCTTTGCTCTCAGCCAGGCTGTGGGGTTTTCCAAGTGCCCTCCTGGGGAGGGAGATGCTGCCCAGCTGCCCCTGCCCCGGCTCCTACCTGGGCGATCAGAGCCTTGTGCTTTGCCATGAGCTCATTCAGATCTTCCTGGTCCTCATCGATGCGTCTCAGGAGGTCGGCTCTCTCGTGCTGCAGCTGCTGCAGCTGCTCGTCCACCTGCGGGAGGACCCACGGGGCCGCTGGCTCGTGCATCCCACGGGGAACCCATCGCCCAGCACTGTGGCATCCTTGGGGACACGCCAGGCAGCCTCCGAGCCCGTGTTCACACCGAGGGAGGCAAAGGAAGCCCCTGCGTATCCGCAGAGGGGGACTGGAGGGGTGCTGCGCCCATGCAGTGATTTTATGCACCCATTAAGAGGCTGTTGTCCCCACAGAAGCTGGGTGATTTAGTAAATACGCTGATTATTGCTGATTTAGTCAAAAAGCTGACGACTGCTGTCAGACCCCAGGAGGTGGGGCTGTGCCGCGGCCCTCCCACCTCCCCAGCCCTGGCTCCATCTCCATGAACGCACCAGGGTCTTGTTTCTGCCGAGGGTCTCCAGCTCCGTGTGCAAGTTCTCCAGCTCCCGGGCCGCCGTCTGCTGGGACCTCTGGGCCTCTGCGCACTTCGCTTCGCTCTCTTCCAACTGGGAAAAAACGAGGGAGATCATGATCAAGGGAGCGCTCGGTGCCTGCAGAAACCACGTGCTGACTATGCTGTTCCCCTTGTGCACAGCCACGCCGGTTTACACTGCGCTCCCAGAGCTCCTCGATCTGCACATCCACCCTCTGCCCTGGTGAGGTAGAGCTGGGATCATTAATTTGCAAAATTATGTGAATTACACGTAATTCCTGATTAGAGCAATTCACGATTCGGAGTTTGCAAATGGGCTTTTCATGTGGCATAAATTGCATTTGCAAATACACATGAAATATCACATTTATAAATGCTAATTTGCTCTTGGTTTTCATAGCTCAGCCATTAAGACTACAACGAACTTAAATGAGCTGCAAACATCTGGAGATGCAGCATCATCCCACAGCCTCACACCGCCAGGACGGAGGAGTTTCCATAGGCTGTACCTGAACATCCAGTTCCTTCCTTTGCCCGCTTGGGTTTCTTTCTTTTCTTTATGAAAAAGAATACTAAACCCTCCAGCTTGCTGCTCACTTCCCATGCCCAGTCCCGTGCTGGGTTTGCTTCTCTTCCACCAGCTGAAAAACAGCCTTTATGTTTTGCATAAAGCTTGGGCAGCTGCTCCTGAAATGACCCGTGCGATAGCTGCTGGGACACAAAGGTGCCAACCAGGCTGACGGCTGGGTTCATGGCCAAGGGCTTTTCCTCCCGCCCAGCTTCGGGCTCCTCAGAAGCAGCCCTGACCACAACCAGCCCCTGGGACTGGCCTTTCCCCTGCTGTGATTACACTAAATCTCCAGATAGCTTAATCACAGAGAACGGGCTGCCCAGGGAGGTGGTGGAGTCACCATCTCTGGAGGGGTTTAAGAAAAGCCTGGCCATGGCACTTAGTGCCCTGGTCTGGTTGCCATGGTGGTGTCAGGGCAATGGTTGGACTCGATGATCCCAGAGGGCTCTTCCAACCTCAGTGATTCTGTGACAAACGCATCTCCAGGACCTCTCCTTAAACACCAGCTTCCCTTTCACTTTGTGTAATGGAATTTTCCCACTTGGGAAGGATAAACTGAAATCACCCCCCCCAAAAATGCATAATGCATGAACTTCTGAACAGCATTAGTTTGCTGTGCTACACCATCTGTTAAATACCTGCGTAAGAGGGATGCTGCAGCCTTATTAAGAAACAATGCCGTATTTCCAGCCATATGGGTTCTGATTAACGGAAATGTAGCATTTTAGCAAAGTTTTCATCCTTGCGGAGGTTTGTGGGCTGGTGGTAGGATGCGTTTGGCTTTTGAGAAAGGCGTCACGAATGCCATTAGAAATGGCTTCAATTTAAAGGAGGGCACAATCATGAGGCATTTGTAACGCACGCAGCCGCAGCGTTGGCGGCGCAGCACAAGTATCCCCGATACTGAGGCTTTCTGCTCTCCTCCTCCAGAGCGCCAGGCGGCCGGGCAGAGGCACCCGCCACGGGAGCTGGGGATGGACCGTACGGCACCGCAGACACAGGCAAGAGAAAGCAACCCCCTGCCCGAGCCTGACGTGCTGCGGGGACCCAGCTGCCAGGGAACAAGGAGCTATTCCCCTGGCGAGATGGGGCTGGATGCCACGGGGATGGCCACGCTGGCCGGGCAGAGCGAGCATCCCAGCATCGCTGCGGTGGCCGCAGTTGCTCCCTCTGCCATGAGATGCTGTGACCAGCTTGTAGAGCTCCTGTCCCACGGTGCAGGCACCCCAGGTACCCCACAGTGGCTGCTGCCCCGGACTTTGAGAAAAGATCCTAAGCTGGGTCTAAGCACCGCAGCTCACGTTTGCATCCTGTGGGAGAGGCAGTCAGTGCAAAACGTGAGCCATGAATTTGCACAGAATTGTTTTTCCTCTCCTTCAGCCAAAGAGCTGAGGGGATATTAAGTCCTTGGGGCTGCCAGCCCTGCACACTTGGGCACGGCTGCTTGGTCCCTCGGATCAGCACGTGGAAGAGGTCCCATGGCATCAGCCCACTGCAGCGAGCTCCGGCGCCGAGCGTAGGGCCCTGCCCAACGGCCACAAATCACCCGACTGAGAGTGCCAGGGGCTGGGCAAGAGCAAAGCAGGGGCTGTGCATTGTCTCCAGCCCCGAAGTGGGATTCAGGAAATACTGAGGGATGAATTGTTATCTGTGGCATTACAGCATTCGCTCAGTAATGTTTAAGAGAGAACTCATGAGTGCCAAAAATGGCCATTCCTGCTGCCTGCCCCGGGCATAGCAATCTCCTGCCCTGGCTGTCCAGGTCAGTGGCACAGGGATGGACATGGGCATGGGGATGGGCACGGGCATGGACATGGGCACTCTGTTGGCCACGTCAGGCCGAGCTCACCTTCCCCTTCTGCCTCGGCGCAGGTGGGAACAGCTGCTGCTCACAGCTGTTATTTATGCAGAACTATTATCTCAATTATATATGGATGTTGTTGGAATCACTCATGCCTCCCGATTAGTTTGTTTCCAGGGGAAATGTACAGCACAGATTAATTACTGAGCAGTTTCCAAGGACCAGCACTGTTATCTCAGCCCCGGCGCTGGGCATCGCGGGATGCACGTGCACGGCCAGCCCCGGGGTGGACAGCCCTGAGCCACCCTGTCCCGTGGCAGGGACCCCGAGCTCACCCTGGGGCTGAGGCCATCCCCAGCCCGGTGGGCACAAGCGTGGCACACACCTGCACCCTGTGAACCCGGGGTGTCTGCGCTTCACCTACGGCAAACCCACCGCGCTCCCTGCGCCCGCATCCCTATGGCAACGCCCGCCGAGCCCAGCGCCGCTGGCGCTCCTGATGAGGCAGATAGAAAACGCCTGAACAGAAGGTAATTAACGGGGCTGCGGGGAAAAAAAGGGAAAAAATACTTAACCACTGTTGGCTTAATCACAGAGAGGTGCTGCTTACAAGGAGCCCCTCGGCAGTGCGAGGGGCACTTCTGGGCGGCGGATGCTCACCCAGCACCGGGTCACCGCTCACCCCACACACAACCAAACCCAGGAGAGTCGTAAGTACTTCTCACAGCTTCCCCTGAGCCGAGGTGAAGGGCACCCACCTGCTTGCGCAGCCGCTCCAGGTCCTGGGTGCCGGCGCTGGGCTCGCCGGGGGTGGCCAGCAGCAGCTGCAGGTCGGCCAGCAGCGCGCGCGTCCGCCGCAGGTCCCGCCGCAGCCGCTTCTCCACGTCGAAGTCACGGTGGCCGATCTGGGGAGGGGAGAGAGAGGGTGTCCTGAGCCCTGCAAAACCTCTGTCGGACCTTTCCGTGCCACCCCGAGGCATTCCCCACAAAATTTGGGAATAGGGAAATATTTTGGTAATGCTGAAGTCAGGATGCAAGAAGATATTAAATATCTATATATAAATATGACAATTTTCCCTCTATCAAAAAAAATAATTCAATAGCTAAATGAAAGGGAGAAAATAAATTTTGTGGACATTAAAACTAGCAGATTCCACCAAAGCACCACATTTTTCCCCACCAGAAAGCTGTTCCTCTGAAAACATTTGCTCACCCCGGTCTCCATCTCCACGTGCCTGCCCAGCGAGCCACCCCCAGGGACAGAGGGACAGCCTGACCGGGGGGCACGGGTGGGCACTGTGGGTCCCCAGAGCCATAGCGTCCTGTCCTCACAGCCACCGGGCACTGCCACCCCCCTGGGAAACCAGCCTGGCCGAGGGGTCGGGTCAGAGAGCGGCAGAGCCAGAAGATGCAGGTCCAGCATCTGCGCCAAGGGCTGGCACAGAAAATGTAAAAGCCATCGCGTGAAAGGAAAAAAAGCCAGAAAAAAATCCCTCTGCCCCTTTGGGGAGAAGAGCAAGAAAGGCAGGAGGAAGCCCGAAGGGGAAAGAGAAAAAAAACCCAAAATGCTGCTGAGGAAAGCTTCATTAGGGAGTTATTTACACATCTGTAATGCAAAGTGTCTGGAGTCCCCGACAGCGTGGAGGGACACGGCCGAGGCCGACCGCGGTGGGAGGCAGCAACCCCTCGTGTGTGAACCCCCAGCAGTGCTGGGGAAATAACCGCTGGGTGGGTTTGGAGGCTCGTCCCGGGCAGCGTGGTGTCACCACGTTAACTCTGACGCCTTTTGAAGAAGGGATGGATGTAGGAAGCACCTTAAAAAAAACCCTCTACACTCCCCCCTCAAGCTGAGAGCAACCATGGTTACGAGGGTAAAGGAATTAGAAAAACACCAAATAAACACGGGCATGGTTTCAGTGCTTGATTTCAGACCCATTGAAGTGTAAGAGCGTTTTCCATTTACTCTGTTCTCCACAGCTCTTCTTGTTTCAAACCCGTTCTCCTATTTTTCTGTTTACTGGCTAAAATTAACTGCGCGGATTTGACCTTGTAACCTGGTTTAGAGCTGGCTGGCATTTACTGGAGCCAGAAATCGTGGGCATCTCCATTTCCTTAATTAGTTTTCTGGCTGGCTTTTATTTTCCCTTTTTTAATGAACTGCTCTGAAGCACGCTGCCCCTGCCCATCAGACGGTGTTTATACCAGCCCTGCCGCTGTCCCCGCTGTCCCCACAGCCCGCATCCCGGGCGCCGTTCAGCATCCCCCTCCCGCAGCTCGGGCTCTGTCCACCACCACAGCCCGTGGATTTTGTACCGCAGCTGGAAGCGGCCGCTGCTGCCTCCTCCCACCATCGCAGCCCGTTACAAAGCCAGGATTTCACTCAATAGCTGCTTTCAAGGCTCCGGCTGTGTCTCCCATACACCACAGCCGTCCCCAGCTGCACTGTCCCCTCTCCCCTTCACCCCTGAGGGGGCTGGGGGCTGCCTGGGGACAGTCCTGGGGAGGAGAAGGTGCCCCTCCTCGAGAGCCACCCTGGCCTTGCTCCGTGCAGCTCCTGCTGCCTCCTCATCCATCTTAGCTCTCCTCACCGAACAAGAGGGACGTCTCGGACCGAGAGGCAGTTATAATAATACCCTGCTTTTATACAGCAAGATTTATTCTGACAGTTCCCAAAACATTTCATAAGCCGGGAGCTGGGGGGACGTTATGGATAAGCCTTGTCAGACCATTTTGTGTCTCCTTGAAATATGCCCACCATCGCAGCGCTGCAAAGCTCCCCGATCCATCCCGTGTGATGAACACACGCAAGCGCCGAGCCCGGGGAAAGGTGAAACCCAGCTGGCTCGTGCCAACGGCCGGAGGATGAGTGCTTAATTACCACAACCCCAGCTGACCAGCACCCCTCTCCCGGGGTGCGAGGTGAGCTGCCGTGCGAGGGGGTCATGAGATGGTGGCGGAGATGGCACCGCTGAACGCACCGGGCTGGTCCTGTCCTCAGCCCTGGCAGCACCGTGGCCCTGGGGAAGGGCCAGGCGGGACCTTGCTTGGTCACCAGAGCTCCTTGAGCAGGAGCTGGTGCATGCGGCAGCCTCCGGGCCGGGCTGCTCGGCCACACTAAGTGATGCCCAAGCCCATAAATGCTGCTCAATAAGGCTGCGTCCAGCCCCTCCCCTTCCAATTTAGCAGGGAGCAGCTGTGTGTGCTCTTCCCATTATGTGTGTTTCAATCACTGCCACAGACACATTAGGGAGTGACAAAGGATTTGTTCAACAAATGTGTCTGGGACAGAATTCCTCTGCAAAGAGCAGAATCTGATAAACTGCTTTTCTGGGTGGTTGGAGCTGCTCCAGGGTTAGTCCTGGTTAGCCTGGCCCCCAGGAAAACACCAGCGTGGGGAAGAGGCGAGGGACGGAGGGTGTCACCGCCAGCTGCACGTACGTGACCAACCGAGCTGTTGCCCCCTCTGCTCCCTTTTTCACGGGCAGCGTGCTGAGCTGGGCTGGCCGGAGGTCACAGCACCCAGAGCAGAGCAGAACATGCTCCTCCCCGCTGGCAGCCCTGCCAGGCTGGCCCCGGGCCGGGCACCGTCCCCTTACCTGCTCACACAGGGTGGCGATGAGTCCTTCCAGGTCCTGCTTCTCGTGCAGCACCATCTGCTTCTCCTCGTACTCCTGTTCCAGCTGCACCTCCAGCTGCCGGAGCTGTGTGCGAGAAACAAGCCCAGCTCAGAGCCTGGCCACCCCCTGCCAAAGCCCTGCACCCTGCAGGGACCCGGGCAAGGGCAGGTGCTTTGCAGGAGGGAGCTGGACCCAGGGTGGCATCGCAGAGCTCGGCGAGGTCCAGCATGTCCAGCTGGGCAGGGGGTGGTGGAACCATGCTAACGAAGCGAGCCAGCCTGCTTCAGAGCCCGCTCCTCCCCTCGCAAGCAGCTGTGCCCGCAGGAGCGGCCGTGCCAGGCTGCGTCCCTGGCACAGCTCCCCGCAGCCCTCCCTGCACCCCCAGCTGCTGCTCAGAAACTGGGTTTAAACAGGGAACAGGAGCAGGCTGCTAAATATCAGTTGCTCTCCAGAGTGTCTCTGCCATTTACTCATTTGGAAAATAACACTCAGGCCACGCAGGGTGAGGGAGAGAAAGGATGAACGACACCCCATGGGCACGGCATCTCCCACCCAGGAGAGGGGCAGCACCGCAGGACCCTGAGGCAGCCCCCGGAGCCTCACGGCTTAGGGCACGGCTACGTGCTGGCAGGAGCAGAGATTGCCTCGTTCACCTTCCCATTTGTCCTGCCTTCCTAAAATAGCACACGCAAAGCCCCGCCGACCGCTTCGTTAAGCCTCAGCAATGTTAATTCGCTATCAACACCCAAGTACGCCCCAGGCCTAACAGCAGCTGGCTGCTACCTCGAAGGCTCCAGATCAAACGCCCTGGGGATTTCAGAGAAATTGGAATTCGTGTTTGCATTCCACCAGCCTCACAGCCGCGTTTTCTGTTCATTTTCTGTTCATTATCACCAAACACGAAGCCTTGGCTGGCTGCAGTTGGTGCCCTAGGGGCGATGCTGGTGTTACTGGGAGCACCGTGCCCATGCACTGCATCACACGTGGCTCTCACGCACCGTTCCTCCACAGCCCCTCACACCTGACCCACACCCTGAGTTTGCCCCCCGGGGCTGTGCCGGGGCTCATACTGGGCTGGTGGTGGGGAAGCAGCGCTCGCCCACCCCGCTGCTCCCCGGGAACGGCTCCTGCTCTGCCCTGCGGGCAGGGGGAGCCCCGGGGAGCGCCCAGCACTGTCCCCCCACATGCACCCACCTACCCGCCTCTGGCAGGACTGCCGCACGTCCTCCAGCTCCTCGTCCTTGTCCTCCAGTTCCTTCTGGTGGATCTGCTTCATCCGCTCTATCTCCAGCTCCAGCCGCTGGTGGAGCTGCAGGATGAACACACGGCGGTTCAGACAGTCCCGAGGGACAAGGACGGCGCAGGGACGAGCATCCCCAGCACCCCCAGCCCGCGCTGCATCACCTGCTCCAGGTGCTCGACGGCGGCCGTTTGCCGCTCCAGCTCTTTCCGCTGCTCGGCGGCGCTGGCCTCCAGCTCCCAGAGCTGCTTCCTGAGCGCGGGCACGGCGCGGGCGTCCAGGGCGCTGGGGGTGCTGAGCTCCTGCACCCGGCCGGCCAGCACGGTCGCCCGCTGGGCCAGGCTGGCCACCTCCGCCTCCTTCTGCTGCTCGGCAGGGCAGAGCGGCACGTGGGGGAGAGGGGACTGGCACAAGCACCCCGCTCCTAAAACCCGGGCTGTTGCCAACGGCACCAGCAGAAGCACCCCGGAGCAGTGGCAGGCAGCAGCCCCCTCCCCACCGTGAGCCCCCTCCCCACCATGAGCCCCGAGCGATCCTTTCCCTCTTGGTTTTGCTCCTGACCTCACCTTCCCCCTGTCCCCTAGGGGGGTCCCCCGCAGCCCCCGCTGCCTGGGACGGCTGGCAGCCGCCTTTTGGCCCCATCACACCGTGCCCCTGCCGCTGCGGGGGGCTCGACGGGCGCCCGGTGCAGCATTGTCCCTCAGGGGCAGTGTCCTGCGGCTTCTTGCAGGTGAGAGTGCGGGTGGAGGCGTGAAGAAAACAAGTGACTTCAGTAAAAATGACAGTGGGACTAATTAGCTGAACCACGGGATGGGCATCACTTGTAAAACACGACAGCCTTTCTTCTGGCAGAGGATAAAGTTATTGAAATACATCAGGCACATCCCAGAACTGCGCTAAAAGAAACTGCAATCAAGCTGCTGGTTTGTGCCTGATTGCCTCTGCTCTAATTGCACTAACGGTTCTGCTCCGAGAGCTGCTCCCCACACAGGGTGTAACGCAGCCAAGGGGGGTGTTTCCCTCTTACCTCTAAGCTCTGCTGCAGTTTGCCCATCTCCCATCGGATGCTGGTGTTCTCCTGTGACACCCTTTCACGGAGGCTCTTCTCGAAGGCAGACTCCCCCAGGGCCTGGGCTAACTGCAGGTCAAACCTGGAGCGGGACACACACGTCACGTCATGCAGGTCTGCACCCAGCGGCGCGGAGCCAGCGTGCTCTCCGACCCCGGGCAGCCGTCCCCACGGTGCCACCGAGCACCGCATTGGGATTGATCTCTGACGTGGAAGCGTGTTACAGCCACACAGCAACGGGGTGTAACAACCACCTCCCGGCTTGGTGTGACCTCCAGCAGTAGACACTGCTGGAAGCAGCAGCCCTTCCAGTGGCTCCTCACCCAAAGCCACCCCAAGCACCCCCAGCCCTCCCCGTGCTCCCGCCAGCCTTACTTCTTCTGCCTCTTCTCCAGCTCGTGGCTGCGGCTCTGCTGGCTCTCGGCGAGCACCCGCGCGTCCTCCAGCTCCCCGGCCAGCCGCCGGCACCGCCGCCGCAGCTGCTGCGCCGCTGCCGCGGCCGCCTCCCGCGCCGCCTGCACCTCGCCGAGCTGCGGGCAGAGGCGAGGGGAGCGGTGAGGGTCCCCCCGGCACACGCACCCCGCACCCTGCAGGCACCCTCCCGTGTGCCGCAGCACCCCAGCCCTCCTGCCCCGGGGCAGACGCCTGGGCCCTCTGCTAAGGGCAGCGCCTGGACCGAACGAGCTGGATCATGTTTGGGACAGAGAGACCCGCAGAGCTCTCGGCAGCCACAGCACGGAGTCATTAAGGACTGACTTTAAATAAGCAAAATCTTGCATTAATGAAGCCTGTAATTCCAAACTAACTGTCTGAAAGCAAATGGGCTGGTTTGCTTCACCCAAGCTCCTAAGACGGGGCTGCTTTTCTTATTACTTTTTAATGTACTGTGAACAATATTCATTTCTTTATGTTATCCTTAGGGGAAGTGACCTGACTCCCAGGCACTTCGGCTTTTTCCCTCCTCACGGCAAAGCTCGGGAGCTGCCAGCCCTTCACATCAGCAGCTCTTTGCGGGACAGATGGTGCCAGCACAACCCCGTCCAGCATCCAAAAGCCAGAGCAACACCAAGACCCACCGCTGAGCCCCTGCCCACCCCACAGCTTCCCACCCTGTGCTCGCACTCACGCTTGACCAAGGTTGAATTTTGCCACGTTCTGGTGCAGAAGTGACTTTTTTAAGCTTGAAGGAAGCTTTGGTGCATTTATTGCCAAACCAGCAGAAAGCAGCCGGTTCCCCTTAGTCAGCGAGAGCATCAGCAGCAAGTAGCTGCATCACAGAATCACAGAGGTTGGAAGAGCCCTCTGGGCTCATCGAGTCCAACCATTGCCCTGATACCACCATGGCAACTAGACCAGGGCACTAAGTGCCATGGCCAGTCTTGTCTTAAACCCCTCCAGAGATGGTGACTCCACCACCTCCCTGGGCAGCCCCTTCCAATGGCTAATGACCCTTGCTGAAAAGAAAAAATCGCCGAGCCTCAGCCCTACGAAGCTTCGCCTGCCCTGGGAGCGGGCAGAGGCCGAGGGGCTCTGGCAGCAGCCCTCCCCCTGTCCCCTCCTGCACCCAGCAGCACTTGCCTTTTGCTCGAGCTCCGTCCTGGCGCCCAGCTCGGACGCCAGCCGCCCCTCCAGCTGCGCCAGCCGCTTCCGCAGGAAGGCGATCTCCGTCTGCGCGCAGTCGAAGCGCACGTGCCACTCGTCCTCTGCGAATGGGGAGACCCCGAGGCGCCGGGTGGGTGCTCAGCCAGGGTCGGGTGGGCGAGTGCGCAACGGCGCAACGGCACCCGTATGCCACAAGCGCCAGCACCGAGCCCGCGGGGCGCAGCTCTGCCCTGTGCGCCCGGGGCTGCCCCGGTTCACGTGGCACATCTACCCCCACCTTAGTGCGTGCTCATCCCACCCCACCTGCGCCTTAGCAGCCTCCTCATCACCCCAAAACACGCTTCAGGCGCACTCGGAGCTGCGGGGAGTGCCAGGCAGTGCCAGCGAGCGCCCGCAGTGCCCCCAGGCAGACCCCTGCCCACATCCTCAGCCCTGAGCTGAGTGCGACCGAGCTGTCGCTGCCAGCTCCCGCTGGACTAGTGCAGAATGATGGGGTGCCAAAAGCACCCTGGGGTGGCCAGGGGCTGGGGGAACAGCGCTGCTTGAGGGGGGCAAACCTCTGCCCGTTGCAAGAGGCTGTGCTGCCCGGCTGGGGGGCCGTGCCGGACACCCAGAGCACCCATCGCCCTGAAGAGACGCCCCTACCTCCTCCAGAGCCACTGAGCTTCATCTCGCGCAGCTGAACCAGCTGCTGGGCCTCTTCCAGCTGCTTTTCCACCGACTCCAGTTTCTTCTGCACTTGGTCATGTTTGCTCTGTGGAAACACGGGGAAGGAATGGAGCAGCTCGACCCGGCTCCAGCAAGGCTTTGCCGAGAGTGTGGCATCGCCACCGGCACAGCCCCGCGGCTCAGGGCTCCCCCACCTGCAGCTCCTGCAGCTCGCGGGCACCCCGCAGCCTCTCTGCCCGCTCCCCGTCCAGCACCCGGCACGCGACGTCACCCTTGTACCGCTCATCCGACAGCTCCGTCGTCAGGTCGATGATCTGGGGGGGCAACACGGAGTCAAGTAAACCCCACAGGTTTTCTTTCCCTGGGCAGACAGCATTTTCCTAGGTCTCAGCAGTCCTGGCCTCACGGGTGTCGTTTTTTAACACAGAGCTTAAGCTAAATCACCTTTAGCTGCTTCCCATGCAGAAGGGGGGCCCTGGCCCTGGGGGCTGGTGGTACCGTTAAGCAGAGCTGCAGCATCACCCCCAGCCCACAGCCCGGCGAGCCGGGGAAACTCAGGGTGTTCAGAGCAAACTGGGGAGCTCCTTCTCCTCCCGGTGCTTAACGAAACCCCAGCTGCAACCGCGCCCCGGGGGGACCCCACACAGGGCCAGCCAGGGATGCACGTGGTCCCCCCACTGTGCTCCCAAAGTCCCTTCACCCCACAAGCATGGTGGGGTCACGCTGGGAGCCAGGGGACAGGCAGGACACTTCTCCTGTGTCCTTGGTGTCAGCATTCGTCCCATGACACTGAGTCACTTCTGGTGTCTGCAGGGGTCGGGGAGCCAGTGGGAACACGGCACATCGGCGTGTGACCCCCCGTTATAATTACAGCCCTTCGTCAGCACAAGGGAGGACATTCCCACAGCCGCTTCCCGGCCTCGCACGCCGTGCTGGTGGCAGCGCAAGGTGACATCTGTCCTTGCTGGCGGGGACGTGAGGCTTTCCCTGGGGACATCCCCGGGGCGGCTGGGCTGCTCTCTGGGTGCAGACCCAGGAGGACCCATCGCTGTGGCAGGCAGGATCCCACCCAGCAGGGACCCCGCAGCTGCCGGGTCCTGCGCAGACCCCCCTCCAGCTCTGGTCATTCCTTCTGCAATGGAATTGGGGCTCAGATTTATCCCAATCCAGTTTAATTTCCGACTCGACCAAGTGGGGCTGTGGCAGGGGCTTTCTTGGGGCTCTACCTTGCTCTCCAGCTTCTCCGCGCTCTGCCTGAGCTCGCTGCACGCCTGCTCCGATTTTTCCAGCTTCCTTCTCAGCGCCGCCAGCTCCTCCTAGGGAAGATTGCAAAACAACACACGTGGAGAGCTCTGGCATCCCCAGTTTATTCATAAAAATCTCATTTTCTGCTAAAAATAAGCAGGGGAGACGTAGCTGCCTTATTAATACAATTTCCCAGGCAGCTTTGAAGGCTGCTCACTGCAAACTGCCAGGACTCGAGCTGGATTTCATCGGAGGGAACGTCAGCTCCAGTGCTTGTACAGAGCACGTTTGTGAGACAGAAGCACACCTCAACGGCCCGGGATGAGCAGCCAAACGCCTGAATTTCGCTCATGGAGCGTTCGGGGCCCTGGCAGGCGATCACAGAGCGCTTGCAAAGGCTCTTTGCTCTCTGTGATTCTTTTTCAGGCAGCCTCACCGTGAGGGCAGGAAGAGCTGCTCGGTGCAGCCGTGTCCTGCTTTGATGCCCAACAGCGAGCAGAAGCAGAACGTGCAGAGTTGTGATAAAAACAGAGGTTAAGGGGTGACGGGGCCTGATGGATCCCAGGCGGGTTTGGAGAGAGAAACAGAGGCTTGGGCAGCTTTGACTGCGTCTGAACCAGCCTGAAAACATCTTGTTAAAACTTCACTAAGGCAAGAGGAGGAGCAGGGTGCCAAGGAAGACGGACTAAGAATTTAGCGCAGGTCTCAGCGCGGGGGCGAGAGGTGCCTCTCCCAGGTCAGCAGGTGCCCATTACCATCTCCCAGATGGAAGCCAGCACAGCTCTGGTGACAGCACAGAGCAGGGACCCGAGTCAAGGACGAGCTTAGCTGCTCATCTCATCCGTCACCCCACGGACTGGTGTGGGGCACCTGTCCCCAGGGGCTCAGCTCAGTGCACCCAGCCCCAGCGAGCTCATGGGGGGGCCAGGGAGGGCAGCGGGGCAGCCACGGCCCTGGGACAGGGCTTCCCCTGCAGGGACACGGTGCATTTGCTACTGTCCCTCTAAGGAGGAAGGGGAGTTATTTCTCCCTCCACAGCTCTACAAAACACATAACTTGGGGGGAAAAAAATGCAGCGCTGAGAACAGATGACGACATCTGGATGGTCAGAAAAACATATCTGCCTTGGCAGAAGTGACTTCCAATCTGACCGACCCACCAGGCAGAGCCCCTGAAGCATCCTGTCCCTCCCCATCCTGTCCCATCCCGTCCCATATCATCCCATCCCGTCCCATCGCCTGGTGCTCACCTCTTTAGCCCGGAGCTGCCCCTCCGCGAGGCTGACGCTGAGCAGGGGCCGCACGCGGCTCAGCAGCTGCCACCAGGGCCAGTGCCTGACCGCCTGGAAGACCACCAGGTTCTTCTGGATGCAGCGGACGGCGAGACGCTGGATCTAGAGGGAGACAAGGCCAGCAGTGCCCCGAGCCCAGCCACGACCGAGCCCACCAGGAAGGACCAGGCTGGGGCACTGGGCTGGAGAGGGATGAGGTGGCAGAGGAGCTCTGCACCGCAGGGGCTGGCAGCATGGCATCGCAGGGCTGCCCATGGGGCTGGGCAAAGCGGGTACCCTTCAGAGGAGCAGCCTGCTCCGCTGGGAAGAGCTGTAATTTGGATGCTCCAGGCCATATCACAGCAGCACTGAGCCCCTGCAGCAGCCAGAGCCCGTGCTTTGGTGGGCACAGGGTACCCCAGGCCTGTGGGATGGATACCTTCAACCTCTTGAACTCCTGACGGCTGAGGAAGCCCTTGCAAGCAGCCTGGAGGAGGATCATCTTGTGGGCTATCAGCTTGTCACGTTGCTTCTCCAGTCTGGAGATGACCCCTGGCTTCAGGAAAACCTGTCAGCAAGCAACAGAGGTTACACACCCCAAGATGGGATTTGAAACCTGCCACGCAGGCACCGGGCACCGACCTCCCTGGGGACACTGAGGGGACAGCAAGAGGGAGCCGTGTCCCTTCCCCGAGCTGGGCAGCGGGATGGCTGCACATCCCCGAGAGCACCTTCCATCCACCCCCTCCACCTCCTGCTCCTGGGCATCGCCGGGATGGGGCTGCCCAGGGCCCCCCGGGGCCCGGCCCTCGCGCTGTGTGCGGGTGCCAGTGTGCAATAGGAAAAACAAAATTAACCACATCATTTTCTTCAACTGAACGTGTCAGAAAGACCTCATAAATGATACAGATTTGCTGACGCCATCGAATTTAGGCCGGTATCGATCTCGGAGGGTAGGACGTCTCTCGGAGAAGCTCATGGGATATGGGGCCAACAGCTCCCCACCATTTGCATAACACAGCTTTAATAAAAACTGAATTACAGCGGTGAAGGCGGTGGCATGCTTGAAGAGCTGCGCTTTAAAAATGCCAAATTGAATCAAAGAACAATTCCAAGGAAAGTCACTTTCTTGAGATAACGCTATGATTGCTCCGGCACCTATCTGATTGTCTCATTAATGGCTGTATTAACTTCACAAGCGAGTTTTAGGCGCTAGTACAAAATCAATGCTCAAAGCAATGGCAAAACTAACTCCTCTCTAACGAGATGTGACTGGAGCTGCTATCACACTATTGATTAAGTACGAGGGTTTCACGGAAGAGATAATTGCAAACTGCACCGCGCAGGAGAGAAGTTATTTTTCTCCACAGAACTGTTTCATGAATTCTTTCTGTATAGACTTTATAGCCAAGCACACATGCAAAATTAATTTTTCTTTGAGATTATTGCATCTAAGTTCAAACGTTGTTGCTGTGACAACTCTTGCACCCGCAGCTGCTCGGCTGAGCGGGGTCAACCCCAGCCCAGCAAAGCCATGAGCTGCCCAAGCCCCGTTTACCCCCATGAGCCATCAAAGGTCATTAGGAACTTTAATGCCACGAGGGGCCAGACTGCAATAATCACATACACAGTTTACCCAGGGTAACGCTTTCAAATGTGGATTAGGAGCCTTCGCTGTGATTTCCAGTGAGGCTCGGTTTCCCAGCCCCCTGGGAGCAGCAGAGGAGAGGCTTTCTCAAGGCTTTCTCTCCAGTCTGGGAAGCCCTGGGCAGCTGGCAGTGCCCAGCACGGGGCTGGCTGTGCCCGTACGCACCCAGAGCAACGCAGAAGCAGAGCCCAGAGCCATCGTACCTGGCTGCGTCCTACGGCAACGCTGCTCTTCTCCAGATCCAGCGCCTGGAAGAGCTCCGCTATGGCCTGCAGAGAAGGAGCACACAATTGGAAAACCCCAGAGCTACAGAAACTGTAACAAAAATCCTCCGCTAACACTTCGCTCCACACAACGTCCTCCAGCCCCTCACGCGTCTCCTCCACAAAGGACAAATCCACGTGTAAAATATCTTGGCGCGGCCTCAGGAGCACCTTGCTGCAGCAGGGATGCAGCCCCAGCCCTCGCCAGCAGCCGAGCACAGAATCCCAGAATCAATGAGGTTGGAAGAGCCCTCTGGGATCATCGAGTCCAACCATTGCCCTGACACCACCATGGCAACTAGACCAGGGCACTAAGTGCCATGGCCAGGCTTTTCTTAAACCCCTCCAGAGATGGTGACTCCACCACCTCCCTGGGCAGCCCCTTCCAATGGCTAATGACCCTTGCTGAGAAGAAATGCTTCCTAATGGCCAACCTGAACCTCCCCTGGCCAAGCTTGCGGCAGGTCCTAGCGCTGGTTGCCTGGGAGAAGAGGCCGACTCCCACTGCGCTACAACCTCCCTTCAGGAAGGGAGTCAGGAAGGGAGGTTCATCCCATCCCATCCCATCCCATCCCATCCCATCCCATCCCATCCCATCCCATCCCATCCCCAACAGCAGGGCCGGTTATTGCTCCACCATCACCCTCGACAGCATCTCTTGTGCTCCCGTGGCCGAGTTCATGCCGCTCACCTGGAAGCATCCTCCAGCCAACAAAACCATGTGGCAGCAAGCTCCGGGGAGGATGGGATTTTTCAAATCCCCTGCTTACCTGCTGCTGACAGGGCACCCTCTGCCTCCTTACAGCATTTAATAACAATATTGACCTTTTCTGACTGTCAAACTTGTCTTATTAAATCCCGAGGTCTTAACTGAGTTTGCACACACCGGCAGTTAGCACAACAGAGCACTGCCCGTGTTTAATTCATCTCCTCTCGACTCTTCCTGGCTCTTGGTGCTTCTCAGCTCGCCCATAGCCTGTTCCAGGGGCAGTTCTCAGTTTTTTTCTACAAATTTATTATGAAACAAATAAAACTGGCAAATCCCCGCCTGCTGGATCACCCCGATTGCTGCTGGGGAGCTCCGACTGCCCAGAGCCCGCACGGATGGGCTGACCCCATCCCATGGTGGATGCTGGTGTGCTACCCTCCGCCTCGCTGAACGGGGCTTTTCTCCTTCATCCCTAGTTCCTGAGGACAGCCTCACGTTTAGGAAACCCCCAGCCCTGCACTGACAACCCTGCTACTAAAGCTCCTCAACAGCTGTCCAGATGTGCGCTCCCACTCGTGGTGGGTCCCGCAGCAACAGCAAGGAGCATCGCCCACAGCTGGTGGGAGACGCCGGAGCTCGGGGGCCCACAGACCCTACAGCAGCCAAAGGAATAACATCAGCAGCACCGAAGGCCTGAGCGGGGCAGGGGCTGGGAAGCAGCTCCAGGGGCAGGGGGATGCCAGCATGGGCTCGCGCAGGGCACAGGCAATGCCAGGGCTGCCTGCAGCAAGCTCCAGGAATGGCTCCTCGTTGCAAAGCAAGCCCTGGCCACGTCGGGGAGGGCTGGACAAGCTCTGGCACAGCCCCACGGGGGGCTCTCAGCCCCGCTCCCCAGGCCAGCCCGGCACGCACCTTGCTCTCGTCCGGCACCTCGTAGGCAGACGTGTACTTCTTCATGACGTCTGGAGCCAGGACCTGGAAGCGCCTTCGGAACTGGGTGAGGAGCAGGCGATCCACGTACCCTGGGGACAGACGGACGTGGCTGGGGGCTGTGCCAGCCCGGGGGCACGCGGCTTGCACCGAAACGCCAGGGAGGGAACCGCGGCGGGGGCTGCTGCGAAGGGTGGCACGTCCTGCATGCAGCAAAAGGTGTCACAGGCGGTGGGGACCAGGGGAGCTGCCCTTGGCGGAGGGCACGGGGAGGGAAGGGAGAAGCAGCAGAGATGTGCCTGAGGTGGCCAGCTGCCATCCCAGCACCTCGTGCCGTGCAGCAGGTCCAGCCTGACACAGGGACGCTCCAAGGGGAGCACGGAGGGACCCCACCGGCGCTGCAGCCGCCGTGCTCAGGCTGTGGGCAGGAGAGGGGCTGGGAGCGCCTGCAAGAAGCAGCAATAAAAACCCGGGGGCTTTGCGAAGAGGGGCTGGCGAGGGGCAGATGAAGTGTGGAAGGGCTGAGCCACCGGCACGGCACACGGCAGCGGCGGGGCCGGGGCGTACCGATGCGGTGGAGGCGCAGGGCATCCAGGAGCTGGGTCCCCTCCAGCTGGGCTCGCAGGGTCGCCACGTCCAGCCGCGGGGCTGCGTCGGGCGGCGCGGAGGGCCGAGGGACTGCTCCCTCTGCTCCCTCTGCCCCCGGTCCCGGGACGAGGCAGTGGACAAAGTGCAGCTGGGACCGTCGGAGCAGGTTGGTGAGTGCGTCCTGCCAGGCAAGCAGAGGTCAGCGGGGATGGAGGGGAGCGTGGGGCAAATCACAGAATCACTATAGAATCGTTTTGGTTGGAAAGGACCTTTAAGATCATCGAGTCCGACCATTAACCCAGCACTGCCAAGGCCAAAGGGGCAGCACGTGGCGGCAGTGGGAAACGCTGCCCGTGCCCCCGACGGGGGTCTGGGTGGGTACAGGAGTCACCCCCAGAGCCCTCAAAGCTCATGTGTGCGTGAGGAACAGCAGCTTCGGTCAGAGGGGTGAGCCCACACCCCCACCTGCAGCCGCCCCCCGGTGCCGCACTCACCGCCTGCAGCTTGAGCTGAGCACACGTCGACCTCCCGACGGCTGCGAAGCTGCTGGCGAAAGTCTTCCTCACGCAGCCGTTGCGGTGCAGGGCGGCCTGCGAGCCCCCCTCCAGCCCCGCCACGGCGCGGCAGGGCACCGGCGCCCGCGACCGCGGCACCACCAGCTCCCTCACGGCGTCCCTGTCGGGGCGAGCAACGAGACGGGGTGGTGGGGAACCTCTGCTTCCCAGTGCCCGGCACCCCAAATTCGGCACTGGTGCTGCCACGGAGCAGAGTAGGGGTGCCAGGACACCCCCACCCGCTCTGTTCCTCCCTGCTTCAGGCACCGAGCTGTTCACCGCTGTCAAAACTCTCCTGAACTGAAGCCCAAAACAAAACAAGCCGGGAGTGTTTAAGCAGAAGGTTAAAATCATCCCATGCGTGGAGGCACCTGCAGCAGCTCGATTACATTTCAATTCCAATTTACTTTACTGGCTTTGCAGTTTTTCCCCCGGGCGGAGCTGGACTCCAGCAACACAACGCTGGTGTCGGCAGGTGCCTCACGCTGCCCCGCAGACGGGATCCACTCAAGATCCTGTCCTCTCCTCACCCACCCGAGGCTGGATCAGCTCTGTCCCCTGGGCTGAGCATTGGGCAGGAGGTGTGGGGACAGGCAGGGACCCCTTGCAGCCAGTGCCAAGGCCATTGCCCACCCTGGCTGACCTCGGCCAGGCTGTGGGTCCTCTCCTCCCCACTGGGATGTCTCACAACCCTCCGCCTTCCCCTCCACAAACCACCTCTGGGAGCTGGGGCAGGTTTACAACCTCCAGCCCCAGCTGGAGCAACACGGTAGGAGTCACCCCAACCCATTCCCAGGGGCGCGGGGAGGACCCCCGGCACCCCCTCGCACTTACACCTTGGACTGCTGCAGCACCTGGATGGCGTTCTGCGCCGAGAGGTTGAGCTTGGCTTTGCTGACCCAGCCCGCGAGGTCGTAGCGCACGGGGTCCGTGCCCAGCTGGTGGGAGACCTTGAAGTGCAGCGCCTGCTCGCACCGGCGCAGGCAGCCGGCCCCTGCAAGGGCACCCGCAGGCGCCCGAGGAGAAAAGCCCGGTGAGCAGTTTAATTTGCTACACAGTTTCTTAAATTTCCAAAGGTAAATGGCGATGCCAATGGATGGGCAGCTGAGCTGACCCGGACCTACCCTCCTCATCGGGTCCCTTCGTGGCGAAGTAGGAGCAGAGGCGGTCGAAGGCAGCGCCGTCCCCAGAGCCTGGGATCAGCACCTCCTCGTCCAGGATCCACAGCAGCCCCCTGCGATCGGCCCCCGGGCAGCCGGGCAGCACCTGCGGCTGCCCAGGGGAGACGGCCCTTGGTGACGGGGCAGGAGGGCTGCGGCAGCCGGCTCCAGCCATGGACGTGCCAGCCTGCTCCCACCACCTCTGCTCAACCACGTCCCCTGCCCCACACCAGCCAGATCAGGGTCAGGAAACCCTCCTGGTCTGCTCCAGCTCTGCACATCACCCCTGAGGTCACACTGTGTCCCGGAGGGGCAAGTCACCCCAGCCCTGCAGCCAGGCTGGGAGGGGTGCCCGGGGCACAGGGCTCACCCAGGAAGGGTGCTTGTATCTTCAAAAGCCAAAAAGGTCCTGGCTGATGCTCTGCCCTCCCCTGCAGCACCCCGGGCCGCTCTGTGCAAAGCACACCGCAGGGTCCCACCCTGCCTCTGAGATCCTCCCTCCGCTGAGCACAAGGATGCTCCAAGCACGGCCAGAGCAGCCAGCTCCCACCGCGGCCGCGGGGACGGGTTACCTGGGAGGGGCTCAGGTCGATGACGGACAGCGTGGCCAGTGGCGAGCGCTCTGGAAGATCAAAAGACACCTCAACATTTTCCTGGAAAACATTGTTCAAAAGCTCGCTTCAGTCACGGTCTGGCAGCTGAAAGCCAAGAGATCTGTGTGCGCGGGGTGGGAGGAGGGCGGTGCGGGCTGTGCGGGGGTCCAGTGCCACCGGCGACGCCTGTGCCATGACACCGGGGGCACAGGCAGGGCTGTCGGGACCACTGTGCCCAACGGGCTTCTGCAGCGCTCGGGGGATGTCAGACAAGCTGCATAAATCACAGATATGACAATAACTGAGGACTTAACAAGAAAACAGCAAAAAAAACAATCAATTATTCAATTTGCAGCTTGCAGGCGTTGTTTCCCGTCCTCAAGCGAGGGCTCCAGGCTGCGAATCCCTGGCTGCGGGGCTCACCCCAGCTCCAGCACCCGCTCCTGACCGCCCGTCATGAGCCCGCTGCCATTTCAAGCTCGGCCAGTAACGACATATTCATCACCAGCGACGAGCACAAATATACTTGCTTGGCACAAGTGACGTGTGACTATTAAGCCATGGGAATTCACCTATTTTCCCAGGGCTAGAGGTATTAAAGTAACTAACTCCTGCGAGCCTAATAAGCTCTTCTCTGCTTGTAGATTTACCAGCAGCTTATTTTTGCAATAATTTATCATTTTCCTTTCTATTCTCTATTATTCATCACCTGAGGAAAAGCTCAGCTGCACCAACAGAAGGACGCAAAGCCTCCTGAGCTGGAACGAGCCTGCCCAAAGAGATGCCCAGGCAGCTCTGGCATGTCAGAAACACCCAAGAGGATCCGTGATCGGGGCAGTGGGGGGACGAGAGACCTGGCTCAAGGCTCCCACTCCACACAGACCCCCCATTTCTGCCACACTCTGCCATTAAAGCTGCTGAAGTGTTACTCGGTCACACCACGGAGGGCATGGGGACCCGCTGGGTCAACAGCAGCCCCGTCCCCAGGCGCTGAGCCCTCGCCTCTCACCTCTCTGTACCGCTCCATCTCCGAGACGAAGGTTTTCTCGTAGAAAAGGGCCTGCAGCCGCTCGTGCACGTAGTTGTGGCAGAGCTCTTCGAACGTCGCCGCCCGCTCGCCCCGCTGGTGCCGCGGGTTGAGGAAGCCAGGAGTGTCCACCACCGCGATGGAGGCCATGGAGAGGTGCTGGGAGGAGAAAGACCTGGGGAAAGAGTCACACACACCACAGGGTTTACCCATGGCCACATCTGAGCTCTGCCTTGGAGGTGACACTCCTCCTCCCCCCGACGTGCACGTCCCTGGGTGGGCACCGTCCCACGCAGCAGCGACCAGCCCAGCGCTCCCCGTCTCCCCGTGTCTCCGGTCAGGGAGGACCCACACCTCCTGGCACAGCTCGTTTGCTTCTCCCTTACGCTTCACCCACCTCTTCTGTGACCTACTCAAGCCAGCGTCTCCTCCCAGCCTGGATGGAGACGCAGGGCACGGGCTGCCCCTGACCTGGCCGGCGGGGTGGGACGAGCCGCCCTTCCCACGCCTGGCCCCATCCTGGTGCTCTGGTTAGGTAAAGCACTACATCTTCACCCAAACGTGTTCAGTTGGATGGACCAGTTGGTTTGAAAAGTGGCTAAACTGGCGCATGACACCAGCACTGAGGACAAGGTGAGTGTCCAAAGCCCTGGCTGCCGCGCTGCCTGCGGCGTTCCTGCAGGAGAAGCCACCAATGTTCAGCTCCTGAGGAAACCTCTAAGAGGAACCCTAGCCCGGACCATGCATGATCTGAGAAGCAGATATCAAGGGGCTTCTTGGGAGAAACAGAGATGCTGTTCACTTCTTAAAACGTTGCTTGCAGCCATTTCCAGTATTTCAGATAAGGACAGCAGGGGAGTCCGACCCCGAGAAACCCCTGAGGTTGGTTTCAGTGCACATTTCTGACACAGCCATCGTGCTGTGCTGCTTCCCCAGCAGCCCCCCGCTGCTTCGGCCACACGGAAGGAGATGTGTTTGTCCTCGACAGCAAGGCACCAAGGACACCAGCACCTCCGTGAAAGCACAGGGTTGGATGAAGAAACAAAAGTGTATTTATGGATTGCTTGCAGAATTTCACAGCAGCCCCCTCCTGCAGCCAGAGTTGAAAAGATTCACGTTCACCATCACCTCAGTGAGGAACCAGCATTTTCATGATGCGCTGCAGCGTGCCTCTTCACCTGGGTCATTGTTGCAGTGGTTTAATAGGCTTTAGTGGGCTGCTGTGCAAAATAGAGATGGGCAAAACAAAGCTACCTTTAAAGGGAAGAGGGGACCCGGGACACATCCCGCGTTAATGCTGTTATCCAGGAGAATCAGCAACACTTTGCCCTTCTGTCAGCCCTTACAGCACCAGCAGCAATCTCCCTTTGGAAGGTGGTTGCTAGGAATTACAATAAAAATATTCAACCGCAGGTTAAAATAAACCTGCAGCGACAACACGGAGTATTTTTGGGCACCAGCTTTTCTGCGGTTGCTGACTTCAACAGACTGAGTTGTGCATCAGCACCGAGGAAACGGAACGGTTCGGGGCCTGATCCTCACCCCGGTGATAAATTATTCCATTTATCCAAATAGATCATTTTGGATTTACAGCACCCGGAGAAAGAGGACATCAGGACACAGAGGATGTCCTTCCCATCCCGGCTCTCCAGATGGAGATAAGCAGAGTGAGGACAAGCCCCCAGGGCAGAGGAAGATGCCAGACCCTCTCACTCTGGACACCTCCATCCTCTCCTGTGATCAAGCTTTTACCACGAAGCGACTCCTACCACACATCTGCAGGGCTCGCTGTGGGACTGGTTTAGTGCTCTGCCCGTACTGGTAACCTTGACTGCAGTCTCCAAAGTCACAACTATCACTAACAGGCAGCCGGGCTGCTCCTCTCGGGGCTGCGGTGCCCTGCTCCCCGCTGCTCGGCACCTCTGCCCATGGTGCTGCCCTGTCTCCATGCCAGGCTGCCCCGTCCCCGTGCCAGGCTGCCTGTGCTGCCCCCGGAGGCACAGAGACTGCTGCTCCGTGGGGCCCCTTGTCCCCAGTGCCAGCTCGCACGGGGCCGACAGCCTGTGGAGGGTCCCAAGTGCCAGCTCTCCCCCATGGAGGTTTTCAGATAATTTTCTCTCTTTCAGCAGGCAGCGGTTGCCTGCCCCCAGCACAGGCTCCTCCCCAGCAGCCCCAGAAGGAGCCGTCGCCCCCAGACACCCCCAGCAGCACCCGGCAGCTCCGTACCTGTTGATCAGCGAGACGACCGCAGCAAAGAGCTCCTCGTAGAGACCCGAAGCCATCCCCTCCACGCACTCCACACCCGTCATCTTCGGCCCTGGCACAGGCAGAGAGAGGAGGAGGAGGCAAAGACATGTCATTTATTTCCAGCCGAGTTCAGCCCACGTGGAGCCAAGCCAGGACCAGGGGGATGCCCTCCTTCGGGGCAGGACCCCCCGTGCAGCCCCCAGCCTCGGCCGGGCACGGCACCGCTCCGGCCACACAGCCCGTGCGTGCCCACCCGCCTGCCCTCCGCCCCTCTAGCCCCTCCTGCCTAACGTGTATCTAAGAAATAAAACCACTGCCATGTTCAAGGCCAGTTCTGCAAGTTCTTGCCTTTATCGGAATAACTTAAGCAATAATAAGGGGCTGACCTGAAAGTTGTGCTAGATCTACCCCCGTGAACGAGATCCGTGTATTAATTGGAGGTTTACAGTGGGCACAGGGAAGGGTGCCCACCCTGGTTTGGGGTTTTCCCCCCCTTTTCCAGGGAGAGCTCTCACAGCATTAAGCCACATCCCTCCTCTGCCAGGGGCATTATCTGAATTCTCCTGATCTCTGGGTGTCCCTAAGGAGTGACCGGCAGGGTCAGCAGTAGAGCTGAGGGGAGCTGCGTGACAGAGCATAATGATTTCATTAATATGAATATACTTATATGGACCTCATCGCCTGAAAGTCCAGAGCAGCACCCAGCACTGCACCTCCCCATCCCCCATAAATAAAGGGACCAGCACCCCGGTACCTGCCGGGCTCTCCTCGGCCGGGGGCAGCCGGCTGCCACGCGCCGTCACCTGCGCCAGGATCTGCTTCAGGTGGTGCTTGAAGACGGCCGTGGTGAGCTCCTCCAGGTCGCAGCCCAGCACCTCCGCCGCCTTGCTCGCGCACTCGAACTTCATGAACTGCTTCCTGCCAACTGGGGAGGGGGACGCGGGGGGCACGAATGGGTCAGGCAGAGCCAGCCCCTGCGTGCAACCCCTCCAAATCAAACCCAAATAAACCCCAAAAGGGCTGCTGTTGGCAGCACGGGATGGGGAGGGGGGCGAGGGGCTGTACCGCTGCACCCCACTGTCCTGCCTCCCCTCGCATCCCTAGCAGGCGGTTTCAGACCCTGGGGCAATGGCACTGTGGACCCCAGCCTGGAAATGCCCCTGGGGCACCGAGGTGGCTGGGGCAGAGCAGGCAGGAGTCATGCCAGGGGCAGGGAGGGGGCCTCTGCCCCCAGCATCGCCTGGACGCCTCGCTGAGACGGGGATGCAGAGCGGCTGTAAATCATCCCACATCCTTGTTTTTTTTGGTCAGAAGACAGTTCAAAATTTTAAGGACCTCAAAACACAGAATCCCAGACTGGTCTGGGTTGGAAGGGACCTTAAAGCCCATCCAGCTCCAACCCCCTGCCATGGGCAGGGACACCTTCCACCAGACCAGGTTGCTCCAAGCCCCATCCAACCTGGCCTTGAACACTGCCAGGGAGGGGGCAGCCACAGCTTCTCTGGGCAACCTGGGCCAGGCTCTCACCACCCTCACAGCAAAGAATTTCTTCCTAAGATCTCATCTCAATCTCCCCTCTTTCAGTTTAAAACCGTTCCCCCTCATCCTGTCACTACTTGCCCTTGTAAAAAGCCCCTCTCCAGCTTTCCTGTAGCCCCTTCAGGTGCTGGAAGGTCTCCCCGGAGCCTTCTCTTCTCCAGGCTGAACAGCCCCAACTCTCTCAGCCTGTCTCCAGAGCAGAGGGGCTCCAGCCAAATCAATGCTTTTGAACCTGTTTTCCCTGCTATAGTGCTCCCCAGGTGCTCAGAGCATCCCACCTGCCCAGCAAGACCAGGCGGAGGAGAGACCTGCTCCAAGGAGAGGTTTTGAGGCGACACAGAGCAGGTCAGGGACCAGGCGACCACGCAGCGTCCCCAGGCTGCTGCGTCCCAGGAACACCGGGCACTTCAAGAGCCTCAGTGGAGCAAACCACCAGATGCGTTGATGGAAGCTGATGGGATTACGAACCAATCCCTGGAAATCCCGGATCACCTTCCCCAGCCCCGGCGATGTCTGCTGTCCCCGGCAGCAGCACTGCCCCCAGCGCCGCCAGCAAGCGGAGCCGGTACACAGCATTCATCCAGCAACAGCAATTCCAGCTTAACGATTAAAATCAACAGGGAAGCGATCGGCAGGGTGAATCCTTTTACAAATCCAGGAAGGAAAGGTGCTGGGGAGGTAGTTGGTGTGCTCAGGAACGCAGCGGGACGGAGATGGCCTCATCCCTGCCAGCCCCACAGGGGACCGGGGTCCCCGGCTCCTGGCCAAGGCGATGCACAAAGCAGCAAAAAGCCCTGTTGCCTGGGGCCAGGGGGCTGCTTCACAGCACACCCACCTCATCCCCCGCTTTCCCTTCCCCTTTGATCTTTTCCCACTATTTTTTATTCTGACTGAAGGACTCCGACATCAAGGGCTGTGCTGGAGCGGAGGAATCGCCTCAACAATCCAGGCTTTGATTTATTTTGTTTTCACTTGGATTTCCCTGAGCTGGCCAGACAGAGGCTGATCCCCGTCAGACAGAAGATCTCACATGCTGCCATATGCCGGGGAGCGGAGGGGCTGGGGGGCCAGGGCTGCAGAGACCTGCCCCGGCGGCCAGCGTCCCCCAGCCAGCATCCCATACCAACAGCTCCAGCACCCCATACCAACAGCTCCAGCACCCCATACCAACAGCTCCAGCATCCCATACCGACTGCTCCAGCATCCCATTCCAACAGCTCCAGCATCCCATACCAACAGCTCCAGCATCCCACACCGACCGCTCCAGCATCCCATGCTGACCACTCCAGCATCCCACACCAGCCGCTCCAGCAGCCCCGGGACGAGCGAGGGGCCCCGCTCAGCCCAGCCTGCTGCCGTACAAACCCTTCCCAACGGAGCAGTTCCAAGTGGGGAACCAGCCTTGCGCCCGGCGTTGCTCCCGGGGGGCAGACACCCCGCTGCTCCGAGCAGAGGGGAGCAGCTCCGTGTTCCACACCTCCACAGAACCCCACCGTCGCTGCCTGAGCAGCGCACGGTGCCGGGCAGGCACCACTTCACACTTCATAAAATATAAACAGCAGCAACAGCGCGCAGCCCTCCTGGGTGTAATGTGACCACTGCAAAACACACCAGCTTTAACACCTAAAAGGTAATTACTTGGGCCCATTTAATATTTAAGAGAAGCGGTAGGGAAATACAGGGCCAGCCCCAGCTACGTCTCACTCGCGTGCTGGGCAGCGGCTGCGTTTCTATTTTTTATTTCAATTCAGGGAGTGGGGGGAGCAGCAGGGAAGCCCGGAGGGGCTGGATGCTGGCCCCCCATCCCAGCCCCGTGCTGGTACCCATCCACCTGCCTTCCCGAGCCCCCCCGCCTGCATGGGGCACACCTTGTCAGCCTGTCCTTTTTCTTCTGCTTATTTTGTCATTAAAACATCTGCACCGCTAACGGGACAAATAAAAAAGCCCATTTGTTCCTCTTTATTACCCTGGGAGGGGACAGGGAGAGCGAGGAGGCTCGTCCTGGCTTGAATGCTTAATTTATTTGTCCTGCACTAAATTCTCCAGTCTATTTTCTGTCGACCCGCTGCCTGATGTACAACATATTAAAGCCCATATATAACAAAGGGAAGAGCTCTGTAATAGCATGATTAAAGAAATCTGCCATTCTGGCTGCATTTCCCCGACTGTTTGCAATAAAGATGTCAGAGCGCTGAACAGATAGGGCCATAACTCGGCGTGTGGGGAGACAGCCCGCCCGGACCGGGAGCCGTGGTGGCGACCATAAAAACCTCCACGAAGGAGAGGCAATGTCAGCAGGGACCCCCGAGCCGCCCCCGAGGAGCTCAGCCAGGACTGCGGCTGCTCTGAGCCCCCCACCACGGGCAGGACACGGGGGACAACCAGCTCCGAGGCCGAGCAGGGACGCGCCGGGGCGCAGCCCCCCGAGACCCCGCTGGTTCTCCCTCTGAGTCCCTGCACCTCCTCGCTTTGCGGCCCCAGGCAGCAGACACTGGAGCTCTGCCTGGTTTGTGCTCCAAAGCGGGGTCCCCCTGCCCCGGGGAGCGCAGGACGTGCTGTTCTGCCTAAATCCTCTTGCCTGGGGCAACGAAATCCTGAGGATTTCCCCCAGTGCCCAGAGGCTGCGGCTGGATGGTCCCTGCAGACCCTGTCACCTCGGTTTAGGTCAATCCCATGAAGCCATCAGGCTTCCCCAGGACAAACCTCTTGCTCCTGCGGGTTGTACGAGGTGCAGAGAGGCACCGTCCTGGGGAAAAGGAAACTTGCAGAATCAGGTAAAGCAAAGCTCAAGCAGAGGATGCGCCGGTCCCTGCTTTTAGCAACAGGCAGCTATCAGGGAAAACCTGAGCGTTGAGCTGGGGTGGAACTAAGAACAAAGTGTCATTCCCACATCGATTAAGGAAAGGTCACTGCATCTCCGGGGCTGCAAAACAGCAGCGATAACGCGGGTTTAAGGCTTTTTTCTCAGCTCATAAGTCACCCGAGTCCCCTCCTGACTGACATCTCGGGAAGCTGCATCATTAACGCCCATCAGGTCCTGCCAGGTGCTGGTGGACGTCCCCGTTACCGTGGTTGGCTAAATGGCTTCCAGCCCTTCTGGAAACTTCCCCTTTCACAGAGCTAAGAGGGTGTTCCAGGGGGTTTCACCCTGCTGCTCCCACCAGCCCCATCTGCCTGCAGACCCCGGGGAGGCACAGCAGGGCAAAACGCACCCCGGGGCTCAGCCCCTCCTGCTCCAGCCCCATCTCCCAAACCCCTCGCTGCCTCGGTTCCCTGGGTTTGAAGCGGGGATGCTCATCTCCTGCCTCCCACGGGTGCGACGCTGCCGCGGTGGGGCTGTGCGGGACCCAGCCTGGGCTGCGCCGCCAGCTCAGGCACTGACCCCTTGCTACTTGCTGGGGGTCTCCCCTACCAGACCCCCAAATCCCCCCTGGGTGCCTGGGCGCTCCCATCCCTCTGCCCTCGGGGATGGTGGTGCAGGGAAGCGGCCCCATCGGCGCAGCGACGCGGGATGGCGGCGGATGCAGGATGCTGCCGTGGCGCTGCCGACCCCCGCAGGGTTTGGGGGGCTCAGAGCCCCCCTGGCCCAAGCAGCAGCTCCAGTTCCCCCTGCACTGCTGCTCTTCAGGTTTTCCTCCACCCAAGGGGTTCAGGCTGCTTTATTGTTATAACAGCCAGCAAAAGGGACAGCGTGGGAGCGAGCTGAATGCCGACCCCCAGCTGTGCCCGACACCTCCTTCCTGGTTACAGAGGGGATGAATACACGGAGATACGTAAGGTTCTGCAGCCACAAAGGGGATGGGAAGCACTCGGGTGAATGGGAGCCTGGATGCCCCGCTGGCCTTCGGCTGGCAGGCTGCTGAGCCGCTCTAACACGGTTCAAAGGCAACGGGGCAGAGCAGCCTTTTGAAATTCAACCTTTTTTCCTTGGTGTTTTTCTAGCTGCAACCGTATTTTCCACTCTCAGCCAGAGCGAGGTGGTGTTATTCCCTCCTGTTGTATTCCTGCCAGCAGCAGAGGGGAAAAAAGGTGCGTTTAAGCAGCCGGAGCACGGCACGTGCCGGGGCTGCCATCACGGGGACAGAGGCTGCAGAGCCTGGCTGCGCCCCTGAATGCTGGTGAAAAGCCAGCGATGAGGCTCCCTTCGGTGAGATTTCAAGGAGAGGATTTTGAATATACGACTTCAAAGTGCATGAAAGGGGAAGGGAAGAGGCAGCTCCAAGGGGACAGGTTCAACCACATTAAAAGAGTCCTCGCCCCCACTGAGACTTTCGCTCCATCCAGCTTTGATCCATTTTTTATCCATATTTCCTTTCATTTCTCCCCTTTTGTTGACGCCCGATGGGGGAATCAATACGAGAGTGAGCGATGCTGAGACATGCTCTGGTTGTTAATGCCATACCCAAGCCCCCTGCGAGGCCACGAGCCCTGGGCCTGCTATTAGCATTCCTATTCATGCTGAAATAACCACGGCAAGATTTGCTGAACGCAGCACTGGAGTCACCTCCAGTGACTCGCGGGATGCTCAGGCAGTTTGAGCTCAGCTCAGCCAGCAAAGCCTCCGTGGCCACCACAGTCCCCATCCCTTCACCTGCCTCGGAGCTGGTCACTCCGAATGAGGCGCATCTCCAAAAAACTCCCCAGGCAGAAGGACTTTCTGGTGTTTTGCCAATAACCTCATCCCACACTTCAGCCTCACGCAGCAGGGTCATTAGGGGAGATGGAGACGGGGAAAGAGAACACCAGAGAGGAGGAGAAAGGGAACTCGCTGTAAGCAACGACAGCATTCATCCTTTTAAAATAATTAATAAATGAATAATGGCATAAATTACCATAAGATGTGTTATGACGTGTTGCAGAGACATTTATAAATGTCTATGGCTTAGTTTACAGCAGCCTTTATGCAGCTCTCGTAAATTGAAGCGTGTAAATCAATGTGGCTGTCCCAAAAATGGGTTAGAGCACATCTTAAAATAATTTATAAGGGATAAGGCAATTCCTATACGCCTGTATTAACAAAGCCTTTATAAACACAATCTTCATCCAGACTCGCCCTGTTATAATTCAGTTACTGCGTGAGGCACTCAAGGGGTGATAAAATTATCGCTACCTGATGCTGACCCTTCGCAGTGTCGTCGGGGACAACGTGCCACCAGATGAGTTACCCAGCCTGCTCCTTCCCCCAGGGCTGGCACAAGGCGATGCCTGGCAGCCCCCGTCCTGTCCGCACGCGGGGCAGGACACCAGCACGCAGCATCGCCCAGCTCCCACACAGAGCTCGGAGCCACCGCCCGAGCAACCGCCTCCGGGCGAGCATCGCTGGGACCTGCTTCCTCACCCTCCCCTAACCCCCGGCACCGAGACAAGGTACGAGGCACGCAGAGGCTGCCTTACCTTTGCAGGCGCCGGCGGCTCCCAGGTGGTAGATGCCGGCTAAGACGCGCCAGATGGCCACCTGCTCCTCCGCCGTGATGCCCAGCGTGCCCATGGCAGCCCGGAGCTGGGCGAACGCCGCCGCCGCTCTCTGCTTCTCCTCAGGCTGCAGCAGAAAGAGATGGGAGGGGAAACGTCACCGCCTCTGCCAGAGCATCCCGGGCTCTGGGGACAGGGGGATACAGGGATACACATAGGGGGGGTGCAAAAGGGAGTGTGAAAACACTGTGGCCAGCAAGGAAAAGACAATAAGGGACCCTAGGAACAGTCTGGACAGGAGTGGGAGAAGCCCCTAGCAGGCTCCTCAAGAGCCTTGTGTTAGGAGCCAGCCCAGGTACGGTTTCTCCTTGTACACCACCACACAATTCCCCCTCCAGGAGTGTCTACCCCGGGGGTAGTCAGAGGGGGCTGGAGGCTTTTCAGGCAGACCCATCCTCACACCCCGACATTTGCCCCCTCCCTCCATGCGCCCTGTACAGCAACATCATCCCGAGTCACCCAGCAGCCGAGGACCCCGACACGTCCCCTAACGGAGGGTGGCGAAGGGCTGCAGCGTCCCTTGTTTCTGCCCACCTTGGAGAAGGGCTGGATCCCAAAGGAGTTGCTCTCAGCTGCCTGGTGCAAGTGCAGCATCGTCCTGGAAGCAGTTACAGAACATGAGACCCAGGCTCCCTCCTGCCCCAGCACCGCCCAGACCCCCAGCCCTCTCCTTGGGGAGCATCTCTGACCCCCACAGAGACCCTTTGCCTTTACAGCCGCATCCGAGGGGCCCCATCAGGAAAAGCTCCCGTGGCTCTGCCCCACGCACGGGGACGGAGCCGGCACCAGCCGTGCCAGGACCCTGTGCCTGGGGCAGCCCGGGGACACGCAGCCTGTGGGGAAAGCCAGAAGGGAGCAGGGAAAGGGGCCTCTGTGTCATTTGATCCACCCAATTTCAGTGAAGGGGCAAAAAAAAAAGCACCAGAAAATGCCCCTATTTCCTAGAAAATCTCTTAATATGTAAGTGTATAAAAATCCCTGCGGCATCACTAATGGGATCATCCTCACAATGTCTTTCTTATCAGAGGGCTCTCAAAAACCACATTGCTGGAGCAAACTTGGGTGCAAATCCCAGGGGAGCCCCTCGGCGTTGGGGTGCCCGTACCCACCTGTGTGCCGCATCCAGCCCCGCCAGCAGCAGGGCGAAGACGTTGAAGCTGCTCTCTCCGTGGGGCTGCTGGGCGACGCGGGCCCTCTCCAGCAGCATGGTCTGGGGAGGGAGCAGAGGCGGGCGTGAGCAGCAGCCCCCGGGGAAGGGACAGCCCCGCAGCGCGGGCAGGGTGGCCAGTGTGTCCAGGCACATGGGGAAGAGTGGGGACAGTGGATGGGGAGATGCTACTGGGAGCTGCCAAGGAGGGGCTGGGTTTCTCCTCGCAGAGCCCCGGCTGGCTTTGGAGGCTGCTCCTGCCCGGGGCTGTGTGAGCCGAATCGCACCCAGGGGTGCGTCGGGGGCAGCGATCAGCGCATGGGTGCAACACCCACGGTCCCTGCCCACCTCCGAAGGTCTGGGCAGCGTGATGGCCCTAACTGACCCTACAGCCTATGTCCCAGCAAGGGATAAGCTGTTGCCAGGGACTGAGACAAGCCCCAGAAGCAGACACCGGCTCCAGCCCTCTCCTCCATCACACGAGGCCTGTGGGCACGGGCAGCTCTGATTGAAGGGCCTTGGCATGACAGCCCTGATGGTGATAAACGCCCCCAGACGCTTCTGCTCAAGGCCGATGTGTGAGGTGCTGCTAATGAAATGCTGAATTATACATCTCCTCATGAACATTTCATTGCGGCGCCGTTCTGTGCTCCCTGCCAGGGGAGGGGACTGCGGAGACCCCACCACGCTGCTGCCAGAGCTCCGGCCCAGCTGCCATCTGGGGCACCTTTGGTCCCGGGAGAAGCAGAGCGCAGCATCGCTCCCCTGCCCCTCCCCAGGACCCCCCCTTCCAGCCACAGCCCTCCCGCCTCACCAGGCCACGGGGTACCTGGAGGTGAGCAGCGGTTATCCGGCCGGTGGCACTGAAATCCAGCGACAGGACCATGGAGAAGCGCGTGGAGCTGCTGCTGTGGCCGGTGGTCACTGACCCGAAGGCTCCCAGCACTGTGAACATCGCCTGGATCTTCTCCACTGCAAAACCAGCACCGGCAGCCCCTGAGTCGCTCCCGTGCTCGCCAGGAGAGCCCGACCCCACCAGTGCTGCACCAGGGCGGCCTCAGGGCTGCCGTCTCCTCCTGGCTGCACCTCCTGGGGTCTGTCCCAGCACACGGGGACCCGGAGCACCAGCTGGGCATGGGGTTAGCATCCTGCACCGTGAGAGCACGCGTGCGCTGGCTGGGGGGGACATGCCACCCTGCTCCAGGCCGGTCGTCAGCCCTTTGCAAGAGCACGGTGTACCCGGGGCTCACCTAGCCCTCCGAAACCCAAACCTGCTTCCTCTCGTGTCACCAGTAACTTTACCAGACAGGACAAGTGCTGCCCCAAGCACGCAAGTGATTCCCTTCTGGTGCTTACTTGGGTGTTCATCAAAATAGCAAATAGTGACTCTGCCCATCACCAAGTACCCCGCAGCGCCCACCCGGCCCCGTACCTGGAACCCTGCTGCCCACGCTGCCCCGTACCTGACACCCTGCCGTCCACGCTGCCCGCCGTGCCCACCAGGTACTCCAGGACGCTCCGGCAGCACACGGTCTTCCCAGCCCCGCTGCGCCCCAGGGGCACGATGGCCTGATCCTGCCGCTGCGTCAGCAGGTTCCTGTAGGCTCGGTGTGCCACGGAGCAGACGTGCGGGGCCGTGCTGTCCCGCTTCCCCCTGAACAACTGCGGGCGAGGAGAGAGTGAGAGAGCACGTCCCAAAACAGGCTCCTTGTAGAGAAAAAACTGAAGACGTGCCACCCTCAGGGTGGTGGTTTCTCCGCAGGGTGCAGACCCCAGGGGAAGCGCTGCCCAGCCCGGCCTCACCACACCAGCCCCAGGGAGGGTTGGGGACCAGGACCTGCTCCACTGGCCCATGCTCTGCCAAGCACCACCCCAGGCCCCGCACCCCGGCCTGTTCCCTCCCAGCCCCGGCACCCCGCGCTGCTCGGGGCTGCGGTCACGGCGGCACGGGGACCTTCTCCTGGAAACCGTGAAAAAGCCGGTGCTGGGAGCGGCGTCCAGCTAAAAGCATCCCCAGCCCCCAGTGCCTTCAGAGCATCCCGGTCCCCAGAGCTCCCCCACCCCATGCACCCCTGGTCCCCAGTGTCCCCGAGCCCCCCGCCCGCCCCGGCACGCGCTGTGACGGTCCCACGGTGCCACCTGCCGGCCCCGTCGCACCCACATCACCTCCCACGGATGGTCCCTGTCGCCCCACGGTCCCGCTCACCTTCCCCGAGCTGCTGCTGGTGGCAGCGCCGGGCCCAGTGGCCACCGGCCCGAGCCCTATGGCCACCAGCCCAGGTCCGGCGTAGGTGCAGGGCAGGCGGGCACGGTAGCGCTGGCGCAGCGTGTGCGCAGCGCTGCACAGGTTGAGGCTGAGCAGAGCGGCCAGGTCCTCGGCGAGGTCCAGGCTGGGGGGGTTGGCCTGTGGGAAGAGACCAGAGCCCCCCCGAGCTGTGCCATCACGGCACGGGCTGTGCCGGACCCCACTGCCACCCTGAGATGGTGGCCCCGGCAATGGGGCTGCCACGGGTCTAATCCTGCCTGGGCACGGCTCCCACCCCGGGAGGATGCTCACCCGCTGCACGCTGTCCTCGTCGACCTCGGTGACGCTGCCGTCCTCCTCCCGGCGCACCCGCACCCTCCCCGCCGGCAGCTCCGGTGTCCCCACGTCCGGCTTCAGCTGCGTGGCTGCAAGGAGAGGCCGGTGGGTCCCTCCTGCGTGGCACGGCCGAGGGGCCACCTCTGACCGCAGCCCCGCCGGGGCACGGCCGCGGCACCCGGCACCCACCCTGCTCCCGACCCACGGCCAGCCCGAAGGCAGCTCTTATCTGGGGCGCTGGAAAGGGCAGAGGAAGGCGAGTTACCGAGTGTGAAGCCGTCCCGCTGGACCAGCCAGACCTTCTCCGCTTCGTACCAAACGTCCCTCGGAGCCTGCGGGGAGCAGAGAGGGGAACCGTGAGGGAACCGGCCAAAAACTGAGCTGGACAAAGGGCACTTGCCCCCCGGACAGTGACACATCCAGCCAGCACCCCTGCCCCTCCTGGCCAGCCCAGGGGCACCTTCCCCCAGAGCCCAGCTGAGCCCACGCCAACGGGAATAGCTGCATGAAACCAGAGAGCTGGCACCAGTGTCCCCGAGACACAGGGGAACAGCCCAGCAGGGCTGCAGATGTTACCTGCTCCTTGTCCGTGCTCTCGCCCGTCTCCTCTTTGCTCTCTCCTGGCGCCTCTTTACCCTCTCCGGGCTCTTCCTTCACCTTTCCCACCTCCTTTGCCACATCTTCTGACTTTGCTTGGATCCCTCCCGGCTCCTCTTTGGGCCCCTCTGACTTGTTTGTAGTTTTTCCAGGCTTTTTGACCTCCCTTGGCTCCTTCTTGCCACCTCCAACATCTTTCTTCATCTTCTCCGGCTCTTTCCTGGCCGACCCCGGCTCCCTCCCGGCTCTCGCCTTGGCTGGGTGCTGCTCGTGGCTCGGGGGTGCCCCCCTCTCCTTCTCGGTGCTCTCGGGGCCCGGCGTGTCCCCCTCCTTTGCTGGGACTTTGCTGCAGCGCTGGGGGCCCTTGCTGGGTGCGGGGGCCGGGGGGCTGCCCCCCAGGCGGGGGTCCTTGGGGCTCTTCTCCACGCACGACGGTTTCGCTGCCTTGGGAGCCTCCGGGCGAGGGGTCTCTGCTGGTTTGGGGGCTGCCGGGCCGGGCGTGGGGGACGGGGCTTTGCTGGGGACAGCCCCAGGCGCAGCCCTGCCGGGCAGCAGCTCCTGGCGTGGGGGGGCCGGGACCCCCTCGTCCCGCTGCCCCTCTGCGTGCAGCCCGTTCTGCAGCGGCCGCCCCTCGCTGGCCACCTCTCCTCCGGCGCCTGGGGCCTCCCCGAGCCGGGCCTCGCCGTCCTCCCCCGCGGGCTGCCAGGCAAAGGAGAGGAGCCGGGTCCGACAGGGACAGGGCAAAAGGCCCGACCCCGGCCCTGGCCCAGGAGCCGCAGCCTGTGCCCAGCACAGCCCGGCAGGACACGGAGCTCCAGCCCTGACGCCCCACGCACTCCCCTTCCTGCGCCCAGTGACCCTCATGCTCTCCTTAACTACTCGCCTTCCAATTAAGCAAGCCAGGAAAGGCAAGTTGCATTAATGAAGCCTGCAGCACTAGTTGCCCAAGGCTGGTGACTAGCTGGGGCCGCAGCTGCGAGCCCATGCCTCGCCGTCCAACCCCCCCGGTACCACAGGGCCCCGCAGCCCCCCGAGGGACCGCTCTGAGCTGGGGACAGACGGGGACACCCGGCCAGCGCCCAGGCAGGACGCCCCGGCGCAGCGCAGGGCTCAGCGCCGCTCACCTCCTCTCTGCAGCTCACCTTGGTCTCCTTCTTCGCCTTCGCCTCCTTCTCGGTCTCCCGCACAAGCTGCCTGATGAACCCCCCGGGAATGACTGACAGGAGCAGGGGGGGTGCGGACGGCGGCGGCCCCCGGTCCTCGTCCCGGATCTGTGGGCAGGAGCAGAGGCTGGTTACGGGGCACAGCGCAGGAGCCCTGGCAGCGCCAGCCCCGTGGCGCGGTAGCAGCAGAGCAGCGGGGCACCAGCACCCCGCTCCACCAGCATGGTGGCCACAGGCATCTTGCAGGTTGCCAGTGAGGCCACGGGCCACCCCCGAGCACCAGGCTGCTGGGGGGATGCTGTGGGGAGCAGAAGCACCAAGATGAAAAGCCCCGCAGGGAAGCGCTGAAGTTTCTGCGTGCCACCAAGGGCTGGGGCCGCAGGGAGCCCGATGCCCAGCAGCTCTGGCATGGCCACGGGATGAACCGTCCCGAGTCCAGAAGCGGCTCCTGGCATCGTTGCAGCCACACGCAGACCCGCAGGTCCCCCTGTGCCAGGCCCCAAGCCAGAACCCGGCCCTGCTTCCCGCAGCTCCCGCAGCAAAGGGCTCTCCCAGCCGTGCCCCCGCGCAGCAGCGCCAGCGCCAAGCCCTGCACACTCAGCTGCGTGCCCCCAACAGCAGCCAAATCGCTCCAGCCACAACATCCAGGCTGCAGAGGTGCCGGGAGCGGGCAGGGGTGGGCACGGCAGGAGCAACGCGTGCATGGAGGCGAGGGGACATCATCCCCAGAGGCGTGCGGCAGGCTGGCTGCGGTGCGTCCCCCCGGGCAGCCCCAAAACGCCGCCGGTGCCACCCCAGACCGAGACTTTCCTTCTGCTCCCAGAGCGCGAGGCGCGAGGAGATGGCCATGGCGGCGGCGAGGCGGGACGGTGCTGTCCGGGCACAGGCGGAGAGAGAGAGAGAGTTAGCCAGGGGCTCCCGCTGGCCCCTGGGCCGGCAGCACCACGACCTTGCCAGCCATTGCCCCAGTCCGAGCTCACGGCATCGGGTGGAGCGTGGCAGCCCGGGCACTGAGGGGACAGGTCATTTGGCAGTGCTGGGGAGGGCACGGCCACCTGCAGCCACCTCCAGCCCCCGGCACGGCGAGGAGCCAGGAGGTGGTGGTACAGGGTGTCGGTGGCACTGGGGGGTGCTGGGACCCCCCTGCCCTGGGCTGGGTGGCACAGGGTGGCCGCGGGAGCCCGTCCGTGCCCCGTTTGGGGCTGACTCCGGCTTCACCTGTCGGGATCATTCACGCACCGAGCGGGTCGGGGCTGGCCTGGCCCTGCCGCTCGCGCCATCGCCTTGTACAGTAAAGGGCAGGAGCGGCCAGGAGCCGGCTCAGGAATGTCACTGCCCTTCTCGGGCGCCACGTGCCCTCGCTGCTGTTGGGGACTGGCTCTGTCCCCCACGCTGTTACCCCAGCCAGGGCTCTGTGGCCGTGGGGGACAGCCAGCCCCCAACGGCACAACCAAAGCCCTGAGCCCAGAGGGTGCCCAGGGGAGCACACCCAGCACCTGCCCGAGCGGGATCCTCAGTCCCTGCTCCGCGCATGGGGAAACTGAGGCATGGAGAGGGATGTGCCTCGACCAAGCACACAGCATGGCACCGACAAGGGCTGGGGTCCACCACCAATACCAGCTCCCCCGACCCGCAGAGCAGGATGTGGCCCCATTTGGGCCACAGCCGTTTGCATCTGGTCCGACACAGGAGCCGGCTGGGGACTCTCTCCTGCTGCCACCCCGGTGGGTGCCAAGAGCCGAGGCCATCAAGGGGGCCCTGGCCACCCTCCTGCACAGGGCAGGGAGCACTGTCCCCGTTCCCATCGCAGCCCTCCCGTGCACCTCTCCCCGGCACAGACCGGTGCCTGGGAGCTGCCCCCGGAGCCGGGGCTGCCGCTATCGCCATCCGTTCCCACCTAAAAATAGCCGTCCCCGCTGCAGGGCCCGGCCGGCTGCCAGCACACCCAGAACCCCCCGTTAGCACCCTGACCCCGACCCCCACCCCAAAGGCCCCCCCCCAGAGCGCCCGTACCTGGGTGGGGGGCTGCGGGCGCAGGGGGTGATGGCTCTGCCGCCGGCGCGGGACCCCAGCGAGCCGGAGAGCGAAGGCGGCGCGTGGGCGAGCGGTGGCAGCGGGGCAGCGTGCGCCTCCCCCCGCCGCCCCCCGCCACGGCGGCAGCTGAGGTGACACATGTCACTGCTAAAAATACCCGCGGCGGTGGCACCGGGGCCTCGGCTGAGGAGAGGCGACGGCACCGCGGGGCCCTTCCGCTGCCCGGCCGCTCTGCACACGCGTGTCACCCACGCCCTCCCGGCACACGTGTCCCTGACCCCCCTCTTCGCACCTTGGCACCCCACAGAAGTGGGGAACCGCTGTGGGTTGATGTGAGCCAGCCCAGGGTCTGGTGCAAGAGGGGACCCCGTCTGCCCCCCAGCCCCCTGGGACTGCGGGTCGGAGCTCCGGCACGGGGCTCCCCGGAGCACCCCGACGCCCCCCACCAGCGCCAGCCCGGGGATGGGGGGAGCCGGGGAGGGACCCGAGAGCAGCGCCCAAAATAGCCTCCTGCTCGTGGAAAGAAGAAGTCACCGCGGTGCTAAAGCCACCGTGGTCAGCAGCCCAGGCAGGGCAGGAGGGAGGGAGCGGGGAGCCCTGCCTGCCCAAAGGGTGCCTGGCACCACCATCCCCAGCCTCACCGCCCCACAGAGCTCTGCCAGGGAGAGAGCACACAGAGGGGCCATTGGGTGACCCCCCGGGATGGGCAGGACCCACATCCCACCCACCTCAACCACCAGCACCCAACGCCCAGGCGGGGTGTAGGACGCGGGATGAGGCCAAGCCCAGCTGGGAATGTGAAACCCACCCTCCGCCACCCCACATCTCACCCGAGGAGCTCCACGGACGTGCCCAGGGCATCGGTGCCAACAGCTGGAGACACTCTGTCAATAAGAAAGGAAACAGGACTGTTAGTCTTTAGGTGCCCGGCACAAGAGCGAGGGCTGCCCCAAGCATCTCACCAACACCGGTTCAAACACACCCCGCTTCCAGCCGGGAACGGCACGAGGACACGCGGGTTTGGATGGTCCTTTGCCATCCACAGCTTCTCCAGGGGGCAAAGGGACTCACCTCTGCGCCAGGGCACCGGGGTGCCGGGGTTTGCCCCGGCCACGCGAGACCGAAAGAACCAGGCGGCAGCACACACGCAAAGGACGGTTTTTATTGGGGTTCTCGTCGTATGAGAGCAGCTGTACTGACCAACACACAGAAGCAGCTTAGCTGTGCCAAAAATAATCCTTTAAAAAAAAAAATAACGGCGGCCTTAAGGAAGCGTGGCACATCAGCCCCGAACGGCCGAGGACCAGGAGCTCCGCGCTGAGCCCTCGGGCACTCGCAGCACGTGCCGGTACGGGCACAGCCTCCCCCGCACAATAAATATGAGAAGAGCCAAGTACAGAAACCAAAGAATGATTCTCATAGATACAATATCTAAAGTTATTTACAGATACTGCCTTTTCTTACCATTAAATTACACATTGAAAACAGGTTCTCTGTCAATATATTCCTTTAGGTCACTAGTAGCTACTCGTGTGAATCTGCTCCTTTTTGATTTTTATTTTAAAGGACTGAATGTCGTCACTGAAACAGTGCTCGTAAAAACGCCTCTCCTCGGATGCTCTCGCTTTATTCTGTTTTTCAGACTCATTTTTATTTGCCATCTCACCTGCCCTCGGATCTCTCCCTTTCCTGAAGGACAAGGTGCCCGCTCCAGCCGGGACAGCCCCTTCCAGCCCCCCGCTACGCCTGCTCTGTGCCCTCTTGCAGCACGGCCACGCACACCCGGACACAGCCTCACCCCACACCAACACCCAGCTCTCCGATCCCACCCCCAGGTTTTCTAACGAAGCCCTTCCAGGTTTGTGGCGCTGGGCTCGGCACTACCCCCATCACGGCACGTTTCTGGCTGGCAACGCCGAGAACCCGCGATGCCACGGGCACCGCCAGCCTCTGCGTCTCTCTGGGACCTCCTGGGCAGAGCAGCTCAGCTCCTCAGCCCCCGAGAGAAAACACCATGAGACAGCGTGAGGAGGGGAAAAGGGCAAACAGGGCAAGAACTACCAGGAGGGGAAGAGCAGCCACCCCCTCCCCGCTGCGGACAGCGTCTCAGCAAGGGGTGGCTTCAGCCCCACGGCTGGCAAAAGCCACATCTCACCCCCTCGCGTACACCCTGAAGAGCAGCCTTCGAGCCCCACCACAGCGGGAATCACAAGCACGTGCTGCGACACCTCTGAGTACCCCCCAAACCGCAGAGGCCACGACTGCAACTGGAATTATTTTTAGCCAATGAGTTATCTGATGAATTTCGTGCTATTTCGGTACCTCGCTGGGGAAGGAGGTGCCTGGGTTGGTTATCTCCGGACGTGCCCAGCAGCAGCAGCTCTCCAGCACACGCCTGGGCTGGCAGAGGAGGCCCCGTGGGCACACGGACGAGCCCCCGAGCGTGGCTGAGCCCCACTCCCCGGGTCGGTACCCGCAGCCAGGGGCTGGCGTGAGGTGGCTCCAGCTCGGGGAGCGCCGGCTCGCCTTCCCGACACCCCCGGAGGGACGGTCCCTGCCGGGGTCCCCGGGGTGCCTGCTCACCCCCTCGGCTGCAGCGCGGGGCGACGAGCCCCGCTCGGGGCATCTGCCCTGGCCGCCGGGCTCCCCAGGACACCTCCCCTGTCTGCACGGGCTCCAGCCTCTCTTTAAGCGCCAAGTCAACACCCTGAAACAGCAAAAATCACCTCCAGGAACTCCCTTTTTGCCACCATCAATGCCAGCTCACCCATCCCTGCCCGACACCCGAGCGGCCCCGCGCCAGCCCTGTGCCCGCGCTCCAGCCCCGCAGCTCTCCCTTCCACTCGCTCGTTAACCTGGGAATTAAAGAGCTTTTCAAGTACCTGAGCTGGCGTCTGAACGTTTTCAAATCTCAAGCTGATTCCTTGCCCCAATTTAAGGTCCTTAATTCTCGTTAACGCGGCACAGGCTCACGTCAATAAAAGCTTCCTCTCTGGGATGCTGAGGAATAAAGAGGAAATTCAGAAATATCAAACTGAGGGGGTTATTTGCAAGAGTTTTTTGGGTGTTTCTGCATTCACGAGCCACCACACTTCGAGACGGCCCTGACAGTGCCTGCGAGTCACTGTGCTCCTAACAGGAGGGGACGCTGGACAGGCTGATGGCAATTATTGACCTTATTATGAAAAACAGAATAAAGCTGACTGATCCTGCTCGAAAGGAACTGCCACTGCTATACACATACGGAGCAGAAATTCTGTGGAATGTCAGAAGTTGGAGAAACATGTATTTAATAAATAATATAAAATGCTTTTTTTTGTTAAAATAGAATTCTCGTTTTATACCTACATCGCATAGCAACCTTTACATAAACAAAATAAAGCCGAGTCTGTGACGATTAGTTTAACACAAAATAAAAATACAATTTAACAATAGTATTAAACCAGCCCATGTCCAATCCACACAATATGTACACCATGGAATAGAAATCAACAGAAAACAAAAGTAGATTATCTTGAAATTCCTCAGACGTTGGGATATACATATGTTCTCTGTATAGTTTAGATATTTTCCTTTTTTTACAATATTAAAATTAATACTATGCTTTCTCAAAATATGCTTTTCAGATTTTTTTCTTTCATTTGTAGAACTCTTTCCTTACATTAATCAACACAACTAGAATTATTTACTGTCTGCTGTACACTTCAAAATACTCCTTCCTCCATGGATACTCAGAGCGGGAGCGTTTCGGAGCTCGATAACTGCGTCACGGCCACGTGGGAACCACGAAACCAGTGTGCGACCCGCCGTGTGCAGGGACGTACTGGGACTAAGGAGGAACCCAGGCCTAAAGCCAGGCCTAGGCACACAGAGCGCCGGGTGTTTCACTTCTACGAGCTGATTTACGGTCATCGGAGCCGGTGAACCACGAACCGCTAACGCACAAGTCAACGCTGGCGTTGGCCTCAGCCGCACAAAACCAGCATCCGCTCGCCCAGGGTCCAACTGGGATGAACAGGTTTGAGTTTAGCACCAAATACACGACGATTCCTGCCATCTACACACGGGACTGCAAACTCCTGCACTTATATCAGCAACAAAACCAACCCGGTGATCCTACTTCCCTTCTTTCCCCTCACAAAAGTGGGAGAAGAAGAACCTCTGCTGCGTTTCCAGAGGAGAGTTGTTGAAATCAAGGAAAACTCCAACGCAGCTACGCTGAGGTGTATCTCCTGGCCCTGCCTGCCGCGCTTCCCACCCGCACACCCAGCTATCAGCCTTTGCTCCTGAAGCCTAACGGGGGGTAACGCAGCGGGAACGTCAGCGCCAGCTGGAGCAGCTCCAGCACCGACACCCGCAGAGCTGATCGTGAGAAGCCACTCGTGAGACGGCGGCCGTAGGCTTTGCTGCACCAGTGACAAGACATAAAGCTCAAACACAACTCATAGGAAGAAGCTTTTATGCTTAGAACACTGGATAGCCTGCAGTTAGATGAAGGGTTTTAAAAAAAAAATAGTAAATGCTCCTTTAACAGTTTCATGAACCTGCAAAATAATTGCCAAATAAATCTGAACAACAGAAATTGCCTGATTTATACCTGCTGATGGGACATCCCAGCTGACACGGTGTCCAGGGAACTCTTTACAGCACCGGCCAAGCTCGTGCCCAGCTCCAAACGGTTCCTCAGTTGCACTCTGCTGGCAGCAGGAGTAACCGGTGCTTTGCTTCTCCTGCACTTAAATGTCAACCCATGAAAGTGTGACTTTGGCTCGAATTTGCTGTATCCCTCCTATTCTTGAAGCGAGACATTAATTTACAGCAACTCCCACGTATCAAAAATGCCACCCTAGCTCCGAGCAGAATGGAAGGGGAGGGGAGAGCACCCAGAGCAGGGCTGGAGCCCTCCCCGAAGCTGCTGTGACCTGCAGAACCTGCCCACAGGACCCAGTCCTACTGCATCAGCCACCTCAGAGACAAAGAGTAGTTAGAGAATAATCCCTGCAGGCATGTGGATGTGTCGGGGAGCATTAAATATGGTTCTATCTGGCGTGTAATTCTCTATTTTTGAAATACAAGAAGCAATTCCTGTACGTGCTTAGATCTTCAGTATGGCTGATTTTTTTTTAAAGGACTTTAGATAATTTGCTTAAAAATCTGTGTTTAATCATTCACTCGGCTCTGTTGATGCCTGAAGCTCTAATTTATTTTATCTTTACTTCCCTGAACATTAAAAAGTGTCCTACAAACGCGGTCAAAATGCCTAAAAGACCCCACCATGCCTTATGTTCTCTGCATTCAACAAGATTTTCTACACATACAGCTACAGACCCTCATGTAAGATAACACCATCAAGAACCTTTATCCAAGAAAAAAACTTCAGAGAATTTGGTACCTAACCCAGAACAACCAGCTCGAGCAGTATCTAATATTTCACTTCGAAGGGCAGAATTCCAGCTCTCCCTCCGCACCAGAAGATCCAGTCCCTTCACACAGAACCCCACTTGTCACTGGGACCCTAACGCGAGTTTTTCACCATGGTGATCTCTCTTTCTCTCCTAATAGCACACTCATATGTGAGTCACAAAGGTAAATTGCTGGTAGATCCATTGACTAAAGAAAAACAAACCTTTTACTACACCAGGTACCCAGACGAGGCGATAAGGACCACGCTAATGAGCATGTCTGAGGGCCATCCCAAATCCGTTACGCTTCAAAGTATACATACTTCTGCAAGTCAATACACAGCCTTTGTTTCATATAAAATCTATGGGTTTGGGGCATGATTTCCCAACCAATGTGTCCCTCCCCTCCTCACAGACCCCAGCGTCCGAACCTAGGGTAGGTACGCTCCTCACAAACCACAGAACTCTGCCAACAGGGATTTAGCGTAAAAAAACAACTGTGGAAAACAATTAAAAGAGAAGAATGGAACCGATAACGAACTGAGAAAGTATGAACAAGTTACAGGAGAACTAAGAGCGGTTTTTATCGCAATCTGAGGTTTTTTCCTAAATCAAGAACAGCAGCAGCATCGCGTGGTGTCGTAGGAAACGCTGAACAACATCCAGTGCAGTCAGCGCCAGCGAGAGGAGACCTTTTCTGTGCCCCACCTCGGTGAATACCACAACTGCTCTTAGAGAGGGTGCCGAGGTGCTAAACATCACTTACCAGTAAGAATGACTGAGAAGTTGGTACTCTTTTTACAGAGTAATTTGAAAAATAAATGGGAAAAAAAAAATCATTAAAAGATATCACCTGACTCACACGGGGTGTCTCCCAAAAGGCATTTTTCCTTTCACGTGGCCCCAGACGCTAAGACGGAGTTTGCACGCTTGCCAAAGCACAGGCTACGCAGGGCTGAGCCACTCCCACTTCTAGAAGCAAATACATCCAATTTTCTTACAAGTGTGTTCAGGATAAACAAATACTTTCAAAATAATTCACGTGGTTTTGCCAATTTGTACTTTTCTACAAGGGAAGAGGCCCAGAACGCCGGGGCTATCCGTGAGCAACACCAGCTAGCCAAAGCGGGCACAGCGGGTGGGCAGAGCGAGCCCTCGGGGTGACTCCTGTTCCCATTTACGGAGGTGCAATTCCCATGGTCTTTAGGGACCACGAGAGCTGTACCACCATAATTAGACAGAAAATGTTCTCTAAGGTGTTTACTGAATCAGAAAAAAGCTTAAATTAAGCCCTGACCTCTCTCTTACAAACCACCACCACACCAGGGGAAGGCTGACTTCACACGCTTAAAGTTAAGAGATTATCTTTCCTTTAGCAAGAGTTTCCACATGACATGACTGACATCTCCAGCAGAATTAATATAAATCTGGCATTTGATCAGCTTGTTTTTCACTTCCATCCTCGGGATTCTCAGACTGTTTTCAACGTGGACAGTTTGAACTCTAGAAAACCAAAGATCCTTTGGCAGGCTGAGCCATGTGATGTGCGCACGAACCTCCTGAGCTGAGCTACAGGGACAGCCTGGGGTGTCTACGCTATGAGAACACACCTGCTTCACGGTTTTGTGTACAACAGAGAAGGATCCACAAGTCCCACAACTGAAGAGTGATCCAGAATACGTACCAAGGTACCCAGACATTTTAACCCAGTACATGCACTAGAATGCATGGGATTTGAATAATTTCTTTTTAATATTTTAAAAAGTGCAGTTGACCTGAAATGGAAAAGAACTGTCTTTATGTTCGCTGTAAACTTGTCAAAAGGAATCTGCTCTTTAAAAACTGTGCTAAAATAGTCAATTTATACAACAGAGCACTAGATGAAGCTACCATAAATTCCTCTTCACCAATTATTACTCTATTGTGTCAGTTATAGTACTGCATATACGCAGAAGAAGCAGAACGGTGGTAGCTACTATTAGCGAGTACAACAAACCAAGTGAGTAACTTGAGTTCAATGTTTCCATGAAGTAGCAATAACATTTAAACCACAGGACAGTTAGAATTCAGTACTTTGAAGTGCATAAGAGTCACACTGTTGATCATCAGCAGTATGGAGAAAGGTTATTGTAAAGTCAGCAGTAATGGTCGGAAAGAACATGGCAACACGACAGAGTAAAGGTTATCCCACAGGGCAAGTCCGCAGCTCCTTCCGCAGCCGAGGGGGTCGCGGGCGTCGCACACAAGCGTAACCCTCGCCAGCAGTAACCATTTCAGTCTCCAGGCTTGGTACACACCAAACAAGGGTATTGCAGAGAAAACAGCCTCTTCCCTCCATCAGTAGTTCCAGAGTAACAGCCCACGTCCCAGACACCGCCAGGGTGTGGGAACGCGGGGGAGCAACACGCAGCCTCCTCGGTTGGGAAGTGCCACCGCTGCCAGGAGCAGGAATCCACTCGCCATTGTTCCAGTCTTCACAACCGCTGGAGACAAGAGTTCTGACGTTATCCCACACTGTAAACATCTGCTTCTTCCTCTTCTAAGCACATCCCGCGTCCAGGATTGCACAAAGTAATTCGTAAGGATTCTGTGAAACGCATCGTGTTCACAAAGTAGCTTTCCCTAAGTGGGCTTTGTTCTCCGTGTCTCCTACAGACCGTTGCTATTCCTGTGGCTGAGCGGTGGTTTTGAAAGCTCTACGACTGTTGAGCGAGATTTATTGAGAAACTTTGGAGCCCGACGCAGCAACCTCTGTGCCTCAGTAAAAGCTTCTGTCAGCTCTTTTTTCCACTGAACAAATTCTGGGTCACTCTGAAAGAGATACACAAGTAGTTTGGCACTTCATAGTAAACTGCCAATAGCGTCTTCTCTCTTAGACAGCACTTTAAGCAACTTATTTTAATTTTCCGAAGGAATGAGTAACTCTGGATACTGGAAACGTGCAGCCCTTTGCTTCTCCAGCACCCCGCCAAAGCCAGGCAGGGCGGCAGCAACCGCAGCTGGTCAAGACGTTTTGGGGACTTGTGTACTTCCTTCCTCGCAAACACGTTAGCTACCACGAACTAACTGCAGGGAGACACGAGCCAACACGGCCTCCAAAGCCCAGGGAGGTTGAGAAGTTTCAAAGTTTTTAGCTATTTATTAAACTGAACTCATTTTGGCCCAAATACCACTGAAATCCATGGCAGAAACTGGCACAGCTGCAGCTTTCCTGCATTCAAAATTCAAGCGTGATAAAAACTTCCCACTTTTGCTTAGGTTCAGCTTTGCTTCATTAAGTACCCTTAATTAATACACAATGGGAGGACTTGAAAAACTTTTCAATCGTTCTATCGTATGCAAAACAATCTGATTAACAGTCACGGAAAAACAAGCAGCTCACCTCACACTGTAGGACAAACTGTTTTCCTCCTTTAATTCGCAGCAAGATGCATTTCTTATCTTTAACTTGTGTTTCTTCAACAGACACTATTTGTTCCATCGTCAGCAGGTTTTGCTGTAGCATTTGGAAAAACAAAGCAGAGAGATGATTTGAGAAAAACTGTTGCCCATCAAGTAAAGCCAATATCTAATTTTTCTGGACTACCCACATAAATCAAGTTATGAACATCAACAGTCATCACACAAACGTTCCTTTATTTCTGAAGACTGGGTCATGAACTAAAGAGAGATGACAAGGTAAGAGGGATTTAGCAAGGAGCTTGGTTGCTTCAACAGAGACAACAAAATATAAGCTAAGAAAGCCAGCAATGACAGCACGAAATAAGAATCTACAAATAGGTGTGTCTACAAACAAAATATTCACTATTATCCCTCAAGAGATTGCATATAATTTTACATATTTTCCAAGTATTACCGCTGTTACCGAAAAAAAAAGGCAATCTTCCTATTTCATAGAGTTGAAAGGGAATAGTTGAGCACTATATACTTATAAAGTAGCAAACATACAGTCTATATCTGCAAACTGTTGTGTAAGAGTAGAACAATGTTTTGAAATTCCCAACCCTTACTTAAGTATACAAATGATCTGCCTAGCACATGGTCACAGCTGCACTAAACTAAAGTTACTATAGCATTTTCTGTGAATTAAAATGCTATAGCGTGTATGACCTTACCAGTTTACGTTTTTTTGTATAAATAGTCCAGAGGTCCTAAATGAAAAACAACACCATGAACTACCAAATTCCTTTAAAAACACAACAAAACAAAGCAAACAGGTTTCTCAAGTCAACTTTCTGTCTCCTCAGTGCGGCGTAGCTGCGCATTAACTACAGCGAGACTCAAGGTAAGTTACTCACATCCCTGGTCGTTTACTCTGACAAACCTCCGTGCCCACAGGAGGTACGCTGAGTACGAGCTCAGGTTTGCCTCAACATCCCCCTGCCCTGCACGCCCCTGGAAGCTGCTGCTCGCTGCAGTGACCCCACTTACCCGTGACTCCCCTTCCCCTCGCCATTCGAGCCGGTTTGGGAAGAGGTAAAAGTAACGCCGCTGCCACTGAGTCAGGAAGGGGTTCCCCAGTTTCAGCATGTATCCGTGCATAATACAGTCCTTCCCGAGCGCGTAATCTACAACAAGAGGACAGGTTAGCACGCAAAACGAGGCACTGCCTAAAAGCATCCTGCAAACGTGCTGTGCTGGGACAGGACACGGTCCTGAGCGCAGCGTGACTCAACGCCGGGCTTGTGACAGCGCGTCTGTGCACAGGCACCCGCAGAGCCAATTCTGCCTTAGTTACAAGAGCAGATGCGGCTGCAGGGGAGTAACCAAGAACTGAATTTGGTTCTTAAAAAAGTATCTTATTAACTATGAAAAGAATTGTATCTCGCTATCCAAAGTTCAGAGGTTGTGATGCAACACCCTCCCGCAAACAAGAGCGGTTTGCCATAGAGGATCTCCTGCTTTCCTCCCAGCTTCTTTGTCATGAAATCAAATCCCACATACACCGTAAACAAAAACGATGGAAGGCTGTACGTGATAATCTCTAAAAGAGAGTACAAAAGATTTTCCAAAACATTATGTCATCATACAGCACTTCAGAACATTAAGAAATGTCTTAAGAAAGACAATACTGACTAAATGAGTTCTAACAATTACGGGTGAATGACAGTAATATGAGAGTCTGGTGTGGAACTTCAAACACATGAATTACTATCTAGCAGCAAAAGGTGGAGAGAAGTGTATTTGACAGATTACCTTCCTCGTGGCCAAGCTGCTTATTTTTAGCCCTTTTTCTGGCCTCAATTTTATCTGTGTCTGCATTTACTGCATCATAAACAGTTTCTGCTACTTCTTGCTGCCAACGCTCCGATATTACCAGAGGGAAGTTCTTATATAACTCCTGGTCACTATCAAGCAACTTGCAAGAGAAAAACAACATAAAAACCCAACATTTTAATAACTTTTACTATTCTTATCCCCAATAGTTAATAGTTACCCACACAACAGTATTATTTTAAAAGATCTGTTGAACTCTAACCTTACCAGGACAAAAGAGGTGCAAACAAGAGCAAACACAGACACTGATTTAAGCAAAGATATTAATTTATACACAGAGAACTGGCCACCTGTTCAAAACTTGTTTGGTTTGATAGCTCTAAAAGCCTTACTTTGTTGCATAACCAGTGTTAACAAAATGTCTAATCGTGTTAAAAACTTTCTCAGCACAAAAATTCCATGAGAAAATGAAAAGATACCTTTTACACAACGATGCCTTCCATGCTTCCATGGCTTAATTTTACATTCTTAATAACCAGCCTTCAAAATGCAGCGGTGCATGCTGCAGACCTCAGTTTTCCTGTTTCTGTTCTCCCCTAATCCTTAACTACAGTACTTGAATTTAATTACACTGAAGGAAGGAAGTTAAAACCACTGGATCTTCAGGAAGGCCCAGAACAGATGCTCTCCTCCTTGTCAGAGATCCACAGCCACACCGCAGCAGGAAAATACCCGCTGAAGGCAGAGGACTGCTCTGCAATTCTGTGCACGTGGCTTACAAGGAGTAAGGGGGGAAAGCCATGGGCAGCCACTGCTGGCTTTCCAGTTTGTAATCTCGAAGAACACGTGTTCTTCCCGGTGCCACAGGGCACTCTGCAGTATAAATATAACCTGCAGGGGCAATGAGGAGAGCAAGGCACTCAAACCCAGCGTCCTCACGGGCAGAGACGGCTCCTGACACCCTCATGGAAGCTCCGACTGCAGCTGACTCAGAGGCACGAATTATTCAGTCCCTTCTAAAAGACTGTGACATCCCAGGGAAAGTGCAGAGCAAAGATGTACATGATACCCCTCGCTGAGTCATGACCAAGAATAAATTTACCTCACAGGCAGCCTGAACAACGATCACACTCCAGTGATCTGGCTATACCATTTACAGGCCTTGCTGAGAATACCTGATCCCCTCAATAAATAAAAACCTGGTTTCTCCTTGCAAAATGTTCCTCCAAATTAGGGCATTCCAGAATTGCAGGAAACTGGAATCCTGTTAGACTAACACTGGTGCTGAAGATGTGGAGTGTTCTGGGATAAAGGATGTCTTGGGTTCTCTGCATTTCTCTTTAAACACGTAAAATCTTTTCTGTGCCAACTTCTGTAACTGCAGCAGGTGACCCTGACAGACAAGTTCCTTTTGAAGTACTCCAGAGAGTACTGAACATGGTTTTTTTGCTTATAAAGTTTAGAGCAATTAGTTTCTCTCCTGACTCACTTCTGTAATAACAAGAATAAAGTTTGATCTATGGAAGAAATGTATGATAAAAATAACGGACAGGACAGACCCGAGACAAGCACTGATTCACCTATTGCCTCGGAGTACAGGGAGGCTTCAGAAGAGGGGAGGGACACGCAGGGTACGTCACGCCACCTCCACGCAAGTCAGAAATGGGCCAGCAGCTTTAACATCTCATTGTTTCCTTTATATCATTTTCATTAGATTTTGGATAGTTTCAGAACCTGGAAGTTTCTTTTATCCCTTCTCTACCTTATAAAGTCGCTACCATTAATATGCAGTTTGTCATCTGTAAGTTTTCCAACGCACCCTCTGCCCATGAGGTAATACTGTTAAAATAAGGTTTAGTTCAATTCATCCAAGCTCCCAGAAACAAATTACAATTTCTAAAACTACAAACATTCACTATTCTTGAAACTCTGCAGACTTCCCAGAAGCTGTCTGACCATTTGAAATATTTGCTTTATCATATAAAACCTTTGATAGGAAGGGCAGATGTCAGTCAATCTAAAAAATAAAACATAAGGACCTGGCAAGCAACATCAAACCAGCCAGCCCAGGCTACCTCTTTCACAACAGAATGGATTAAGTTTCCAAACTTGAAAGCAATTCCTTGCACATTCAGTAGCCCCAAGCAAAGGAATGGCACGCACACATGGAAAGTGAAGCACAGCACCCACAGTGCCATTCTCTACCTAGCATTTAACACTGAATACCTTAATGCCTTTAGTGTCCTCTTCATCAAATGACCCAATATCAAAAGCATCTGCTGCATTTACTTCTCCCCGAGGAGGAATCAAGGGTGGAGCATACTAGAAATTAAAAGCAGCATAATTAAAGACAAATTAATGGACATTATTTAAATCCATTCTGTAGATATATACGGCCTTTTATTTTTTGCACAAATTACACATGACTGTGCAAAAGTATGTCCTTTGAAATTAAACTTCAGTGCAAAGAAGTTCTCCACTGCGTTAACAAATGGTCCTTCAAAAATTTGGGGAAAAACTTCCTACAGTTCAGAGACAGCTAAGCAGAAGCAGCCATGCAGTCATTTGACCCTGAAAAAGTAATAATTCAGTACTACCAATCAGGACGACTTGTAATAATGAACATACAGCAGTTTTCCTCAACAATCCTCCACGTATTCATGCAAGTGAGTACATGAGCTGGGGACTGGAGCCCTGAAGTTTTCCATCCACTACCTGTTTAGGTTTATTTTCTTTTATTGCTTTACCAAGCAAGCTTACCAAGCTAAGGTCACTATCGTAATCCTTTACCTTTTGTAAATAGACTTGCTGCCAATCAATGCCTTTGAAGAAAAGATGTTCCTTTACTTCTTGTGCACTGCAAAATAAAAGTAACTGACATCAACAAAATGAAAGGGATTTTCAAATGTATTTGAGAAACAGAAAGCCTTCAAAGGTCACATTTCTATCACTTGAAAACATCAGTAAAATGCTCTTTTTTCCAGGGAAAAAGAGTAACAACAACAGAAGAGATGATTTTAATGTGGAAACTCTGCAAACAGTACTGTAGGTCTCCAAGCCCTCACTCCTGTTTTGCTATGGCATTCCATCATTTCAAACAACAAACTATACTTGTCACATCCCATACACTACTTCTAAATAACAAGCTTTCTCCACTCCATTTGATATTATACATAATTTATAGCAAAATAAGCAACTACTCTTGATAGGCCCGAGGGTGAAAAGCCATCTCAGGTCCTTATCACCGAGGTCTCCAGGAGAAGAAACCCTCTGAGTGTCTCACTGCAGTAGGAGCCAGCCCCAGTCTCAGGTGTGACTATCAGTTAACAGGTATCACCCATCACCAAGGGTTTCTCAACAGTTATTCTCTCCTCTCATAGCTTTCTCTCCTGGTCTCACACGAGGCACACACTGGCTTTTTAAAGAGGTGATAACAACAATTTCAGTTAACAGCCATAAGCAAGGTAAGCTTGGTAGGAGCAAATAATGTTCTGTAGTCAATAAACAAAAAAAAAAATGACCTTTTCCTTCGAATCATGACATGAAACAGGTATCTCTGGAAATAGAGACAACCCAAAATGAAGCAAGTATTCACAGCTTTCTGTGCTTGGTGGGTTGGGGTTTTATGTGTAATATGCTCATATTATTACAGCTACAATATAAGCAATGACTTTTAGCTATCACTATGGCTGAATTAAGCAGTATGACTTCATGCCCAAACGGATCAGGCAAAAACATAAAAACAACACAGGGATGAACAGTACGACCACCATCCAATGTAAGCATGACTGCAGAGAACGTGGGGGAAGTCTGCAATGACAGAAATGGTCCAAAAATTTGCCCAAACCAAAGGAAGCTGAACTGTAATTCCATGCAACAGCACTTCATAACGTTCTCTTTCCAAAAATTACAATCATCACAACAGGAAGCAGATTTTTACTTGAAATGAATTAATTCATTTACAGAGTAGTGGAAATTTTTAAAGGCAGTGCTCCAAGGAGAAGACAACACCTACCTTCTTCCTTGGCATCCCAGTCTCTTGCTAACATCCCGTTGCAGGAGCCCTTCCAAAAGGGACTTCAATTCAGGAGAAAAAGATTCTGGTAGCTCCACATTCTGTGAAAAAAAGAAATACAAAAAGAGACATTTAATTACAGAGGTAGTGTGATCTGCTCTCCCCACACAGGAGAGCAGCTTTTCTTTGACAGTGTTTGTAAACAACTCTGTCACATGTAAATACAGCTTTTTCAGAACACAGGCTGTGTAGTTCCAGTTGTTAGAGGAAATGGGACTTTACTAAACAAGAGGAATGGAACTGCAACTGTCCCCAGGCTCCTTACCACGGTGAGCGTCATCCTGTCGATCTCGTGCTTATCTTTGGTTTTGTGCTGCCTGAAAGGACTGTGGCTGTAGAAATAAGAAAATGCACTAATAAGTGTAAAGCCATAACATATCAGGCTATTTCAGCTGTGGCAACCCCAGGAAAGAGTGTAGCATCCTTTTAGCCCCATTCTTCCACCTCATCAACCCTGTCCTGCAGAACAGTAAAACAAGTAGTAAAACATACTTGATGATATCTGCTAAATTATCTTTATCCCTACTAACAATACTAACAATTGCCAAGAGAAGAGCAAATTGCCTATCAGTAGAAGTCAAAGGGGTGGATAGAGCACCTGCCCTCCTGCCTGCCCCACATGTGTACCTACTAAGGGCAGCAGGGCTTGTGTTTTGTTTGTTTTGGAAGCAAAAAAACCCTGGTTTAGTCTCACGTGCAGACGTGGTCTCAGTTGCAGAGATGGAGTAAGACATTATTTTAGAGAGTACGTAAGATGTTACATGAATATTAGTATTTCAAGGGACAGACAATGACAAGGCCCAGGCTAAATTAAATAAAAAAAAGAAGCCCACGGGACATGAAAGGCCACTCACCCTCTCAGAAGCTTGAAAAGCATGCAGCCTAAGGAGAACCAGTCTGCGCTGCTGTCGTATGCTGTTCCCTTCTGGAGCACCTCGGGAGCCATGTATCCGTGCGTACCTCTGGGGAGCGGAAAGGGACAAAGTCCTGATTACAACCAAAAGTATCATTGCAAAAAAAAAAAAAACACCACGAAAAATTCAGTGTTTTCTCAATAAGATAGCCTAATTTAAAGAGAATTAATTTTAAACATGACTTTGTTTTGCTTTTTCTTTAGCCATACATACATACACGTTTTCTGTTTGTATATAACTACTGAGGAAATACCTTAAAGCATAAACAACAGAAATGATCAGGCAAACTGAAGTGGCTACAGTGAGATTTAGCAGAATCAGTACAGGGGTCAGCAGGCAGCCTTCTGTCTAAGCGTGGAACACAAAAGAGAGGTGGAAAAGTTCTGTGCCCTGTCCAGTTGGTTTCCAGGGAAGACAGACAGCAGGACACAGTCACTGTGAGGCTGACACCTGCTCTTACCCACGAGCCCAGGGATAGGGCAAGCACAAGCCTGCTCTGCTCGCCCCATGTTTCACGTGTCTCCTTCCAGCCAACGCCTGTGTGCTGCCTTTGACACCTCCTCCAGCAGCCCTCACTGGCCACCGCCACAACGCACTCACCATGTACTGCCTTTACCCCTGATGTAAATGGAACGTGTGAACTTTTTGAAGAAGCTACTCAATTGCAAATGTTTTAAGGTATGACAGGATGAAGCTTTCCTTTTTGCATAAATTCTGATACTAAACTGGGGCAATGAGGACCTAAGAATAAAACGTGCCAGATAAGATGTGGAATCTACACATAACCCAAAAAATTCAGATCCCAGTTATGACCTGATGCCAAGAGGCAGAAAGGAACACAATTTGCCTCCAGTTCTACAAAGATCCAGAAAGACAAAGACACAATAAATCCCGGTTTTTAGTCAGTTTCAGAATATTCAATTATCCATTTAGGACAATTAAATTGATCTGGTACTTTAACTCAGTCGGGTTCTTATCTTCTCTGAACAGTGAATCATCTCGAAATAATGTGTCATCTTCCAGCCATGCCTACACATCAGCTGCTACAACTGCGCAGGAAAACAGAAAGAGGAGACTCAAAAACCTTATCAGAGCATCCAGCTTAGCAAGCCTGTGCCACCCAAGTGTTATTTTTTTCCTTTAGGCAAAGCTGAATTATAAAGACACATAAAGGACTTATTTGGTAATAATTGTACATGCAGCAAAGCTCCCATACATAGTACTTACACACTAGCATGGGGCTTCTTTTTGGAAAAATCACAAGCCAGCCCAAGGTCTGATATCCTCACGTGCCCGTGTTCATCCAGCAAGATATTTGCAGGCTAGAAATGAATAGACACAGAAAGGTCACTGCTTGGTATTTTTCAGTTGACAGAACTACAAATTCTCGGGACACAGTAATTCCCAAACACCAATACCCTCTGGTAGTTGGTAATTGCCTTTTTTTTCCTTTTTAACATCAATATAACAGACACTTTCTAGATAAAATCTACACTCTAACGGAGCACTGCCATCAACTCCAGAGAGGTTATGAAATCCGTTTTGGCCTGAAGCCCACATGGCTTTTGGTTCTTCCACAGAAGGGTCTGCGTGTGGCTCTTACACCCTTCACTTGCAATCTACACTCCGCGCTCTCTGTGCAGGTTCTTTCCCCACTTTTGTTGACCCCTGGCTCATGGACATCTCTTGGAGCAGTCCTCAACTGCCCAGTCCTCAGCGAAACACCCCCAAGCAGCTGTCCTCCTATCAGTCTCCCATCGCACACACTCCTCTCCCAGGGCTCTCAGAAATAACAGCACACTCTAAATCAATAGCATCATTAAGATGGTGAGATGAGCAACACCACACAGGATTTATTCTGACCCCAAGGAAGCATCTCCCAAGCTGGCTAAACTACATACCAGCAGAGATTAGAACTATGTTGAAAAACTATTAGAAAAATCAGCCAAAGATAAACAAATTATCAGTATTCTTCCCAAGAAAAGGTTTCAGATCAGATACTCCATTTAACTTATCAGCATCTCTGGACTGTTTGCTGCTGTCTAACAACCACCCGTGTGAATGCAGTGACCACGTTGACCATTACCTTTAGGTCTCTGTACACAACAAAGCGATTGTGCATGTGTTCTAAACCCAGGATGATTTCAGTAGCATAAAACCTCATTTCTTTTTCAGAAAACACTCCGTGCTGGGAGAGGTGGTAGTGCAAATCTCCTCCTAAGATCAGAAGAATTGAGATGCCATTAAAAGAACAGTAAAATCTTGCCTCACAAGCAAACAGCATCATGTAGAAGGGGAACAGCACAGCACTTACAGGCTCTTACAACCTGTGGAGCATACAGGAACCCAAACCTACACTCTGCAAGTACACATGGCGTCAAAATACCTGAGAAAGTTAAATAAATTTGATCCAATCTGAAACTCCATTTTAAAAATACATTTACTTCATACACATTTGCATTCAGTGACTAATCCAGCAACTGTGTCTTAATGCAAAGCATTTCCACAGAGAGTAAAATGCAGACACATACATAGGTTTCTAGAGAACTGAATAAATTAGCATATAGAACAGCCCAGGCTGGAAGGGACCTCAAAAGGCCATCTGGGCCAAAATATTCAAATATTCATGCTGGGGATGTTTTCACACTTTCCTAATCAAAGAGCGGGCACAACACAACGTCACCCTGTGAGCTAATCCACACCATCAACCCATCACATTGCGACTATTCCTAGAAAACTGTTTCTGATCAACCACAGATTTATCTGTAGTTGATCAAGCTACTAAATCTGATCAAGCTACAGATTTAAAATAATGAACCAGCTACTTGAATCTGACCTACAGTTTCGATTTTAATGAGACTCTTCACTTGCAAAACACCAGAGCCAGTCTCTGTTACTCACAGGACATGAGCTCTCTTTCTCCATTAGATTTCCAGCTTTGCAAGACGTGCAGACGTGCTCCAACACCTCTAGGTGCTTCCCGCAGGAGCAGCAGCAGGGTTTGAGTCTAAGTCCCCCAAGTGCTGAGCACCCTGGGCAAATAAGGGCACTGCAGCATCTTCTCTCTCTTTCCTCTGCCAATTTCTCTCTGTGTGCTCTCACAAGAGTTATGCTAAGGCTTCCAGGTATCACTTCTTTCCTTTGAGGAATGCTTCCCCCATCTGTTTTCTTTGCAGAGCTCTTCACAGTAGCCCTTTTATTTTTATTCTGAAAGCTGTGTCCCTGATCTCCTCATACATTTCTCCACATGACTGGCATTTCCTTAAGCTTCTAGCCTAGCAGGCCCTTTGATAACTTTATTTCAATATGTTAATAAGGTATCAGAGATTTTTCAGTCTGTTCTATACATTCCCTGCTTTAGATCAATTTACCCCTCCTGCTCACGGGCCGATGCTTCACACCTCAGATTATTTTTCCCTCATTCTCCTGATGATCTCAGCAAGTCCTGCCAATATTTCTGTGACACTATCACCATCTGCATGAGCCTTGCTTACCATTCATCAGGTCCAGAATGAAACAGAGTTTGTCAGGGGTGTGGAAGGCATAGGTCATGCACACTATAAAAGGACAGTCCTGGAAGGAAAGGAGCAAAGAGTTCATCCCGGGCAAAAAGCAAAGTGCTACTTAGAGAAGCTAAATATAGACATTATTTTTCCTATGATATTTGCTAATATTCATGATAATTTTCTAAAGCAATTTGTGCACTAATCTACACACTCTGATGTTTCACTTACAGTTTAGAGATCTTAGACTTTGCTATCTCATTTCAACACAAAAATTTAAAAAGCTATGACGAGCTGCTAATTAACAGGAGGTGGCTGTTACCTCATCATCCCCTTCTCCAAGGCCGTATGAAACCAGGGCTGTTCTAGCCTACAACACAGAGTTAAGGAACGGCTGTGCTGCCAAACAGACCGGACTGCACCGTGACACCGACCCCGAGGCCGACAGGACGAGGAGCTGACACGAGCTTAACTGCTGAGGAGCCAGGACACCAGCAGGGAGCACGACTGGGACCCAGCGTGACTTAAACAACGCGTTAATCACCGCAGCACTGATAGTGAAAGCGCTGGGAATCTCCAACAGGAACCCCTTTCCTTCCCAGGCTGGAAGCAGCAGAATGTGGCGGCCTTGGGCGGAGCGGGGGCCACGGGACCGGCGCGGGGCCGAGCAGGAAAGGGAGGGACTGGTGACACCGTCCTCACCCGCCGGGACACCTCAGGGCGGTTCATCCTTCCACAAAACCACGTACGGTTGAAGTATAAACCTTTATACACTCGACTGCAGGCCCCAACGACTCCCACCCGCTTGGGCTGATCCTGCAGTGACGCTCAAACCTACCCCTGGTTTGTTGTTCACTGTGCAAACAGTAACCCCAAAGCAGAAATGCAGGCACGCGCCTGGAACTCCCTGCAGAAGCCTAATTATGAAAAATGCCTAATTGCTAAATGGTCCTAGAAATAAGGAGACTACAGTCAAGGCAGCACGGTGTCTACCAAAAATACCACCCCTTGTTATAAACTCCGTATTGCTCTAACTGCGGACTATCGTAGCTACCACCTAACTTGAGAACAAAAGCTTTAGTAGAATTATTAACTGAATTTTCTGAATCGAATGGATAATTCAGAAGTGTCCCCAAGCAGGCCTCCTAAAACCTTAGAGCAACCCAATTACCCAGAAGGATTTAGGGTTAGAATTTAAACACCATACACAGAAAAATAGAAGGGTGTTTCCATACCAGAACACAGTATGCCTGTATTTTTATGGCTCTCATTTTTTTAAAAGAAAAAAAATCTGCAAGTGTAGATGTGATGCATAACTCATTTTTGTGTAAGCCTTCCCAATTTAATCACTACCCTCTCACTGTTTAACAGAGAGAAGAAATTGTAGGAGTTATGTTTTTCTGACACTAAAAGCACTGCAAAAGGGTATTTTCCAGCACAAAAATTAAAAAAAAAAAACAACTAGAGGTTTTTTTTAATGAAACATAAGCAATCAAGCAAATTTCCCATTAGAGTAACACTGTTGCAGTCAAGCTTCTGCTGTGAAAAAAATAAGCAACAGTATGACAATAACATGTGAATTAAGAATAGTTTGGATACAGTTCCTTACATTCAAGCAACCCTGCATTAAGTCCAAAAGATTGTAGAAGACAAAAATTAGAATATAAAAAATTGTAGGAATGTAATATTTTAAAGACATGAGCACACTAACAACTAGTTTAGAAGGAAACCTTCGATTGTGACTCTTTCCCTAACGCAAGCACTCGCCATCAGAAATGGCAGCAGAGGTGGCACCACGCTCGGGCACCTTGTATTTATCATCCCTTGGAGGGAATCCTGAATCCCGTCATTAGTCAGATTATCTGAAAAAGCACTGAACAAGACAGATTAACTGCCCAGTTTTTTCAGAATGAGAGAACTAGAAGCCAAGGCAGAGCCACAGCCCTGCCACGGCCTTGGGAATGCCACGGGCTCGCCACGGACTGTCGGAGCAACCACCAACCAGGAACAGATTTACTGAACACCCACTGCCTTCCACAAACAGCACCTGTGGGCACACAGTTTTTATAGAGCCCATCAGCAGCGATGGTCTCGGTGATTTCAATGTTCCAGTTTTTGAACGTTAGGCAAATATTGGGTATTACAGTAAATAAATATTGTTTTTTCTTTTAACAGAAAGTAAAAGATTTTCCCTACTGTGCTGTCTTCTCCATTTCACAATGCACTTCCAGCCTCCAGAGTGAACATCTCTATGGGAGGGGAAGACAGAGCCTGTATCTTGCAGAAGAGGAAACACAAACCTCAGCAACAGCTTGTCCACGTTACACCCGGAGTCGGTGACAAAGCGGATACACCAACGGGGCACCCGGGTGAGGCAGAGCCCACGCTCCGTGTCACCACACCAACCCAAGCAGATCCCTGCGCTCTGCAGGGGTGTCTGTACTGCTGAGCTGGGCTGATGGCCACGAGAAGCTATTCTCACAACGCAGCCACGATGTACTCAAACCTGGGAGCTCCCTATTCAAGGAGTAGTTGTGAATGCCAAAATTTCAGGCGGATTAACAGAAATGATTGCACAAACGTATGTGTAATCCACACAGCTGTTATTATGTACTTTGCAGAGACATCTGGATTCCCAGTTAAATGACTAATTGTGCTACGATGAACTTCCCAGTCCCATTTTGATCCGGGCAGCACACAAATCCTGTCACCGGGGAAGGCACGCGCCATTCAAACCTCACAGCTTATATTCAGGAGCGACATGAATCACCTCATTCCACCATTTCCAAACCTACTTAATTCCGCACGTTCAAACGCTCCAGCACCTCTCGCACCAGCAGGTGTAGCCACCCTGAATGAGGAGCGTTTGGCACAAAATCCCTCTTTTCAACCTCTCTTTCAGATTTCTGAGAATCCAAAGCAGTTACACGCTAATGAGCCGATAACCCTTAACAAAAACCCAAATGGTTTGTCCTGCTTTTCTGTGGCTAAATGACGAGCTGTGCGCTGTCATGTAAGAGAACTACCTCCACCATTAGCAGCCTTGTGAACAATTTTCTTTTTGAATCGCTTGACATGAAAATTCACATTCAGCACTGGAGCAACAGAATCACAAATTGAAGTTAATAGGACAATTATTGCTAATTTGCCTCGATTTCTTGTCTAGTCTCCGCTACAGAACTTCACCCCACTGGCTCTCAAGACTTCTGATGCTTCTGGACAAGCCACAACTTAGCTCTGGTGAAAACAGTTAACTTGAGTAGAAAGTCTAACCATTAAATCCCCAGTGTTAATTTCACAGATAAAAGAACAAAGAAACACTTTCCAGTCCTTCCTCTATCTTTACGTTCGAGCCCAACGTGAATGTGATTCTGTGTTAAAGGAAATTCCCCGACTTTTCTCTTTGGCCCGTGCCCGCCCTTCGCCAGGGGAAGGCTGAGGCCGGGGAGGAGTTTCCAACGAAAGGCACAAAAAGGAACATCTCATCCTTCCTCGGGGCTTTGCAATGAGAAAGAAGTTCAACCATATGATGACACCTTGATGTGCAGCCTCCCTAGTTTCTGGGTTAGGATTTGCCTTACCAGGGTATTTCTAACAGCAGAGGAAAATGATCTGATGGGGAGCAAGGAAAGGCCAAGAGCTCATCTTCTGGGGACAAAACTGCCATCAGCAATTCCCGTTCTGTCAGTCTGCACGAGAGAGCCCTCACACGCCGATGGCGAGGCTGGGAGGCACCGAGCGCTGTCTGATTCACAACGTCTTCCTTTGACAATAAAAGGGCGCTGTTTAGCAATTATAATTCTGCATTTATAGGTAAGCCCTGAGAAACACATCTCCGCTTTTTACGTTTGCAGAAGACAAGGGCCACCTCGGCACGGGCAGCTCTCCTGCAGCTGCGTCTACAAGCAACGCAGTGCGAAGCCCCCGATGATCCGCGGGTGGGAGACAGCCCACCTTGGAGCCCCATCAGACTGAGGGGTTCCCTGAACAGAAGACAGCAAGGATGCCGCCGTGCACTTAAAGGACATATGGAAGCTAACTGCAGCACAAGTGAGATCACAGAATCAGTGAGGTTGGAAGAGCCCTCTGGGATCATCGAGTCCAACCATTGCCCTGACACCACCATGGCAACTAGACCAGGGCACTAAGTGCCATGTCCAGGCTTTTCTTAAACCCCTCCAGAGATGGTGACTCCACCACCTCCCTGGGCAGCCCCTTCCAGCGTCTAATGACCCTTGCTGAGAAGAAATGCTTCCTAATGTCCAATGTTTAACCTCAGCAGGCTCTGGCACTCCAACGCCTGCTCTGACGGTGTCTGACCGCAATGTCCTGCAGCCACTGCCCAACTCTTCAGCAGGCAACCAGACACGGTCTGGTGGAACCAGCGCATTAGCGATACTTCTAATTTTAAATAGACTTGTGTGCTAGATGGGCAGACCTACTCGGTACGCCTTGATAGGTACTCAGCTGAAGTACATAAAAAATAAAATGGAAAAATTGGATAATCTGCTACCAGAGCTACAGGAAGGGGAGGACAGGAACAGGCAACTGAAGTTCTCTGAAATAGCACCGTATTCTATGAAAGTACTACGTAACTACAGCAGAAAAGGAAATTTTTTTACAAGACAGAATAATGTTTTGGAAAAGTTTCAAATACAAATACTTTAAAAAGGAATATTTTAAAAATCAGAAGGAGCAGGGAGGGGAGGGGGGGAGAATGAATTACCTCAGAAATAGGAACCTCCTTGAGCCTCTTTAGCTGAGATGCTCATTTCTGTAAGCACCCAAACTGAAAAGCAAGCTTGCTTTTCCATTCTTCTTCCAGACACATTACTAGAATCAGGGGGAAGATTCCAGGGGGTTTTAACTTTTGCACGTCACACAACTGAATTGATGGAATATGTATTATACAAAAAAGCTGTTATATTACACGCAAAAAAAAAAAAGAATAACAAATCAATGATACTTACTCCCGTACTGACAAGAGACAGCATAATTCTTTCATTTAAGGCTAATGTTTCTCCTTGCTTCATCTTGATTCTCTTCTTATCTAAACATTTCATTGCATACCTGAAAATATTAACCGTTCAGAAAGAGCACCAGAAAACATTCCCTCCTGTACTCAGCATTGTTCACTAGCAGTTATGCCATGCGTATTTACAGCATCCTGTAAGCAAGCTCTTGAAAGACTTAAAGCTGGTACTAAAAACATTATTACATGACTGAGCAAGAAAATCTCCAAAATCTCACAGAATTACAACATTTTCAACAGAAGCCTCCTAACAGAGAAATGTGCTTTAACAAATAATTCTGTCCCCACAGTGATACAGGAATTACGTATCATACGTCCATTTTTCAATATCTACAAGCAAGGATTTGCAGTATGAATTAAATAACAGAGACCCTATTACGGTTCCATTTAATTCTAACAGTGTCAGCTCTACCAGGAAAGTAATATCTTGAACACATGCTGAGGTTTTCTTTTTTTAAGTTTTCTTTCTACTCAAAGGTAGATTAGATATACACAAGAAAGCTTTTTTAGTCTTCTACCATCTGTATTACACAAATTAATAAAATTCTGCTCAAAGAAGAATGTTACCCTAACGACCATCAACCAGGAGTAGGATATAATACAGGCTGTGGGTATTTTTTCAAGACGTTGTGAGCCTACGACTAGGGAACAGCTGAGGAGGACACGTGTGTTCCTCCATACAAGATTTCTAGACATGGGCAGCCAGGGATTTTTAGGCCACTCTTTTTAAAATATGCTCAGGAAAACACCACTGCGTTGATGCTCATCAACTGCCTACGCTGTGCCAGCTCTGTACAGACTCGGGGCCTCGGATCACCTTCGCTCTGCGCTCCCTAAAACAGCCACGTCACTCCTGGCCATGCGTGTGTTGGGAGTGGGGGAAGAGAGAGCGTGAACATGCTGGAATTTTAAGTTTCCAAAACAAGGAATATATTCACAGCACGTGCTCCTGCTGAGGAGTCTGTAAACGATGACTATAAATAATGTTTCACACACTACCCTTTATTTATGCTTTGACATTGGCTGGGGCTGTTGAAGGCTGATGGAAATCAAGTCTCTCATTCTTGGATCGAGTTGCGTGCTCAAAAAGCACCGCTGTCCCTCCCGCTTTGGACTGCTTTCTGCATCGTGCTTCTGGCCCCTACTTAGACGTCCTTGAAGGAGGTGATGTGAGAGAAGCCTCAGGTGTATCTTGGTGGGTTAGTGAAACACCGATGGCGTTTACCTTAGAGGGGTGGCTTCCCAAGCTCCTTGCAGGCAGTAAGTGCAGCAGAGGCAGCCATCTAGAGTGGACGGGATCTGGATTAGGGATGGGTAAACAGGTTTGGATTAAGAAAGAACTAAACCAAACCTCTACCCAGAAACTGAACCTAATCTAAAGTTTTGCTTCCGATTTGAGAAAGGTTGGTTCTCCCATGTTTCACTGCCCTTTACTCTATTTATATCTGATAAAAGCTGTCCTTTGCTTCCCTTGCTAGTCCCAAGGTCTATCCAGCTCCTGCCAGAGCAAAACTCAGACATGAAAATCACTGGGAATCTGAGAACTACCTTGTCAGGGTGGACACCTGCTTAGTGTGGCTCAAGCTAAACAAAGTGTTTATTTTTGTACATGGACAAATTATTGAATTGTACATGGACAAAAAAGTACGAAAGCAAGAATAAAGACAGTATTGTTAGTAACAGTATTAATACTTGAGGTCACTGCAAAAATACTGAGCAGGACAGCACCATTAAGATGTCTTCCACTCGTTAATAGCTCAGCAGTTTATGATTATCAAGGATGGCAAGCACACACAACTGCCAGTGAAGCCAGCTGTAACCGCAGAGACTCGGCACTTCCAACATGCCACGCTTACTTAGAAGAGAAACGTTTAAGGATGGTCCCTGGACTAAAATTGTTAGGAGAAAAGCAAGATGAAAGGGGAGGGCTGGAGTGTAAATAAATAAATAAATAGATAAGATATTGAGAACCATTTTTTAAATCAATGCCCAGATGTTCAAAACAGGACATAATGGGATAATTATGCCTAGAGATTGAAATCTGTTGATTAGGAGAAGTGTGTGAATGGTAAGACCAGAAAAAGAAAAAAACCACACAGGCTGATCTTGGAGCTCCCACCGAGAGCTCTGTTACACAGAATTTCAACACTGGAACTATATTCTTCCAAACATAAGCAAGGATCACTGCTTTCACCAGTGAAACGTGCTCATCGGGGTAGAAACCTATGCAATTTCACAAATCTGGAATATCATATCCAGAGTCTGCCCAGGCACAACCCTACAGACTGAACAGCACTGAGGGCATGTTCCTATGTCATCCTATGCCATCCTCCAACCCTACGTGAGCACCAGCTACGTGATGCGCGTTGTTGTGAGACGAGCAACCTTTGGCAGATGAGAGGTAACACCTCACACAGGCACCACGGCTTCCAGAAATCAGAGCCTCTTGGGATGAAATTTAATTACAAAGAGCTATACAGTAATGTGACGCTGTTTTTGTAAGAACTGCCTGGAAGGATTGCCTTACTAGTTCAGAGTTTACAATTACCTTTAAAATAATGTGTATATACTCACATTTTTCCAGTGTCTGCTTTTCTGCAACCATACACTTCACCAAATCCCCCTCTTCCTATTATTCTATGTACACTAAAATCATTCATGGTCAGCTGTAAATGCAAAAAAACCAAAACAAAACCAGACTTCATTTTTCAGCATTTGAAAACTTACTGTAAAAACATCTAAATAATCTATTAATGTGTTAAGATACTTAACTACTGTAATTCATACAGCATTTATTGTTTTGGAAGAAGGAACCCCTTATGGTTTGTATTTCAATGTACTCGCAAGTGCTACAGTCTGAGTACAAACAAGAGGAATGAGACTGTTGTTGCCAAAGTAACATTCACCCTACTCCTCAATGAGGCCTTTTCAGCAGCAGCATTCAAAACGGAACATTTCCTTCCCTGTATCACCCGTTGACAAGATAAATATACTTTAAGTACTTACATGAATATTAAGTTCTACGTTCTTCCATTGACAAAATCTAGTAAACTTGTCACTGTAGGAAAAAAAAGTTTAAAAGTTGTCTGAGATGACTGCGTAAAGCGTCAGAGGAAATGTCAAGACTGATGTTTAAAATAAAGCCTGCACTAGGGCGTGTTGTGATATGACAGCCCTCCCTGAAACAATTGTAATCCTGCCCCACCAACCAAAACAATTACTAGGCAGTGCAAGCTTAATATTTTACATCCTTGTAAGAGAAAGATGCCAGATAACCTTACCCCTCTCACTGTAAAGGCTCAGTATGTCCTCACACCTCTCTTTCTGATGTTTTTTAATTTTTGAAAACAACTAAGTTTGGTACTAACAAACATTTAAATTACATAAAGATAATTTTAAGGAAACAGAGGCAGCTCGATTTATGTTAATGAACCTCTGTATACTCATTTTAAATGTTCTAAACTCATTTTATCTTAAAATAGGAAAAACATCAACAATAGCACAAGCTATCACCAAAGAATTTCTCAGTTCTACATAAATAAGGCTGCTCAGCTGACCGCGGTCTACGCCTCTTGTTCTTCACTAGACCCTTTTCTGCTCCATTGCAAGGTGTCCAGATACAAACCAGAACGACCAGGTCTTTCAGTCACCCACAAGAGATGGTGACTCAGGAGGACATCCCACAAGAACACAGTTCTGCCTTTTTAAACCTTTAAGATCCAGCTGCAACCTATTACTGCTGCTACACAGAGCAACAGGAAAATCCATCATCCTTACAGGTTTACACTCATACACCTTGACACTAACCATGATACACAACAAAGCAGAAGCTTGTTGATAATACAGTATTAATTAAGTTTACTAAACATTTTTAGCCTTAATTTACAGCAATACCTAAGGGACGTGGCTTCCTGCTACATGAGGTAGGAAGTTTGGATAATACGTCATGTTCATACCTTTCCATGAATTTTTGAAATATTTTTCCTCTGAGACTATCACAAATTTCTTCTATATATGGCTAAAAAGGGGTAAGAAACACAGTCAGTATTTAGGCATACAACCAACTGATTATGCAATATTACCCACTACATATAACTCACATTGGCCCCATATAACTGCAGCATTTACAAGTTTCCCTTGAAGGAGGCTCAAAGGAGCATTTAAGCTTCATTTAGCTTTTGGGATCTGAGCAGGTGCCCTGAAGCCAAACAGAAAATACTTTCATGAGCTAGAAACCTTAAGTGTTTCCCTTGGGGGGGCTGTACGAAACCTATTCCCCTTCTCATTTCTTTGTTTTCTGAAGTAAATAACAACACAAGATGTATAATTTCATAAACAAGACAGGATACCATTTATTTTTATATTCAAGGGGGGATATGCAAATCCCATACTTTAACAATCCAGAATTTTAGAAAGCTTAAAAAAAGCACCACGATTTTAATGGTGCAGAAGCTCCTGTTTGGAAAGGTAACTTTTGACTGGATTTTGTCTTGTGGAGAGACAGAAAAACATGTGAGATGGTACAAACGCTTAATTCCACACCATCATCAACTACGAATTAATATATCTTAAAATTAAAGAAAAAGGAAAAATGTTTTCGAAGATTAAGGTCATTTCTCCACCACACAATCTGGTTTATCCTGACAGGATGTGTATCTTCCCAAAGTACAGTGACTTACTCTACATCATTTAATGGCTTAAAATTACATAAATTCAAAAAACTATTGTGTTCATACACCAAGGTATAGTTTCCTTTCATGAATGTGCTTAAAAATATTACAGATAAGAATAGCAATTTATAATTTTTATTTGACTTAGAAAAGCATTCTATTGTTACTATTACAGTGAAGAATATTTACCAGTACCATTTCATTCTGTCTCCTTAAATAATATGTACAAAGCCACTTACTGTCAAATAAATGAAGAAAACTTGAACATTCAGGCTGTCTTAACCTCACCTGAAAAAGGCTGGCTGGCACTTGCTTCTTGGCTAAATGTGTTTGTACATGGTCTACAGCTTGTTTTGAGAAAGGCTTTTGAAAAAAGAAAAAGAAAGATTTCAAAATGTGAGAAGTTTCATTGAAGGTCTACAGCACTATTGTCCTTTTAACCATATGAAAAACACACAGAGCTGAGAATGAACGTGGTACAGCTTCCCTGAGTGCATCACTGAAACACGCAGGATGAGGCAGTAAAACAATTATCCTAAAGCAGGATGGCAGGAGAGGGGAAGGTGAGGAGGGGAAAGGTGCAGATAAAAGGGCTGGATGGTGCTGCTTTAACAAATTAATGAAAAATCCCATATACAGGGACAGCTCCAGAGGCAGAAGGAGACAGGGACTTTTTACCACAACAGAGCCAACAGCACATGCTGTACAACAAATGGCTTAAACCCTTCATGCAAAGAACCACACCGCTTGGATAAAACACGCTGCAAATTCTGCTTTAAAATACAAGTGAATTAAACTGTTAAATACAAATCAACGGGGTGAACCTCAGCTGGAGGAAACGTCTTTTCACTGACTTTAACAAAGCTGCATCTGCCACAACGCGGCCCCACACCTTTAACTTCCCATATTGCAGCTAAAAGTGTATTGTCTCTAGTACAGCACGAAAGACTGCTTTACAACCAAATAACACTAATAAAAAAATCTGTGTGATCAGCTTGAGACAAAATCTCAAACTTTACTCTGAGCTTTCAGAGACACCCAAGTCCAACACCCAACGTGTCCCGCAGAGCCCCAGCAGCTCGCATTTGAGTTTCTGGGGTCAGAGCTGTTGCTGGGTTGTGAGGGGTTGGTTAATCTATGTCTACGTGTACAAGTACACACACAAACTGCACTCATTTTATCCTATTTTAAAATAGAGATTTAGTTTAAAGTAATATAAAACAGATAAATCTCCAAATATTTCCTTTGTGTACCACCAAGATTAATAAAAATGGGCACACACCACCAATACTGGAAAACAAAACAAGCAGCCTGCTGAATGCAGCCCAACCCAGTCCCAAGGACTGCAAACAGAAACCCACGGCACTACGAGGAACAACGCAGTAACAACTCCTTCAGCAACAGCCTTAACTGTTCTCTGAATGAAACAGCAGTTATTGGGAATTATCGCTGCTGTCAAGCTACTCAGGTAAGGCAAAGAGCAGTGTGAAATCTGGATGATACACACATGTGAGCAGGACAGGAGCTCCTTCATTATGTACGTGTCATAAATCTGCCGACTTCGGGTCAGACGCTCATCCTCCGAGTCCAGTTTCTCGTATTCTTTTATCTGCAATACAAGAGAGAAGGAGCCGTTAGATGAGCACATTCCTAATGATTTTTCTCACATTTTGTAAAACCAAGACTTTGACTGAAGTTTTATTTTACTTTACTATTTTCTTCATTAAGACTTAAAGCAAAACCACCTGCAATACCATAATTACAGCTGACCTTGAATTTCCCTTCTATCTTTGAATTTTTATGCAAGGAAACTGATATACTTAGAATTGCTACAAAGCACCTTAGGTACCCATGTCCAAGCAAGAATATAAAGCACATTTCAAAACGTTCACGTAGTTCAGCTACACGTTGAACTTGAATCCTAAAGGCGGCCAGAAACACAGTTTCACAGAATATATCAAGCTTCTGCAGGTGTGGTACAGGAGGTCGGTGCTTTCCAGGTGAAGGAACAGCAATCCCACGCGGTTCATTGACAGAACAGAGCCTGATAACCAGCTCCAGAAAAAACCTCACCAAGCCCAAGTGTGGAGTGTATTTAGGGCGAGTTCTTCCAGGACTGACAGAATGTACAGAACCACACAAGGTCTTTAGGGCAAGGTCTCAGCCCTCACTGCTGGACCTTCCCAGCGCCAGCCTGCAAGGTCCCAGGATCCCAATGAAGCATGAGGACACGCTCTGGATCCCTACACTGACCCAACAAAACCAAAGCAGAACAAGACCCAGCTGGGTTTCGTCCAGTGCCTGTTTGAGAAGGAAGAGGCCGTATCAGAGCTGCTTGTGCTTCCAGCCTACAGAACAAACCCTGCACGAAGGATGCCAGCCACGTTCAACAGCCGGAGCAGCGCCAGGGTTAACACCAAGCACACTGCTGAGGACTTCTGAAAGGAAGGATGGATTCTTTAAAAACAGGTTTTGCCTCTATGTCACAATATATTTTTTCTCCTCTTCATTCAGAGGCTGCTCCCGTACAGGAGGAGCTGTACTTCACAGCTCTTGAACAGGTCTCCATGTGACAAACTCAGACCAATCTATCCTTGAAGGTGGAACACCGTAATTAAACTTGGTATTTTTCTAGCTGCAATCCTCTTGTTTGCTGACTATGATAAGGCAACAGTTCCACCATGATTTGCCATCTGTGACTACTTCCCCCTCGGTACCAATTTATAATTAAAACAATTCAAAACATCTTTGCCAAGGAAACATTTTTTAATTAATGCAATGCCGCAAAATAATTAGAAGTACAGGAGGAAGCCTGAAGTATATCATACTGTCTTACTCGAATGACACCTTCTGCCCTTCAATATTTGGGTTTTTAAGCCACCGAACTCTGCGCCCAAAGCAGAGGGCTCTCTCACAACAGCCCCCCACAGCCACGCTGGCACCAAGCCAGCGTCTCTCCCCCCTGCCCTTACAGCGGGCTTTTTAACCAACGTCCCTTTGCTTTGTAAAGGCCTGGAGAAAAGGACAGCAGGTGACCACAGGCCCATCGGTGACATATTCCTGGGCAGCTCCCCCAGCGCCGGGAGAAGGCCCTCCCGAACACGCTGCCCGACGCCGCTCATCACACAAGTGATGCAACGAGACACCGCTGCCGTGATCACGTTTACTGTGCATGCCTGACACATTCACAAGCTAATTTTACATGTTCATTAAATACAACATTACTGTTCCACGCAAAAAAAATATGGCAACAGGCAGAGCTACGTGTGTCACCTCTTATAAAGGTAACCTGTCTCTGTGAGCAGCAGCTCCCCGACCCAGAGAGAACGTTCTGTGTCGTCACGTATTTCAAGGCGTCCCCGGCAAACTTCAGCTCATCTCAAGAAAAGCATCTGACAAAGTCTCTTTTCAAAAACTGAAATCAGAATGTATTAGTTTTCAAGCACCCAGAAGTTCTTTTTTTTTTTTTGAAACCGATCTGGATGAATCACTCATCCAGTTAAACGCCTGATCGTGACTTAAGCCGCAGTAATACGAAATCCCTGGAGCACGCAGCCCTTCTACATCAAGCCATTTTTAATGTAGCAATGTACTCAGATTATTCTACATGTAATAAACGCAGCAAGTAAATCAAATACATAAAAAAAGGAATCCAGTGTCACAGAAAAAAACATAATGAACCTCTCTTTAAATGTCTTTAATGGGATTTTTCGAAAAGTACATGACAAAGCATTTAAATTCTTTTTAGGCAACACTTTGCTAATAACCTAAAAATACAATTTCAAATTGTTTCAGAGATAGAGAGGCCACTAAAAATATCTTGCTGAACAATCTGTTACAACGTGCCTTTTTGATTACTTATGACAATGACATCTTCAGTATATAAAAAGATGGAAACGATAGAAAAAGATTCTTCTTTATTGACAGCAAGGATCTAATCTGAGCTGGGGAACTGTATATTGCTGAGGATTTATCTCTAAACTGATAACCTGCTTAGCCTATTTCTTGCTGCTAGCCTACTAGCAAGAAAAAATTTAAATCATCAGCTTAAGAGTAATCCAGACAAATGGCTATTCCAGGCAGAGTTTCTAATTAACACTGAGCAATACCGGCTGCCTTCTAAAAGCACGCGTGCGTGTTTGAACTGAAACCAGCACCTAGGACAGGATTAACTGCAGTTTTATATTTAGAGCGTCGCAAATATAACCCGGAATGAAGGGAGCGATGAGGCTGGCCAGGTTTCCTGAGCAGCCTGTGCAGGAGCCCCGTGAGCAGGGGCAGGCTGTGGGAGGGCACCCCTGAAATACCGATTCCTCAGGCACGACGTCTGTCCGTCCCTTCGTCGATTATCTCATGACAACGGCGGACAACTGACCCCATCGATCTAAAGCCACCTCCCGGATCACTCTCCGGAGGATCCTCTTACCCATCTGCAGTGCTTGACAGGGCTGTTCTGCAACCCTGCACAGCGACTCCCAAGAAATCCCAGCAGCTCGCACCAGCCTCAGCCGTCGTCGCGCCCCTCTCGCAGTGCCACGGACGGCTGCACTCTGCTGCCCTTCTACAGGTAACAGGGCGTTAGAGAAAGGCACGACGCATTTCAGAGTGTGATCCAAACACCGGTACCTTCAGCTGCATCTCCTTTTCCACAGGAAAAAAATCAGCTACAGGCAACAGGGCATCGTTCTGTCCGGGTGGGTGCTATGGAGCGAGAGGTGTCCGGGACTGAAGGCGCAGCGGTTGGGCACCTCGCCGTGGCACGGAGGGCACGCGGAAAGCTTCGGGGTGGCGAGGGGTGCGGAGGACCAGACACACCGCTCCCTCCGCGGATGACACGGAGCTGAGCCAGAGGCCGGCTGCGATCCCCACAGCACCAGGTGCCAGCCACAGACCAGCACACTGCATCGGGGAACCACGCTCCATCTTCTGCTTCTGCTTTTTGGGGCAGGATGAGACAAAGGCTTTCTGCCTTTAAGGAAAACCTTCACTATGTGCAATAGATACGAGTCCATGTCCCATAATAAGGGAAAGCGCTGGTTTTGCACTGGAATCCACTGTCATAATTCCACTGAGAGATGGCAAATGTAACTCACTTGAACTTCATCTCTGTTTTGTAGCAGAGCTGAGATTTATCATCATCTTCATGAGTGAAGATCAAAAGCTTACCCCATTTCTCAAGAACATACCTGGCTTAACATAAGCTATCAGCGATATCTAACAAGTACAAACTGAGATGAACCTAATTTCAACTCATTTCTTACGAATATTTCAAATGAATCATAGTCAAAGAGTGTACTTTATGATAGAAAACATAACAAACCTAAAGATATTTTAATCTCTAATAGCATTCTTCCCCTCTCCACCATTCTCTCAGTATTTCCCAAGTTATCTTTTGACACATAGATGTGTTGAATGAACATTTGGTTAAGTGGCTGCTCCGGTAACTTTCTTCCATTGTTTAGTTTTCAACATATCATGCCTTAAAACTAAACATCCTTAACTCCTGAAGGACAAAAACTGTAACAGCTTTTAAAATGCTTTGTTAGCTTATGTTTAACAAAAAGACACAGTTTCAGCATACACAAATAAAAGCACTGTCAGAAGTTGAGCTACGTAGATTTTTCCTGCAAATATTCCATTTTCTAACTCTTAATTTGCCCAGTAAGAGGGCAAAACTCATCCACGCTACTCTCCTAAAATACACTGTAAGAGTACTGTACCAAATCACCAACGGGATTAGCTACATTGCTATTTTTAAAAGTCTCTTGAACTTGTTTAAAATGATAGTTTTGTCCCTTTGAGATGCAACCGTTACTATATAAAATATTGTCTCTTATGAGACAGCCCCTTCCACTACGATGCCAAAACGGCTCCGGACACCGCGCACCCTTGCATGCCTCTCCCTCCCTCTCCGCATCCCCTGCCCAAGGACTGAGGCCTCTTCTCCCAGGCAACCAGCGCTAGGACAAGAGGACACAGCCTCAAGCTTGGCCAGGGGAGGGTCAGGTTGGACATCAGGAAGCATTTCTTCTCAGCAAGGGTCATTAGCCATTGGAAGGGGCTGCCCAGGGAGGTGGTGGAGTCACCATCTCTGGAGGGGTTTAAGACAAGACTGGACATGGCACTTAGTGCCCTGGTCTAGTTGCCATGGTGGTGTCAGGGCAATGGTTGGACTCGATGAGCCCAGAGGGCTCTTCCAACCTGACTGATTCTGGGATTCTGTGACCAGCAGGACAGCCGTCCCCAGCCTCGCCCCCCCGCAGTCCCAAAGCCCCACCGACGGCCACTTACCTCTTCATAAAACTTCAGCTGAGGGACAGCTTCATCAATCTCATTCATGCAATAGTCTTTAAAGAGCAGAAATCCTGGAAAGAAGAAAGTAGAAAAAAAAAAAACAAAGAAATCAGGAAAAATGTATCATTACTATGATAACCTGTAAAAAAAGATACAGACATACCGGGGTAACGCCGTGGATTGTACGTACCCCTGTAAACATCCCTAATCGCCAAGGCTCAGCAATACCAACCATCAAGCGGCTCTACAGCATTCTGAACAGACGAGGATCACAAACCTCACTCACCTCCCACAGGTATTTATGGGACGTTTATGTAATGCACCGAAACGCACAGATCAGATTTTGTTTCTTTTTTCAGAGTAAAAACTAGATACTATTCACACGTTTTGTTTTTTGAAATAGATTTACCTACATTTTATTCATAAAAAGCAACCTCTTCTACATTCTCATTTTAGAGTTACTGGTTAACGTTACCTCTAATCGGTTTTATAGCACAATAAATTACATCAGGATCTTTATAGTTCCTTTGCAAGTAATTTAAAGCGTGACCTCTGCGGCCTGCTGATGAGTATTTTCCACTATAAGCATTTTAATGCACCATTAGAAGCTTCACTGCATGAAGAACCGTCTTTCCACGCGCCTGCGCTGGTACCCGCTGCCCTTTTACTGTACATGGGTATCTGTTGTCACAGCTGTTTGGGTTATCTGCAAGCCCCTTAGAGTCGTAAACCAACGTGCTTTCAGGCAATACCTTTCCTTATTTAGTTACTGCTTTCTTACTGAAATCACACCCAACTTTCGGAGGGGAGACCACAAAAATGTGAACTACACCAAAGCAGCGAGTGAGCGGAGGTGGATCAGCCCAGCCAGGGGCTGGCGCTGGCTGGAGCCCCTCCGTCCCGCTCCCCTGCTCGATGCCTCTCCCAACAGGGCAGCACATCAAGACAGAAAAGGCTCCTTTTCAACTTAAAATATTTATATACAAGAAACCTATTTTTTTTTTAATTAAAATGTCATTGTAATTTGAACTTACAGCAAAATTATATTTCCAAAAAAAAGCTGCACATCACAGAATGCTCGAGTAAGAAATAACACAACCCCCTACGACATCGTATACTACCTTTAAAAAAATGCAAAACTCACTTCATGAGCTACATGGTAATTTCGTGGTAGTGTGTACAGGAGAGCACTTAACTTCAGTCATGAACATCATGTCCTTTCAACTCACTATCATCTAATTTGATCAAAGACCTAAATAAGAAAAAAACCCCACCAACTACTCAGAAGCAAAACAGTCAATCACAGTGGACAAAGCAACTCTGATCAAACAAAAGCTTTAATTTATGTATAATGAAAACATTTATCAGCTGCTTGGTAGTCCCACTAGCTGCATCTGGATCCCAGGTTAAATTTCCTATCGGAAGAGCCTGTTCTCCTGGCTCTATTTGGTCACAATCAGGACACCAGAAAAGGGATTACGACCAGACAGCTCCTGTACTTTGCTTGACTCATTTAGCTGATTAGGATGATACTTTGAGGATTAGACACACTGGATTTTGTTCTCTAAATAAGGACAGAAATCTAATTAAGAGATTCTTTCATGAGGTTCTCCAAACTTTCTACTTATTCTCAACAAAAAGAATCATTCTTGAGTTATTTTATAAACAAATGTGCTTTTTGGAAAACAAACCAACCCACCCCAAGTTTTCTATTCCTTAAAAGCAGTTTGCAATTAGAGTGCTTCTTTCCTTACTCCTTTTTTTTTTCTTTTAAGGGCTCGTCTTCGTTCCTGTTTTACTGGAAATGCATCAACTCTCATTTTACACACGATCGAAGCAGCAGCAGCACCGAGCAAAATAATGCTGAACTGACTGAACTTTCATTTGGACAATGAACCAAGGAAGATGCAGTCGTGTAATTAAGAGACTAAAGAGTGGCACAAACAGCAATGAATGCAGTGAAAGAAAAATCCCTGGCGTGGTCCCAGCTACTGGCTCCTTACCAAAAAAACCCACAAACAACAAAAAAAAAACAACAAACCACAAAGACAACTGTGGGAGGAGTGTGAAAATATACCAACACAAATTTTCAACAATGCCATGCCAAACATTTTGGCCCTGTTTAATATTTTCCGAATTTCTTAATTTGATTACTGCAGAGAAAGAAAAGGTTCCCAAGGCCAGAGTACAAGGAACAATACCAGGCTTATGCTGCCTGCGTTAGCCTGCTTCTCACCAAGTCCTTCCTAAACTGCACTGCTGAGCAAAAAGCTAGAGACACCCAAAACAAGAAGTTAAAAACATTATAGATGGTTAATATAGTGGCAATACGTTATTTAATTAATACTGAGAAAATGCTGCTAGTCAGGTTCCAGTGAAGATGAGCAGAATTATTACAGCAGCATTTTAAAATGTATGATAAAAAAAATAAACGATTAAAAAATACTGCAGTAAAATAAATCATAGCATGAAACATCTCTTCTCCATTAAGTTATCAACGTAATTATCCACTAGCAGGACACCCAACACATCTGCAAGCACACTGTAGATGAAGCTCCATCCCCGCAGCACCCTGAGGAGCAGCAGGGCGGTGGGAGAGGGCAGTGGGAGATGGGTGGGCACCCTGCACGGGGCCGGACCCTGCCCCGCTCCTCGCCCCGGGCACAGCTGGGTTGGGTACAGCAGGAGGTCACACGGAAATTCTCTCGTAGCCAGAAAAGTGGTTAAGGTCTTTTTTTTTAATTGTGATTTTTACAAGTTGCAAGAAGGGGGGGAAAAAAACCCACTCGAAAAGGTCAGCAGCATCCAAGAAGAATATTATTCTAATGCTGGGGGAGTGTTTTAACACATAAATTAGAGCATCAGCTCTCATTATTCAACATTGTCTTTTAAAAAAAATACATTCCTTGTAAGAAACACTGGTACCAGTTAGGTTGATATAAAAATAGATATTTCAAGTTTCCTTTGAAGAACCTATGGACTGGGAGCATTTATGTACGTATATTAAGATATACAGTATACACACATGCAGTTTATACAGTCATTTAAAAAACTGGATTTCACATGGACCCACTTCCCTTGACAGAAAGGTTTCTAGTATCATTTGTTACAAGATATGCTCTAACCACCCCATAAGAAGGGTTATGTACCATGAGCTTTCCAAGCAACGGTTTAGAGAGCTGGACACACGCGCTGCTCTGCAAACAAGTACCAGGTTATTTCATCCTACAGGTCCTCCTCGTGCCTGCCAGTACAGATCCACAACTACCAGCTCTTACAACCACCAACAACACCGACACCAAAGATTTGTGGGTGTCCAGCACAACCTTTGTCTTCAGGAGGTCGTGTCTGCAGAAGGATAAGCCGAGTGATGGAGTTCTTTTTAATTAATTAGGAATCTCAGGATTAATTAGATTTTTTTCACTTGTCTCATGAAAATACAGGGAAAGGGTGTCACCTCGGGTATTTTCTGTGTCAAAACGACAGTAATGTCAGACAGCGAAACACAGACAGCAAAACGCACCCCTCCTCGCCCTGCCTGGCAGAGCTGCCCTTCTGCCCACGGCCGATGCCCGAAGAGCAGCTGCGTCCCACGGCCGCGCTGGGAAGCGGCTGGAGGAGGCGAGTCGCTGCCACGGTGCCAAGAAGACGGGAGGTCTGCAGGAAAGCTTTACTGCCAGGGATGATCGATCTGCGGCTGATGGTGAAGGACAAGGAATGAAGAAGGATCTGGGGACTGTAAGAGATTCTTGCGGAGCCTGGAGGAGAGAGATGTTACAGGGAAAATCTCTGGGGAAGCCAAGAAACAAACCCAGATGCCAGGCGATGAGGGCGGGTTTGAGTGACTTGTCATTACTCCACTAGAGATTTACAACAGAGGAAAACACAATCAGAATCTCCACTACCCAGTCGAGAGTGTCCTCAAAAGGATCTAAAACGCCTGAGTATCACGAAAAATTCAAAAGATTTTGTGGGTAAATTCATTTAAAAACTCTCTGATTTTTATCTTTCTTTGGATGAGTGGCCTTAAACCATCAGCCCTTTTACAGCACAACTGCAAACGCAGACACACGGCTCCTCCCTCCCGCGCTCTCAGCTGGTCTGACCGCGCCGTCCACGTCCCCAGGTACCAGCACACTTGAAATCCTTCCACTGTCCTGAATTCAAACCAATCGAATTAGAGCTTAATGTTCTCTGTACTGGAAGTGCTTCTGTTTCAACCTCCCGTTGCATCAGCGGGTTCTGCGCTTCCACTGCAGCACAAAGGATGTCTCTTCCTTTCCTGATGTTCTTAGATTGAGTGTAAAATTACCAGCCAGAAACCGTAGCTCCCAGATAACAGCAAAACTAACTGACAGACGCAGCACTGAGTAAGTGACAGGAGTTTTAAGGAGTTCAGGGAGAACTGACGCAAAGCACAATAAGCACAGTTAACTACACACAGGAAAGCAAGACCAAGAACAGAAAGCAGGAATTAAAAAAATGATAGCGTTAAGTAACAGCTAAAAGGAACCAGCAATTACTTATGAAATAAAGATGCTGACAGCTTTTGCTTTAAAGATTTCTTCTTCTAGACTATATCATTTCTGCAACAACCAGATCACTAGTTGTTAGGGGGGAAAAATATATTTTTTAAAAGCTTTTTCTGGTAACACTGAAACGATGGATGATATCAATAATACATACATGCACATACACCTCGCTCCAAGCCTCTGCTCTCCCAGTCTCTGGACAATAAGTTTTTCCCATTATCTTTTTAAGGACAATCCTGTACAGTTAAGTTTGCCAAACGCCACTAATTGCACCAACTCCAACCACCACGACAAAATGTCTTTCAAGGAGGGACAAAGAAGACCCTTGAGGTTTTACAGCTCAGTCTTAACTGGACACTCGTGACCAGGTAAGGATGGGAGATGTGCAGAGCAGCCGAGGACCAGGGCGCTTGGGTGAGAAATCCTGCGCTTGCTTGAGTGACCGGGCCATTCCCAGAGCTCACCCCAGCTGGACAAGGTCCGTTTCACAAGCTTGGAGGGGACAAGGTGAGGGAATTACGTTAACCCATCTCTTTTTAAAAAGAACATACTATTTACTTCTCTATTTATTTCAAATTATGTTTTTCCAACATGATTTCAGAAAACTTGCATAAAATCCTGACTCAAGCCAACAGCCAGCTTTCAAAAGAGTCTCTTTTTTTAAACAAGAATTAAAACCTGCAATGGTTTAACCCTTTATTCTGCAACATAGAACCCTTCTCTTATTAATAAAGAAATGCTACCAGCCAGGCAGAGGGGCCAGCGCCGGCCTCCTGCCTTCTCCTGCCGTCTAAAGGTCACCCCTGCGTTCAGAATATCGTATCTCCATCGTCACGAGAACGTCAATTAACTCAGAGCGTGGAATAATAATAAAAAAAAAATAAATGAGGAGCTCCATAATACAACAAACCTTGGAGAAAACTAATTATCTAATTCTAACTGGAATTTTATTAGTATCTAATTCAAATATCCTTTTAACAGGAGTAAATAAAAACCTTATTAAAACAAACAGAGGTGACTAGGTAAGACAGCAGAGCTAAAAATAGACACGTTTAGCCCTGACATAAGTATTCACAATGTCACTGGTGAAAGGAAGCTGCATCTATTTACTGCAGACCTGAACGTGGTCCAAAATGCTGACGTAGACTCTTTCTAGTAGGCAAAATAGCAAACTAGAAAACAAAAATACCAGGCTGTTTCCAAATCCTAACTAAACGTGAATAATGACAAACAAGAAAGCAGCGATATCTGCACCGGGATCAGCACGGGGTCGCTCCCATCAGCTGCGGCTGTCGGCTCCGAGGGAGCCAGGGCCACAAACAGAGGATCACGCCCAGCTTTTCTGCTGGAAAAATCTCGCACCCCCCTCAGCTGCCCCAGCACAGGGTAATTAAGACCACCTAAAAGCTCCAGAACCGAGAGAACCACCGATGTCCTTAGTGCCCTGGTCTAGTTGCCGTGGTGGTGTCAGGGCAATGGTTGGACTCGATGAGCCCAGAGGGCTCTTCCAACCTCAGTGATTCTGTGATTCAGGAACACAGACACTCGCTGCTACCAGGGAAAGCTCGTCTGCGTAGGAATCGCAGCTTTGGCTACGTACAAAGCCACAACAATCCTCACAGCCCAGAAGGCACCACAGATTTCACTACTTTTCTTTCCAATTACGAGCTATTTGTCCTTAGCCTATTTCTCCTAACGGAGCTTAATTTACATTCACTTTTCATTAAAAATAATACATCGTAACAAATTAAAACATCTCTCTGTGCATAAAAAGCAGGGTAAAAGAACAAATTATGTTTTACAAGAGAGGACTTGCATACAGGGGTGAGGAGTGCAGTACAAACTCCCTGGAACAGAACGAAACTGAGCTCAAATTAGCCTGTAAGTTGCCAGGTAGCTTGTTTAACGATGTCTATAAATCATTATATGAAAATAAACTTCAGCTAAAAGGTTTCAAGTGTCTTCAAAGAAAATCCTTATTTCCAGGCATATTTTCCATTAGCGTTTCACCCAGTGAATCACTAACACTCGTTCAAACTCCATGAGCCATCTCCCCAAAGGCTGGACCTGCACGAGAACAGCACCAGGGTGAAGCACGGGATGGCTTCGAGTATTCCCAGATCCTGTGTCAAACCTCAACACAGGCTTACAAGTGAGGGGATCTTAAGCAGCTAATATACTCACTTACTGAGAGCATTCTGTTATTATTCTGCTTCAAGCCCAGAGGAGCAGCTGGGAGCAAACCACTCGAGGTGGATTATAGTCTGCACGTCAAAGGGGACGCACAGGGCAAACACCCGTCCCCCTCCCCTGACAGCAGCCCCGAGTTCAGCACTTTCCAAGGGCAGGACCAGTCAAGATGTCAAGTGGTGACACACCAATTCAAATAAAAGGATTTCTAAGGAAAAGAAGAACGTGCTCTATTTTTAATCATTACAAAAAATGTGATGTCTGTGCTTCACCCACCGCAACTGCCACTGGGTCTTTGCCTCAAAAGAAAAACCCACCATCTCTCATCTTAAGACCCTCATGAAACGTACCTCTGAATATTGAACACACAATGAATGATTTTTTTAAAGCCGTGAAAAGAAAAGAATGGGGAAAACTTACACCTGAAGCACATTTAGCACAGATCTTTCGTACTCTGGTCTCCCTTAACATGCAGAACTCCAGTTGACTAAAGCAGATCTATACACCATTGAAAGGGGATTATCAAAGGCATTCAACATATCGAAGGTGAAATTAGAAAAAGGGTTGTACATACGAGAAAGTACCTCAAAAAGACAGAGGACTAATATCACTAAGCAAAGATATGTAAAAATATGCTAATTTTAAAAAGGACTACTAAATACAGAATTGAAGCATTTCATTTCAATCAAACATTTAATGCAAGGAACGTGATTAAATTCCTTCACTGAAGCTCATCTAGAAATACACAGCACTTGGGGTTTTGCTCTTTTTTCACTTGTAAATAGAAGAAACTCCCACCACTTTTGCAAGTGGTATTAGCAGCTACCAGCAAGCTATTAGCAAGCTAACAAGTATTAGCAGCTTAAAAACATCATGATGGTGGTTTGTGATTTGTTGTATCGGTTCTTTCCCCTCATCACAAGAATATTCAGTCCCTATGAAGAACGTGATGGTTGTTATTTTCTTGATCAGTATTTATCCATTATACAACTTTTAAAAGTGACTTACATAACGCAAGGCAATATCCCTTCATTACTGAAAAGCACACTATTTCTTTTGACGTGCTCTAAGCTACGAACCATTCACTGTTGTGAATTATTTAACACACAAAGTACATGGGGACGTGTATTTCTACTTCTTAGAAAGGGCCTAGATCTGTGTTTTTTCTTGGGGGGTGATAGGATCATTTAATGAAGCCACGGAATAACTTCACAGCAGAAGGGTATTCTCAAGCCTCTGATGCCAGTGTTCACCATGGCAAGTACTGTTCAGTATCTTCACCACTGTAAAGAATCAAACTGTTCTGCAACAGCTCTAGGAAGACTGCTGCACTGTGGTTAAAATCAAAACACAAAGCCAGTAGTATTCAGCTAGTAAATACACACAGCACTTAGGTAAAGAGGAGCAAAACCACTAAAACAACAGTGACAGAGCACAGACGATTCTCCTACGTGAATTTTCAAGGTTTCCTCTGGTTCACTCTGTGCACTCTAAGAGAGAAGCAAGCTGCTGAGAGATGGAGGTGCAGAAACAGATGGCTCTACTTCTCTTCAGACTCCTTCCCCCTGTAATCAAAGAAATTATTGGCAGAAGTATCTAGAAACATTAAGAAACTGTTTTGCATATTTCTGAACCTACCCATCCCAGCACCGCAGACACGCGCACGTTTGAGAGCAGACCAGTGCAGAGGCCCCGGCTGGACACAACGCTGTCAGTGGGAAGAGGCCAGGAAAGAGAGAAGCAACTACCCTGTAAGGTTACTGCTCTGTTCCCCTCAGGGTCTGAAGGTGCGGAGGTCCCATGGTGCACATTTCTCACCTCCTGACAGGGCACCCAGTGACCTTCTGCAGCAAGAACCTCCCAGATCCGGACCAATTCCCTGGGGGTCTGCAAGTTGTGTCGTGCATCGTTCTTTTACAGGACAGCTATTGGTATAGAACAATAAAAGCATCTGAAAGGCTTATAGTAAATATCTGCTCTCTGCTCTACAAATGCATCCACGAGAGAACGGATAGCCAGAGCTCTCCAGCTTCTCTGCAACGTTCTAACTGCTCTATCCCTTAAAAGCCTTGCTGAAAGTTAGAAGACTTAACAGCTTCAGTAATTCAGAGTCTACTTACTCTTCTCCTGGTTTCTGAGCTCTTCTCCTGTTACTAATGAGTTATCCCACCGAGATGAATGAGTAGCACTGGCAGGACCAGAGAATCTGCTTTATTAGTAGTAGAGAGCTACGCAGGTAAATCTCATTAAAGCTGTTATTATGCCACATTACAGACATGGAAAATTAGTATTTACCTATTTCACAGTGGTGTTCAGAGGCTTAATTGGTCTGTGAATTGTTTCAAGACACATTGACAACAACTCCACGGGAGCGCAACTGTCTGGGACTGACTGAGAAATTGCTGGGGGGGAGAAGGAGGAAATCAAGATTGCACACCAGCACTGCTTACACACAAGTGTAAACCAGACATGGGCTAAGCAAGCTCAGGTGAGCACTGACGACTGAACAAACCCCTGAGGGCCCATCGAATCTGAAGGAACGAGTTCACGTACACCTCCTAAAAACTGCCTGCACATAAAATCTACAGCAGGACGCTTGGTCAACATCTCTCTAAATGATCTTCAGTGTAATTCATGCAAGAATCATGTTTATTTTACCGTAAAATAAAAGTCTGTTGAAAGAAATATAGCTTTCAGTAACATTTAAGTTACGATGTAAAAACCAGATCTTAAACCTAACACTAATCCAGTGAAAAAAAATGCATACAGCAAAGCAGAGTGAGTTTTGTAAGGCAGCTCCAAGTGCTTATTTTTTCTTTTTCAGTGTCCACACCCCAGTGCGATACAAGCGGAGAATCGCTGTAAAGGAACAGCTCCAGTGCGAAATGTCTTAGAGGAACAGTTTCTGTTTCAGTTTACAGTCACACAGTTTCCAACAGCTACTTGTGGTTTGGGTTTTGTGTTGTTTTTAACTGATCCTACGAACCGCGCAAGGAAAGCATGGGTTCACACACGCATAAAGGCCTCCTGCAGACCATCCACAATCCAAGTTTTAGTCTAAACTTGAACTGAAAATAAGTAGTAACGCGACAAATAAGATGATCAGTCTTCACACAGTATTTTAAATATCATTTTTTGGTCATATAGCTACTTCCCAATTATGATGGTGCCTACTTCCCTATGGCAGGCCAGAAACGGAACCCCAGAATAAAACCACTCGAACACACAACCTGCCTTCTTGCTCTTGCAGAAAACTCACCGAGAGAGTAACTGTTTTCCCTATCATATGGCTGCACATTATTTAACATCAACATACCAGAACAGAGTAAAATTATCACAGTGACACAAGTCTCACAACACCGCTAAGGAAGAAGCCCAAGGCTGTGACACTTTCCGCCAGTAGCTCATGTATGCCCTAGGCAACTTTGGCTCTAAAAATACTCAGTTTTCAAAGCCCCTTACACAGGTTTCCACGCAGCCCCTCCCAGCCCTGCTGCCCACCACGGCTCGGCCGGACCACGGCGGAGGAGATGCCGCTCGCACGCCCTTCCCTGACCGTGCCGGCCAGCCTGCAGCTTCAGACCCACCACAAGCAGCTAGGAGTGACTACAAGCAAGATCTGCTAATGATTTTGTCATCCCTGCTCATTTAATAGCCAAAAACCCCGGTGCTTTTCTTTACACCCAACCAAGTTTTATTGCTGTCACTGTTATCTCCTCAGAGGACTATTTAATTAGTTCAGAATGCCAACAGCACATAGATCTTATGCTTAAATTAAACAATAGCTTAAATAATGCTCTAGGGAAGTATTTTTCCCAGCCTGTTATTTTTAGGTATCTCGGGGAGTGCAGTGCGCTGTGCTACCACACTGGCAACAGAAAGAGGAAGAGCAAGAATGTTTTTCTCAACAGATTTTAACTCAAGATCCATCTAATGATTCGCATCGAAATTCTGAAATAATGAAATATCATGGCTCCATAACCAGAGAAACAAGCAACAGAAAGCATGATTCATTGCCCTAAAAAAACATCTTTAGCTGTTCTCACCCTAGTTTGTTGCATTATTTTTTCAACACCAAGTTGTCACTGACAAAGCTGGAGGAAACAGCAGCCGAATGGTCAGAAGCGCGTTTCCCTCTCAGTGCGGAGGGCAGGCAGAAACGTCCCTCCCCGCACTTGGAGGCTGTCTGTGCAGAAGGAACTACGACATAGACCAAATGCTCATCTGGTTCGGAAACTCAGCTACAAAGCGACCAGAAGATCCACCAGCTATACTTAGCTCTAGCAGAACACAGGAGCAGGGAAGATGCGAGAGCCCCTCACCAGACATGCGTGTGTGGGAAGCAGCACTGATGCAGATGGCAAAACGCTCACCCTGGCTGGGCAGACCTCCAGCTTGGAGCCTGCTGATTTAAGAGGATGTAAAAGACAGTTAAATGAATCACCCCAGAAAGATCCTTCCTCATTATACAGAAGTGGATGGTAAATAGGAAAAAAAAAATGTTTGTAACTTGTACGTCAACTATAAGTTTACAAGTGTTATACTTCAAGAAAATAAAACAGAAATTAAATCCAGCTTCACGGAAAAAAAAACCCCACAAGCTACTTACTAGGCAAGGTGAAAAGCTTGCATTGCAGTATGACCAGCGGCTGAAACAGCTCAGATATGTTCTGTTCTCATCACTGCCAAAGACCTAAACCCAACGGCTCTGTGTAACCGATGAGAAACTGAGAAGGGTGTAGACAAACTGCCATGTCCCACCAGCTCCCAAGCAGCCACCGCAAAACCCAAGGCTGAACCTAAGCCAGGACCTGAAGCTGTAGGATGCTCTGCTGTCACACCCCAGAATTTCTGAGCCATCTTTATCCACTGCCCACCAGGTAGGTGCAACTTGTCAGCAAGTGCAGTGTCAGACGTAAGAGTCACTGAACTACAACTGGCAACAAGTTTGCTCCAAAGCATTGAACTTTAATAACCACGATAATCCTGTTCTAAAGTAATATTATGACCTAATTCACTCCCTTTACCACTTGGCAGTTGTACTCGCCGCAGCAGACCCCGATCCGCCCCGCAGCTACGCACATTACAGCTCATTTCGAAACTGCCCTCCGAAGGCAGCGTTTCCACGAGCGTGCCCACCCGGCACAGCAAGGGAGCGTAAGAACCAACTCCACGTGCAATTTTAACGCGGTTGTGAAGCAGAGTGGATGCCACAGGTAAATTATAGACATTGGGATACCAGAAAACGTCTCTTTTTCTAAAGCAAACACATAATCTGGTGTTGTAGCAAACAGGATGTGGTAAAAAGCAAACGAGCTGAAGGTGGTTACGCACTCCGCTTCGAGACAGCCTGTACTTCCCCATGAAGCTTCTGCTGTGGAGGAAGCAGCTTCTGCGGGAACAGCCGGCTGCTGGGCTATTAAGCGCTGCCAGAGCCTTTCTCTGGGTTGGCTCTCTTATCTTCATGTCCTCTGACTCACGAGGCGATTCTTAGAGAGTTCAAGATCATTCTGGAGCATCACTCCTGCAAACAGCCGTGCCATCTTCAAGAGATGAGAGCAACCTGCTTGCCTTCATGAAGAAAAAGATGTAAATAGAGGACAGACACTTATGCAAATGCTCTGAAGCCTCCAGGCTTTTTTCATCCCCAGAAGGGCTGCTGCCACGCTGCTCTGCTCGCTGACGGCGTTTCCTGCTCTTATTTGGTCCCTAAAGGGCAGAGCAAAGGTTTTGGTTTCCAAGCCCACGCTGCCCGTGCGATGCCCTGCAGCTCTACACCTGGGGGAGGTGGGAGGGAGGAAATTTGGGCCAATCTTTTACAGCAGGACCTGAAAAGCACTGATCCTCGAAGGATTTAAGGGCTCAGTGAGGATAAACACTTGCAGCTGATAAGCCCAGCACCATAAGTAGACATACTGATGGGAAAACACCCAACAGGAACAACTCCATGTAGGACATCAGAAAGACTTGTATCAGACAACTGATCAAAGCCCTGGTTTTTAAATTTGAAAGAACGACACTGAAAAACAGAAAAAAGCAATGGCCTGGAGCTGTAAGAAAGAATTGTGGTCTGGAAAAAAAAGCTTAACAGTCCTCATCTACATCGCTTGCCAAAAAAGCAGGTAGCTTGATGAAGGTTTATGATTAGCATATAGGGATAAAGCATTGTATACTAGAGGGCTCTAAGCGAGAGAGCAAAGGCACAGGAGGAGCCAGCAGCAAGGGGATGAACCAGCAGAATCACAGCTCGTGACCAGAGACTCGTTTGCCTCAGGTTGATTTAAACCCCTCTGAGCAGGAGCTGCGTCCCGCGGGGCGCCCGCCCAGACCTGCGCACGCCAGCCCCGCCTCGGCTGCGGTCTCTCCACGTCCCCGCCATACAAAGAGATAACAACCAGCGTAAAAAGGTGATTAGACTTTTAATTACCTCACTATATTTATTTTCACAGCCCTTTGCATAATGGTCGCCTAAAATTGAAGGTACTTTACCACAAGCAATTATGCTAATGTCTGGAAACAGAACTAATTTAATGGCAAAGAACAAGCTAGAAAACGCAATAAAATCCACATGAACAACCACAGTAAGGCAATACAATATTTTCCAGTGCAATGTGAAGTCTTCTGTTAAAAACAGTCATGTTTATCTTCAATTTTTTTTTCTTCTTCCATTCTAAATCCTACTTCAGAAGGAAGAAGCTTCAGAAGTAACCAAAACTCCAGCACAGGTCACAGGAGACCTCCTCATTTCCAGGTACCAGAGGGCAAGTACTGCTGTGACTGCCATGGGCAGAGGAGGAGAAAAGCTCTCTGTGCATCTGTGAACTATGGATCTCAAGATCTGGGCAAGAAACTAACATGTTAATGAAACTCTGGGCTTTAAAATTCCAGGTTCGATGGCTACCAACACGGGAAAAAAAAAGATATAATCCTTCCAAGGTTACAGTTACATAACTGTAATTGCTATAACTTATCAAAATAACTGCAACATTCTTCACTGTTCTTTGGCACTGACTATTAATGAGAAGTATTCAATTACATAAATAGAAACATCCATTACATATAAGGTGTTCTGTTTTATTTCTTTTATTTTTAAAGGAGGAAAAAAAAAGGAAGTAAAAAGAAAAAAAAAATTGCTTCTTCATTTCATTGCCACCAAACAATCAAACAGTTAAAGCCAGCCTGCATTTTGTTGCTTAAAATTCCACTTATTTTGCAGCTGCCATGGTATAGCAAAATATTGATCTCCTCGAGTCTTCCCAGCCCGTTTTATGGTTTTGTCCCCATTTTGCAAGACAAGAGCAGCTGTACTACCCAGCAGACGTACGCCAACCCACTCCTCAAATCTACTGCACAAAGATTTCACAAGCCCCTCGTGAAATCCATTCCCCTGCTTTAGTACCCATCCTACTACTAAAATGATTTTATTCATATTCAGATTTTTTCTAATTTGTATGTGAGTCCTCTGGAAAATTGACTAACCTCCTCACTTCTGCAACAGCTTTTCTGGTTTTGAAGATTGTTCAACCTCACTTCTCTCTTTCACAGCCTACACACCACCCGATTTCAGTACTTCCTTGTAGGCCACATCTGACTGCTAAGTGAGGTCTGCTCGTTCCCACTGCTCTCTCCTGGACTCCTTCCAGCAGGTCCATGTACATTTTGTAGTCCCGTGCCAGGATGGACACAATATTCTGCCAAAAGAGGATTACTTTGCACGCCTCACCGGCTACAATCCTCATTTTATATTCAGTCGTGTGATCTAGCTGAGACAACACAACCTACGGCTCACTGTAACAGCCAAGTCTATCAAAAACCTCTACCTGATCGGCGGTTCTCCACCCTGTATTGCTGTAACTACTCCAGCACACGTGCAGAGAACGCTGCTTGTGTTGACTGAGAAGCAGTGCATTTTTTTCCCCTCCTCTGGTTTATGGAGATCTTTTGTGACGCTCTTGTGCAAACCCCCTGGACACATCCTTCCATGCTCACACGGAAGCACTGACAACTCTTCCCCAACTCAATTTTCCCAGCAGTCTTGCCCCCTGCACGCAGCAGTTTCACCCAGGCCACATTTCCCCGCGTTCCTGGCAAGAACACGACGTCAGACAGTCAAGACAACACGTATGGTATCTTTTCTAGTACTGCTCCCTTATCAACAAGGCTTATTACCCTGCAGAGAAAAAAAAAGTTTAACTGATGTCACACATTATAATGCTGACAAGCCCATACTAAGTAATACAATTTTCTCCTCGATGTTTCCAAATAATTTAATTATTTTTCCAGTAGTTTTCCAGAACATGAAGTTAAGTTGACAGATTGCCTTGCTTCATCTTCTTCCCCTTCACAACATTTCATTTTACTGAAGACCTTTGTTTTACTAAGTCCTGTCCATATTCCAGTGTCCTTCAGACCATCTACAACACTGATTTTTCAGTAGTCATTACAGAGGAGTGGCAGGCGAGCCAATCTTAAAAATATTTACATAACATTTTGTTGAAATACGACTTACCAATTTTCTGATTAAAGATCTTGTCGAAGGTTAATTCGCCCCTTTCCTCAAGGTATTTCTGCATAACACTGCGGATACTGAAAGAAAAATAGAAAAAAAAAAAAGAGTTACTTGAAATTGCTTCTTTTAAACCAGACCTTTAACATGCTTTGGAGAAAAGGATCACTAAAATGAAACATCGATGTAAGAGACTCATGCAAAATGAGATGTCACTGCCCATCTACTGCACCAACTCACAGCACGACAGGCAGCCTGCTGCTCTACCTAAAGACCGTGAGAGTCCCTTGGACTACAGCCATCAACGTCAACTGGCCTGTAGGCAAGTCACCAACACAGAGATCGTTGAATTCACAGAATTCAACACTGCAAATTATTTTATTAAATTTCAACCTTCACCTATGAATACCTTTCCAGACATCACCTTGCCAGCCTAAAATTAGCCTTGCAGTCTCAATACTGTGATTTTTAACTTTTTTTTTTTTAAAAGGCTCTTGGAGTTTGAGGTACACAAGAAAAATCACTTTTCCCCACTGTAAATATTAATACTATCCAGTGTAGAATATTAGTACTTATTCAGTGTAGAAGAGACACAGCTTTTACATTTCAAGCTTAACATATCAATAGCCCACACCGCCCAGCGTGATGCTGCTAGAATTCCCCTTCAAGGACCTATACTTATCTTATAAGGTTTGAAAATACCACAACTGAGCATAAATTGGCAAAAAAAGCCACTGGTGCCTGCACACAGCTCCCTTCGCTGTGTGCCACGACAGAAGCAAGGGCACAGCAGTCCAAAGGGGAGCTCCCAGGCTCTCCCTGGGCTTGCCCAGCGGGGTCTTTACCCCCGGCTGGATGGCAGGGCAGCACGGGGCTGGCACCGGGGGCTGGAGCACCGGACGCTGGGTGTTTCTCCTCAGACCCAGAGGCTGGAGGCAGAAGCTCAGAGGCACTCTCAGGTGCAGCCCTGGGCTGGCCTCGCCTCGGGCGCGCTGAGCCCTGGGGTCCGCCACTTCCCAGGGGACACCCTGGGCATCGCTTTCCTTATTCTCGCATCAGGTTTCAGCTTGCGCCATGTAAAATAACTGCAGAAGTCAATCAAAGCTCCATCAGGCTGTTAACACTGCAACTGCCATAGATCATCTGGAAAACGAGCCAATATAAGCTCCATTAGGGCCCGAGCTTGGCTGCAGCACACTTAACATCTACTTTGCCTAATTTACAATGTCACAATCACTCATTCAAACCACATTAACAAAGATTTCCTTTATTTGTCAAGTAACCTCAATATTCATTTTAATATAATGCCTATAAAAATTTCATACAGGCAACAATACAAGTACATAAATTTTAAAATCAATGTAGGCCAGCAGTGCTGTGCCTTGGTAAAACAACTCTATTGTCACAGCATTAAGGCAAAATTCCACTAGGCTTTTTCTGTTTCCAATTTTAAAATTGGTATTTTCACACGTACTGTTCATTTTTATAAAAATAACCACAAATACCCTGTGCAAAGCACTCATGCCCTAAACAAGACGGTTAAGTATCACTCACGTTTCTGCAGAATTAAGTCTGAGCACCTAATCCTTGTAAAACGCTGACTCTGAACTGCTTCAAGTCAGGAAAAAACTGAACAGCTCAGTTCTTGTGGACAAATTTTAACATTTTCTGGAGAAGGAAAACCAGGTTTCTGTGGTTATTTCTCACCTATTTTTTCTCTAAAGCCTCTTCATCAACATGTACATGTGCAGTTTAGGGTCACCGCGAGCAGAGCCGTGCCCGAAGGGCTGCGGAGCTCAGGCAGTCCTGCCACGGGCTGCGGCCGTCCCCTCACGCGCTTACAGGGCCCCCATCACCAGAGCCCCCACAAACCTCACAAGCATTAACAAACATCTCTTCCATCAACTTGGAGGGAGGGAAGTACTTGTGCTCCTCCTCAAACGAGGACCTGAGGCATGAAGTCTGAATGACTTGAACAGAAAAAAGTCTGTAATAAAAGCCAAGAAATTAGCTCGAAGGCCCTAAACCCCCATCTAGGAAATTATTCTGTTAATAGTTTTTATGTATATCTATCTCAAAGCCTCCCATGGAACACAGACCTCTGAGCACCGTGATCCAACGCGGGAACTCTGGAGGTTAACCAGCACATCAAGAACTGGGAGGGCTAAATGCTGTTCATCAGGTTTGAGATTATGAACTATTCAGTGACGAACTTGCTAGTTTTTTTATTTGTTCATTAAAAACTAGGTCTGCTCTGTGTATTTTAACAACCTAAACAAAACACCAATTTCAAACGAAGAGGGAGCAGTAAATAGAGGTCACGATCTGTACTCAGGAAAAGCAAGGTAGGAAAATAAGGACTGAATGAGTCCTTTATACAACTGAACGGGGTGGGCAGCACCACAGAGCACCACCCTCCCTCTCCCCGCGGACCCCAGCCCGCCCACGCTGCCCACCGCGGCGCCCGCGCCTCGAGCGCTCGTCGGCGATGTCCCGTTCCCACTGACCGCCAGACCATTAGTAACGCAATAAGCCTTTTCAACAATAATGACATCAGGAAAGCTTTCCTCTGCGCTGACAAGTGCACTGCGAGAAATCACATAAACATATCTTAGTCTAGACAATGGGAGAAGATAATGAAAAATTTAATGTACGACTGAAGTGTCCAGGAAAACACTGATTGTGTAACGAACAAATCTCTCCAGCGCTTCTCCTCCTCTCCCTCGACATCCAGCGCTTCTGGTCTGATGAATAACGTGTCAAAGGAACAAAATGTTTTTGCAGCTACAGAATCTGAACAAATTTGTAAAATGATCACAGGCTACAGGAGTCCATACAGCATTCCAGCTTCTAAACAACAGACTTTCACCCCCTCAAAATCATTTCTCCTTATCCATACGAATAAAGATGAATAAATTACACGGAGTCAAATACGACTACCCAGAATAATCACCTTCTAATTCTCACACAGAAGTTAAAGGTAAAAATCCTACTGAGTTCAAAGGAAAGGAAGCAGAATCCATCTATCCTTCAGAAGGATGGAAAATTTTAAAATGGAGCCCAGCACGTTCCCCAAACAGGAAGGAAGGTTCCCCCTCTGCTTTTGTATATTGAATCATTAGTTGCCCGACACATAAACAATCTGGGATTAAAAGGTGCATTTCTGCAGCTTTACGGAAAAGTAGCCACTTCCAAAAAGCTTTCCATATCCAGCTATGCCTTCGGTGCAAACAACGCGCTAAGGCGAGAAGTGTCCTTTCTGCAGAAGTTCATCTCAGTTCACAGCATGATCTACCTTAATAGCAACGCTCAAAATAAGCAGAAACAAAAGCTGGCTAAAAATGAAATCCAGGGAGACTTTAGAAACAAAAGCATATCCAACTGTACTGTAACAAAACGTTTTGTCCATATATTTTTTTTATTTCAGAGAGGAAGAAAATAGCAAATAACAAGAATTTCAGAAACGCTCCGTTTGCTGTCCACATGCCACAGATCAACTGAAACAACAGGACAAGTCTATGTAGGGGAAATCAAAAGCCAGGCTTAAAAATTCGTGAGAACTTGGACTCTGGATACCTCTTCGCTGGTTTAACCAGGTTAAAATATATTCTGTAATTAAAAAGCTCTCGCTGTCCTGAGCGTGTATGGTGGCACGCAGTTTGACAGGACGCAGGTAACAGTCGCAGTGCCAAGGTCGGTACAGGCATAAAATGCCTACTTGGAAGCACATAATCTGAGAAACTAAGAAAGCAGATTATGTTCTTTTTCACACAGAAAAGGACGTGTGTGTGGCAAGAGCAACCCTCCTCTCAGGCAAGCTACACCAGAAGCAGTACACCAGGAGGTCCCTTAGAGAGGGAGCTCACCCCAGAGCCAGGACACGCCACTGCCGACAGCAATAGATGCTCCTGCTGTTCCCCCCACCCATAACAGACCAGTAACATTCTGTGACTCCAACAATAAGCACACTTATCAGAAGAAATTAAACTTCTGCTGGGTGCGTGCCTGTACCTGCACCCGCACAGCCCATAGGAAGGTCACCAGCGCCCGAGGAACGGTCCATGAGGCAGCCCGAGTCAGCACGGCAGCACGACCGCGACGGATGCGGGCGTATGCGGAAACTACAAGCTATGGAGGAGGATACAATGAACAGCATTCATTCTGACATGTCCTAAAAGTTCTGCTATTAATTTCAAAGATGCATGGATGTTGTCCCCACGGGTTTGTCATACTAAATTATGCAGGAGCTCTTTTGAAAGCATCTCGCACCTGGCAAATGGAAAGGGTAACGAAAGATGTGATGGTACGTATACATATACATACTCTTACTACTGGAACTAGATCAAGAAGCTACTTACTATTGGCCTTCTTACTACTGTATCTTAAAGGAGCTTTTAATTATTTATCACAAAAGCATATTATTTTTTATTATAAATCAGTAGGAGTTCAGATTTGTGGGATATTATCTATTATCCAGATGCACGCACGCACACCACAGCCTGAAAAAAAATACTTGGCCTGACTGCAAGCATTAAAGAATCATCCCTACATTAAGAATGCGCAGTTACACTCACTAATATATTCACCTACAAGCTGAAACAGAAAAAGGAGAACAGAAAAACAAAACAAGAACGAAATGGCAGCTTTACAGAGACTGGCCTGAGGAGAGCAGAGCTCATTATTTAACTCTACCAACATCTCCTGTATCATCTTGGGCAAGTCATAGACATTATCTGCCTCGGAACCCCACTCTGTACAATAAAGCTGTATTTCTTTTTTTCCTCCTCTTTGTCTCAGCGAAAGCATCATCCTTCTGCCATGTGTGTATTCTGTACTCAGCACACTAAGCTCCTGATGGCTCCTGGCACATCCAAAAACTACTCAAATGCTAATAATTGTTTCAAGAAAATGCTAAACATCCAGCAACTAAACTACCCCTGCTCTTGACTGCCAGCCTTTCGCACCGCCCCTCACCACCTCCCTGCCCTCTGCACCTCCAGCATCCCCTTCCCACCCTGGGCAGTCACCTTCCATTCGCTCTTGTCTGCTTTCTCCTCTTCTTGTCTTCACTCCCTATTTCCCTTTTTCAAATCTCTCTCCTCCTGGTCTCACCTTGCTTTCCACACCGTATTTATCACATCCCCCCATCCCACCCAGCTTTCATCTCTACTTTCTGCTTTCCCTTCTCACTCTGCACAAACGCACCAGCCCGCAGACGCAGGGAAGTCTCGCAAAGCCCACAAAGACCTCAGCTTGCCTCCAGCCAGAAAATAACTAAGCCCGCTTAGACCCAATTTCAAATGAGAAGAAAACCTGAAAGTCTGAAGTATAACACTACCAATGCATCATTAGTAATGCAGTTTCTCCTTTCAAGTATTTTTACTGAGGTTTTGCAGAGTAGGAAAAAAAAAGTCACGTAACAGAAGACGATGGGGAGAAGGAAAGAAACACCTCAAGATAAAGAGTAAATCTGTGCGACTGGTTACTAATGGTGCTATTATTTTCTTGTCCTATGTTCATCACTGGCGTGAAGCACCTCCCCAGCTGAACAGAAAACTCCCCTTGAACGAGACCATAAACTGCAACGAGTCCCTGGATCACAGCCCCCAGGCCGGCTTAATCCTCCTCGTTGGGGTGAAAGCGAAGGGCGGACACTTGATGCAACCAACAAAAAGGAACTGGCTTCCCTCCTATGTAAGAAGTAAAAAACTGAATGTATCACAAACATTTAATCCATTTCCTTTTGCTTCCTCTCAGACTTGTACCCGGTTCAGAGTTCAGCAGAAGTTAATACTTCTCCAAATGATTTTGCTCTCAGATGCTGTAAAAGCTGTTTTACACATTGCAACTTTTGTTTGAGCGATTAATAGGGCAAAGTAAATTCCCACCATATAAAGCCAGAAAGGACCATTAGACCATCTAATCTATCTATTATTTGTAAAATTACATATTTGAAGAGAAAATGAATAATTAGAAGACTGTGAAAAAACATTTTTTGACAACAACGAAATAACCTGGGGAAAAAAAATGTTCCTTTTATTCTTTTACTTTTGTGCATCCTATAATATCACTAAATACCCCTGACAGCAACGCAATATCCAATTGACTTCATTACTCAATAGAGAAATAAAAGCGATCACTGGCGCTACGTTAATTAGCACACATGCTCCTTGTACTCTTAGTCCCATCAGCTGACAAATAAAGCAGCAACGAGCGAGCCGGCACGGTCACGGTCTCCCTCCCCTCCATAGGGGCAGCACATCCCCACGCGTGCCCGCAGAACGCTGGCACCCATCTCACACCGCGCAAGACCAGGGCTCGGCCGTTTCCTACCCCAAGTTCACCCGTTTCCATCCCCCTTTCTGCCTGGGCACACAAAGTTTAAGCCAAGCCCGCTGCCAAGTCATTTCACTGCGCTGAACTAATGCTCTTACAATTGTCAAGGATGATTAACAGCATACTCCCCCGAAGAGCCCTGTTTGCCACGGAAGGGATTAAAGCTCAGCAACGCTTGCCCACAACCCCCCTCTGGCGCACGCATCTCATCCAGGAGACCACGCAGCTCCACTTATGCAAATTACATTAATGGAGAAAGTTTACAAGAAGAGAGCCAAAAGCAATAACTATGCAGCTACGATTGCAAAATCCGCACTATCCTCGTGTTCCTTGAGGATCATTTGCATTATCACTGCTGAAATCTGAAACTAATATAAAAGCTTCTAAGTACACGCATTTTTCAGGAATAATTACCCTGAGTCGTAATGTCAAGGACTTGCCCTTCCACCAGAACGCTGCTACTGAGACATTACAAGAAAGAGAAAGTGGAGCAAAATCACATCTCCTTGCTCCTACTGCAATTAAGTAATTCATCAGTCCTAATGGGTTTTTTTTAAAACAAATACAAAATTACTGAAGACGTGCCATTTTTTTTTTAATCTTTCCATATCTATAAAAAGTTTAGAACTTTCTTTAAAAGTAGCGTGCAAGTATAAACATTAACTGAGCTACCAAGAAACACGGCCAGCGTTGGCTGAAACACACTCCTCCTGCCTGTGATTTATTTCTTTCTTTCTAGTCTCAGGATGCGATTTTACAGAGACTTCAATGTTTATTTGCACTATCCAAATCCATCATGAAGTGGCTAAAATTGGACCAAAGATCCTGCCCCAGCGGCCTTTGAACTGAAAGCATGACAGGGTCAACAAGCCCAATTCAAAGCAGTGGCAGAACGGCACACAGCCACTACAGCCTAAACTTTTTTCCCCCCCCCCGTTATAAAAAGTGCATTTAAAAGGTTTAGCAATGCAAGATTCATCAAAAGTGAAAACTGTTAAGAAATATTTGGCCTAAGAACCAGAACTACAGAAATGTTCCCGTATTTTTTCCTCCCAGTTTGAAGCAGCAAGCACCCCTCCGCAGCCTTGCACCCCAAACACCGCAGCAGCCGTTGCCCTAAGGCCAAACAAAAAAAGAAGTGGAAAACCATCTTCATTGATTTTTTGCTCCTCATTGTGCCTTTTAACCTGGCAGTTATTTTAAGGTCTCAGAAGAGAGATGTGAACAAAGTAACCGTGATCATTAGAACAAGTTGGAAAGAAGATTGGGAAAATAAGGGGTAAAAAAAAAATAGAAAAAAGGGAAATGACTGAAAAAAAATCAGAGAACTGATATAAAGAGACACAGAATCGCTGAAATGTGAAAATGAACAGAATGTGCTGGGGGAGACCCGGGGAAGCCAGGCTGGAGACTTAAGAAAATCAGCAAATGATGAGAATGTAAAGCTCAGCTTAACGAAGAGTTGTACTGCACAGAGCTTGCTTTCCCTTCTGAAATGAAGGCAGAAATGTAATAAAGGAACAGCAGCCAAGAGGCACCCCCAGAGCCGTCCGGCGGAGGCGGCACGCTGCGCCCAGCCCTGGGGAGAGGGCTGCCTTCTCTAAGGTCTGAAGCATTTTTCCGGGAGGACGCGGAAGGTACCGGCAGCTCTTTTCTCATCCACACCTTACGCAGAGGCAGCAACTCGTGGGTGATGAGCACCCATCCGAGCACCCGTCCGTCCCCAGCTCCACACAGAGCTGCTGCAAGGCGCAGACCCCCCGAGGCCGGGGCACAGCTGGTGCCTGTCGGTGCGGCGTGCTGCAAATGCTGCATCGCCCGCAACGAATTTCTGTTGGCGTTTAACGAAGGCTTTGATTCACACAGCTCTCCCAGATCCTGAGAGATCTGCCCGTTCCCCAGCTCCTTTCTCAATAGGACATGACACGTGCGGACAGGACAAATTCCTGGCACGCTGGAAGGGGACTGAGGGGTTTCTACATGGAAGTGGTTTCTCCTAACGCTCTCAGAAATTTTTATTTATTATGCAAGGCATATTTAGATAGGTGTTTATTCAGTATTGGAATGATTCTCTTGGAGAAACTAGTTAGCATGGGGTGAAGCTCTTTATATGGAAAACAGCTGTATTTTCTAGAGCTAGAAACTGCTGCTCTTACATCAATGTAGTTCAACTACATGATGTGATTTGGTTTATGTACCTGGACCTGATGGCTTCTGATAGGCTCTTTTCTAATTTTATTAATTACCCCAAAAAAATACTATTATTGATAAGAAGATTAAACCAGGCCATCCCACATGATTTCACCACAACAGAAACCAAGAGCTGCATACGTTCATTTCCTGATGTTACAGCTCCAGCGTTTCGCTGAAAACATTTCACAGGAGAAGGTCCAGGCACTGAAAAGCCATCCTGCCTACAAAAGGGGTAAGAGCTGTAAGGGTTATTAATTTTATTGAAAAGACAGGTCTGCCTGTACCTATCTCCCCCCAGAAACACCAAGCGTGCCCCACGTGCCGCTCTCCACTCGATGCACCCAGCGCTGGCCGCGGCCCCAGGCAGGTCCCAGCAGCACCCGCAGCCCGGCCGCTCCCCACGGGATCACACAGACACCCTAAACCTACAATGCAACATCACGTTGTGGAAGCTTTCCCCAAAAACGTCCTTAGAAACATCCTTCTGTTTTTAGCACAGTAACAGAAGACTGCACACTGATCTCCTCCCAGATCACCCTCATTTAGCTTTTTCCTTAATTAAGGTAATGACGCCCGAGGGAAGGTCTATGTTTCAAAACATAAGCTTCAGCCTTCCAGCATCCCCACAGGAGAACTAATTGGAACGTCTCTCAAGGCCAGATCTCTCTTTCCTGTGCCCAGAGATGCTCCAAGTAACGTATGCTCCGGAGCTGAGACAGTCCAGGGCCTCCACTGCTTCTCTGAAGCTCAGAAAATCTAACTCCAACTCCTGCACTTGCCAAACGTCCTACGTGTGAGCAAAGATACATCATTTATTTTCCAACTGGCTTAGCTTCTGATCCGTACAGCACAGGTAACAACAGTGCCCCTCCTCCAGGCTCTCTTACTGCCTTCTCAATCACACGCTTCTACTGAGAGCAAAGTTTGGAGGCTGAATTTCTAAGCCAAATTTAACCACTCTGTCATCTATACTCACCCTGAGCAGGACTAAGCTATTCCACAATAAAAACACAAATGTTCACTCTTCCTTGTACTGCTAGTTCAGAAAAAACGAGTTTTTTCCTCCCTCCTCAGTTACCACATGAATACTCAAGCCTGCCTTTTCACCCAAGCAATGCAAGATACAAGATAAGCTTCAGTCTATGTACTTCATCATTCCTGAGCACGTAAACTAACCTCTGAAACACATACATCACTATGAATTGCACTAAACTAAATGAACAATGGCTTTCTTGACCATAATCGTCCATAATAATTTAATACTTCAAGTAAGGAAATAAAAAAATAGAGAGATGGTCTCGGGCATGGCACAAGCACGCTGGGCTCTGGGTACCCTGCTGAACAGCAGACTGACACCATTGCTTGGGGGGCAGGGGACAAAAGGCACGCTCAAGTGTCTGAAAAGCACTCTCACAGGTATCGTTAGCACTTGAGAAACAGGCAGATGCTCGGCTGTCTCACTGACATGAGAAGACGTTCCCCATCTCAGAGCTATTAGCTGCACCTACCAGATGGCAAAGCTTTTGGAAGCACAACGACATGGAACGCATCCATCCAAGTAGTTTACTACCTGCTTCAGGAAAGTGCCCGGTGAACTATGAGATGCTCCGTTTAACGGGGACACTCTGACCTGGAGAAGTACAAACCACGCTCCTTGCCTCCGACACACACCTACTCGGGGTTCACCTACAGCACTTACCCTCGTGCACGGAATAACCTGCCTGGTGCACACGCCATGCTCAGCCATTTTCAGCTCTCACCAAGCTTTATGTCCTTTACTCTTTGCTTAACAGTGAGACATAGTATAGCTGCAAAATAATAAATTAGTTTATAAAACCATTTCATTTTGAATCCTTTCTCCTTCTGTACTTTCATGAATTACATGTCAATGAAACCATTTTGAACAGTTTAAGTGTCCTGCATGCTGGTTTTAACTTCTTACTAAAAATTGAATTGAAAAATTCCAAGTAAGTACTGGAAAGGATATAAAAATACCAAGAAACAATCTTGCTTGACACTAAGAAAATTGCAAATGTCAAACAAAAACCTAAACTGTTCTGAAATTTTAGACAACCAAGTTTAAGAAGTTCTACTGAAATAATTTACAGTCATTATTGCTCAAAGCAGATGGAAGAAGCTTCAATAAAGTACCACCACCTTACAGAGCTACAGTTACCGTGACACAAATTCATCTGAATTAACCATTAGATCCTCCGTATCATCTCCTATTTAATTTTGCATTCATTGGCACCATTTCTGTGCAAAGCCCAGTAAATGTATAAGCCTGTGAAAAATCTGGACCTACTTTTTTCCTGAAAACAGTTCTTTTGAAGGCTTCTACCACTTGCATTCAGACAGTGAGGAAGAAGCATAATATAGCACAAGGCTTCCCGGAGCCACTTCATGCCCTGAACACTTAAAGCAGGGGGTTGGGGTATGAACATCACTGATGAGGCACCGTTAGACCCTGCAGAAGCCCAAAACTGAACAGGATGCTTGAAGGAACAGAGACAAAAAAGCACCTTGAAAGAGGCAAAGACATGACAGGAGCAGAATAGCAACAAATATGAAAATGACATGAACAATTCTCAGGAAAATTTTCTTAGAGGCAGCACTCTAAATGAATAAGCACAGCAGGAAGGTGTTAAACAAAACCAGAAAAAACAATGTCAAAGCAACCGAGACTGACAGCAGAGAGACAGAGGAGTTTTAACCTGTAACTTCGAGATATTAGAGAAGTTTCATGAGGTACAAGAACACGTTGGAGGACACATCAAAGAAACGACTGAAATTCAGAGAAAGAGCCTAGTAATGCCAAGAGAACAAAACTGAAAAAGCAGAAGCAATAGGGGACAGAGTAACGACGCTTAACTCCTAGCGGGAGGTGTCGCTTGGGTTTCGACAATATTCAGCACTGTAGCAGGAAGAAAGCAGATCACAAATAGCTCAGGATGGAACTGGAAAAGAAAAAGCAACCTCTGTGCATTCAGCGAACCTCAACTAGAGTTTTAAACAAGTTAGTTGGAACACTAGGTAAGAAAGCAAAGAGCACATCAGAGGCTAAACCACCCCGGCGAGCAGCGGCTGGGGTAGCAGTGCATTAGTCTTCACCTCTGGAGGTAAAGTGAAGATGGGATGAGAGCTGAGGAAAAATGTCATGTTAAAAGTGTGATTTATAAGAAAAAAAGTGACTGCAACATGCCTTTTTATTGCCCCCAGAGGCGCAGGATTCAGAGGAAGGTCAGACATCAAAGAAAAAAGTTGGGAGAAAAATAAGAATTAGCTGGAAAGAGGTAATTACTGAAACAAGGAGGTTAGAAAAGGAGAGATGAGAAACATCTACAAGCGCAGCAAGAGAAGCGGGAGAGCAGCCTGGGCAGATGCGTGCTACGCTTGGTTACCGTGCCCTTGGTATCTGTACACCGAAGCACCCCGAGCTTACGTGATGTTTACAGCACGGAAGCTCCAATGTTAACTTTCCTGGTGAGGCCAGCAGGGCTGTACGTGGCCCTCTGCAAGCCCTGCACCCCTTTGGTTCCAGTTCCCTGATTTCCTGGGCTGTTTTTCTCAACTTCACGTTATGCAAATCCTTTCCTCAAAATAGAAGCCGCTGGCAAATAAAAAGAGCTGTTATATAGTGTTCTTCCACTCCCTTCGACCAAAATAAGGGGAATCTAAAATTTACATGGAAAAGGGAAAAACTTCAGAAGCCTGCTGAATAGCCTAAAAAAATTCAGAGGGCAGTTAATTTCCTCCTTTTCCCCCAAACTTAAAATACTTGACAGTAATTCTGGAGAAAAAAGATTAAGCTTTCACATTTGCTCATGTTTCAATATGTATGACTTCTTTTCCCTTTGAGGTCCCATTTCTGCAGGTCACTCTGCCTTTGACAGCCCTTCTGCCCACCCATGCGAATCCACCTGCAAAACAGGCTTCTACGAAACAACATAAAACCCAGAGATATCGCAGCTTTCTCAGCTCTTGGCAAGGCTCTGAGGAATGAGAGGAGGAAACGCAGAAGGGAAGGAAAAGCAGATGACAGAGGATGGAAAAAGGGTTGTTTTGGTGTTTTAAAAACACGCTAAGCCTCTTCCTCAGGCACTCTCGTCTCATTAGCGTTTTCTGTCCTCTTTCTTCCCAAACTGTGATATTTAACGATTTCGGTACAAAAGCAGTCTGAGGATGCTTCATGTAAACTCAGCAATAATCAGCCCCACGGCCAATAAACTCCTCACCCTCGTAGTTTATTTGCTGCTAAGCCTTGGCCTGCAGCCTTGGAATTCATTCTGCCTGCACTACAGCTATTTCCTCGTAAACAGGAAGCCCCCTCGAATTTGCATTACAGTAAACTCGGTTATTTCATTTAGTGTCAGGCTTATCTCCGAAAGATAAAACGGTGCCGACAGGTGTACCAGGCTCGAGCAAAGAGACAAATTGTAACAGGGGGGGTAAAACCTTTGTAATATCTCTTGAGGAGATAACGTCAGCAGCACAGGACGCCGTCGCCGAGCAGTGGTTGCCCGCCGGAGATAAACCCACACCGAACGCGCTCCTGCGAGAAGGGCGCTGCAAGGAGGCCGAGGCGTTTATTTTGAAGCGTGGATGTGATATTCCAGTGACCTTCCTGCTATCCGTCCCAGCGACAGCCAGGAGCCGAGCGCGACGACGGCTGCTCGCAGCCCAGCGTTACAAAGCTGTGCTCACGTTGCTCTCACACAGAGAAATAAAAATTATTTGGAAAAATTGTTCCATTTCAAACTCATGTAAGAGAGGACTTTGCGTGTTGTATTTTTTTTGCTGTTACTATATCAACCTGCACTTAACCAGCCGATTTATGTAATTTTAAATGAATCACTCTGCCAGTGATACAGAATATTTACACACACCCAACACACCGTGTCTCTTTTAATGAGAGGGATCAAAAGAACCCAACCAGAAACCAGCATGAAGACATCTGACACCAGAATAACGGTCACAATTTCCTACTGTGTGAGGAAATCCCTGGTTGCAGTTAGAAGCAGAGAAGTTCAGTCATTTCAAGCAACCTAGAGCCGTTTGTGGTCCCAGGCTTAGGTAAGTCTCTGTTCTCATTTATGTCCACGCTTCCTCTCATTCATCTGCTGAGCTGTCTTACACGTCCCCATCCCACGGCACCCTGGCACCGCTGACAGCTGCAAACCTCTCCCTCGCTTAAGGCTTCTCACCTTCTGCAGAGCGTGACAGTCCGGGGGGGATGGCAAACAAGCTTTTTCCTTTAATATTTCACGTAATCTGCAAACAGGTTCTTCCACATGCAGCTCCAGGAGCGAGGCAGGTCAGCCACCCAACCCTTCACCTTTCCTCCTACTCTGTGAAACTTCCTCTTGCACCTGGCTGCCGTTTCCCACCCTGCGGAGCCGAGCACGGGTGAACCACCTCTCCGAGCCCAGGGAAACCACCAAACATCGACAAAACGCAAATCCTGGAGCAGGAGAGCAGGACAGCGCAGGCTCCTCAGGCCTCACGCTGTGCTACGAGGCTGCACCACGCTTTGCACAAGAGGATGTCGGGGCAGGCAGCGGCTTTCGAGCCGCCCCACGAGTGCCAACGGTGCTGTCGCTTCTCAGGGCGTTGGGAGGGCTCTGCCCTGCACACCCACCGCGTCCCCACCTTTCACCTCCCCAGAGGGGTCCCTAACCCTGTTGCAAACAGGGAGCACCACTGCACACCACTGATGCTAACAGTAGTAACAGCCATCACCAAAGCACTAATGTAAAGCTCCCAGCCCTCCCAGTAAAGCATCCTGCACCGCAGGTTAACAGCGTAGGCTAAATTTTATGGATATCATTTTTATAAGCGTTTACACATACCAGGAGAAAAACAGGCACCTTCATCTGTCCAGCGAGCCACCCTCAACTGGACCTTAAAAACGACTGCCAAACTTCTTCATCTGAGGCTTCACTGCCTCTGCAAGGGGGATTAACGTGAGCTGGGCACCCCCTCGCCTCCCCCTGCTCTGCAGCCTCACTGCGCTACCCATGAAGGCAGAAAAACGAGTGAAGAAACGAGCAGAGGGCTTCGGCGAGCTCGCTCACGGCAGACAGCTGGGCTAGGCCACCGGCAGGCTTGCAAACTGCCTACACGTTCTGCAGTAAATTCTGGGTTAGATTTTTTTTGTTGCGGTATTTTGTTTGCTGGCTAAATCTTCATTTTATATATACATATACACGCAGAGAGATGAAACACAGAGGGAAAGCTGACTTTTAATTTCAGCAATAAATAAGGAAGCGATGCTCAGGTGATTTTACAACGCATCCATAACCAGGGACTGACGTTCAGAGAAAAAAAGCTGCTTTTACCACCAAACCCCAAGAAAACCACCTCAGTCACGCCAAGGCACCGGCGAGCCCCGTGGCAGCCCACGATGGAGCCGAGCCCTGCACCCGCTCCTCGCTGTACAGCCCCTCTGCTCCGTGAGCTGCCTGCTAAGAGCAAACCTCTCTCCCCACTCCGTCCTCCCTCCCTGCTGTTGTCAGACCTCACGAAGCATCACCAAAAAATAGCTCTGCAGAGCAGAACGGCGAGAATGATTCCGTTTGGTCTCACCGTTTCGCTCACCACTTAAAGAATTTCTCACCCGCTGGACGAAGCATCAAGTTTAGGATCAAATAAACACCCGAACCGTGGTTTTTTTTTTTCCCCCCGGGAGAACCGGGCTGCTCCACATCCTCACCCACCGCTACGAACGCCCGCAGAAGTTGTTCCAAACACACGCATCCCACCCGACCCCGCTCCGCCCGCCCCGCCGGAGGCCGCGGGGTGCCGGGCACGGCGGAGGGCCCGCCGCCGCCAGACCGTTATGTTCTGCACCGCGGTGCCGGCGCGGGGGGGAGCGGGGAGGCCGCCGGGCCGGGGGCTACCGGGGCCGGGCAGGGGCTACCGGGCCCCGCGGGCCGCGGCGGGCAGTACCTGGGCTCGGGCAGGGTGATCTTCTTGCTGGCCCTGGCCGCCGGCGTGCTCTTGCTCTTCTCCATCGCCATCAGGTAGCTGACATCGGCCAGCACCGCCTCCAGGTCCGCCATGTTCCCGCTCCCGCCGCCGGGCTGCAGATGGAGGCTCCGCCGGGGGCAGCCGCCCCCGAGGCGGGGGGTTGGCGGCGGGCGAGGCGGGCGGCGGCGGCGGCAGCTCCCCCTCCGCCGGTGCCGCCGAGCGCCTCCCGGCTGCGCGTGTGCGTGTGTGAGCGCGGCGGGGGGGGGGCAGCGGCCGCCTCCCCGCCCTCCGCGCCCGGGGCTCGCCGCCGGCCCTGCGCGCCCTCAGCCCGCGGCCGCCGCGGCGGGCGGGCGGGAAACCCCCCCCCGGGGCCGTGCGCCGCCCCCGCCGCGCCGGGCCGGGCCGGGCCGGGCCGCAGCGCCCCCCGCCCGCGCAGCCCCTCAGCGCTCGGCCGCCTCCGCCGGGCCCATGGCGGCGGCAGGGCGGCCCGGCGCGGCCCCCGCGGCTCGCAGCCTACGCGGCCCCCGCGGCGGGCGGGCAGGTCGGAGCGCGGCCGCGGGGCTCGGCGGCCATGGGCGGGCGGCGCGGCCGCGGGGGCTGCCCGGCGTGAGGGGCGGCGGCGCCTGCAAAAATCCGGACCTGGATTCCGCGGCGGCCGGCGGAGTTGGGGGGGGAGCCGCCGGGATCCCGGGGAGGGGGGGGCGGCCGCCGCCGGGGTCCGCCCGGCCCCGAGGGGCTGCCGCGTCCCGGCCGCGTGGCCCTCGGGATGCGGGGAGCGGGGGTCGGCTCCCGCTGCTGCTGCCGGGGCGGGGGAGGCGGGGAGCAAAGCCCCCCGGCACCGGGCGTTTGTGTATCTTCAGCAACCGAGGGGCGAGCGCAGGGTCCTCGGGGTGTGTGTCTGTCGGGCACGGTTTGGGGGACGCGGGTGGTCCCCGGGGACCGGGGGGACGCCAAAGCTGGCCCCGCACAGCACGCGTGGGCCTGCCTGGCCAGGAGCCTCGGCGCCCAGCCGGACGCGTATCTTTAAAATTAATTTCCTCATAGTTTATTGCAACGTGATGTGCGTAAGAAAAATGGGATACCAGTAAATGCATCTGTATGAAACCCCGTAACTGCTCGTTGAAATTCTTTTGCTGGTAAATAACGGTGCAAAACAAGGCTGACACCGAGGGACCAGCTGTGCCAGCCTGCCGACGGGCACTGCCACGCGTCCTCGGGCACCGACAGGCTCCTCGCTCGTATTCCTTGCTCAAAATGTAGTAGTAGCTCTCCTGCAGCCAAGCAGGTATGCATATTTCAGCTTCTTTCTTTTCTGAATTTCGTCAAATATGTCATAAATAATTGGCTCAATGAAAGGCTAAGTCAATGACAAGTCTGCAGTTTAAAACTCAGCTTGTTTTGAGCTCTTTTCAAGTGCTGCCACTCCTCCTTCCTACATCTTTATGAAAGCTAATGATCTGATTAAAGCTAGGTAGAGTATACAGCTGGGAGGATTTCACGTGCGGCTCATTATGAACCATCTGAGAACCCCCTTTTTGTTGAAAATGTTAATTTAAACCAACACTTTTCACCTGAACAGATCTGTTGGGGGAGGTTCCTCCTCTGCTGGTGAAGTTCCTGGTTGCCACAGAGCAGTGCTGAGGCTTGGGGTGTTCAAGCGAAGGTGGACGGGAGCAGAGGACCTGGGGCACGTCCCTTTTGGAAGCTCAGCGTGAAGTTTCCCACCAGCCCTGTCTGAAATTCTCACTGAGCCGAGCTACGTGATGGGAAGGGGTGTTTGGATCTGGCTCATGGGCCATGACATGGCTCCCGTGACTCCAGGCTCAGTCCAGACCTGGAGCTCCTGCTCCGAAGCATATTTTGGTGCCTCTGCATGGGCTGTCCTTGTGTGGGGTCATGATGGAGCGACATCACACCTGGGCACGGTGACTGCGGGTGCTCCCCTGGTACCTCTCCCCCAGCCCAGCAGAGCGGTCTTGCTCAACCCTCTGCACCGGAGGGGTCCCGTTGCTGTCTGTGAAGCCGGCCAGGCACATACAGCTGTGCTCCCTCATCAACGCTTGCAGAATTATTGTCCAATTAGTTGTAAATACATAAGTATACATGATGCCCTGTGCTGTAGCGCACTAATCTACCAACTAAGGCAAAAAACATGGTCTGCACCTCACCTGGGGAATCATTTGAGAGTTTTACAATGTCTGAGTTTTGGTGAGAAAGGCTGGCGTTGTCTAATGACGGCTCCAAAGCTGTTTGGCTCCACTGTTAGAAGGAATATTCTAATTTGTTTAACCAGGAGTAAACATTTGTCAGCCTTGCCGCGTCCTTAGCCTGGTTATGTGAGCAGACACGTGCGTTTTCTGTCTCTCCCAAGGTGCCAGCTGAGCTGTGGCTCCCGCAGCCCCTCTGTCCCTCACCACTCAGCCATTTCCATGGACAGAACTGGTTTTCATTTCCTGAGCTGTGAACGTGCTGAAGGAGCAACGGCACCGCAGGGAGGTTGTCAGCGCTGACCTGATAGTGTTGCTAAACACCAGCATCACGATGCGACCGCACCGAGGGGAGGAGAGAGCAAACAGAAACCCATTACTGCCCGCCCAGCCTCGCCGGAGAAGGGCCTTTTGTTTTCTAAAATATTTAAATGACTTCACAGCAATAATGGCCATGAAAATGCCACTTAGGATTCATAATGCTCCCCTTTTTTATTCCTGTGCCACATTTTCACCATTATTATCTGGATGTTGTTGTAATGTACCCTTCAAAGGCATTCTTGGTGACAATTTCTAGGAAGTCATGTTTGCTGATGGCTAATACAGAAACCCCAGTTAAGAAACTTGTTCTCTTCTTTCTGCTGTTTCCATCGGTGCTAGCTGGTGCGGCAGCAGCAGCGGTGGGTTACCAGAAAAGGTGTCCTCTTCACCATTTCCTCACAGAGTGCATTTGGGGCGCAGTCAGAGGAGGTGGCACGGCCCCGTAGCCGTCCCCGTGCACTGGCTGGGTTGGGGGGCACACGGGTGGCTGGCAGAGCTCGAACCTCCCTCCCTGCACCAGCACGGGGCCGGGGAGCTCTGTCTGTTCACTGGTACCTCTAGCAGCACATAAAACTCATACGCTTTGCAGTTTCATGTTCAGAGGTTTTGAAGGTCACTTGAATGGGTGTTTTTTTAATGCTGAAGTGGAAGCAAACCTGTTTTTTTCCTGGAGAGAGCAGAACAGGGAGCACTGGCATCGTTGCAGGGAGGTTGAATTCCTTGAGTGCGTCTGCAGCTTTCCCTAGCGTGTGTTTGCATCCCAGGTTTGGTGTTTGTCTGTATTGTGAGGAATTTGCTTTTTGTGTGCGTTGTTTTATGCATTGTGTGTTGGTTTCAGCGTCTGCACGTGGTGTTGGTGTGTGTTTACAGCGCGCTGTGCTGCGTGTGTGCTCCCTTAGGTAAAGGAAACCCCGAATTAATCAGTGCCGGGGTTAGCAGAGGTCAGAATATGATACACTCACGCACGCTCTGGCAGCGTTTAAGCATCTCCTGACATTTCTGTGAGTGCTGACTGATTCTGTTCGATCAGTTTAAGCGTGTCTCAAGGCTGTCTCTCTGGGCTGGGGCGCTGGGTTTGCGTGCATCCGTGGCAGAGCCGAGACACCCTGCCTCCTCTCTGGTGGGCCTTCCTTCCGAGGAGTTTCTCCTACCATCTGTATAAGATTTAAATGTTTACTTTTGCACTGCTCTGCTCCACAGATGACAGATGATATTACAGAGAGTAACGAGTCTGAAGGACATTTCTTAGTGCGCCCTATGCCGACACCATCCCATCAAGATAACGGTGCCAAACGGCACATGGGGATGGAGGCAGATTCGTCCTCCTGCCCTCAGACCTGTGGCAAATCTCATAACAAATAGAGTAATTAATGGCCATTTCTGCTGCTGCCTTTATTCACTGACTATTCCAGGAGGAGCGATTTTACAGGAGACAGCCTCTGCCTTCGCGGTGCTGTCACACTAGGCACCCTGAGCATCAGGAGGGGAATGAGCACTGCAGCTCTGCCCCCCTGGAGAAGCACAACAGCTCCTCTGCATCTCCACAAATTCCTCCAGCTTTCTCCCAGTACCCTTAACAAAGGCACTTCAGCCACTTCTGATGGGTAAAGTTAGTTTATCATCATCACATTCCTTTTTGTAACTAGCTGATGTGATGGTGAGGCTAAGTTTTAATTAGGAGACAAATGGTAATTAAATCATCAAAAATGTTATCCATGATCAAACATTTGTACTGGAATAGTCTGACTAGTAATAATAACGTCCTCTGGGCATAGATAAGACCAGAGTTGAAAGTCACGCAGTGTCTTAAGTCTTGCGTGAGAAAACACAGGCACGAGAGGTGAGGGTCCTTCGGGTTGCAATCGCATCACACCATTTCTCTCACCCCTATAATACAAATATTTTTCAGACATTTTCATCTCCACGTTTTCTTACGCTGACGCATCACGTAAGAGTGTCCTGTTTGCTGTCTCTCTCCTCCCTCCGCCTGTGCCTTGCCAGGCTGCCAGTTCATTCTCCAAGGCTGCTGTTTCCTCCACGGCTGCCCGAGAGCCGGGCAGATGTGCCCCAGGTGTGCTCACAGGGTCTCCTGCCATTTTTTAACCTTCAGAATGGTCCCGCGGGGGCCGTTTAGAAGAGGCTCGTGGTCTGTCGCAGGGGCAGCAGGTCACCCAGGATGGCAGGACATCTCGTCCTCTGCTCTGTGCAGCAGCAGCGCCTGGCTGGGCTTAATCCTCCAGGAGGAAATCTGTGTGCCTTTGGGATGGACTGGAATGGCTTTAGCAGTATTTTTTATCAAAATAAATTGTGGAGAAATAGCGAATCTAATTCAGATGACAGCAACATCAGAATGCATTCTTCTGGCCCCTCGCTAATTCAATTGCCAGCCATGCAGGACATCCTCCAGTACACATTGTCTCATGAAAACTGGGTCCCGGATCCTGGGCAGATACTGACCTACCTTGGCTTTGGTGGGGCAGTACTGATGGCACCCCACACATCTGCCCTCACTGGACCTCCTACCGCTCTGGTTTAATCCCCAAAGGCAAAGAGCAGCCTGGCCCGGGGGCTGGTGGCTTACCATGGACTTACTGTGGGCCAGAGCCCAAACCCAGCGTCAGCTCGTGAGCAGCTCAGGGCCGGCGAGAGGGAAGAGACTCGAGTTGGGTTTTCAGCCATCGTTTACTCTGCACAGTGATTTAAAAATGAACTTTCTATAAAGCATAAATAAATTTGTCATGTGACGCAGGAATTCCTGCATTATTAAATATTTGGAAAAATGGCTGAATACAGAGTGGTCAAATTTAAGCAGTTCAACCTCACAAAGAGACATTTTAGAAAAAAAAGCAGGGCGCTCACTCTTGCTTTAAATAAGCACCCTGTTCCCTCCTCTGGAGTGACTCTAGATTTTTAAGACAGTCTCTACTATTTATTTCCCTTCACTTCCTTTCAGTGAAGGAGTGGAAACAGACACAAATGAAAACACTGAATGTTGTGAAAAAAATACAGAGTTTTTAAAGACAAATGAAAGTTAACAGTAGGTGCCCGTTCACCAACACTGACGTTTCCTGCAGGACACCAGCTGGATGGGAAGGGCTCCTCAGGCTTGGGGCAAATCGAGAGGGAAATGGCATAGCCAGTGAGGACTGTGACAGCAAATGCCTTAAAGCCCTAAGAGTCGTCTCCCTTCAGGAGAGCTAATATCAGCTGGCATTAAAGCAGCATTTTCCCTGTACAGACTGATTAGACAAGCAGATATCAAGAGGGAACCATTGAGCATTCACTGTTCCACAGTCTGGCTTGAATGTAACTTGATAAAGGAAAAAAAAAAAAAAAAAAAATCAATAATTGACTAATTTAACTATAAATTTTGAGGGACAGAAGGAGAAAAACCAACAGCTGTGCAGATATTGAAATGGCACCAGTTAATTCTGCCCCTGTCACAACGTCTTACGGCAGGTAAATCAAGCAGAGCTGAAAATAAAAGCCCTCATCTCCCGGGGTGGTTGTGCTGCCCGTTGCAGGAGGGTATCAGAAGGACACAATTAACTCTGGCAGGCGGTGGGAGGGCGGGGGGCTCGCTCAGACGGCAGCACCCCGGGGCAATGCCGAACGCCCCAGGCGCCGTGGGAGCATGTTGGCAGCCGGAGGGTGCCAGTTCCCCCGGGTGCCAGCGCGGCTGCCTGCGCCGAGCCAGCCAAGCCAGCCTTTAAAATATGCTCCTTGGAAACAATTCTAGTTATGTGGGAAGTGCTTTCTAGTTATTTCTCTCCCCTGGCTTTCCGTACTCCAAGCCTATGTGCACACCAACGGGCGTTTGCTGCCCTGGCTGATCGTTCACCCTGACCCAGTGTTACACGTCTGGTCCCCGAGCTGGCCCTGGGCACCTGGTGTCACCGCAGACAGCGGTGTCAGCTGGAAGGTGCACGGTGGTGGGAGCTGAAGTCGTGGTCCCCCATGGCCGAGCCGGCGCATCCCCAGTGCAGTGCTCCGACACCAGAAGTGACACAGCACGGAGAGCTGGGCTCAGCGTCTCACCCAGGAGCCGTCTGCCCAGCTCGAGGGGGTGCCCAACCATGACACCGGCCATCACACCCACGAAGAGGCATGGAAGGTGGCTCATCTCCGTCAGCTGCAGATGGAGGAAGCAGGACACGGGTGGGGAACAGCCAGGCTGCCCCAGCCTCCTGCCCCTCGCTGCCTGTGCCCCAGCCCTCCTTTCCCCCTACCTGGATGTTGTGTTTAAAACCCACATGGGTGAAGTCCTCCCTCCAAGGCTGCTCAGGAAACCAGGAGGGAAATCAAGCCGTTCTGCCTGAGCCAGCCATTACGCTGTTAATTTTTCTACTTGGCTGCATCACTATTTCAGTGGGAGAAAACAAAGCTCTCTGCAAAACAGAACCAACCTGGTGCTCTCCGTGTCCCGTGACAGTGCTGCGGTGCCACGGGCTGCTCCTCCGCCTCGGCCCCAGGTGCTGCAGACCGAGCCCTCGCGCAGGCAAACCCCACTGGAAACACGGGGTGAAGCGGCAGGAACGCGCTGCCGGCTTGGGAACAAAATGGCACGGAGTTTATTTGCACTTCATCACATCAAAGGGGCCCTTGTTTGAATTCTTCTCCCTTTAGCCTGGAGGAGAAGAAGGGGAAAGATTGGTTCCTATTAATAGCCTCGCATCCCGCAAGATCCAAGCCTTGCAAGAAGCCATGAAAGACTGCGGCATCTGATTCCCTGAATAAATGAGGTAATTTAGGAGGAAGTGTGTGCTCAGCAGCCTTAATTACTGCCTTCCCCAGTCTGGTAGGAGGTGACAGTGATAACTCACTTCGGTGTCGGTAGCCCAGGTCCAGCTGTGGGCGAAGCTCGGGGTGCACCGTCCGTGGGCACCTGCTCAGGTTGGCAGGAGAGCAGGGAGGGATCTGCCCCGGCCCTGGGAACATGCAGGACTGCGTCAGCTTCCCCTTACACGGGTTTTCAGGCTCTAGGTGCCAGGTTCAATCCAGACACCAAAGGGACGTGTGGCAGCGGGTGCCCCGGGTGAAGCTGTGCTCCTGCTGCACTGGGCACAACGAGGAAGGACTCGCAGGATCATAACCCATCCTATCTGTGGTCCCCATATGCCAAACAATTAACCTACCCTCTCAGTGCCCTTGTAAAGCAAACCAGTGAATTACCTTCATTTCACAGCTGAGGAATCGTGGCTCCGATGAGGCCGCACGGAGCCGGCGGCAGGAATGTCCGTGGATGGGCTCCATCGGCGCATCCCTGCGGCATCCCGAGACAGCCTGCCCAGCAAAGTCACAAAAGCACAGGGAATAAACTGTTGGTGGCCTCAAAAGCATCTTTGATACAATGCATTCCCATGGATTTAGCACCTTTAGCTCAGTTTGGCCCGTGGCCCTGGCGAAAGGCACCTCTCCTGCAGGACCGTTGAGTTTGTCCTCCAAGAGGAGCCGTCGTTGCCACGCACCGCACTGAGAGCGAATCAAACCCAGATGGGATGCAGAAAAGAGACTTGTTTCAATTAAACACTAAAAGCAACGAGCTGCTTTCTGCTTGGGTAGGGCAGGGAAGGACTAAATGCCTCTAAACCACACGCAGGAAAATGCAAGCTATTAATTAGTGCTGTTGTGTAGGCGCGTGCATCGCGAGCTCAGCCAATAACACCTTCGTGGTGCTTTCTCTGCCGGCATCCTGGCAGCGGCCACCGTCCGCTGGCCCTTCAGGTGCCAGGTCAGTGGCAGAAGGGGCTGGGGCAGTCAGAGTGCCCTGCTTTCCCTTCAGCACAGCCCCTGCCTTTGCAGCTCTTCTTGGCAGATAATGGACTTTGCCTTCTGACTTCATCTTCTCTCAATCTCTCTGCCTTAATTGCTTATCATCCGGAAACCTCGGAATGAGCCAGGACAGGCGCTCCCCGCCATGGGATACAGCCGTCCTCTCCCTCCTGCTGCCGTCCTGACGCCAGCCTGCACCCAGGGCACCCCTGTGCCCACTCATCTCCACATGTGCCACGTCGCAGCCAAACCCCCGGCAGCGCACACGGCACCAGCAGAGAGCAGGGGCTGGTTTTCCACCTGCTCCTCTGAAGCAGCTTTTCACGACCACGCTGCCGGAGGCTTTTCCAGCTGCGCTTCCCGTAAGCGCTGCTGCTGCGTTTGCCATCGGCCATCGCAGGGTGTCAGAGACACCCCGACGGCTCGGCAGCTCCTGACGAGAACTCAAATCGCAGCTCTCCTGCTCAGCCCCGAAACGAAAGGGCTCTGTCCGCCCCCCCCATGCCCCAGCTTCTTTCCCCCATGGAAGAGCAGGGGAAGCCGTGAACACGCTGGTGTCAGAGCGAGCCCCTCGTAGCACAACGGCTGCCTGGGGTCTGACTCGGGGCGTGAGCCTGAATCAAGAATTTGATGTTAACGGGAGCCGGTGTGTCTTTCGATTACAAACGCCTCTCACGGCAGCTGCGAGCAGCATTTTGTCCTCCCGGCTGTCGAAGGAGCAATCCTGTCCCGCAGAGCGAAGACGTCACGCCGCGGGAAGGTTGCTAAGCGAGCGCTTCCCTCCTTGTGATGCACGACTTCATTACTCAGCTCCCTAAATGGATGTCACGTATAAACGACATTTGCCTTCGAGCATACGAGCATCCCAAAATAGCACGCGCGTTTCTGGGTTGTTTGTATGGTTTTCTGAAGAATGTCCCTATTGTCCGCTGGGTTTGTGGTGGCTGGAAATCGCTGCTGGGGTCGGCTGCGGTGCGGGAGGGACAGGGCTGGGGGTGCCAGCAGTGGGTGAGCCCCATGGGCAGGATGGGGCAGGCGGGCTGGGGGCCATTTCACCTAAAATCGCTTAAACCCAGCGCAGCACAGGCTGTCTTTGCAGAGGAACTGAGCTGTGCAGAGGGAAGGTACGGCACCAGCTCCTGTGCATTACCCAAGATACAAATTAGGAAATAGAAAAAAAAAATAAATTACACCCATCCTGAATAAAGAAATTTGGTTTTCATTTTTTTCCCCGATTTCCTAAGAACATCCCCAGCAGCTGATCTGTGCAGCACTAACATAATCCAGGGATGTATTTTAATCCCATTATGCTGCCATGTGGTTGCTCGTAGTCTGCCTGGACTATGAGGAGCAGATGTTTCCTAATTGGCACTTGTGCTGCCCGGGAGTTCGCATCACTGCAAACAGTCTCTTTGCCTTTCGTGTTGACATTGAACGCGAGCCCCCGCCGCTGGTTCTTACAGCCTGGAATTACCCGGCGGCGTTGGCTGCTCACACGCCAATCACCCACCTCGAGCTGCGACTGTCTGCGCAGGGGCAGCGGCGCTGGTCCCGGGTCGGGGTGCGTGGGACGGGGCACGCCACGCTTGCTGGCCATCCACAGGGTTTGATTGCCAGCTGTGGCAGGACGAGGAGGTGATGGGGGCTGCCCTGGCCGCTCGCCCACAGGGAAGGACGACATCCTATTTTTTCAGATGTGTTTGGGTGAAGCTGTTCAATACAAAGCCCCGTCCCACGGCAGAGCACGGCACAAGGGTGTCTGCAGCCCCTGGGGCTGAGCAGGAGGCTCCTCACCTCGGCTGCAGCCACCCTGCGTTTCCCAGGGCACGCCGCTGGCTTTTCATACTATCAAAGCATTTCGGATTTGTCCTGAGCGTTTCACAATGAAGCGCTGGGAAAAACCACACCGAGCGCCCGGCAGGAGCGGCATCGCCGAGCCCCCGCGCTGCCGTAATCCCCGGGTACATTTTAATCCCATTATGTCGCCATGTGGCTGTTTCCAGTTCTGGCCTTTGAAGAAGTGATGTTTCTTCATTGGCATTTCACCCGGACAGGAGTTTTCCTTGCTGAAAGCAGCTGAGGAAGCTGCAAAGCTGCTTTCCTTCATTTTTCTCCCTCTTTCTCCCTTTTGTTCCTAATGTCAGGAACAAAAGCAGCAGGAAAGCAAACGGCAGCCTGGCGTCCTGGACAAGAGCATCCCTCAGCTCCGGTCCTCTGCTCCTGGCACACGCAGAGCTCTGGGTACCACGGGGTGACCAGGCACGTTCGTCTCACCGCTGCCGGGCAGGACTTGGCGTTACCCCTGCCTGGAAATGCCAGGCACGCACTTCCCACTCCTAACCCTGCGCTCTGGCTGCGGCATTCAGCGCCTGAAATGGAAAAATTACTTGACACACCCCCGCCCCCCTTCACTTTTGAGCTTTAAAAACTGGTCACTATTAACAGGTGATTTATAAAGACAAGCCAAGCGGGGATGTTCTGCTCGCCGGGGCTGGATGGCACGGTGCCAGTGCCCGGTGCACCCCCTCCTGCCCCCCAGCACGGTGCCAGGGACCCACCACGCAGCAGGTCCCTCTGCTCGCAGCAGCTGATTTTTCTCCCCAGATATTTTCTCTAATCAGAAGAGGGGGAGAACCAAGGCAGCTGCTGGGAGCTCAGCACCCAGCCCCGCTGCTCCCCCTCGCCCCGGGGACAGCAGCAGCCTGGTGACCCTGGCCGGAGCACGGAGAGGCTCCTCAGCTGGAGAAATAATGCCGCGTTATTTCCCTCCTGTCCCAACTTTGGCATTAATCAGAGAGGAGCTTACTTTTCCACATACCAAAGCTGAGTATTGATAAATCACAAACCTGCCCTGAAAACCACAAGACTTTAATAACACATGCTGGGTTCCTGCTTATTTTTCCTTTCTTAAGCCTTTAGCACGTGTGGCTGGGGTCCGTGTGTGCACGCACAAACACGAGGCTAGAGGCTCAATTTAATTTAAAGAAGAAAAAAATAATTGAACCTAAGAATCTCCTGTAATCATGTGGCTCCAGAAGCTGGAGAATTAAACATAACAATAACTTTCAAAGGACAAAAATCTGTGATAGCCACAGTACACCCCTAACAGCTTCCAAGGCGCCTTCCATACCCAAACCACCCAGACTACAGATAAAACTCCCCCCGCTATGACTAAGAATAAACATTTCATATTTTTTCAAGGTTATTGGTTTTTAGCCCACAATTTCCCCGGCCTTGCCGTGTCTCCCAGGGCCTCGGCACTCTGCACACGCCGGGGGATTCACCCCGCTGCGGGGCTCGGCGGGCAGGCGAAGGGGAGCCAGGGGGGCACACGGGCACTTTCATATCCCTTTGCATAGCGTCTTCTTCCTCCCCACCAGCCAGCCCATCCCACAGAGTCACAGAGTCAATGAGGTTGGAAGAGCCCTCTGGGACCATCGAGTCCAACCACTGCCCTGACACCACCATGGCAACTAGACCAGGGCACTAAGTGCCATGTCCAGGCTTTGCTTAAACCCCTCCAGAGATGGTGACTCCACCACCTCCCTGGGCAGCCCCTTCCAATGGCTAATGACCCTTGCTGAGAAGAAATGCTTCCTCATGTCCAACCTGACCCTCCCCTGCATCGGACACGGTCCCCACGAAGGCACGTTCCGAGGACAGACAACGCCTGATGCTCAAGTTGAAAAATCAAATAGGAAGGAAAAGGCACCTACATCCCAGCTGCGGTTTAGCCACAGGGTTTGTCTTCATTTACCCCACACCCAGGGCTAAACAATAACAGCTTTTCTCTCACCCAATATCCGTTTCCCAACTGAGGAAGGAAATTAGGAAAAAGAGGGAGACTCGTGGGTTAAAATTAAACACATTTAATAAAGAAACCCATATAAATGCTAACACAAAACACACAGAAATATACTTAGCTACAGGTTGCAGCAGGTTGTCCTGGAATAGCAATTGTTGGAAATGAGGAAGAGAGATGCCAGAAGAGAGGAGAGCAAAAACAGCCCCCCCTTTCCCCCCACGCCCTCCCTTTTATAGTGAACTTGATTGTTAATGCTCTAGAACACACCTGGGGCCAGCCTGGGGCAGCTGCCCTGGGTTTAACTGCTGATGGCCCTGATCACCATGGCTGGCCACAACCTGAAACCAAATCCCAGTGAAACCAGGACAGCACCGTGGCTGGGGGTCAGGCCCTGCTCGTGCCACGGCTGCTCCGTTTCCTTCCATCTCTGGCTCCAGCCACAAAACCTTGGGGCCAGCAGCCCGGAGTGCTGTCCCGGGAGGTGACCCCGGGTGGGTCGGGGCATGGCCAAGTCCCCTGGCACGGGCACCTGGCGCAGCGTGGTGGCCCCCAGGAGCAGCCTGGGGTTAGAGAGTGGAAAAACCCTGCTCAGCAGAGCTGAAGCTGCGTGGAGGTGCCCCAAGGGCACCCACCCAGCCACCACAGGAGGAAATTCCCCGCCGGGTCCCAGCCCAGCCGCCTCTGGGCTCACTCACATTTTCCTCTTCTGCTTTCAGTGCTTCTCCCCCTCCCAGACCCCCCCTGCGGCTCACAGCAGGGCTCGGTGGTACCCGAGGGGGCTGCCCCACTCCCAGCACTGCGGGTCCCTGTCGCTGCTGGGTTTAGCAGTTTGCACCCCCCGAAGACACCGTTTCCCACCGACGATTCGCAGCCCAACACCCAGACCAAGCAGCGCTGGCCCAGCAGCAGCACGGAGGGGCACGTGTCACTACTGTCATTAAAACCCCATTTTTTTCCACGAGAAATGTTCAGCTCTGGGATCGTTCTGAATTCCCCCCCGTTGAGGGAAACGCACAGATTTTTGCAGCAGGAGAGGCTCTGAAATGGGGAGGATCTGGGGTAAAACACCGTCTGCTGGGGTGGGTGTGTGTGGGAGCCGGCGAGAGGATCCCGGCAGGAGCCGGCACAGCGGTGGCCGGGGTGGCCCATCAGATGCCCCCGACCTGTGCAGCCCCCGCACGCCCACAAAGCTGCAGTGGCACGTGGTGGCCGCGCCGTGGTGGCCGCATCCTGCCGGCGCAGGGGACTGGGGTGGCCCGGCAGCCTCTGTGCCACCTCCACCCCTGCACCATTCCACTGCGTCCTTTACTCAATGCAAACAATTAAAGCATTCTGCAGCGTTATGAATGCTAAATTAAAGCATTATTGCTAATTAAAGCTTACAATACCTAATAACTAAAGCAATTACTTGGCTTGGAGGTGTCGTGACAGAGAGGGCCACCCCCCCCCCAGCCGTCGTTGCATCCACGGTGCTGCGGGGACGCCTTTGCCAGCTGCAGCGGGACCCGTGGCTGCGCAGGAGCCGCTCGCCCTTGGCCGTGCCCCCCCCCCAGGACAGGGCTGAGCCCACAGCCACCGCGGTCAGCCGGACCCCCCCCAGGGGTGCTGGCCACGGAGGAGATGAGCAGCCCCTGACCCCCACGCTGAGCGCCCAGCTCACCTCCCTGCGGGCAGCCTGGGGGCCGTCGGCGCTGGGCGATGCCGCGGGTGGGTGGGATGTGGGCAGCACTGAGGGTCCGGCGATGGGCCCCCCTCCCCGCCCAGGAGCGTGGGGTCCCCCTGCGCCCCCGGGAATGAAGGGCCCAGAGCCAGGACTTTGAAACTCCAAGCTTTATTCAGGTGCTTCGGCAGCGGCGGGTGTCACACGGAGGGGTCGGGACGCGCGGCCGCGGGGGGACAGCGGCGGCCGGGGGCAAGCTTGCTCCGCGCCCCGGGGGGCTCTAGTTGGTGGGGTGGTAGGCGCCGCGCTGGTGCCACTGCATGTCCCGGATGCGCCTGACCGACTGGATCTGGGGGTGCTGGGCGCCGAAGTCTGAGCTGTCCTTGTAGTCCCCCTTTTCAAACAGGTACTGGTAGCCCCTGTAGCCGGGGTACTGGTAGCCCACCCACCTGCCGAGGCAAGCACGGGGGTCACGCGCCGTCGCCCTCACCATGGCACAGCCGAGGATGCTCCGGCATCGCCCGCGTCCCGCCAGCCCCGGTACTCACGTGCCGCTCTGCACTCGCACGGACGAGACCTTCTCCTGGTAGCCGTGGGCGTGGAAGCTGGGCACGTCGTCGTCGATGATTTCGATCTTCTTGCCGGTGAAGCTGGGGTTCTCGTACAGCACGATCTTGTGCTCCTGGCTGTCCTGCAGCGGGGAGAGCACAAACGGGGTGTCAGCGGCCGCTGGCACCCGGGGCTGGGAGAGGGGAGGGGGCAAAGCCCAGGGCTACGGGGGAACCGAGGTGAGGGGCTGGCGCTGCACGCCACCGCTCCCACCGATGTCGGGGAGCTCCGCGTCCCTCCGTCCAGCTCAGAGAGCCGGCACCCGCCGCGGGCACTGCCACACTTACCAGCAGACGTCCTCCGCTCCGGGGTCACCTGCCACTGCCCCCGTCCCCACGCCCCCTCTGACCCCCCACCGGCTCACCCCTGGGGGCCCGGGGTGAGGGTGTGCAGGAGGGGGTGCCCCTCGGCCCGCGGGGCTGGGGAGGGCGGGGGAAGGCTGGGGAAGAGTTTCTGGCTGCAGACCTTGGTCTGGCGGGTGGGTAGTGGCTGTCGGGGTGCTCTCACCACTTTGATGGGTCTCAGGGAAGTGATGCTGTCGCTTCTCCGGCTGTTGGTCCAGGAGTCCCAGCGGGGGTACTCCCCCTTCTCAAACACAAACTGCTCCCCTTTGCAGCTTGCCTGCTCGTAGCCCACCCAGCTGGAAGAGAGCAGGGCACGAGCCTCAGGAGGGGCAGAGGCGTGGGGACCGGCACCCTGGCACCGGCCCCAGCACACGCCCCTCGGCTCCCTGTTGGGAAATGGACACCAGCACCGGGGTGGGAGAGGGCAGCGGTGCCAGGGTGGGAGCGGGCAACCCTTCCCATGGATGCTCAGACGTGGTGGCCACCCATCCTTGGTGCCTGGGGACCCGCGGAGGACGGGATCACCCACACGTCCCAGTCGGGGCTGTGCTCCTCGCAGGGTGCTCCGGTTCCTGGGCGCAGCGTGGTTCCAGCCGTGGGGCGCAGGCAGGGCATCTGCCCCGACCTTCCCCAGGTGCTTTTCAGGGGTCCCCATCACCCAGAGCCCCCAGCGTGGGCAGCACAGCCCCGCTCCGGGAGCGCACGCAGGGTCAGCGGGTGCCGCCGGCAGCACCGCGCGCTGCCAAGGAGGTGCCACCCCGCCTGTGTCTGCTCCCCAAAGGACGGGCACCAAACCGGGGGCAATGCTGAGATCCATGCCCATGCCCACAGCCCACCAGCTCCCTCCCAGCTAGCAGGGCTTGGGGGGGGGAACAGCCTGCCCAGGGGACCCTGTCACCCCCTGTCACCCCCTGGCACCGGCACCCACCAGGGCGAGGCGGGGAAGCAGCACGGCAGCACCGGCTGGGTGAAATCTGCGGTGCAGGTGTCGGCAGCGGCGAGACCCCCTCCCCATCCCAGCCCTGGCCTCCCTTGCACGCACCGCCATGGCCCCCCCCAGCCCCCAGCACGTACGGTCCGGAGTGCACGAGGATGGAGCCCACTTTGTCCACGCCGGCATCCTTCAGGTTGGGGCAGGCACTGCTGAGCTCATGGCAGCGGCCCTGGAAGTTCTCCTGCTCGAAGATGGCGATCTGGAAGAGAGCGGGGACATCAGAGCGGGGGCCTCAGAGCAGGGCACGCTGCCCGGCACGGCGAGGGGGGCACACGCTGGCCCTGGCCACCGGCTCAGCACAGCCCCGCGCCTGCTGCAGCCCAGACCTCACGTTGCCCCCCAAAACCTTGACGTTGGTGGCTTTTAACGAGCCTGCTGGCACGAACCAGCATTTCCACCCCTCTGAGCACACAGCTGGTGCTCCTGGATGTCCGTGAGTCCCTACAGCACCAGCCCAGCGCCCCGGTGCTGCTCGCAGGGGGATGCCAGCGCTCACACCAGGCTTCAAGCACTGAGCACTGGCGTGAGCACTGCAGCCACCAGCGGGCACAGCGGGCATGGTGCCTGGCACGCACCAGGTATGGTGCCCAGCGCGCACCGGGGAGGCACCAGGGCAGTGCCAGGGGCAGAGAGCTGCCAGCTCAGCACCCACCTCACAGGGGAGCGGGGTGGGGGGCAGATGGAGCGGGGTCGGGGGCAGATCCGCTGTCTGCAGAGGCGGTGGGAGATGAGGAGCGGATCCGTTCCCACCCGCTCCACCTGCACCGGGACTGTGGGACACCAAAACCATCCCACACGTCTCCTGCCCCGCGCCCCGTCCCCTCGTCCCTCTGCCAATGGCTTAGCACCGCAGCCGGTGACACTCAGCACCAGCCAGGGGCACTGCGGGGTGCTGGCGAGGGGCCGTGTCCTGGCAGCTCAGCCGCTCCCCAGGGGCGTCCCGGGGGGATGATTTGGGTGCTCGGGGTGTCCCGGGCCCGCTGCAGAGTCACACACTGACCTTGGAGCCGGCTTGCTGCTGCTTGGAGGTTGGCATCTGGTGTTCGGAAGCCATCATCAGCTGGGTTACCCGCTGCCTGCGGAGGAAAACTCAGGAGGTTAAAAGCTGCCACTGAGGACGCGCCGGGGACTGTGCTCACAGCCCGCCCGGTGCTCGGTGGGTTCACCAGGGCCAGTCCCCACTCAGGGCTGCTTGGCACCACTTGCTCATGGGACAAACCCCCCCAGGCTCCAGCCCAGGTGGAGGTCCCAGCACCACACCACCCGTGCTGGGACCTGCAAAGGGTCTGCAGCCCCCGGCGAGGGGACCCGTGAGCCCAGGGCGTTCCGGGGGGAGCCCAGCCCCTGCAGCTGAGGCTTCTCCCGCTGTCCCTGCCCAGCAAGTGACAGCCCTGGTGTCCCTGTCCTAAGAGGGTGCCTGAATGGGGTGGTGGGGAGAAGCACGGGGGTCCCACCGCCAGCCCTGGCCACGTGTGTGCGTGCGGGTACGTGTGCAGGGTCCCCAGTGCCGAGCCCCCCGGCTCCGCCTGGCACAGACACCCCTGCAAAGGACCCTCGTCCCCAAGCCCAGTGGGGCCCCCGTGTCTGAGCAGGCTCCAAACCAGGTGAAAATGGCTCATTCCCAGTAAAACACAAAGTGAGATGCTCCTGCTGGGGGCTGCAGGGCCAGGACCGGCCCGGGCTCACCCCCCTGTGCGCCCACAGCCAGCTCCATGCCCTGCCCGGCGATGACAAAGGAGAGGACGATAAATAGAAAAGCCTTACCAGTTATACCAGTACCCGCTTGAGCCAGTGAAGGGCTGGGGCCGAGAGGTGGAATTTATACGGAGCCGCAGCAGGACGGTGCCAAAACTATTTACAAAATAGTTAAAGCGTGATTCAAAGTGAGACTGCTGGATTAAACCCCAAAGAAAACCCGGGTCAGCTGACCAGCCGCAGCCTTTGTCTCCCCAAACACCAAGTCGGGGAGTTATTTCATTAGCTTTCACATTCGAGCCGCCCGCTTTGTCGGGTTTGTTGGCAAGGAGATTTGGGGTTTGCATGCATCAGCCGAATGCGTGCCAAGAGCCCGGCCGGCCCGTGCAAACAAAGCGCCCGCCAGCCCTGCTTCAGGAGTTTTGGAGCCAGAGACTTTATCCCTCGGGCCAACCGGCGAGCCCAGAGCTGCTGAGCTCGGCTCTTTCCACGCCCGATAAAACCACCCTTCCAACAGCGGGCGAGCGGCTGGCTGCGCCCGGAGCCGGGGCTGCCGCGGAGGGACCCTGCGAGGCTCCTGCGCCCGGGGGGCACCACGGGAGCCCCTTCCCGCTGCTGACCCGAGGCTTCGGGGATGGGCAGGGGCAGGACGCAGAGGGGCAGCATCCTCAGCCCGAGCGCGGGGACACGTGGGTGCTCCTGCTCCAATCCCCCACCCTTTTGGGGTCGCAGCCCCCCAGGGCAGCAGGAGCAGCGGGATGGATGTTCCTCCACCACACCAGGACAAAGCCGAGCTCAGCGGCGGGGCTCAGAGCCTGGGACATGTCCCCAGGGCCAGGCTGTGCCCGGGGACGAGCTGAGGGTTAAGGGCAGCAGCAAAACCCCTTCCCCAGCCCCTTGGGGCCAGCTGACCCGGGGGGGACATGGCAGGGCTGGGGGCTGCCTTTGGCCTCAGCAGAGTGAGTTTCATGGCAGGGGGGGACACGACAACACAGACCCCGAGTCCATGGGTGCTGTGCAGCACCCGCAGCCCCCTCCCACCCCCCAGAGGAGCGGGATCCCCCTTGTCACCCCAGCAGGTGTCACACAGCACTAACGTGGCCCAGCCCTTCTGCACACACCATCTCACAGGGGTCCCGCCAGCCCCAGCCACGCGCTGCAGCCGCCCCACGGCACCTCTGGCCGCTCCCCCAGCCCTGGGACAGCCACACACAGGGTCACCTCCGCCGGGGCACTGCCACTGACCCCTGCCCTGGCAGCGACACGCGGAGGGGTCGGTCCCCACCGTCTGCAGCTGCCCCGGCTGATGGGGCGTCGTGGGGCGACCGTGCGGCTCTGCGGGACGTCACACCCCACCCCGGGTGGGTTGTGGCAGGTCGGGGTTGGGAGCAGGTGCCCCCAGCACTCCCAGCCCCGCTGCCATCCTCCTCTGTTCCCTGTGGCACTGCAGAGCGATCCAGCTGCTGCCCGCCCCATCTTCCCAGGCTAAGCCGCGGGGTCCCCAGCCCAGAGCCCCCACGGAGCTGCCCCACGTCCCAGCACCAGGCACGTGCAGCCCCGTGGCTGCCATCCAGCACACCCCAGCGAGGGGCAGACGTGGTGCTTGGCCGGCTCCTGCCAGGCTGCGGTTCCCTCCCCTTGGCTCTGCTGGGCCCCGTTTAGCTCATCTCAGCCCTGGTGAGCACGATGCCGCAGCCACCCAGGGCCCCGGCAGCCCCATGGACCATCCTGGAGGCAGCTTTTGCTGCTCGGGGCCACGCACCCCCCCCTTTAACAGCTGCAAACCGGGGCCCAAAAGGGAAAGCTCAGGAGCAGCTGTTTGGTGACGGGCACGAAGCGCTCGGGCAGCCGCGAGCCCATCTCCCGTCCCGGGCGGTCCCCGGGCACGGCCGCTGTGCCCCTGGGGGGATGCTCTGCCTGCGCGGGTGAGCAGCCGCCCAGCTCCCTGCCAGCATCCCTGGGGCACCCTGACCCCCCCTTCACACCCAGGACATCTGCCCCACGCGTCAGAGATGATCCCAGGGAGCGACACCCCCAGGGCACAGCCCTGACCCCACGGCGCGGGTCCCCCTTTGGGGTGCACCACGCCTGGCACCGCCATTCTCCACCCTCCCCACTGCTCCTGGGGCCACCCCAGCCCCACCGCCTGCCCCAAGGCTGCCTGTGCCCCCCAGGACCCCCAGCCACCCCCGTGCCCTCAGGGGACGTGCTTTGAGAAGATGCAGAGTCACGGTACAAACCCTGAGCCCACCCGTGGGGCTGGGCTGCCCCGGCGTGGGGCTCGCCTCCTCGTGCCGGCCGTGCCGCAGCATGGGGGGCTCTAGTTTGGAAACACTCGCTCCTTCCCCACGTCTGCTCTGCATGGGAGGTGCTGGGGGCACTGCCATGGCACCCACCCACCTCCCACCGTCCCCGGACCGCGGCTCCACTCACCGCAGCCCGCTACGCCCCCGACCCCAGCCCCGGACCAGGCAGGGGCCCCCGGCAGCCTCCAGCTCAGAGCTTTATTGAGGTTTTTTTGCACAGAAAAAACACCAAGGTCACAGCCTCAGCCGGCGGCATCGCATCAGCCAGCCCCGGCGCGGGCGGCAGCGGGGGCGGCGCGGGGCCGGGGCGTCCCTCAGCTGTTCTCGAAGCTGCCCCGCTGGTGCCACTGCTGGTCCCGCACGCGGCGCACGGACTGGATGAGGGGCTGGTTGGCATCCCACTCGTTCCAGTGGCGGTACTCGCCCTTCTCGAAGACGTGCTGGCGGCCCCGGTACCCGGGGTACTCGTAGCCCACCCACCTGCAGGGGACAGGGGCAGCGCTCAGCAGTGCCCCAGGGCACAGCAGCCCCCTGCCCAGGATCCCCGTCCCCCCCAGAGCCCGCGGTGGTGCCGGTGCCCACCCCAGCCACGCAGCGCTGCCCCGGGCCACTGCTCCATCCCCACCCAGTGTCACTGTGACAAGGCTGCGGCTCAGAGCCCGGGGGGGAAATGCCATGGTGGCAGGAGGGGCTGGAGGACCAGGGGGCCGTGACCCTCACACAGCCCAGGGACGCTGCCTCAGTCCCCCTCGCTCCCTGGGGAGCAGGGGAGGGTGGCAGGAGAAGGGAACAAGGGACACGATGGGCACGAGCATCATCATGGGGACAGCATGGCCGTCCCTGTTGCAGGGCCTGTGCCAGGCGTCCCTGACACCACCCCAGGGAGACCAACCACGGAGCCACGGGACAGGACCTCGTCAGGGTGTCCCTGTGTGCCCCCAGTGCCATCGTCCTTACGTTCCGTTCAGGGCCCTGACGCTGGCCACGCGGTCCTGGAAGCCGTGGGCCCAGAGGCTGGGGACGTCGTCGTCCACGATCTCCATCTTCCGCCCCGTGTAGCCCGCGTTCTCGAAGAGGTGGATCTTGTGGTCAGGGCTGTCCTGGGGGGAGGCGTGGGTCAGGGGCTGCCCCGCGTGGCCCCCATCCCCGCAGCCATGCTGTGTGTCCCCGGGGGGGGCACAGACACCCCGATGCGGCCGCTACTCACGATCTGGAGGGGGCGGACGGACATGAGGCTGTCGCTGTTGTGGCTGTTGGACCAGGAGTCCCAGCGCGGGTAGTCGCCCTTCTCCAGCACAAACCGCTCCCCGGCGAAGGCTTGCCGCTCGAAGCCCAGCCACCTGCGGGAGCAGGGGGTCGGGGACGGCACAGCCACCCCCGCACCGGGGCAGCCCCCCAGCACGAGGAGGTGGGGGATGCTCCCCCTGCGCCCCCCACCCCGGGGCTTGTCCGTCCTCCGCACCCCGGACTTACGGGCCGGACTCCACCTGGATGGAGCCCACCTTCTCCAGCTCTCTCTCGGTGATGTTGGGCAGCTCCTCGGTCAGCTCGCACCTCTTCCCCTGGAAATTCTCCAGCTCATAGATTGTGATCTAAGGTGGGGAGAGAGGCCGGGAGCTGCTGCTGCTGCCGGGGAACACCCTGCCCCGGTGCAGGACCCCCTCGGCAAAGCAAAGCACCCCGCTGCGTCCCCACTGTCCCGGCCACCCCACGCCGATGTCGCTCCTCTCCCGTGGCACAGCCGGACCCCACCACGTGCCTCTGCCCCGACACGCGGCTCCCAGGCTTTGCTCTGCAGCTGCATATTCACCAGAGATGTTTGCTCGGTAACACACAGGCTGATATTTCATCCGCAACAGGCTGAAAACAAGGTGACCGGCTCAAACACAGCATTGAAAACGCAGAGGGTTTGTGCTGAGAGACCTCCAGGGTCGTGGGCCGCGGTCTCCTGCCCCCAGCCCGGTCACGGCCCGTCCTTTCCTTCTCACTGCTCCCCCCAGATCCACTCGTTCCCCTGGCCTGGCCTGGAACAAACTCATTTTTCAGCATTTCCCTCTAAACCCCACCAGGTGCAGCGAGCCCAACGCCTCCCTGGGGCATCCCGCTCTCGGCTGAGCTGCGGGACGAGCCCGAGCCAGGGCCAGCACCCAGAGCGCGGCGGGGAGCAGGGCCCAGGGTGCCCGGCGCGGTTCGGGGACCAGGAGGGTCTGCACGGCAGCCAGGCTGCACCCCCCAGCCCCTGCCCTAAGGGGTCCCAGCTGCAACCCCTGAGCCCAGGACAAGGGCAGAGCCTCCTGCAGATGGGGGGTATCGAGGGGTGGAGGTGGCACCCGTGTCCTCAGGAGCTTCTTGCCACCCCAGAGCAACACACAGCACCTCTTTACCCCACCCATAGGATCCACTCCCCCCTCCAGCCTTCCCCGGCTCCCCGAGCTGCGCGAAGGGCTGCGCCCATGGCAGCACCCACAGCTGATTTACCTCGCACCGACCTACAAGCGTAAGAATTATAACCTAAAAAAAACATATAAGGAATTCTACTGCTCGAACCTCCAGCCGACCCCTGCCGTGACGGGGTGTGTCACCTCCCGGACTGCACACCAGAGCACCAGGCAAACGCACCCGGCAGCCACAAGCGCAGCGAGCAGCGTCTCCTCCTGCCAGGCAGCAGCAAAGCCCCCGGCCGCAGCCTCCCTCCCTCCCTCCCGGGGCACAGATTTATCAGAGCGGTGACACGACCGTAGCTGCCGTGCCAGGAGAGCCAGAGGCCGCTTCCTTCCCCCATACAACCCGCAGCTTTGGCACCGGTACCAGCCTGGTACATGCGCGGTGACCTACGGCATCGCCCAGAGCCCATCCGTAACCAGTTGCCCCCAGTATACCTTGTAACTGGGACCTTGCTCGCCAGCACCCTCCCCAGTCGCCATCTGCTCGGGGGGACTTTGCTGCTCAGTCATTGTGCCTGGAAAACCCAAAGCGCAGGAGGTTAAAACAGCATCACTTTTACGCGAGGTACCAGCCTTTAAATTATAAAGTGCTGCAGAGAGTAGAAAAGATGAAGCTGCCGTGGGGACAGGTAGCAAAATCCCATACAGCTCCCCCGAAAGCAGCAGCTGTAAACGCTGGGGATGCCCAGGCCAGAAGGAAGCGCTCCGTTATCCATCCTCCTCTCCCTCCTGCATCCTCACCCGGGCATCACCGTGGGGCCAGCGAGCCCACGACCGAGCCAAGCCGCCTTCCAAGTGCCACAGGCTCCCTCTCCGAGCCCGGGCAGCTCGCCCAGCGCTCACTAAACTCACGTCTAAGAGCCTGTCCTTCGTCTCCAGCAGGAATTTGCCGGGTTTCTGCCTCCAGCTGCTGCCATTGCCCCACTAATGTAACCCCAACCGCTCCACTGGCTGGTGGGACAGCAGCGGGACCCTCTCCTTGCTCTCCAGGAACTTCTCACCAAGTTCCTGCTCAAATAGGAAGCCCCGTCTGCTCCCGCCCCACTAACGCACGGGGTGGTCAAGAGGTTAATAGGAGATGAATAAAAGAAACCGCCTTCGACCAGCGTCCTCAACCAAAGCCCCGCAGCGTCACTTCTCGCCAAGCATCAGCCAGACACTCGCTGTAGCGAGACCTCAGCTCAGATGTGCTGATTCTTTTTTCTCAAGCCCCTTCCAGTGCCGCCACCGCCACCTCTCCCGGCGTGGTTCCGCTCTGCCGGCCGGCGCGGGCGGCCCCGCTATTTATGGGTTGCTTCTGAACAGAACAGCACATTATTTGGACGCTGAGGCAGCAGCTGCGTCTACTGAATTCCATCCGTGAGATTTCATCTCAATAGCGCGGGCTCGCAGCGCGCTATGGAAACGTTATTCAGATTTCTCCCGGCGGTCCCTTAAAAATGTGCCACTCGATTTACAGAAGATTAACGTCAAAATTCACATCAGCACGTTCACGCCGCTTCTTGCCAGGTTCTCTGGAAAACTCTCCCATCAGCAGTTACCGGGGGGGGTTGAGCTGAGAACCCGAGCACAGCGCACAGCAACAGAACGGGCAAAATATTGACAGCTTGTGCGGGCTCGAACGCAAGATGAGACACGGGGCCGGTGTCAGCCCTGAAACCACGGCAGAGCAGGACTGGAACTCAAGATTCACGTTCTCACCTCGCAGCCTTGGCCCTTACCAGGACAGTTTTCCCCATCAAGTCCCTTTTCCTACTTTGCATCCCAGTTCACCCCTCCCTGCACACACTGCCCTGGGCCCGAGAAGCCCAACAGGGTCCCTCAGGAGCCTCGTGTGTGGGTTGATCCGTCTTTCCAGGCAAAGCACGCTCCAGCGTGCCATGTCCAGTCTTTTCTTAAACCCCTCCAGAGGTGGTGACTCCACCACCTCCCTGGGCAGCCCCTTCCAATGGCTAATGACCCTTGCTGAGAAGAAATGCTTCCTCATGTCCAACCTGAACCTCCCCTGGCCAAGCTTGAGGCTGTGTCCTCTTGTCCTAGCGCTGGTTGCCTGGGAGAAGAGGCCGACTCCCACTGCGCTACAACCTCCCTCCAGGTAGTTGTAGACTGCACTAAGGTCACCTCTGAGCCTCCTCTTCTCCAGGCTAAACACCCCCAGCTCCCTCAGCCGTTCCTCATAGGTCAGACCCTCCAGACCCTTCCCCAGCTTGGTCGCCCTCCTCTGGACTCGCTCCAACACCTCAACACCTTGAAGTGCGGGGATACTTTCTGCTGAAATGGAAGTACTTTCCATTCAGTGCTGCTCTCACGGGGCTTTCTACGTGCTCTTAGCATGTCTTGAAACCCTATGCATGAAACAGTGACCAAAATCACCACAGAGCTCCTCTCCTGGGCCAGGCTGGCCAAACGGTCCGTCCCCAACAGGCTCCTTTCACCACTGCCCATCGTTGCCGTTTCTGGTGAAGGACAAGACACGCCACCCCCGAGGGAGCCCTGCATTCCCCGTGGTCCCGGGGGTGGGATGGCGCTCTCGGCAATGCAAAGCCAACACGACGCGCAGCCGGCAGCGCTGGGCAGCTCAACAGCAGTTGTTGTCACTTGGCAAACGACCTTTCGTAGCACAGAGGCCCCAGCACGGACAGCGGTTGGATTCAGCCCGTTTTTATTGCGGTTCCTTTTCACATTTTCATCTTTTCTTTAAATACGAAACTGCTCGGCTGTAAAATATAAAACCACTTGTGTACAGGAGGGCTCAAAGGGGAGCACGGAATGGTAATTTGCCTTTTTTACCCAACACAATAGCAGCTGTTTTCAACAGATCAGAAATGCAGAATTTTTCCTTGCCAGCGTCCCCGTTACGCTCCGCTCGGTGGCGGCTGCCGTGCCCGTGCCTCCTCCTTTCCCGAACTCACGGAGGCTGCACGTTGATAAGGCACTTGCAAAACCATGACAGAAGGGGCACTAGATCTCATCGATCTGTTTTCCTGACAAAACTCAATTTCCTTTTGCTGTCAGTCCCTTAAATCCCTTTGAGAAATGCTTACACTACAGTGTTAGAAAATACATTAATATCTGGTAAAGCTGAACTTGAATCACAATTGCACAGTACACGGCAGCCAGAATATCTTCATTACTTAGGAAACTAGTACAAAATATTTTCTACAGCACAATGTATTTATTGTGTGACCCATATTTACACACTCTATGAGGCTCTCTGGACCGATATAAAACTTTTATCTATACAATAGCTCCTTTAAAAACAGGCTCGATACCATCATCTTTAATGGTGATAAGAATCAGAAGTTATCTCAGATGGTGTTTTTGTGAGAATCTGTCGTGCCAAGAGGATGGCCGCGGGAGGGGAGCGGCACTCGCCATGACCAGCTCTTTCTGACCCACCTCGGAAGGGATGCCCACCATCCGCCCAGCACCAGCGCGGGCAGAACTACGCTGGACCAGAGGCTCCTGGACGCTGCAGTCCCAGGTGAGAGGCCTCAGAACATTGTATCCCCAAATCCACGTGAAAGCTCCAGGGGGGCTGGTTTCTGCCCCAAAAGCCCTGTCCTCCCAAAGCCACCTCTGCTCCTTTCATTCACGGGAGGATGGAGATGCACACCTCAGGAGTGCAGAGATGAGAACACAACCGTTTGCTTTTCCTTCACACCATTTCTGCCTGAGGACAGCGAGACCCCCAGCCCCGGCCCTCACCCCGAAGGCAGGGGCTGGGTGACTTACCCAACGCGCCCTCCGCACCTCGGACCCGGCGTGGGCTGCAGGCGGCTTCGCCGTGTCCACACCGTGGGCCTGGGCAAGCGTCCTTCGGGAAGGTGAAGACCAATCTCTGGCCAACAGCACCTTCTTCACGTGAGCACAGTTATGGCAACAACACTATGCCGCTACTGGAATAGTTTGTTTCACCCACGGGGGTGGCTTGGCAAGAGCAGGAGGTGCTGCAGACGCGGCTCCAGGAGCTCCTGCACCTGGATGCACCTTCTGTGAAGAGCCACACTGTGCAGCAGCACGCTGGGACTCCCATCCCCCAGCGAAACGAGCCATCCCAGGAGAACGTGTGGGTTTACTGTCCAAGTTCGGTATCTGCAGTGAGCGATCAGCAAGCCCCTTCCACCACGCCACGTGTGGACACACGGCCATCTCCCAAAATACCCTATCAACCCACTTTAGTTTTTCCCCAGCCCAGCCCAGTCCACGCTGGTGATCCTGCCCCCTCCACGCACCCTGACACACGCTCACAGCGTATCTGGGCAGGGACCCCCGGAGCTCCGCACACGCGGTTCCTCTGGCTCCAGAGATCACGTCACGTGTGTGCCCAGGACACGCTCGCTTCCCACGTGCACTAACACCACGGGCAATAACGCTGTAGCATCAGCACCAGATTTTTTTCATAGTAAGGGGAAAAAGGTGTAAGACAGAAGCGCCTTTCACAGGGGCGCAGACTTAAGTGTTGTATTTAAAACTATTTATATGATATTTGTCTTAGAACTGATCCCCACTAAGGCGTTTCGGTGTGTCAGCTCTCCATGTAACACCGTGACATCAAACCACATCCTCAGTTTAATACCCACGTCTTGGTGTGTCTGCACCAGTAGTAAAGGTCACAAACAAACCGATGCTGCTGCTCCAGGTGACAGGGACAATGAGCACTTTGCATTTAACAGTTTCCCAATAATTGTTTGCAAACAACGAAGAGGGTGAAGCAAACTGTTGTGCGACCAAAAGGTGGGGTGGGTAATTCCTACAGGGCCTCTTCATAAAAAGGTTTCAGACTTCACAGGCCGAAGAACAGGAACGTTGCCTCTTTCTCCACAGGAAGTAAAACCAAAGCAGCAAGACTCTGAGCAGCTACCCAAATTAAAGGGCTCAAATTAAAGCTACACGGACCTTAAAAAGGTGAATTTGCAAACAGAAAAATAAAAAGGAAGAAATCTGCAATTGGGGATTCCAATTAGAAGAAACAGAATGGCTGAGTAACTCCTCAAACAGAGGGAGGATTCCTCCTCCTCAGAGGAGAGTGCAACCAGAAATGAGGTGTTTCCAAACTCCCCCAACCACGTCCCTTCACTGTTAAAGAACATCACGCTACTGACGCAGCTTTTTAAGCAAGAAAAAAAGCTGAGCAGCTGTAAGAGAAGGGACGAGGGCAATGCTCTCCACGGGGAGGGCCAGGATCTCCCCCACGTTGGTTATTACTCACACACTTCTGGGACCAGAGTTGAAACCTGCTCTAAGGTTCCAGGGATGAATGAACAAGCTTAGCTGACGAAGCTAAGAGCTCGCTCCCATCTCGTATTAACAGCAAAAAAAGTACGTGGCCACAAAAGTGTAAAAAAAAAAAAAAAAAAATCAAACATTATTTGGAATTAAAATAGAATTATATAAAGTGTATTACAGTATGTTCTATCATTTCAGAAGTAATAACATATTTTTATATCTTTTATTACATAGTGATAACCTGAAGAGAAAGAATAGATATTTAATCCATGTACAATATAAAGAAATGATAGAGCAGAAAAAACACTTTCCCATTCAACCACATTCTAAAGATGCTTTTTAATTAGACATTTAAGCATTAAACATTTCTCAGTAGTAGGTTAAACTACTAAATACAGTAAGTTTCAGTGCATTGTCCAAGCAGATGTGGAAATGCATACACATTCAAGGGGCTTCGTGGAAACCTGGTGTTAATCCCCTCCGTTTCCCCAGACACAAACGCTGCAGTTACACAATTTCTGGCCTTCATTTATTAGGCCAAGAACCAGTAAATCCACGGTAACGCAACGCTGCCAACCTGCTGAACGCAAAAATCAAGCCTGTGTAAATATTCAGGGGGAATTTACCTGATTTCTAGGTGCTGTTTAACGCCAGCCCCACCTCCTCTGGGGACCGGTGAGGAAAGCAATCCCCGCTCCCCTCTCCCACCTCCGAGCTGCTGCTCGGGGCTGGCCGACGCGCGCGTCGCACGCGGTTACACCTGATGGTACCCTCGAGCGCTGCCGTGAAAAACACACCCCAAAAGACACGTATGCAAAGCTTATCTTAGAGTCGCCTTTTCCACCATCATCTAAAGAGAAGGGAAGAAGAAAATATGTGCAACGTTTTAAAATCAGCTAAGAGCAGCTCTTGAACAGTCCGGGCCACGGCATCCACGGGGAAGCCCATCGCCCACCGCCCAGGGTTACAGCCACAGAGAAGCTGGGCACAAATCCTGGGGGATCAGTTCGTAACTGGCAGCAGAAGGGGCTGTAAAACTGTAACGGTGGCAACAGCTCTGATGTGAGACAGGGCAGAGCAGCAAGGAAGGATTTTTACATCAGAGAAATGTATTTGTTTCATCTCCGTAAGTACAGGGAGCTGCTACTGGGAGATGGAGACGCGCATATGGGACGTGCCTCCTGACCCGCTGCTGCGACTTCCTATGAGCAGACGGGGACCGAAAATCACCTCGCCTGCGACTCCTCCACGGGGAGAATTGGCACGTGGTTTTGGCAGCTACAAGCTCGACAGACAGCAGCCCCGGCGTGCCGCTCCGGCGAGCGGATGCGCCGTTGGGGTAACCCCACGTACATCGAGCTTCCCAAAATGCTGATTATTAAAAAAAAAAATAAAAAAAGGAAAATGAGTTCAAGTGCTGGTGCTTTATCTTTAATCTCTAGAGAAGCCCATCAGCAGGACACGGGAAGCCCAAGGCGAGGGCACCGGGGCAGGAGAGCTCCGCATTCACTTTGCTTTTCCACGTTGCTGCTCTCTTAGTCGAGCTGAGAGGAATACTGACGTGAGGGGACAACCTCCCCCGCTGGGCTGCACTTTTAAAGGTTTACTGAAAAGAGCACTTATTTGGGGGAAGAATAAAGTATGTCTGAAATGGACACTTGGCTGATTTCAGAATCTGTATTCAAAGATATCAATGTATTTGAGATATTAGTGGCATTCATAACACCCCCGTTATGCATGAGAGATCTATATCGCTATTATAACATCACTCTTACCAAAAGAAGAAAATCATCTGAGAAACTGAAGATCACATTTAGGTTATCCCACAAAATCAGCATAAAAATAAAAACTTAAACCTGGTATTTACAGATTAACGAATAAAAATAAGAAGTGGGACTATCCAAACTGCTATTAAAGTGACATTCAACAATTAACTGGAACCCTGATATGAGTGTAACATCCTCCCGCTTCCCTTCCTTTTTTGTTATAAAAACAGTATTTACATTTTTTTTTAAAGAGAACTGGTTGACATTATTGCTTGATCCTTTTTTAGGAAAGACATTCCGATGAAGCAATTATTCCACATGCCGACAAAACACAGAATATACCATTTCAAGAGTGACAAAAGTTAACATTTTGTTCATCTAAAAATTATATTCATCTGCTAGGTCAGCAGATCACATGTAAATATAAGCCAATCAAAAATACATTTTACAAAAAATAATCAAGTTTCCTTTTTCAATATGGCAGTAAACATAATTTGTTCGTTCACTCTCACCTTCCACAAACTTCATTCTAAATAGGAGCTGACTATTTTTTCACAAAAAAAAAAAAAAAAGATAAATTTGATTAAAATTGTTATTTTCATAAGCAAACACAAAGCCCAGCCTTACACCTGACCTGCCTACCCAACGTCATCCCTCCGAGCTGCTGGACACCTCCGCAGCCGTGTCGTCGTTGTTGAGCAGGAAGGGGGCTTGGCTGGAGCACAGCTCTCCTGGACCAACTTTACAACCTTCCAAGGCTTTCTCAAGTGCTAACTACGAACCGCTGGTCCCCTTCCAGGCGGGCCTGAAGTGACCGTCCTCCCGTATCCGAACGGACACAGCTTTGTATTTGACTATGAATATTAAGCAGCTTTCTCCACGAAACAGGAAGGCACCATGCACATAGCAGTTGAGGCAGGAAGCAAACAGCAGCAACATGACGTGTGAATTTTAGGTTCAGATGGGTTAAGGCTTCTGTTAAACTTCTTTATCTTCTTCTAGTTCGAACCACTACCTGGAAAGAAAAAACAGAAGCACTTCAAGAAAGATGTTGAGGTGTTGGAGCGAGTCCAGAGGAGGGCAACCAAGCTGGTGAAGGGTCTGCAGGGTCTGACCTACGAGGAATGGCTGAGGGAGCTGGGGGTGTTTAGCCTGGAGAAGAGGAGGCTCAGAGGTGACCTTAGTGCAGTCTACAACTACCTGAAGGGAGGTTGTAGCAGAGTGGGAGCTGGCCTCTTCTCCCAGGCAACCAGCGATAGGACAAGAGGACACAGCCTCAAGCTTGGCCAGGGGAGGGTCAGGTTGGACATTAGGAAGCATTTCTTCTCAGCAAGGGTCATTAGCCATTGGAAGGGGCTGCCCAGGGAGGTGGTGAAGTCCCCATCTCTGGAGGGGTTTAAGAAAAGCCTGGACATGGCACTTAGTGCCCTGGTCTAGTTGCCATGGTGGTGTGAGGGCAATGGTTGGACTCGGTGAGCCCAGAGGGCTCTTCCAACCTCATTGATTCTGTGATTCTGTAATGGTACGACACGGTCAAGCAAGCAGTCAGACCCCTCTCGGGGGTCTGCCTCAGCACAGAGTTACTTTACATTCCCGGGTGGACCTTTCACAGTAAGGCTGCTCCAAGGTTTATGCTTGCAGAGCTGTTCTGCTGACACGTGAAGGAAACATTTTCCACGTGTGCTTTGATCGCTGCACACTTGCACGTCGCAAAGCCCCTCGCTCTGTCCGGAGGTACCTTTTCAAACCTGATTCTCATAATGGCTCTGTCTCTTCTTTGCTTTCAGCTCCTTCAGCCACTGAGGAGACTTTTCTTCTGACCTAAGATATAAAACAGCACTCTTTATTCTTTAATTATGAAAACTCATTACAGAAACAAACAAAAAAGAAATCTACAATTCCCCCCACCTTGTGTTATTTTTTTCCCCACCAAATGGGTATTAGCATCTTGCTGGCACTGGGGGAAGGCTCTCACCTGTCCTCCCTCTCTACACTGGAGGGCAGCACTCTGCTACCAGGAGTTCCAAGCTGCGGTTGTGGCTTAGGGGATTTGAACAGCTGAGCAGAACTTACTTCACCAGGACTCTCAGACCCTTGTCTTTTCCGCAGTTGAGCCTAAAAAATAAAAATAAAGAGCTCCTTTTTAAGGCAGCGTTCAGACTTTTTTGGAATGCAAACCAAATCACTCGGATTTATAAAACCAAAAAGATCCACGCCTGAAATGAGGGAAGGGGTTCCTTACAAACCTATGCAGTTTTGAAAGCATATTTGTCATTGCAAAGCTAATTTTTTTCCAAATCACTTAATATTTCTAGCCAAGATTTAAAACTCAGAAAGATAACTGCAAGGGCTTCCTACACATCACACCCAGATCCCCCAGACACAGTGGTCATCTCCAGCAGAGCTCCTAGCACCACTCCTAGACGTGTCCTGCCCTTGTTCACCTTGAGAACAGAGTGGTCCATGCCGGGAAACACGGGGAGCCTCTGAGCTTGTACAGAAGGCGATCTCGCAGTGTGCTGTGCCTTGTCTTCCTCATCAGAATCTTCCTGTTGCATAGTTTTCTTCTCTTCTAAATAATTGTTTAAAAAAAAATGCAGAGGGGGGAAAAAACATTAGTTGACAGGCTTTTCATCTCTACCTTGTTCTAGATCTCTCCTTCCATTCAACAATGTATTAGCAGTAATCACACACCACACGACTGGGTTCAACGCTTCCACAGAGATCAAAGCAGCATATGAAGTGCTCAGCAAGAGGAAGATTTCTCGCTGACAAGAGATGAGGGAGCAGAAGGTACTCCTAATTTAATGAATGTTGCTGCTTCCAAACATCTCACATTCTGTGATCAACTGAGATGAATTTAGATGGGAAGAGACATCTCAAAGTTATCTGGTCCCTCCCCTGCATCCTGCAAGGAAGGATGCCATGGCATGGTCGCCTTTACGTCCACTGGGTCCTTAGTCAATAATTACACTCCCACTTCCAGCACAGCATTCCTTATCAAGGTAAGTCTTCAAACTATTTTAGGTTTGTTAGAGCTGCACCAAAGCAACCACCACACTGGTAACAGTCTTCCCATTGATTAGGAGGCTATGGAAGAGATCAGTTTGATCATTCTCCCCTATACTCACAGGCTTTAAGGGAAAGCAGCAATGGCAGCTCACAACACTGACGTTTTTAATAGGTCCCCTCAGTTACAAACACATCACCAGCCTCTCCCAGCTGCAACACCAATAACTCCTCCGCTCAGAGAGTATCAAAAGGGTATCTGCAGCGTGTATCACCATAGCACCAAAGAGCTGCAGGTACTAAATCATGGACCTATAACAAGTGTGTGCATTAAACCGTTCATTCACTTCCACAACAAGGGTTTTCAATGCCTGATGCATTCCCTTATGGCATCCCAAGGAACAGGAGGGGGACATTTTTAATAGAATGGATTTGAAGGAGTTGATTTATCCTTAACCAGGCCTCCTCAGTGCTGTAGTGCTTACAGGTGCTAGAAAGAAAGAATATTTATGAATACCTACACAATATGAACAATTACAGTTGCTCTTATCAATAACACATGGACTTAGATATAAAGAATGTGCTAGAGAAGGCCTCCAACTGCAGCAGTTTCTAAACTCAGTATTTTCTAAGCAAACAGAATCCTCTGAAGTCAGCAGCCAGCAGCTAAAGGAGATGCATCAAAGCTCTCCTTCGCCCTGGTCTTCTGTAGGTCTGGCTACTGCGGCTGCCCTCACCCCGAAGGCTCCAGGGAATGGAGGGGAAGACTTGATTCAGAGCATGACCCAGAGGTGGGAGAAGGAAACTGCTGCTAAACCTTGATGCAACTTCAGGTATGTGACACCCTTCAGAAATTCCTGCCCTCACAACCAAAGTTGATTACAGCTAATTATTTCAGATGGTTGAGGGATACCTGTGGAATCTTTAAACATCCAGGTATTATCTGGTTCTTCCGTCAAAGAAAATCTGTTTTCAAACTCTGTCCCTCTGCTTCTTCTGAGAGAGTGGGAAATGGGAGCCCGGCGGCGCCTCTTCTTGCTGAGCTGTACACGGGTTTTCAGCGCACTGGAGTCCAGAATAGTGGTTTGCTATAAAAAGAAACAAAGCCTTTACTTTCAGCCAGCCTGAAAATAAGTCACCTCCTCCATAATGATTTCCCAACCTACTTTAAAGCATTAACCCATTCAGTTTAATTAAACTATATATATTTGCCTGATTATTATTCTTGTAGTTACTTAAAAACTACATTAAAGAGAATTTATGATGGGGATATGTTACATTGTGGCTAACTGGGTGCAACGCTGGTTCTTTGATCTCTCTTGGCTGTGGATGTCCGATCTGCATGAATTATTTTCACTAAATTAATAAAAATAACTGTAATAAATAGGATTTGGGTTCCTAGAGTGTTTTAAGAACACAAGTGTTGCTAGCTAGTAAGAGCTGAAGGCCAATAAGACGACTGGGATCTAAAAAGAGCAACTGCACAACGTTCTCTTGCAGGAGGTGCTGTAATTGCATTGTCCTGGCGGGTTGCCATCCACAGAAATTTCAAGCCGCTCACCAGCAACAAGGAGTCTGCAAGTTAAGTGCCACAGCATTCAGAGAATTTCTGTGATCAGTCATTTCAAACACATCCATCCCTGTGCAGGACCACAAGGCAATAACGTTTACAAAGCAAAAGCAGCAGCTGTAATTTATTTATTTATTTAAAACAATTTGTTGCTCAACACTTGCCTGTGATCAGCAAACATCAATGAGCCTCTTTTTCAGAAGATGTGTTTTTATTTCTCTTCAAAAGATTTCAGGTCAGGAATAAACAGGAAAAAGCAGTACTTCCTAGATGCTACACTGAAAAACTAGTTGTGTCAGTGCTTTCAAAGAATGCTCAACCTCATCTGTGTATGGCCAGAAATTACTGTTCCTATACCAGCTGCAAGATTCTTAAGTACAGAAAAAATCCTTTAAAGTACAGTTGTAAGCTACTATAGAAAGAAATCAATTGTAAATAAGATAAATATTAGTAAATGTCTTTACAGCCTGAAATCTGCACAGCTCATAGCACAGCAGTCACTAGCTGCTTGTGTTATTTGATTACGTTTCCAATGTTCATAGAGCCCTTTAACTCCTCTGGTAGAGTTAAGAGAAAGAGAAACAGCAACTTTATTAAGACACTGGCAGACTTTATCGAGGCCAACAGTGTTTTGGAATCTCTCAGAACCTAAGCACTACAGGAACTAGAAGAACTTTGTAGCTTTGACCTTAAACTTTTCAGGCAGGAAGTCAGCTGGGAAAATTCAGTGCAATACAGAAAAGGCAGAGGAAGATGGAGTGCAAAGTTTCCAGAAGATACCGCTTTGTGGTGATTAACGTGGGTAACAATACAGTTAACAGGGAAGGGGAACCTCTGTTTCCCATTATGGCAACTTACATCAATGAAAGAGAAATCCGTGGTCTTTTCATGAGCGTAGGTGTCTCCTGGAAGAGGTAAATCGGTCCCATCAGTAGAGTCCATGTCAGTGCTGGAACGGTCCAAACTCGTGCTCCTTTGGTCTTTTGCGAAGTCATGGTGATCAACCAGGGAGGCGGGTTCCGTTTGGGAGGACAGCGAAGACGGGTGGCTGTTTGGGGGTTGCTTTCTCGTGGAAATGCCATCATTTTCCGAGGAAGGAGATTCAGGCACAAAGCTGCAAATTAAAATTAATTCTCTGAGAATTCAGGGTAAACAAATACATCCAAGTATTGTTTGGATCACACATACTCAGCGGTGATAAATAAATGTTGGACTGAAACTATGGCTACGAGTAACAAAGGCATCTTTGGAGGCAGCAGGTACCAGCAGCAAGGGTGTGGATCACACTCATTATCACTGCTTTTACCCACTTGGACTGACAGTGGATTGAATAATGCAAGTGTGCAGATAAATTGTCAGAATTTGATTGTAACTTATTGCTTGGGGTTTCTTTTCCCCAGCACTACGGCCCCTTCAAAGGTACGCACCCGAACAACAGGACTTAAACATTTTGGGATGTGATTTTTAGATGCTACGTTGGAGCATGCCTTTAAACAGCAGGAGATTGGAGGAAACAGAGTCTACTGTCAATAAAAACAGGGCTGTCTTGCTTCTAATTTTAGGAGTTTCCAGTTTAAAAAACAAACTCAAGTATTTAAGGAGTTCAGGTTTTTTTAGCTCTGCTTAACAAGAGCCTTTTGTTACTGAAGCACCTCTTCTTGAGCAAATATCTAGGAAAACTCTTCTAAAACCATAAAAATCTGAACACGTATGTATGAATATACGGATATTTTTTAAACACTAGACCTCAGTATTTGGTACAGTCCACAGCAATAGCCATCGTGGGAGGAAAACACTCAGGAGGCTACTGCTGAATAACACCTTTCTGTCAAGCACATGATATAATTTCCAGTCTGGCCGAGTGAACACTGCACAGAGGGTTTCCAGCACACGAGCAGAGCGAATGCCTCTTCCCTCCTTCAGCAGTGGGCCCCAGGATAATTAAGAAATGGCACTAATGAGCTCCAGGGGGAAGTTTTTGTCTCGTATTTTTGCTTGGAATGATATTTGGTATCTGCAGCGTTAAGCTTTAGATCCACTAGAATATGGAAGAATGCAGACGAAAGAATCTGCACACTTAGCACCTTCCATGGAAATTAAAGAGTATGTTAAAAGGATCCTGTCTGAATTGTGTATCTCCAGGAAGCCTCTTCCCCTCTACATCCCAGGGCTTCAGCTAATACAACTCAGCACCATTTTTCAAACTGAAATATTTGAGAGTAAGCAATGGCAGAAATACAGATGAATTTACAGTGATTGGTGGTTTCTAATTCACAAATCTTTCAGGATTGGAAGAAACAAATAGCTAAAACCTTACGAAGTCAGAGCTGTAGAGATCCATCACCTACAAACACAGTTCCTTTTCTGTAAGAGGGAATCATTTTTCCTTATGAAGACTGCTCTGATCTAAAAGTAAGAACTTTCTATGATGTCAACTTGGAAAAGCTCACTAAAGCATTTGAAAAAAAAATAAAAATCTTTTAGATAAGCTAAGAAAAATCCAATTAACGCCTCCAAATTAAACCATGTCCTTCCATTCTAAGAAGTTATTTGCCACAGCCCATTGCAACCAGACAAGAGCAGTCCCTTATGCTTATTCCAGCGTAAATTCTAGTTTAAAACAATCCTTCCTCCACCTTTTCAGACACTTATCTAGTCAAAGGACCACGTTTATCCTGTTGCCATGTAGTCATGGTTTTTTATTCTAAAATTCTCTTCCTCTCTCAGAGAAAATTAGTTCATTCACAGATGCATTAATGAAACACTCCTCAAGGTGCTAAAATAATCACTCCACGTCTCAAATACTGGACAAGGCCAGAAAGTGGCAGCTCCTCCAACACGGCAGCAGCAGGATGGTGACGTTGTTCTGTCCCCGCTGCTGCTGTGTTACCCCGGTGCTCTCCCAGCCATGGGCTCAGCTGCCGGCCCCACGCTGGCCCGAGGGCTACCGGGGAGCGTGAGGAACCAACACCCCGGGTGTGTGGCTGGCAAGACGTAAGGTCCAAGGGAAGTGAGCCAGGCAAAACAGGAAAGCTGAGTTATCAAAGTCTGCTGTAAGTTCCTGCCTCTGGGCTGAGCGGAGGAGGAGACGGCCACCTCGGCAGCGGCCAGACACAGAGAGATGCTCACCATCATCCATGGCAAGAGGAGGAGAACGTCTGCACTTGTCCTGGCAGAAAGCCTGCTACTTCATAAAAAATAAACTGCAAACAAAATGCAGTTTCAGTATATTCCAGGAAGATTTCCATTATAAATTTAATATTTAAAAGTACGTTACTCTCATTCCTCTCCAAGTGCTTGAATTAATGCACCAGTAATTCCCCTGTAATGAACCATAAGTCGAGCTACAGCAGAGAAAGGGGGTGGCAAAATGCTGAAAAGCCACTATACTGTCATCATTACACTGTAAGAAAAGAAAAAAACTAAACGTTTCTTACAGCAGGAACAAAATTCCAGGACAAGGGGTTTGAGCTCAATACTTCAACAAACCAGAATTTTTCAGTGGAGCTTTTCTAATCAGCAAGAATCATCCATAAATAACATTCACATGCTGTCTGTTTTGGAGCTGAGACAAGCACCTTTGTTAAGAAACTGATTTCAGAAAACATCTGTAACATACTGAATTCAAAGTTAATTTTACAGAAGACTTGGATGCCACCGTTGGCACGTCATTTAGCTCACTGAACTTCAAGCTGAAAGCTACCCTGATTTCCTAAGCAATAAAATATTTATAACACACAGTTCTCGAGTGTAGAACACACCAAACATTACTGACACTGATGTCTGCTATAAGATCTCAACAAGTATAGCATTAAAAAAAAAAAACCATCTAAAATGCTCTTTTCATACTACACTGAGCAGACGGGATATGAGCTCGGTGTAGATCAAGCTATAACTTACACAACAGGTGTAAATGATAAAAAACCCGACACTTCAATGCTCCAGGTTTGTCATTAAACTGTTTCAATGCCAGAAAAGCATCAGTAACACCATCTTTCATTCAACCGATGCTCCATTTCATCCTCCACCCCAGTAAAACGTGTCAGAGCTGGCGAGCTGGGGACGCTGCACCCCGAGGTCCGTGAGGACACGGTTGGGGTGCACCACACGCAGCTTTTAAGGCAAAGCTGATTGGTATGGGAGAGACCAAAGTCACAAAAAAAATAAAACAACCCCCCAAAGTGTCAGCGTACCCCATCTAACCATGATCAGACACTTCGGTATCTACCTCAGAGGGAGGAAATCAGACAATTTTAGCAAAATCTCCCCAGAACCCTAGCTCTAGTGTCAGAGGCACACAGCACACAAGAAGGGAACCACTTTCTAAATGTGAAAATATACATTTCTAATTATAATTACAAACATAAATACAAAGCGTAAAAAAAAGTTTCACTACCTATGTTAATCTAGTCAAAGCCATTTGGTGTATTTATTGAGAAAAACTTTTTCCCATATCTTCCTTCTACCACTTTAGCACTAAGAAACATCTAACTTGCGCTTCACTCACTAGCAGACTTGCTAAATCTATTGCAGTCCAAGCTGGTTTTGTCATCGCTCGTAGAAGTGGTGATTCCCACTGGAGGATAGAGTTTACATTTCAAATTTATTGCAGTTTGCAGGTGTTAAAGAAATATTTCTTCACCTATAGACTAAAGAAGCTGCATAGTCACCGAAACAACTTCCAAACAACCCCACATGGACACACACACACACACGCACACCCAAACCAACGGTTCTTCTCGTTCCTCAGCTGAGGCCAAGCCCGCCCGCCCGCGGAGGGACCCGCTCCCCCTTACCTGTCCCCGCTGTGCCGCTGCTCGTCCCACGTGCCGTACTGGCTGCCGGGCTCGGGCACGAGCGTGTCTGTGTCCTTCGCTGCCGGGGGCTGTCTGGAGAAGCACTGCTTCAGCTGGTCCTGCAGCACAACGATCACAACGTGTCAGCATTCCTCTCGCCCTTGGCTACACGATTAACAGATTTTATTTGCAATCGTGTTTTTGAATTTACCAATCAAACTTGGTCAACATAAAACTGGGAATACGGCTATGAACTCAGAACAACGATTCTCTATAAAATGACACCGTTTTACTGCTTTCCTGGGCAAATAAGCTGTTCTAGAGGGAGGAACTGACTGACTGGTTTTAGTAACTCCACACTGCATTAAGATTATTCTTATCTCGGGCTGCACAAAACTGTTAGAAGCACCTATGCAAACACAAAGAATCCTGCTGGGGACTACATTTCATCTCCCCAAGCATACAAGGGAAACATCAGCTCTACTGCTCTTTTCCTGGGCTTAATAAAAGGACCTTTTTGGGTTTTTTTTAAAGCTCTTTCTTTGGAAGACATTCAAAATAAAAAGCATAAATAAATTAATGAGCATAGTGCCAGACACTAGACAGCCTTTGACAAATGGGGGTGTGCTAATGTAAAGTTCAAACACAATCTACAATGTAGGACAGACCACGGTGGGTTTTGTGTCTTCTACATTAATGTGCTCCGGAATCCAGCACTGTCACACCTTTTGTTTGGCAGTTGTACTGAGTTACACACCGAAGTTAGTTACTGAAATAATACATTGTGTGTAGCTAATTAAATGTTGGCCCCTTTTGCATTCATTATCCTGAACAAATGGCTTTCAGTGCTGCATCAACTTTGCTCACGAAGATCTCATCTGACAGCAATTACATTGTTTTCCACCTGTCCTAAGCTTTTTCTTTAAAAAAAGAAAAAAAAAAAAGGAAAAAAAACCACAAACACCACCCGCGCCGCCCAAACCCCCTCGCAGGACCTGCTGGTGGGAACTACCAACACCTCTATTTCACTTGAGCAGCACACACAAAGGAACAACCATAGTCAATGGAATGGGATTCCTTAAATATTATTGGGAAAAAAAGAGATTGCGTGTTTTCTTGTGTACTTAATTTTGTAAACCTAAAGAACGCTGCCTTAAGACTATCAAAATCTTGACGTTAAGGATAATTCACCAACACTGATACTCAGCTCCTGAAGCAGCCCTACAAGGCTTGCATCTTTTCTAACCAGTTGCTTACACCCCCAACCGCGCTGCCAGCCGTCACCATCTCTAGTTCCATCACTCTGCTGCTGGCAGTGGTCTGTTTGAATGCTGAGGGTAGTAAGCAACACAAGGCCCCACCAGCTATTCCAACTACTACAACACACCATTACTAGCCAAAGCAAAACGCTCAGTTTGTGAGTAACAAGGAACAGGAGTTTCCTGCTTTTCACCTCCCAGGTGTTCCCACAGCCTAACAACCCGCTGGTGGTAATTCTTACCCTTTACATACAGCTATAGACGTGTATGCCCAGAGGTCGGCCCAGTCCTTACATTTTTCAGCCCATTCCAGGTACAAGCCTTCAGCCACGACCAAGGCACACACTTCTCACAGCCAGGCGAGGGGAAATCGTCTTGTATTTCTTACAAACCACACGCCATCTCCTCCTGCTTGGCTCAGGCACATGTTTTGGTTCCCACAAATTCCCTCTGTAGCTTCATGATTTCGTGTACATCCTGTATTACTTGCAACTACTCACATTGTTTCTGACTAGACAATATAGTCTAAAAAGCTCAGAAACAGGAATGGGAGCAGCAGAAAAGCAACTTCGTGTATCGCGTTTAGGAGACATTGTTTATAAGAAGTGTTGTGTTATCATGAAGAGCCTGGCTGTAAGGAGAAAACCTGCACAACCCAGATAATACCATTGCGGCAGCGACAGGAAAGAAGTTTAGATGCAAATATACTGCTCATCTGAAGGCTCAGTAACTCTTAATAAAACTTTATGTTGCAGACAAATTGATCAGTACAAATTCCTCAGTTTTGGGCAACGTTTTAACTTGATGTTATATATATTTGAACTTTGAGGTGCGGTTTTAGAACCAAAATGCCACAATTAACACTCAGCTAAGTGATTCTCTATGCTAAAACCAAAACAAGCCTGAAAAAGAAATAACATCACTACTTCTGTAGATATTGTGAACTCCAATACAATAAAACAAACTGAGAAGTCTAAATGTAAGGAATAAGACACTCCAAATTCTAGGAGATTATTTTGTTATCTCAAATGATGTTACTGCATTTTGCTTCTGGAGGAAGTTACTCATTTCAGAAGACAACTGTGCATCTTTCCCTGGTTCAACCCATACTTTTTAATAGGCCAAATGATTAGTTGGAAAAAAGAAACATTCTTTCAAGTCTACAAATTGCTCCTTAGGCCTAAACTATTTAAAGACTCCGGCTTCTACCAGCTGAGAAGAACTGCACAGAATTTAATGAGGTACGAGAACCTGGTCAGCAAACTGAGAGAAAAAAGGTACCAACTACGAGCGAAAGAGGGAGAGGTAAGAGGAGCCGAGCCGCCCCCCAGCTCCTGGAGGAGGTGTTGGCTGGGGGGACCACAGGCAACACAAAAAAGCAATTTATAGCCCACGCAGCTTGGAGGAGGTGGCGTGTGTTGAAGAAGGAAGCGACAACAAACCATAAAGATTATTCTTTCCAGTACATCATTATTAGCAAGCACAAGAATGATGAGATTGAGCTTTTCTTTTGAAGATCTCTATCATCTTCACCACACTCCAGAAAGACTCAAGGCAATCTGGTAACACTGAAGCGCTGAGCATTGGGACCTTGGAGGTCCTGGGAAAAATCCATTCCCTTCATTTTCAAAATGTTTACTCTCAGTAACTATAAGCTTATTTTTAAAAAACAGTAGAGGTTAGTTAAAAAAAAAGAGGGATAATTTTCTCTACTTCCATCCTCTTTCACCCTTCATGCACGTAACAGCTGCTATTAAACTTTTGGGTTTTTAAACACCAGCCAAAATTACACAAATTCTCTGAGAACCATACATATGTACCATTGTGTTTTATGGCTGAGATGCTTTTAGACACAAGCAACTCAAATGAGATCACACAGACACATTTGCATTTTCTGGCATTAACATTTTACTTGGAACAACTTGGTGTTACCGACAGAGAGCATGAATGAAGAACCAACTAGGATTACAAACCGAGAGCTTTAAAACATATGACAGATTGGGAAAATAACGTAAGACTGACTGAATGTCCTGGAGCGACATTTGTCAGGTCTGTCACAAGCCCATTATATCACACGTCCCTGTTTCACACTGATTTACATAAAGCCACCGAAGACAGATCGAAGCACCCAACCTATTGCCTCAGAGCGCTGGCAACACCAGGCACTAAAGCCAGATTTTACCCACGTGCTGGGAGGGGAAAGGAAGAAATACTGTCCGACACGTCCTGCTCCCAAACACGGCCAGTTTCTACTTCATACTTTGCTCCCTAAACGCTAATTTAAAGCTCACTTCTTCAGATGGATGAAAATAGTATTTTCTTCCTTTTTTTTTAATCATAAGCTCCACAGAACAAGTGATCCTGCAAGACAAAGAACTGACACATCTTTGGACTTCTGTTGCTCTTCAGAACAGCTCTGCTCTGAACAGAGAACTTTTTCCTGCAAGAGATAACTACCCATTATTAACTCAACAAACCTGTGCCAATACCTGTGATCCGTTCTTTCTTTAGCCAACCCTCAGAAGAAGACACCAAAGTGGAAAGAAGAAGTGTCCAACACATGGAGCTAGGCCAGATACAGCTGTTTCCTCGATAAACAGAATATTCATGATAGAGTAAAACTGACATTTCGAAGGAAAAGGAAATAAAGAGAGGGGTCTGCTCTCTTCTTAGCACATAAGATAACCCCAAATTAGGAATTTTCTTATTTATAATCACAGAACAATCTCTCCAATCAAATAAATACTACTCTCGATCCAGTATTCAAATGCTGTAATTCTCAATGCTTTGATCTTTAACTTCATAATTCTTACAACAGTAGCCAGGAAAGAAAACAATTTTCACATGAAATAAACCAGCCAAGTTATATCCTGATTTGCCTCTGGTTCTTCTGCTAAAATGAGACGTTATGATTACGCCTCTTTCAGTACTCCCTTGGAATTAAGCTGGGTTTGGCAGTAGTCCAGGGCTGATTACTCCTGCAATTTCCAGTTCCTGAAAGTGATGCACACACAGCATTGGTCCTACCAGCGCAGAAATTAACCATAACAAAGAATGAACACATACATTTATGCGAGAAACTCTTTTGCACTGATGTGAAATAAAGACCTGGCAAATGAGGAATAACCATTGAAAGAGATCTCATGAGTCAGAGTCTGCACAGACAGTTTCAAAAATATCTTTCTTTGCAAAAGAGACCGAGACATCAGACAGCCAAAATGACACCCCACAGCTTGAAGTGCAAAAATGAGAAGTTAAAATCTCCTGGCACAAATGGAATATGAATAGGTAGTTGCACAATGGAATGAAGTTCTGACCATCTACCTTGTTAATACAAAACTCAAAGAGAAACATTTTTGCTAATTTCTTGAAAAGCTTTTTTTTCCTCTCCCCTCTCTCCTTTTTTTAATTAAAAATAGTCAGAAGTTTGGTCAAATTGCCCATAATCAGAACTCTCCTGCCCCTTAAGTGTGACGCTGCACTTAAGGAGAGTTTACAAGTCCTTACAAATCCAGAAAACCATCCCAGCTGTTCCCCTGCAACATGCCAGGAGGATGGCAATACACCTTCTTCTACTAAAATTTTATTCTGTTATTTCATAGTTGACTCTGCTTTGAATAGGATGCAGGGCTAGATGACCTCCAGAGGTCCTTTCTAACCTCAATTATTCTAACGATTCTAAGGATTATTACTAAAAGGGAAACTACATATTTTGGACCACTAACAGAATTATCACAAACCTAACACCATATCAAAACCAGCCAACCAAAACCACCACAAAAAGAGGGCCTGAGAAACCATACAACATTTCACAACCCACATTATTTTTTCTTTGTAAGTATCTAAACGCCAGTACAGCAAGTGGAAAGTCTGACTTTGGGGAATCAGCACCCCAGGATCCATGTATACTTACTATGCGGCGAATTAGTGCTGCCCACAAGGAGTAAGTCATGGTTCAAGACCAACGCTCCAGTTAGTTCCTAACAACCAGGCGAGAAGATTTACCAACCCAGTGTTGGAATAAATTGTTCAAAGGAGTAACTGGTGTGATGTCCCAGGCAGAAGGCAGCACCTTCTGCCTCCCACCCCACCCTCCATGCTGCAGTGACAGATAAACAGTTCCAGGAATTGTACATTTTCTGTCTGACCTCACTGATGAGGAAAGTTAAGAGACCTCCAGTGCAGGCTCCACCCACGGATACGTGCAGACGACTTCCCCAGCCCTCTCCAACACCCTACGCAGCGCAGCGTCTTCAAACCAAGCAAGCACTTTACCAACGTTGGAGACCAAGCCTAAGAGCAGTGATAAAAATAATTGAATTAATCGATCTCATAACCTCAAGGTCTTTATGTTATTCTACAGGCCACCTCCTCCGCTGCCAGCTGGTAAGGAGACTGCAGTGAGCAGCCCTGGCGTCTGCTCAGAGGAACACCCCGCAGCCCACTGCCCTCCTGGGCTGAGCCTGGAGAGGACGAGCCAGTTCAACGGGGCAAACCGCAGGATGAGCACACACACGGGGAAACACAAGCGTGCCCCAACGGCCCCAGCCTGTGCCCGAGAGCACTGGGAAGCCCTCATGCCCAACATATTTAGCACTGTTATATCCTAAGGATGCACGCAGCTCTTCTCAAAAACCCTCTAAGTCATAAAATGTTTAATTTTTCCAAGTGCAGCAGAGTACGTACCAAGTCCCACGGTATGAAACGTTCTCATAAATGATACCAGCCACTACCATCCTCACTGTTGCTATGCAACTAGGGCTGTCTCAGCCATATGTGTTTGCTCTACCTCTTCCACCGGGATACGACAAGCAACAACCAATTATATCCCTAACGGTAAAAGCTGACAGCATTTACCTTACGAAACATGGGCTGTTTTTAGAGAGTGGCTGGTTTAATTCCCCACCTTCTCATCGCTTCCCAGCTTGATGCATGGCCCTGAATCCCCTGGAAAGGCACAGCGAAACCTGCAGAAAAGCAGACCTACGTCTGCAGAAAGAAGGGGAAGGGCAAGCGTCCCTTCCAGCCCCCACCCTGCGGGAGCAAACACCAAGGGTAAGTTGTGAACAGCCGGTACCCAAGAGTAAGGGGATGGAGAGGGCAGAAGACATCCCAGGCTGCGATATCCCACGTACACTGTTAGCTCAGCTGCTCTCCTTTAAAAAGCTTTATACTACGCCCACGACAGACCTTATCGCTAGTCCTACGGCCTTGCTGATAGGAAAGCCAGCCTTAATGCAAGCAGCAAAACCTTTGCTTCAGCACTGTGCTTCAACTGAAGCAAACGTTCCCTGTAAACAGCAAAAAAGGAGCCAGAGGAAATCACTGCCAGAAAGTTCAATGATTTACTCGAGTTCAAACAGCATGATCCCAGCAACACCTTTCCAGCCCAAACCTGAACCCCAAAGAGGATGAATACTATCACAGCTCCCCAAAACCCAGCATTTTCCACACCTTTTGACATACAAAATGACTTCCCCTCCTTGCCAGTCTTTAGCTAATCGCTTCTCCCCGTTAATGGATCTTTCACTCCTAACCCCCAGCCATGCCGTGCCTCCCGGGAGCCGGGGCCAGCTGAGAGGCTCACAGCCTGAAAAGCAGCAGCACCAGAGACTCAAAGTCTACCCAGAGCTGACTCTGCCCACAACAGAGAGTGTGGCCAAATTGATCCAGATGAAGTTGGTGTTGCCAGGAATGTGGTTACCATCGTGCAATGAAATCTACTCACTGCTTTTGCAGTAACTCGCAGTAGAAGTCAACCTCCTCGCTCCATTCAGGATTTCTGTCTTTTTTTTTTATGCCCTGAAAATAGAGCTGCTCTGACTTGCTGTGAACACTCACCACGCACTATCATGTGGTTTCAGCGCAAGGCTGAAGACAGAGCAGAGGCTGACTTGATGTACAGAAAGCAGCCAAGAGCCAAATTCTAAATATATACCTTGTGGGGCTGAGTGAGCCAGGACAGAACTTGCGCTGAGAAGTGGGAAAGCAGAAAGCCAGAGCGGAGGAAATAGTTGGGAACATCGTTAAAATCCCTCCTATATCAACACATTAAGTTTTCTTTTCAGCCTTAGGCAGTCAAGCTAAAGAAGTTAAACCCCAAGAAACCAGACCCAGCAGGATCAGAGGCAGAGGCACGGCAGCCGTCCGTGAGGAAGATTTTGAGCAGAATCGTGCAGTCCTGCCTCGGAGGCTGCGGGATCCGCTCCCTCCCCGAGGGGACACGCAGCTCTCATCAGCACTAACAGAAGTTGGCACTAGTTGAACAGGATCCCTCATCTCCAACATCGCAAGAGACACAAGCCAGAACATGACAATTTTATACTGCTATGCTAGGAAGTGAATATATTTGCTTTTTTTGAAAAGCTACATGCTTGAAATCAACACCTCCTACTTGAAATACTTTATTTCACAGCTCCTCTGCACAGCTAACGTTTTTCCACATAAGACACAAGTTAAACTTCAAACAAACATTCCTGGGAAAAAAGGGGGCTCTTTAGTTTAAAGTCTAGATTTAAAGATGTACAGAAAGTGAGAGGATTTCTTGACAAGAAGTGAAAAACACACACAGACTTTGGAAACTGTGCAGTGCTCGTTTAAACAAACATCTCAGACAGCTCAGAAGATGTTTTAGAAGAGAGCAGTCAAAATACACACACACAGACCAGTGAAACACCACCAGTATTTCCTGAAAGTATCACAATGTTACAGAATTTCAATAAAATGGATTGCCACTGTTATGAGCTGTGTTCAGTGATGTTTTTGCTTAAGCAATTTATTTCCCTCGAAAGCCAACTGCTGTCACTTAGTGCTTTTAAAAAAAACAGACAAGCAAGGTGAATGAGCACAAAGGGACCAGCTCTAAATATATTTATGTGCTTTTCTTATGCTTTAAGAACATGGTAAAAATCAACTCCTTGCAGCCAGACTAAATAAAATCACAGAGTAAAGTTGTCTAAGTGATTATTCCTGTCAAAACAACAAAGGAACAACCAAAGGCAGTCTGCTAAATACCCATCACCACAGTTTTATGGCCCAGATTTACGCTGCCAGCTATGTTCATGGCCTGTTAAACCAAAGGAAAGTTATTAAGAATGAAGAAGCACGAACTGTTTTCACTATTGGCCCTTCTATCTTCATTAATTAAACTGAACAGCTTCACTCCTCCCCCCGACCCTGAAACAAGACAAACAACTCCTTTTTAAAAGCCTGCTTTCTGCAAACATGCTTCACGCCACCGGAACAGCTCTCCGGAAATTTAAACATAAAATTCCACTCACTGATGGTACAAAACAAATATTTTTGAGAACAATTCATTGTGCTTTTGGTGAATATTAGGACAAATTAGTTCAGCAGCTGTTGTTGCACGGTCTGTATGAAAATAGCCAAGCTCAGAATAAAAATGCCAACTTGTATTAATTTCGTTTTACAAACAGTTTGCAGAAGGATGTTCACCATGAGGGACACACATTTGCAGACAGATTGCACGAGCTTCTAGGGGCTTAGAAAGAAACATCTGTGAAGACTAAAGAAAAGATGACGGGAATTTCAACCTCTAGTAGAGAGGACGATAGCGAAAGGGCTGTGGGATGCAACCAAAACTAAGCACCCGCCCAGCACATCTGGGACCGGCACAGTCAAACAAAACACTCAATTTCCATCTTTATTTTGGAACTATATTAAAACTGAATCCAAACAAAATAACTGATGCTGTCAGATCAAGCTTGAACGAAAAGACCATTTTCATCAACCGACCAGTACAGCAGAAAACAAAACACAATTAAATGCACTTTGGGGTGACTTTTAGCACATGGCAGAACAACTCGCTTGAAAGGCATCAACTGCTTACAGCCCCAACAGCCCCAGAATAAATCGTTTCTGTTCTAGTTCAAAACTTTCTCCCAAAGAATCAGAAACACCTCTGAGGTTTTCCACAGCTTTGTTGTTCATGCTAGCAGGCTGAAAGGAGTCGAACCTCCTACAAAGAAACAAACTGCCACACTTTTTTGGCAGTGTAAGGGGATAGCTAAGGAGCTGAGGGTATTAAACTACCCTGTTCTTATTGTATGTACCAAACTTAGAGATCTAGAACTAAGATGTTGGCTGTGAAACCAGATATCATACCTCTAATAGAAACATGACTGATATTACCATGATTAAAACAGAGGCAATGTTTAAGGAAAGCACTACAACATATTCCCATTACGACAAAGACACTGAGCTGATGACGTGAGATGAAAAATGGGAAAAAGCCTCAATAAAAACACCTGGGAGAAAAATCAGCTTCCATGTGAAAGGTTTCACAGGAAAGACTTCTGCAAGCTCAGCTACAGATTCCCAGATCTGATGTTAAAATGCCAGAAAAGTGATGCAATTAAAACTGGTCCTGGGTCATTATGTGTGGACGGTTTTCAGCGCATGTGACCTGCAACAGCAGGGCCCAGCCAGTCCTGGGGGCAGCAGCCAGGAAGTTTCTGCAGTCCATGGTGACACCTTTTTTCCTTAAATTAAATGAGAACCCTGTATTACATCTATTTGTAGAAAATAACCTCAGACCAATTAAATTCCATTTCAGTGGAAACAAAAGGACAGATGACTGGCTGTGAAGATATGCTACATGAACTGGCTACCACAGGGCAAAAGAGAGGAAGGAAAAGCTTGCTGGGAAACAGCAATTGATGAGAAAACCAGTGTGCTCAGGGGTCTGGGCTAGGAAGGAAGGCAGGGCAGATCACAGAGTATTCCATTGTAATGAAGAAATTAATGAGAGTACTAGAAGGAAAAATAATAATTAAAAAAAATTTCCAAACAGTCCACTGTTGAATATAGCAGAGAAGTTATTTAAAATAAACCTTATTCCTGCACTCCTGTTTGCAGATTTGCATATATTAAATTCTGACTGATCAACTGTTGGTTTGAGAGACACAAGATAAGTTAGTTTCAGCTTCCAGGCTCATTTTATCTGTTGATCGCCCTAGCTTTTAAGCAATTCTTAAAAGCATGGCTGTACTTTCTCTAGATTCAGAATCAAATTGCCCTGTGTTAATTTATCTAGGTGTAATTTAAGGTGTACGGATTTAAATTTAAAAACAAAAAGTGGAGGTTAGAAGAGATTTTATAAGACACGAATCAAATTCACCATGTCCTGTGTATAAAGACTGGTTCCCATATAAAAACTAGAGGATTACATTTTAAACAAGGCACACCCACCCAGCCTCCCCGAGGGATCTGCAGCAGAACCTCCTCTCTGTGGCGCTGCCGACAAACACCCAACGTCAGAGACGGAGCTGGGTCAGGAAGTCAGCGCTGCCAGCCAGCCAACAGGGAAGTGTGACAAGGTGTGAACCCAAAACCACAGCGAACACGTAATCCCCGAGCTGTTAAGGAGAACGGTTTGAAAACAAAATTATTCCCTCTCTCTTGCAGCCTGATTCCTACTTTTATGACCTCCAGCGAGGAAATAACCAACGATGTCAAATCCCTTCCACTCCGATCCAAAAGCCCCTCTGTAGTGGATGAAAATCTCTTACATTCCAGAAAAAAAATGCAATATCCATGAGGCCTTTCCCAGCTACATAGTTTAAAAACTGCAGCGCTGAAGTGCTAGAGTAGCACCAGGTGACTACTCTACAGTACATCCCTAAACAACAAACGAGGCAGTTTAATGATGAATTACGTGCTTTATACTAATTCCACAGGTTTTGTAGAAAAACGTCAGTAGCTCCAAGAACTAAGTAAAACCAGGACCCTGTTCCAGCCAGATAAAAAAAATAACAGCTCAAGGTTCGTGTTCACAAGTTGTTCTGCAGAAGATGCAGTGGCACAAACGACAAACTTCCACAAGTGCCGAGCCCTTAAGTTGGAGCACAAGTTAAACCAAACTCCTGCACAAAGCCAAGCACCTGCGAAATCACTGCTGAAAGGGAGGAACAGCAGCTCCAGTGGCTGTCACCAGTGAAGAAACTGGAAAGATCATCCCGTGTCTCACGATTTCTGCTCCGTAAGCAGTGCAGCGTTAAGGAAGGCAGTACAGTTGCCCTCTGCAAGCTCCACATTGCCACTTTGCAGTCTTCAGTTCTTTTAAACAAGTTTTTTATTCAGATATTTCTAATAAACTTAAAATATCAGCTTAAAAAAGAAACCAGCCGAACCTCACCATGCTAACACTGTAACAGTAGTTACCAAATATTTTCCTCTTCATTCTTTTGTGCTCCCTTGACAATGTTTTCTTTTCCAGCACGGCCGAACAGGAGATGAAGAGCAAGCCAGGACAAAAATGCTATAACCACAACTGATAAAAAGTACTGGAAATAGCCCGTACACAACCACCACACCTGCCCAAGGAATGCAACTTCACCTTCAGTCATTCAGTGAACAAACCTCCATGAGGCCACATTTGTGTATTTACACTTTACAGTGAATAACCACTTTGTTTAAAAAACAAAAACAAAAACCCCCACATTTTAGCCACTTCAGAGAGCGAGCTGTTCAGGATTTACCCACACACTGGTACCAAGGCGTTGGTCCCAACTCCACTAACCACAACACACCCACCTCCCATGGTTCAAGCGTCAGTCTTAAATCACCAGCTCGAGGTACAACTCCAATCACCAGTTTAGGCTCCTCTCCATGAAATAGAGCGGGTTCATTTACTTTTCACACCCACTACAACCTAAAAACATCGCTGCACTGCAGTATTCACTGGGACTGGAAACAGGATGGCAAATAATGCCTGCAAGGAGCCTGGCAGACCCCAGGCTTCTCTCTACACAACCGGCCTTTCCTCCACCGCTTTGCCATGCCATTTAACACGGATCATCCCTCCTGAAAATAACCCACAGACTAGGAAAGGTATTTAACAGAAAAGGGAGGGAGGGGGCTCTGCGTGGCACACAGTCACGGTGAACCAAGAGCTCTTCACCTTTCCGTTGCTCCCGTGAAATCACACCCTGCCTCCGCCCCACTATAGCCCTCACAAGTCATGCTGGTCATGTAACTTCTATTTCATGGCAAAGAAAAAACATCTCTTTTTTTAATAAAAGAAGAGAATAATGATCATTGACTGCAGCGTGACAGTGCTTATCTCTTTTTACAAATTTAGCTTCAGGCATTTTTTACTGAAAAATTACAAATATTGATGCACATTCAAAATCAGACTGACCTGTGGTGTTGAAATGACCAACCCAAGTGCTCTTTCAGACTTACTTTCTAATTTTAGACAAATATTTGTCCTACCTTACTGCGTTGCTTTAAAAAAAGATCAACAACATCTTTCCCCATTCCCAAAGCCTTGATTACATGTGTTCCCTGGCAAAGGAAAATACCCACCTGCGCTGCAGAAAGAAACCAGCTGGGAACAGACACAGACCCCACTGCCTGCAAGCGTTTTGGGGGCTATTTTTAAATTGAAAAGCAGACATGATATAGGTTTTGTTATTAGATAAAACGCTGCAACAAAACCAAGTCTTTTGCATTGTATTCTCTACCTCGAGAGTCTCAAAAAGGTGTATAGCTTACAAGCTCAGGTGCCTCTGAACTGGTCTGCCTCTTCCTCAAAGAGGAAAACCTCTGCTGACTCCGCACGGAAAACCTTCGGAAGGACTCTCTGCTCCGGGATGCAAAGTGCCTGAAGGAGGAGGTTCGCTTGAAGGGAGTCCTGCTTCCACCTTCCCCGCTAGTCCGTTCATGAGCAACCGCAGTAGTGACTAAATTTAGTGCTTCCTGTAAGGATCTCCGCACTGTCCCCATCCACTGGGTCATGTGAGTTTGTGCCACTGTCAGTTTGTCTCCAAGGTAATCCATTTTTCCAGCAGAGATGAGAAATTAATATTCAGTAGCAATTATTGTCAAATATATTCTCCTTAACAACCCTGATCTTATTTTGCAGAAAAGACTCCACTTATAAAATATTTCCAGCTAATGTAAATAGCACTACACTACCACCACCAGCACATTTCTATATTTAGATAACAAAAGATACGTGAGGTTGGAGATTGGTATTTGTCAAGTAGGAAAAAATAAAAGACTTTTCCTACTTACAATCAGCTTTCCAGAGTTCCATCAAAATATGTTTAAATCGGCCATGTTAAAGAGAGAAATCAAGGTTTAAATCCTGACACAGTCACTTGAAATTAGTCCGTTTGCAAGCACAGAATCAGTCTCTCACTGTCTCATTTCAGAGCTGGAAAAGCAACTCCCTTTTTGAGCCAAGTTGTTGTTTTGCTGTAAATATCAGAAGGTTAAAAAAAAAAATTCACATTCTTCTGGCTCAGCAGCTTTTCAGGTAACAGTACATCAAAGAAAGTTCTGATACTTCTATACAATCCATTTAGCAGCAAAACGATTATATCTTCTGAACAATACATCCAGATTATTTTCTTCCCAAGAAACTCTACAGGAAGGCATCAGCATGGGCAGAACCCCCTCCTCACCAGCCTTCCCACCTTGAGCACCATTCGACACGATTTGCACTCCCAGAAAGGCGGATCACGGCGCGTGCGGCACGGCGAAGCCGAAGGGGAACCGTGTCGAGCCTGCTGCCTGCCAGCCCGGACTTGCTGGCTGCTCAGAGCCTGCCAAAGGATCTTCTGAATGACATCAGCTCCTCTGCTCAAGGGGGGCTTCGGAGCAGAGGCACGGAGCTGGGGATGGTCAAACGCGGTGCCAGCAGCCAGCACGCTGTCCCCACGCTGTCCCCACGCCTGTTAAAGCCGCCGCACGCGCCAGCCCCTCTCCTTACACGCTCTGACGAAGCTGCTGGGTGTCACAGCTGTCTGGGGGCCTGTCCACGTCCCACAGGAGGTTACACGCTGCCTCTGGTATCCCGTTCCCTCCTCTCCGGGGAGGAAACAATGAGCTAGGTGAAAGCGCCGCAGAGCTCTGCCTAAGGAAGGATCTGGGCTGGGCTTTATTCTAGTACAGGCAGGGTCACCATGGCAACCAAGGGAACAGCATCTGCTTGCTGCCTAAGCAGGCAGGAGCTGCACAGATCTATTGGAATGATTCACAGTTTGCATATGTCACGTGTACTTACTGATTTTAACCCTTCCTGGGGAAAACAAGAGCAACCTCTGCCAGGGAACGCTTCACACCGACACCAAAGGGCTTCCTCTTGGGACGGGGCAGGTGAGGACAAAACCGACACCCCGTTCCTGTCTGACGGGGTACTCAGGGAGCACCACCACCTGGAACTGTTTTATTATATGATTTACAAACTCAAACAAGATACTTTCCAGTTAGTGACTACTATATCAGTGCAAGTTAATGATTAAGCCAGGAGCTGAAAACAAAGCTGAACAGGTCTGACCATTTGAAGCAGGTTTTTTTCCACTTTCACACACTTAACTCTTTTAAGCAAGGGCTGTCAGTCCCCAACTCTGCTCCTCCCCTGCAGCTGGGTGACCACAGGGTCGGTACCACTGCTGCAAAGCCTGAACCGGGTGGGGGTAACGAGGGAACCCCATGGATAAAGGCAGGTAACACCGAGCAGTCAGATGTCACTGGCCAGGGAATTTCTGCAAACAGCCCGTTTGGGAGGACAGCAGAAATAAAAGCCACAGTTTTAAATCCCTAAACAGAAGTAGGTGTCCAAAGTGAAGACGTGACTAGTTTAGAACTGAGGAGAAAGAGAGATGCAGGCAGGAAGGTAAGAAAGGCATGTTGAAAGCTGCTCCCTTTCTTGTTTATTCAAGGGGGGTTTTGTTGCTGTTGCTTAATTTGCGATACAAAGTACCACGGTCTTGCGTCATCCTCCCCTCCCCTCAACCTTTTCAGGAAGAGATTTAATGGAATGAATAATTTCTAGATACTATGTTATGAAATGGTTCTCATGTAAAGTTTTGTTGTATCAGAAATGCTACATGTTGCCCACCAGCACAGGACGCTCTGAGGAAGCCGGTGCCTTGCCTTTTGAGCATTGTTTTTAAGAGCTGAACTCCAGCAACATGTAACTTATCTCCAAGAAAAACTTCGGTAACAAAACACAGCGTTCAGGTTCTTATTCTTCACTTCTGAATACATTACATTTGTTTTGACCATTCTCAAACTAGCAGCCTAATAAAAACCCTCGGTGCTTAAAGGGAATCCAAGCAACAGAGAAAAACCTTTTTTCCTCACGTAACTCTTCTTTTAAAGAGCTACCAAGTTGGTTTTGCATGGAAATGGAAAGAGACACTTTTGAGCAGAGGCCCCAAGAGCTGAGCGTTTCTTATATTTTTAAAGAAACGGAAAGAAATTTACATTTATTCTGACACAGTTATGGATAACGCTTCATGAACGATGGAGATCCTGCGTCCAAGGTTGAAATTTAAGACTTAGTACACATTTTCATGCTGTTTAATCTGAGCTTTATATTTCAAACATCTCTGCATTTGCAAGTGCAGCTCTGTGCTTGCTGCAATAGGGGGGTTGTTCACAAGGCACTTCACTATTTTAGATGGTTTCAGGCTCGCTCTGATTCAGTACCCCCCAGAAATAGCAATCGGAGAGCTCTGGACTGTAGCTGCCATGCGAGTTAGTCAGCAGCCCCTGCACCTAAACAGGACGGGCAGAGCAGAACTGAAATTTAACCCACCTCCTGATATATCGCCTGTCACAAAGCTGGAGGAGATGCACGACCAGATTCAAGCCAACATCCACAGCAGGCGGCTTGCTTACAGCTTGCTGCAAGAACTTCTCACATGTGTGTGTGACTTGAAGGATCTGAAAATCCACTAGAGAATATATTCCACTTTTTTACCAGACCTCCCCAAAAAGAGTGAGATGTTATGCCCAATTTAGCATTTTCATCCTTAGAAGACACTGAAACTGCTGATCTGAGTCTATCTGCAATACTAAATTTAGTATCTTCTGGCTACCACGTGAACATACCGCTAGGTATTTAAGTATACTCAGCATCTAAATTATTGCTTAGATTTATACTTCAATTAACATCATGGCAAAACGTTTTAGAAGATAATCAGATGCACTTTCACCATCACATTTAAACGGTTGAGGATTTTTCCACCCCTTCAGCTGAAATGCAGTGACTGCATGTTCTCCTGCTTGAGCTCCATACCAAAACCGGCCGAGTACAGCCGCTGCCAGGAGACTGCCAGACTATGTGGTCAAACTGAGTTTCCTTAGAAAACCCATCTAAAAATAACTGAGGTCTGAAAAAAGATGGATTAAGTTTTAAGCAAATTTGTAGGAATATTGCTTTATTAAAATGCATCTGCATAGCAATTACATAGAAACGTCCTCAAAAATACCTCTCACTGGACACTGCAAGGACCGGGTAGATTATTTCACAATATATTTTTTTATTTTCACCTCTCCCCACCAGCAGCATAACACGCTGACCTCTGCCTTGATCTGTGCAGTGTGTGAGAGGAGGGTTATTATTCTACTTTTATTAAAATGGACTGCTTCTATCCCTTCTATTCTGGTAAGTAAAATAATCCACCGAAACCTCAGAGGACCCCGTTACAGCAGCCAACCAAACCTGGAGAACACTCGAAAAGTCTAAACGATGGTGTTTGCAAAAGCTGTAAGAAACTGAGGCTTTAAGCAGCCTGGTCTGGTGGAAGGTGTCCCTGCCCGTGGCAGGGGGGGTGGAACTAGATTATCTTTAAGGTCCCTTCCAACCCAAACCAGCGTGTGATTCTATGACTCTGTGTTTTGGGGCTTCTCTGATTCAAGTGAGATTTCACCTGTATGAAAAACACAAGCCACTATTAAAAGTAATTTTAAAAGACATAAATCAACTTCACAATAGATGAAGGACTATAGTAGCCACAGCAGAGTACCAATTTCAAAGAGCACACTGCCACGGACAAGTTCTGCATGTGAGCACACACACACAACAGCCCAAGCAAGCCTGGGCTCCCCGGGGAGCACACCAGCTTGTTCTCTGCTTCTTTCTAATGCTCCCCAGAATATGATGCTCTGTAGGACTCCATACAAACTTCCCAGCTGGCAAAAGCTCACAACTGCATTTTAATTAAACAACAGCATGTGGGTTACACACAGGCTCTATTTACTTCTGCTCTGGTGAATCCACGTATCTTTTTATAACCATCAGCCCACAGAACACAGCTCAAACCTTACAGATGTTCTGTAATTGCCTCCCAGCCACTTCAGGCCAGCAGCCTTTCTAGCTGAGCAAGGGTTTGTTTCGGAACAAGAACAGCACAAGACGATCTTCTACCTTTGAAAAATACTGGTGATTATCTCCTGCTGCAGCCACCCTGGGCCTGTCAAGGGTCTGCAGTTTCAGAAAACTGAGAGCACACATGGCTAACCAGTACTGCGTGGCTAATTACCACAGCAGCAAATGGGACCTCGTTATTCAAACATTGCTGGATACTTTTATTATTAACATCTATTCCACCTACAACCCAAAAATACAATCCTGCACCAAGAAGTAACAATCCCTATTTTTCCCCTCATTCAGTAGAAAACAAAATTCTATGGTTACACTATATTTTCCAAAAGCTTCTTTCAGCTCATTTTGAGCTTTACCTGCTCTCAAATACATATAATTAAGCTAATGACTATATAGGACAGGAAGGTCAAACTAAAACCAGGCCTGTGTGTAGCACAGCACATACAACACCCACCACGAGAGGCAGGTGGGACTTGCAGCACAGCCTCACGATGAGGGTGAGCCCTTCAAGCCCACAGGGTCTTCAGCAAGGGCTGGGTCCCCCATCACCACCTCCCTTCTGGCAGCACTAGCGTGCATGCAACTGGGAAGGCAATCCTGCTGGAGACCTATCAAAAGGATACTGGGGATTAGCTTTCACCTAGACTGGATCCCTGAATGGTCCTTTGTCAGCAAAGCAGCTGTGACAGAGAAGGATGGGCAACGGTAGCTTAAACTAACAGCAAAAACAAAATCTCTGCTTTTCCCTTGTGGGACCCTCAGTCCCACCTCAGTTCTCCTGATGCTCACCTGCCTCACACCCCATCGCTCCAGTTAAGAAAGGCATGAATTATTAATAATTGCTAACTTAAGTGTTTTCTGCAAGTCACCATCCCACATACAAACAAATACCGTGATCAAGTACTTGCAAAGATCACGACAGCTTCAATTCCACCTCGGGCCTCTTAAGTTTGTCCATCTCGGTTACGGTTGGTCCGAGGAGCAAAGCCTGCCCTTGTAAGGCTGTTCTGGTCTTGCATTCCACATCGACTCTCTTTCTGTTTCATTAGTAAGAGAACTTAATTTACCCTGCTGTGTTTGACATTATGGACTATTTTAAGCAGCAGCACTGTGCTAGGCTTAGCTACATGGCTCCAGACTCAATTACTCCCTAAGTTCCTCAGACACTACAAAACAACTTATGTTTTTACATCCCCCTTATTTTTGCCTCTGTATTCTCTATTTTGCCACGTGAATTGTCAAGCTCAAAGAAGGACTAGCAAGCATTCCTAACTACAGGCTGAATTTCTTACGTGTAACATCCCATAATAAAACTTTTTAACGTGTCACCCTCAAATTCTCATTTACAGTAAAAAAGAAATGCTTTAGGACTCAGTCACCTGAAGTACCAAGTCATATTCTCAAGGCTTCCCAATGACCTGCCAGTTCACAGCAGTCCTGCTCCCCCTGCGAACCGTTCCCCGGCCGGTCGGCAGGGCGCTGGCCGCACATCTGGCAGAGACACAAAGCCTAACAGCTGGAGCAAAGGGGGTTGGTTTTTAATTTCATTCCAAACAAAGACAAACTGCTTTACAACAGTCTTAACTTGGGAACACACAGAATTTGCTAAGAGCCTGGGTAGATACAGTGTTTTGCTTTCCACATACAAAGAACAAAACTGTTTGTGTATCAAGTTGGTTTCTTTAAAATGTTCCTACCTACTTGCCAGGTCTCACGCCCCCCTTCTCTTCCAAACGATTCCTGTTACACAAACAAAACAGACAGATTCCCTCGAGTACATTTTGTAGAATATCTGCATTTGGGGAAATCTGAAAACCGCACAAGTTTCAATCAGGTTATCAGATTTATGGGTAAAAAACTGTCTAAGTTTGTCTGCCAGGTTAAATCTGCCTGCGCTGGCAAGGAGTCAGACTCAGAATTACAGGCACTTCCTCCGTCACTGCCAGGGAGCTGTCACAGCGCTCACAGAACAGCCTTACTGCACCAAGTCTCTAATTTTGATCTTTGTTCACAGCACACAGCAATCTTTTTCATTTAAGCTAAAAAAAACAAATTAACAGAGAGCTTCAGTTAAACAAAAGGCTGTTTAGATCCAACAAAAGACTGGAATTGTTGAGGCTCCTGCACCTGTTTATACCTGACAGAGCTCAGAAGCGCAGAATGTTTCACCTGCCACAATAACCATAAGCAGTCTACGGTCAAAAGGCAAAGAAAAAAAAGAGAAAAAAAAGAGTTGAATGGATGGAGTGTTTTAGCACAAGGACTTTGTACAGTGTCTACATACAGCGAAATCTCTTCTGTAAGCTGAAACACGAGGTTTCTCAATATTTACACTAAATATTTGTTTTCTACTCCTGCTTTCATTTCCTACTGAAACTAAGCAAATTGAGTTCACGTACATACAGTTTTAATTTATGCTTATTCAGAATTTAGGACAACTTGCATAGAACTTGACATTAAAGTGGTTCCCCTGATACTCACAGCCAACTACAGAGAGACTGAAATTCCATTTCCAGATGTTTTTCTTGTATTAGGTTATTTTAAAAGCCCACAGAGGCCTCACAAACTAGTGAGCAAGGAGAGGCTGCAGCAGCAACAGGTTCTGGATCAATGCTTGTAAAGTTTACACGAGCACACATTAATACAAGAGACTTCTAAAGGAAGGTGCTAAAGCACTTCATAAAGTAGTCCATGGCTAGTTTTAAAATCTTTATGTTAAACAGAGGTAACAATAACCTCAGAGTAATACTAATTCTTAAAGAAGTAATGTATTTCAGTCGTGGGAAACAATTACAGTTTGGAACTCAGTGCCAGTGGCTTTGCAGACAAACACTTTTAATTTATTCCCCCAGACTGAAGAGCAAAATGAGATTTCTTGATACTTACTCACCACGACTGCAAAGACGCCTATGTAATAAAACTGTCTTTGCGACTTGCCTCTGAAATCTGAGTCCCATCTGATCTGGAATAGGAGACAAGAATTCTTTATCTATCATCCAGTTAAATTTGCTTCAGGACAGCCTTTGCTAAAAGACTAACCTGCGTCCCTCTGAAGGCATCACATTCCCCAGTAGCCCAGTGTCCGCACAGACCACGCCACGCCAGGACAAGCACTGCTCAGGGGCTCACCTCCTGCCCCACGACGTAACAGTCACTGACATGGGAGAGGAATGATCCCACCCACACGCTGCACATCCTTCTTCCACAACTCCCTGATTATTGAAGTTCACCCATGGTATTACTCCTTTTATCTCACAAATAACAGAGCTGAACTCATTTGGCTGCCATCATGCTGTCCTGTCTACTCCACCAGGAGAAAACGATGGCCCAGAACAGCCCAACTCCCAGGCACGGAAGGGTAGGGGGAGGATTTATTCTCTGCCTTGCCGTGTGCTAACCTGACAATCCTCTCAAAGCACAAAAAGCATTATAAAAATAATCATGTTTTTCGGCAAGGACAGAGTCCCCTTGTGCAGGGGCAGGAAAGCAACAAGAACGTTCCCTGCCATGGAAAGTGACTTCAGGGAGCAGATGTATGGCGCAGGTTTTGCCACTGCCCCAGTGTAAATGAACATGCTCTGCCAAGGTTTCACAACCAACCAAACAGCTCATAGTCACTGCACGTATCTTCTTGAATATCAGGTAAGAGAGGACAGTTAAAAGGAACAAGGGAAGCCAAACAAGAGAAATACATCCTTTCTCCAGGTCTCATACAGGGAGAGACTTGGTTGGACTACAGGAAGGACAAAATGGCAGTGAAATAAAAAAAAAAAAAAAATGTAAGAAGAAACAAACCTGCCACACTCTGCAGGTACAACTGTCACCTTACAGCATCACTGGAACGTTCCAGCCAGGCGAAGGAACAGGTACGAGCCGTTCCCAGCGCCCTGGGGAAAGCAGACACGCTGTTCCTCGGCTGCTGCCAAGCGGATCCAACGCTCAGCACTGACAAAAATGGAGCTTACATAGACAAGGCCTCCTTGCTCACCCGCACTCCAACTCCTCTCTCTCCTGTCCCCCAGTGCAGAGTGTGTTTTGTTTCCAAAGGTCCCTGCAAGCAGCATATTGCCTGTCTAGGGAGCAGGAAGGGAATTTTTTTTCACCCTGTTTTATACCATTTATCTTGACTGTGGGCATTCCAACCCTCTCACTCTGTATACATTCATCTGCAGTAAGGATGACTTGGAGTTAGAAGCATGAAAACAAGCAGAAAAACACATCTGGTGCTTCAGGAAGTGAAGGTTAAACCAGCCAGCTCTGAAGGGAGCTAGAGGATTTGGAAGCGAGTATGAGGGAGCTCCTTGACACTCTACAACCCCAACAAGGTGGCAGGAACATTAAAGGGGTGAATGTCTCATACCGACGTAGGGGTGATTTATTAAAGCTGAAGCTTATGCCTGAACACGGATTCCTGTCTCACCACATCTCTGACAAATAAAACATTCTCTGCAGCACACAGTGACAAGTGTCCAACGTAACACCACAACACCAGCAAAAAGCTGTTGAAGTGTTATGTGTGCAGCTGATTAAACTGCCTTGTGCAAGGCTCCAAACCATTTTTATATACAAAGAGCTACCACTTTCACCACCTTTTAAAAAAACAGAGTGGATCAGTCTGATCAATAAATTTGAAACACACAGACATACACGCACTTCAAACAAGACAAGGAAAAGATTATAAGATTTGCTGGGACATCATCTTTTCCCCTCTCGCGCAAGAAGCACGTTAGCACGTATGAAATGAAGCTTTTTATCAGAGAGAAACGGTTTGCAATGTTTGCTAAAGAAGGTCAGATACGAAGCACATCTAATCTGCCTGCAAGCCCACCCCAAGCCTGGCTCGTCTCACCAGGAACGCTTGGTCCCCAAGCGTGCACCCGCTGCCCACTTCTGTCAGCTCTCACCCACATCCCTCCTCTCTGCTACCACCACCCTTCCCAGCATCTTTCATGACACCACGTGGCTTACATCCATTGTTTAGATTATAAATCTTTGAGGGTAGACTTGTCTTATTATTTCTGTAAAAGATACATAACACTCATGTACATTGTAACAGCAACAAAACCAAACCAAATCCAAAAATAAATCACAGCACTATCACCTCAGTAAGACAAAACCCTCTACCTTATGCTCTCATTTAAGAAAAGTCACAGTTAAGTAAGATACTTACACTTCTTACAGATTTAAACCAAAAAGTGGTAACAGAAGGGGCAAGAACAGGGGAAAGCAGAGGCAGAGTGAGCCCCATCAAGCTCCAAATGCACTTGAAAGCTGCACTTTCCTCTGAGTTAACCAATAGTAGAGAAACCAGATAAGAAGGAAAAAAAAACCCTTACATTTGCATTCCTTGTTTTCGTTACAGAACTACACTTGTGATAAAAGAAAAGACATTCATCATTTTAATGACTGAGCACTTCACACCCTTGTTTATGCCTGCCAAAATGATTTTACCATTCTACCACCACGGTCATCCTTGATGGGGTCAGTGAAAAACTGCAGTTTCCCATTTCATTTGTAATCAAAGTAGAAAGTCAGCCACCCTCTTCTCTGTACAAAACTCTGCGCACTTTCACAGGAGTATGTACTTATTCCAAGATTAATAAAAATCTGTAAACAAAGCTAATTGTGAAAGATAAATTGTTTAAAAACTTTTAATCTAAGTTAAGTGTAAGTACGATGACCAGGAATAACTGCAACAACTAGTGCACCAAAACAGTTTTTCGGAAAAAGTTAATTCTTTTGTCCCCCAAACTATATTTTTCTTGAACTTAAGAAAGGCCCAGTTAAACATCCTGAACATGCAGGTTTTGTACCTTGAATTGTTTCAGTATAAAACAAAGTTATCAACGTAAAAGCTAAAAATACCCTATGGTGTTTGAAAGCCCATGTACATAATAATTCAGCACTTCCCTTCCACCTCAATGGAGGAGGAAAAACTGAAAAACAGAACAGAAACAGGAAATTCCTACAGCCCAACTATTCTGGAAAGTACTAAAAGCATTTTCTTTACATTTGTTTATGTCAAAAGGATCAAGCCAAGCAAAAGATGGATAGTTACAGTTTTTTCCATTTATACAAATAAAAATCCACCACAAAGAAAGTTTTTTGTTGGTAAACATTACCATACAAAGACTAGACATTCCCTCCACCGTGGGCTGAAAACCACAAACGAGCTGCAAGCTTAGCCATAAGCTGAGCATCAGCTTTTGTCTCACCTAAGAAAGATGCTATGGAAATCCAGGAGCTACCTTACAGCAGGGGAGGGATCTGATGTCAACAAGAAACACAATGTGAAACTTATCCACAAGGAATCTATTTGCACAGTGAAATGAAAATATGAGCGTGGAAACATATACCGAGCAGGCTGAGCAGCACGTGCTCCCTGCCCACGGGCCCAAGCTCTCGTTGCCATCAAACACGCCATCTCAACACGCCACTGATCCCATCTTCCCCGAGGTCCTGGTGTTCAGTCAGGGAACCCTGACTCCAGCCCACAAAGGAGCTCCTCGCACCACGGAGGTAAAACAAAGCCCTACGAGAGCCAGGGCCCTGCTGTGAAATCCAGCCTGGGAACAGTCACTTCTCCATCACTTGATCCAACGGACTCTCGTGTGTTAAGCACGGGTAACTGCAAAACATCTTTAACGGAGACTTCCTGAGGACAGAATGTGGCCTACAATACCTCCAGCTGCTAAATGTTTCTCACAGGGCAAAGAAGAGAAGCGAAGTGAAGCGAAGCGAAGCGAAGCAAAGCGAGAAAAATAAAAAACAAGGATGGGAACGTGCTACTTCCCAGAAGTAAACCCAGTCTCATCTCAGACATCTGCAAGCACAACTTGCCAAATACGTCCTGTGGTTAGCAAATAATCTATCCTGCCTTCCTTAATGTGGCAGGTATTTATTAGCCTCAACCACGAATCACTAAACCAAACACTACATTTTTTCCAAGCTTCATTCAGGCTTAAGCTTTACCGTAAGTTACTTTCTAAGAGCAGCTTTGCACTGCAGTACAAAGTCCTGTCCTATCTTGAGGAAAGGCCACGACAAAGGACTACTTTCACCATGCCCAAGTTGCTCTCTAAAATGCCGTTTCCTTTCAGTACAGTAAACACACGCTGGCTGTACGAACAACTCACAACTGCTGAAAGAACAGGAACAATAGTGGGAACTTGGCTGTCTCCCAGCATTAGCGACACGGACAACAGCATGGGAAAGCAGGAACTGAGTCAAAACAACTTTAGATCAAAATATTAGCAGGGAGGCAGTGAAGTTACCTCTGCTTTGTACGTATAAATGAGGTTTAACAATCCACTTCAGCCTTGTATCACTACGACAGACTCAAATTAAAGAGGAGGAGGGCAGGGACGGACAGGCCCCCAGCTCCAGCTGCTCTGAGCCCAGAATGACACAGTCATTATAAAAAAAATTACCAGGTCTACAAATGGTTACATCTTACCGAATGCAAACCTTATTGCACCGAGTTAACCTAGGACGTACTGTTTCATAAAAGCATTTTATGGTGAATTAAACTTAATACCACACCAAATGATAACAAACTGTCTCGGATTCTGCCCTGTTTCCCTGGGTGAGCTCTGTGCGAGGCCGGTGGCCTCGGGCCAGCTCGCCAGCCTGCCGCGGCTGAACAGCACTCTCTCGCGTCCCCGCGGGGAACGGGCTTCCTCGGCCAGCTCGCTTTGCCTGCTTCCTCCTAGCAATGACAGAAAAATCATAATTCCTCTTCTACAGCAGCATTCAGGATTAGGAAAATGCCTTTCCAAACAGATTTTTCCCTGCAACAGGGCTTCGTTTACTCAGGTTATTTGAAAGGAAGATTTAGCTGCTGACATGAGCACAGCCGACGTATCTCAGACACGACCTGGGTGTGAGGGATTTTTAAGTCTTTGGAAACAACGCATGCCTGAAATGTGACTGCCCCGTCATCAAAAGCAAACCCCGTAACAGGGTCCCAGCAGACTGTCCACAGGAGGTCCCGGGGCAGCGCGCACAAAGGGGAGCCACGCAACGCCGACACAGAACGCCTTCCCTCCTGTAGAACAGGGATAACCACCACGCGTGGCAGGCAGAGCGATGGTTTCCTTCCACTGCCCACCGCAATGCTGCTGCAGCGACACGCCACGGCAGCACGGTTATTATCACGCTGCCACTTCCTTTGGAATCACCTGATAAAGAGATATCGAAACCTCTCTTAAAGGGTAGTACCTAAAATCTTGTCAAACAAACTTTAGATCTTACTTCTTACTTAAATATCCCAATTTTCTTTTTTTTTTTAAATAATTATTGTTTAACAACTGCCAATACAGAATAAGAAGGTCTTTTTAAACCATGGTGCTTCAGGGTAACATTTTATAGAAGACAAACCATTTTCTTTTGAATGCTTTCAGGATGTAGCATTTGTTTGCTATGTGAACAAAGACAAGTGCCAGACTGAGAAGAAACAACTCATCCAGAATGGCACCTAGCCTGTTCAGGAGACTCACCACCATCGTCCACACCAGGTGGCCTCAACTGAGCAACAAATCGGGGGCACACTTTCATTTCATCTGTGTATCCCAGTAATATGTACATATAACACAGAGCTACAAGATTTATGAGAGATTCTCTGCTCCTAGTAGGACATTGATCTCCCACAGGCTTTTTGGACCTTCATTTTGTTAAAGTGGAGCCAAGGCCACTCTCAGACCATACCTATAATATTTTCATGTTTTCAAGGCATTTTCCACCACTCCACCTGCCCCAGATGCTTTTCCCGTCACGCTCAGATGAAACTAATGACACTATCCATTTTATGAGGCGTCAGGATTTACGCACACACGCTGTGGGGGCATCCAGACCAGGCCAACATCTGGCTGTCAAGAGCAAGACCATACATTCACCAGAGATCTCAGTGCTCTCTCATATAAGGGCATGCATTGGTAGATGCTCTCAGCTCTTCCAGCTGTCCTCTCATCTACCGACATGACCTGGCTTACCTGGCTTGAATGGCAGTCACAGAGCTCTCCAGTGAGCTGCATCTAGGGCAGCTCATGCCCTGACACCAACCTTCCTCTCCCCACGAGTACCAGTTCAAAATCAGCCAGGGCCCCAATTTTTTTCCCTTCGGCACCTATTCTGGAACAGATCCAGAGCTCTCCTATCTCTTGCCAGCTCTGGCCCCACTGCAAGAAGCCTGGCCCCCACTCCCCGAGCTGGCTTATGTTACCTGGTCCTACTCGTGACACGGATCATTGTTTATCAGTGTGCTGCTACGGTAGCCTCAGATACAGCAAGAGAGAGATTACATCATCCAACGGCAGCACCCCACAAATGCCCTGGGGCAGAGCAAGAATTGCTCACAGCTTTGAGATGGCTGAGGACAGGAACAGAACCAACTGAGAGTGCTCCACTAGTGGCTGTGTCCACAAGCAAGCCAAAAAAGCTGGTTATTGGGCAAAGGGCATCACAAAGGAACAGGAAACCCCAGTGCTGTGGCCGCATACCTGGCACGCCGAGCAGCTCGACAGCGTGACTGAGGCAAGCAGCTGGACAAGAGGCTATTGAGCTGCACTTAAAGGGCTTCTTATGCAAGTCAGACCTAAAGATATCTTGTATTAGCTGCAGCAAAGCTCCTCACCAGCTGGAAAAAGGATGATGAACACCTCATGTACCCTGGAAAATATTCAAATATAATAAATATAGCACTTGGTCGCTGAAAGACTGGCACTTGAATACATAATTACAATAACTAACAGATTAAAGATGATTAAAAGATCACAGCTAGGAGGAAGGTACATGGCAGAGCAGAGAAGGAAGAGATGACGTGGGATACAGAGAGCTATGATTCAGTCTCTGAATTTCAGCTGCTGAACTATAGACGACCACAGTGCATTTGGTGATCAGTGCACAGTGCTCTGCTTTAGGCTTATTTGAGTGTCTGACTGAAGGGGCCCAAATAACAAACACAGTCTGTAACTGAAAATATGGCTGAAGGCAACTCAGTAAATTTGGATTCCAGGTTGATGGAAAAGGCAGTAAGAGGAAGCAGTGCTGACACCAGCTGGATGGAGAAGAGCCAGCCCTGCAAACGCTGGGAAGGAGAGCACCAGCAGCAGCCCACGGGAAACAGGCAAAGGGAGGAGCAGCCACAGGCAGCCCCAGCAAGGGCTCCCACAGACCCGAGAGGCAGCCTGGGCCCTTTCACCCCCATCACCAGCTCAGCTGTATGCCACGCAGGTTGTATCTTACACCGTCTAGAAGCTGAATGGTCAGATTCAAAGAAGGATCGATATATTGCTGGAGTCACAAAACCACAAGCTTTCGAGAAATGTCTCCCAACAACGAGCACATTTATAGTGCAAAGAGACAATTTACTGAGAGTGAACCAAACACACAGTGGTGTTTAAGAGTCCTGCTCTTTCCCCCCTCAAAGAAACATCAACTAATTTGACCAAAACCGGACTGTGTTATCACACCAGCCACAAACTTCTGGATTCTTGAACCGCCATCCTGAAGAGTCCTAAAAGCCTTCTGCAGTAATCTGCAAGGCTCCATCAGCACTCCTGGCTTTCTTTTATTTGAAAAGGGAGCTCAAGGTTGAATTACTCGACACAACTCTGCCTGCATCTAACACAACCTACTGAACAAACCATTCTTCCAGACACAAAGACTACTCTTCAGAAACTTAAGAGCTGCCACTCAGCACCCCTGACTACAGGACAGACTTCTTGGTGGTCAGTCATCATTGCACACATACTCGGACAGACCACAAACTATGCTGTGCTCAAAAAATACTATGAGGATTTCTTTTGACAACTTTCCTACACATCACAACAATACATATCCTGTTCAAAGATCAGAAGAGGAATCAGCAAGTAAGTAGCAGATAGCTGGCACTGAGCAGGTCCACTGATGTCCAACAACTCTGCCACTGAGTAGCAGTAAAACAAACACACAGCAGAAGAGATGCAACCTAACAATAACTCAAAATAGTACCTTTAAAAATAGATTTTCATTATAATATTTTTTAATTAAGAGTTACAGCTTCTTTGGCTATGTCTACCTAATGAATAAAGTAACTTAGCTCCCCAAGACAGATTAAATAACTCAACACAAAGCTTGACAACTAACCCCGACATCTCTGGTTACTCCTGATTATAAACAGAGAGAACTGATAAATATCTCCTTAGCAGCCTTCAGCTGTAACATCACCACAGAAAGTGACAAAAGGCACAGATCTACTTTTCCCTTACAATTTCTTTTTTTATATATATTTAATATCATGAATATCACAATTGCCCTTCCAATATTTTCTTGCAACATATCAGGAGTGTACACTAATGAAAATGCCTAAGAAGTACTTCAAGGCCTCTAAAAGAGCACATACACACTGAAAATATAACATACCTGTTCTGTTACAGACCCAAACTGCACAATATTACACATCATCCCAGTGATCTGCTGGACTGATCAAAAACTTTGGTTTGGGGTTTTTTTTTCCTGGCCGTATGGAAAATCACCAGATACATGTGAAAGCAAAAGCACTCAGAGATCCTGCTCAGACTCCTCACACCGGCAAACCACACAGAACATCCGCCCCCTCATCACACTAAAGTCTGATCACGCTAATTTTTTAATGTGCAGTTTAAGGAAAGCTGCCTCTTAACAAGCTAGCTAATCAAATAAAAATCCTTAATTTTACAATACTACAGTCTCCAACAGGAAAAGATTTTTAAGAAAATGTCCAGTTCTTCCAGTACTATTTTATCTCCCAGCTGCAAAAAATTTACAGTAGGCAATCGCATCTCACTGCTGATAAAGCACATACAAGGCAGGGATTGTAAAATTAAACTCTAAATGGGGGAAGCCAACTCTTTGCTATGGTTTCACAACGCGCTAGCAAACAGCTAACATCAAAAGGTTTAAAGTGTCAGTGCTGATTACGTGCTGAATTCACAGCTGAAAAAATCGCTACGTTAATGCAGACAATAGCACAAACAAATGAAAACGGATATTTGATTAGTACAGAAGAAATTAAAACGTTAAGTAATTAGGGTCAAAGTAATATAGTATCTATTCGTAAAGGCTTTAAAAATCAAATTCATCTTTTACAAACGTGAAAATATCAGACAAATAGCACAGTAACCCTTCGAAGCTGGCAGACCTGCACAGTGAAAGCAGCCTCTTAAAAAGAGCTTTTCACTCAAGAGGGCCCTAAGGATCGTCTGAAGAGGAAGTGCTCACCGAGACAAGCGAAACCTATGAACACAGTCAATTAAAAATAAGGAAGGAATTGTACAAATACACACTTCTAAAGCCAGTAGTACTGGCCATTTTACTCAAATAGCAGGGAGCAGCTCTCGCCAGCAGCAGGGGAAGGGGTGCTCCTGGAAGCAGCAGTGCCCAGAGCCCAAGGAGAGCTTTTAAACAACTGGGGAAGGAAATGTCTAACACGCAGTATGCAAACCCACAGCTCCTAAGGTTAGCCATAAACAAGGAGGACATGCAAATTACTGAGAGGGTTTTCTGAAGCACATCCAAGTAGTCTGCAGTCTCCTCATTTTAAGGGAGTGTCAGAGATAAAATAGCCTTTCTCACCCCAAATAAATCCCAAGTTCAATGTTACTGTACATAAAGATCAGAAAGAAGCTGCAAAGCCATCGCTACATAGAAACAGCCTCAGGATTTCTGACAACAGTTAAAAACGTCCCAACTTGGTAAGCACAGTGACATTAAAGAGTTCACTCACCCACAAATACTGCAGGAACTTTAGCAAACGTGGACAGTAATAATACTCCATCTTCCAAGGCACAAAGTTAACGCAAAGCCATCCTCCTTAGAGCCAGCCTCCCCGCTCCCCCCCGCCTCCAGCAGCAGTTAAAAGCAGAGCGGAGCAATTAAAAGCACCATAAATAATGCACAGTGTCTGTTCCTCCAGCCCCACGTCACCACGCTGAGCTGCTGGGGCCACTTATAAGCAGCAGCTGAGCTACCGGCACCATGTGACTTAACCACTTGTTACTTAGCACCCAACTGCTCAGAGCTCTCCTAGCTCGGTAATCCCTAACGTGTTAGTCTCGAATTAATAATACTCCTTTGGGTTTCGCACTAAAAAGCCCTTCATCTCGAAGGAAAGGGAAGCTTCTAACCCCACTCTGCGTCGCAGGCTGGGTTATGAAACGCTATTAATGCCACGGCAGTTGTCGGGGTTGCGAGCTGACCTTGTTTTTGGGGAATGTACAAGAAAATAAACCACACATGAAAGAAAAGCTCCTGCTTTTAATATAAAAAAGTCTTTTGTGAATGAGAAGAAATAGACACAACAAAGTGTCTTTTTATATACCACTGGCATGTTCCCAGCAAACAAATACTACCAAAAAAGGAAGAAAGCCTGGGCCAGCCGAGTTATTAACCAACACCGGGTCATCCTCCTCAGGGCTGTTTTTAGAAATAGGAAGCAGAGCTGAATGATCAAACCACGGTAGGTATTTGGGCACAGCAAGAATGGGAAGCATAGCATTTCTATCTGTTCCTACTTTTTTGACCTATGCCATTTTTTTTTTTTTCTGATGGGAAAAGGAAAGCCAAGTGACAGGAGCCAGCCCAGGGAGGACCCCACGGACTCTCCCCCTCCCAGCACCCCTCCAGCTCTCACCTCTCCCAGGGAGGGACAACCCAGAGGTGACACAAAACAGCTTCCAGGACCCCCCAGTCTCCTTTGCTTCCAATTTTTGTTCTGGAGGTTCAAGAAAAATACTCCCCACTTTTCCAATCACCACCTATAAGATCTTGCAGAGCTGACAAATTCTTTTGATTTTCTTCCAGGCTGATTCAGGTTTGAGGCTCACAGAACAATTTGCACATGATTTTTTTTTAGTACATCTGTTTCCATCTGAGAAGGAGTGAAGCTGCAGTATTGGAGGCTCTCTACAATTAGAAGATGAGAAGGCTTGCTTTTCAGTGGGCAGGAGAGAGACCTGTCACAGCCAGAACTGGAAACAACTGGTGAACTGTGACAAGCCAAACTATAAATTCATCTGCACATGTTTATAAAATATTTATCTTCCCTCCCTTGCAGTTCATTTCCAAAATATTTTTAAGACTCAGCTCATGATTTTCTTAAATCCTTCTCCACCCACACAGAGTCTCAAGTAAGTGCATCTTTATATGGATACCAGATTTTCCTCACCAGAAGAAAAAAACAAAGTTTAATATAAACTAAACAAATAAAATATATAACCAGAGGCTTCAAAATAACTCACGACTACACCAGTTCTAGTACCAGAGTGCTCCGTTTTAACTACACAAAGCAGCATTTGTTACAAACCATAATTGCATTAAAGCTGCTCTGTTTCCAGGTGAAGGCACAGCCCCTTCAGCCCAATTCAGCAAGAGCACTTACTTCTATTTGGGGGATGAGCCACATCACACATTCCTTCAGTTTTTAATTCATAAGACTCCCATCAGTCTTGATGACTTAATCAGGAATTAAGGTTTGTGACCGAAAGTCAGAGAATTAAAGACCGGTGTCAGCTGCGATGGAATCATTAAGAGTTATGATTTGGGCAGGGTTAAAGCACAATATAGAGTATTTGACTTCATGAAGTAGTAAATATTTTTAATTGGGCAGAGGAAAGTTTTGTCTTTTTGATACTGTTAGCTCTAGGCATGAAAACAGGAAATTATTTATTCACATAAATTCTATTCTTTTCCTTAATTCTCCATTAGGTGGAAACAGTTTCCTTCTTTACTAGAATACCAAATACCAAAGAATACGGGACAGTTCATTACACTACTTTAGTGGTGAATGTGAATGAAAGTGAATCTTTTATTCTACAATAAAGGTAGCAAGTTGTCACTTTGAGTACCACAGTCTCATTAGAAAGATAATGATATCAGGAGTGACTGGTGATAAGTACTGGAGCATATTTTTTGTCACTAGGCCACAAGAAAAAGCAAGTAACTTCACAACTAAATAGACCAGAAACTGCTCAAACAAAACAGTGGTGGTTTTGTTTCCTTCTAATCCTCTTTCAAAGATGCATTAAGCAAAACAGATTGCATTCAAGTTCAGAGGAAATATGTCACTTAACGATGATTCTCCCGTGGATCCCTCCTGACCTCTCAAGCTCCAACACAACTACAACGGGTCTCTCCTCCAGAGGGAAGCGTAGAAACGCGCTGACGGGAACAGCCACTGCACAGCAGAACTCTGCACTTCCTCCAAACGAAAACAAAGGTACCAAAGGGTTCAGTTTTACAGTTTTCTGCAATACCTATGTGGGGCTTTGGAAAACATTAAAGTACGGCGAGTTTTCCACCCCCCGAACACACGTACAAATCGCTCCTCTGCACCCGCTCGCTCCCAATTTACACGCACGAAGGCCAGGCTGCCCTTTTTGCTGCCATGGCACTGCAGGACAACAAATACACCACGATTAGGCCTTTCAAAGCAATACAAAGGAGTAAAGCACTGGGATCCTACTAAATTCCAGTGGATGCTGGACATGGGAGTTTTCTCTTTTAGTAGGGCTGACAGCCCTCCTTCCCTGGCTCAGGCTTGATGAAGTCTAAGGGTTATTCTGAGTAACCTCACACTTTACAACCAAGTTGGAGAATAACAGTCATATTTATCCGAGTGCACTACCTGAACAGTTCAGTTATCCCAGCACTATTTCTGGCAGCACTTTTCTCCCACATATTCTGCCTTCTCAATGACCTCTTTACATATTTGCACTGTTAAGCTGATGGCATATAACAGCTTTTAGGGACTGAATGATAATTGCCAATTCCGTAAATAACCCAAACTCCCACTAAGATGAACATTCAACCTGAAGTCCATGCTAAGAATGGGAAAGACAAGGGGATATCAGCCCTTGGATACCTCCCATGAAGTTTTAAGACTAGAATTGGAACAATATGAGCCTGTTTCCAAAATTCCTATTAGGAAACTGGTTTACAAAATCCTGGTAGGTTTGGGTTGTTTTCTTTTTCTTCACTTGAAGAGAAAAAAGATTAAAAAGAACTAATTCAGTTCCTTTCTTTTTTTATCTTTTTGTCTGTTCTCTATTAAAGGGCTGTAAATAGCAGCATGAGTAATCACAAACCCAGGATCTCTGCAGAGGGCGATGCATACAGTCACCACACGAGTGTGCTCGCAGACTGAGAGGACAGACGAGATTTGACCTTGGGACAGTTACTGTGGAAACACCTTCTCCATACAAGTGGAAGAGTTTTGAAAAGATGGGGGATATCCAGATTTTCAAAAACTGCAAATATGCACAAAAGAGTGCGCCCTGAAGTGACGACAGTATTATTTCAGTGTATCAAATCTGTTTCCATGCACAAGGTTAAAAAAACCCAAAACATACACACCAAAACCACAGCACTTGCCGTGGTTCAAAACTAGTCCTTCCAGCAGTAAGGAAGGATTGCAGTGGCAGCAGCAATGTCTCTCAGAATTGTAGATGTGGTTCTCAAATCCTTTATTTTCCACAGAAAATTGATATTTATTTTTATTATGTAACTTTTGGAAGATCCAAATCTTTGCTTTGTATTTCAGAACAACATCTGGACACAGGATGCTGTTCCCCAACATAAAATTCATCTGTGGACTAAAGTCAGGAAATCCTGCTGTAACTTAGGAGAATATCATCTAACCACCTTAAGTGGGAATCTACCCCAAAAGTATGCATATCAGAGACAAATCAGACTACCAAAAAAGTCAGCTGTGATTCTTCACTGTGTGTTGCCTACAGCAAGAATATTAAACCCATCATTTTTCAGTCTATGACATGGTTCTATTCGTCTGCACAGGTTTCCAGAAAAGATTTTTCTGGAATCTAACCAGTCTTCATTAGCTGAGAAACAAACAAAAAGCATAATGATCTAGACCTGTCTTAAGAGTTCAGGATGAAAATTCTTTGCTTAGAAAGAAAAACGAACAAGCTGCATGGTTAATACTTTGTGTTTGAAGATCTGGCATAGAGCAGCGGGTGGAGTCCCAGGGAGGAGCGTTCTCTGCCAGATAAGCTCCACAGAAAGCTTCTGCTGGGAAGGCACCTACTTTCTTTCACAGCTATTTGCAAAAAGGAAAAGTGCTGAACAGAGTAAGCCAGGCTGCATCTCCCTTATCCCTCCCCTAGCCCCTGCCCAAGAACCTCCTCCAAAATAACATACCGTCCCGTTATCCGCCCTTCTGTCCTTGTGAAAACTGTGGCGGCTTCTCGGAGTAGGACATGATGAGAAGTCTGTTTCGTCTGTTCTGTCTGAACTCTGCTTGGTCCACTCTTTCCTAGAAGCCTGTTAAAATAAAGTTATAGATGTTGTTACGTATACATGCACACACATACATATGTATACAAAATGCCCTTTTGAATGAAAGCAGAGAAAGTTCAAAGCTGAAAATGCAAACTGGAAAAACATCATACCCACCAGCGTCCAACTGGCTCCACGTTAATGCATCAACGTGTCACTGTGTTAAGCAAATCACTCACACTTCAAAGTCAGTATCAGCAGTGAAGTGTCACATACAAATGCGGGCCATTCACCCAGTAAAAGAAAAAAATTTGCTTCCTTCAGAAAAAAAAACAAAACCCAAAACCCAACCAACAAACAGAACTCCAAAGAGACCACTGTTGACAACTTATAAATAAACCCAATCTACTTCTTTTCAAATAATTATAAGATTGCAGAGTTAATCTAACCTCCTAGGTTCACAGCATTAATAAAATAATATGCATGTTTCAAAGCTTTTTCAAGCTCTCCATGGAAACATCAATAAATATTTACACACTTGAAACAAAAATACAGTCATCTAGCACAATACAAATTCCTCAAGAAAATACAACCCAAAAGGAAATGAACTCTGTTATTTATGTATCTGCTCACTCACTGCAAAAAGGCTTCTCCTCGCTTTCAGTTTTAGTTACCAGAACAGACACCACTTGGTAATACCTTTTTATCCTCATGGAAGAAGGATTCTGACTGAGGTGACGTCTTGTGTTTCCACCCGTTATCCCCACTTTCCAACGGGAAGCTCTGCCTGGATCGGTACAGCTCCTTTCTTCCCCTCACCTCTTGCATGAGCAGTAGGTTGTCTTTTCCTTGGCGGCTCTTTTCTGAATAGGACCGTCTTAAATCTGGGGGGGCACTTCCTAAACCAGATGCATAGTTCCTCCAATCAGTTTTACTTTTCACATTGGAAGAGTCATTTGTACACGTTGTCTTGTTTGCCGTGTCTTTGCTCCTCACCATAGAGCTCCTTGCTACATTTTTGCTCCAATCACCTTCTGGAGACACCTCCAGGAACTGTTCTTTTGTGACCAACTTCTTCTGTAACAGGCCATCATCCGCCTTCATGGACAGCTTGGAAGCAAAATTAATTTCCACCTTTTGCTCGATACCAGCCACTCTTACGGGCTGTACCTTTTCAATTACAAATTTTGAACTTTGATTCCTGGAGGTTAAGTTCACTTCTTCATCCTCATCAACGATGAAAGTTTTCTTTCTAGTGAAATCCACAGGTGAATTCACAAACTTATCTAGAAGAAAGCTGCTAGGATTTCCCCAGTAAGGACTGAACTTTCTGTCTTTGGACTTCTGTTTATCAAATTCAGCACCACAGGATTCCGGTTTCTCTTTGCTCTTTTCATTTAGAATTAATTTCTCTGGCCTGTGATACTCTTCTGCATAGTCACCTTGTTTGTTATTAACAGAATAGTGATCTGATCCCTTCCACTCTTTCCAGCTATAGGAAGAAGTTGTCCTATCTGACACATTTCTTCTGTTCTTTGATTTCTCCCTACTAAATAAACTGTGATCTTCACAGAGCTTGTCTTGAATGTTACTGGCCTTGACTGATTCTTCTTTATATTCTGCCATAAGTGCATCAATATCGAGAATTTGGGATCTGTAACCATCCTCAGCCTTCCTTCCAGATAAATCATAATTATTTTCACTACTTTTCTGGGGGACTAGTTCACTGTCTTTATGTAACTGTGCAAAACGCAGGGGGGACCGGGGTTCCTGGTAAGAGGAGACTTTTCTTCTGCTACTTTTAAGATCAGGTTGAGCTGTATTTTCCAGATCTTGTTTTAACAGGAAAGTGTCAACATCTATAATTTGCTCTTTAGAACGATCCACACCTCTTTCATGATACTGTTGGTTACCTTCCCTAGATACAGGAAAATTACCCAATGCAGTATTTTTTGAAAAAATATCATCTTTGTCTTCTTCTTTGACCCAATTCTTGTTAATATGCACCTCCCATGAGTCTTCTCTACAATTTGTACTCATCATATTTTTATTTGGCTGCTGCAATAAAGGTTTGGACCTTCCAGGAAAAACAGGGTCCAGATTAATTGTTGCTCCCTCACTTGAGCTAGAAATTGTATTAGGTCCACTTGCACTAGGACTACCAACAAAGCTTTTCTCTTTCTTGTTACCAGGAACCTGACAAGTCACTGCAAAATAAGTTGCCTTTGGCTCAGAGGTAGAACTCTGATTTTTCACGTAATCATCAGGACTGCCAAGAACAGCTTGGTTTGCCTCATTCCCTTCCATCCCTTCTTTGCTTTTTTTGCTTCTCTTTTTAACTGAACCTTCATCCAACTGCAATGAATCTGTCCGACTCAGCCTTTTGATATTCTCAGGAGTGAGCCAGACGACTTCTTCTGTCTTGACAGAATCCTGAGGCAAGGTCCTCCTTCTCCACCTTTCAGAAATCTTCAAGTCAGAAATGCTGCTTCTGGTTCTCCTGACCTTTTCTTCTGGATCTGTTACTCTGATTTTTTCACTGTTTTCACGAGCTGTACTATTTAAGCTGAAGTCTTGCTCTTTGTGATTTAAGTCTAGACTTTTCCTTAAACCAAAGGCCCTCGATTCCTCTTTAATGGTTAGTACTTTCGTATCAGGATGGTGACTACTGGAAGATTTACAAAATTGCCCACTTGAAAGTACTGAAGCCTGGACCCCATGTTTATTTACACTTGTGGAAATAACTTCACGATCAAAGCTGGTTCTGAATTCATAGTTGTCTGTCCCGCCTGGTCTAAAACTCCTTTTCTCAGAAGAGCATTTCACCATATCAGACCTCTCTGTTTTATCCACGGAAGAGACTTCACTCTTCTCATTTTTAATTTCAGAATGTAGTTTGTTTACTTTTTCATTCATTCCCAAATATTTACTTTTGTTTGTGGAATAAGGTATTTTCTCAGCTATTAATACCGGATCAGTCTCAGTTTTATCAGAGTCTTTTTTCTGTTCAGGTGAAGCACATTCACTGGAGAAAAAATCATTAGGTTCTCTCAACACAGACTTGCTTGTAAAACCTTTTGTGTCTCTAGCTTCTGAAATAATGTTATCTTCTTTCAAGTAGAGAGTTTTACTATTTGTCCTAGCAGACTGACCAGTGTGTAAAACATCCTCATCGGTTTTGTTCTCTCTCACAGATGATTTTCTAGTTCTGAGTGTCATGGCCTTTTTTTCAGGAGCCATTGTAATGGCTTCACTAAGAGCTCTTTCACCACACGTCTGAAAGATTTCATATCTTGGCTCTATTCTTTGGTAAATTAGAGAATCTTCTGCATTTTTAGAAGTGGATTTTTCACATTTCTCAACCAAAGATTCTTCTAAGAGAATTCCTGGAGTCATTTTCTTGTCTTCACTTGAACAAGCTGGTGTTCCACTTTTTTCTACATCTCCTATAGGTTTTGATGAATCAGATTGCTTGTGATACTCCTTCTTTATACTAGTGGTTTCCTCCACTTCTCCCATCCACGATCGTCTGTGGTGCCCCAAAGTCACCACATCATGCTTTGCCTCAAGCTCATGATTTATTTTCAGTGCAGAATCAATTCCTGGATGATCAGCAGCAATGTTATGCCTCTGTACATTATGGTCAAACATGGTGGCTCGCACAGTTTTAATGTAGGTCTTTTCCATAAGTGTGGTGGGTTTTAATTTTTTTTCCAAGTTGCTTGTGAATGAGACAGAATTTTCACCTTGCTGAGAAAAATGCTGACCACCATCTCCAAGGAAGCTTCCTTTTCTCTCTATCTGCTCAGGTTTATTTGCTATTTTTGAAACCTGCCGGGGTTTCCAAGGGTTCCCAGTAGCATGCGCTTCAGTGAAATCTGTGCCATGTGCAAGCTTGAGCTCCTTACTCTGGAACAAGAAAATCCAACAGTTCAGATCCTTTATTTAAAAGATGTTTAAAACAAAGTTTATTTTAAAACTTACCTGCACCTACTCTGTGCAGTACAGCCTGCACCAGTTAAACATATCCATGTTCTCCGAACACAAAATGCACTGAGGCAAAGATAACGTAAGCAAATGTGTACCTCCAGCTCCTGAACCTTGACTAGAACAGAATTATTTCATAGCTTGATTTTTACTTCTAATACACGAAAGGAAAAAATGTATGAAGTGTTGATACATGAGATGCGTGATTCTGTGAGTTCCTGACCTCAAATTTCACAACACGTTTTAATCTGCAGTGAATTATACCCACATCATACTCCAGAGATGGCAACACATGCAAAAATAGTACAAAACTTCAGAAGGTTCATAACCCCAGCTACCCCAGAAGCATTTTTGAACGTTTATGGTGCAAGTCTATAGAAATTCAAGTTCAAAAGCAAAGCACAGAACAGCACCATAGGGACACAGACACCTTCAGAGGACGTCTGAACTCCTGGGAGGCACCAAATATACTGTCTTTTCAAATGTAGGTGTTCACTAACTAGACAGTTAACATGGTCAGTAACTGCAAGGAACATGAAGTAAATATCTCAGCTAAGAAGAATGTTAAGGTTGAGCTGAAGTAAAAAAAGAAAGCAGGAATTAATATTTATTGCTGATTCTTTACTATTATCTCCTTGCAGGAAATACATAGCATCCTGAAAGCTGTTATTTTTAATAACATGCGTTGAAAAAGCACAGCATGCAAACAACAAACAGAATCAAAAAATATTCCCTGGTCCTACAAGAGTTCAAACTTTTTTTCAAGTTTTAAAATTTAAAACTTGGAATTGACTTAAGATTCTCTTAAAAAAAAAAAAAGAATGTCAGAAAATTAACACTAAAGACATTTATAAATAAAGATTTTAAATTCTGATCTATATTCTTCTAGGCACAACAAAGGAATTTTTTAAATCCTACTTTATTGTCAGATTCTGAAAACAGCACTTCCATTAATGGAAGCTTTTCTTTTTAAAACAAATTGATCTTACTTAAAATGAAGTTAACCTACAGAAACTCTCTATCTGGCTCCTAGTTTCCTTCCCATATATGCCTATCTCAAACCTAGACAGGAAGAAAGCACAGCCATGAGAACGCAGAAGAAATACCCGTAAAACAACATTAAATCTCCAACACTAACAAGTGTCACGGAGAAGGCATGTTTTGCAACACCAAAGTGTCGCTTAGAAACAAAGACAGCTTTTACAGCAAATCAGGACTTTCTGTATAACACTTTACTGTCAAAACTTCTATGTTAAGTGTTATTTAAGAGACTGACATGAAATATACAGCATGTATTTAATAAGGAGTTGTGACCTGGATGTAGAAATGCACTACACTAATGCTATGCTTAGGGAAAATAAAGGATAATCACTGCTCAAAACCCCAAGAGCCATAGTCGATTCACTCTGGGTTTTCATGCATTAGAAGTCCCATTAAAATAGTATATAAAATATTTATTGCTCTATACCACTGCATGTATTTCTCACCAGACATGATACTCCCATACTTTACCAGTGTGTCCTAAAGATAGCCTTACACACGTAAACCTATTAGGATTATGTCATTCTTAATACTCTCAATACCCATTTTAAAGTCATTGATTGATAAAGACACACGCACGGGGGACAGGACAGTGCTCTCTGCCTTCCAAATGCAAACCTAGCTGGAGATGACAGCAGCTGATGCCATTTGCTTACTTTTTGATATTCTTGCAGGTCATTGATCGAGTCGTTTCTAGTTTCAGCAGGTTTCTCAGGCTTTGCTTCACTCGGTGATGTCGGACTTGAAAACCTAAGACAAAAGACTTCTGTTACGTCTTTCAGTCCAGCCAGTTAGGAGGTACTCTTCCTACCAAAGCAGACTGCTAGAAATTATCCAACAAATTATGTTTCTTAAAGGAAAAACATCACTATTTCATAGTCATTAACTGTATTTGGTGGTTTAATTGTATCTAGACCAAAGGATTGCTGTTTCCTGAAAAACTGTTAGTTAGGCAGCTTATTGTATAGTGTCAGACTTCAGAGATACATAACGAGGCACAGTGAAAGATGCTAACACTCTCATGCCTCAGTTAAATTTCTTTATTTTGATCACAGTGTTAAAAGACCAAGGTTTGCTGAAAAATTGCACTATTCCAGTGTTCATAAAGCAGGTCCTGTTCGCCAGACACCTGCTGCATTCATTACCCCAAGCACACTTCCTTTACACCACCAAAAACCACCCTCCTCCTCTCCCTACCCCTTTGTCATGACACACAGGACATGGACTACCCAGACCAGGGCCAGGCCCTGCAGTACGGCCCCAGACAGCACTGCAAAGTGCACAGAGTGCTATCTTATTCACACCACAAATTTTCATGCTTTTGAATAATCAGTTACCCAACTTTGCACTGAAAGAATACATTTTATCTTGGACTAAATCTCTTTTTACTGGAAAAGATTTTTGTTTGTTGGCTTTGGTATGTAAAAACTAGCAGATCTCCTATTACTCTAACAACACTGCCCATTGGCACAGCTCAGGCAGAACAGACATCATAGATCATTAGCCTTTAATATGACAGCGAATAAGATTCCTGTCTGGCTGAAAACCTGATACTCCGTACCACTGTCAAAGGCGTGGCGACCATTCTTTTGCTTTCTCACAAATATATAAGCTTGCAGTCTGAAGTGCTCACCTCAAGATTTCAAAATGCATGAAATTTTATTAATATACAGTTACAGTAACATGCAAAGGCCACAATATTGACAGCATTATTTTTTTTTTGCAGCTGTTGTCAGGGTATATTTTATTAAATGTTATTTTTTTGGGGTAAGAAAAGGTGGGAAAGGAACTCACGAATACTAGTATAATTACATTCAGTGGAACCAAAATGATGTTATTTTACTGTACTGAGAGAGCAAGTTTTACTGAATGAGAAGTTAAGAGGATTAAACAGAATTTCTCTGCAACCTACATCTTTGTTAAGTCTGCAGAAAGTGGTCGTGATTGAAGTGACCTGCGTAGATTTCCTGGCTTAACATCACTGTTTTCTGTTGTCAGTTCTTTGATTCTCTGTTGGATGGTCACGCATCTGTTTTCCCTCTCAGCAGCTGACTGGAGCAGCTCTGCATCCACTGAGGTGCTGGGATTTTCTGAAGTAAACAAACTAATGTGTTTTTTAACACTACCTCTTACGACATTATTCTCTTTTTCTGAGGAAGCTTCAGGGCTTTCACAGCCCAGAAACACGTACGTTTCCTTTTGATCCGGTATTTTCCCCTCCTTATTAGTTCTGCTTTCACTAGTGCTTTCATGGCTTCTTTCAGAACCATGCAAGGTCGTTGTTATTTCTGGTTTTGTCTCAATTTGTTCACTTTTAGATTTAAGCTTCGTTTCCCATATGTATTTTCCATTATTCAGAATGCCAACATCCTGACTACTGCACTTCAAATTTGTTTTAGAAGAACTGGCTTTATTAAATTCAGTTTCTTCAGTTTTTGGCCCCATTTCAGACCAATCATGACAGCCCACGTCAGTAGAAGAAATGCTCGGTACATTCTCCTTGCTTTCATGAGACGAACAAGTCTTCTTGCAGGAAGAAAGATCTTTATGTTCAAATTTAGCTGTCAGGTCCATGGACAAAGGCCTTGGTTTTCTAACCCCAGATTTCTCTGTAGGAGATTTTTCCTCAGACGCTTCCACAGTGCGATGCTTTTGATCTCGTAACGATTCCAGAAAAATAGCAGATACTGGTCTATGTTTTGGCCTTTGCTGCACATCAATAGAGAAATCAACTTTATTGTTGATATTATTTGCATCATCTTTGTTTTTCTCCCCTGGATGAACTCCATAAGCATCTTTTTTTTCACCAGATTTCAGGGAGTTCCAAGAGGCTGGTCTAAGACTGGAGGAAAGCGATATCTGCCTGTGAAGAGGCCCTTCAGGATTCCTGGATATCTCAGGTGGCTTCTCCAGCTTTGCGCTGCACTGAAGCTCTTTTGTTTGCATAGCACTAAATACTCTGCAGTCACCAGCAGCCCCTTTTTCTTGGGCCAGGCTTACCTTTGACTGCTCTGTGCCCGCTGCCTCAAAAAGAATGACAGTATTTGCACTGGGACCAGTGTAGAAAGTCATGTTTGTGACTACTTCACTGCCAGCCTTATTTTCATTTTCAATTACTTTCTGATCTACTAACGGAGGAACGTTTCCACTTAACACCTTAACAGGCGACGTTTCTTCAGTGGCCTTTCTAATAAGGCTACTTGATCTGAAAGCCGGAATAGGTGGTTTGACATTTGCAAAAGTATCTGAAGACTTCTCTTTAGAAAAAGGCTTTGGGAAAAGTCTTGGCCTTGATCCTAGCGACGGCATTGTTGCAGATCTCAGAGTACTCCCAAACTTGTTCTTCTCCTCGAGACTGAGTGATGCTGAAGCCTCCTTTGTCTTGTTACTCGCATCCGAAAGCACACTTACATACACACGCTGTGATTTATCCTCATTTCTGATTTCATTTAAGTCAGGTACTGTCGTCAAAGACGCCAAAGTAGAATTTATTTCTACTCTTGTTGCCATAGTTGTAATTACACATTCAACAGAATTGGAAAAATCCAACAAGGAAAAAGAATCTGGGAAAGAAAAAAAAAGAAGAAAGAAAATGCAAGTATTGATGTAGAGTCAGCATGAACATCAAATAACATCATCCTAATTTAAATTCATAACGTAGCTAAACCCAGATTAAGGTGCCTTTCAGATATGCTGTTTACAGAGTGTATCACATAATGAAAGACATACTGTTCCTCTTCCTCTACAAAAACAGCAAGAAACACCATTATTCATTGTTTAGGCCTAACAACTAAAGAATACATCACAAAACCTGCAAGAGCATCTGCACAGCACTGAGTTCCCATGGTACAAGGAAGTTTCAAGGGCTGAGACACTTCAAGAAATTAATTTCTTTTTTGAAGCAGACATCTCAATGTTGACAGACAAACATCAACTCCTTTTTTACAACGTAGTTGGCCAGATGCATTGAGTATGTACTTTTAAACTAACAAAAATACCGAGATTGGTGTGGCTGAGAGTGTTATTTGTTACCTATTAGCTAAGGCCTACAATTAAACAAGGGAAATAAATGCATATTCTACAAATCTCCAAAAGCTTTGCTACCACTTACCATAATTTGCATTTTCTGCTGCAACCAATCTATAGAACCTGATTCTCTTCTCATAGCGAAAACAAGATCTGGGTCAGCAAGATCACATTAGGAACAAGGGGAAGCGATCACTTCAACGCTGATCCCTCTCCTGCAGATAAACAAAGAGCATTCAGATTGAAGCATGGCACACACCCAGACCTACACAGGTAAATACCACACGAGACAAAAATCCTGAGCATTTTAAGAAAAAAAAGCTGGCTCCCATTTTGAAGTATAAAGCCACCTGATTTAATTGCATAAAGCAAAAGAATGTTTATTTTTCAGAACGTTATTAAAGAATCAACAAGAAATCATCACTAAACCCTGACAGGTGTAACTGAAAGGTGAAGGGTAAATAATTTCGTGTTCACAACAGACAGACCAAATTTGAACAGAGTTAAAACCACATTTCAATGAGTACTGTTTGCAAATTCCAGTGCTGTAAATCACTGGTTAAACACCCAGCTCTGTATTACTGTAATCTCAATTACTGTAATTTGCTTTCTATTGTAAATCTCCTTTCTGTGACAACAGTGAGGGAAGTGCTACCTGAGAAGCTGACCTTCAAACGGCTGATTTTCAATCAAAATACAACTTTTACCATGACAAAGCAGTTTTTCCTATATCTCGCCAACAAAGGCAGGAGATTAGCTTTGGCTTTAATTATATTCTTACTGCAGAGGTGACGTAAAACCAGCAGTAACTAGAATTTCAGCAACGAGAAGTAAACTGAATTTTTCCTAATAAAAAGTATATTCAAACTTCCTAGCTGATGCAGGTGGCTATGTAAGGTTAAATGCATTTTTTTTCCTTTAAAAGCTGTTACACTCTTAAATTTTTAGGAAATTTGAGCTGTATTTCAGAGTCTTTCACTCAGGGGGGTCAATTTTGCATTGCCACCCTCTTTGTCTACTTTTGGGCAGTCTTTGAAGAGGAAGCCTTTGGACCCCTCTCGCCTGATCTATTTTGATGTGTATTTACCCCACAAATATGCCTATTTGTAGATTCTGTAGAATACGGAGACCTCTGCATGTGAATATTAAAAAAACAAAAACAAAAAAAACCCACAAAACAAAACAAAAAAAACACCCCACACACCAAAACACCATAATATTGCCTTCCTGAGTCTGCAGTCTGGAAAAATGGTTATTTCACCTTCAGCTTCCCTTGAATAGACTAATGCCACGTTGGCACCATAAATTGCAGAGATTTATTTGTGTTCCTTGCGTTCATGCCTTCTCCTCTCAGGCACACTAATGAACTCTCCTCACCTTGCCCCTTCCCTTTCATCCTTCCATCCACTTGAAATTCTGTCTCAACTACTTACCCGCTACGCTCATCCCCTTCGAGTCCACGACCTCTCCAAACCAGTCCCTAACCCAATCAGCTTATCCGAACCAATCTGTCCCTTCCACAATCTCGCAGATCTTAATGAAATCTTCCTCCCTCTCCCACTCCTTACTATAAGAAACTCCATCAAAATCTGATTAAAATGCTCTCACATTCCAAGGATGCAAAGGGTTTGTGAAGAGCAGTTATACTGCAAAAATCAAACAGTAACACTTGCTGGAATAACGGGAAATACTGCAAAGCAAAAAATTAAGTGGTAAAACCAGCATCTGCCTTGCAGTACTTGAGAATATGTTCACTCCTATCATTCCGTAGTTCTTTTCTTTGGAAAAGAAGAAGGGGGCACAGAGCTTCTTAAATGGAATAAAACTTGATCCTCAATGGAACGCAAGGCGGTGAGGATACAATGCGGTACATAATCCCTGCCAACAGCATACAACTCATTTCTCCAGCCAGCATTCCTAACCCACAGTTTACCCATTCTGATGACAGTTGTTCCTTAGTTTTATTACACTGCACTTCAGCTCTACAGGATCTCATTTTTTTCTACATGATCTAGCAAAGTCAGTGTTCAGGTTTTAAACTCTTATTGCCCAGATGCCCTACAACAGATATGTGGCCCAAAACAGATGAGTATTCAAATAAAAAGGAGAACAAAATATTTTGGGGAAAAAAAACACCCAGTTTTGAAAGTTATAAAGCTCCTGGAACTTCACAAAGTTGTACATTTGATAAAGAGGAATCATGTTATCAATGCCACATGTAACATACAGAATCACAGAATCAAAGAGGTTGGAAGAGCCCTCTGGGCTCATCGAGTCCAACCATTGCCCTCACACCACCATGGCAACTAGACCAGGGCACTAAGTGCCATGGCCAGGCTTGTCTTAAACCCCTCCAGAGATGGTGACTCCACCACCTCCCTGGGCAGCCCCTTCCAGTGTCTAATGACCCTTGCTGAGAAGAAATGCTTCCTAATGGCCAACCTGAACCTCCCCTGGCCAAGCTTGAGGCTGTGTCCTCTTGTCCTAGCGCTGGTTGCCTGGGAGAAGAGGCCGACTCCCACTTCACTACACCCTCCCTTCAGGTAGTTGTAGACTGCAATAAGGTCACCTCTGAGCCTCCTCTTCTCCAGGCTAATACGCTAGACATTGTGTCTCAGTTTTCAAATGCACACCTTGGTTTAGACAAACGTGCTTCTCTAATAAAATACTGTCCAGTCAAGTTGGCAATGCACACACTTTGGGGCAATTTAAAAAAAAAACGAACTGTAAACTAAATTGCATGAGAATTTTAGATGCTATTTCTTGTTACTACTGCACGGCCCCACTCTGTCCAGCAGAGCACCCAACCACGCTGTCCCCTTTTCTAGGCACTATCGTGCTTCATGCTCCCTAAGCTTCGCTCACGCTCCCCTCGGCTGTCCCGAGGTGCATTCTGAACAGCACTGAAATATCTTTTGAAATTCTTCCTGCTTTTAGTGAAAAGAACGGCTCATGAAAGCCCGTCTCTTCCCCAGTTGCTCTGCTTCCTCAGCCTCAAAACAATTGAAACTGTGATTTTTCCTGGGCCAAGCTGAACCATGACAGGGTGTTAGAGAGATCTACACGCAAACACCGCTCGAGGCTCAAATTCTCTTGAATTCTTAATGTCTTGAGGTGCTCTCTGGATTTTTAATTAAACAATCTGTCTTTACAAAGAATATTAACATTGCTCATTCGAAATCAAAACAGATTACTCACGTCACAGTGTTATTTTTGCAAAAATCATATGGGAAGGGCTTTACCCAAAACACACCCTTTACACGGAGCGATCGCCTGCCCTGCCTTGCCCACCAGCGGCACACAGAACTACTATTTACATCAGTGGTAATTCCTTTAAGCCTATTAGGACAACAGGAGCAGCAGCCTGCAGATAATTCTTCCCCCATGAATCACGTGATTATTGCCAACTTCCTCACTCATAAAGAAGAATGTTTTAAATGACACAAAGCAAAATAACCTATATTCTGTCTCTGAACCTCACAGCAGATAAACACATCCATCTGTCTTCTGTAAGGATGGAAAGCATGAAAATTCTGCAGAGAGAAATCTCTCTGAAAAAAAAAAAAACAAACCAAAAAAACAAAACCAAACCCAAAAATTCAGTATATAAAATTGAAAACAACCAGAAAGCATGGCTCCAAAAGGGAATATCCGTGAGTGTTTATGCTAAGAATACTCCAGTAGAAACTACCAAATACACACTAAGGGCAGTAATTTTTTTATACTGGCAGCAGATTTGCTGGTGAAGTTGTGTCTAAAGGAGGAAAACCTTGTGTTTAAGTACAGGAAGAGCTGTGTATAACTACCTAGATCAGCAGCTTCTGAAAGCACAGCTTTGCCCATGGCTATACGTCCTCCTGCCCTGCGGGTTTTCACTGGCATAACAAGCCACAGGAGCTACCGAAAACAAATGCAATGACCACGTGTGCTGCACAGACACAAAACCAGATGTATCTCATTCCTTCTACAAAAGGCTTCCCCACTCTCTTAAATGTTTCAGTCATTAAAAAGAGTTTTTTCTTTTTCTTTTATTCCCTTCCTCTCCTCGCTGACCGTATATTGGCATCAGTCTACAGCAATTCATGTCAGTCACCCTAAGCCATCATCCTGCTGCTTCCTACCCCACTTGGAGAGCTGCTGATAGGAGCTGCTCTGCTGATTCTTATTTAATCCAATCACTGTGCATGTATGAAGAAAAGAATAACTTGACCACATGTGTGAATACTGTCACGAACATAAGACTCACCATAGCACAATCAAAATAACACAAAGAGGGGGAAAAAAAAGCTTTTCTGAAACTTTTATAACTAAAGTAGATCATGCAACTAATTCAGTAGAAAAAGGCTGCTTCTATTCTTGGATTTAAGCTTGATTCACATCCTTAGTACTGTCATTCACTGAAATGGGATCCGTCACTTGTATTTACGAGGACGTACAGGGTCTCTTAAAGAGAAAGATTAACAAAAATACTGCCATACTGGCTCTAATTTTTAAAAATATCCCTGGACAAGTTTATTCACAAAGAACAGGGAACAAAATACATTTAAACTATCTTTTCCCAGATTCACAGTGAGAAGTTCAGCAGAACAAGGAGCTTGTTCTGCCTCTCAATAATCAAAATTAACAGATTGAGCACTACAAGTACCCATTCCAAATCTCACAAGACAGGCATCTTTGACCTGCAAAGCCCCATAGATCTTTCATACTAATATTCCAAAGCATTACAAAATTGAAAATGTTCTTTCCCCATTCCTCATGTGCAAGCCTATAGGGCTTTTTGTTTGTTTGCTTGTCTAAAAAGGACAAAGTACTGTTCTCTCGGATATTATAGTCCAGTCTCATCACAAGGATGAAATACTCCACTCTGACATTTCCTCCCACTGCAGAGAAAGATTAGCGTTTCGTTAAATAAAGTGCCCATCCTATAAATAGCAGCATTTACAAGCACTTGTAAATCTCTAATTGCTATTGCCGGAACAATTGCGTAACTATCATCACTTGTCAGAGCTTCACTGAGATCTAGATGCACACTAAAGAACAGAAATATTTTCAGCTATCCTTTTGATTGTGCTGGCATCTGTTGTAGAGTGAAAACTTTACACCTTATATTTTAATACCCATTATTTTAATAATTTAAATATTCCAACCCATGTTACAAGGTAAGATAGTTAAATGGGTAACACATTATGAAGCACTACAAGTAGCTTCAGTAATTCAAACTGCCCACACACGGGCAATAACATTTATAGCAAAGCAAAAATTTGATGTTAAATAGGCTGGTGTGTTCATGTAATGGACAACATAAATCTAAGGTGACATTCTTGATGTAGCAGGACAACCAACTGATTGAGACAACCACTCAGGAGAACACATTCTGTTAAAACAGGATTCAACAGCAAAACGCAACTGTCCGTAACCGAGAGGGAACGCGCTGTGACAGCTGTGGGGCAGAGGGAGTCATCCCCCAAATTTCCTTGAGTTTGTGAGACAGGAAGATTGGTCTGGAAGGAATGACTGGTGAAAAAAAGTTATATGTAATTGCCTGCTTCCACAGCTGTCAGTCCTGTAGAGTTTTCATAACAAAGTTTGTGTGTCACCTATAAGAAGTAACCAAACAGGATTAATCTACAGACATCACAGTCACTGCAAGTGAGCAATAACGTCCCCGGCCCTTGTCTGTCCAGCACCATGAAAAGGTTATTCTAGAAAACAGTTTCAGAATTTCACCCTTTAAAAATGTCCACTTTGATTCGGGATCATCAGCCTGCTTGTTCTGCTGCTCGTCCCCCTCCCGCAGCCCAGCTTCCATCCCGCAGCGCCGATGGACACCGCGCCCGCCACCCCTCCTGTCCAACAAAGCGCTCTGCTCCTCTGTAGCCTTGGATGGTTTGAAAGGAAGAATCTGTGATTCTTCCCAGCAAAGAGATCCCTCCGAACATCAGCTGTGGCCATACTTCCCCCTGCATGGCCATCACATTTCTTATCAATTACCCACTTTCAGGGTTTTCAGCTCTGAAAAGATCTCAAAAAGTTTCTGCACTGAGAGTTTTGGGGGCAATTACCACTGTTCTACAGACAACTAAGGGCAACTACTTCTCTGTCAAGATAAGCTTTGTTAAAACCAGACTCTTGGCTAGGGTTTTCCTCTTCCTACATCATTGCCAGTGTGTTCTCCTCAAGAGAGAGATCCACCAAGAGCACAGAGGCTGAAAAAACACGTTAGGCATTTCCTCTGACCTGGACAACTACCTCATTACATCTCATTCTTCCATAATTTCATTGTCCACAACCCTCTCATCGACAGTTTCAGAGTAAATTCTCTTCCCTTCCAAGTTTCACAGAGGGTCTAATTTGTTTTGAAAGTCTCATGAGACCTAGCTAGAACAAACCCCAACCAAAGGAAAAATGCTTTGAAATGTTGGTGAATCATCATTTTTTGGTACCAGATGCTGTGCATCCTCACCCTCACGAGTGAGTCATCTTTTATTTCCAGCTAGCATTCTGCATGAGGGATTCCACCTGCCTCTTCAGTGGGTGGGTATTTCCAGAAAGTCCAAATCTTTTGGCAGTTGAAATAGAGAACAAAAGCAAAATCTTGATTTCTGCCAACGGAGGATGACATTCAGCAGGAACAACACGAATTACTGGGTAAGGCTGAAGTCAGGCTAAGGGCGTGTTTGTGCAGAAGGTCAGTATTCCCAGCAGGCCTCAGAAAGAGCTGTTTTGTTTGCTTATGTCATCAAACATTTGCTTTTGTGGTCAGCTTCAACTCCTCTTAATATTCTTTTAGGTTTCATCCTCACAAATGCGTTTTACCCACAAACAAGGCCTGCAAATAACTTGCTCCCATTATATGGTTTAGCATGAAAAAAACATTTCAGAAACAATTGCATTGCACACCAGATGAAATATTAATGATTAGGTTTGGCTACAAGCAAGAAAAATTGACTATGGAACTGAAAAAAGAAAAAGAAGTCAAACCAAGGCTCTTCCAGGAAGCTGTTCAGTTGTTTCAGACAGAACTCTGCTCTACCTGCAGGTCCCAAGGTCAGCAGGGTTACAGCCCTGGCTCACAGCGGAGGGTGGATACTTCAATTTGCAACCTGGCAAATTTCCCCTCAGACTTTTTCAGAATCATTATAAAGCTTCCTCCTGGTTAATTTGTAGGAACAACACAGTCTTCTTGTTGCAGGAAGCTTAACTTGATTTTTAACTGTATTTAAAATAAATTTTGATTCGAATAAGTTTTTTTGGACAGATTCTAAAGGAACAGGGTTAAATCCCTTGCTGTGTCTTTTTCATACTCCTATGCTGTACATCACGAACACAATGAAATTAATCACATACTAATTTATTCACACTTCCTTTCAGTGTATGGTCTCCATGACCTTGCTTTAGAAGAGGTGAAATTTGGTTCATTATTATATCAGAAATACATCAAGTAGCTACTGATCCCTCTGACCTCGAGCAGTTCAACCACCCCTTTCTAGCTGAAGCCCACGGAGGCGAGGCAGGGCTGCGTCCCCCCCTGGAGGCTCCAGCTCTGGGTGTGAACGCTCTCATCTGGCAGGCGCAGCATGGACGCAGCTGAAGGAGAGCAAGGAGGTGGATGAGGCAGCCGTCTGCAGCACGGAGAGAAATACAGGACTGAAAAAAACACTTTGGCATTCCTCCATTTGATACTCCCCTACAGAATACCACATTCAATACCACGTTTCAACAGTAAAAGGAGCTAAGAGACCACCCACATCTGAAAATATTTACTGTAATTGTGCATACTTCTCATCCTCTCGGCAGTAAGGGAAGGCAAAGGACAACTGTCTCTGACCCCAGAGCTGACAGGACGCAGATATCACCACTGGATTCTCTGTTTCACTCACCACACTTGCTGCCTTCCAAGGTACCAGCTGCTGCAAACGCTTTATAAGCAGCAACAATATTATTGGGGCAGTTTCCTCCCAAAACACTGGTGAAAAGTACACAGACATTGACATTGAAACTATTTACTTCGTGGAGCAGATGCAAAGTTGAAATACTCTCAGAAATACTCCTGCAGTAAAACACTTTGCTGAGCTTGCCAGCCCGTATGGAAACGGGCAAAGCTAATGAGAACTGCAAAGGGTGCAGCATCCCGTTACTCTTGAGAGCTGGGTCTGCTTCTGACCCGCAGTGGCATGCAAGTCAAAGTATCGCATGAAACACATCTGTGGGCTTTGGTTTATTAAAAAAAAAATCCACCTACTTGTTACAAAAATAGGCAAGTGCCTTCACAGAACTACTGCTTGCAAGCAAAGGCTACGAAGCCTTCAGAAATAAACCTGACACATCACCCTCTGTGCCCAGGAAGGAATCAGAGGGAACGGATCATTTCATACAAACTGAGCCTCTGAAGGTCGCGATATTACAGAAATAGCGTGATGGGAGAAGACATTTCCTGCTTGCCTTTATGCGTGGCAGGTGCTTCTGGGTCAGAAGGGACTGTAAGGAAGGACAAAGTCCATAATCCTGTGATCTTCAAATTCTAACAGGATCTCCAGTGCTGGAAAACACGTTTGTCACCTGGCGTGGTAAACCACCGCCAGAAAGTACAACCAGCTCGTGTTGTTCCGTGATTGACTTGGAATCTCCAGAACCAATTTATAAATGCTGTATCTTTTATACACTCACCTGATTGCTGAAAAAGGGATTAAGGTATTGCCATAGGGAGAAAAGAACAAAGTAGTTTCATCAAGACTTTAAGAAAATCTGAGGCTACTGGCCTTGGAGCACTACCTTCAACATGCTAGGAGACCACTTCAGCAGTTTAATTATCTGAAGAAAACCTGAACCCATAAAACAGAGGACAAAGGAAACAGAGTGATGGGATAGAAGACGAAGAAGAATCATGACAGATTAAAAATTATGTGTGTTTGTGTGTATATTTTATATATGTGTATATATGCATCTTCTCCAAGGCAGAACACCTGGGCAAAGCTGAAATGCAGCGTTTCCATACAGAAGACAGCCTTCCTCCTGTTGCAATCCTCCGGATTTGTTCTCACCATGCAGGTTCAAAGCCAGTTGTCTCAGGCCACTATACAGCCACTGCCAACAATTATTAAAGAGCAACTACTAACCGACCCTGGGAAAATGTCTGTGGGGAAAACACCGTTTGCTCACAGGCAGAGCAGGGCCAGACCTGTCGGGCAGTGGGAAGAACATCACCCCACCATGCACCAAAGCAGAGGTGCAGAGACCCACGTACAGGCCAGTGCCTGCTCCGTGTCGCAAGAAGGCAAAGAGCTGCATAACCCCCGCAGCCCCAGTCCTGCACACTACAAGGGCGGGGGGGTGACTAACATCTGGTTTTGAGGTCTAAGCATTAAGATTCCTTTGCTTCTGCAAAAAGAAAGCGGATTTACACTGTATTAGTTTTATACCTGTACCTGTCTTGAAGGACAGACTCTGCAGCTGCACAATTGCTAGCTAAAAGACTCACTCGCAAAAAGCACGTACCACCTACAGACAAAACACACAGCAAAGATGCTGTAACAGACTATGCTGCTTCTAGGCTTTCACCTAGCTAAAAAGAAATTTGTCGTTGCGTATTCTTGTTACAAACGTTTGCATTCTGCTTCAGCTCTTACAGCTATACCATTTGATGTCTTCACTGGCCAATTTTCCACTTGCTTTCTTAAAAAAATCATACACTAAGAAGACCTGTGTTCAACTTTGGATTTTGCTGCTAACGACACATTTTCCTTCAACACAGACAGTCAATATTGTCTAGCAGCAATTTCTCCATTCAGCCCATCATTCTACCTTTCAAATATTTGCGTTAGTCATCACAGAAGCATGTAGTCCAGCTTGGTCAACAAGCAACTATACTCAAGCCCAAAACACTTGTCCCAAGCACTAAAGAAACGAACTGCAGCATAATGGGAGAAAGACACTCTGAACTGGCCCTGCTCTAAACAGGGGGTTGGCCCAGATGATCCCCAGGAACAGATTATTCTGTTCCATGAACAAATGAACAATTTCTAAGCCTGCTCCTCTAAGTTGTAGCAACCTTTGCCTCAAAGACCAAGCTTGCCCCAAAGACCCTTTTTTATGCATGGTTCCCACAACCCAAAAATATCTAAGGCAAAATAGAGGGAATAGTAGAATTGAAATTGGACTTGGGTTTGTGTGTCATGGGCATCAACCCCAGGGGAGGTTTTCCAGTGCACTCAGCAACGGCCTGACCACGTTGAAAATCCAACTTCAGCACCAGTTCTGGTAGGTCAACGCCACACAGCATGGGAAATACTGGGCTCAGCTGTTTTACCCAGCACTACATACGATGCAGAGTGGGTTATCTCATAAAAATTCTCCTTTGCCCAAGCTCTTGCTCCTCTAGCAGCAATTCAAATGCTTTACATAAAAGATGACCCAACTTTGAACAAGCCAATTATTAACAATCTTCAATTGGATTAATTTAACTCTTAATTATGCCTTTCAATACACAGATGGAGCCATTAAAACTCATTCAAATTCAAATGGATATGACCACCAGACTTAACAATTTCCACTCACGTCCCATAAATACTGACAAAATTACTAGACTAGCGAGAGACGGGTGGATCTATTTTGAGTCAAATAAAATATTGTTACAAAAGCAAAATACTTGGTGCATTTATCATCCTCTGGGCCAAAATCCCTTATGTCATCCTCTGCTCTACAAAAAAAATTACACACTTTGAAATTAATCTTTTTTCCTCTCAGGTTGTTAACAATTTTCAGACAGCTCTTTGATCTCTTCCTTGTACACTCAACGCAGCATTAATTGGGGTAGGATACGTTACTGCAGCAGGGTGCTGCCTCCCGTCAGGCATCAATAACCTGCCTCAAGCTGCATACCCATAAAAAAGCTACTATGTCAAGAATGTGTTGTGCGCCAGAGGAGCTCCTGCTGCCACCTTGATGATAAGGTTCCCATTTTTACCTTCAGTGGTCACATCTAGTTTTTCACATATGCAGGAAACAGTCTACGTTTTTTTTCCCCACCAATGCAATTACCCACTTCAGAAACACGGGCTGGTTTTGCTAATTTGTACATATGTTTCTTTCGTTACCCGCTAGCAGGTTGCTGTTAGCAATCTACAAAGGAGTTTCCTCTTCCTCCAAAAGTGGTATGAATTGAACACATCATCAGAGAGGTCTGTGTGACTATGAGGAATCCAAGCAGTGACACTATATTTCTTCCCATCTGTGAACAAAAGCAGCTTTAAGCCAAGAGCTCTGACAGCACAAAGCCTGCACGTTAGCCACTGTTTACTACTTTGTTCTTCAGAACCACAACGTTATTCAGCAAAATCAAGACCTGTCATGAATTATTTCTCAACACATCATCTACAAGCTTTATGACTACAAAACAATCCCCTCCACGCATTTTTAACCACAAGTGAACAGTGGGTTTTTTTTAAACTTTCTGGTAAGTTTTAAGCACAGAAGCCACAGGACCACTCCAACACATCAAAATGAAGATAAAACATAAAAACCACTTCAAAAAAATGCAGACACTGTCGAAGAATACATGGTACAGTGCAAAGATCACCTACATTTTAAGGCAGGATAATAACGAACAGCTGACACAGGCATATTTTGGAGCTCACAAAATTAGCAGGAATGACAGATCACAGGTACATTCTCAACAGTACATCCAGACCCGAGAACCCAGGCACGAGCACTCACTTGCCTGTGAGCACCCAGACTGAGCAGCTCCCCTCGAATCACACCCACCTCACCACGCTCACACCAGTACTAGAGCAGCCCCTGTGCCTGACCTGGATTTCCATCCACATCCCAGCACCTTTCACGAGACAGCAGCCAGTGGAGGATGCTTCAGAAATGACATAAGCACAAAATATCATTTCTTTTCAGTTTCCACTAATCTATAGTTCAGCAACTTGATGAGCCAACAGAGACCAGCTGCCTCCTCAGTGAAGACGACTGGCTGATGTTTTTGTTTCACCACCTACGAACCCACCAGCATACCATGGGCAAAAGGCACATCTGAAATACCGGCCACAAACCCTGCCCAGGAATCGCACTGATCGACCTGAGTTCCCCTCCCCAGAAGGTTCAAGAGGTTCTTCAGGTTTGAGAGCCAAAGTGATAAAAATCAGGCTGAATGAAAAAGTTACACATGGTGGGAGAAAAGATCTACCTGACCAAAACCACCCAACCTTCAGGCAGTGCGTGGCTGTTGGTTTTGCAGCAAAATGATAAACCCTACAGATTTTGATGCCTAAAAAAAGGCAGTCCAACATATTATAAACACTGTCGTGCACGTTGGTTTAAAGCCAATATTGGTTAAACAGTTATAAACAACCTTCTGTTAATTACGTAGTTTAAAATACACACTCATGCCTCAGCAAGCTTTTCCCTCCAGCCTCCTCTCCAGTACGCTCTCCAGACATAACCAAGAGCAGAGCCATCGAATCTGGCCAACAGTATATTCTCTAGTTACTCTTTGAAGGCAAGTTCAGGTATTGACTCTCTCCCCGTTTCATTCGCAGTTACCATCCCTGGTCTCAAACACGTCAGGGAGCTCCACAACCAGAGCCCATCAAGCACTGGCAGTGCCCACCACACTCAGAGCAACGCCAGGGACTGGAACTGACCCCCCCAAGCAGGAGCAGCTAGCTGCCAGGTGGCCAACTGGCATCCTTTGCCTTCCAATCTGTGCTGTTATCAGTTTTAATGCTAACCTGCCATCTGCTTCACCTCCTTCCTCACACTCCTGAAGATGTTCTCAAAACACTGGGTTTAGGTGCCCCTCCCATATCCACAGGTTTTTTCCACACTCCCATCAGCAACTGAGTCCTGGTGGAACCAGTGCAATTACCAGGACGCTGAGATGCGGATCTCTAGAGCAGAGTTGCCTCACAGCACTTGAAGGAGCCAATATAAGCAGAAAACGGCAGAGGCCACAGTTTACAAAGGTTTTAGACCAGTAAGAAAAACCCAGACTACAGCAGCCCTGAGCAGGAGGCAGGCAGGAAAGCAGAAGTCGCCCTGCCCCGAGAGCTTGTGGGAAGGCTCCGACTGTCCCGAGGCGCAATGATGCTTCTAATTCATCAGGAGCAACACCACCGAGTTCATCCTCCCAGCGTTCCTACAAAGGATGTAACAGGTATAAGAGCACAATCATTTCTAGGGCCAAGCTGAACAGAAAAGATGGCAGGATCTTTAACCTCACAGTAACCATTTTCAGCATGTATAAGGGCAGCATTTTGAAAGTGTATTAATCCAGAATTAAAGCTGTTATGTTTAAAAAAAAAAAACAAAAACACACTAAACAAAAAACTCAATGGAGCTGAGACAAGACTTTTGGAGACCATTTGAAAAATATACTAACCTACTCCTTACGGAGCGAAGCTTGTGCTAAAACCATCTTAGTCAAGCATACATCTACAGTACAAAAAAAAAAAAAAGGATTCAAAATTAACTGCTTCTTACATTGTGTGCAACAGTCCAATATCAACAAATAAGACACTCTGTGATGATTACATTACACATATATCACATATGCTTCAACGCGCCACAAATAATCTCTAAAGATACTACACATGCTGGTTAGGAATCAATACTAATACACATTTTAGTATTCAAAACCCAATACAGGAGAAAAGGCCTAGTGTTGTTTGTAAGAGGTGTCAGTAACAGGACTTAGTTACACATCTGCTTCACTACACACTCTCATTTCATTTTTGCACGCACATGAACAATGAACTCAATCATTACTAAGTCTACCTTAGTCTTTTATCCCAACATAAAGTACCTTCAGGAGAGGAAAATATGTATTTCATCTTAAACAAAGCTTCGATTTCTCCATCGTGGCATCATCTCCTTAGATTCCATCTTTATGCACAAGCACCAGCATGACACTGACACTATTTAAGTACCTCATGTGAAGAACTCAATTCAAACCGAGATCTGCAGACACGTTTCTTGCACGTTGCGATTACAACACAGCATAAAAGAAAGCTTCTCCCCGTCCAAAACTAACCCTCTGTGCTCCGAGCGCAGAGCAGAGGCTCCCATGGAATCTGCAAGCGCTGCAGAAGCAAAAGGAAGCGCAATTCCAATACGTTTAACAACTGAATTAGCATAATGCTCACCATGCAGAAACCAGCTTCCCCGACCTTCTTGAAATGCTGATCTGTAACTATTGACGAGTCTTTCCTACGAGTCCTTGATTCAACCATATTAAGGAAGAAGTCAAGAAAATATCCGTTGCCCTGTCAAGTTTAGTGAGAATAGGTCAGACGTGAGGAAACCTCTCCTGCAACCTCACACAACCACAGAGCAATAGTATCTCTTTCCTACTAGGTAAAACTGTGTTCAGGAGAGTAACAGAAGATCTGAAGTGTACTAGAAACTCTACTGTAATCAAATCAATTCATTTGATGTCTCCTTCGCAAGCAGTAACCAGAGAGAACTGCAGTGATTTTTTTTTTAAAAAAAAATAAATCATTCTGTGGCTAACAAACTGAACATTATGCTGACTAGTAAGAATTATGAGATACATGAATTCAAACATGTTTTAGAGATACTTAATATTATTTGCATAAATCAAGATATCTATTTTCTTGGACATAACTGTTATTGTAGGCTCGAACATGCAAAAGAAAAACACGGTATCATTTGTACATGTATACTGCAAGAATAGGGTGATATTTAGATAAGTCTGCAACCATCACGTTGTTTAAAACATTCTAAGGCAGATTATACTAGTAACTGACATTTAATAGTGCCAGTACAGCAAGAGCACTGTTTGACAACAAATCATAAAAATGACATTTCTCGTAAGGTCTCCAAGTAAAGGAAGGAGCCAGCTGAGCTGCACAACTTCAGCACAAACGCCTGTTTTAGAAAGGCATCTGTGCCCGTTTTGTTCAATGAAGAATTCTGAGTGTTCTCACGAAATATCAAACAATTATGGTGGCCAAAAATTCCGACCCTGTTTAAAACGTATCACGGCTCTGCTGGGCCGAATGCTTTCGTTACGATGAGCCAGCTTTGTCCACCGAAAGCCTTGTATGGTTGAACGTACTTGCAGCAGATAAACATCCCTCTTAAATTTTGGCACAACTCACTCCCTACCAAGAGTTACTGATACTATGGCTGAATTGAAAAAGCAGCCAGACTTAATCCAAGCTGAAGCCTGAGCTCATTAAACGAACGCAATAAAGAGAAATTTAAATTCCGTGCCTATTTGTCTTTCAAATTCTCAACACTGTAAAATAAAGATCATCCTAGTTTCACAACAGGAGGAATAACAAGTTTTAGAACGTCACGTTTATTAATATCGCTTGTTGGAAGGCACAGAAAACACGTATTAAACCAACACTAAGACCACAAAAAACAGTCACTATGAAAATATAAACAGAAGGGGCTGATGTGTATGGCAACAACGTTGTTTGCATCAGCAAAAGCACACACAAGTACTCATAACTTCATGCTTTTCACTAAAATACTGGCAGCTTTTTACCATTAAACTATGAAGGCTAGAATTGTTTTTAACTACTACAATTAAAGAATAAAATAAAGCGTTAGCATCCTCACTTCTTCATCTCTTCTCCAATGTACCAAGCCTATGTATTTTGGATTTAAACAACAAAATGCAGCTAATTTCTTTTTCTTCCATTTTTGCCATCCACCTTATTTGCACCCAAGTGCTGTTTCTGCAGCAGAGCGAGAGCTGCCGGCTCCCGGGCCAGCCCCGCCGAGCTCGCAGGCTCCGCTGCCCCACGGGAACTGGGTCACGCCTGGCGCTGGAGCGAACACCACACTCATGGCAGCTCTCTCCCCAGCCACCAACCAAATTAAAGGGGTATTTTGACCTGGAAAAAAAAAAGACTTGGTTCTCCTACCACCCCACATTAAAGCTTACGCTAATTCTGTAAAATAAGACAAATAAAAATTACACCAAGGCGAGAGCTGCTCCTCTGCTGCCTACATACACTCTCTAAAGAAACTGCTGAACGCACATGAATGCTTTTCCCCTCTAAGTGAAAACTGGGTAGATAACCAAACCTTCAGCAATTGAATTGTTATCTTTTTTTACTTGTTACAGCAGGCTAATGACCATCCTGACTCATAATTACTACAATAGTAAGAAGCTTTCAGTTCTCACACTGCTGCAAGTCCAACACTTATCTTCTTTCAGGCAAGCAACAGCTTTATTATAGCCCAAAATTGAAAGTTTTGGCACTTAATTCTGATAAGAACTTTTAATGAACAGCTCTGTAAGTGGCTTTAGAGGAGCCCCCTTAAAGATTTCCCCCTCCCTAATGTTTAAGTGCGTATTCATAGGACATGACTCAAACCAAAAACAAGCGATGTTTGGGATAATAATCCTCTGTAGTCCTACACCACACAAATTGCATCACTGCAATCACATAAGCCTAAGAAAAAATTAATTTCCTCTCCGCAACATGTATTGCAGAGGTGAAGAGTATAAAAAGAAAATTCAGCTCCCATTGTTTCAACGTAAGCGTAAGGTATTCAGGAACCGTGAAAATATGGATTAACAATGTCCTATTTATACAGATGCATTGAAAAATAACCCCCAACAGTTTGGAAAGCTGTTTGAAGGCTTTCTTGTCTGCAGAAGTTCCCGCACTACATATTTGCAGAGCCAAGCAAAGACAGTGGGAAGCAAGAAAATAAACCACCTTGATTTGAGAAATGAATCTAAAGATTAAGCTATTTACTCAAGTATACTTCTTTTAAGAGTCTAGACTATTTAAGCCTAGGCCTGTGGAAAATCATCATCCAGTAGACCTAAATATCCCTTTCTGATCAGATGTTCAGGTCACTCCAGCATAAACTGATATCCAGTCATGAGAAAAAAAGGGAAACATTACTAATTTTTTTTAACCAATAGCTGCACAGAGATAGAACAGTCACCATCATAAATTTAGTGTGTTTTGCCAAAACTCAATACCCAGGTTTTCTTAAGAATCTGGCCTTTCCTATCGCTTAACAGAACCTAAGGTATGGAAAGTCCACCGTGCATAAAACCGCTTCACCCACAGAAGCCCATTCAAGGCAAACAGTAATTGACCTGCTATGGTTTTGATTTGTTACTTTTTTTTAAAAAAAGTATTACTAGAACACAGCTTCAAAAGAAAGACCTGAGAGGTCAGAGAAAAGTTTATGCATGCCCTTCAAACTTCCTGAAAGTCAATCAAGGGAAACACCAGAGACAACTTCTTTCACCTCCTTCAATCCGGCAAGTAGAGTATCTCCTCGGAATGGGTTCCTTGCAGTCATGCCTCGCTGGGAGCACGTACGTGGACAACCCAACAGCAAATGCCTCCACATTTTTAGGAAAAGTCTCTACATTCAACTGCGCAGGGCAGGTGCATCTGGAGTTTATCAACCATGGGGTCTTCCAGTTAAACTGTTAAATCTACCAGGTCTGTGGTCATTCAGAAGGGTGTGAATAAGGTCAAGACTAGTTTGCTGCAGAGGGAATTCCACAGCTCTCCTGACACTATTATTCCAGTTTCTTTGGCTGCAAACTCAAGACAACCACGCAGTGGTTTGCACTGCAAAGGCTACTACTGCAACCAGGGAGTCCTCACTTAAATAGATTTCTGAGGCAAAAGCAAAAAAAGTTTGTGGCTTTTTCCATATGACATCTTTGGGCAATTCCTGCACACAAAACAAAAAACACACCTAAACCATTGCAACATTCTCAGGTTCTAGTCACCCTTGTGCATCAAACACAAAGAAGTGATACAGACTGTGCTCACAGCATCACTGCAGGCTTCGTGCCTGGGCTTGCAGGATCAAGTAGTTTACCTCAGTCTCGCTCTTACAAACAGCCCACTGAATACAGTCTGATCTCCTATTCCGTGAACATTTCTTTAAAGTATTGACTAGGCATAGTACTTTCCTCCCAAAAGCTGCCTGCTACTTAAGAACTGAACAAGGAGCCCTAAAAGGCTGCACCTGCGTTAAGGAATAAATTAATACCCTAAATTAGCAGGGAGGCTCAGACATGGAATACCTCCCTACAACCAACAGCATCGTGTAAATTTACCAAGATACGAAAGTGAAAGAAAGACTTCCAACCAGCACCATTCATATCCTCATGCAGGGAAACATAAGAAGAAATAGCTTGAAAATAAGAACAGAACAGTGACATTACACGTAACTGGATGCAGAACATTCAGAACTCCCATTTAGACGTGCATGCACACACACACCCCTTCACTAGTCAAATTTTTAACTAACTACACAGCACACAACTCAGCATGACCAACTCATTTGCCAGAGGAGACTTCCCCTGGCTAGTGAGCAGCACCAAGTTATTGGTTTCTGTGGAATGTTAATTTGAGAAAACATACCAACTCTTAGAGAAAGATCTTGATACACAAGACTCCTCAGTACAGTACAATTTTTAAGCACATGAGCAGCCAAAGGTAGGAGAGAGGTAGTTTTCTGCAGCCACAACCAGAAGGGCGAAAGCTCCATGACCAAAGATCAAACAAAGACTAATCCCAAGGAAAGAACTAGGCAGCGAATGCAGCAACACCAAGGAGAGCGAGCTCATTTTTCACTTTACAGTAACCAAGCACGTGTGAAAGACAAGGGAGGTGACAGGACTGGTTTCAAAACTAGTAGCCAGCGAAACAGAAGCACTGAATGGAGCAGAGTCCAGGACAACACCCAAGCAAAATCACAGAGCTGTGCAAAGAACCCCGGGAGGTGGAATACCCGAGCTCTCCATCTGCCTTCCACCCGGGACCTGCTGGTCAGGACTTGCTGCGTTCACCTGCGGTCTGACTTTTACACGTAGTCCATAGCCCAGTGAGGGCTGGCAAACTTTTCAAACACAGATCTTAAGGCCTGAAATCCTTTCTTTCGATAAAATCTATTTCCAAGTTATAATTGATTATTTTTTTCCTTTGGGAGATATCAGGCATCCAGGAAGCACACCACTACTGCCAGAGGAGTCTGCAGGGGCTCAGGGGGCTCAATTAGCATCCAAGACGACAGTGCTACATATGGCTGGAAATAGTATTTAAAAAAAAAAAACCAAACAACCCAAACCAAACAACACAATCATCACTACACATAGCTCTCAGCATGGCAAGGATCAGAGGTAGTAAATCGTTTAATCATCAGACATTACAATTTTCCTAATACATTGGTATCTAGTCAGTTAAAGAGCCCGAGTCAGGAGGAACGTAGAGGAGTTCTCTGCCCTTTCTCCTCCAGCCATAGATAGGCAGCCTCCAGAACTGCAGCGTGAGCACAAACCTGCGTGACGTTCACGTCGTTTACTACCATATATAAAACAAGAAATGACAAACACAAGTATTTGACTTAGAAAACAGTCCTGGATTTTGACTTCTTCTAGGGACTTTCCATACTACGACACTCCAGAGTCACTTTGTTCTGTGTCTTATATATATTGGAAAATAAACATTAGTTTAGAATGAGTTCAGAGTATCATCGGAAAGAAAACAGACTAAAGCTTACAAGGATATTTTCAACAAACTATACACCTATCAAAAGTGAATTATAGGCTACATCTTCTATTTAAACAGGATTCCTACCTCTTTAATTATTCTAAAGTAGAAAGGGTTTATAGATTTACTTGCTAATAAATATCCTTGGACTATTTTTACCGAAAAGGACATAGCACAGAGAGAAGAAAATCCTACCCCAAAGCAAGCAAAAAAAGTTTATAAATTCTTGAAAGATTTTGGAACGGATCACATCTTTACCTGGATTAAGCTGCCAGGCAACTTTATTAGCATTTCTGGTATACATTGTCTGTTTCCCTACCACACCCTAAAAATGTCACAGCAAAACAAAGAAAAACAGTATTTTCATGAGGCTGTTAAAAAGATGCAAAGCCTTCTAATTTATGGAAGGGAGACAAGGAAAAGAAGATACCAACAACCTTCAGTTCTGGCAAAAAGTACCTCTGAAGCAGCTAAACAACTCCACAGTTACCCTGGAAACATAGTTTACCTCTTCAGCCGACCGTGACAATTGCTTGCAATTACCACCACGGAATAAAGCACCGGTTTTGAGAAAATATCAATTGCTATATGCTGCAATTCCTTTAACGCAGCACCAGTATTTTATCATGAGCAATACTTTATCTTGAATTATATTACTGAACTCTGTAGGTATAATAAAAGGTTACGATATCTCGTAATGGTATAGAAGAGCTCCGCCATCTGCCAAGTGTGATTTCCCTTAATCCCATTCCTCACACACAAATCAAAATCACACGGATTACGCCACAGAAATAGAAGTCAAGTCAATACCTGAATCCTCAAGATTAATCTCCTACCTTCAGACGGGAGAAACGCAAGAACAGTAACGACGCTGCAAACCGACTCAGGAAGGCAAAGCTTTTTACAGGACTCGATGCAGTACCACAGAGGAAAGAAAGTGATTTCTCAGATTAGCTTCACCCTTTCAGAATCCCAGTTCTGCTCCCTCCCCAAATGAAGCACAGAACTCCACGCAAATTCAGGGCAATGGGAACTGACCTCCATGGGATCTTTTGGATCAGTTATTTCCACCCTTAAGCAGAACTCCACATCCCTCCTTCCACACTTAAATCACTTACATTTGGAGTTAGGAAGAAAAACGGACAAATGAGTTGCATAACACAAGAGAGCAATACAAATCTGCCCACCCAAGTGTCAGGCATGCTTCTAAAATAAAAACATATAGACATGCATGAGCTGATCTGCCAACAAGGAAAGATATGTGCATTTGCAATTGAAAAGAACCAGCGTAATGACCTTAAACTGGCACTTAAAACTAACTCTAGAGAGCAGATACATCTCCTAAAGTCCAAGGTGTAGGAGTCTGCGAATGCCCGTGTCCCTCCTGCAGACGGCTGTTAACCCAAGCAGCAGTAAACTCTTCGGGGGGAGAGGAGGGGAGGGGGAAATCTTTATTTGTACGTTTAAGCACGCCAAGCACATTATCATCACTAATCCAGAGGGGAACAGATAATTGCAGCGCTTACAAAAGTCATCTTGGATTACAAAATAAGGCTCTAATCTGCAGTGCTCGCCAGCAGCACATTATCCCCATGAGCCACCAAAACCACCCCAAAACTACACATAACCGCACACGGACACTGAATTAAAACCACGAAGGGCTTTTTTATTTTTTTAACTCCGAACACACACCCACCACGACCCAACTTCTCCCCCCACTCGCCCTTGGCTCTGACGCAGTGAAAAACAAGCAGCGAGACGATCCCCAAACCGCCACGGACACCGGAGCCCCCCCTCGTGCAGACCGAGCCCGGGGTCGGTTTGTCCCCACGACCCCCGTGTGTACCCCCCCACGCTGCCGGGGAACCGGGGGAGCAGCACGGTTAACACCGCCCCGGGTCCCCCCCCGCCTTCCCCCGAGGCCGGCTCTGAGGGCGAAGCCCCCGGGGGAAGGCGGGGGGGACCCGGGGCGGCGGTCCCCTCCCCGGGCCGGGCCGCCTTTGTCCCGCCGCCTCACCGGAGCCCCCCCGCCAGCACTCACCCTCACGGGGTATCACCTCGTCCCTCAAGAGAATCCGACGCGGGACGGCGTCGACTCCACCTCAACGGGGAAGTTGCTAAGTAAGTTTGAGCGCGGCGGAGCCCCGCGGCCTGCCCGGCTGAGGTGAGCAGCGCTCGGGCACGGCCGGACACCCCCACCCGGGGGCGTGGCGGGGCGGAGCGGGGGCCGCCCCCTCCGCGCTCCCCGGGGCGAGGGGCTGCCCGGGGCGGGGGGGGGGGCAGCAGAAGGGCTCCGCGGAAAGGGAGGGGTAGGGAGGGCCGCTTCGGGGTGCTCCGCCCCGGTCCCGCCGCGTCCCGGGCTGCGGGCGCCGCCGGCGCTGCCTCACGGCGGGGCGGGCCCGGCCCTTCGTCCCGGCGCCAGGAGCCGCCGGCCGCGGCGCGCGCGCAGCCCGGCCCGGCCCCGCGGGAAGCGCCTCTGTTGCCATGGCGACCGCGCGGCTCCGCTGGGGCGGGCGGGGCCTGGCGGCCGCTGGCGGCTGGCTCCGTCCTCGCCACCTGCCACCCCCCGCCGCGGTGGTCCCGGGCGCGGAGGGCGCGGGTTCGCGTCCCGGCCCCGGCGTCAAACCCCCCCGCCCCGGCCCCCTGAGGGATGAAGGCAGCCGCCCCTCGGCACGCCGCAGCGCTGCCCTTCCTCCTGCCCCAAGGACGGCACGACCCCCTGCCCCTTCGCCCAGCCTCCCGCAGCCCCCCGCGCCTCCCACCCTCGCGGGGCTGGCGCTGGGTGAGAGGCTCCCCGGGCAGGGGTCGCCCTTCCTGGCGAGCTGCCACCACGGTTCAGGGGCCCCGCGGGAGCCTCCCCCTGCCCCTGCCTGCGCGGCGGGCACGGCCTTCGCAGGGCGCTGAAATGGCGGCCTGGGAGGTGTAGGGGCCCAGTCTCCTCAGAGGGGAACATTTCTCCTCAAATGGGCAGCGTTTCTCCTCAGCCAGGCGCCCCCCCACCCGCCAAGGAATGGTGCCCGAGTCACAGAATCTGCTCTGCCACGGCTGTAGCAATTCAAATGCTCCAAATGCTGCTTCTCGTCATGACAAAAGGCGTGGTTTCGTGTGACGGAGGAGGCCAAAGTCGGCTCCTGAGGCTCGTGACTCATGGCAGTGCCCACGCTGCGGCCGGGAGAGACCGGAGGGCCCTGCTCGCAGCGTGGGCCACGAGGGCTGATGCTGTGGCATGCAGGAGAAGGTGGTTCTGCATCCTCATCCCAGCTCTTAGCGGGGCCTTGAGAGGTCAGGCAGCAGGTCCCGTGTCCCAGCCGTCAGTGGGGCACTTACTAATCTGCCATTAACCTCGAGGGAGCCAGCTGAAATCTCGCCTCTTTCGCAGACGTTGGGGGTCCTGAGCAAATCGAGCTGACTGATCTCCCTGGGACCCGCTCCCGAACTGCCCGAGGGAGGTGACACTTCCTTGGCATCCCTTAGCTGTACGGTAGCTGCCTGTTAGCAGGTGGATGGATGGGGGCCAGCGGAAAGGATTCAGCAGCAAAAGCACCCAGCTCTGCAACAGCTGCAGGAATAAACGAGCGCGCCTCTCCTCCTCTGTCCCCACCCTTGTTGTATATGCCCACACCCCATTTAAATTAAGATTGCTTTCCCACAGACCCCCCCTTGCTCCCAAATCAGGATAATATATGTTTTCCCCACCTTAGCAATCCTTTTATCTTCACCACACACACAAACACAAAGGGATCCCAGTTCCGTGACTCATTTGCTTTTCTCTTTTCTAGAAACCAAGACATAACCCATCCCCTCGTCCACCTATTCCCCCCCAGCACCCCTCCCTGGCAGCCTGGCAGCACCCACCGCTGTGCCAGCACCCACCCGGCAGCTCAGGCGGTTGCTGGCGACTGGTACCTGCCCATAGGGAAGAGGGTGATCTGTGGCTCGGACCGACTTTGCCTTGGCAAAGAGGGTGTTGCTGCTGCTTACACGTCTTTGAAGTGGCTCTTGTTCCACCCGTGGCCTGGGAACCCCTGCTCTAGCACATGGGGCTTTCAGCAAGTACTGTGAGACAATGAAATCATCTGATCAGTTATTCAGGTGCCGCTCTAATGGCAGCACCCTCCACAAAAACACCTACGTGCATCAACACAGCCAGAGACGAGAGAACTGGCCAAGCCAGGCTCCGGAGGCTACGTACCCTCTGGGAGCCTGCATTCAAATGGAGGACTTCAAGACGAGCAGACGCGTTCCCAAGAAGCTGCTGCCTCGTTTCCCACTGTCTGAGGAGGAGCCTCAGCGTGTGCCTTTGCAAACGCCCGGGGAGATGAGACCTGGGAGCTTCAAAGTAGCCACAAAAACCTTCGATGCTTCAAGCCCCGGCAAGCCAGAGGCAGCAGCTGCACCTGCGGGATTGCAGGGCTGCGGGGTAGGTGCAGTGGTGCAGAGCGGGCTGGGTCTCGACGAGCCTCCAGTGCAAAGCTGGAGGGGCCGTATCCTCACCCTCACCCTGCCCCTGCTGCCCTGGGGACATCCCAGCCGCGTGGGAAAGGGAACGGCTGCGGTGCGGGTCCAGCACAGAGCGGGAAACCGTGGGACCCGCAATGCTGCTGCGGGGAGCCGGGTACCCCACTGACCATCACGCACAGCACTCACACCCCAGTACCAGCACCAGGCAGGAGAACCACCACCCCACCACCACCCCCCCACTGCTGCGGCTCCCCTGGGCGAGCGCAGGACCCAACGCACGACGCAGCCCTGGCTCCGGGAAGGGCTTCTTCCCCTGTGCTCTCTCCCCGCCTGAGACCCTGCGTCAACCTCTCTCCCACTGTGTTTATCAGCAAGTATTGGACTAGAGTTAACCGCAATCTAGGGGCAGAGTTAAATGCAGAGCCCTGTACTATCACCCCATATATATAAATTAGAGCTGTAATTCCACCCTGCGGTGTGGATGGCAAGAGCAAACAGACACTGCCAGACCTGTCTCACGCAGACGTTTGAGCTTTGAACCTTTGGTTTATGATTTCACCAGAACCGTCAGTGCGATGATTTGCAAGCAATAAACAGTGAAGGAGTGCTTGTGCTCGGGAAAAAAAACGACAGGCCCCTTATCTAGGAGAAGTTCCCATTTTTTAAACATAAACATTCTTTGCCATCAAACCAACACAAGGCTCTGCCAGGCTGATGCACCAATTTACCAGCAGCTCCACTTCTCACATGGGTAACGCCGCTGTTTCTCCTCTCTACCATACAATAAACTTCCAGGGTGGGACCTTTTCAGAATTAAACTAAGAATTGCATAATGCAGTGAATAACAGCACATGTTGGGTGTACCAGAGGGGCTGCGCCGGTGATCTGGTTCCTCTCGCATAGTCTGTCAGTGCCCTATAGTGGAGAAATGGGTTAATTGCATATGCCACACGGAGCGACTTTCCTCCACCTATTGACCATCTCTGTCTCTTCCTGCTGAGCAGGTTGCTCCTGTGATGAAGAGGTGGAGATGTACGCACGAACACTTCACTGGATCTGGGCAACGAGCATCTGCTCTTCTCAGGCCCACGTGGGTTTGAAATGCTCTGGCCCTAAGCCGTGAAGCGCTTCAGCGTCCTGTCTTGCAGCCCTCCACAAAGTGAGGGCTCCCATAGCCAGAACTATCAGTGAAGGTTCAAGATGAGGCCCCAGGAGGAGCTGGCCAGGAGCTCCCTCCCCATCTCAGGCATTAAGTACTGCAGGAAGGTGCTCCGCTGCCGACTACAGATAATCTGCAAAAAGGAAAGCAGAAAATCCTCCTACTCCCCATCACCACCACACAGGGGTCCTTAAAAGGTCGTTTCCCACCTCTTCTTGTTCATCCACGATGAAAATCAGCACAGAGCTACACAGAGAGCACCAAGTGCCCGGCTCAGAGCGCAGCGGAGGGCACAGCCCTGCACAACCTTCCTGGTAAAAGCCACAGGACTCCCCATTGCTTCCTCTCCCACTCACACTTTTCGCTCCTGATTTAACCAGGAGCAGGGTTGGGAGAAGGAACGCGCATGAGAGAGTCCTGATTTAATGTGAAGTGTCTGTAAAACACACGGTCCAATGTCAGCCGGCTCCTTTTGATCGTCATTCGTGCCCTTGCGGAGGTTGAGCAGCCCTGGCCGCAGGCCTGGAAGGGCCACCACCCTGCGCGGTGCCTGCAGCGTCCTACCTTTAGTACCCACAAAATACTTCTTCCTCCAGAGAGGAGAAATTCAGGAAGGCAGAGGTTGTCATAGCTGGCTGCTGAGAGCAGCTACAGCCAGAAATCCTTGACAAAAAAACAAGGATAATTGAGCATCAAATTTGTATGTATAATGCTCTTCAGTAGGAAGGAGCTGTTAGATTGCACTGGAGGTTTTATTGCATCGGGGTGAAAAAAATCAGTGGGTGTGGGATTTTTGTCAATTCTCTAATCTCCGGTGGTTTTGCCCCCGCTGGTTTGGGCGAGGACACAGCACCCATCCCGGGCGGGGGCCCACCCTGTGCTATCAGCGACCGGCACACGGTCAGGCGTGGGGGGGCTGTGGTGAGAACAAAGGAAAGCACATTTCCTGGGAGTCTGTTTGTGTTTTCCCAAGCAGAGGAGTGACTCAGATTTCAGCTCGCGCTCCTGTAACTCGGCCAACAACAACACGCTGTTAGTCAAAGCGATAAAGCCGAGTATCTTTGTTCCATTTGCTGAACTAATAAAAGCTCGAATAAACTTGTCCACCCAACAGCCGGCTCAGTCACTGAACCAGAGACCCTGCGCTGAACCCCGAGCCCCCCTCGCAGTCACGACAGCGTCTTGCTCCCCCCCAGCCTCCCTGAACCCCTGGAAGCTCCTCAGAAAATACATTTCTGTCTAAAGCAGCACAGATGAGCTCGGTGTGTTATCATAGTCGAGAGCTTTCTGATAAATATGCTGAACGCTTACGTGCCACGCTAAGGCAGCTGCTCAAAGTGTCGCAGAAATGCTTTCGCTTTCTGAGAAATGCTCCAGGAAAAAGCACTTTACTTCCTTGTGCTTAAGAAACGGCCTAACACATCCCTGCTCCTTTGTCTCCTGCGTCTGAGCTGGTTTTTCGTGGCTGTGACGTGCATCCCCAGATCACTGGAAACGCCACAGCACGAATTGCTCCATCCCAGCCGCCGCATCTCGCAGAAGGAGGCTCCAAGTCCCAGGCTGGCAAAGTCCATCCCCCTCGCACAGACCTCGAGCTCTCGGTGCTGCGGGGCACGGTGGGGACCCGAGGGTGGCAGCAGGGTTTGTGCCACTGCACTTTACCCTGGCGTCGGGGTGAGGCAGCGGCGCCTCTGCAAACTGGGCTGTACTGGTGGGAAATGGGGCTGGCCAAAGGCTTTCCCCAGGGGTTGCTACCCCCGGGTGAAACAGGGCATCTCTGAAACACGTTAGAACACCTTAACGAGGCAGATGTTGCTAGAGGTGTTGACAGGACAGAGCAGACCTTAGCGAAGAGGGTGTTTAGACTGGAAGTACTTTGTGCTGAGATTTAACATGTTCATTCCTGCGTGTTAATAGCATGCTATAAATGTGCCATTTATAAAAATAAATATAATAACATAATAAAAATAAATATAATTATAAAAACAAATATAAATGTGCCACGGCGTTGCGGGAGGGTGGGTTAGGACAGGCGCTGGCAGCCGCACCGCCGGCCTCACCAACACAGCCCCTCGCTGCCCCGTTGCCACCGCCGCCACACGCGGCCACCGCCCTGGGCTGCCCTGGGTACCTGCCACGTAAAACTGGTTTGTCAGCGCCGTTGCGTTCACACAGGCAGCTGCAGGGCTCCGGCTCGGGCAGCTGAGGGTCAAAGCGGACCATGGAAAATACCGGGGCTGCCACCCCTGCTGCTGCCCTCGGAGGAGCTGCCACCCCCGCGTGGAGGTGGGAATTCTGATGGAAATCAGTGGCTGTACCAGCGTGAGTGCACTTCAAAGCACCACCTCAGGATATCCGCTTTGGTGAGGAAGCATCCCGAGTTAAAAATTAATGAAATTCACTTTTAGGATCATTTACTTTCTGCCACCTAAAAAGCAGGATTTTTGCCAGTCTCTCTGCACCACGAATGCGGAACATTCCTGCTTTTGCACATTGGGGACCTGGCCTCTAGTGACTAGATGCCAATTAATATCAGGTAATTAACACATTCGCAAAGGCTGGTTGAATCCCACCCTGACATTTTGCAAACTATGCATGTTTGGGGAGTGTCTTCATCAGCCTTTTGAAGTCCTGAACTGTGAGTTCCCTGGCAATCAATTAGCCTGCCCTAAAAACTGGTGCTGTGCCATTAGAGCAAACATGCCCCAAGAAGCAAACATATTAAGGATTAATTAAATACCAGGTTTTATTTAATTAAGCCTCTTCTCCTAAGTATGTAGAGGCAGGAGTCTGGAGCTAGGATCCAATCTCACTTTCAGTCCTATCCCATTTTTAGAAACGCATTTAAACTCGGTTGGTGCTGTTTAAAAGATGATGTTCAGGCTGATGCAAACCTGTTCTGCCTCCCCAGCGCCAGCGCAGGAACCGACAAGCACAACATTGTTAAGAGGCAGCTGATGGCACCGAGCATGCCCAGGGTCAGGGCTCTCTTCTTCCCCGCTCCCACGCACGACACCCTCCCCGGGGAGCACTGGGAGCCTCTGTGAGCACCCAGAGACCTTCTGGAGTCTCCAGGGATGACGAGTGCCAGCCCTGAGCAAGGCAGGGACCTGCGAGCGGCTCGTCCCCCCGCTCTCCTCTCATCCTCCTTGCATTTTTTAATGAAAAAATTGTCGCTCCCCTTACCCACCTACCTGCACTGAGAAGGGCACTGCAGCCTCTCACATCGCTGCCAGTTTAAAGGTCTAGAGAGAGATCCAGGAGTATCAAGGCAAGCTCATGCGATCAAGTCCAAGGTCATTTTCTGCCCTGTCACAGAGCGCTCCCTTGCCTTCTGCACACCCCGTCTGTGTTAGCAGAGGATCACACGCAGATACAGAAAAGTCACCACCACGTCCCAGCTCTGGGCTGCCCCACGGCCGGGAGCTGCCCTCGCCCCAGGGCCCTCTGCCCTCCTCCATCAGCTGGACGTCGGTGCATCACTGCACGCAGCAGCTGAGGGTCTGGCCCAGCCCTTCCCTACCCACCGGCCTTTTTTCTCCTCTTTAAGTGCTTGGTTTAACAGTCATGGGTTTAATTCTCCACACTACAACAAGAGGAAGGACAGAGGTGACAGCACCAGCAGGCTGAGAGCAGCAGAGGCAAGGAGGTGTCACTGCCGGGTGCCCACAGCGTCTGCCGGGGAGGGATGGGGTCAGGCAGGAGTGCCAGGGGCTGGCTGGACCCAGACGGGCAAGAGATGCAACGGGGGAAGGCGAGGACCACGATGTAGGTCAGAACAAGCACTGCAACACTGCGCTGAGCTCGCTGAGCCTTTCGGAACATACCACCCCTACAGAGGTGCTGGAAGTGGGCGGAGGACAAGGGAAAGATTCTGCTCTGGAAGATCTCAGGCCCCGCACTGATTCCTTCTTTGAAAAATTCCTTGGCAGCAGCTTAGAGAGCCCAGAAATAGCTCGGTGCACATGAACTCCATTGGAATTACCATTTCATTAATGGCACCAGCAAAGAGAGGAGCTTTTTCCAGACCAAAGTTGATCCAGGCCCAGTTATTTTGCTGTGGCTTTGAGCGCTCGTTAAAAATTAGTAGCAGTTTTTCTACCAACAAGGAGGGAAGCAGAAATCTGTCCTCAAAACAAGGATAAAAGCACCTGAGCATCCCACTGTTCCCCCAGAGACGAAAGGTTTTTGGGTGCAGCACAGTGACCCCCGGTGCTCTCGGACATGGCATTTCTGAAGGCTTTTTGTTTGCCGTCTTACCAGGGACTGCACAGCCCTAAAGAACCACCAGGATTATATTGATTTGAAAATACATTAACCGTAGAGAATAGAGCTTTAATTTTTCTTTCTGAACAACAATAAGGAACAGTTTACATAAAAAAAACAAAAGCATGGATAAAATAATATAAAACATATTATACCACAGTGTGGAATTCAAATAACCCAAGAACATTAGCAGCACTTCTACAAATATATATTAAAAGCTGTAGTGCTCGTTAAGCTCAGATAGAGCAACTCCCAGAGACCAAAGTGGCATCCAACATAGAAAAGCAGCAATTCAGTGTAGGGCAACATGGAAGTCCAACGCCAGAACATCAGATACATTCATAACGCGGCTGTCGAGCCGTAACCCCTCGTCCCCCCGAGCTCGGGCTGGTCCCTGTCACCTCCCCGACGCTGCAGCAGGGTGACAGCCCAGTGTCACCCGCTCCCCCCGCCAAACTCGCCCGAACCCACCGTAGCACTCGGGACAGTCACGGGTCTAAGGCTACATCCCAGTTGGATTTTCAACAAAAGTTGTCATTAATTCTGCTCGTGAAGACCAGCTTTCTCCTTCCCTGGCTCCTGGCAATTATTCTCCAAGAAGAGACTGAATTTCTGAGAATTTAATTAGATCTTCTCACGTAGTCATGAAAATGAAATTTTTAGTATCTCAGTATCCTGTATTAGGATTTTCAATCCTTCATCTTCCCTGGCAGTGAAGCCACACTGATTCTTAAAACTTCCATGTACTTTTTGAGATCTTGTGCATAGTTTAAATTTTAGCATTGATTCATTAAAAAAAAAAAGATAAATGGTGCTTTTAACCCCTTACAAAAAAGCTGATGAAAGGTGGCCTTTCTCCCAGCCATCTCCCACTCCAGTGGCACCTACTGCCCGTCCCCTGCCCCACACCAAGGTCGCAGAGGCTCCCACCGCTGGGCAGAGGGACACAGGGGCTTTCTGTGGGAGACCCGAGAGCCTCGGCAGACCCATCTGCTGGGACACAACCAGAGACTGAGGCAGAGCCATGGGGACACAGACCCTTCGTGTGCCAGCGGCTCGGAGCCACCGTGCCCCGCCGTGGACAGGAGGCTGCCACCTGCAGCTCCCTCCTGGGGCTCCCTGCTCAGTCTCCATGTGCAAAATCAATTTAAAAAAGGAAGTTATTAAACTACTGAACGGGAATTTAAGGTTGAATACGCTTATCACTAACCTAAAATCAGACATATATTAAAAGGCTGCTATGGCTATTCCAACAATGTACATTCATTCTCCAGGACAGTCAGGATTTGGACAAAGTTTAGAAGAAATCCCAACTCTCCACGGCCATGGCACCAAAACAACCTCAGCTTTGGCCCACGCTGCCACCATCAAACAGAAACGTGGTGAGTGGCACTGGGGGCCACAAAGATGTCGGGTGCCTTAATCAGCAATACGGGTTTACTTCAGGGCAGGCAACGAGAATAATGACCTTGAGTGAAGATCACTGGAGTGCCTGAAATAGCAGGCGACAGTAAGTGGCATTTTATCTACTTCAGGGTGTCGGAAAACTTTTATAAAAAACTCCAAAACCTGGTTCTGGTGAGAGTTATAACCCTTCCCTATTGCTAGAAAACGGTCACTTCATCGGTGAGTTGTGCTCTTTCACTATCAGTTTGTGCTCACACAATAGTAAAATGCAGAAAATGTGCCCAGAACTGCCCGGTACTACTGGAAATTCCCAAAGGGAGTGAAAAATATTTGACAGATGACGAAATGACAATCATTTTGGCCCCACTGATGGATGGGCTCAGAGGCTACCACCTGCTGCACAGCAACGCCACAGTGGCGAGCAGCAATTTAGGAGAGTGTATTTTTAAAAGCAAACTTACGTGATGAGAATCCTGGAACTGGTCCTGTACCTATTGTGAGGACTGGGTGCCACACTGGCTCCCAGGGCAGAGAACTGGCCAGCTACTCGAGGTAAACGGGGAAAGAAAGGAAAACTGGCCAGCCAGATTGGAATAAGTAAACAAAGAAAGAAAGAAGAAAGAATAAGAAGAATCTCGTCCCATAAACTGGCCACAAGGCTTGTGTCTCCGAGGTGGGATTTTGGGATGGGCTCAGCGTGCCCACGGGAGGGTTCCCAGCAGAACCGTGGTTCCAAGCTACCACATCAAGAACAGTCACTGCTCCTGATCTGTTCTTTATCTGTCAGTGCCAGTGGTTACTGACACCCGCATTCCTACTGCTGGCTCTAGTGACAACAGAAGGTGTATCCGGGTATGTCAAGGGATGTTCAAAACACAAGAGGCTGGATGAGAGCAGAACAGGGTGACTGCAAGAAGTTCCCATGAAGAACCCTCTCAGTCTTCATGAAAAACATCAATAGCAAAGCAATTCAGAGACTCAACACAGTAAGAGAAAAACTCCTATAAAAATCTCACATTTAGGAACAAAGACAACTTCTAAAGTGTTTACATGAGGAACACTAGAAGAGATGGGTACCAAGAGTTATTTGGAGGCTGCATCAGCAGAAAGCTCAAATGCAGAAAGAGAATCCATTAGTAACTCCCTCGGGGGAACACGGGGGCAGGACACAAACATTCACCGTACTTAAACATACCGAGATTATCTGCAGGCTGAGCAGCTCTAACGAGAGATAAAGCGAAAGCCCCACACCTCTGCGGATGCTCAGTGTGAGGTGAAGGGCTCAGCCCATCCTTCGCTCAGCTCCGGAGCGGAGAACACGGGCTGGCGGCGAGCGGATGCCAGGCTGGCTGTGCCTGCGGGAAGGATACAGGGGTCAGAAGGCACAGCAGCTCGAGTCCCTCATCCCACAGAGCCAACAGCAGCGGGCTAAAGATAGTCCCCAGGGCGGATTTGAGCTGCACGGAGCCGCTGGGATGAGACATTCCTCTCCCCCGAGGAGCCAGACAAGATTACTGTATATGGGCAAGCACTGCCCTGCGACGGCTTCTCCCTGCGTGGTAACACTGTGCGAGCTCCGCGCCCTCTCGCAGGGCCACGGGCATGCACGCTCTCGGAAACCACCTCAGGGCAATTCAGCAGAGGGGCAGAGCCAGGCAGGAGGGGCTGAGGCAGGAGGAGGCCTACGAACAGCTGGACAACAAAAACCTCTCCTTAAATTTCGGTAGCTTTTAACCGTCGAATGGATCTCGAGCCCCAGCCTCCTGGTGTTGCTTCGCTCTGGGTGTCCACAAGCACATGGACCTGCCCCTCGGCCAGCGGCTGTCCCAGAGGGGCCACCACAGCTGCCACCCACGGCCACTCCTGAGGAGATGCTCAAAACTGAGCAGGGACCATGTGTGGGCAGGGGCTGTGGCAGGGCAGAGCACGGGGACTATCACAGCCTATTTCTGACCCCCCGCAGCCGCTGTCCTGCCTGCTCCCGTGCCGGCAGCACGGCCAGGGTCTTTGCGGATCAGCTCCGCAAGCACTCTGTACTGGTCACGAAATACTCCCTTCCTACCCAAACGTACAACCAGCTGCACAGGAGAATGACTTCAGTCCCAATTTAAACACCATACCATATTCTTTGGACAATCCAATTTCTTTGCAACCCTCAACTCTGTAACCGCTCCCACCCCGGCTAATCCCAGGGCAGGCACGAACCCCTGCACAGCTCTGCTCCCGCGGGCTCCACTCAGCACCACAGCTGGAACAAAACTTTTTTTCATTTTTTTTCCTCCTTTTTTTTCTTCTTTTCCAGTTCTAAAGTCAGAACTAAACCCAAGCCAAGCTGAGGTCACGACGGCAGTTCTGCTCTGAGCTTCCTGTTGCCGTACCAGAACAACCAGTACAGGGACGGTGACAGATTGGCACATCATGGAATAGGTGCTATAGAAACCACACAGTTCTTCGAAGCAAAAGATTTCTTCTCCCCCTCCTCAAAAAATAACCCACTTAATTCACATATTCTCCCCCTATACTGTATATATACTATATATATAGACACAATTTTCTGGTAAACATTTACAAGATATTGTAAAGAACATCGAGAAGATACATCTCCATTTGCATAACAATGCACACTCACACACTTCAGTACACGAGGACGCACGGTAATGTACAATCAATAAATAAATACTTTTTTCCCTTTTTTACTCAAAAAACACTGCTATGGAGCGGCCCAAAGACACTCTCAGTTAATACAGACAGCAAATATTGTGCAGGATTTCTTGGCTGGTTTTGTTTAAAAACCAAGAAAAGAAAAACAGAAGCTTGAAAGTTAAAGTGTCAGCGATGTTGCTTGATAAGACTGTGTTTAAGCTGATCTACTGATCCCCGTCCCTCAGAAAGGGGAGGACAGAGCACTTCCCCTCCCCTTTGGACAAGGCGATGCAGGCAGAGTGTTACCTGTCCAGGAACAGCCTGGCAGGAGGGCACGAGCTTCCCGCTCTGCTTTGTGGGAAGATGAAAGACTCACAGGTGAACTGGCAGATTTGAGGCTCAAACGCCTGTTTCCTGTGCTGCTGCAGGCCAAGGCCTCCCTGGAGATCTAACACAGAAAATTGCTTCAGAGAATTTCCTAGATTGTTGGTGCACATTTGCTTGTTGGGATTATGGGAAATGGAAGGCTCCCCATCGCTCTCACCCCCCTGCAGTCCTCTTCCCCAAAGGGTTCAGTATGTACCACGTTCCCTGGTTTTCTAGCTGCAGCCTCTGTGTCCCAGGACTGCAGAGAGACCAGCTGGTTTGCTCAGAAACCGCAAATCGCTTCACCACACTCAGCAGAACTTTTCTGAAGCAGCAGTTTTCTCTTCTGCAGATTTACATCTGTCTTTTTTCTGCAAGCAACATCTGACACACGCCACAAGTAACTACAAAACACACTCAGCACAGACAGATGTTCCCCAGAAGAAGGGAAGGGCTCCTTTGCCCTTCTGGTGAGCCGCGCTCCAACAGCAGGAGCAGGGCCTTACCTTGCAGATGGGAGGCGGAGAGCACACACACATCACACATTGCATGGAGGGGGAACACAAATTTTTGCAGCAAAACTTGAGAGCGAGTACCCTTCTAGAGAGCTACAACCCAGCGCCTTCCCTGCTGCTGAAAGCACACGTCCACGGAAGCCTTCTGCGGCCAGGACGAAGCCCTCCCTGGCTGAGCCAGACCTACCAACAGCCTCCACCTCTCCTTTTCCTTTATTGTTTTTACCTGAGTTGAAAAATGGATCCGAACCGTCCGTAGCGCAGCCTTAGCGTGACGCAGCAGCTCTGCTCCCACGCCGGTAGTGCTGGAGAGGCACTTCATGCACTGTGCCCCAGGGGCTGCAAGGCTGGAGAGCCACTGCAGGCAAAGGGGCTGCAGAAACGCATCTTCCCAAAGCAAAGACCACTCAGGGACCTCGGGCTATCCTCCTCTTCACAGGCGTGTGGAAGCAGCCCACCAAGACCTCACTGGAGACTTTCAGTGGACTCGGGGGCTTTGCAGCCAGCCCCAGAAGCACACAGAAAACCTGCAGGCACCAAGGGGGTGGTTTGCACTGTCTAGCTTTGAGCAGCTGGTCCTTCAATTAAGAGAGGAAGAGACAGGCACCTTCAGAGGGCAAGTCAGGACAGCCAGCGAAGTCGGGAGCTCTGACTTGCCCTCCGAGGAGCTCTGCCCTCACAGGGGCTGCAGAGGAATGATGGGGAGACCAGACTGCTAACACAAGCAGCCAGAGTAAGGCAGGTATGAAAACCTCAGGTCTAGAGCTCCCAGAGGAGGTTAGGACCAGATTTTCCAGTGTTCAGAGAACATTACAGAGGCTGGATTTTGAAAGAAAAACCCAATGCTGAATTTGGAGCTCTTCTGAAAATCCATCCAGAGCTGAAACTCTTGTGTGCTCAGATACTGTAGTAACAAACAACGTAAAAATCCCAGGGAGAGAACAGAGCTCTAAAAAAACCACTAAAGGGGATGCTATGCATCAAGGGACAAGATCAAAATAAGGGCAATTTCTGTGATCAAAGTCCCTCTCTGTTACTGGCAGAACCTCCTCCTGGTAGTAAGAAACTGAGTCCTGGCAGCATCCCTGTCTCGCCCAGGCTTGCAGGGCTGGCTGCCTTCCCCGTGCCACAGGCCAAGAGCTGCCCACGGAAGCAGCTTTATTTCCTTGCCACAAAGGCAGCTCGAGCTGGCCCCGAGGAGGGCTGGCAGCTCTGCTCTCCCAGACCCCGAGCTCTGACCAGGGATGCTGGCAACTGCCTCGGCAGTTGTGCCGGCAACCACACGTGCTGCAGCAAGGCGAGGAAGGGACTGCCTGGGGCCTGCTTCCAAAGCCAGTCCTTAGCAACAAAACGCAGTTGTACAGATCTTTGGTTAAGTCACTGAAGAAAAGCTGCGAAGATCTGAGCCAGGGCCCCCGGGCCTAACACTGAACACAGCACTTGGAGAGCTAAGGGTACCTCCAGGTTAGACAGCAGCATGTGTCCAACTACCTTATTTCCACAGGTGTGGCACTTGGAGAAGAAGGAGAAGGGGAGGAAGCATTGAAGGGGAGTCCCGGCTTCATCTGGATGCCTCGTCTTCCCCGTGTCCTTCATTTGTTCTCAATCAGAGTCTGGACTTTATAGACAAGGTCCCGAGCCAGCTTCAGGATCTGCTTGGTGTTGTGCCGCTCAGCCATTTCTGGAACACAGAAGGAACCCCCAAAGAGGCTAGACCCCAGCAGCCCGCCGTCTCGGGAGCCCCCCCAGCCTCACAGCCCTCTGCTCCTCAGCCGAGCCCCGGGTTCCTGCCCAAGTCCCCAGGCACTGTCCCTCACAGGACACCTGGCTCTGGAGAGCCACCATTATCCAGCACACCTCGGCGTGACTACAGCCAGCAGGAAGCACAACCTACGCCCACAGCTCCCTTCGAGCACGGCAAGGTGGGCTGCTGCCAAGGGCAGATCCCCCAGGCTCCACCTGACCCCCTCAGAGCCTGACCGTTCAGGGGCACGGGGCTGTGATCGTGTTCCAAGTATCAGCATCACACAACCATAGGCTGCTCTGGTTGTTTTAAACATTTACCACTATAGTCCAGACACAACTGTAGTCAGACAGACATGTGCTGCCTACATCTGAGCAACTGCCACAAACTCAGCCCAGGAGAACACAAGCTGTACCGTTGAAAAACTTGATGATGTCTGTAAAATCCATGTTGTTCTCCAAGATTATGTCCCGGTACATCTCCACCAAAGCCAGGGCTATGAAGAGCACATAGTGTGCAGAGGAAACGTGTGCAGCTGCCCAGATGGTCTCCCAGACGGCGAACACGTCATCGTACACCAGCTCTGTTAACAGAGGAAAAAGCCCAGCAGTTACTACCCCAGCCCCGGGTTTGCAATCGTCCTGACTCACAGAGACCACAGCAGCACTGGGAAGGCACGCTGGGTGGTTTCTTCCCACAAGAACCTGTTCCAGTCGGAAGCAATAAGTCAGTCATCTGTAGAGACAAACATTCTGGCCTGCAGCAGGTGCCACAGGCTCCAGGGCACAAACCCAGTGGAGGCTCCCCAGCAGCTCTGGAACAACAGGTTCTGTGTTGAGATAGAAAAGTCAGCCCCAAATCTACCAGGGAAAAGCAAGACAGCAACACATGGTAAAAAGTGAAGCTCAAACAACTGAAGTTGCAGAATATATTGAGAAGTGTGGAAGCACGGTGGACCTTGCCTTCCCTCCCCTCCATGGCCTCAGCTGCCTCCCTCCCAGCACACACCTCTCTTGAAGTCCAGGAGAAACCATCGGTAGCAGAAGTAGAAATGAGTGTAATCACCATTCTGGTGCATCAGCTCGAAGAGTTCAGAGTCCAGAATCTGCCAAGAAAAGCCGAAGGAGCTCAGCAGTGCACACCAGCAGCACCTCTGCCTGCTCTCCTCCATTCCCACTGCTCTCCTACCACGCCATCTTCCACCCAGCTTCTCCTGGCACACGTTACCCCAGGCTGCCTTTACAGCCCCCTGCTCTCTTCCTCCTGTTTCCCACTACTGAAAGCTCCTCTCAGCCCCTCTGAGACCCCCCGTCTCAAGAACAGCTTTCCCCCTCTGGTTCAAGAGGCTGCCGACCCTGTGCCAGGACCCACCTACCTGGATCAGAGATCTCATGTTGGCAAAGTGGGTGTCCATGGCTCCCCCATGGGGGAAGTTCTGATTCATCCTCTTCATCAGCTCAGTGAAACAGCTGAAAGCCAGAGCCTCTGCGCAGGGAACAGACAGTCACTGCTGGGCTGCACGGATCCAGCAGATCCCCCCACGCGCTCCCACAAAGGTAAGGGCACAGTGGAGCAGAGCCACCCACTCACCGTCATCCAGGATGACCAGGAGAGGAGCCAGCAGGTCACACATCCCCTGCACGTAGCCAATCTCAATGTGTTGCCAGATGTAGCTGTGTGAGAGAGCAGAAGTGGCCTGTAAGCCCTTTCCCATGCCACGCACGAGCCTGCCACCTCGCTCACCCATGCCCTGCCTCCGTTCCTGGGACGCTGGCGTTCTCCACATGCTGCCACCAGCACACAGCAGCAGGCAGGGCAAACCAGACCTATTTATTCTGCTACTCCTGTGCTGCATTCCTCTACAGCCAGCCTTGGAAATTATTAAGTTCCTGTAATGACTTTCAGGTAAGAAATGCATGGCACAGCCTTGGGTCAACACCCTGCAATGGCCATGGCCATGGCCATTGCAGGGTGTTGACCCAAGGCTGTGCCATGGCCGTTGCAGGGTGTTGACCCAAGGTTTAGGCCAAACCAGGACAGTTTGTTAATTCATCTCTCCTTCTCGCCCTTCCTCCTCGATTCATCCTCTTGGCTCTCTCTGCACAATGTTGCCTGCTTCGTCTCCCTGGACCCAGTGGCCTAGGAAGCAACCAGCCCTGCAGAGATATCTTCCCATATTTGGTAGCAAGTCAAAATGTGTTCAGAAAGGACTCGGATCTGCTGCTGGCACAAGGGAACAATCTTTTCCACCCTACCCACTAGTTTTCCAAAATCTGCAGTATTTGTAGGTCTTATCTCAGCAGGGATCTCCAACTCTGGCTGTCAGATAAAGTGACAGCTCTAATGAAACAGCAGCTTCTCCTCATGTTTGCAAGATGAGTAATAATATTTTAGCCTCCGCTGCCCCTGAAGCAGCCGCAGCTGCTGAGCTGGAGCTGGTTTGAGTCGATGAATGTCACACAGCAACCTCTTAGTCACGGGGACTAAGCAAAGAGAACCAGAAAGGCGCCCAGGTACGGCTGTCTCCAGAGCAGGCACCAACCACTCGGTGGCTTCAGGCACTTCCTCATTAGCACTACAGCTCTGCGGGCTGATCCTCATTAAAACATTTTCCAGACGTGTTCCAGAGAGCGGGTGGGCTGTGGGGCGTTCAGAGCACGAGGCAGCACGCCTGGGCAGCCCCAGGGAGCCCTCTGCTTTGGCAGTCACAGGGCAGAGCAGCATGAGGCAGGATGGTTGGACTCCTCGGTCTGGTAACCGTGAGGTCCTTGGAGCTGTGGCCCCAGTTCGGGGATGATGAGGGGATTTGGGGGAGGAAGTCAAGGAGGAGAAACTCAGTAACCAGAACCAAGTTTGAGGCTCCAGCCTCACGGTGAATTCAGAAACCAACCAGCAGTGCCAGGAGCCCGCTCCCGTCGCAGGGAGGGCTGGCAGGCCCCCGCCCCGACCCCCACTGCTCCCACCTGCACATGATGTTGCGGAGTTTCTCCAGGTTGGCGGGGGTGAAGTACCAGTAGTTGCGGTCACACCGCTGCACGTCCTTCTCGATGCGGTGCAGGTTCACCGTGTACATGTCCAACAGCTCTGGCTGCCCAAAATGAAGACAAAGTCAATTTGTTTTCAAATGAAAACCAAAAAGAACGTTGCAAGGGCAACAGAGTGACAGGGCAGAGCTTGGGTGGAAGGTGGAGAGCCCCTGTACCCACAACTGCAGGATAAGCACAGGGCAAATGCAGGCAAATAGTGAGACCCCCAGAAGAAACCCACCCAGCAAACAAGTACACACTTACAGAGTAGGTGACACCCGTCGAGGAGACAGCAGACCCTTCGCTGTTGGCCAGATCAGCCACAGCCAGAGAATCCATCTGCGGGTACAAGCTCTCCATCTCCGGCTCCTCGGAGAGGTTATCTTCACTCTCCACCAAGCTCTGCTTTTCAGCTTCGCTGTCTGCCCAGCTCTCTACCACAGTCAGGGCCACAGCATCATGATCACGCAGGAGCCCTGCCGAGCTCTCACCCACGGGGACAAAGTCCATGCTTCCACCGGTGGGAAATTCACCTTCCAGGCTGTCTTGGCCCTGCAGCTTCTCCTCCTGCCGGGCACTATCTGGGTCCTGGGGGGCTGGCATGTCGGACCCACCAGCCTTTCCCTGAGAGCTGGCCGAGGATTTGGTGGTCTCCAGGGCACTGTCCTCATTGCTGAAGCTGCGCTCCGAGAATCCCGATGCGATGGAGAAGTTCTGGGAGGAAGGGTGGCCAGAATCAGGGGAACACGTGCCATTGGGAACCGTCCCGTTAGGGATCTTGCTTTGTTTGCCATCTTCCAGCTGAGCATCTGCTTCAGTCTGTTCCACTTCATCAACAGATTCAAACACCTGCAAAGCACGAGCAGAGAGCCACGTGAGAGCGAGCAAACCCCCTGCACTCAGCAAACTGGTGGCAACACCAGCACTATGTCCCCAAGAACTGCATTCAGCAGTTAAACTGAATTATGGGGACATAACGCCGGTGTTGCCAACAGCAGGGAGGGAGGAAGATCTGCTCTGTACGTGCAGGGCTCCTACAAGCAACCAGTGGAAGAAAGCTCAGAGGACTTGAAGGCATTTTAACTTACTAGTGCTGGGCCTGGCTGCGGCTCCACATCTTCACCATAGTGAGACACAACTTCAGCCTGAGCATCGAGCTCTCTGCCCCACTATGGCCAGACTCTGGGAGGAATTTCTGGGCACAGTCCTCAGGGTTTAGGTTGCCCTGCCTGGGTTTGGCAGGTCAGTGCTTGATCACTTGCACAACTCGGAGCCCACAGTCCCTGCTCCAGAGGACTACGCTTTACTCAGCATGATACAGTGGGCAGAATGTTATTTAAATAGGTTGGTTAAACACATGGTTACTAACACACAGAGCGGCCGAGGGCCCTCAAGTGTGAAGGCCACACGGGGGTTGGTCCTTCGAGCCTGGGCAGAGCAGGCTGGTGAATATTAAATGCCACCAAGCTCTGCAGTTCTGACCTTAGTGCCTCCACAGGCAGGTCTGTGAGTCATTTACCTCCTCCAGCTACGACTTCTGTTTGCCAGAAATCATTAGTGATCGATTAGCGATCAGCCCGAGCCGGGGCAGAGAGCCGTGTGCTGTTGGGTGGCCGGGGAGGGGACAAGAGGGGACCAAGCGCTGCCGCTCACCTGCGTGCTGGAGCTGGAGTCGCTCTGCAGCCGGGCGTGATTCTGTCGGCCAGAGCTGCAGCTCTGTGAAGACTGCAAGAGAGAGGGAAAAGGACGGTGAAAAGGCAAAGAGCGTGGTATCTGGAGGAGGGGGAGGCCCAGGCCACGCTGTCAGAGGTGGGCACATCTGCATGTAAAGAACGAGCAGAAAATGCACCCAATAAATTCTCATATTTGACCCATAAAGACGCTCAGGTCACACCAGCTCTGCCGTGCAGATCTGTCACGCAGCGCAGCGCCCTGCCTCAGCCCACCACTGACATTTGCTGCTGGAGAAGACGACAAAAAACAAAGTCCCAGGCCAATCCAGTTGTTCAAACCCTGTATGTTTGGATCTGAAAGGAACTGCTTTCTTCTGGCCTTCGGAGAGGTCACGCTGCCTCCCTGGAGTGCAAATTTCTACAGATCTCTGTCCTAATTTGGCAGCGATGCGGCTCACCCCATCTTAGTTTACATAAACGATGAAGTCACGGGCTATAAAACAATCCCTCCAAGCATATTAATGTTTTTTCCTTCTCTTAAAAGACAAATACTGGTGTTTTAAGCCAGACTCAGTCGAGGCAGCCCCTCTAAAAGCCAACAGCACCCTTTTCTGGCTTCCAGCTGAAGCACAGAAGGAAGCGCCAGGCTTTGCAGCGACCAGTTCAGTGCTCTGCCTCGTGGATTCCCTTTGAGCAACGAGCCTTCACTTGGGAGCGAGTCCTCCCTGTTACCCAAGCCGCCCCGCACCACACACAAACAATAGGGTTTTAAGAGAAAAAAGGGCAGCAGGAGTTGTCCCCACCCTAGTATTGTGGGAGTTCGCTGGGCAGGGCTCTGATGGAGAGAGGAAGGGCGACAGTTTTCCTCCATTACCATGGGAGCATTTTATAACAGGAAATTTCAGGTTGAGATGGGAAAATGGTGAACCTTGCATGGATTACCTCTGCCAGCTCCCTTCTCAGTGCATGTTCCCAGAACAGGCAGATGTGGGGATGGGAATGATTCCTGAGGCTTCAGCACCGCCACCCGTGCAGCCCCCCTCTGCCCATCCCCTGCGGGAGCTCTGTCATCCCGCTCTGGCACACAGACCCCGCTCTGGACTTGCCTCCCCTGCACCTCCCTCCCTGTACACACACACGCAGCCCGCGTGGTTGGGGCTGAGCTCATCTCTTTCCAAAAGCATCCACGCAAACTCCCCAGAGGAAACAGATGAAGCCTCCAGTGCTGCGCCTACCAGTGCAGCAGCACGAGGTCAGATAACCCAGCGTCTCTTGCTCTGCCGTGCCGGGCTGTTCTCCTCCAAGGACAAAACCCACATGGAAGCACCACCTGGACTCTGTTCCCTCTGCCTTTCCTTTAACAGGCTTTTCCCATTGGTTTGGGCTGTGGATCTAACTCCTCGCTGCACTGCTACAAGCCGGTCCCATGGGGCTGGGTGCCGGGGCCCATGATGTGTCCCAAGATGGCATGGTGCCCCGAGGCTGCCCCGAGGCTGCCCCGAGCCCTGCAGGCTCCTTCACAGCCAGTCCCAGAGCCACCCGCTCCTCCTGCCCACAGGCAGAGGCTCAGGCTTCCTCTGTGCTCAGCAGCTGATGGAAAAGGGAGCCAAGGAGCCCACTGACCTGTTTCACAGCCCCTCAGCCCCAGAAACGTGGTCTTCCTCCCTCCCCCTACTTAAGCACTGACTTCCACGTTGCTCCTCCTGATGTGCACCAGGAGAGCAAACCGGGTAACGAATATCTCTTGTTCTCCAGAAATACCCACAAGGAACGTCTCGCAGGACTGGGGAGCATGTCTGGATTTGGACACGCGGCTCCACAAACGAGCTGTGGGGTCCTGGCCGACCCGCTGCCCTCTGCCAGGACCCCCCGCCCTCCTCCAGCCCCCTCACCTCGTTGCTGATCGTCGAGTCCCTGTGCATCATCCGCTGAATGTGGGAGTCCAGGCTGGCCCCGGAGGAGCACTTGGCCAGGGCTGCTGCGTGCGACTCCTTCTCCCGCTGCCGGACGATGGCCTCGCAGCCCAGCCACTCCGCCATGGTGTGCTCGTAGCAGGTACGGATCTGGTCGTCAGCCTGCAGCGTTCAGAGGGAGAAAAGGTCTGTGAATGGATGCCCCTGGAACAGCCCAGAAAGCAGTGCCTCCTCCACCCCCAAACAGCCCTGCACAGAGGAGTTCAGTGCGTTCTTGCAATGACCACGGCTAGATGAGACATACAGTCACCCATCTCCTGCACAGCACCAGCCAGAGCCTGACCCACAAAACCTCGCAAAAATTAGGGCAAGAAAAACGACCATCCATCTCCTTCCTGCCTACAGAGGTGCGCAGGGCACTGAACAGCAGCAGCCAGAGGCTGCACAGGGGAGCGTCGAGCTTGGTCCGATCAATTCCTGCTTATCTGAGCCTTCCTCCCACCTCCTGTCTACAGTACAAAGGGGACACAATGCCCAGAGGGTTCACAGGGTGGACTCTGGTGTACGGACACTTCAAGCTGTGAAATATCCAGGGCACAGCAATGCAATACACCAGCATACCCAGAGTCACAGAGTCAATGAGGTTGGAAGAGCCCTCTGGGATCATCGAGTCCAACCATTGCCCTGACACCACCATGGCAACTAGACCATGGCCATACCAACCTCTTTCCTTTCTGCCTCCGTCATCCCAAACTGGTAATGGCCCAGAAGGAAGGGCCAGACAGCTTTCCTGATCTCGTGCTGGATCCCGCCATAGTAGATCAGCCGCAGCAGCTCCTGGTCCTCGTAACTCTGTGGGAAGAGCTCTGAGTCAGTGCACAGACGCAGCCAGGACCACAGCTGGGGCAACCCCAGCCTGGTCATGCCACCTTTCAGCACCCAGAGTTGAGGATTAGGAGCGCCGGGCTCTGTGCAGCCTGGCACAGGCTGTCTGACTTCTCTTCTCAGGGAACAACCACTTAAATGACACTGCCCCAGACATCCCAAACCCACCACAACCGGCGTGTCCCAAGAGCGCTGGCCCTACCGTGCTGTCCTGCAGGTATCTCTGCCATATGTCCACGGTGAGGCCCGAGCTGGCATTGCAGGGCACGTCAGGAGACACGATGTTGTGGTTAACCAGCGCAGACAGGTGGGTTCGCACCGTGGAGAGGTGTCGGCAATAGGCCAGCCCTGCAGCAGGCAGAAGCAAACATTCAGCCAGGGAACTCGGGGAGCCATGAGGATGAAGGGCAGGAGAAAGCTCTGATGAACCTGGTCCCTGAAGGAGACCCTCTGAAGCCACATCCAGCCTAAGCAGCAAAGCAGGGAGTCTACTGGGGCAGGTCAGCATCTCATCGTCTTGTACCACCAGCACTGCTGCTCGCTGGGCTGGAGCCTGAGGATCAGGGTTCAGATGTTTGCTCCCAACCCTGAGCACGTGTACCTAGGGCCCTGCGTGCAACAGACTGGTCCCAGTACCCTTGGCCAGTGCTCTGCTGCCTCAGCACCACTCCTAGCCTGGAGCCCAGGACCTTATCCCTTGCCCATCACACATCTCAAGGCATCATGGATGTGACAAGTACTCACAGCCGTAGAAGGCCCGGGAGAGGATCTGGTACTTCATGTTGTCACACAGGAGCTTCAGCGGAGCTCTGCCAATAAAAACATACCTGGTGTGAGGAGAGGAAATGCTCCCCTGGGTGCCCTCAGCCCCTGCTGTGACCTGCCTGTTCCAGCTTTGCCTTCAGAGGTGCACCACGGCACCTCTGCTCAGCTCGAGAGCAGCAATTCCTGCTGCCAGGACAGGGCCACAGAGCAGCTGAGACGTCCCAGACGAGGGGACAACCCTCGCTTCAGCCTGGACACGTCCCACTGGCCCCTGCAAATGGTCCCTGGTCAACCGAGCCAAGTGTGAGGCTGGAGACACCATTTGCACCATAACTGCTCTCGTTCAGCCACCCAGCTGGGCTTTCACCTGTAACCCTGGTTTTATTTCACCCGTATCTCTCCGAGCGAGCAGCAGCACAGCCCTCGTACCTCTCGTGGCTGCAGCCGTTGGACGGCCCCCCGTCAGAGGAGCCGCTCTGAGAGCAGGAGGAGCAGGAGGACTTGCGGGTGCTGGGCTGCCACATGGGAGGCAGGCCGGTGCCTGGCGTGTCCATCAGGTCCTGGGGCACTGTAAGAGAGCAGAGAGAGGAGCGTCAGCTCCTGCCTGCACTGCCCCGCAGCCAGCCGAGCCACGGGAGGTCAGAGAGGAGGGCTCTGATCACCCCACACTCTTCCCAAGGAGACTCCAGCAACCAGGCAGGACCCACACCAGGTAATCACAGCACCAGCACTGGTGAGCTCAGGAGAAAGGAAAGGAAACAAAGAGCATTGGTGAGAGAGAGCAAGAGAGAACCATCTGCTAATTAACTACAGCGCCTTCAGCAAGCTAATCGTAGACTGCTGAGTGCCAACCAAGGCAGAAACACCCACCCGAGAGAGACTCGAGACAAGGGGCTGCAACAGACTGTCACACAGATGAGAAAAACCATGATTGAAATCAACCGTTGTCCCAGGAAGAGTGGATCACTGGAAGGGAAAAGCCCCCATCTCTCAAACATCAGGATCCCATCCCAGATTCAGGGAAAGATGGGAGCATCCAAATCACAAGACAGGAGATAAAGGCTTTGATGAAGTTGAGAGGGACAGCGGGAGCAAGTAGCTCTTCGTGTTGTCACTTGCTAAATCCCTGCTAAACTCAGAAGTGTTATTGCAACGGCCTCGGCTCCTGCTCAGGTCCTGCCCCGCAAACCGGCCCGGCGCAGAGCCAGCGCAAGGGGAGCAGCCCTGCCCTGCTGCCCTGGGCCTCCCTAGGGGAAGGCCATCATGAAGAGTGGGATGCAGAAGAAGATTAATGAAGAATAATCCTATTTGCTCCTCCTTGGAAATTAAATTGTGGTAGAAGGTCCATCTTCCAGCTGGGAGAGGGCTTCCTCACTCACCCTTGCTCTCACTGACTCTCCCTACTTGTGGTATCGAGGAACTGATACTGGCAAGAAAAATGTTGAAATATTCCGATTAAAGCCTCTTCCCTTTCCCTCACACTGAGGAGGTGCTCACGGGTCCATGACGGCCAGCAGCGACAGGGGACAGCTCTGCAGGAACTGCCAAGTGACAACACAGGCAAGCAGTAGCACCAGCCACAAACGACAGCCGCGTGACACTGACGCCAAGTGGCCCCCAGGGTGGCAAGGGGAGGTCGGGACGTGACGGGGACGCTCAGAAACCGTTTAGGGATCACCACGGTCTTGCTTGCAGCTGCAGTCCTCGCCATCTTCCCTCTCACAGCAGTGACGGACACCACAGACGCAAGGAATGGATGAAAATTACCATGAATGGTAACTAGAGACACAGAGAGAGGACAAGGGCACGGATGAAAGGGGAGAAAGGAGGAGAATCTGGAGAGAAGAAAGAACTGAAGCAGTTGCACCCACCCCCGGGACGGTCCACAGGAACAGCACTGACTTTGATGATGCCAGCTGAGGAGATGGCAGCAATTTTTGTTTCACAGAAAATTTGCCCCCCAGCACGGAATTTTAAGGGGTAGATCAAAAGGAAGCTACAGAAAGGAGCATCTCCATCTGCTATTTTAGCCTCAGTCAGATTTTTATCTGACTCACTGAATCGTGTTAGTCAGCTAAAGGCAGGGAGAACTAAGTATAATCTTAACTGATGTCACCGAGGAGTCACAGGAGGTGTGATTGCCCCCTTCTAGCCTCAAAACTAGAGGAACAAGTGTTTGACCAAATTTCACAGCTTTTTAAAAGCACTCCACAGGTCTTCTATTGCACTCTGGCCTGGCGACAGCGAAAGACTCAGCCCTGGAGACTTGTGATGGTGAGAAGTGACCCCCCAAGGACACAACCAAAGCGAACTTTACTACTGAAATTGTGTGCAAGAATTTTTCTCTCGATCATTAAGGCAGTCACGGCCTGTTGTGCAGCTGCAGAAACGAAGGGCTCAGGAGCAAGTGAAAGGGTAAAACAAAAAAATAAACCCCCAACTCATACAGGGTGTGGAACAAAAGGCCATGCTGTTACAGGCAAAGCCCATCTCCTGGCACGATTTGCCACGTGCCTGTTGGTGCTCACACACCCCATGATGACCCACCAAAACCCTCCCTGCCGACGCACTCACCGAACTCAGACTGTGTCCCTGGGTAGATTATTCTGAACACGTAATCTGTGGCTTCGTCATCTTCCTTGTCAGACGCAGACTCGGAGGAGCCCTGGGGACTTCGCTTCCTCAGCTTGGGAAACACCTTCCCCTGGGTGAACAAAACTGCTCTTCACAAGCTGCCCCACGCTCAGCCACGAGGGCCAGCGTGGTCGCTCTGCTCCGAGACACTCCACATGGGAACACCAGCGAGAACCCGCAGTGCCACGGGCTGAGGAACAAGCCCAGTTTGGGGGTGCCTACCTTTCCCCGCTGCGACCAGAGCGGTGGATCCAGCTGCCCATGGGGCAGGAGGCCGTTCTCCAGGCAGGACAGGAACTGCAGTAAGTGCCCTCCTCTGGGGAACCGCAGCGGGGGCCTCTGAATCCCATCCTGGCTCACCAAGACGACCGTTCCACCGCTGCCTACTATTAGCAACAGTGACAGCAGAGAGAAGACACACGTGAATGAGGGAAACATCACCAGTCAAAAATGCAGAGGACAGGCAAGAAAGCTCAGGGAATTGTCTTCTTGGTGTGCAAAACAAAGAATTTCTTCCTTGTTTGGATTCTTCCCTAAGTCCATGACAAGGCTGGGGCCCTGGAGAAGGCTGGCCTGGGAGATCACACCCTGGGAAACCACAGAGCGTGGCTCTGCAGGGAGCGCTCCCCAGCCAAGCACCACAGCCAGGAGCTGCTTTAAAGGTCTTCCCAGATGCACGGGCATAGCAGTGACCACCCAGAGCTCTGGACACCTGCCCTGGAGCTGAATCAAAACATTCCCACATGGGCACTCCCCAGAGACCTACTGAAGCAAATGTCAGAGTGATAACAGCCTCCAGCAGCCCCTGACTCTGGCCTTACCTTGCTGGTGACAGTGCAGATAGACAATCTCCTCCAGGCGAATAGTCATGGCATAGTCCCAGTACACGCTGGAACAGAGAAAGAGAGGAAGTCGTGAGCTCCAGGGATGCGAGAGGCTCTGCTTCTGCTCACATCAGCCCCAGATCCTGCCTCCAGCTATCCTGGCGCCAGGGGAAGCTACAGAAAGGATGAGGTCCCAGCAGCAGCGTGACTGCCACAAAGCCAGCCCGAGTCAGTGACAACATCCCTCCAGAACCAGTAATTGTCCTGGCCACTACAGCTCAACCAGGGCAAGCCCAGTCTCACCTGCCCCGGGCTGTTTCTCTACCCTCACATCGTTCCCAGACATGGACAACGTGCCCGTGGATCCTGGCCACTGCAGGGAGGGACGTGGAGCCCTGCGGAGCTGAGCAGTCCCCTCAGCACCCTGGAAAGGAGTCCTCGCCCTGCTGCGGTGCTGGGAGAACCCCATGAACCTGGCAGGGGCAGCCCCGGAGCCCCAAGGGAACGTGTAGTGCAGTCCGAGCTTGAGCTGCCACTCTGCTGAGCTCCTGTCCCCACGGGAGGGGGAAATAAACCCTTGTGATTTGTGGGTTTTTTCAAAGCTGAAAATAGATTTGGTCCCAGCTGCTCCCCCTCCCTTAGCACAGGCACCACCAGGTGCCCGAGCAAATCTAGAGAACGCAGGAGAGCTGCTGGTCACCAGGCAGGGCAGAGGGTCAGGCAGACGCCAGGAGGGAGCCAGGGGAGGGGACCTGGCCAGGAGACACGTGGCCTCACACAGGGTTTCATTTCTGTGCAGAGCCAGCGTCCAGTAACATCCTACTTCTTCGCCACAAAGCAAATTTCCAGATTCTGAGCAGCATCATCTCCCACTTCACAAAAATAGCACTTAAAATAGAGGCGTTATAAAATGGCTCACGAAGGCAGTTAAGGACGGGAACGGGTGTGTAAGAGTCACTCCTCGTAGATTGATACTTACTTCGTCATCTGACTCCTCTCGTCTTTGGTCACGTCTTGACACTGGGAAGTTTTAGAGCTCAGGCTGATGCCCAAGTTAAGAACTCAGAAAAGTAGCGTAGAGATGAAGACAGCGTTTTAGGGGGAGAGTACCAGGCAAAACAGAACGGCCCAGGGGCCAAGAAGAAAGGGGAGATGAAAAGAACACAGGTAAACAAACCCCAAAAACTACAACTGAGAATGAACAAAACTGAGAACAAGTTTTGCTGAAGAAGATCTTTACCCTAGGTCAAATCCTAAACACTCAGCTTTCCTGAAGCATTTGCTGGTGGAAAGGGATTCTGCTTGTTTTGTTTCGTTTCGTTTCTCAGGCAAATTGGGACCCGGTGTGGTTCTGTAGTTTGTTAAAGGATGGCAGTGATCAAGAGAAACGCCAGCAGCCCGTGAGGCGACCCCAGGCTAAAGGGCATGGCAATGCACCCTGCCGAGCAAACCAGCAGACCTCAGGCCCCTCGAGGAACAAGCTCCAGGGACTCTGTCAAATCCACGGGACTTTGAACACCTGCACGTAGGAGACTGCGCCGAGACAGCACCACAAACCGGCACACGCTGTCCCCGAGGCATGGCCATCTGGGAACCACTCATGTCCCCTCTCTCTGCAGATACTCTTCCCTGTTCATGAGCTCCTCAGTTCCCAGATTAAAACACCCACGATAAACCTGAAAGCGCTGTGTAGCGTGCAGAGAGGGCATTCTCCTGAGAAAATCCCTGAGGGCAACACATGAAACCACTTTGTGCCTTCCAGACCCGGCACCTCCCAGTTCCCTTGCTGGACACTTCCCAGCAGAGACAGGCAATAGCACAGCATCTCACACTGCCTCCTGCAGCCCACCTCTCCCACCACCTCATCCCCTCCCCTGTTACAGACTCAAGGACGATTGTTTTGCTCTGCAGCCAGTGGGAAAACTCACTGATGGCCTCGGACACCAGACCCACACTCTGAGCCTGGGGAACATTTGCCCCCCCTCTGCCCCACGCTAGGGCACACTCGGAGCCAGTCACCTCTTCTCGTAGTCCAGGTCCCCCACAGAGCCGTTCATCAGCTGGTTGGGAGTCCACTTCAGCGCCATGATGTCGGCAGTCTGGTGCAGGGACAGGTATCCCGGGATCGCCTCCATGTCGTCTCGCTTGAGAAGAGAAATGCAGGGAGAGAGCGAGCTGGTGAGAGCGGGCTGGAAGACACCAGAAGCACTGGTGAGGAGCTGTTTCTGCCCAGAGAGAAGCAGAGCTCTTCTGTTCCTCTGGGAGGATCCACATCACCAGGACCTCAACAAACGCAGCCCAGTCACTGCCTTCCCAGACTAAAAATGAGCCTGTGCTTTTCTCCATCAAAGAGCAACTTGGGACAGAGTTACGTGGCAGGGAGCAGAGCAGTATTTTAAAGCCCAGATGCCCCAGCTGGTACTTACCGGCTGCACCAGGACGTTGTTCTTGCCGTAGAGGAGCGTGGCTCGGGAATTCTGGTGCAGCGACTCCACGTAGTCCCTGGCAGACAGCGATGGCCGGTCGTCCATACTGCCACTCGAATGCCTCTTCTGAATCTGGAAGAGATCCACCTACAAACGTGAGGTGAACACAGACACCCCTTGCTTTCAGAAAGCTTCTCTTGAAAGCTCATTCCCTCCTCACTTACACACTTAAGAAAGTCACTACTAGAAATCTTTCCCTTTGTGTCCTCTAAGAGGATTCCTGGCTCTGGCCAAGCTCGATTCTTTACTTAGAGAAGCCCCAGGAGTGTGCTTTGTTTGCAACAAACCAAACAGACTTCAGCTGCCTTTGGTTTTCGTTCATACATGATGTTCTCAAGGGCAGAGACCCCAGTGCTGCGTTAGTCCACCACGCCTGCAGCCTCCACGGCCCACATTCCCAGCACTTCTGGCTTGAAGACTTCACGTAACTGCACTTTTCTACCTTCTCTCCTCAGAGGGTTTCCCAGCCCTTCTCAAAGAGAGGGAGCCAGCCCTGGGGAGCTGCCTGTGCCCCCCAGGAGGAGCGCTGTGAGGGGCTGTCCCTCCCTGGCCGTCCCCCACTCACACAGAGCGCCGGGCGCTTGGTGGGCGAGTCCTGGCGACAGTGCGAGCTGTGGATCCGGTGCCTCTGAACCAGCTCATCAGCTGAGGGGTCCGTCCAGAAGTGGTCAGCGGTCTTCATCTTTGTGTACTCCAGTGCACAGGGGCCCACTGCACCGAGAAGAAAATCACAAACATGAGGAAGTCATCACAGGTGGTGTTCTGGTGACCGTGGTCACCTCTCAGATCCCCAGAGCCCAGCACCTCAGAGCAGGGCTGGCAGGATGGCAGGCAGCAAGGACCAGGCTCAGCACACATTGCTGCAGTGTGTAACAGCAGCAAAGAATCCAGAGGGCTCCTGGCAGTGAGCAATAACCCACGGCCTGGCTGGTCACGTCCGTGCCGAGCCCTGCGCTGCAGCACCGCGCTGCTTCCCATCAGCCCTCGTTAATGCCCATCAGTATCACTGAAAGGAAACCCTCGAGCTCAGCCTTGCAGCTCTCCATCTCTGTGCACTGCTCAGCAGCTGCACATTGTGTGGTCTTTGTAAGCGCTCCACAGAGCACCTGTCCTGGGCTGTTAAGTTTTCTGTAGTTCTTACTAGAAAACAACTGCATTTCACACCCCAGATCACAGAACTGGGAACGCAGGTTTGGAAAGCAAGCTATCAAAGCAGGGTAAGAGGAAAGTGTTACCCAATAAAGATGCAAGGATGGGCCCATCCACAGGATCCATCAGGAGAGCTTCCTTCTCATAGTACTTACTAGAAGAAATAAAAGAGAGCAGAATGCTGTAGCATTTCAGCCTCTGGGACTGCAAGATGATAGAGACAGTGGTTTTAAATCACTGTAATGCCCTTCTCTTTCTGTATGGTGAGGGCAGGAAGCCCTTGACAGGCTGTTTCTGCTAGCAGTGAAATTCCTGTGGAACAGACGCCCTCCTGCAGCACATGGCAAGCATCACCATCTCCTAACCAAACATCCCCAAGACTGGAGGTGACACCTCCCCAGAACAGGACACCCCAGCATGTAGTTTTCAGAAGACAAGGACGATCCAGTCCCCAACAACCCAGCCCTCAGCACAGCAAGCGTAGCCTGTCTCTATTTTAGGGACTGTACAGTGGCCACCAGCAGCAGGGAATCAGCCAGAGTCCCTGTGCTGGGCACAGAGCAACACAACCGGCCTGTCCCATCCAGGGACTTCTCTGGCCCACTTGGACACAGCTCAGCCAGCAACACCCCCAGGACCACTGGAAGGGGCAGATAGCGAGTTGGGACATGCAGACGGTTGGTCTGGGCCAGGACTCACCTGCTGTTCTCTACCAAGTAATGCACAATTTTATCCAAGACCTTTTCAAAGAGGGCTGTGCGGATCCAGAGGTGCTTGATGGCTTGAGGAGACAGGTTGGGCAGCTTCGGCATCTTGCGCACATTCTCCGGGATGCCCTGGACTTGATTTCGTCTGTAGAGGTACAAGGCAAAAGACAACAACATCAGTGGCTCATCGCTGAGCACTGCAGGAGCCCAGGGCACTCGTGGCATCTCATGGGACACGAGGCCGGGGTTTCAGTGGTGCCGACTGTGGTGGCCCAGGTATGCCCAGGGAACCGCGTGGGGACAGGGCTCTGGAGGCTGCTCCCTTCATCTGTTCCACCCCCTACTCCAGAAAGCCCACATCTGCATTTGAAAACTGACTTCAGTAAATGGGTTTCCCACTGTAAAGGCGCCCCAGCACAAGCCTCTGCCTCAGCAGAGTCCTCCAACCCACACACCTTTTCCAGTGGTGCCTGAGGACAGCAGTTCACAAGCAAAGCAGCTTATCTTAGGACAGCACAAAGATTCCTGCCCCCAGGTAGCTGCTCCATCCATCTCCCTGGTTCCTGCCCAAGGATGAGCAAGCCACTCACAAACAGAAGTTGAATTACTGCAGGTTCAAGCCCTGCACATGGAGGCAGATCAGATTTGGTTCCAGTTGGCTTAGTGCACTGGTCCATAAACTGTGACAGATCAGGAGCAAACACGCTTAGCTGTCCTTGAAGCGTGAAACAAGGGGCAGAGGAAATGAGAACTTAATCATTCTAGCTTAAACCACAGCCACAAATCCCAGTCTCCTGGAAAGGCAACCAGTCCACTCAAGCTATGAGAACCCCAGGACAGGGCTCTGCTCCACTGAAAGAGCAGCTCCTCCTGCAGAGGCTCGAGTTGGACACTGAGATCCACAGCCATGCCCACGCTACATCCCCCCACCGAAACACGAGTGCCTTACGCATTCTCTATGAGCTGCTCCAGGTCTTGCACCTTCTTGCAAAGTTCCTCTGCCAGGGGAAAGCTCTTGCCCACCTTCATGAAGAGCGCTGCTATCTTGTTGCTGCGCAGGAATCCTGCCGCCCTCCGCTTCAAGCCGTACAGGACACAGGCTTCCACGGCAGCTGCAACAGAGCAAAGTCCTTACTGAAGCGGCAGAACTCGGAGCTCACGCCACAACAGCCGGTCTCCTGCTGTACCCATGACCTTACTCCACAGTAGAAACGTTTCCCAAGAGGAAACCAGTGCCATGTCCTATTCCTGGCTAAGCAGAGAGGAGATGAGGGAACCCAGATGTCACCTGCCCCAAAGCAGCAGGCGGTGGTGCAGCTTTCTGCCTGCAGACATCAGTTCTGCTGACTATACGGAGGCACCATTTCAGCATCTGTGCTCCCCCGGCTAAACAGGTCTGAAACCATCTCAGGTGGCCCAGTTGTTGACGGGGCCAGCAGCCCCAGCCGAGCCTGGGACAGAGAGCAGGCTTTTGCAGCGTCACTGGGGAGGGCAGCGTCACCAGGCGTGGGTCCCTCTCCCTTCTCTCCAGTGTGCTCATCAGTCCAGCCACCATCACTAACCCATGGGCTAGATGGAAGGATGGGATGTAAACTCCTCAGACAATACATTTTAAGGCAGGGAACATCCCCACCCGGCCTCCAGGAAAACGAACTCATCAGACATGCGACAACTAACAAGCAAGCACGCTGCATCTTCTCCAGGCAGGATAACTGCTGTGCTGTGCAGACAAACAGGCTGACATTCTCCTCGCAGGTTTCTTGCAGATTATAGGGAAACCAAACAACTCACTGAAGTTTTCCCTTCAGCCCAGTCTGCGGGACAGGAACAGGAGACTTTGGCCCTGGCCCCCTGTGCTGGGATGGTCCAAGTGAGGAGGAGAAAGCTTGGGAGTGCAACAGGCGCACTGAGGGTTTCTAAAGCAGCAGAGGAAATGGGGCAGTTTTTTCACAGAAGATCTCAGCGTTCACACAAACATTTTCCTGAAAAACCTAAAGGCAATAGAGAACCTGTGGCTAAACCACAGGCAATGCCAGCAGCTCAGTCTGGCTGCGGAGACCCTCCCAGCTCAGGGGTGACGCAGCTGGCTCCTTACAGCTGGTACTCGGCAGTGAAGTCCCCACGCTGCACCGGCAGTCTGGTTGCCGGCGTCCCCTGGGAGGGCGCAGGATGGATGTCTAGTGTCAAACACAGACTTATTAAACAGGCTGATCAAAGCACTGGAAAATTACACGGGCCCACAGCTCTGCAGGCTATTGATCTGCGGCTGACAAGCAGCTTGCTGGCTGCGGCACCCTCCTTGCCCAGGAGCCGACGCTGCAGAGCCAGCCGCGCCGAGCCGTCCCTGCGGCAGCCCAGCAGACGCTGATTCGCCTCTCGTTTGGAAAGGTTATTTTTTTCCTACAGCTGAACAACTCTACGGAGACGTTTAGCAGATATTTAATGCAGACCCATCAACATCAGCTCCCAGGGCTGAGAGATGCTCTCGCTACCTCTGCCCTGCTTAGTGCCATGCCCGAGCTCACCGCCGAGCAGGCAGGGTGGGTGTGTGGCATCTGAGGTGCCATGAGACACGCCCTGTGCTAGCAGCAGAAAAGCAACACGTTTGGGCCCTCCTGAAAGCCAACCTCTTGGGCACCAGATGCTCGATGTGCCGTCAGTTCCACGCCAAACTTCCAGCAGACAAGCAAGAGCTCACGCAGGACGGCAGCAGATCGCTTTGCTCCTGTCATGGCCAGCGCATCACACCTCCCTGCCAGCCTGGGAGCAGCACAAAGGAGAACACCCGGACTGCTGAAAAGCCTCCAACCACGCTCCTGCAGGATGGAGCAGTCACCAGCATCTGTCCTCAACGCCGTAGCCTGAAGCTCTCCAAAACACTACTCCTCTGACAAAACTACACGCAAATGTGCGGTCTCCATTGGAAAAACTCTCCCTGTGCTCTCCCAAGGGCTCAGAAGCTTGAGCACATAAACTGAGTGCACCAGGTCCTTGCTAAATCCAGGGGTAATGGTAGTTTCTTTTCTAACCTTATGATTTTTTGAGCCCAGTTCATCACTTACTGTCACCACTGCAAACAGGCACTGTGAAGAGATTCACCCCATCCCTAAGGATATAACCTGCAGCAGAGACCCACGGTGCAGGGGCTCTGTGCAGCTACACCCAGGCAAGGTGGGAGTCCTGATTCTTGGCAAAAGACTCGAAGTGTTTCTGAGATGCTGGGAGTGCTCTGGTGTGGCTCAACTCAAACCACTCAGGGGCTGAGCACAAAGGCAGCTTCAGCACCGATGCAGACAACAAACCCCTCGGCTCACGCAGGCCCCCAGCCCCGCTGCTGGCTCCCCATCAGCCTCCCAGGGCAGCGTGAACATGACAGATGCCAACTCGTGTTTGTCTGCCTCAAACCCTTCCCTCGCAGGCAAAACAGGGCGCCTGGGGGCAGCTGCCCTTTCCTGCCAGACCACTGGTTTCATCAGAAGGGGTTTGCGGTACACTGGGTGTGCAGCGGACGAGGAGGGCTCGGTGAGGAGGGCTCGGCGAGGAGGGCTCGGCGAGGGGGGCGGCTCTGCCCGGAGAAAAGGGCAGCTCTGCCTAGCCAGAGCCAGCCCGCATCACGCTCTGCTTGCCAGGGAATGAGGTTATTTATAAGCTCACCCAGCTCACAGAGAGCCACAACACGGACGAAGGTGCACACACCATTCAAATGAGAGAGCAGCAGCAGCCAGACCAGAAGGTGTAGGCACCAGAAGCCAGTGAAAGTGCAGCAGCATCATTAAGAAGCCAGAAGGAACCAACGAGCCCTTCGTGCCTGGATGCCTCAGCTCCGTGTCGCAGGAGGCTATAAATAATCCCAGGCTGCGAAGCCTCGTGCTGCACAGAAAAGCAGAGAATGAGTCACACCTTGCAGCCTGCTCTGCTCTTTCGATGCCGTTCGGTCGACAGCCTACAAAGGCACACAGGCCTGAAACAAGCATCTGCACGTCTTTTATGCGAGGGGCCAGGAGGAAAGGAAGAAGGCAGGCTCTTTGCTCTCCAAAGCAGAAAAGGAGACCTCACAGCTCCCTCCTCTTTCTGTGTCTGTGGATGCTACAGTCTCACTCAGCAGTGACAGTGCTGCACGAGCCTCCTTGGAGCAGCTTCTTCCCAAGCGAGTTGTCACCACGTCTGTCATTTGCTTCCCAGCCTCCAAATTAGTGAGCTGCCCTTCAGCTATTTGTAAACGCCTGCGGCATTCGCTCAGCAGCCACACAGCCCCAGCCCGGGTGTATCTCAGCAAACATCTCTGCTGAGAGCAACAGACAGCAAGGAGATCAGGCTCCAAACGGGCGCAGGCTGCCAGCCCCTCACCTGGAAGCCAGGGCTCGTGGTGTCGGCGTAGAGCAGCAGAATCACAGAATCAATGAGGTTGGAAGAGCCCTCTGGGATCATCGAGTCCAACCATTGCCCTGACACCACCATGGCAACGAGACCAGGGCACTAAGTGCCATGGCCAGGCTTTTCTTAAACCCCTCCAGAGATGGTGACTCCACCACCTCCCTGGGCAGCCCCTTCCAATGGCTAATGACCCTTGCTGAGAAGAAATGCTTCCTCATGTCCAACCTGACCCTCCCCTGGCCAAGCCTGAGGCTGTGTCCTCTTGTCCTATCGCTGGTTGCCTGGGAGAAGAGGCCGACTCCCACTCTGCTACAACCTCCCTCCAGGTAGTTGTAGACTGCAGAGAAGTTCCCTGGCAGCTTCGGTCCCAGGGCTGAGCCACAAGATGACAGCGGTGTTTATTGCTTTGCCCTTCACAAAAACCTGCTCAGCCAAGGCCCCGTGCAGCATCGCAGTCACGGCTGGGGCTGCCACCAACTGTGCCGCTCCACGGGAGCTGGCAGGCTGCCCCGCACGCCCCTCCCGGGATGTGCTGCCATGATGAGCCCTGCACCGGGCAGGGTGCTGAGACCTGGCCTCAAACTCATGACACGTGCCAGCAGGAACAAGGCTGCTCTCTTCTGCTCCACGCTACCTCTGAGATACAAATCCTCCTCCTGGATCTCCGCTCCACAGCCCTGGCCCAGAGCCCCCTCAGCACGTACCGCAGGCAAAAGCCAACAGCTCTTCAGGGAGATTTTTAGAAAACGCTTTGCCAAGATTTTGATGGATCCATTCTGAAACACTTCCACATCTACGAAATTGTCACACCAATAGAAAAAAAAAATAGGTGAAAAAAGCAGGTTAAGTGAAAAGCACAGCTGCCAGAAAACCTGCACAACATCACAGCCCATCTTCCACAAGCTCCATTTAAAATTCTTTAGCACCTCCAGCCTCTCTGCTCCTGCACTCATGCAGACTGAAGACTCCTTTCCATAAATCCCTATTCTGTAACAGCAAAGCAATATTTGGACTTAACAGACTTTCTGTTGAATCAATTCTCAAGGGAATTAAAAAAAAAAGATTATTTCTAGTATTTCCTAAGTAACTGTATACACTGCCAACATCCCTCCCTCAGGGACACACACGTACAGCAGCCCCAACGCCGGGCAGGGACAGCCCAACGCCAAGAGCGTGCTCCAGCCCCCAGCTCACGTCAGCAGCCCACCCCAGAGACTCACCGCAGAAGGAGATGATGTGGCTGCTGTCCTCATGCACAAACTTCCTCGTCACCGCCTCCTCCATGATCTGCTTCACCTGTCGAACAGATGCACAGTTAGAGAAAACGCTGAACCAGAGCGAGGGGCCCTGCGGTGGAGCGGGCACGAGATGCTCTGCTGGCTCCGTGTCTGTAAGGAAACCTCCTCTGCTCTTGGACTTTCCCAATTGCCTCTAACAGCTTGTTGCAATGCCCAGGGCACTCACCTGACGTGAGGGGCTAGAGCAGGACGGGAGCAGCCATACAATAAACAGAAAGCCCCAAGAGGCAGGGGCCAGAGAGATACGGTCTTGTGACAGAAAACAAGTGTTACATCAAGAAACTCTTCAAACAAACCCATCTCACATTAGCCCATAAACAGACACGGCTGGCGTCTGCAGGACAGCTCCAGCCCGGAGACCCCCAAACCTCCTGACAGGCTCTGCCACGCTGCTGTCTGCAGATCCCAAAGGACTTTCCCACCCAGACCCATCCAGGATCACCGACACCGCAGCAGCCGCTGCCACCCACCACGCTGCTCCCGCAGCCCCTCCGGAGAGGACAGCGGGTTGGGGCACCGCGGGGACCGTCAGCTAACCCACATTTGGCTCGCTCCACAGAGGAGGCTTGGAACAGCCTCTAGATCTGCTGCATTCCAGCATTTTAATGCTAATCCTCATATTGTAGCCAGAACAATCTCAACAGATGAAGCTGCCCACTCTTCATCTACAGCCAGTCTAAGGAAAATGAGATGTTTGCTCTTCTTTTGTTAGAAAGGAAATTAAAACAGCAACTAATAATTTAGCTGTAGGTAAACTCGAGAGGAATATCATAAAGTGTCCCACAGCAATGAAACCCTCCTCCTGGCTCCGGCTGTGAGCACAGGACAAGCCCCCCTGCTCTGGGAGAGCAGGGCCACAGGGACACCCCACAACAAGGTGTCCACCCAGACTCAGCAGCATCTACTGCAGCTCCAAAACTACAACAGAAGACAGGCTTATGGATCCAGCAGCCCCCAGACCCCTGTGAGGGCTGCAGGCTTAGATGTGTCTGCTACAGAATTCCCAGGGTTACGCTTCATCTCAAAGTCCAGTTTTCCCATAACAGAGCTTCACAACCGTACCCAGTCCCAGCTGTCATTTACATTGGGGGAGCAAGCCAAATATTACAGCAATAACCACCAAGGTGCAGAGATCAGGAGCAAACCAATAACTCTGCGTTTAATTAGTCTAAGGCAATATTGACTCACAACTCTGTTTTACCTGGCTGGATTTTTCCAGGCAAGTCACCATACAACCTGTACTCTAGATTATTCATTGGTGTTTACAGTCACAATTCTCCCTGCCATGCTTCACCCAAAGCCTTTCGCTGGTTATCAAGGCATTTCACAGAATCACAGAATCACTCAGGTTGGAAGAGCCCTCTGGGCTCATCGAGTCCAACCATTGCCCTGACACAACCATGGCAACTAGACCAGGGCACTAAGTGCCATGTCCAGGCTTTTCTTAAACCCCTCCAGAGATGGTGACTCCCCCACCTCCCTGGGCAGCCCCTTCCAAAAAACCCAAAACTAAACCAAAAATTATCAAAAAACCCACCCCCACACTGCTGATATAGGCTTTAAACTTGGTTTGCTTTTGTACGTTCACTTTTCAAATTCTTTTGTGAGCTGGTGTCTTCTCATTCTCACTGCAGCCTCCAAGTGTTGCTTTGATTATGTATTTGGAAGTTAACTCTAGCACTTAAAAACCCCATTTTACATGTTAGTTTTGGTGCAACAAGTGCATGTGGGCACTCCTTGATGCAATCTGAGCGCTTCTTTAATTGCTTCTCCGAATCAAGGTCTCTTTCCAGGAATAAGCTCTGGTTAAGCTCCCCAGGAAACCATTTCCCCTTCACTGTGCACGACTTGTCCACGCAGCGCTGCGGTATTATCACTGCTCAGGTATTATAAAATGCTACAGGATGACTCTGTGAAGCAGATGCAATGTTAAGACGATCCCAGGCATGTTTGCACTCACAAGGACAAACACAATTCCCCTGCACCGCAGCTCCGGCCGTCACACTGCAGGGCTTTGCCACCAGGTTGCCCAGCTGGCATCTCTCACAGAAATGCACGGCTGGTTTTTGTCTCCGGCTCTCAGGTTGGCTTGGACCAAAGGTGGTTCAGCACCCGACACAAAGCAAGTGGGGAACCTCTGCTCAGCTCTAGGACACAAAGACATTACCCCAAACCCCAAGTCCTCTGCGGCTGGACCGTCCCCTCCGGTGCCCACAGCAGTCCCTGCGGGGCACAGCGTGCTGGGGATGGCAGCCAGAAAAACCAGTACACCCCAGTGTGCTGCAGCTACGAGCCACCTCCTCAGCTAAAACGGAACCGCTCAGTCCAATACCTCTCACAAACCAGATTTATCTTCTCATCTGAAAATGAAACGTCTGCCTATTGCCTGTCTTGTTGCTACAACATCCTTTTTTAGCAGATTTGCTCATAAAATTCACATTATCAAAATGGTGCGAGTTTCTTATCTTTCCAGCAACAAACGCCCTGATTATTCCAAGAGCAGGTGCCAGACAGACTTTCCCAGCACCATCACAAGTTGCAGCCAAGCTCTGTCACTTATCTAAGAGTTTACTAGCTGATCGTTAAATAATTCCAATTAACTGTGCTCCAATCAGTTACAATACTGCCGGCTTCGGAGTGCATGCGCTATTTATACCCAGAGCCTTCAAGGACTCTTGCCAGCCATTTCATGGACCAACAGAGAGCACAGACCCCTCACACTGCGGGGGGACAGCACGGGGACAGCTCTGATGGCACCATGCACTTGCCCTTAAAGCCGTTTGGCAGCTCCATATTCTTGCTGCCACAGAAACATTGATCTCAATCCTACCAACCGAGACCTTTGGCTTTTCTAAAAGTCTTATTTAATTATTTATCACTGCTTACTAAATAAAACAGAGCCCCTTCTGCAGCTGGGGCATCATCCATGTGACACACGTGGGATTTCCAGGCCAGCCAGCAGACCTGCCCCAGGAACTCATGGTCGGGAACTGGGCTGAGTCTCCTTGGGGGGTAAGGAGGAGGAAGGTGTTAATGCATATAAACTCTGAATATTTGGACAGTTTGCTGGAAAAGAAATCAAAAAGACATTAAATGGAAGGGTCCATCATGCAACATTGTACCCTGGGGGAAACAGGAATGATCCCAGCGATGGATATTGGCTGACAGTATTTTGCACCAGACTTTCTTCACAGGGCAGCAGCTTTTGGCCAAAAATCCACACATAACACTAATTTAAGATCACTCGAGATCATGTTATAGCTGGTTCTGTTCCTGTAGTGCTTGTCAAACGCAAGTCTCCGTGCCATCTGTCGGCACTGCTGGTACCGCTAGCTGTGAGATGCTCCATAAAGACGCTGCAACGTTTCAGAAGAAACTTGAGTCATTTCTCTGTTTTCAACGCCTGATCTCAAAGCTTTATTGCCCTGTTTTGTTCCGCACCCACCACACCACAAAGCTGCTGTTTTCCGAGGTGCTAAATGTCGTGTTGACAAGCGTTTTGGATTCAGTTAGCAAACATGGCAAAGACTGACACTATCTGCGCTGAAACCAGGTGCAACTTCCAGCCCTGAAGGGCTCTGAAGTCCTGAACCTGGGCAGAACCAGGTATTTCCACGGCAACGGCCAGGACGCCACACGGAGAAGAGGATGGCATTTTGGCAGCAGAGAGGAGAGGCTGGGTGGGGAGGAAGGAGGCTCCTCTGGCAGACAGATCTCGTCTCCCTGAACGCCGAGAAGGAAGATGAAGGAAGGAGCGAAGCAGCACGAAACCTCTTCTGGGTAGGAAAGATCAAGCCAAGGGTTTCTGGAGTACGAGAGCACTTCTGCACACCACTGCTTTTATCTTCAAAAGGAGAGAAAATGGTCCCCAGCGATTAGCAATACCCTTTTCAGAAGAGATTGATGCAGGCAATCGAGAAACGCTGCATTAAAGCCGTCTGTTTACTTTTGATACAGGAACATTTGAAAAAGGCTGACCAGGGTGCTTGAGAGACATCAGAAGGTCCCTCTGCAGACAGCGGCTTTCATTACAAACCTGCAGCTTATCATCCTCATCTTCATTTTGCCTGAGCAGTTTTGACAGCTACACAAAGGCCTTCTTTTTTTTAAATTGGCCTTGAGAACATTTAAAGCTATCAACATTAATTTTTCAAATCCTAATAACATTAAATTAATTTACAATTCTCTACCGATTCAGAATGAAGTAGCTGGCACTGACACCCGCAATCTGATATTTTGGAACTACAAGTACATGTATACACTCAAGAAAAACAAATCCAAGCTGCAAAAACATCGCTCTTACCAGTCCCTCTGCGTTAATTAGCCACGAACTAGGCAACGTGGCTGCGGAGCGGGGGCACTGCATGTAAAGGGTGGGAGGAAGGAGACCGACTGTTGGCCCTGTGACATCTGATGATGGAATTAGTCAACAGCTACATAGTGGCAACCATCCCAGCTATTAAAAAATAAACAATATAGTGCATAGGAGACCGTGGGACATCAGCAAGCGAGCAGGCTGTGGTCAATCAACAGCAGTATTTAAAAAAAACTCTAAGAACAGGCAGCAAAATGTTCAGCACAGCAGCTATTGCCAAGGACAGGACTTAAAGCTACTTGCTGAGTGGCAAGTTAAATATACTCTTAGTTTTTGCAGAAGAATAAGCAAGACAACTGTTTACTTCCATATTCCATTCAGCTTTTCACACACCCATTTTCCAGGCGCAGGGCAGCCTGCGTATCACGGGGAACACCCGCTTCCCATCTATCCTTGTATGCAATGTAATTACCTGGCGGCAGCCAAAAACATACCACAGGGTTCTCCTCTATTAAAAATGAAACTTGCAAAAGAAGGGGAGGAGCACGGGTTGTGAGAAGAGTACTTTGAGCTGAAAATCCAACACCCCTTTAAACCTGGATATTTCAGGTTCTGGGTTTTTAAAGCAGCCTCATTCCATCTGATAAAAGCTCTAAAAGAATCAGAGAAGATTGGGTTGTGCTTCTTATCCTGCATACCAGGAAACAGGGCTCCGCAGAAAGTCATACTTCCACTCCTTCCCTTGCAGTCTGCTGACAAATAGTCAATTTTGCAGCTTTCAGGATTAGTTTGATTTATTATGACCATACGGGGTGCAAAAAAAAAAAAAAAGATGGTGATAGCATAACTCATTTCACCCTGTAAATGTACTGCAGAGCAGGACTTCTGAAAAATGAAAATGCATTAACCATGGCAACGACCAAATATCGAAGTCCATTTGCTCACTGCGGTGCTTTGGGTAATTTCGATTTACTGTTTATCTACCTTCTCTCGTCAGACCTTGTCTTCACAATATTTTATTCATTCAGTTATCACACTAGGGCAGACGTGGCGCGGCTTCCCATGTACGATCCCTGGCTGTCCCCAGCCTCAGTGGAGCCCACCCAGCAGATCACACAGAGCCGTGGCTGAAGCAAAACCAAACGTGGTCTAATGAAGTGAGAACAGGCAGTTTTGCGAAAGGTAAAAATTCCAGAAGTGGGGAAAAAAAAAAAAAGATTTCTGCAGTTGGCCCTTTCTACTACTCCTTGGAGTCTGCACAAGCTCCTGACTTACCCTGAAGTCAGTCGAGGGGAGGAAGAAAAAACAAAAGCGTGAGCAAAACAGGCCTAATGAGCACGGAGTAACAGGCAAAAGAACGCCCCACCAGCTCCCAATTTCAGGGATGTTGCTAAATAATTAACTAGACCACCCATGGGATCATGTCTCCCCAGGTTTTTTTAAATCTTAGCAGAGCACGGCCCAGGTGGGAGCGCAGAGCAGGGGTCTGGGTGGCTGTGCAGCCAGCCCCACCTCGCTGGACCAAGGCCCTGCCAGCTCTCGCTGCTTCCAGCGCACACCAAGCTGGGAGAAACCCAAAGGACGGTGCGACCACCCAGTGCCTGCACGGGCAAAGAACCCACACCTGCACCAGCGTCCCAAGGCAGGGCCCAGAGCGGTGAGACCACCAGAAAAACATCTCTGCTCTGTGTCAGCTCTGCCCTTGCTAAAGAGCTGCTGGAGAGATACGGGACTGTGCCAAACGCCCACGTCACGGCACCATGACGCGCTGGCTGGTGGCATTTCACCAGGGCAGAAGGGCCTTCCCCATTCCCCACCTCTCCTTCAATGCACTCTTCACCTTCACTTGCAGTCACCAGATCCTTGTACAACATGTTTATTTTACCGAAAGCCAGCAGAAGGGCACGTCACAACCCTCAGCTCTCCCCACCGAGGCACAAGCTGCACTTTCCTCAAGCACGCAGCCCCCGGAGGAAGAGCAAAGGGAGAGAAGCCCGGTAGAAACCCCAGCAGGGAAGATGCTCACGTGCAGTGACAGCCCACGGAGGCCACGGCAGCCCCTGGAAGGAAGGTCCTGTCCGCTGGCCGAGCAGTCTAGCCGGCACGCCGACGGGCAACCCTCGCCTCCCACCCCGCAGCGGCAGTCGACGCGCAGTCTGCTGTTTTGTCTCTCTCCACTCAGGAAGGAGTCGCAGACAGACGGTAATCATGAGATGTCAGCTTTATCCACGACGCTAAATAAATGTCATACCCTTTTTCTGGTTTAATAGCTGTTGCCAAGGCAACAAGTAGTATTCCTTACCACCACACCCGGCACAGGATTACAGCTGGGAAGTGGTCTGGATGAACAGCCAAACACACTGCACTGTCACCCTCCCCAGACCCACCACCCAAGGGTCTTGTTCACCCTACTCCAGGCAGTGTCCCAGCAGGGACATTCCACTTTCCAGAGCCCATAAACTGGGTATCAAATGCTTGTAAAATCAGAAACAAAATCACAGAATCAATGAGGTTGGACGAGACCTCCGGGATCATCAAGTCCAACCATCGCCCTGACACCACCATGTCAACTAGACCAGGGCACTAAGTGCCATGTCCAGTCTTTTCTTAAACCCCTCCAGAGATGGTGACTCCACCACCTCCCTGGGCAGCCAGTTCCAATGGCTAATGACCCTTGCTGAGAAGAAACAAAACGTCACATGTCACACGCTCCAAAATCCCAGGAGAGGTGACCTGTGGGGACAGACCACAGGCAGAAGATGACAACAGCTCCCAGCGATCCAGCGCTCCACCACACGGCAGAGCAGGTCCAGGTTCCCCTGCACAACGTCCCATGACATTCAGCCGCTTCAGACTCAGCAGCCACAGAGGGGTGGCTCAGAGTGGCCCACGCAGCCCACCTCCACGCACGAGCAACACACGAAGTACGTGGCAGAGCCGTGGGACTCTGAGCTCCCCATCCGCATCTACCACCAGCTCACTGCGTTAATGCTACGCATGTTATGAACATTAAGATAGAAGGAGCTTGAGGCAGCTCAGCATAAAACACAGTATAAACTGACAGAGAGTTAAAGGTGCCCGAGAAGACAGACCAGAGCGAGCAGATGTGAGATGCCATCGCCTTGCACTGGACACAGGCACACAGAGGTGCATGTCCCCCGTGTCCCTGGCTGGCTGCCGCGCTCAGCCCCGGCCGTGCCGGGCTCCCAGCACCCGGTTCCACCGTAGCAGCACCGGGACTCACCGCTTTTTCCCTGAGGAAAATCACAACCGGTGAGAGCGGCTCTGCACCAGCGAGAGCTGATTTTCAAACACCACGGGACACGGGGGTGCCAAACCCCGCGGTGCTGCAGGGACGCTCCTCCGCCACCCGGGCACCGGGCAGCCGCGCTCCCGGCAGCCGGGGCCCACGCCGCCCGGGCGGCACCGCGCTCCGACCCGGAGCCGCGCTCGGGGCTGGGGGTTTTTGCGGGGAGGGGGAGAGGACACACACACACTGTTAAATTCGCTGCAGCAGCACCGGCCGGAGCCAGCGGGAAGCTGCGGGCAGGCGAGCCCGGGGCCGGGGAGGGTCCCGCCGCAGACGCCCACCCCCGCGGGCCGGGGGTCACCGAGCCGTGACAGGGGACCGGGGGTACACGGGGCTGCTCCCGCGGGGGCCGCCGCCGCGGTCCCGCACCCACCTCCTTCTTGACGGTTCGCAGCAGCCGCTGCCGGGTCTCCGCCTCTGTGGGGAGAAGGGGGACAGGCCCGTTAGTGCGGCCCGGCCCGGCCCGGCCCCGCCGCCCCCGGCCCTGGCCCCGGCCCGCCGCCCAGCCCTACCCGCCGGGGCCGCCGCCATGGCCGCGCTCCTCCGCTCCGCAGCGCCGGCAGACTGGCGGCGGGGCCGAGCCGCTCCGCTCCGGGGGCCGGGCCGGGCCCACCGGGCCGCACCGCCCACCGGGCCGCGCCCGCCGGGGTGGGGCCATCTCCGCCGCCGCCGCCAATCCGCCCGCGCCGCCGGGGGACGGGCCACGGGCACCCCCGGGCAACGCGCGGCCCTCGGGGGGCGACCCAGGCCACCGACGGGGGGCCCCAACCGGGCACGGACCCTCGGGGGGGGCCTGAACCGGGACCCCAACCAGGCCCGGCCCCTCAAGGGGGGCCACAGTCGGCCCCCCAGCTCCAGGGGCTCACCACCACCAGGCACCCCCCAGCTGGGGCACACCCCAGCGAGGCCCCAGCTCCCCCAGACCCGGGGCTGAGGTGCCCCGGGGTGGTGACACGCAGGGCGGGGTGACACGGCACCGGGGATGGGGTGAGCCCTCGGTGTGTCCCCCATACGGGGCTGCTCTGGGGAGGGCGCAGCCGCGCAGTGTCCGGCATCGTACGGGGGTTTGGAAGCTCTGGGAGTTCACGGAGGTGCGAAGTGACAACGTCCTGGCAGCCACGTGCCATCCAGGTGCGCTCCTGTGGGCTCTTCTACACCGGGGAGGCGACAAGAACGAGAAGACCTCTTACAGGAGCCCTGGAGATGCCTCCTGTCAAAACCACAACCCCTTCAGAGAAAGCCCTGCCTGGCAGCTCCCGGTCATGTATCTTCTGTGTTTCTGTTCCCTCGTTTGCTGTTCCAGGACATTTCCATAGAAACAGGATCCCAGCTCCTCCGCAGTCCAGTTTCCAATAACTACAAACCGCATTAACGTGAGGGCAGCAGCGCCCGGCCATGCTGCACGCCCGCACGCCGCCACCGGCCACCGCCACAGCCCCGGCTGGCCCTCGCTGCCAACGCTTGGGAAGGGACTCAGTCCCGGCACAGAGAGCAGGGAAGTTCCCAGCCTGTTACCGATTCCCAGCCCCGCAGCCCTGGGCACCGCTCTGCCACCACGCCAGGAGCTGGGCTGAGTCCTCCATGTCCTCTGCCTTTCACTCTGTGCTGGTGCTCGGTGGCCCTGAAGGCAGGAACCATCCATCCCGATGGCTCCCCCCTGCCATCATCTGCCAGGGGAAGAGGAGGGAGCTCTGGACTCAGGATTAATCAGAATTCAACCCCTTCTGTACTTCACCACTCTGGACTCAGGATTAATCAGAATTTGGCACCTTCCGTGCTTCACCGCTGGCCCAGAGGCCAGCAGAATGCCTGTACCACATCCGTTGTAGAGAAGCCTATTTCCTCGTACATTATTTGCTTTTCACTGTTTATTTGCTCACTAAATACCCTGTTAACAGAGGTGGCGGCAGCGCAAATGTTACCGAACTGCAGCAACAGGGCCAGCTTGCCTGGGGGTGGGTGATCGCTGATGCAGATGGATCCCAGAAGCATCCTGGGGACCGTGGGAATCCAGCCGGGGCAGCTCTGGGTGCCGCTGGTGGGGGTCACAGCTCCCATCTGCAGTCACTGGGAGTTGACTCGGCCCTTGGGATGCCGATCTCAGCAAGCTTCCCAATTTATAGTGAATGGGAGGTTTATGGTATAGGATATGCCTGGGGCAGCTGCCCTGGCTTTCACTGCTGATGGCCTTGATCACCATACCACAGCTGGCCACAAACTGAAACAAAATGCAAGGCACTGCCTCTTGGCTGGCAGGGGCCACCAGGAACCCAGGGAGGTTCAGGTGGTTGGTGGTGCCAGCACTTCTGTGGGACCACGTACCAAGTAAGGCAACGCTGAGGCCATTGGAGAGGGACAAAAGGTGCTTTTCCTGGCTGCTTTCTCCCCAGGAACAACGGTGCCGCACAGGGGGTGGGAGCTATTGCTAATTTATTACCTTCCTTTGGGGAGAAATTGGCTGAAACAAGCACAGGGACAAGCTCTCCATGAGCCTTGCTGGTGCCTTTTCCTTGGAAAATTCTGCTTCTCCCTGGATTAAAGATGAGTGAGAGACGATGGGCCTCTGTTTTCTGAAGCCTGGAAAGCTTAAATGAGAGCACGTTGATCTATACTTAATGTGATTAGGTTACATCTCGGAGTATCACACTAATTAAATTAAACTTTCCACTGCTGCCTCTGCGGCTTAAACAGGGGAGTTGTTTTGACCACAATTCACTCCTCTGCATTTCATTGCATGGATGAGCAGGTAGGATAAAAGCAATCTGCTAATCAAATAATCGTGCTGTTTAGAAACAACTTCTAACTTGATGGAAATTCAAATTTAAATCTGATTTGAGCTAGATTTAAACTCTACATTTTAAATCTAAAGTGCTTTGTGCTTTGAGGAAGGAAAATAACAAAAGCAAATTGATGAAGGGGGAGCACAGAGTACATCTGACCATGACGTTGCAGGTATTTAGACAGCACGATGGCTGGTGTGCAGGGAGCAGCCGGCTTTCGCAGCATGAGCTGTGGTAAAGACAAGGCAGAGCCCGTCGTAGCCACCTGCCCGCTGCCCCTTCCTCGCCACGGGCCAACGTGACCGCTCGGACCCAGCAGCCCTGACTTCAGCTCTGTATTATAGCAAATGCTGTGTGGTGTCCATCACCTCCTCTCTGAAATGCTTGTAATTGAGTGTTAAATGATGGACAAAAATATTTGGCTACGATGGCAAAAATAACAACATTTTACCCAGAAAACTCCTCCCGTGTGATGTGTCGGTGATGAGCACGCTGAGCCCCACGCCACACAGCTGGTGGGCCAGGCTGGAGCAACACACGCAGCTCCTCACACAGGGGCTTGAAACTGTGACCAGAACATACAAAACTCTGGGGAAAACTCGCCTCTCCAGTGGGTCACAGTGCTGGGATCCCACTGGGAGCTCAGGGGTCTCAGAGCTGGGATCCCACTGGGAGCTCAAGGGTCGCAGAGCTGGGATCCCACTGGGAGCTCAGGGGTCTCAGAGCTGGGATCCCACGGAGGGCTCAGGGGTCTCAGAGCTGGGATCCCACTGGGAGCTCAGGGGTCTCAGAGCCGGGATCCCACTGGGAGCTCAGGGGTCTCAGAGCCGGGATCCCACTGGGAGCTCAGGGGTCTCAGAGCTGGGATCCCGCTGGGAGCTCAGGGGTCTCAGAGCTGGGATCCCAGAGGCAGCTCAGGGGTTGCAGAGCCAGGATCCCACGGGGAGCTCAGGGGTCTCAGAGCTGGGATCCCACAGGGAGCTCAGCACTTACAGGGCCCTAAAACACTGGGGCTGAGTCTGGGGAGCACAACTCCTCGCAACGAAAACTGTCTCCCAAAGACACCTCTCCCTCTGCCCTTCTCCCGTCTCCAGCAGCCCTGAGAACCTGCAATGGTTTTTCCACCTTGCAGCTTCTAAAAAAAAAAACGGAGATTTCAAAGCTCTCTCCTCATTGACTTGACAGCAGCAGCCTCGGCCCGATGCTGGAGAAGAGGCAGCCGCATTAGCGGGTGGGAGCGGAGAGGCAGCGGGCAGCGGCACGGGTGGGCGATCGGGCGCCCAAGGAGGAGGAGGTGGGAGCTGGGGGAGCGGGACAGGAGCGCTGGGTGCATTCGCGGCTGGTTTCCCAGCGAGGACCCCAGGGGATCTGTCGGGGATGGCAGCTGCTGGAACAGTGGCAGTGGCATCGAGCCGACGGTGCGGCACATGGGCTGGGCTGGAGCAGAGCTGTCTCTGTCCTGTCATGCCCTTAAGATGGTCCTTGGTCGGGGGGATTAAACCTTGCTCCCCTCAGCACGCTCCTCAGATGGATCACGTGGGGATTTCTCACCTTCATCCCTAAGCAAGGGACAACTGCAGGCCCCAAGCCCCCTGCCAGACCCCAGCCAGCCCCCCAGTCCCCTGACACCCCCCAGCTGAACCCTTTCGCTCGGAGGGCACCGGCATGTCCTCCCAAGGACCAGCATCACCCACCGAGCTGCTCCGTCAGCCCTGGCAGCCAGAGCCAGACACACCACGAAAAAATAACCTGTGTGTTTAACTGGACGTTTCTAACAGGTCCTGAAGGATTAACAGTGTCCAGAGGTTTCCCGTGCTGGGCAGACACCGAGCGGCTGCGTCACGTCGTCACAGCAACCTGCTAACCGTGGCCCTAAGGACCGCCGTTCCCGGTTTGTTCTCTTCTGTAGTTTGTTTTAATTACAGATAAGGGTGCCTGGAAAAGCCAGTGCTGGAGCAGCCGGGGAGCCGGGGAGCACCCGGTGGCCCTGGGCAAGGGCTCACTGGACACCAGCCCACGTGTCGCGGCCCGGGGCAAGACGCAGGGACCTGCCCGGGCTGCGAGCCTGCACGGGCACATTTCATCTGCAATAAAATTTGCTGTTAAACTGCCAAACTGAAGGGAGCAATGGCTCTCGGTACACTGCCACCCCCTCCCTCATTGCATCTGAGCTGCGAGAGGCTTTTCACTTTCAAGCAGCTTATTTGCAACAACCGGGGGGCTCACGGTGGGCACCGGTCACGCTCGTGCCCTGCAGTTGCCTCCCAGCTGGGGGACATTGCAAAATACACCAAGGAGAAAGAAATAACTCCTTGTCAGGAGGAAGGAGCACCACCTCTGTGGGCAAATAAGGTGCCGTGTCACCAGCCCCACCTCAGCCCCAAGATGCACCCACCCAGGTGCAGACCCCGGGAGCAGAGGGGACAGAAAGGCGTGCGGGGATGCTGGTCCCCTGCGCTCGGAAATCTGCTCTCCCCCCTCCTGCCTTTGATCAGAGGATGGTTTCTCCGCCGCTGCTGTGGGTTTCCAGCGGGAGGTGGGGAAGCGCAGTCAGCCTGACCCTCCCCTCCTCGGGTCTGTCATCAGCAACAGAAAAATCCTTCCCGGCCCCAAGTTGCTCAGCCTGAATCCTGCCGGGTCTGGCGGGGTGGCAGGATGGCAGAGCAGCCCTGCCCGGCGCCCGCCGCCAGCCCTCCCCGGCCGGGTCCCCCGGCCAGCCCCGCGCCCCCGGGGCCCCAAACCCACCCCAGGGACAAGTGGAGCAAAAAAATGGATTTCCTCCTCTCGGTCATCGGCTTCGCTGTCGATCTGGGCAACGTCTGGCGGTTCCCTTACATCTGCTACCAGAACGGAGGGGGTAAGGACACCACTAGGGTTGTTTAAGTCTTCTTTGGGAGAAAAGAAACCTATTGTTCATCTTTCCGATGCTGAAAAACTCACTGTTACTTTTCTTTCTTTGTGTCTAGCTGCTTCTCTCTGGACAGGGCAGCTTAGAGACCGACCCAACTTCTCCCAACATCTGTCTCTCTTCTGTTTTTTGTCTTTCTCCATTCAAAACCCTCCTCCATTCGCTCCTTCCCCGCTGTCATTCACTCCTTCCCGGCATGGTAGCAGCTCTAGGGTCACAAAGAGAAAACTAGTGTGGTCCAGGCTGCATGAAAGGATTGAGAATCTGCGAATTTGGGGTGGGAGGTTTGTACCCTTTATGATCTGGTGACTTGGTGAAAGAAACCCTTTCTGATGGCTCGTGTTTTAAAATAACCTAGCAAGGGGATGCTGGACCCCGTGGAGCATCCCTGGCTCCCCGGGACCAATCCATCCTCTCAGTGGTCAACAGAAAGTTAAGATACAAGAGCTCCGTGAAGGAAAAAACCTTGAGGAAACGACATCTAAAGAAATTGCTTTAAATAGAGCAGCGTAGAAAACCCCCTTGCACGGAAATTAAAAATGAGGGATGAAAATTTTGTGCTGTTCACAAAAGCACAGTGGATTTAATTGCCAACGTCAGCATTTGGGCAACGTCCTCCACTGCTTGGGAAAAAGAGAAGGAGGTAATTAGTACCGTACTCAAGGCTAAAATGTGGCTCCCAGGTGCCCGTACTGAAGCACGGTTCTGTGTGAGCTACTCCTGGGGCACTGGGAGCGAACCTGAGCCGCTCTCCATCGATGCGGCTCCGGCAGACGCTTTCCTCGCCCCGTGCACGCGGGAGGGTGAGGAGCTCAAACAGCAGCTCTGGGCAAGGATGGCCACGGTCCCCTGCAGGTCCCATGGTGGTGGGCTCAGCCGTCAGCTGGAGAAGGTCCTGGAGGAGAAACCGTGAAGGGGCTGGGTGTGGAGCGGGTGGAGGGCTCTCGGAGAGAGGAGCCGTGGGGGTTAAATTAACTAATCCCACCAGGGCTATTCTGGTGAGCACAGAGAACAGCTCCAGTTCCAAAACCTCCGTGGGGTACAAGTGGAGCCCTGATAAAGACGACATTGTTATGAATAATGCAGATTACAGCGTTAATTACTTGTGTCTTGGGGTGACCATGCATATTCAGTGGGATTTTCTCCAAAACTCTTCTAGACGTGAGGGGTGCTCGGTGCCCTGCGCCCTGATGGTTTGTATCGCTTTGTACTGTCCCGGCAAAATGATCCCTCCCCGATGAAGACTGGGATGCCAGCGGGGACTGGCACTGCAGCCCACAGAGCTGGGGCACCGAGCGGGGTCCTCACAGCCGTGAACCCCTCTGAACACATCATTTGCAAAGCACCTTACAGCCAAGCATCCAAACCCCTCGTCTGTGCCCCTCCGTGACATTTCTTCTCAGCAAGGGTCATTAGCCATTGGAAGGGGCTGCCCAGGGAGGTGGTGGAGTCACCATCTCTGGAGGGGTTTAAGAAAAGCCTGGACATGGCACTTAGTGCCCTGGTCTAGTTGACAGGGTGGTGTCAGGGCAATGGTTGGACTTGATGAGCCCAGAGGGCTCTTCCAACCTCAGTGATTCTGTGATTCTGTGACCCCCCCTGCAGCGCTGGGGGGTGGTGGTGGCAGCCCCCTGCCCGCAGCCTGCCTGGTCACCACCGCTCTGCTCCTCACCCCACAGGAGCCTTTCTCATCCCCTACACGCTGATGGCTGTTTTCGGAGGGGTGCCCCTCTTCTACATGGAGCTGGCCCTGGGGCAGTTCCACAGGACGGGCGCCATCCCCATCTGGAAGCGCATCTGCCCCATCTTTAAAGGTACGAGACCCCCAGCCCCAGGCCACGCAGCGTGGGCGAGCGGGGCCGTGCAGGCGGTGCGGGTCCCCACAGCCGTGTCCCAGGGGACAGGGAGAGCGCTGCTGACTCTGCCCCACTCCTTCCCCAGGCATCGGCTTTGCCATTTGCATCATTGGCCTCTACGTCTCCTTCTACTACAACACCATCATCGCCTGGGCTCTCTATTACTTCTACTCGTCCTTCTCGGGCACGCTGCCCTGGGCGAGCTGCGACAACCCCTGGAACACGGCCGACTGCACCAACTACTTCGGGAGGAGCAATGTGACCTGGACCAACTTCTCCAGGTCCCCCGCCGAGGAGTTTTATACGTAAGTGCACGTACGTGGATGATGTGTTTCAGCCGGGGCACATCCCCATGGAGGCACCGGGGTCTGCTGCGTGGGGAGCAGGACCGATGTGCCTGGGAGCAGGTACACTATGGTCCGTGGCCATTGCGTGGGGATGATCTTGGGGAGCTCATGGCCACCGTGCTGAGACCACCTCCCCGGCCGTGGGGGGCCCTGCCCACAGGAGGAAGGTCCTGGAGATCCAGAAGTCTGGGGGTCTGTACGACGTGGGGGGGATCCGCTGGCAGCTGCTCCTCTGCCTCTTCCTCATCTTCACCATCGTCTACTTCAGCCTGTGGAAAGGGGTGAAAACCTCCGGGAAGGTAAGAAAGCGCCAGCCCTGCCTGGGCACAGATGTGACGGAGCCCTGGGCACGCGGGGGCACACAGCATCCCCTCCACGGCCAGGGCCAGGCAGGAGGGACCGAGCCTGGCAGGGTCTTGCAGCTCAGCTGGCTGCTTAGACACGGGGTGGTGCCTCCTCCCCGCACCCCTCGGCCACCCTGGCCAGCTGCGAGCGGGCCGGCTGTGCCCCAATGGGTGGTTTGGGTGCACGGTGGAGCAGCTCTGCGGGTGCCACGTGCTGACGGCCGCCCCTCTCCAGGTGGTGTGGGTGACGGCCACGCTGCCATACGTCGTCCTCCTCGTCCTGCTGGTCCGCGGGGCCACCCTGCCCGGCGCCTGGCGAGGGGTCGTCTTCTACCTGCGCCCGGACTGGGGCAAGCTCCTGAGCACGGCGGTGAGTGTGGGCTCTGGCTGCCCCTCGCCCCAGGGCTGGCAGCACCCAGACCCCCTCCCCGGGACGCGCACCCACCCCTGCACACCGCAGGGCGATGGGGCCCTTGTTCCTACAGAAAAGAGACACCCTGGACAGGCTCTTGGAAATGTAAATCTCTAATTGAATCACCCATCTCATCACCGCTGGGATTTGTTTGTGTTCTCGCCCTGGCCCGACAATAGGCTTCCTGTGGGTAATTACCAGGCAGCACTTGAGAATTCTCATTAAAGGTAATCAAGGCTGTGCTGCCGGCCTGAACCTGCCCAGGCAGGAGTGGGCACAGGGGTCTCAGGGCTCCCCTTGTCTTCCTCCCTGCTCCAGGCACGGGTGATCCCAGATGCTGTTGCTTAATTTTGCTGCTGCAGGACCCCGGCGTGGAAACGAGCTCCCTCTGTCCCGCTCCTGGGATATCCCACGGGGGGACGGGGCAGAGGAGGTCTGGCAGCATGTGCCAACAAGGACCCCAGCACCCTGCCATGGGGTGGGCACGCCGTGGGGTGGGCACGCCGTGGGGTGGGCATGCCGTGGGGCACCTCCTGGCCCCGTCCCAGCCCCGCGGACCCCCTGGCCATTCTCCAGTGTGCCTGTTCCTTCCCCTGCCAGGTTTGGGTTGATGCTGCCGCGCAGATTTTCTTCTCCTTGGGCCCTGGGTTCGGTGTCCTCCTCGCGCTGGCCAGTTACAACCATTTCCACAACAACTGCTACCGGTGAGCCCCCGCTGCGGGACGTGGCCGGGGGTCCCTGCGGGCATGGGGGCTGGACAAGGGGGCTGGGACAGGCATGGGGGGTGAGCATCGTTCCCCATGTTACTGATGGTTTTGGTACATGGGGCTGGGCGGGATCCATTGGGGGTGCAGGCGACTGGGGCAGCGGAGCGGGGCGAGAGCCGTGCTGGAGGGAGGGTTCTGCTGCAGGACACGTCTCCGCTTTCTTCTGCCTTCCAGGGACGCGCTCGTCACCAGCGCGGTGAACTGCCTCACCAGCTTCCTCTCGGGCTTCGTCATCTTCACCGTGCTGGGCTACATGGCTGAGATGCGGGACGTGGAGGTGGAGGATGTCGCGAGAGATAAAGGTTTGCCTCCCTCCGGTGCCCAGCGGCCCAGGGGTCTGTGTGCCCACCCCAGCTGGGGGGGGCTGGGGCCATGGCTGGCCCTGGGTCTGCTGGGGCGCGGGGGCTCGTGCCTGGGAGCGGTTCCCAGGGGTGCAGAGCAGCGAGGTGTCCAGCCCCTGTATCCCAGCCAGGGCCAGGGACGGCTGCTCTGGCTTTGGCACATCCTCCCCATGCACATTCCCACGGCCGCCGGCACCCAGGGCCGTGCCAGGGCACCAGGGAACAGCCAACCAGCCCCGTGTCCCCTCCTAGGGCCCAGCCTCCTTTTTATCACCTACCCCGAGGCAATTGCCAACATGGTGGGATCCACCTTCTTCGCCATCATCTTCTTCCTGATGATGATAACGCTGGGGCTGGACAGCACGGTAGGGAACTCGCCGAGCGCGACAGCCGTGCAGCACGGGGCTGTGTCCCCAGCGGGGACTGGGGGTGGCTGTGTCCCACGGGGAACAGCGGGGTGACGAGGGGACCTACGGCCTCGGGAGGGAGAGCTGCCTGCCCAAGGCCCCTGAGCATGGCCAGCATGGGGACAGGGGGAGGGGACAGGATGGGACATCCCCTCTCTGCTCACAGGCAGAGGGGGCCATGGGGAGAGCAGGACTGGCCCCACGTCTCATTTCTCCGCCCCACGCCGGCGTTTCCTTTGCAGTTTGGGGGCTTGGAGGCCGTGATCACGGCCGTGATGGACGAGTACCCCCAGGTCCTGGCCGGGCGACGGGAGCTCTTCGTCCTCGGCCTCATCACAGTGTGTTTCCTGGGCTCCCTGAGCACCCTCACCTACGTGAGTAGCACCGGGCACCGCTCCGGCCCCGTCCCCACCACACACCCACTCGCTTCTCCAACAACCCCCCTCCCTCGTGCTCTTCCAGGGGGGAGCCTACGTGGTGAAGCTGCTGGAGGAGTTCGGGGCCGGCTGCTCAATCCTGGCCGTGGTGCTGCTGGAAACGATCGCTGTGTCTTGGTTTTACGGTAAGAAACTGCCTCTGCTGTGAAAAACATCCTGCGGGCACCTACACGGGTGCTTAACCTTATGCACATGAGTAAATGCCAGGGGGTTTGGGGGCAGAAGCACGGGTGTGACTCCTGGAGAGGCTGGGATGGGGCACGGAGGGCATCATGCCTGCATCCCTGTACCCACATCCCTGTACCCGTATCCCTGTACCCATGTCTCTGTCCCTGTACCCGTGTCCCTGTACCCACGTCCTCCGCGGGTCTCCGGGGCCATGACGGTCTCTCCTCTGGCAGGGATACAGAGGTTCTCCCACGACGTGAAAGCCATGCTGGGCTTCACCCCGGGGGTGTTCTGGAAGGTGTGCTGGGTCGCCATCAGCCCTGCCTTGCTAGCAGTGAGTACCTACAGCCCGAATTAAGGACATTAAGGACGGGGTTGGCAGCGTCCCTCCGAACACCCTGCAGGGGAGCTGCTCTTCCCCTCGCCAGCGGCTGCTCCTGCCCAGCTCCCAGGGCCAGTTACTCCCCTCTCGCTCGCACGAGGTGAACAAGCTGCCGGGAGGGAGGATCAGGGTCCTGGCCAGGGCTGTAGGACATTGTGCCAGCCCTCCCTGCCAGCTCACCACGCTGCTGCTCCGGCCACAGTCAGCGACAAGCTTCCCGCAGCCCCTGGGACAGCGGGTTTGCTGAAAAAGGGAGCTGGGAGAGGATGTTCCAGCCCGCAGGGGCTGAGCACAGCCCCGTCTCACCCTCCTGGTCCTCAGCACCCCACGCATCCGTCCCCTTTGAAACGCCAGCTCCCCCGGCACATCAAAGGCTGCCATCTGCAAGAGGCAGAGGGGTCTAATCTCACCCGATCTGCAGCAGAGGAGGCCTTGTGAGGATTAATTACGGCTCTAAGCGCTTTGCCTGGGTTGTTAAGACAGAAGCATTATAATCAAAGCAGACAGCAAATGATCCCATTTCACGCGGGGACGTGCAGCCTTCGCAGGGCACAGTCCCTGCGGGGTTTGTCAGACCCCTCCAGGCCCGTGCCTAGCGAGGGGTGGCAGCCTGGGACATGTCACTGCCACCTCCGTGCTGGCCTTTCGGACGGTGTTAACCCACAGGATGAGCTGATCTGCTCTGTTCGTGGGGAGCCAGCGGAGCTCATCTGCTGAGGGTGCTCGGCCGTCCCGAAAGAGCTTTTCTGGCCACCCGTGTTGTGTGCACGTGGGTTTATGGGCTGTAGCTACAGCCCTGTGCTCCTTGTGACAGGCAGTGGGGTGCGTCCTGCCGTGGGCTGGCCCCGTGAGCATCCTTCCCTAATGAGCTCCGCTTCGTTCCTTACAGTTCATAGTTATCAGCTCCCTCCTGGACCAGCCGCCTCTGATGCTCTTCGACTACCAGTACCCCGAGTGGAGCATCTCGGTGGGGTACCTCATAGGAGCATCGTCCTTCATCTGCATCCCCTTCTACATGGTGTACAAGCTCGTCTGGACGCCAGGGTCTCTCAAGCAGGTGAGGAGCGGGGTGGGTGATCCGGGGACCCCTCTGCGGGCTGGGGGTGGGCAGGGACCCCCACTCAGGTCAGCCTGAGACCAAGGCAGGGGAGCTGGGCAGATGGTTGGTGCTTCCTCAGTATCTTTGTACGTGGCAATTAAATCACACCTGGAGAGCTGCTTGGAAAGGGCTCGGAGGAGCGTGGCTCAACGGCCTGATCGTTTTAAATCACATTTCTGAAGCTGTGATTTTGGCTGGGCCAGGAGGTAGCGAGGCTACATCAGCACGGCCCTGGAGGCAGGAGACCGTCCCCAGCTGTCACCCCCCTCTCAGCCCATTTTTGGGACCCCTCCTGCCCGCTGCGGTCTGCTGCAGGCTGACTCGGCCCCAGCCCTGCAGCAAGCAAGGTCCTGGTGGGGATGGCATCGGCAGAGAGCCCTGCCCGTGGCACCAGGCCCCGGTGTGGGAAGGAAACCCATTGCCTTTTTCCTCTGTGTGCTTCCACCCGCCAGCGCCTCGCCGTCTGCATCCGCCCGGAGAAAACAACGCGAGCCCCCCGAGCAGAGGCAGTGTGCATGGCACCTGTCCTGTAGCCCGGTGGCACGTCCAGGGCACGCAGAGACTGCTTTGGCTTCCTGCTCCTGCCCCGACAAAGCAACGGGGCGGGCAGAAGAGAAGCTGCCATCACCTTCCTCACAGCAACCTGCCCCTCGCCTCTCCCCAGCAGCTGCACGTGCTGGCGGCAGCTCCAGCCACCGGCTCTTGTCGCGTCTCGGTGGAAGCGGCACCACCGGCACGTGCTGGGAGCCCGTTCTCGCTGCGGGCAGGGAAACCTCTGACCTGCAGCAGGGAGAACGGGACCTGCGCTGAGTCCCACCGGGCTGGGAGCCAAGGGCCAGACTCCTCCGGTTTGGAGGTGAGCCCCAACTCCCAGCGAAGACGGAGGCACGGCTGGGCTGCTGTCCGACGGCACCACGACCTCGCTGGGCAGAGCTCGGTGCCAGCAGTGCATGCCTTTAGCTGTGCCGTGGGTGATGTGGGAAATAAAGCTGATATCAATCATTAGGAGATCAGGGGAGAGGAGCCGGAGCTCGCCGTGCTGTGTTCATGATGCGCCGTGATGCGTCTGAGAGCGCAGGGCTGGGCTGGGGGAGGCCGGGGGTTGCCGCTGGCCCGGCACACAGACACCCTGCTCTGCTGCGAAGAGCAAAAGTCTGGTGCAGAAATTGCGTGGCCCCTCGGGTCGCTGCCGGGGACACACAGCTGCAGCAGGGCAGGTCCCTGCCGCCCCGTCCTGGCTCTGCCCCCACGATGTGGCAGCTCTGCTGAGACGGGAGGATCGGCTGCGAGAGAAGCGTTGGCCTCCGGTATTCAGAGAAGACCTTAATATATCTCATTTTAAAAACAAACATCGGGGTCAGGGTGAAGCAGCCCTGGCGCACATGGGGCTGGGGGGAATGCACGGGGGGTGCAGGGACCCCCGGGGTGGACACCCCGGTCTCCCCCGCGGATGTCCCCGCTGCCCCGGGGCTCCCGGAAGGCCCTCCCCGGCGCTGCCGGCGGGGCGGGCCCTGCGCGGGGCGGCAGGAAGAGGCCGGGCCGTGCCGTGCCGTGCCGGGCACACAAAGGCCGGGGCGGTGCGGGGGGGCGGTCCCTCGGCCCGCAGCGGAGCGGGATGGCGGCGGCGGCAGCACGGGGCTGGGCGGTGGCGGCGCTGGCGCTGCTGGCGCCGGGCCCGGCGGAGCGCAGCCGGCCCTACGCCGTGCTGCAGAAGCAGAACCTGGGTGAGGATTTCTTTTTAAGCTGGTTTTGGGGCGGTGCCTGCGGGGGAGGTGGGGGGGTTGCGCTGCGATCCTAACGTGTGCTCCCCCCGCAGTGCTGCTGGGCAGCATCCTCAGCGCGCTGCTCCTCACCATCGTCCTCATGGCCGTCTGCGTCTACAAGCCCGTCCGGCGGCGGTAGCGGAGCGGGGCCGGCCCGGGGCAGCGCTGCCCGGCCCGCCCGGTGCCCCCGCAGCGTCGCTTCCAAGGGCAGCGTGGCCGGGTGTGGGGAGTCCCACCCCAGCCCTCGGCAAACGGCCTCCCTGGAGCGCTCCCGCAGCAAAGCCCGGGGGGGAGAAGGTCTGAGCAGGGTCTGCAGCCACGCACCTTCCTCCCGGGACGCCGCAGGTCAGCGATGCTGGTGACACGACGTGCTCGAGAGCGTGTGGGCACCCAGGAACCATCTTGGGTTGGCACAGGAACGCGGCCAAACTCCTGCAATCGCTGCCTTGAGCAGCCCACGCGCTCGATTACACCACATCTCGTTTTGCTTTCTGATTAATTCAGCCCCCTGCATGAATGCTGAGTCTTAAGGGTTGAAGCACAGCCTTCAGAAGTAGTCCGAAGGCAGAAGCTCGGCAGCCCACCACGGCTGTGGCCGTTACCTCTGAGCAGATACCGAAGCGTGAGCAGACCCTGGTGTGGCTGTTCGGGGACAGGCACATCATTCCTGATGTGATTTGCCTTGACCCTCAGCTAAATCGCACCAACGCAACCACGCTGAGCCTGTGAGGGTCTGTGGTGCGGCCGAGGGTCCCCAGCGGGTGCTGAGCACTCATCTCCTTGCAGGGGGATTTGTGCTCCCGAGCAGGTCCCTGTCCCACTGGAAACAGAAGCTTCCAGAGCCTGCAAGCCAGGCTGCCCTCAGGCTCTCTGGAAGTAAGTTGTGTTTAAGCTCTGGGCTGACCTGTTCTATGCATTTTCAGTAATAAATCCAAGTGTTTACACTGAAATCCCACGTGCATACGAATGCTGCTATTCTGTTTTGCACTGCTATGAGTAGTAACTGGATTTTGCTTATTAAGTATTACTTTGGTATTTAACATAGGGGTGTTTTGGCTAGTAATTTATTTGGTGTTTTAAAACTTAACTTCCAGAACAATTGTGTCGACCTGTTCTCTAAAACCTTGTGCTGCATCTGACGTGTTTTCTGTTCAGTTTGTTTTAAAGGATGCTGACTACTTTCATTGCAATGGGGGTTTCATTTGCTGCTGCTCTTCTAGTAAATTGACAGTAGGAGCCTGGCCTAGAACAGATCTAGTTACTAATCCAAGTGAAACCTGAGTGAGGAAGCAAGGTAACACTGTTCTAGTGCTTTCTCATCCTTTTTTTGATTACTGGGTCCTGTATCACTGATTTTTCCTGTGTAAAACTTGGCCTGGAGCTGTGTGCTGTTTGGGGGGGCGTGGATGGTGTAGCTTGCAGCTACAGCTCCAAGTTCCTGGGAGCAGCATTCTTGTTTGCATTCAATCTTCACTCCCTGCTCTGTCTCTTTGTACAAATAAAAAGCTAAGTAAACGATCCAGGAGTCTCTTATTTATTCATGGATGTTCTGTTTGGTATTAACTCAGCTGTAGCTGTATGAAGGGAGGAGGCAGCCCCTTTCCCACCTCTGATAATCGCCCTTTTCAGGGGTGAGGGAACAGGGGTAGGACAGCAGTGCTGGGTGCAGCCCCTCTTCTTGGATCCTTGTTAGCAAGGAGCTGTTAACAGTACAACTGTTACCTGACAACGAAAGCTCATCCTGCACGTGGAGTGCAGTTACCAGCAGATATTAACAGGTAAATTTCAGTTAACTCAGTTCTGAAGAATATCTAATTTAAATCAAAACTCAGCCAGAGCAGCACAAGGATTTCCAGATTAAGCTCATCATGAATTGTTGTACACTGAAACAATAAAATACTTGTGTGTGTAGTGTAACACTGCAGCATCTTTTTCTTCCAGCACACACACAGGATCAGAGGCCACTTTTTAGCCCATAGTGTAAGATCTAAGCTAGGGTTTAAGACAAGCAGCACCTGTTTCAAGGTGGCAGGACCTTCTAGTTTAGCTAGGAGGAGGTAAATGTCACAGAAGGAAAAAACACACCCCACCCAAATTGTTTTACAGTCCCACACTAAGAAGCAGGAGCGTAACAAAACTTGAACTGAACCTGGTCAATATTCTAATTTACAGAGAACTATAAATATAAAAACCAGAACAAGTCAGCTCAAAAAAAGATATCCCCCCTGCCTTGTAACCTTTGAAATGCTTCATAGAAAAAAAAAAAAAAGCATTGTCAGACAGCTGGGTTTATAAAGGCAACAGCACTCTTTATTTCCACTGGAGGAAGAAAACCCCACAGTTTCATCTCCTCCCTCACACCTTTGTCAAGAGCTCAATGCAAGGCTTATTCCCTTTTTTTCCAACTGTGAAAGTCACAGTAATCCTCTTTTCAAAGCAAGATGCAATCCCAACACAGACCACTGCCACTGTGCAAGAAAGGCAACATTCCTGCAAACACCAAACAAGCGATTTAGGGATGCAAGCTGGATTATTAAACAAAACTGGTGCAGATATACCAGGACACTGAAGGCATTTTAATCATTTGCTATGTAAAACAATGGATTATTGGTTTAAAATAACCATCTCCCTGGTTATGATCAAGTCCATCTCATAGTGATTTTATACTGGTTAATAGCTGGTCACACAGACCCGCCCTGTTTTGCCCAAGGAACGAGTGCTGGATTAGGTAGCAAGATCAGACCATATGTACCATGGGTTCTTCACACTTCTGCCAGCCAGAACAGAGGAGTATTGCTCATGTTTGACTACTGTAAGGCTTTCCTGTGGCTGTACACCGTGTACTTGTGGAGTGCACTTGAGAGTCACAGTGTAAGTACTGTAAACACCGACAGAAGTGCAGATAAAATAGCTACAAATACATCATATGACGAAAGACCTGAGGAAAGCTGGTTAAAACATACTCGCAAATTGCTACAATACCCTTTTTATGAGTGTAGTCATATTGGCTTGCTTTAAAACCAATAAAAATATTCAGATAAAAAAATATATGTATTCACATGAAGGATGAGCATTTGAATTTTAAAAAGCAACACACGTTTCCCTTTCAGATGACAGAATTAAAACTTTTCTTCCAATAAGTACACATTAAAATTTCACCTGATTTTTTTTTCTGTTTGAATTTAGCACCCACACGCAGGCACGCACTCATGCACGCACACCAAGTGATCGCAAGAAGCACCTGTATCTACTGCTTATGTTCTTGCTGCCCTCTGACTATGGGAACTAGCTGGTTTTGAATCACTGCAGAAACTGCTACTTTATTAGACAAATGGTCCCATTTCAGGATCTAAAGTTTTACTGGCTACTTGTTTTGTCCTTTTTCAGAAAGCGCTAGTTTAATCTTGAGCTTGGATTAGCTGTTCAAGTATAAAATTATCCCTCTTAAGCAGGAGCACGTGATAAAAATCTCAGTAACTAGAGAAGAGAGAATCACATATAAACAAAACTAACAGAAAACATCTGTCAGCATGGTACACTGTCAGCACGAGGAGCTACCCTATGTGTGTATATGCATATAGATACTCTTCCGTGTAACAACTGGAAGAGACAGACAATGGCTTTGGATTATTCAGAAGTGACTAAGCAGATGAATATTTCTTTGGTAAGTAATGAAGTTTCCCTCCTGAGCTCCCCATAAATCAGGTTTTCAAGCTTTACTGCAATCCTATATCCTGATGCTAAGCAAAATTTCCAGCTGCTCTTCAATAAATACGTTCAGATAAAACCTTTTCCTTCAAAGCTAAGACTGCGTGGTTGGGGAGCCAAATGCAGAGTCCCATGAACTGAAACTCCCTCAAACGAAAATAAATCAGCTTTTTGTAGTTGATGATGACAACTTAGAAGGCAGGTGAAATGTTTACTTAAGCAATCCAGGAGTGGTCTTCAGACTGATAGCTCTGAAAGCCTTCAGTTTCATGCAGATTTGGCCATCCGTATTTCAGGAGATCACTAAGGCTTTATTTTTCCACAAGAGAAAGCTGTAAAACTTGCTGAAGCTCTGCATCTTCCTCTTCACGACGTTGCTTCTCCCGCTCCTCCTGCTCTCGGACAGACAACTCCATGGCAAGCTGTAAGTCTTTTTCAAAACTGGAAGGTTCGCTAGGGGTGCTGCAGTGTGAGTTACCCGAGCTTGTTAGATAGCTCTCCTGCAGTGCCCTGAAGGAGAAAAAGAACTTCAAGAAGTAAGAGAGACAGAGCCAATTTCTCATTTCCTGCAATGATCCTTCCTAGCAACTGTTTTCTAACTGCAAGCCTGAAAATCTCTCCCCAGAGGGCAGAAAGCAGTTTTCAGGATAAGAGAGCAGTTGTTCTTTAAAGGTAACATCATTTCCACGTACAAAAGAGCCAGGAGGATGCAGTTCTTTGTGTGCACAAAGATTTCTTTGCACTTAGCTGCAGGAAGGCCCCACAGATACCACAGCATATTCTCAAGGGTCCATTAAATACATGTTGCTGAGTTTTTAAGGATTACATAATGATTTTGTAAAGAAACAAGAGCTACCCTGAAGTGTGCAGCATCTGATAAACAAACATTCAACCCAGAGGGACCAAATTCACAGTTTTCAGAGCAGAACAGAAGGACTGTGTTTATTTGTTGGGTAAAGAACCTGTTATGTGCACAGACCAGTCCCAGAGCTGAGCTAAAGAGCTATGCTATATAAACCAGGGAGGCCCAGTTTGGAGTCTCTGCTTCTTGGAAAAGTAAACATTAGAAGCAGCACAAGAAAATAGACTTTGAGTTCTGTGCATCTGCTACCTACACGCACAAAAAATTGCAAAATTGCTTCACGCTACTGTTGGAAGTATTTTTGCTCTGAAAGAGCATGGCTGGACATAAAAAAATTAGTTACCTCTGATACTGTACGTTGAAGTCCTGTGAATATGCAACTGCTCCATTGGGATGCACCCCCTCTTCCTAGAAATGGGGACAGACAGACAATTCCACAGCAATTAACAGATCTGCAGTGCAACTCACTGAAAGGTACAGTGGTTTAATTCAGAGATGCAGCTATCACTGCATACAGTGTCAAAACTGTCACACCTGCCCTGCACACATTACAGCACACTTACTTTATTTCCACCAGATTCCAACAAACTCTGCTGAATGGCAAACTGCATGATCTCGTTATCTTCATCCTGCACGTGTATGTTCCTACCATCATCCTGGACATGGTAAGATTTGGGGATCTCAAACACTGACTGGTCAACCTCGAAATTAGCACCTGTAGAAGCCAAATACAGTTACAAACATGGCATAGTATATTTTTACAAGCTGTGACTTAGAAAATTCTAATGAATGTTTATGCATGACTAAGTTAACTCAAAAAATTCAGATAAATTACCTGGCTAACTATACTGACAGGCTCTGAAAGACTTCTGTGGCAAACAAGCACAGCAGCAAGAGACTATGCAGAGTCTTTCTGTAGGATGCTGGCAAGTCATACAAATAAACACAGTGTGCAGCAGAGCGCTAAGGTGGCTGAACTCTGACAAAAGCAGATGGGGAAAAAAAAGGGTTGCAAAAGATAAATACCCCAGTGGCTCTTCTGAGATTATTCCTAATGAATGGGTCTGCAACAGCCCACAGGACAGAGTATCGCTGGATGTATGCAGTCACGAGCACCCTGCTCAAACGTAATGCACTCTCTTCTGAAAGAGCATGCAGACTTCGCTGCCACAGCAATTTTGTATTCCACTTCCCACAGCAATAGCTTGCACCAGAATTTAGACCTCAAAATACTTGGGAAAGCTCGCTAGAGCCCAGTTTAGTCAGTTCGGCAGGCATGGAAGGGGCAGAATGGGTCAGTGTGAGCAGTATCACACACTCCAGGTCAGCTGTAATGCATTGCAGCTTCCTCTCACCCGTGAATGTTTCATTCTCTGCAGTTAACCCATCTCTCTTCTGCACGTTCCACTGACAGAAATGTAAAAAGATGCAATCACTGCATCTCTCCACTCCTTACCTGGATCACTCTGTGCACTTCCAACCATTTGTGATGATGTTTTGTCAGCTGTCCTGCAGCCATTGACATTTTCAAATGTAATTCGGGCGTTCAGCACGTGAAATAAGGGAATTTCTATTACAAAAAAAAGTGTACAAGATTTCTGTCAAAAGAGAGAACTCTCTCATTCACTTCCACACCTACAGCCACATCAAACCCTTACATGTTTACTGAATACATTCCACAAGCACCATCCCTAACAACAAAGTATGTAGTAACTCACTTCACCAAGAAGTTGCCCTTAGTCATTCTCACTCTCTCTCCAAATCTCTTATTTTATAGTAAGATTTGCCAAATCTAAGGCACTGAAGCTAAGAGGAAAGGGCTAGCAACAGCTCATTCTTACTGACATGATACTGTCTATAAAATCATACATATGTACTAGTCATTCAGAATTTGGATTCCATGATCCCAAATGTACACGACTGTATATCTGGGTTCTCAGTTCTAGATATCAGCGAGATGACTAGTAAAAAACTACCATGGTTTCTGTAAATATATGCTGCAAAACCAACAGAAAGAATGGAAATGGAGAAGATGCTACAATAAAAATTGCTAAATATTACCAATTTTGACAGGAAATCCTGGTGGAAATTCCAGAGTGATGAAATCCCTAAGTCTGGCAAAATGGGCACTAGTTCTGGCCATCAGATCGATGATCGGCGTGACTTGTTCCATAAGAGACAAGGGAAACTCTTCACTCATCCACAAGGTTGCTTTAAATCTAGAGAAAGTTGCATAAAAACATCCTAAGTTTACAGTTTATGAACAGATGCAAAGCAGAATACACAGCATCATCACCTGCTCCATGTATTTCAGAGTCTGAACAGTTACTGCTCTGAGAAAATAAAGCCCATTTCTGGTCAGACCAAAGGCCAAGCACAGGGGGTTACTAACAAGTTACAGCACTAGCCCAAATGTTTTCTTTGACTTAGTGGAAGAAGAATTAGACTATAGCTGAATACTTCAAGAACTCTCTTTTGGTTAATTTCGAAGGCTGGGGAAAACCACACTGGATATTTGTAAAAATGGTTTTTCAGAGATTAGATGACTGGGAAGAAATAGTTAAAATCTCATTTCTCACTTCTGCGTGCGAATGGTGACTTCTTTCGGTCTTCCTATGTCTCTACCTTTCAAATCAAATTCTGGGTCAAAGTATTCCTCTAGAGTAATAGCAGTAGGATTGTTACTTGCAGCATACTCTGTTGTCTTGGTCGTACTCTATAAGGAAAGAGAGAAAAAACCCACAAAAGTACAGAACAAATAGACAGTGGCTACTATAAGACACTTTTAAGTTACCTCCTGTGAAGTAATTAATTCTCTGTTTTAGACACCAGTGACACACAGCCACAAGCACACACATTTAGACTGCTTTCTGTTGAGGTTAAAAACCTCCAAGCATTTTAGAGACAGGAAAATCTGCTTAAATACTTTAAAGCCAGAAACCGACCAGAGACGCACACACAAGCTACAGCATTTCTAGGCTACGAATCCTTTATTAAAGGCAAAGCTTTGATGGGGTATTTTAAAGAAAAATCTCCAGATCCACGAAAGATCTGCACTGCCATCCTGATACAGAGCCAGCAGTTGGCACATCTGGTATCTACTTCAGTATGTACAGATGCAAGGGAGTTTCTAAAGCCATATCGAAATCATTATCAACACATTTCAGAACAGCAGAGGATAAGAAGGTACCTGCTATCCATACAGAGCATTTGAGGGCTTAACACAAAAACATCCTCAGGGAAAATTTAAACCTCGTAATCAAAATTGCTGTAAACCTAAGGAAACAAGAGGTGATTCCACACACCTAGAACTCCTGTTGGCACAGATCTCTGCACTGCAGTGACCTGTTTGGACATCAAAGACACTCACCTGAGCACCATACTCATGCTCCACCGTACCCAGAAATGATTCCAGAGGGTTCCTGTCAGCTTCAGGTAACAGGAGGAAAAAGCGAAAAAATCTATTACTATTAATTAGCAGTAAAATTTATGTACACACGAGGCTAACAAGCAAGGCTTCTACCCCAAAGCGAAGTAAGCTGTTCACATCTCCTGTAAGCTTTATGGCAAGCCCAGGACCTAAAGCTGACGGTATAAAACAGGTACAATACACAGAACAGAGGCAAAGATTGTCAGTGGTTTCCTTCATGAGCAGATAGCTGTATTATTCGCAGTGCCTCTCCTCCTGGGCCCCAGGGTAGGCCAGTGAAGGGCAGTGTTTCCATACGAGGTTACTGGCTGGTCACCCCTTACTCTAGTTTAAATGCCAGAAGAAATTAGTGCACCAAAACAAAAAGTCCAAGCAAACAAAGGCTACATAAATCTTGTAATCATGGCCCAAGCGAAGTAAAGGCATGAACACATTCCAGAGCAGGAAAAAGCATGGAAAAGTGCAGCTTTTTAAAACTTTCAATAAACTTCCAACAGCTTTGAAGGGCTCTTCTTTCCTCCAAATACAGCTAGGATAAACACTGGTTTATTTGTAGGCTAGGAGTCAAGTAATGAGCTACCTCGGACACACAACATGTGAAAGTAAAGCAGGGCAAAGTCAGCAAGAAAAGTATTTCCCTTGTTTATTTGCCCAGTTCTTCTGCAATCACACAGAGGAGGTATCAGCGAGCCAAAAGGTTCTACTTATTTCCAGTTATCCTACAGGAAAACTACCTTTATATCTTTTCTTCTCCTCTTCTGTTAAATGTTCTGTTCGGATTTTTGTGACGACATTCACGTTGTTTGCAATGTACACCTTTAAAAAAAAGGTACAAGGACAAAAAACAAAAAGCATCAGAGGTTAAAAAAGAGAGTTCTCTCTAGTAAAGCACCATGTAAAGACAGAATAAAGCAGCACGGATCTGCCTCTCACTGACAAAGACCTTAATCTTTAACATACTGGTGATCAACAGGAAATGCTGCACTGAGATTTTTCTATTCGCCTCGGTGTAATGGAAACCCTGCATAACTACAGGCTGGAACTCCATGCCACCTGCTGGGCAAGCTGGTAACACCAGAAACCCTGCAAACCACACCACAGTATCCCCAGACAGCATTAATCCCGCAAGCATCCTGTGCCGAAAGAATGGCAAAGGAGTTTGGTCATCGCCTTTGATGGCAGCAGAAGTCAGTCCTTCAGCCAAGCTCTTGGAAAGCAGATTTACACGGTTTTAAATACACTTTTGTAACCTAACTAAACTGACCTCAGAACTAGACAGGCATTTCCAAGCTTGCTGGAAAGAATTCCCACCTGGGCAGAGATTTTAAGATAGAATGGGGAAGGAAAGTCAGACAAGGCTATTTCTAAACAGAGGTCACCCATAAGACCTTCCACGTGAAATTTAGCAACAGTTTGATCCTGCAGGAACACTAACAAACCCCAACGTCCAACTGAATAGTCCTGCAGTCTTATGAGAAAAACCTTCATATAAACATAGATCTACAAGCTATTCAGCTTTTATTCTTCTGTTAAATGAAATTACAAAGTGTAGCTTATTGCACAAATTCCAAAACCTGGACTAAACATAGACTTATGAATCAGGGAAGTTAATTCTTGTGATTCTTAACTTAAATTCCTAAAGCAGTAAGGCTGTAAAGCCATCTTCAAAAATATTTCACTGAGGTGAAATGGAAGACAAAAACAGTGTCACATGGAACAAATCTCATCAACTGTATGTCTCATGAGCATGGTCAGGGTCTGTAATTCACCAGCAGTCTTTCATTACTTGAATCCAGGATGCAACTCATGGCAGCAGAGGCTGTTATTTCCTTGCAATGCTGTTACCAGAGAGTGCTTGAGGCACTTCACCAACGGGTTCCTTGTCTTTTAAACAGCAAAAGAATGACAACATGCAAGAATGAGTTCAATACCAGTATTTGGATGGGAGTTCTAGCAATTATGCTGAATCTTTTGCCCCTCTTCTCCTGAAATGCTTTGATCCTCCCTCTCCCCTAAAGCCCCTGCTGACATTCCTGCATACAGAAACCATCCCTCCCACAAGCCTGGCATCTTCGAAGTGCCTCACTTCTGCCCAGTTCTGCTGGCAACACAATAAAGTTCTCCATGGGAAGTTTAAGACCTGAAATATTCAGGAAATAAAGGCAAAACACATTCACACTTCCATTAGCTATGAGACTTCTTAATAGAATAGAACGGGCTTTACCTTTGCTTCGTAACCATTCACGCTTTCCGCTTTTTCTGTCCTCCATACCCAGAATCCAGATGTGGTTCTGACAAAAAGTGAACACCACAAGCGTCTGTACAGATGCATTTCTACACAATCCCCAGCCTGTTTTTCTAAAATTGATTTTAAACAACATTTGATAGGTTATTTAACACCAGATAAAAGCACAGGTCAATCCATCCTCACACACGCCTATCACAAGAGGGCTGCCAAAGCCATGGTGCTTCTGTTCTTATGAAGTCCATGGTCAAAGCCCAGAGGCTCAGACAGGGATTTTATATTGACATGTGGATACTTGAGCCACAGAGGAGGATGACAGCCTAAAAATGTGCCAGATTATTTCGTTTGACAGCCTGGGCATGGCAGCTTTTAACACGCAGTTTAATTTCAAAAGTAACCTGTCACTGCAATTTGGGGAGCTGGATGGCAGGAATACTTCTGTCTGGAAATCTTAGCTTCTGGATGTGTAGATGCCACAGTTACTAAGGCTCAGTGAACACCACAGGGACTGATTCTGGGCAGCTTTGAAAGGGTACCAAATACTCAGGAGAAAGATGCTGGAATTATACATCCCACTTTGAAAACACTTGCTTTGTATGATCATGGGGGTGTCTTACTGCACCACAGAGCACTCCAGAAGGAGCTTCATAAAAAGGACTGTTTGAAATAAGCTGACAGATACCTGGATAAACACACATAGTAAACAAGGAAGACAAATATGTGTCCGTGGAAAGCCACACTATACAGATATTTTTATTTAAAGTATTCATGTGAGATTTGACTGACTTAGCTACAAGATCCAAGCTCTTGCCCATGAGTTTCAGCACTGTACACGTAGATCTGGGTGAAATGCAAACTTGTAATGAGACATTAACACTGATCTCACACCAATAATGAACTGGAAGCGTTCTGCAAATCAGTTCTTTCAACTGGAAACTTTTTGCCAAGCAACAGTGGGAAGCTGACCAAGCCAAATTTCTTACCTAATGGTATGTGAAGTTTAAAGCAATTTCACATCTAGCCTTAGACATTTTTTTACCAGGGCTTTTGAGAGTTTGTCTTTAAAGCTTTATTGCAAGTACGATCATCCATAACCTTGAAGTGTTTGTTTGTTACAAGAAACTTTGTCTCTTACCTTTCAAAAGCAATATTTTTTGTATCAAGGCACGTATTAATAATTGGAGATGTAAGGCGTCTTTCCACATCTTTCCTTTTTGGTGTCATAGATCCCAATGTCAAACGCTTCATCTGTTGGGAAATCTCAAAACGCTCCGTTGTAACAAACTTATCATCGTGATTTATCTCAATTAGTTCTGCCCAACCTCCAGTATCTGTTGGAAATGGTACATCTCAATCCAAAAACTTAGCGACAGTATTCCAGATTGAATAACTATATACTGTATATCAAATCATTCACTGTATTTTGCACTCAGCTAAGATAAAATTTGGAGCTGTATGTAAAATTATTTTTTATTTGGGGGGCAGAAAAAAGTAAGTAAGATTGAAGTCAAATTTTAGTCCTGTTGCCAAATTTTGACCTTAGATTTACTCAAAGAAAAGAAATTAAGCCATTATGTTAAACCACAAAACAGCAGCTCTATGAGACACTTATGGAATATATCTATAAAACTTTTTAAAAATTCACTACTCAGCCTCAACAGGTCTTTTTGAGCAAAACTGGGGTTTCTCATTGTGGCTGACATAGTGTTTGGTGATCAAGTGTGCAGATAGGCTAAAATATTTACCTTCTCCCTTGAAAATCAAACTACGCCTTCCCCTCTCCCAGCTCATATTTTCAAAGCCCAGTAAGGTGATATCAACACGCAGCTTGGCACCGCTTTTCCAGATGCGGCAGACATCACTTGGACAGACTCTAGAAACCAGTGGGACTATAAAAAAAAAACGAGAAAAACATAAATATAAAATATTCAGGAGACTGAGTGCACAGGAAGTCTGAACTCAAGCAGAAGCTGTATCCCTGATACAGAATTGCTCAGTACTATGATCATTATTCCAGAGGAGGTGAGATACTGATGATCCTCTTTAGCTTTAACAACGACCAGCTTAGGGACAAAACCCACCAACTTGAAACTAAAGATGAACGTGTAAAGGAAAAGACATTATTTCAGACTAAAAGATGTGAAATGGCACCAACCCCATCTCCCAGCAGTCTAATAGTTAGCTGTTTGGCAAATTAACTCAAAGGTAAAGACCTAGTGTTCATTCCTTTAAAAGAAAAGCAACTACTTCCCAAGTAGTCTGTGCATCTATATATGAGATACATACCACTGTCTTAATCATTGATACCCAGAGACAGGTAAACAAAACCCCAAGAAAAGTTTTCAGCAATTCTAAAAATGGCTAAAGTCTCCATTAAAAAAAAAACAACCAAAAAGCCCAACAAACCAACCAAATAAACAGGAAACAAAGAATAATTGTGCAACAGAAATAGAAGAGGCTATTCTGAGAGGTGAAAAGGTAGGTATTCTGGGGAGCAGACATTTCTCTGCATATCTTTTGTGACATCTGTCCATAAGCAAGTCCCTTTGTCTACAGTTAAAAGGAGGTAACAATGACCAGGATTCTTACCCCAGCTAGTGAACTCCCATTTCATTTCCACATAAAAGTCAGGAGTCTGGAAAAGGAAAATACTTTATGATTACTTCATGAAATAGTTTTAATCTAACATTCAGTACAGCATTTCTCGTGAACATTTTAGGTAAAGGAAAACAAAAAAGGAACAGAACTCAAGACATGATAAATGAACACTAAAAAAATGAAATTGAAACGAACAAACACAAAGACATTGGCCTACCACTGCTGCTTTCCAATGAGCTAATTCTTCCTTATTTTACTAAAGGAGCTGTAACACCACCAAGATTCAGCCTCCAATGTTGGAGCTGATGACTAAGGATTTCAAAGTAAAGTCAAGGAAAAAGTCTCCATCTCCCACAATGCTATGGAATATGCAAGTTGAAACAAAGAACACAATTTCCCATCTGATTTCAGTTTACTTAACTTGTGTGAGAACTACAGTCTGGAGTAAGAGGTTTAAACTAAATAATTACCTCATTGATCTTTTGGAGTAATTCAGGAACTCCTCCAAGGGTCATAGAGGTCTGCTGGTAGTCCCGATGCTGCAGAATCATTTGTACCATCTCTGGATCCCCTGTACTAACAGCTTCATGTAAAACTGAAAGAAATCCAGACACGAGCTAGTTTTTGTTTGCTTTCTGAGCAAAATACACAATGTAAAAGCAGTAAAAATACAATATCTGCAACTGAAAAGTATTAACACACGACTTCTGTTTTCCAAGTTATCTTTACCTGTCCATCCCTGTGCATTCTCTTTAGTTACATCAGCCTTGTGCTGAAGAAGGACTTTGGCAGATTCTATGTAACCCAAGGAAACAGCAAGGTGCAACAAGGTCCGGCCTCGTGGATCCCATTGATCAACATCCTGTTGAGTATCCGAGAGAGAAATAATGCTGAAGTTGTTCTGTCAAATGCAACTAATCAGAGCACACTGAGAAGAGTTTCTACAAACAAAGCCTGTCAGTAGTAATGCAGGAGTCAATATTCCCTGGGTATTCCCACGTATCAGTCTGTGGCACGCAGCCAGCCCAGTTTTCAAACACTACTCTGCTGTCCTTCTGCACTCCGTACAGTGCAATCTTGCTTCCCCACTGAAATAGAGAGAGAAGCAGAACAGGGCCTATAAAACTGACAGTAAGAACTGGGATAACTTTAAGACACGACTGAGTTCTTGTTGATGCTTCTCATTTCTTTTTCTGTCGTTACTTCCCCTTCTGTCTCCCTTCAGAAGGGATCTCTTTCAGGAGAAGCCAGGAGTTGGAGTCTGTGTACATTGCACCGTGGAGAGTCAACAGCCGAGGAGATCAACAGAGGGTTTAACATTATACAACTTAATGGGGAGGGGAGGAGGAAAAAAAAAGAGGAAGTAACAGGGCATACAACACCAATTTTGTACAGCACTTTTTGAAAGTATAGAAGCAAATGGTATTTTACAAAGCATCCATTTGACTGACACACACAGCACAATGAAGAGTGAGTGCATTCTGTACAAGTCACTAAAAAATGAAAACAAAACCAAACAAACAGACTACGCAAGCATAAATACCCAAAACATGCAAGCACAACATACTCATACCTTACATATTTTTCATTATTAGCTTAGAGATTTGAAACAGAAGAGCATCTATAACTAAAGGAAAAGGGGAAAGTCAATAGCAGAATAAGGAAGGAAAGTTATTATGCAAGTTAACACGGTTATCTGACAGCATTAAGTTGGAAAGCTCACACACAAAGTAGGGAAAGCTTCATTTTAAAGCATTCTCTTTTCATGTCTGTGGTGGAATACTAATTAATTTGCTTCCCCACTTCCTACAGCTCCAATGCCTACTGCACTCACAGGTAAAGGACTCTAAGGCGTCCCTCCCAATTGCTTTTGCTGCTGTTAACCGGTCACCACACGTCACACCCGGCATTTGCCAGACCAAGTGCAGCTGGCAAGTGTCTTTTGATTCCCTCACTCACCCCTCCGGCAGCGAGAAGCTTATCCCAAGGAAGCAGGAGGAAACATATCTTTGGAATACTTTAAGAAAATAAGTTATTGAAAAGCAGATAAAGGAAGTAAGAGACCAACATATTCCATCTTAAGACGTTGCTCATTTCCTTACAGTATGAAGTGTTTGAGGTAGGAAGCATCACTTCACAGGTGTGGGTGCTAACCCAACTGCAGTCTCAGACTAACAAGCAGCAGAATGATCCTTATTTAACTGCAAACTTTCACAGGTGAGAATGTTATTGAAACAGAAATAAATACACGGAAGCAACGTGCCAGTAAGGTTAAAGATTTTGTTAAGGAATAAGATTACATGAATTAGATAAAAAGTAACTGCATTCCAAAGATTATCCTAAAAATAGGGCAGGGGCATGCTCTAAGCAAGCATTAGTAAGTTGTGGTGTACCGTTAGCATTGCAGATGATAATCACTAGTCAGGAGGTGGCACAGCTGATCTTTGGCTCATATACTTGTGGTGTCAGGTATAATGTAATTAATATGCTCTGCTTCTGCAAACTACACTCCACGCTAGCGAATGTCAGAGCTTTTACACAGCACCTCAGCAAGACGGATGTTTACTGCTGGAGCTCTGCTGCAGCTTTTCAGGCCATTTCCTTATGTCATTACTATTTCTCGCTCAGCCGTCCCAGAGAACGAACAGCTTTGTATTTTTCTATTCTACACCATAGAACAATGATCCATTTTTTTTTTTTACCAGAGATGCTGAAAACATTCCAGCCAGTATAAAAACGCTGCCCCCACAGTCTTGGACAGCAACGAAGCCATAAGAACTGCTGGTCCTCAGCAAGCTAGAGGCTGGTTTAATCTTCAGCAGCAGCAGCCACCTTCGCTGCACGTTGACTTCCCATTAAGTAAGCAGTATTTATTGCTTTTCTGGCATAGAAAAAAAATAACATCCATCATATCTGCTCCTCCTGATCTGTTTCAATGACTCCTAACACTTTCTACAGAGCTACTCTGCAACCTACACCCAAATGCTCTGAGAACGGCTTTACAGATAAGAAGTCAACGTTCAATATCTTATGTAACAAAAAGTATATTCCTACACCTTCTTACATCACTCCCGCAACCACAAATAAATAGGTAAAGAAGCGCAGCAATCCCACAAGCCCAGCAAACAGACCTGGCAGCACCATTAAGGTTACTTCTTCCTAGTAAGCGAGGGGCACCGAGCCCTGTACCACGGCACAAGGTCTTTTGGGGCCACCAGCCCCACAGCAGCCCCTCCATCGCCCAGCCAGGCATCGCGGTTACCTTGTCCTGCAGCTCCTCGTCCAGCCGCCTGTAGTCATTATTCCAGACCAGGACGTGCAGGGGAAATGCGCTGCTGGCCCTGCCAGGGGAACTCATCATGCCACACACCTGCAGGAGCGGGGGAAGCCGGGTGCCTACCCTCACTGTTCCCCCCTCTTTGTTTTGGAGACCCCAGATTACTCAAGCCTTGTCCCCTTGGGCTTCTCCTCTCTCCTGGCACCCACCTGCCCCAGGTGGTGGGGGGAACACTGGGCCACAACCCCCTACGAACCCTTCACCCCGCTCCAAGGGGTGCCCCATGCAAAACTGCGCTCCTGGGGGTCCCCTGCTCCTGGGCACCCCCCTCAGCCCCACACCGCAGAGGGTCTCCTCTGCTCCTGGTGCTCCCCTCAGCCTCCTGAGGGTCCCCTGCTCCTGAGCCCACCCACCCACAGCCTCGGCCTCCAGGGGGTCCCCTGCTCCTGAGCCCACCCACCCACAGCCTCGGCCTCCAGGGGGTCCCCTGCTCCTGAGCCCACCCACCCACAGCCTCGGCCTCCTGAGGGTCCCCTGCTCCTGAGCCCACCCACCCACAGCCTCGGCCTCCAGGGGGTCCCCTGCTCCTGAGCCCACCCACCCACAGCCTCGGCCTCCAGGGGGTCCCCTGCTCCTGAGCCCACCCACCCACAGCCTCGGCCTCCTGGGGGTCCCCTGCTCCCCTCGGCCGCCCCCGCCGCCTCACCCCCACCCCCGCGTCCCTCCTTCCTGTCTCTCCAGGGCAGCGGCTGGGACGGACCACAGCGCGGGGGGGGAGGCTCCCCCTCGGTTCCCCTCAGCCTGCCGCCACCGGCCAGCCCGCGGAAAGAGGAAGTCGCTGCTCCTCACGCACCCTACCCCCCCGCGGGCGATCAGATGGAGCGTCCCGCCTGCGAGCTGCCCCATCGCGCCAGGGGGAGGCAGCGCGGCGTTGGGCGGGAGGCGGCGCTCGGCGCTGGCTGGTCTCCCCCCAGCGTTGGTTTCGCCCGCTCGCTCTGTCGCGGAGCGGGGCGGGAGCGCCCGCCCCGCCGCCGCCGCCATGTTGGGTGAGGGCAGGGCGCGGTGGAGAGCGGCCTCTTCCGCCAGCCTGCAGGGCCCGGCTTCCCGAACCTCGTTTCTCCCGGCTCCTCCTCTGCCCTGTTCGGAGGGAACAGTAAGCAGGCCGGCGCAGTCACTTACGGGAGGTCTCTGTCCTTCCCCGCAGAAACGCAATGCTTCTGTGAAGCGCCTGAGGCGGGCGTCTGCCAGGGACAAACATGGCCGCCCCGCGCAGGCTGTCTACCGCCCTTTTGCCAGGAGCAAAGATGGCGGCGCGGGGCCGCCTCGCACCACCCGCCGTTCGCCTGCGGAGCGCGGCCCGGCGCTGGCGCACGCAGCTTGGTGAATAGCTCCGGCGGCGTAGCGGGCGGCGCTGCCGTGCGCCTGCGCGCTGCCGCCTCGGCTCGGCCGCCTGGCGGGGGCTGGCGGCGGGGACCCGTTAGCGCGGCAGGAAGCGCCCGCTCCCGCCGCCGCCGCGCACCATGTCGAAGCGCCTGAGGAGCAGCGAGGTCTGCGCCGACTGCAGCGCCCAGGGTAGGCACCGGCGGCGCCCGGGGGCGCGGCGAAGGCAGCTCGGCGGCCGGGCGAGCCCATCCCCCTCTCCTCACACCGGGCAGCGGCGTTTCCCCCCTTCAGGCGCTGAGGGGGCGCGGGCAGGTGGCGGCCGTGAGGGGCGGGAAGCGCGGGGCTCCGCCGGGCCCGCAATGGCCGCGGCCGCTGGGCACCTCGGCGCGGCGGGGGGCTCCTGTCAGCGGGCCACCCCCGGGAGCGGCCCCGGCTGCCCGGCGCGGGGGGAGCGCGGCCCGGGTCCTGGGGGAAGGCCGTGCTCCCGGCGCTGTGCCGGGGGTGTCACCGCCTCGTAGCGGCCTCGTCGGCGGGGAGCCGGTTCTGCCGGGTTTGGACGCGTTTTCAGCGGTTTTGTCCGCTCTTTCTGAAGGACCCGCTCTCGTACCGAGCGGTGGTGCGCTCAACGCTCCCCTCAGCTCGCTGTCGTTAAAGCGCACGGGTAGCGCGGCTGTCACCGCCGTGTCGCCCCCCGGGCCGCTCAGGTGGGGCGGTCAGCGCTGGGCCGGGCCCGCCCGCAGGGACCAGAGCTTCGGGGAAGGGGCTGGGGGCAACGGCCGCGCTCTGGTCGTGAGTAAACCTGGAGCTCCTCGGCCGCGGAAGGAGGAAGGCTTACTTAAAGAAGTGTTCCAGTCACAGAGCTAAAAGGTGGGAGGAGGGTGTAGGTTGTGTCACTGAAAGGAAGAGTGGCCATTTCGGGGGACTTGTGAAGATGAAGATGACTTTGGAGACGTCCCGTATTCTGAGGGTCAGGGGGAAGTAAGGTTTGGATTGGAAATGTTCGGTGAGCAGCATAACGTTCTGTGTTGACATGCACGTTGTCTGATGCTGCAGATCAGTTTGGGACCCTGTTGAAACAAGTCTTGTTTTCAGAAAGTTGCATCTCCTTTTCTGAGCCTCTGTAGTTTTGTTGTTGTTACATTTGAAACCGTCCAGTTAACTTTTTTTTCTTCTTTAGCACCTGTGTATATTTGTTGTCTTTCCTTTTCAGAGTTATTTTGTGTTCTGTGCTGGTTCTTCCAATATAATTACTTATGTACATACTGAAATGAATTAAAACACTGTAATGTAGAGAACGTTTGAATGACCAGATGGTGTGATGTGGGAGAGGGGATAACAACTTCTGTAAAATGGAGCTTCTGTTTAAAAAAAAAAAAAAATAGAACTTCCAAATTAACTCCCAGGGAGTTACTTCTGTCTTCGTAGAACTTTATTTTCACAATAACAGCGCTTCCATATCTTATGTAGGCAGTTGTCCCTATCTTATACAAGGTGGCATATCTGCTTTTAAACATCAGTGGTGTTAAGACGCTGAGATAAAGTTGTGTTACTGTGTTTGTGTTCGTGAGGCTCGTCAGGACTATGCAGTGTATCAGAATCACTATTAGGGTGATCTTGTAAGCCAGCCTTTTGTTGTGCTGTGACATTGTAGCGTTGTCAGATATTTACTTGACATTGGTGAAGAAACCTGCGGGCTTCAACGTATATAGAAGGAAATCTTAATTTAATCCTTTCTTAAATAAAAAAAAATCAAACCTTCTTTTGCTTAAACTGGTGAGAATTTGTCAGAGGGTGTTTGGGAGCTGCTACGTCTGCAGCTGTGTCAGGAGAGCTGGGCGCACTGCAGCCTTGTCACCCCGATCGGGTGCAGCAAGTGCAGAATGCCTGACTGCTGTAGTAATTACTCCTCGCCCCTTGGACTTCATTGATATTACGTGAGGTGATTTTACGTGTGCTTTTCTGGTACACTTCCTATTCTCAGGCAGGAGTTCACTGCTCACGCTCGCGGTTCGGCCTTGTCTTCATCACACGCTTCCTGTTTTGAATCGCTCTGCCATGTTCCTGAAAACAGATTTGGCCAATCTTTCTAGCTTCTCCCCTGTTGTATTTTGGTATCAGCTTGAGCATATTTTGATTGTGTCCCTAATTGGATGTCTTTTAAAAATTATTCAAATAAATTCCAGCACAGACTCTTCATTAAATTAATTTTAAACCTGAGATACCAATTTTCCCGGACAGCTTGCTGCCTGTATCTTCAGACTATCTAACACTGTGTTCCTTCTCCCTTTCCCATCCCCACCTGTTACTTGAGAACAAGTAAATGGTACTATTAAAAAAACTCCAGAAGTTCAACCACTGTGACTCAGAAAACAGGTTGCCGTGCTTAACTTCCCCTTGCTTTTTGATCAGTCACTCTCCACCGTGCACACTGTCAAATCCACTCTGTTCCACACCGTTTATGCTTCTAAGCTGGGGCCTGAGCTGCTCTTGGTCATCTCTCTGGCCTCCCCAACACCTGGTAGGAGCAAAGAGTGTTCTCCTGGCCCGTTGTGCTGAACTTTTCAGTTACTTTCCAAATCTTTTTTTTTTTTGCTTTTATTGTCATCTTTTTTTGCAACATACCATCCACCTTTCCAATGGTGCCAATTTTTGGCAGATTCTACATAGACTGTTTTATCAGTGTGATTTCTTTTGAGTGTATAAGCTGAAATTACAAGCAAGGCCTCAGCTTTTTTTTCTTCAGAAGAATTTTAAAGCCCTGTTTCTGCTATGAAATGACCAAATAAACAACAGCTGACTTTGTCATGGCTAAATGGACGTTGTTTGGAGCCGGTTAAGTTAGGTATTGGGATGGGTGTAAAGAAAAAAACCTGATGGTGACTGTTAGTCAAAAGAGAGTGAGGCTCACAAGCAGCCCATGGCTAGTGATTGAAGCAAGAGATGTAATGGCTTTCAGAAGAATCCGATTAGTTTATGAATGAGTGTGTGATAAGGTTGTCTGCAATGAAAAGGGACTGGACTCATTAATCTGGAAGGCTGCCTCCAGTCGTGGGTTGTTAGGTTAGCACTAATGCATCTTGTCTCGTTATTATTTTTTTCCTTCTTAGCAGTGAAAGTTGTTAAAATAATAGAATGATTAATAGGGAGGTTGCGTGCTTGTTGTTAACTTGTTTTTTAAATTAGGTTAGTTTTTTTTCTGAAGTATATGCTTTAATTTGGCTCTGGGCTGTGATAGTTATCATCTGTGAATAGATGCTCCTCACGGCCCGTGGTTCGAACAGGTTTGCCTACATTGCCTTCAGCACACACACATCAACTCTGCTTAAAGACCACAACTATGATCAGATCTCATGTTTCAGGGATTCAGTAAATTGATTGCATGGGTCAGAGAAGACTTCTTTTATGATGCACGATTGCTTAGATGTATTCTGACAGGATGCAGAAGTGCTCTCATCAGATACCAGGCTTGTGTTGTACTCACTTATTTAGCCTCAAATGCATCTCTGGATTTGAAATTAAGAAGAATTTTCCAAAATAGAAGAGATCTTGAATTCCTTTTTCTTTCTCCTGGCATGTGCTAGATCTGAAGATCTGTCTTGCTACTCAGTCGCCTGTTGCTGCAGGGTTCTTGGCACGTTGAGTTTCACACGTCACTGACAGAAAACTGGGGTTTCTTCTGAAGACTGAGCTAAGAGCAGCAGAGGGACCTCAGTTTTATTCCTATTGTGCATATATGTTTCAATCTGATGTCACATTCCTACTTGGTTTTATACTTTTTGATGTTTGAAGCTACATAATAGCTAGTATATATTATTTACTACTTCACCTTCCATCAATTATCTTTCTGGTTTGCTTATAAGATGGCTTCAATTTGGATCTCTTCAGAGTTGAAGTTAATTTGCTTGACAGTTTTTGATTTTACTGAGCCTTTAACTTGACATGTATGTGTAATGCTCTTTTTTTTTTTTAATACTGTGACACTCTTGGGTGTTTTTATTATTTATTGTGGAAATCAGGAAACATTGTAATAATATAGAACTGAAGACTGAGTACTGCGTGAAAAAGCATAACTACTGTTACCACTTTTTATTTATAGACTTCTGAGTTTTTCAAAAGAGCAGGTAGGTACTATGGTTAGAAATATTTTTTCAGGACTCCAGTAAATGACAAGTAAGCACTTCAAGAAGGTAATAAATTTAGTGTCCTGACACTTACAGAGGAAAGTATTTTCATAGGAAGAACTGCAAACAGTGGGGCTTTTTTCAGAGTTCCCACAGTGATCTCCTTGCTGTCCTGGGACCCCTCCGTCCCCAGTAAGTGCGAGGACTGTTATTTCCCCAGCATCCAGAGGCCCAGCAAGGTTGTAACATTTACAAGCTCATACAATGGCGAAGCAGTAAAGCTAAGGTTAGAAGGCAGGGCTCCTCATTTTAGACTCTATGTTTCAAATACAAGGTCATGTTGCCTTCTGTGTTGTAATTAATGTATTCTTTTTCAGATCCGTGTTGGGCATCTATAAACAGGGGGATTCTGATCTGTGACGAGTGCTGTAGTGTTCATCGAAGTTTGGGGCGTCATATCTCTCAAGTGAGACATCTCAAGCATACACCATGGCCTCCAACTCTGCTGCAGGTAAAAAGTAGAACTGTGTCTTAATTCAGTAGAACTAGGTATATTAATTTTTTTAAACATTTTTAATGGAATTTAAATCATTAAGCTTTTGTTTGAGGGGGGCTGGTCCTTTAAAGCTTTCTCTTTCTAAGTTAGTCTCCTTTTATTTCTCTTGTTTTGCTATGATGGGCCACTAAAATCAGAATTGTCTATGCATTTTCAATTTGATACCTTTGTTTTGGAAGGTCACCTTCAACTTTTCTTTCAGAATTCTGCAATGCATCTGCTTCAGCCTAAATTGTCAATATATAGCAAGCCTCTCTTTTCAGTAGAGCTTCTGTTGGGCAGAGTAGGGAATTTTAAGGGGATCCTTATTACATTCCACATAATAACCTCCTAGGCATGTGCCTGGCTCTGATGTCCCAGCAGGTTATGGATGCTGGCACACAGAATATGAATCTCTGTTGGCTTGCTGTCCGCTTGAAAATCATTACAGAAATTTGATTAGTCAGTCTGTGCAGCTAGCAGCAAAATTTCTTTACTGCCTGTCTGTATACATTTTGGATTTCAGATGGTTGAAACGCTGTATAATAATGGTGCTAACTCCATATGGGAACACTCGCTGTTGGACCCTGCCTCTGTTATGAGTGGAAGGCGCAAAGCTAGCCCACAGGATAAAGTGCAGTAAGTGGAAAATTACAGAATTTTTATTTTTTAGAAGTGTGATTACTTTATTCATCAGTGACAGAGGCAGTAAGGTATCCATGGGAACCGGTGTATATTTTGTTGCTGGAAGAGAACGGGAGTAACCTAGTTATTTGTTCACTCACTTTTTATTTTTTTTTTAAATTTCCAACTATTACTTTTAAAAAATTTATTGCAAAAATGGAAACACATTGCTTGAATTCTCTGACCTATTGATTCCTGACCTCTAGCTTTGAATAGTGAGGCCCTTTAGTTGTACTTGAATCAAAAGACTTTTAATTCTCATGCCACGTGCTTCAGTTAACTGAATGCTGAAAATAAGATTGAGTTTGGTTGGTGAATTAAAAAATGAGAGAAGATTTCTGTCAATGAATATGGTGCTTCATTTTAAAATGCAAATGCATATAATAAGTATAGATCTTAAGCTGGCATAATTTTAAGTTCACTGTTTACTTCTGAGAAATAGACACTACATCCTAGAGTCTGCAGATATTTTGATGTTTGTAACAGAAGTATGCTCTGACTAGTTAGACAATCAGCACTCTGTTTTTTTAATGAAAATATTTTTCTGTGTCTAACTTTGCTACTAGTAGCATGCAAAGAATTAGTACAATCTTCACTTGTGAATTTTCCTTTTTCTAGAGCATCTGTATTATTGTGAAAGCACTAATATTTGTTTTCTTTCCCTTCTGTTGCTTGGATTTCTCTTTACAGTCCCAATAAAGCAGAATTCATTAGAGCTAAATATCAAATGTTAGCATTTGTTCATCGCTTGCCATGCCGTGAAGATGACAGTGTCACTGCCAAAGATCTTAGTAAGGTTAGTATGTCTTTTCTGGCAGTCTGCAGAAGCTACGACTTGTGTGTGATGGAACAGGGAAATCTGGATGAATTAAATGAGTTGCTTTTGACTTGAGATAACTATTGCTGTTCTTCAGCACTATTATGTAAACAAATACAGCTTGACATCAACTTGAAGCCACTTTTTTTTTTTGGTAATATATATGGATGCTGGAGATGTGGATGGTTGAAAGGCATCAAATTAGGTTAACATGGAGAAAAATGTTTACACAGAACAGCAGTAGCAAGAATTCTTGCATACCTGTTTCTAAAAGCATGGCTGAAAAAACAAATGCTGAATCACTTATTGCCACTGTATTAAATACAATCCTACTTCTTTTTCAGCAACTCCATTCCAGTGTGAGGACAGGGAATCTGGAGACGTGTTTGCGGTTACTCTCCTTAGGAGCTCAAGCCAACTTCTTTCATCCTGTATGAACACTTTTCTCTTTATTTTGATATACAGTCAGTTCTTACAGTTCATAATATTTATACTGATTTCAGCCAATGCATATTATATTTTAATATTCTACTCAGACCTGTTGATTAAGTAGATATTTTTCTTAATAACTTATAGGAGAAAGGAAACACCCCGCTCCATGTTGCTGCTAAGGCAGGACAGACTTTACAAGCAGAATTATTAGCGGTTTATGGTGCTGATCCTGGCACACAAGATTCCAATGGAAAAACTCCAGTTGACTATGCAAGGTAGAAGGCACTGACATATGTGATGCTCTTGTGTATTAACTGATGTTCATAAATCACCTGATGAACCTGCTTAGATATGTTTCTGTCCTGAAAATAATTTGACTGTTAAATACTAATAAGTACTTTTTCCAGAAAGAGCAAATGCATAGAGAGTATAAATAAGCATTTTCATAATTTCATAGCCTGTAGTCTGGATGCTTGAAACAACAGTTGTGATCTCAATGAAACAGGCTGTGCCAATCTAACAGCTCACAGAAAAGTAATCTGTGGAGAAGAGTTTCTGCAAGCTGAGTAGACTCCAGGAGGGCAGATTAACTAGGGAATTGCTGTAGGAAAGCGCTGGACTGCACAGATGGGTCAGGGAGCAGGGGGTGGAACCAGGGTTTTTAGTGGCAGTGAACTGTTAGATGCATCCAGTTGCACCCTGAGGAAAGCCTACCTTTGGAAAGGCTCTAGGCTTCCCAAGGGCAGACAACATTCATGTCAAGAAAGATTAAACGTGAATGTCTCTGCTGTTCATTTGGGCAGTGATGAGGCACTGCAAGACCTGCAGCACAGCGTTGGAGATTTTTTTGGTGTTTATGTGCAAAATTGGACATTACTGATCAACTAGAAGCTGCACATTTGTGTAAATAAAACCTCTTCATTGCTCTGATTGCTTTTGAATTGAGGCCGTACGTGGAACCTGAAGGCTGAATAAGTTCACTTGGTTGCAGAACACAATATGCCAGAATACTTCTGTTTCTCAATGCTATTAATCAAATGTGAAGTTGAGTGAGTTTGCTGCATGAGCTCAGGAACTCTCTAGAAAATTGTAAATAATATGTTCAAAATAGTCTATATAATCTGGTTTTTTTTTCAACAGCAAAACAGTAGGCAAAGGTTTTCAGAGTTTTCACTGACTCATTTTGGGGAGTTCATAAAAGTTAGTCTACAGTTTTTTTGCTCACTGGAGGATACTCTTGAAAATCCTGCTGTGAGACTGTGCTGTGTTGATATGCTCAAACTTGTGCAGTGTTGAACAGTGGCTTGTACTAAATCTCTTTCTCTGACTATTTTTAATTTTTTTCTATGTCTCAAAAGGAGTAACTAATGTAACTTTTGTGTGTGTGTGTAAACCAGACAAGGTGGGCATCATGAACTGGCAGAGCGCCTGGTGGAAATTCAGTATGAGCTCACAGACAGGTTAGCTTTCTATCTCTGTGGCAGGAAACCAGGTAAGCAGAAAAAACTACACTCCGAGGTCTTTCAGTGTTAGTTATAGGACAGTTCAGACTATGGTATATAATGTTTGTGTCAGTGTTACTACACTTTTTATGTGCATTTCAAATATTCTAATATTATATAAGTTATACAGGAAGAACTAAAGAAAGTATAAGATGTAAGATTGGTGATAATGTATTTAAAATTCAGATAAAACTGCAGGATTTTAAGTATATTTAAATTAAAAATTAAATTCCTTTCTTTTTCCACAAATATGTGTTCTATAAACGGAATACCACTGAAAGTGTGGAGAAACCTACATATAAGATCAGATGAGTGCTGTTTAACTTCAAGGGGTGAATTGCAGGGAAAATACACATTTTGTGAATGTTGAATAGACTGCAGGAGATACTGTAGAAACTCGTCTAAGTAGTTTCTTCTTATTGAAATGCAAAAGCAGGGGAGTATTCAGTGAAATGGGCACCTTTTGAAAAGTCCACTTAAAAGTTTTTGGCCATTAGGTGCCATAAAGGCACATATGTTAGAACTTAATTTTTTTTAAATGTAATTTTAATACAGTTGATAAGCCTTAGTTGGAATCTTTGATAACACCAGGAAATTGTGGTAGGAATCTTCTTTTAAGACTTGCTAGCTTCCTATAATTGGAAATTGAGTAATTACATGCAAGATAAATTATTCTATTTGCCTGTTGCATATATTCTTGGGTTTCTCATTACTGTGTCTTATAGTAAAACTGAATGCCAGCTGTATATCCTGACAACACTGAAAACTATAGTCCAGTAACAACCTATTAAAGTGCAATTTGTTTTCAACTCTAGAGCATAAAAATGGACAGCACTTTGTTATACCTCAGATGGCAGACAGGTAAGTTGCTGATTCCATGGCATGTCTGAAAACATGAAAATAAAAAAAACCTAGTGATTAAATTTCCTTTCCTTTCTGAAACAACTTTTAAGGTGGTTGTCATCTAACTTTTTAATGTATGCCTTTATCAATCTTGGAAGCTTTTTTTTCCTAGGAAGAATATTGTAATTTAAACAAAATCAGGAAATCATAGGAGTTTACTGTATTTGTTAAAATGCAGGGGGAAGGTGAGACAATTTTGTTAAAGGAACACACATGAGGATTGCTGGGAAACACATTTTGTAAATAATGCAAGGACCAATTGAGTTAGTTTCCTGATACAGCATTTTGAAACTAATACTTGCAAGAAAGCTGCATTTTTCTCTGAAAATATTTCTACTTCTGATCATCTGAGTGCTTTTAACTTTTGGTTATGATCAATGAAATTGTATTTATAGAAAATGTATTGAGTATTAATCATAAGTCCGTATTTTCCTTTTATTGCTATGCAATTGGAAATAAGACGGCTGTAAGTAAACCACTGTTCAACTTATTGCTTGCAAAATTTCTATGAAAACTGTAATAAAAAATTATAGAAACCACGTAATAGTTGGTAAAATACTTAGTGTTAACATCTGTAATTTTTTTAGATATGCTGTGTTTAGCTATTGGATAAAGTACTGTGTATAGTCAGTGCAGAGTATTTTGCAGAACAGAGTGAGTATCATTTGCCTCATTACACAGAGAAGGAAGTTGACATGCAGGGAAAATGACTTGTTCAAAGATGCTGCTCAGATTGCAGAGCCTGCATACGCCCTGACTGCCTTACCTCTGCCTGATGTCCTTTGCTGGTCTTTTTCTTTTTTTTCTTTTTCCTTGTCCAGGTGACTGCCTACACAAACCCTCTGTGGTGTTAGTTAATCCTACAGAGGTTTTATTTGAGCCTTTCCATCCTTGTAGGTCAGGGGAGTCTTCCCCTGGGTGATATAAATATGGCCTCAAAATTTGTCAGCTTCCTGATCTGTGGCTTTTATGATAAATACTGTTGAACTGCACAATTTTTATCTTGTGCCTCATGTTCAAGGCTGGAAACTAGTAGAAGAGATTATTTACTAATCAGTACAGAATAATTTTAAGCATGGCCCTATCGCTGTAGCCATTTGCCAGTCTGATGGTCACCTACCTCCTGCAGAGTCCAGTGGAACAAATCCTGTGTGTTAAGAATATCCTCATTGGTATATTAGCAATACTAGTAAGATCAATGTGTTAAAAACTGCATTAGAAACATGAAAAGGTTAAGGAGTTTCAAATAAAAGTGACAATAATTGAATTATTGAAATGTAGAATTTATGTTTAAGCAAGCTATTAAATGCTGTAGATGTAATAATCACTTTTTGTTTTCATAGCAGTCTGGATCTATCAGAACTTGCAAAAGCAGCTAAGAAGAAGCTTCAGTCTGTAAGTAAAACTTCCCGTGTGCTGTGTGACTATGCATGGCTGAGAAACAAGTAATCATATCGGCTGAAACGCAGCCAGGCGAGAGCGCAGAGTTGTGCTCTTATACTTCCTATGTTATAGAGGTCTTATTAGGTTTTGTTTATTTTCAGGCTGTAATTATTCTCTTCTACCCTTAGCTAAGCAACCACTTATTTGAAGAACTTGCCATGGATGTGTATGATGAAGTTGACAGGAGGGAAACAGATGCAGGTGAATGAAGCTTTCTGGAATGTGTATAAAATAAATCTGATTTGTGATGTTACAAGATGATAGTGCAAGCAAATGTGCAGTTTAAAGTACTTTTGTATTCAGTAATTACTGATAATGGTAGTTTCTTTGTCTTGCATTGTCTGAAGGTGACGTTAATTGAAAAAATCTGTGTTTTTTACAAAGTAGAGAATCCTCTGGGGAAAAAAGCCTTCCTTTGAATTGATTGTGTTTGCGTTTGAAATTGTGGTCTTTTATTCTTTGACAAGAAACACTGTCAAATAGTACAGGAAGGTTATTCCCTTTTATTTTTTTCTTTTCCTTCCCTGAGCAGTTTGGCTTGCTACTCAGAATCATAGTACTCTCGTGACAGAGACCACAGTGGTCCCTTTTCTTCCTGTGAATCCTGAATATTCCTCAACCAGGAATCAGGTATGCAATCTTCTTAATACTGTAAAATTGTTTTTATTTAATAGCTAAGTATTCTAAGTAATATTGCTTTACTGTACTTCATTACTGTAGAAGAGTTGCATCTACTTGTGAAGAGGTTAAAATAGTTTCATATTTCCCCTGCCCTGGAGTGTGCAGCTGGATAATTTAAATCACACGTTTGCAATAAATGTAATTGAACAATCAGCTTGCTGGACGTGCTATAGTCTTACTTTTACCTGGGAACTCTCCTGTTCATCTAATACACGATGTACTTCGTTTTTTTCTGCATTATTTTGTAATTTAGGGAAGACAGAAACTGGCTCGATTTAATGCCCATGAATTTGCCACGCTAGTTATAGATATTTTAAGTGATGCCAAACGAAGGCAACAGGGGAATCCTCTCACTGGTTCAAAAGGTGGGTATACTTTTGCTTGTCAGCTATTCTATATACAATTCTACAATAGTTTAATCAATACCATAGCCTCCTTCAGAAGTACTATATGAACGAAGAAAGAGGTTTATACTGGTTTTATAAATAAGAACTAAATCATGTGGATAGCAGGGTATTGACAACATGCATTAGGCCACCAAAATAATGCTCAGGTACAGGAGATTTGTCTAAGGTTGGTATTTGTAATACAATTCAATCAAGCGGGATATGTGCAATTCACAAACATCTTTTTATGATGGTTGTGATTTTTATGATAATTGGGTAAAATTCTCCAGAATACAGCTGTACAGTTTGAGAGTGATACTTCTTTTGATCGGCAGCTGGGTTAATGTCAGTGTTTTAGAGGCTGGCTTTCCTGGCTGCTCTGTACAGGCAGCACTTTGCTGTAATTTAGATGCTCTGAGCTTAATGCTAATTTGCCTAAAAATGTTTACTTCCTGTATTTCTGGAGCATGATAGACGTCAAAGATTACAAATACCTATGCCAACAACCAGACAGAGCCATAGTTCTAGCCATGACAGTATGAAACAACATCTGAACACTAATTCTCCTTCTGGAGAGAAAATACAAAAAAACTTTTCTAACTTTTAATTTTTGCCAATATTTTTCATTTGAATGTTGACATCCATTTGTCCAGTCTAGTCTGCTTTGGGTTTTTTTTCCCTTATATGAATTTAATTAAGCTGCTAAAGCATGATTCTCACCACTTACTTTAACTTGTCTAAACACTTACAAGAAATGAAAAGACAAAACCATAAAACTTTGATGTTTTGGGCAGTAATAATCCATACCTATTACGTGGATCTAAATTAATTTTTTGAACTGGGCTACTCAAATGATACTTTACTATGGCATGTCTTGTATTGTCTCTCTGAAGATCTTTTCTGATTTTATTTTTTTTAAATTACTTTAAAGTATGCACTTCCATTTCTTCTCCAAACTTATAGTCCATTTTTAAATGGTGTATGTTGATCTACAGAAAATGTGGAACTGATACTCAAATCAATCAGCAATCAACACAGTAATGAAAGTCAGGATAATGACCAGCCTGATTATGACAGTGTTGCTTCAGATGAAGATACTGATCTGGAAACAAATGCAGTTAAATCAAACAGACAGAAGGTAGGTTTGAAATATTTATGCACATACCAAATTTTATTCATAAAGGTACTCTGCAGTGAATCTTCCCCCTTGTGAGGGGATTTAACATGCAAAAATGATCAGAAAATTAATATTTTAATTAATTTTCAAATTCATTTCAGAATCATGCCTTTAGTCTATGAACTTTAACAAAATTAAGTGTTGTGGCTTAAAGAATTTTTATTGTATTCATGGAATACCATGATTCCTTGGTATTTCACAAACATTTACCACTTCCTAGTGAAGAAATATTTACAGCAGACCAATAGTGACTGAGTGTTTTAAACCATTCCTGAAAACAATGCAGCATGGTAAAAAAGGGGCCGTAGACCTAGTAGTTCTAATTTCATCTTCCCTGATAATGTGCACCCTGGATATTTGGTAATCTGTCTTTTATGACTTTCCAGTTCTTTATTTTGTATTTTTAAAAAAATCCTTACAAAAGATTACTGCATCATTGAAATGCTGAGACAAATGTTTTTGTGCATAGAGGAGCTAAGAGCTGATTGACATCGAATTTCTTTTATATTGGACTAAAATTATTTTAATGAATGGATCTTATTAATTTGAACTTAGCTTGAACCATGATTCCTTTAAAGTAAGTACATGAAAAGCTGTCAAAATCTCGTTGTCTTTTTTCTTTTGGTAGTCTGTTTCTCAGTGGTGTAAGTATTGTTCTCTTACTGTTTATAGAGCCTGGATTCAGACTTGTCAGACGGACCAGTGACAGCCCAAGAATACATGCAAGTTAAAAATGCATTGGTGGCTTCTGAGGTAAAGATTCAGCAGCTAATGAAAGTGAACATCAACTTGAGTGACGAGCTGAGGATCATGCAGAAAAAGGTAACAGGCACAATAGTGTAACCCCTTCATTTCTTGATGTGTTTTAAGTTGACCAGAATAAAACTGCTGAAGCTGAAGCTGCAATAACCCAATATGAGGATAGTGAGAAAACTTATTTTAAAATTGAGCTGCTTTGGAATCAGTTGAGACTATAAATGTATATGTGCAGCACATGCTTTGAATGGTTCTTGTGGAGGTGATCGTGATCTCCTTAGTTCACTTTTTGACATAAGTTTTCCAAGTGACAAGGCAGTTGTTGCAAGTCTTGTACGTTTTTGATGTCTTGCTGTTTTCAACAGTGAGGAAGTAACATCTTGTGTGTGTGCACATATCTATATAATGTACTTCCAGCTTTTCTGGTAAATACGTTGGGTTTTTTTTCCATTAATAAGCCTAACTGGAATGAAGGGAAATTAAAATCCCCATCCAGTTTGGCAGTAGAAAATAATCTGAAATGTGGCAATGCAATATGAAGTTTTTGGCTACCAGGAGGCCAGGATTTATTTGTTTACTTGTGTTTGAATCCATGAGAAATAGCACATAAAGGATATAGTGGTAAACTCAATTACTGCTTTAAACCTTCAGTGTGGTTTTGTCTAGACGAGCATGAGGTAGAGGTATCTCATTTACAGTGTGAGTTACTATGTAGAGAGAGTCTTATACAAACAGAAAACTGAACATTTTTGCTGAGATCTGTAATTTAAAGCTCCAAAACCCCAGTCTGGAAGCCAGACCTTCTAATCATTATATAAACACATCAACAATTTATTGAATGCTTTACCAGTGTTCTGGTAAATAGAGATTTTTGTGGAGTAAAGGAGAATTTATATCTGTATTGAGTTCACTATCCTGTCAGTCATGATAGCCTAGGAAGGGCTGGCTGCTTCCTCAAATTCATTCTTTACCTAGTGTTAAAAATCCTGTTTTCCAAATAATTACAATACTGCAAGACTTCCAGTATGTGCTGCAGAAAGCTCTCTCCCCGTGGAGAAATCTGTTCCAGTGGTGTTCCTGCAGAGGTGAACCTGTGCCGAGAACTTGTTTCCCCGTTGTTTTGGGGCAAAGAGGCTGATCCTTTGCAGAGTGGTGGGACCTGGTGAACTCTTTCCATCTGAGGCCAAGCTAATTCAGCAGATTCCAACATCCTTGTTCAGTGCCATCCTTCTGTCACAGTTGTGTTCAGCCCTTCAGATCTATTGGAGTGGTGAATACTGAGAGGAACCTGAGGGATCTCAGGGTGTTTCCTTGGTCTTTTAACAGCTTGTACTGGTTAAGCATTTCTCTGCATCAATTGAATTAACTTTTCACTTATATGTATTGAGTTTCTTTAAACAGGTGTTTAGGGTAAAAACAAAAACCTTTAGGGCCTATGAATTAACGAGGCTTTAGTATATTTATGTGGTGTAGCAGAAGAGAGATCATTGCTGTGCTGCAGTTGAACTTGTTTTGAAAGATGGCATAGCCAGGGCTCGCTCACCTTGGAGATGTGTTGCACTGATTTTATGTCCTGATGATGGGTATAGCTGTGGGGCTTCTTCAGCTTAGTGTTTAATGGCTCTGGGTTGGTAAAGAATCGATACAGCCGTGCGCCATTGCAGGATGCAGGGTGGGAGGAAGGGGTACAGCTGGCTTGGAGCTAAGCTGCTGGGAGCTTCAGTACAACATGGGAATTCTCTGCTGGGTTATTTGTGCCAAGACACCAATGTATTTGTGTTGCTTTAGCATTTCTAGTGCAATAGATGTCATTCAAGAGTCTCCTCTTTTTGTTTTGTTTGTTTGTTTTCTAAGCAAGAGCTTAGATTTTTTTTTTTAGTTCATGACCTTCTAGGCACTTCATGTATCACCTTGTTAGCCAGCTGTGTACCTGACCTTAATGCTAATTAAAGAAGGGGCAAAGCTACACTTGATGAATGTCACTTTAGAGTAGATTCTTCCTAAATAAAATTTAAAATCGTTCCATCACTTTAATGGACATTCTAATGGAAAAAAGTTATTTTTTTACACTTGCGGATTTTTTTAGGTGCTTATAGGTGGTTAAGAGTTTGGTCTGAGTTTACATTAGCTGTTGTCCAAAACTGCACCAAAAGCATGTTTATAAAATGCAGAAGAAGTTTGGAAGAAGGCGACTATAAAGTTGACCTATTTAATTGCCTCTAATGTCAAACTTTAAAGAGGTAGCTTGGCTCCTGGCTGATCCTCAGATCTTAAGACTTGATGTGTCTCACTACAGAGCACACAGAAAGTGGGGAGAAAAAGCACAAATTGTCTTGATAGAAGTCTGCACATTCCATTTAGGGTTCTGGGAAGTGCTCTAGGCAAAATAGGGTTTTTGATAATGTTCTTGAAGGTTCACATGATGCAAAGTAAATGCAAGTAGTAAATATGCAATTTCCTGTTTAAAAGGCCATCAGCTGTTTGAAATATTATACTCAATTATTGTTGGAGAATTGCTGATGCTGACTTTTTTTACATCTTTTCTTTATGATGTGTTAATATAGCAAACTTACTCCGAGTAACTCCACAAAAACAAATCAGAATGGTTGCATTTTTACTATCCATCAAACACATAATAATAAAAAGCTTTCAAATTATTTCTGTTGGCTTCTTAGAAAGCAGTAGCTGATACTTAATTTTCATAAACTAAATTCTCTTCTTGCTTTGCAGAGCAAGCTCTAGTTTTCTTTGCGCTGCCTCTGGTGTCTGTGCTGTAGTTTTGGCATTTTCAGATTTCATAGGCCTTATGTTAAAGTCCTCTTTTGAGTCCTTGTATTGACTGCTGAAATGGATCAGTTTGCTTGAAAAATTGTTTTGTTGGCAGTCCTTCCCCCCACAACCTCATTATATTACAGGATTCATGTGCCAGCACAGCCAGGCTGGAAGAAATGGATTGTGTGTTTTTTAACTACAACAGCCAATTTTAAGATCTAATTTAGCTTGCATCCCAGCAAAACATGCTGGAAATCAGCACATAAATGTTTCCAGATCTGGAACATAGATGTTTCTATGCTTATACTAAGCAAGTTAAGTAGATTTTGAAAAAGAAATCAAACCCCAGCTACTAGTAACTGGATTTGCTAGTGAAGCTGCCAAGCGTGTGTTGTATAGTCAGTTTGCTTTTGACGCTTGCTATTAGAAAAACAAAGTCCCACTGCTAAACATTTCTTTCAGCTTCAAACGCTACAGAGTGAAAATACCAGCCTCAGAAGACAGGCCACAACCAATATATATCAGGTCCAAACTGGTTCTGAATACACAGACCCTACCAACAATTCTTCTTTAAAGCGGCGACCATCTGCACGGGGTAGCAGACCCATGTCCATGTATGAGACTGGATCAGGTCAGAAACCCTACCTCCCCATGGGAGAGGTCACATACCCAGAAGAAAGCATAACAAGACTGCAGCCTTTTCCTCCACATGTAAGTAAAACTGCTGATGCTTCTGCATTTCTTCTTATGTTCAGCTTTTCTGTCTGTTCCAACTATGCTCCTTCACCAAAGCTGCTCAACTGTCTGCTTCAGAGTGGATTTAAACTGTTAAGAATCGTTAATGTTTGCTGTATTAACATGTCTGCAGGAGCTTGAAGTTTTGAAAAGTAAAAGCTATAACAGTTCTGGAGTATGTAATCTGGAGCTTTTGGCTTCTGCTTAGCTGTTTCTTTTAACCACAACATATATGCCAAACATCAATGTGTGGCTCTGAGCACTAGGAGGGGGGAAACTAGTATTCCAAGAAGGTAGGTAAAGTCCGTGGATTTCTTTCTTGAGATATACAGACATGTGCCAGTTTGTGGAACTTCAGAACCACCTTTCAAAAATAAAATAAAATTGAAGCTAACTTTTTCATTAGGCCACCAATTTCTTCTTCTGAGTTTGGAACTGGAGGCTGAAGATGGTTTAGATCTGTTAGTTGAACAAATCCTTCTGGTTTAGTATTTTCCTGTATAGTTTGCTATTAGTGGAGAGGGAGTTCTGCCTTAGCCACAAGGGTTCTGCACTGTGGTGTTCACACTTCACATAAGTGACCCAACACACACTAGTGCTTACTCAAGTTAATTTTTTGTTGCATCTTTTTTAGATTGCCCTGTGGGCAGGAATATGGGACAATATTTTTTAGGCAGGTATTTAACATTTGTGGATTTGTTTCAGTATCTTTCCCTGTTGGTAGCACTATCTTGTATTTCCTTCCAGATAAACAATTAAGCCCTTTAAAACCTATTTGGAAGTTAATGGTTTTTTTTGCCTGGCGTGAGGGGGGGACAAATGTTCCGTGCACATCCAAAGAAGACAGTTGAGTGCATCAGGGAATCAGTGTAGAAATTTGTATGCTGGGTTTTTCCCCCTCTTCAATTAAATTAATAAGAACTTCAAACTCTGAAATCTGGATCATTTTGAATTATATTGGGATGTTGCTATAAAGGCAGTTCTGGTGGCAAGAAATGTCAGAATTCTTTTGTATGTGGCAGTGTTTGCAAAACATGACAGTGCTTTGTGTAGGTCCTTTGCTCATTTGGTTGGAAATTTGGATAGAAGTAGCGGTTCTGAAGCATTAATTTATTATGTGGAGTTAATTAATTTGGTATTATGGTGAATGTATTTTATTCTCTGTGGAATTTAGTACCTCTGGAATATCAATATTAGAATTAACATGAAGTCAATTGTATTTTGAAAGAGTTAAGCCCGCTTAGGCTTAGCCAAATTCTCAAAATCATTCTTCCTTTATGTCATCTCCATGGTTTTAAGAATGTTCCTTTATTTCAGTTAAGAATTTATTTGTGTTTTGTTTTTGGTTTTCCCGAGTGTTTTTCTCTTTCCCATTTTTAGATCGGGAGGAGTGCGTTTGTGACCTCCTCTTCATCTCTACCTTCCTTCCCCTCCACGCTTTCCTGGTCAAGGGATGAAAGCACACGAAGGGTTAAGTACCTTCCCACTTGGTCTTTTACCTGGAGGAGGTGGCAATCTCCCTGGAAGCCATTGTGCCTCTGTCTTCTCCCCTTTTATGCTGACTAGCCTTCATGCTTGCATGAAGCAGCGTTTCATCACTTTCTTCTGCCCCATGCTGTGAATACTTGCCTCTCTCTAACTCCACAACGGCTAAAACCTTTAGCTTTTAACACCACGCACAGTTCCTCCAGATCACTTGTTCAACTCCATAACACTGAAAACAGCCAGAAGACAAGTTGGTTGCTGTTTGGAAAGTAATTTGGCAGGCACTCACTGATATTTCATAAGCCAATACATAACTCTTCCTACTGACTAAATGCACTGCATGAGGCCTATGAAGCTCACTGGGCCCTGGCTTTACAGCCTGCTTTCTTTGGGGGCTGTCAGTTTGCACCAATCATACTGTCACTGATTGACCCTTTATCTTACAGATGCTCATTAGTTTGTTTGAAGTGAGTTCTTTAAGTCATTCATGTTGCCCATGGACAGATTTAGTATCAGCTAGCCTGCTTTCTGCTGACCTTGACAGGCAAAAGACTGAAGGGGCATGGGAATTGTTCTTAGCAAGACTCCTTTCAGGGCAAGATTAAAGACACCGAGAGTGTATAAAGGAAGCTTATGTTGGTGTTCCATCAGAATCTGAAAAACTTTGTTCTTAGGGTTTTTGTTAGCTACAGTACTGACTCTAGGAAAAGAATTGCAGTGTTACAAAGAAACATTAAATGCATTCTGTAAGCTTATGTTATTCCAAAGACACTGTCTTTGCTGTGGCCTCATCTGTGAGCTATTAGCTGTTTGAAGAAGCCTTGTCCAGCTTCTTAAACTTCTTTTAAACACTGTTCTCTTTTTGTAGTGGGACACTTAAATCTAGTCTTATTCATTTCCTAGAAGTGAGCATAAAATGCCACCTTGCAACAGGACACATTTAGCAAGGCAAACAGTTTGATAGACTAGTCTGTCTGTGACAGCTTCTTTTTAGACTGTGTTTTATTTGGGAGCCATGAACTAATTGCAAGTTACATATTCAAAAGAAAGGAAGAGCACATTGCATTTGCAGCTCTAGAGTAACATCCATTTTGGGCTGTGACTGAAGTAACGACCCTGAGCAGGTACAGCTTGACGTGTCACAGACTAATGAATGCTGGAGATGAACAACCCACAGCTTTTACGCTGCTGTCTGACCAGCCTGAGCTACCAGCTTGCACTGCTTGCAGAAGGTACCCTCCATCATCAGAGTGAGTCGATTACATGTTGAGATCTTGCTCTGACTAAACCTCTTTAACTTCGAAGCAGATATCAATGTAGGGTCCTTTGGGCTGTTTTTAGATGTTTATGTCTCATTTCTTTAGAAAATAATGAGCAGCTTATACCCACTTTGTTGTATCACGTGTTCAAGATTTAAGCTTTGCTTATTCCTGTGTTAAAACTAAGACTTTCTGAGAGTAAACTTGAGAGAGAAGTATTTGTATTTCTTTGTAAGACAACTATTTTGAAAAGATCTTTCAAGAAAAGTTTTCTCTTTTTGCTCTGCTTTTTCTGTGTGGTTAATACAATGAAATCAGTACCGTCTCATTCCATTTCTTGGGCAAGCATTGTAGAGTCTCTAATAAAATTTTGAAAAATTTAGTATTATATAGTAAAAATCAAGTCTGTGATTTTAGATGTTGAAGGGTCATGCTCTGGCCTCTTCCTGCCAGGATAAAGAGCCTGCTTTTTAAATTCTTGTGTCACCATCTTATTTTGACTGTACAGTGTTTGGACATATCAATCAAGAAAACACTAGATTTTCAAGTAGGGCTGGATGATAAAACTTAGAAGGGAATATCCTCCTTGGTCAAATGCAAATCTGGGTTTGGCTGCAGCTGATACCAGTACTGTGTAGTACTAGAAACTTGCAGAGGGTTGGTTTGTTTTTGTTGTATGCTGATTCCATTCCTATACTATACTCCTGATTCCATAATATCCTGTTCTTGTCATTCATTGTTGTCATTTGTATATCTGACTGTAGTGTAGAGCTTTGCCACTAATAGTAGTTCTCCTCTATACATCTGGCAGAGGCGAAAGGTCAGACTCTACATATAATAGTTTCATATCTTCAAAATATGTGTCACTTGTAGAACTGATCTTTACTAGCTATCCTGAGAGGTGAGCGTTCAAAAAAATGCTTGTTTTTTCCTTCTGTGCAGAGTAACTTTAAAATGGATGGGAAGTGTTCGTGCTCAGGTGCTTCAGAGTAAAGAATTGTTGGGTTTAATATTAGATGAGTGCTTAACAAACTTACTGGATCTTAACCAATGAAAACCAATTCCTAGTCGCATTTTTGGTCTGTCCTCAAGGTAGAAGTATTATTTCCTAAGTGTATGGATTAGGGATGCAAACTGAAGGTGTCCCTTACAGTCTTAACGCTTGAGATTCCTTCATCTTGACTTCAGAGCTTCTGTAAAGTTCCAAGGCTGGCCCTTCAACAGGGATTGTGAAGGACCCTATCATGTGAGCAGTGTCTTGTGATGAGGCAGGGGCCGGCGCAGAGGCTGATCTGTATGTAGAATGACGGTGATGTGGCAAACGGGCGAGCTGTTAGGAGGCACTTCTGATGAGCTTTGCAATTTTTAAGACTAGAGTAGGCGGTTGTGTGATGAGCCTGGGGCCTGGCTGAGGATGGGAGTGTGCCTCAGGGGCTTCACGCTGCAAATTCATGTGAGCTGCAGAGATCGGCCTGACAGTAGGTATTCATAGCATAAACCTCCAGGATGTTGTACTGCCTGGGCATAAAATATCCAAGAAGGCTAAACCAGGTCGGAGAAGGGAGCCTAGCTCTCTGTCTGACAGTCTGCTGTGAATCTTGCTGACAGAGGGGCGGCACTCTGGTTCCTGCTGTGGACACAGTCGCTGTGTATCTCCCCAGGGAATGCCATGTCGGGGGAGAGCAGGAAAATACTGGATCTCTGACTGTTTATGGCTTCTGCCCTCTGGAGCAGCACTCTGCAGCTGGGCCTTCCCGTGCTCGGTCCGGCCTCTGCTCAGCAGTGGGCCTCCCACATTGGGTGGGCCTCCCATGCTTGGTTCAGCCTCCAACTCTGTCTTCGGCCTTCCCTCTGCCGTGATCCTCCCAGTCTAGGTCTGACCTTACCTTCCATGTGTGCCTCCCAATCTAGGTTTGGCCTCCTGCTCTGTGGTGGGTCTCCATTCTGAGTTCAGAGTCACAGGCTCAGTTCAGCCTCCACTCTACCACGTGCCTCCCACTTAGCTGTGGGCCTTCACTCTGGGTTCGGCCTGCACTGTGGATTTGGCCACCAAGTTCATTTTGTTATCCCAGCCTTCATTCATCCTTCACTCTGGGTTCAGCCTCCCACTTTGCAGAAGGCCTCTCACGCTCGGTCCAGCCTCCACTTTGTGTGTCCCTACAACACCCAGTCTGGACTCCACTTCTTTCTGTGCATACAATGCTTGCTCTGGCCTTCATTTCCTTGTGTGCCTCCTGCCCTGGTTTCGGCCTCCACTTTGGAATTGGCCTGCCACCTTCCTTTTGACACCCATTCTTCAGTGGCCCTCTACTCCTAACGGTTAGGCCTCCCACTCTTGTTTCATCCTCTGCTCTGCTATGGGCCACAACTCTCACTTGCTTGGCCTCCAAACCTTGTATCGGTCTCAAGTATTCAGTGGGCGTCAAGTCTCCCCATTTTGGCCTCCCACCCCTGTTTCAGCCTCCAGGCTGCAGTGGGCTCCAGGTGTCATTCGTTCAGTTTTGTATATGCCCTTTGGCCTCCCCTCCGCCATGGGCCTCCCGCCATCCTTTCGGTCTCCTGTCCTTATTTTGCCTTTCGCGTTGCGACACTTCTCAGCCCTCATTTTGGTCTCCCATTCTGCGGTGGGCCTCCCTCACTTGGTTCAGCCTCCCACCTTGTGTTGGGCCTCAATTCTCCTTTCAGCTTCACATGCTTGGTTTGGTTGCAGTGCCAAGGGCCTCAGGTATGAGCCGGCAGCAGGAGCCTGGCACGGGGCGGGAGCCTGGCACGGGGCGGGGGGCACACCGAGCTCCAGGGCAGCGGCTGGTGCAGGGGCTGTTGTGCTGAAGAGCAAGCCCACGTAGGCAGGACATGGCGCTGGCACAGCTCGGGGCTCTTCTTTCCTGCACAGCGCTGACATAGAGCTGTGTTCGTTGCAGGCCTCGAAGCTGGAGAAGCAGAGCAGCGTGTCCGAGAGCGACTACGATAACCCCACCGCCCCTCTGGAGCTGGAGGAGACAGGGTACGTTCTGTGATGCAGAGCTGACAGCGTGGTGACGCAGAGCTGATGCCACAGCTCTGCACTGTGGGAGGACGAGGATTTGTGTGAGCAGCCAGTGCCATCCCGCCAGGCCAACCTCTGCTTTGTTCCTTTGCAGGTCAGGCAGGAAGGGCCGGCAGAGAAGCGTCATTTGGCAGGGGGAGGGATCCATTCCTGAAGATGCCGACACAGCCCCCAGCTCCAGTTTGCCCAGTACAGAAGATGTGATTCGGAAAACTGAGCAGATCACTAAGAACATTCAGGAGCTGCTGCGAGCAGCGCAAGAGAACAAGCATGACAGGTAAGGTGTGAGTGTCGAAAAGCTCCGGAGTTTGGGAGAAAATGAAGAAAATTCCCAGGTGTTTGCAGAAGTACAGCCATGTACCAACTGTGTTAGTGCTGGAGATGCTGGTTTCACACCCACAAAACGTGTCTGTGGTGTTTCCTGGTGCACTGGACCAGCGTGAGCGGGGAGGAATGATGAGCACAGGCTGTGGGAACACACGCTCCTGTCCAAAAAGCCGACACAGTCCCCTGCGAGAGCGAGTCCTGGCTGCAGCACTGCCAGCTCCCTGCCCGGCCCTGCCCTGCCCACACTGGCACGGGGAGCACTGGGGAGCAAAGTCCTGCTGCAGAATGAGCATTGTTTGAGATGGAAATCAAACACGTTGCAGAGAACTTGGCGAAGTTTCTCCTGGATCTTCAGACCTCAGTGTCCTTAGGTGAGGGCACCCCACATAAATAACATCCAAGTCTGCTTTCAGGAAAAATCTGTGAAGGCAGGGAGAATTTGGCTTTCCTACTGAAATATTAGTACAGATAACATACCAGCAAAGGCTGTTGTGAACTGTTGGGTTTAGACCCAGACATAGCTGGGTAAGCAGGAGACTGTCCGTCAGCACGGCAGGTAGCACACAGCTTCAGCTCCCCCGGGGAGCTTCTGGCCCAACTGAACAATTAATTTTCAGAATAGCCGTAATCAAGGAGAAGTGATATTGCCCTTGACTGATCATCAGGTGGTGCTCCTGCACAGCTCCTGGAGAAGACTGTAAATAAGGGTTACGTTTTCCCAGGTGTGAACACGTTTTAGGTCTGGAACAGCTTTGGTCTCCAGAAAATCTGAACTTGCAGACTGGCAGGTCTCAGGGCCGAACTGCTCCTCCTGCCTCCTGCCCCTGTGTCCATCTTCACCTGTGAGGAGCTGCTGGCGGTTTGTGTTCAGCCCTCGCTTCCTGCCTTGCTGAGAGAAGCGCACAACAATGGGGCCACTCTTGTTCTGTGTTTTTTCCTTCTTGTACTTTTCTATTTTTAGAAGGGACAGCACGTGGCCTCTCCTCACGCTGAATGGCGAGTTCTAACGTGTCTGTGCTGAGCTCGTTGCCCTTGTCTGTAACCTTTTCCATGGCAATCCCTCGTTGCTTGGTTCTCACAGAGAAGCAACAGTAAGAGAAGCTTTAAATGAGTTTGGTTTTTATGTGTAGCACAGTTTACAGTATTTAAATTATATTTTTTTTAAAAAATCATTGAAAGAACACAGCGTACTTAGCTTTCGCTGGTATATTGGATGGATTTTTAAACAACCTGTTATGTTCTTTCTTGGTTTCTTCTGTACCATGCCTGGAGTGGGGGTTTGCCAGTACTTAAATGAGTATAGTCTTTCAAACCCCTGAACTGTGAAGCTGCTGTTCTTTGTTTTCCTATCGCCCAGCTTTGTCTCAGTGGGCTGAGAACTGCACAGCCTGGGGCACGCAGGAGATGGAGTAGGCTTGGCCCACCATTCTCTTCTCGCAGTAGGGGAAGGCTTCCTTAACAAGATGAGATACTCAGGGATGGAATAATACACCTTCCAAGCCAGTGCTGGGAACGCTGTAGATAAAAATCACGCACTGTGTAGATAATCGGAGACTAATGAAATGATACAAGAATATCATCTATTAATGAAACACCTTCTTCCTTTATTTTCTTGCTTTCTTCCATTCCTTTTCCTGTGCTCAACTGGCCGAGTAGACCGTTAGAGCGTGCGGGCACGCTCAAGCTCAGACACAGCCTCGGCTGCTTCAGCACCCTGGTTCCCTGGGCTGAGAGAGCTCCCCTGCAGCCTCTGACCATCCAGCAGCCCGGTCCTGCCTCCTGGTACTCTGGCCTCTGTCCCTGCCTCCCAGGCACAGTGTCCTTTCTGTTTCTCTCTGCTGCCTCTTTCCCTCACGCACCGTCTGCACCACAGGGGTCGTTGAAGGCCATGCACGAAATGCTTTGGATGGTAACAGCACTGCAGAGAGCTCGTACAGGGAGTTGTGAACCTGTGGCATTACCCGCTCATTTGAAGCTCCCAGTATTGATTTAATGAGGAACAGAATCACAGCCTGGAACTGTAACTGTAGTTTAAGCAATTCTCCTGTCTCTGTTCTGTTCAGTGTTCATAGAGATAAATTAAATTATGACAACTAACAGCACAACATGTGGTTGCTGCTTCTCTGCGCTGTTGCAGAAGTAGCAGACGTTTTGGGGTTCCCAACATGCAACATCCACACCTGACAGCTCAGGCCCTCAACTGTTCATACAGCTGGCACGTCAAATGAAGTCATTTGTATCCTGATCAATGAAAAAAATGTGTGTTTATATAGTATCTTCCAACCCGACCAAAATATTGTTTATTAATGCCTAAAATAAAAATGAAATCTGAGATGTTCTTTAAAACAGAACTTCCCAAGCTCTAACCCCAGGTGTTACTGCCAGTGACAAATACCAGGACTGGAGGAAGAGATTACCTCCAGTTACTGCTGCTGCTGGATTCTTTTTTCCAAGCTGTCACTACTTGGATATCATCCTGATGTCTCACTGGAATGGGTGTAAAGTCAACAAACGTGTCAGCTTATTTCATGAGCTCACATTGAATGTTTAGACTATAAAATAAAGTCATTCCTCCAAGACACACTGTGTACTTTGCAGCTAGGGAACTTATTATGAAATCTGTGTTGTTAGTCTTACTCTTTCATTCAAGTTACTCTTTGGGCTTTCTCTGCCCTAGAGAAGGGTTTCATCAGCAAACTGGCTTTTTTAAGAAGTAAGGTGCTATTCACTGTGGCTTGCAGGGAGCAAATTAATTGTTAACTCAACAGCAGAATGGGAATTACAGTGAATTTGGAAGACTTCTCTCCACTTTTAGTTTATTTGGAAGAACTTGTGAGTTGAAACAGACGGAAATACTCTTTTGTAAAGCAATTTTCCTGCATTGCCAAAATGACCCCAGTGTGTTGCTTCTTTCTCAGTGCATTTGCAAGTGAGCTCTTTTTGCACCTTTGGTATTGCGAGATGACTGCATAAACAATGACGGGGGGGCTGGTGTTTTGTTGTCTTTTTTTGCTTGAAAGGGCAATGATCTACCATAATCTACAGACGCTGAATATTTTTCTTGAATGCTGTTGCTTTGTGATTTTGAGATTCCCTTGCTTAAGACTGAATCGTGTTGACTAACCTACATTGAAATGGAGTCTTTGAAGCATAAAGACTTTTGAAATTAGACTTTTGACAGACACTAACAGTGCAGCAGCTTACGGTAAATAGCTTTAAGATCTATTTTGAACAGACCAATTTTCGTTTGGTATATAAATCAGAAGTGAAATCTGTGAGGACTAATGGAATCTGCCTTTGTTTTATTAGCTAACTCCACAGAACGGCTGAATATTTAGCTTAAAACTCACACATTGGGAAAGTAGTTGGTAGTCTGGAGGTGCATGCATCTGTAAGCTGCTCTGTGAGAACTGTGTGTTGTCTGCTTACTGTGTATAAATTAATCTGAGGAGGCATCTTGGTGTTCTTAGGTTACCTTCATGTGATGTTTTACCTTTGGTTAAACTTTACCAAAAGAGCAAGGTATGAATTCTTTACTGGAAGTTGGGCATACTCCATTCTCAGGTGTCTGACCTTAGTTTGTGAAATGAAAAAGGGGAAATATGTGCATAGTGCTGCATGCCTGGCTTCAACTGGTAATGAACTGACACAGGGATGGACATAAATCCCCTTGGAATCAAGGTGGCCCCTCAGCTGCATCTCTGCAACACGCTACAGCTTCCAGCCCAGCTGCTGGCCCAGAGGGGCACGTGTTTGTTAGAGAGATCGCTCCGAGTTCAGCTGAGAACCGATGGGTTAAAAGCTTACAGAGGTCAGGCTTCAGCTCTGCTGCCAAGTGTTTTGAATACAGTTTTTTGGGTTTACTGTATTTTGGTAACTTGGGTACGAAGTGTTTTGTTAAAGACTTCTACTTTGTAACTTACCACATGGAAAAGAAGTGCAGGAAAATTGCATTGCTTCAGAGGTGTAGACAAGACAGTCCTATAAATACCAACACTTAGCTGTCAAATTATTTTTACGTTTGGATGGCCAAAATTCAACTCTGAAACATAAAATCCATTGAAATACCTTTGGTGTTTTTAACTTTTCTTCAGAGATTACTGGATATTTTTAGCTGCCTGTGAGTTTAAAAACTCTTCTTTTGGTAGTCTGGTTTTGTAGTCTCTTGCCTTGTGCAGAAAGAGCTCCTTCAAACCAAACAGAGAGAGATTTCCCTAAAACAGCAGCAAGTTAAACTTACTCTGATCCCACAAAGTGGTTTTTTAATCTGCTTTTGATCACCAGCACTGCACTGAGGAGAAACGTTGTTTTTTTTCCCAAAGCATCTCTGTATCACCAGATTTTGTTTAAATATTTTCAAGCTGCAGAATCTTGCTTTTACTTTGTGCCTGACTTACATGAACCAGTTTGCTTGTGCATGCTCTCCCACACATCACAATAACATGTCGTTGTGCATACACCAAACAGAACGAGCTGAGCAATTTGCTATACGACTTGGAGGTGAATTCTAGCATTTGAATAGTCAGGCGGGGGGAGGTTAGGAAAAGCGAGCGTAATAATGTGCAGTTAATATTCATAGACACATTTCCATAAGTGCATACAAATTGAGACTTTTTCTAACAGTGGTTGTTACAATAGGTGTGGAGAGTTATTCCTTCAAACAAACTTTGATCAAAGAATAATGAAAACTTCCGAAATCATTTTGTACTGTTGGTTAAATTCTTGCTTTTTCTGAAGTCACAGTTACACACAAACTTGTGCTGGGGAATGCTGAGGAGACACTAAGAGTCACTGTATTGTGTGTTGCACTACCTGCATCAGTCGTCTTCAGTGCAGCCTACAAAGATATTTTTAGAATATATATGAGGGTTTTGTTACTCAGTTGTTTTTAGAATAATAGCCACTGACTAATGAAATTGAAGAGGAAAGGGAGTCTTTATGTAATGAATAATACATTGCATCTTTTTGCAGCTATATACCATGCTCGGAGAGAATACACGTGGCAGTAACAGAAATGGCAGCCTTGTTCCCAAAAGTAAGTACCTTTCAGCATGAAAATGTTTTTGGCCTCATTCCTTGCTAGTAGATTTCCCTGCAGTAAAATGAAAACCAAAAGCCAAAGGTAGGGAGGAATGACTAGGTGTTTCTGTCAAATCTTGCATCTTTGTATTTATTGGCATGCCAGTTGGGAAGGGATAATTTGTGAATCCAGGCCTTTAATTTTACCCTTGAACTTAAAACTCGAAGAATTTCATGCAGTTCCTCCAAAACTGGAGGCTACTTGTGTCTGGCTTGAGGAGTCATGTGGCTATACAAGAATTTTGCTAGACTTGTCCCCCTCAAGGTCCCAGTTGCATGCTGTTGCCTGGATTTCTGACTTGCAGGTGTGTTTAGATCTGTTATCCACCTACCAAAGAGATCTGTTTCTTCACAGCAAATTTTAGATTAAGTTTTTGTGAAGTCTTATCTACCTGTGTAAAACTGCCAGGAAAATCTGATGCTGTTGTGTGTACCTGAACGGATTGTCTTGTACACGCTGTACCCTGATGTCAGCCAGGATATGGGCTGGGTAGCAGTAAATGGGCACTAGAAAATTTGTATGAGTAACTTCCTAAATGAGAGTGTGAAGCAGTATTCCCTGCGTGCTGCCTGGCAGCAGTTTGAAACATCCTTGAGATGAGAGAGGAGAAATTCTGGGAACTTGTTTCATCCACCCCTACCCCATGTCTCTTATAACGGCTCCTACAGCACCGAGCAGGCTGTGCAGAGAGCAGGGCCCTAGCAGCAGCAGTTTTGTATTAAAGAACACTTGTGAACGCTACCAGCTAATTAAAAGTGATCCTAAAAGGGTTTTGTTCTGTGTAATTCACCCTCTACTTTCCTTTCCTAGAAACCCAAATCTGAACTGGTAAGGACTTCTTTGCGTCTGCTGACATCTAGTGCCTACAGACTCCAATCCGAGTGCAAAAAAACCCTTCCCGTGGAGACGTGCCCCACGACAGACATCCAGCTGGTCACACAGCAAGTCATCCAGTGCGCCTACGACATCGCCAAGGCTGCCAAACAGCTGGTGACCATCACAACCAAAGAGAACAACAACTGAATCACACCTGGCTTTTTACTCTTTGTTTTTTAAAGGTTGGATTTCAAATATAGGTGTGGAACTATTCAAATTTTTATGAGAAAAACTAAAGGGGCAAGAAACTTTTTTTTTTTTAAACTCAGTATTATTTTTGCATGTTTTCTAACAATTTTATGATTAATTTAACCCACTGCCTTATTTTGTGCCTGTGTTGCCAGTTTAGTTACAGATAATAGCATGCTGCAAATAGCTGTCGAGCCAATATCACGTACCAGCGTTGTATCGAGCTCTTGCTAGATGTTTCCTTGGGGCCACATTCTGCTTTCAGATATTGCTTGTTAAAATCCCACTGAAGTCAGCTGCGTGTGTCAGAGGGCAGAATCTCGCCTCTGCTCTGTCCGTCCTGGAGCCTCACGTGCTGTGATGCTGCTGGCTGAGAAACCTGCAGCAAAACAGGCTCTGGAGGCTCCAGGAGCGTAACTGCCACCCAGCAGGAAGGCAGCTGTAGTCCCGATAATGGGGTACAAGCCAAATATTATCTGTTCCCCTATCAACTGTTGTGCAATAATATGTTTTTAGTCTGCTAAAACAATAGTAGTTGTGGGCATCCAAGCTTAGTACATGTAACTATACAAGGTCTTTGTCACTTTATCTGTTTTGGAAGGAATTTGAAACTTAATAGTTGTTTTCTTTTAGTTGTCACTATGCCATTAATATATATGTTTGATGTTACTTTAGGGCATTAGTGGTTAAAATATTATCCTTTGTTTCTGATTTCATAATTCATTCTTAAGTTTCCTGCAGAATTTTACTGTCATCTTCAAGGCACCATCTTGTTTGCAGCAGCATTGCTCAGCAACTCAAGATGCAATTTCACTAAAGATTTCTGGGATAATTAAAAACCAAAAAAAAAGGAAGTTAGAAGAGTGCCAGTGCACAAGCAGCTGTCTGCCATAACGTATAACCTCTGTACCTCAGCATACCCAAATGTGAAAAGATTTCTGATATCTAGTAAGTTTTATGCAAATCTTCCAAAATTTTACAAGCTACATGTGGAGTAACCTGTGCAGGCTGCCTGTCAGAAAGGTGGGTAACAAATGTCACTGTGTGTTTCAGGTCTTTTCATTCATAACAGTTCACAAAACTGTGTCAGTCCATACTTTCAAAAATGAGAGTTCTTTGGGAATCTAAATTCCATGGGGGGGAAGAAAAATTCCCAATTTTTGCCTCCGCCTGTGTCCCATGTGGAAGCGTGTTTTGAAGGACCCTGCCACAGCAGTTCAGCCAGCAGCCACTTAACACGGTCGTGTATTTAAAAGCAAAGTTATGGACCTGCTGTGACATGGCAGCAGCTGATGGGAACATTTAGACAGTTTTCACAGAAACCTTTGAGTTGGAAACGGCTATCAGCTGTTCCACAAACAGGTCTGCAGTATGGGTCTGCCAAAACCATTAACTCTTCAGCACTTCCTGGTGAAAAAGTGCCATATTTAGGTGAACAAACAAACTAAACTTCAGTGGTTGGTTCCTTTTCAAATCCTACTGTGTTTGTATGGATATATAAACACTAAGTGCCATAACACTGTTGGATTCTGTTAAGTTCTAGTTAGCTCCCTTTTTAAAGTAGTGCAGGTTTGAGGGAGGGAAGGAATGGAGTAGATGACAACCCAGTAAATCAATGCTCTTCATTGTGGGGTTTTTTATTTCCTTTCTGCACTTCTGAATTCCAGAACTGTCTGTAAACTCAGGGAACGCAGACAGGCTGGGATTAGAACTGCAAAAGACATTTGGAAAACCTACTTTAAAATCATGCTACCAGCAATTAAATACATTGATAATCCTCTAGGAACTTCTTAAATTGGCATCGTTGAAAGGCAGCGGATAGTATCTTTAAATCTCTCAGGACACCATTGTATGCTTTTCTTTAACATATTTTACCTGGTTTCCAACACGGGGTAACACTGAGTTATGCTGTAAGTTATCAGTTGTTTAAACTTTCCTCTGTACCAAAACAAACGGACGCTTTGATAACTGCAAGCTCTTGTTCCAGCCACGCTGGCTCCAGATTTTCTAAAAGCAACCATCTGGCTTGTTGGGAGGCCTAGCTATAAAAACGTGGCCAGCCCATAATGGATTTCTCGTTCTGTCACTTAAAAGGCATTTCTGGGCAATTCCCCCATCTCCGAACGAACGTTTGTTCTAGGTTGGCTGTGGTCACACTGGGTCATTGCTCCAGCACCCCGGTGACTGGGATGCCAGACAGGCAATTTTCTGACGTTCTCAGTAAAACAGCAGTGGGCTGAGCACCTGCTGATGTGCTGCAGCAGCTCTTTCCACAAACAGGCAGAGTGGTTCAAAACCAACAGACTACAGACTAGTACGTAGATCAGCCCTCAGATCGTACAGCACTGCGGGTCAGGAGATTTGTAATACCTGAAATAACAAAGGTGGTGTTTTCTTTTATGACTAGATCTCCTCTTTTGCCCCTGTAAACAAACTCGCTCTTTCTTTACAAAATGCTGCATAGGAAAGTAAAAATTTTTTTGCCTTTTTCAAAACTTGTATTTATCAGTGTCATTCTGTCTGTACAATATTTTGACTTAATCTTTTGTTTACAGTATTACTATAAAATGCTAAAACCCTTTCAGCGTGCGAAATTATTTGGGGTTATTTGACCACTGGTTCTGTAAAGGTCTTGGAAAAGGTTTCTATAGTTAAGCTTGCAGTGCCGAGGTGGCACCCACCTTTCTAACAGCCCTGTAACTATCTTTGTAACAGCCCTGTGACAGCTCCTCACGCGTGGTGACAGGATCTCAACATCCCACACCAGCTGCAGCGCGTGGACTGGTTTTAAGCTGCAGTTGCTGACGATAATAGCAAGGAGTCGAGTGCAATAATCAGTTAAAACTTCCCTCCCCTCCTGTTGTTGCAGCAGTTTGCTCAGGTAAGGAAACAAACAGTTGTTCAGGTTGCAATTATTCATTATTTATGAAACAAGTAGAAAAAATTAATGAAATCTTCAGCACTTGGAGAGGAACTGGACACGTTAAGAATTACTGCCACAGCACACATTATCTATCCTACTGATTTGTAATGCATTATGGATTAACTCCTAAAAGCCAGTCAGGCCTCTAGGCACATCCTGCTTCTCTGAGGTAGGAGTCTGCCAGTCAAACAGCAAAGGCAGCACATGGTGGTTGACAGCTGCTGTTCCACAGGAGGCACAGATTCTTTCATGCTTGAGATCCAGAGGGCCCATTTATTTGCTGTTTTGCCCCAGCATGGCACGTACGCCTGGAGAAGAGGAGGCTCAGAGGTGACCTTAGTGCAGTCTACAACTACCTGAAGGGAGGTTGTAGCAGAGTGGGAGTCGGCCTCTTCTCCCAGGCAACCAGCGATAGGACAAGAGGACACAGCCTCAAGCTTGGCCAGGGGAGGGTCAGGTTGGACATCAGGAAGCATTTCTTCTCAGCAAGGGTCATTAGCCATTGGAAGGGGCTGCCCAGGGAGGTGGTGGAGTCACCATCTCTGGAGGGGTTTAAGAAAAGCCTGGACATGGCACTTAGTGCCCTGGTCTAGTTGCCATGGTGGTGTCAGGGCAATGGTTGGACTCGATGAGCCCAGAGGGCTCTTCCAACCTCATTGATTCTGTACTAAAATACCTCACCACAACTCCTGAACACGGAGGAAGTGAAGCAGTTCAGGATGGAGCCCTCCGCCGATGCTCACACCTCTGCAGTCTTGGAGCCAGTAGAAATTTGCTCTCGTGTTCAGCTGGGCCACAGCTAAATATTTTCAGATATCTCACTTCTACTGAGTTGAGTCTCAGCATCATTGTAGCCTATTCCAAAGCCACCATTATTTCAGGAGTTCCTTAATTCTGCAAAGTTTTCTTTCTGTAGTCTGCAACTGCATTTAGTGCTCGTTCCTCAGGTGCAAAGGACAATAATCCTCAGGTCCATGCTGCTTTCGGGTAACTGTAGAGCTAACAGGGTCAAAACAAAGATCATAACTACTTCATGAGCTCTGGAATTCATCTTCCACACACACACTATCCAGCATGCAAAGAATATCCTCTAAGAAGAGGCATCAGTAACATTTAAGAGTTGGTATTTGAAGGCAGTAACACCTTCCAGCTTTCTCTGACTTTAGTAGCTACTGTCTAATAAGACAGAGAGGTGAGTGACTCTGCACAGTAGCTCATAGTTTAGTATGAAAAATATGATCTGCTGGGCACATCGTGCAGGTAGGGTTACTCAAATCCAGCTTGGTTTTTAGAGCTAGGCAAAGCATGACAGAAGACAAAGACGTCGAGCAGCTGAGATGTGCTGTACCACCTGTGTTAATTCAGCTGATAATGCTGAAAATAACTAGAATAACATTTGAGGCAGTAGCAACAAATCTGCCTCAAAAGTTATTTAAAAACCGGGACCTAAAGCATCAATAACAGCAAAAGAAAAGCAATTTACACGAGGGAACTATAGACCTCGGTTAGAAATAGCACCAGGGGAAGGAACGGGCCCAGTGTTCTGCCCCGGTGCTGTGTGGCAACTAAGGTGCAGATCACAAGCAATGACAATTCTGCTTGTGTGATGCCATCGCCCTCCCCGAGGGGTTCCGTGTCAGGGTGACCCGTGCCTACCCACCTCCCACGCCACTGCCACCTACCCTGCTGCGATACCCCTGCTCCGCCATGCGCTCGGCCTCCTGCCGCACCAGCTCCTCGCGGCGCTGCCGGGCGGATCTCTCCTCTTCTTCCTCCTCCCTCTGGCGCTGCTGCTCCTCCCATTCTTGTACGTGGTGCTCTGCCAGCTGGGCACAGAGAAGACAGGGCTGTTACAGCCAGATCAGACACGGACTGGGCACCTTCAACAACTGGGTGCAGGTCTGGAACATGAGCTGTACCTGTGCTTCCAGCTCCTGCCTGCGAGCTGACTTCAGCTCCTCCTCCTGCTCCTTCTCTCGCCTAGTCAGTTCTTTTGCCTCTTCAAGTTCTTTAATCAGCTGCTCTCGATACTTTATAGACTCTTCTCGGGCTCGTCTGTTTAACTCCATCTTCTCTTGGATCTGGCGCTGTCTGCCTGCCAGGACCTTTGTGAAGTGAGAGGAGCAAGAGAGGGGCTAGCATTAGAAGCAGAACTGGGCAAATCCCAGGGCAGATGGTTAAACAATTCTCAGGAAATGTATCAGACAAGCAGAAAAATTCTGCCTTGGGTACTGGAGGCTGTAATCCTCTGGGGGGTCACAGCTAGAACGATGGCTTCATCGAACCAAGAGAGACACCTCATCAAAAAAGGTCCTCACCTCGTTCATCAGGCGATCTCTGGCTTTCTTCTCCCTTTCCCATTCTTCTTCCCTCTTCTCCCACACTTTTCTAGCTTCTTCTCTGAAGGAGAGAGAATTATCTTTAACTTACACTTAAAAAAAACACCCCTATATACTCCATGGGCACAGACGAGCTACCCTGTACTTTAGAAGAGCGCTCAGGTTTCTCTTCATGTTTGTTCCCAGGCAGCCAGCGTGTCCGCCCCACCTCTGCCTATGTCAGAGAACTGCTCTGATCGCCCTGCTAGTGAGCAGCAGGAGGTAACACACCGAAGGGAATGCTGGCTTGCAGCAGGACTCCTTGGATGTGCCGCTCTGCCCCAGGCACAGGAGGGCCTCGGGAGGAAGCTTGCCTCTTAACAAGGATACTCCTTCACACAGGGGGTGGGTGGGTAAAAGCTGAAGATTTTGCCAATCTTCCCTCTGCAACAAAACCTTTAACTAAAGCTTGATGGTAGGACGCTCCGTCCTGTCACCAGTGAAGGTGCTCTGGGCCTGGGGAGAGCGTCAGGAGGAACCTGAGGCAGCTTATATCTACGAGCTCTGAGATACAAAAGGAAACAATGTGCCAGTTTTGGGGTCACTTATAAGTCCCTCCACATCAGTAATGCAGAATCACTGAACGTTGGTTACAAAGTACTTACAACTAAAAGGTAATTCTTGCTGTCCCTGCATTACTACTTTTTTTTGTTAGTAAAGCTGTTGCATTAGAGTTAGTGTAACAAATTATGGACGTGGTGCCTGCCTAGCAGGGTACTGGGCACGTGGGTGAAGGGGCAGAGCTCACTTCTACTGCAGGGCTTCTAGAACTGCAACGCCAACCAGACACTGCTTTCCAACGTCCACTCCCAAAGCCTGTTTAACAAACGTGAATTCCAGCCAGGCAGGAACATTCAACACACACGGTCTCTAGATGACGTTCAGAGGTGGGCAGACTCACCTAAAAATAGTCTGCAGCTCTGCCTCCCTCTCCTTTTCTAGCTGGAGCTGTTCCTCAATGACTCGCTTCATCCAGGCAACATCTGCAACAGCTCGTTCTCGCTGCGTGGACTGGCGGCGCTGATCCTCGTCTTCTTTCTCCAGGAGGGCTAGTAAGATTTGCCTGTCTGTCTCCTGCAGAAAACCCACAGCATTAACAACTACCCAAGAGGCTTCCAGCCTGCGTGCAGGGCTACTCTCTATGAATTATTGGTGAGGTAGTGTCAAGGGTGTGCTCAGAAGACACTCAGTCTGCTGGCTTCCCCATGATCTTTTTGCTCCAGACAAGCTGGAAGGGGTTTCCTACCAAATTATCTGTAGGCATCAGAGGCAGACACATAAACAAAACATAAAGAACAAGTTTCATCAGCGCACAGTATAACGTATAAATCAAGGGGTACTTTCTCTTACCAGCTCCTCTTGTATCTGCTGGGCTCGGCGCTTTAGCTGGGCATTACACTGATGCCTCAAAAAGCGACTGAAGGAGAAAAAAAAACAACATTCAACCTGAGGCTGAAGCCCTGTGGTGTTATACACCAGCACTCAGGAAGGTACATCTACGACAATGTAACCTACAGGCAACAGAGGTACCTGCACTGCTAACATGAACCAAAAGAGTAACAGCACCAACGCATTTGCTCGTTGGCTGTTCTGGGCGCTTCCATCAAAAAACAAATATTTACAACCCGCTGTTGCTACATGAAATATCTCCTCGTGCCACAAGTACTGCCGTGGACACAGGAACAGATTCTGTCCAAGCCCTGCTGAAACAAGCTGTGCTCCGTATCATACCCAAGTTCTTGCTTCTTCCGCTGCTCTTCCATTTGCTTCCTTTCTTCTTCCAAGTTCTCCAGCTCCCACTGCTGCTTCAATAAACTCTCTTGTTCTTTTTTCAGCTTGGTTGCCTAAAAGCAAAAAACAACCACCGAGAAAGAGTACATCAGAGAGCTAGGACAGCCCAGAGTGCCTTCACACCAGAGTTTGTACCCTGTTCTGCTCCTCTGCAAGCAGTCAAAATCCTCGTTGTAGCAAGTATTCCATATTAATTTAATTCGTGGCTCACAGCACAAGCTGAAAAAGCCTTTGACCTGAGCCTGTCACATGTAGAAGTTTCTACAAACCTTTTTCTCATCTGGTGCAGCACAAAAAGGTGCTCATATTTCAAGAGGAGCAAACAAAAGCTATCGGAATGCAGTTTATGTGCCAGTGTTCAGGGGAGAGGTCTATAATGCTAACAGAAATTATGTCACAGGTAACTTTGGTCCAGATTTAATCTAGTGGAAACCTGGAGGGAAGAGGTCAGGTCAGCGTTGCTGTATTTCCAAGTGAAACAATGAATTTCCTGCTCAAATGAGGAGAAACTAAAGTTTACCTCTGTCTCCTGTAACTTCAGTTCTTCTATTTGTTGAAGCAACGCCTCCGCTTGCTGCTTCTCTTCCAGCTGACGCTTCTCTTCCTCTTGTCTCATTCTTTCCAGTGCTTCCCTTCGTGCGATTTCATATTCGTTTTCATAACGTTTTTTCTCTTCAAGTTCCATTGCTTCTTGCTTTCCGAGCCAAAAGAAAGCACGACATTTAAGGTTAGATCCACAGATCAAACTCCTGCAAGCTGACATGTATTGGGAAAATATGGAACAAAAGAGGCTAGGAAGGAACACGAGGACAAAGCCAATCTGCTGACCACTGCCTGGAAATGGTTATCAGTCTGCACACATCCTTCACAGGACCCTGCACAGGTCTGATGCTAAGCACAAATACACACAGACTTTCCTGTTACAGCCTAAATTATTGGTTTAGTTAAGTCTGAAATCTGTGTTTGAAGGCCTTTATTATTCTCTCATGTAAAAATCACTGTATTCCCATATCTACTATGTGTGTATTCAAAGAGGGAGCTCTTGCAGCCTTGCGCCGGCTCTGCACTGCTGTGTGCTGTTAGATGAGCAGCCTGTGCCACGCTGAACCCTGCAGCGGACCCGTCCAGCAGATAGCACTGGATTTTCTAGCAGACAGACAGTGTGTACGTGTTAGGAATGATGGCTCTTCACTAAAGCATCTTTCCTGTTAGCAGCTCCTGTTGTTCTGCGGACACCAGAACGCCCCATCGCTACAGGAACGAGCACGGCCACCTCAGTCGTTATTGGGTTCAAGACTGGTGTGAGAAAGATGAACTGCCAGCTCCTACTCCTTCCACACCCACCCGTGTCCATGCAGGAAGGCAAGCTGTCTGCCAGCAGGGTCAGAAGACACGTGGTGTCACACCTCCGCCTGCTCACGCGTTTCAGGAGCCTGCCCTAGTTGCTGGTACCACCAGAGCTGCCCCAGCATACCTTGGTTTTTTGCATTAGCTGATCACCCCAAGCCTCCCTCACGTGCTTCCTGTGCAGCTCCGACTCCACCTGTAGATGACACCAGATGTCATTAGTGCCAGAGGCTCTGCTGTCCCCCAGCATCTAGACAGACTCTAGAGCTCCTCCTGGCCCAGCCATAGCCCTGAAGTCCCTGCAGGATCTGCTGCTGCAGAGGTAGGCTCGTTTGGGTGTCCTCCATGCCCACCAGTTCATGCACTGAGGGTCAATGGCACATGCCAGTTCTGGGAAACACCACAGTGACACTGGAACCAGAGCTGTGGTGAGTAGAGCAGCAGGTCAGCGGAAAAAAAAAGACATAGGGAAGCGCCATGAACACGGCAGGTACAGCTTCAAAAATCACCTGAGATATTTACATCACGGGCACTGAAAATCTGCTCTCAGTGTCAGATTTCTGACTGGTTTTGAAGAATACCAGCTTTGAGGGGACTTCTGACACAGCCATTTCTTCTTTGCCTTTTTCTTAGGACAATTATGGTGATTCAAGATAAATGACAACAGGAGATACACGATGCCATTCAAGTTAAAAACTGGTTGAATAAATGCGAGGCAGCAGGGACTAAAAGGAAAGCAACGTCACCTCCCGGAGCTCAGCGCTGTTTTTCTTCCAGTGCTCGTACAGCAGCTGCTCTGCAACCTGGAAACACGAGAGCTGGATTATGTCAGAACACAGAAGGTCTGAGATACTGAACCCTCCCGAGGCAGCCATCGGTTAAGTGCACCAAGAGCTGAAGAACTCAGCGCGGGGCACTTCTGTCCGGCCCCCAGCAAGTGCGGTTTGCACGCCCCAAGCATCGCAGAGGTGAGGAGCGAACCGCAGGCTCCGAGGCCTCTCCGGGCGCCGAGGCCGGGGCCGCGGGAGGCCCCGCCGCTCCCCTCACCTTCCTCCTCTGCTCCTCCCGGCCGGCTCGCAGCTCCTCGCTCTGCTGCCGCATCCCGGCCAGCTCCGCCCCGCAGCCCCTCCGCAGCTCCCGCAGCTCCGCCGCCAGCGCCTCCCGCTCCTCGCCCAGCAGCCGCCGCAGCCGCGCCCGCCGCTCCTCCAGCCGCGCCGCCGCCTCCTCCGCCTGCCGCCGCACCGCCGCCGGGCTGCCACACACCCGCCGTGTCAGGGGGAGCGCCCGCCGGCCCCCCGCGGCCCGGCCTCCCCCGGGCCCGGCCCGTACCTGGGCGGGAGGGCGCGCGGCTCGCTCCACCGCGCCTGCCGCGAGCAGCAAATGGCGGCCTGGGCGAAGGAGCGGCTGGCCCGCTCCCACTGCTGCCGGCTGCGGGCCTCCCGCTCCCGCCGCCGCTCGGCGGCCCAGCGCTCCGGGGCCCGGCCCCGCGCCGCCCACCGCAGCGCCATGGCCCGCCGCTCCGCACCGCCGCCTGGCGCCACGGGAACGCTGCCGGCCGCTACGGGCGCCGCCGAGGGACACGCCGGGCCCAGCTTCGCGAGGAGGGCGGGGCGGCCCGGGGGGACCGGGTTCTGCTGGGCCCCCCGCGGCACCTCCGTGCCCCCCTGAGGCCCGAGGGCTCGCAGGGCGTGAGGAAGCGGTCCGCGGAGCAGGACGGCCGGGCTGTGCCGGCGCCGGCGCCGCTTGGGCCGCGTTACAGCTCCCGGCGGCTCCGGTACTGATAAAGGTTCCTGTTTCTGCCCCCCCCGGGCAGCGACCCCGGCCCGGCGCCGCCTGCAGAACCTCGCCCTGTGCCAAACCCCAACCGGGCCGGCCCCGGGACGTGCCCAGCACCCAGGCACCGGGCACCGCGGGCAACCGGCTCGGTGGAGGGAGGAGGCGGCAGCTGGCGGCCCCCCGCCTGTGCCACCGCTGGTGACACGCGGCCGCGGCGCTGTGCCAGCACCCTCCGTGCGAGCCAGAGATCGGTATCGCCCCACGACCTGTTTTTCCAGAATAGCCGGTAAAAACGCCGGATTTGGGGCCCCCCTCACCGGCAACTCCCCTCCCCGGGGCTGCTGGACGCGGCTGAGCCTTGCCCTGCTCCCCGCACCGCCACGACTCCACTCGCCCCCCCCGCTGCGGGGGGCTGAGCTCCCCCTGCCCGCACCGAGCCCGGTGTCGGTTTTCCACCCCCCGCCCCCCGCAGAGCTGTTTGAAATTAATCCCCCGGGTTTAGGCCGGGTTGTTTTCCCAGCGCGGGCCGAGGCAGCGGGGGACGCACCGGCCCAACCATCTGCTCCGCATGAAAAATTGATCTGCCCTAAATAATTAACACCCGCGAGCCGGGGGGGAACGGCCGCTGCGGGGGATGCTCCGGTTTCCCCCCGCGCTGCAGGCCCGGGCACCGTGCGGCCCTGAGCAGGCCGGGGCCGAACCGCGCTGCCCCCGGGATGAACCAGAGGATGAACCGGGGTGGGCTGGGCGGCCTCCTCCGGCCCCGCACCCGGCCCGGCCCCGCCCCGGGGCTGAGGGGGGCACAGCCCCGCCCCTCAGCGATGGCCCCGCCCCCAGCGCTGGCCCCGCCCCTCAGCCCTCCTCGCCGCGCCTCGATTGGCGGGCGGTGCGGCAGCTGTGCGCGGTGATTGGTCGGAGCGGCGGGGGCGGGGCGTGAGGGCAGCGCGCTGCCGGGACGGGCGGCGGGGCCGGTCCCGGTGCGGTGCGGAGCGGGCCGGGCGGGTCCCGGTGCGGAGCGGAGCGGGCCGGGCCATGGCGCTGCTGCTGGAGCACGAGTTCAAGCCGCTGCCGGCCGACAAGCAGATCGAGACGCTGCCCTTCCTGGAGGCCGTGGCGCACCTGCCGCCCTTCTTCGGTGAGCCCGGGCCGGCCGTTCTGCGGGGCGGGAGCTGCGGCAGGGCCCGGCCCGGGACCGGCCCCGCCGCCGCGCACAGCCGTGGCCGTCTGCGGGCAGAGGGCCCTCGGGCCCCGCCGGCCCGTAGCCCCCCCCGCTCCATGGTGTCCCCCCGGTCCTGGGTGGGCCCCCCCCCGGTTCTGGGTCGTCCCTCCTCCCGGTCCCGGCCCCCCGGTGGGTGCTCACCCGTGGGCCCGGCTGCTCCTCGCCCCCGGTGCCTGATGCCCCCCCAGGGAAGCAGCCTGGCACGGCCGGGGTTGCATCACGGTCCCGTCGAACCCGCCAAGCAGCTCCATTGGGAAACGTCCCGCCGTCCCCGGGGCCCCACGCCCTGGCAGAGCCGCCGACGCCGCAGTGGGGCCCGGCCGCCTTCCCCCGGTACGCCCCGGCTGGAGGCATCGCTCGGGGCAGTCAGCTCCCGGCCGGCCCCTGGATCCCACCCGCGGCGGGACGGGGCAGGCGCTGTCGGGGCCGTGGGCATGTGTCGCCATGGCCGCCCTCATGCCACGATGGCCCACGGTGGCCCGCACCATCCCGCTGCCCTCCACAATGTCGGCCATTGTGTGACAGCTCCGTGGCAGGGCTCGGGCGGGCAGGACACGAGCTGCCTGCCTGGGGACGGGCGGAGAGGGTCCTGTGCCCATCGTGCTGCTCCGGACCATCGCACTGGGGCCGTGTCCCCGAGCGGGGGGTCGCGGGGCCGGGTGGGAGGCAGGGCAGCTGCTCCCCATGGCTGTGTGCGAAGCCTGCAGAGCCCTTCGCTGCGGGTGTCTCGGTGTCTTGGCCGTGGTTAAGCTCAAACCTGTTGGTTACAACACGACTCGGGACTGTGCGGTGTCTCCGGTGTCCCCTAAGGACTAATCATCCTCCCTCCGTGTGTGCACAGATTGCCTGGGGACTCCCATCGTCTACTCGCCGGTCAAAGCAGACCTGACTGGAAATATCAAGGTAGGAAGGGGCGCAGGAGGGCTCGGCGGGGACGAACGCCCAGGCAGAGATGCTGTGGGATTGGGGAGGCAAGATTTGGAGGTGTTTAAGAGGGTTTTTCTTCCCATGGGGGCTTTTGGGCTTAGCGGCGGCTCATCTCGGTCGCGTGTGTTTACTAACGGGGTTCCCATGTGTTTATTAACGGGGCTCCCTGGCGAAAGCACCGTTTAGCAGCCGCAGCGCTCGCTGCAGGCACCCCGCCTCCCCACACCGCAGCCGTGAGCACAAACCCGGCTGCTCCCGGGAGCCAACCCCTCTCCTCTGCCCTCAGAAAATCCGGGCGGTTTACGACTCCAACCCCGCCAAGTTCAAAACGCTGCAGAACATCCTGGAGGCGGAGAAGGAGATGCACGGCTCGGCCTGGCCCAAGACGGGCGCGACGCTGGCGCTGATGTGGTTGAAAAGGTGACACGGCATCGGGGGCTGCCGGGGTGGTGGGTTTTGGGGGGGCCTGGATGCGCCGAGCTCAGGGGGTGCCTTGCTGGAGGCCGGGAAGCAGCATCCCCTTCCCCACCCTGCCATCTCCGCTCTTCACAGGGGCCTCAAGTTCATGCTGGTGTTGCTGCAGAGCATCTCCGACGGCGAGCGGGACGAGGAGCATCCAAACCTCATCCGGGTGAACGCCATGAAGGCTTATGAGATCGCGCTGAAGAAGTACCACGGCTGGATGCTGCAGAAGCTCTTCATGGTGAGCTTTCCAGCCCAGCTTCTCCGGGGCTCCAGCCAACATCCCCGGCACCGTGGGGTCTCCAGGCACTCAGTGACCCACGGGAACAACCCAAAGTGGGGTCCTGCATGTGGGATGGGGACAGCTTTGGGTCTGTGGGTGTCTTACAGCTTCCTCCTCTGTTTTACAGGGCTCGGTGTACGCTCTTCCGTACAAATCGGATTTGCTGAAGGCATTAGAGAAAGGTAAAGAAGTGAAGGAGGAGGAGAGCATAGAGAAGATCCGTCAGTTCCTCTTGAGGGTCACCCCCATCCTGGATGCGATTTATGAGATGTACACAAAGATGAACGCCGAGCTGAGCTACAAAGCCTAAAGCTCGCACGGGACTGGCGAGGCTTAAATGATGGGTGCTACGTCTTAATCACTGAGGCAGCTGGGGCTGCTCCCGGCGACTTTGATTCCCGTCTGGATCTGCAGTGGATAACCTGTTTTCTAAAAAAAAAAATAATAATAATAATAATAATTAATTTTCTATAGAGAATATGGCAATAAAACGATGGTGCCCTGTGTCATCGTAGGATTTCCCAAGCTTTTGTGCTAAAGAGGAAAAACAAGCGTTTCTAGTCCCTGACTCTCGGACTGCACCGCTGTGCCCGGGACCCACCGGGTGCCAACGGGCGCCCGACGCCGCTCGCCCACCGACGGGCACCTGGGTGAGGAACCTCCCGAACGATGCCGGCGGGGGAGCCCATGACCTTCCCAGGTGACCCCGACTCCTCCAGCGCTGCGTGGGAGCGAGCCCCCTCCGCCGCCGGGGACTGACCCGACGCGGGGTTTGTGGAAGCACGAGGTGCCTTATTAACCGACCGCCTTACGGTGCTGCCGAGCCCCCGCCGGCGCGGCGGGGAAGAGAAAGTTAATAAAAACTCACGGTAACCTCGGCCTGGGTGGCTGCTTTGGGGCTTGTTCCGGGGGGCTGTTTTGGGGAGGGTGTTTTGGGGCTGCTCCTGGGGGGCTGTTTTGGGGAGGGCGTTTCATGGGGCTGTTTTGGGGAGGGTGTTTCATGGGGCTGTTTCAGGGAGGGTGTTTTAGGGGGCTGTACCTGTTGGGGCTGTTTGTGGGAGAGTTTTTGGGGCTGTTTCAAGGAGGGTGTTTTGGGGCTTGTTCCTAGGGGGGCTGTTTTTTGGGGGGGCTTTTCCTGGAAGGGCTTTTTTTTGGGGAAAGTTTTTGGGGCTGTTCCTTGTGGGGGCTGTTTCGGGGAGGTTGTTCTGGGGGGCTTGTTTTGGGGAGGCTGTTTTGGGGCTGCTCCTGGCAGGGGGCTGTTTTGGGGAGGGTGTTTTGGGGAGGGTGTTTTGGGGCTGTTTTGGGGGGCTGTTCGGGGCCGCTGCGGGCCGTGCCGGTGCCCGGGGGCCGGCGGAGCGGAGGGGGCGGGCGGGGGCCGCTCCCGCAGGCGGGTCCCGGAGCCGGGGCGGGGAGCGGCCGCTCTCCGGGACCGGCCCCGCGGCGACTCGGCGGCGCCGGAGCCGGTGGGACCCTCGGCGGGACGTGCCGAGGTACGGGCCGGGAACGGGGCGGGGGGCAGCGGGGACCGGGGCAGGATGGAGCCCCCGGGACAGGGGATGGAGCCTCCGAGGCAGGACATGGGGACGGGGGCAGGACGGAGCCCCGGGGTGAGGACAGGGCTGCGGGATGTGCTGGGCAAGGCTGGGCCCAGCCCCATGGGCTCCCCCGGCGCTGGGGGGGTCCTGACCTGGCTGGGCAGTTTGGGGGCTCCCTGCCCCGAGGGTGAGGTGCCGGGTGTGTTCCCACGGGGTGCTCTGGGGAAGGGGTTTGTCCGTTGGGCCACGCCACGTTCCCGGCTCTTGCCCAGGTGAGCGCGGGGGTCCCGGCGGCGCGGTTTGTTTCGGAAGCTGGCTGGTTCGCCCCGGGTGAGCGTTTCCACCGGGGCTGACCCTGAACGCGGTGCGGTTTCGGTGATTCACTCCTACCCAGAGCCCTTCGTGCTTTAGCTTGAGGAACACTTTAATGTGGCAACGTCTGCACCGCCCGCGAGCGGGGCACCCTCCCTGGCGCCTGCCCAGGGCACGTCCCTGCACGTCCCGGTGTCGGTGCTGGCGTCGGTGCCCCTGCGATGGGCTGCAGTGGGGCACTAACTGGGGATGCTGGTCTGGCTGGGAGGTAACTCGGTGGAAAGCTGGGGAGAGGTGGGAGCGCACGTGGGGGAGCGGGCGGGAGGTTTGTGTTGGACGCGAGAGCCGGGGCCGTGCCGGCGAGCCTGGGCACGGTGAGCTGCGCCTTGACTCATTTATTCCGTGGGGTGAGGAAGTCTGAAAAATCAAAACCCAAATAACGGACGTGCCAAATAAAACCCCATTGACGGCACCTTTCCTGGCAGCGGCGGTGCCCGTGGGAGCACCCGGGCTGACGGCACTGCCCAGCAAGCCCGTAGTTTCCGACGTGAGCCTCCTGCCCTGCTCGCTGGTGGCAGCGCTGGCTCCTGGCCCCACCTGCCCTTTCCACTTGTCCCCTCGCTTCTGCCCCCCATCTCCCCGGGCTCCAGCCTCACGAGCATCGCCAGGGCCACCTGCCACCTGGCTGAGTCCCCTGGCCGAGTCCCCAGCCGCTTCCTGGGGAACAGTGTCCTGTGCTGGTGGCTCCCCAGCTCTGCCCTGGGCTCTGGCCACGTGTGACAGCCCCTGCGGTGTCTGGGCTTGTCCCTGAAGCCGGGCTTGGATTCCCAGCATGGCTGAGGAGTTTGGGGCTCTGTCCCCGTGCACAGCCCGCAGGGCTGGCGGGCTTGGCCATCCCCTCTTCTCTGCTGTCCAAGGACAGCAAGGGGCCCTGTTTGCCCGGGGTCAGTGTGTGGGACCTGTGGGCTCTGGCAGGTGCCTGTGGAATTTCTTGCAGAGAGGGCGAAGGCAGGAAAGTCGGCGAGGAGGAGAAACCGTGTCAGCTCTGCGGCTCGCCCCGCATCTCCTGGGGCTGCCCCGTCCCCCCTGGGTGTCACCCGGGGCTGCCCCATCCCTGCTGGGTGTCCCCTGGGGAGGCAAGGACGGGTGCCTGACCCAGCCCCCCCTGCACTGCCGCGGGGTTTTGGGGCTGTTTGCAGCCCTCGTCCCCCGTGCCTGTGGGGCTGCTGTGGGACATGCAGCCTGGTCAGAGCTCCCTGCCCGCCCCGACGGGCACAGCCTGCCCTTGTGGCTTGTCGTACAGAGCTGCAGCCCAGCAGAAAATGACACGTTTCCCGGCTGCTTTTTCAGTCCCGGGAGCCGCGGGGAGGGCTGAGCTCCCCGGAGGCAGCAGCGGGGCTGAGCCTCAACGCTGACGTGTTTCACGGGTGTGTGTCCATGGCAAGCGGGGCTGGGGGACACCCCAGGGTCCCCCACCTGCCTGTCCGTGCCCCTGCCAGCGCTGCCTGCCCGGAGGGACCCGCAGGCAGGGCACGGCGGTGCCCGTGGCACGGAGCAGTGCTTTGCTCTCCGCGCTGGTAGCACCGCTCTCCTGCAGTCCCATCTCCCTCTGGGCAACCTAAACCCATAATTTCTTGTCCCAACCGCTGCTCCTGCCCTCCTGCCGGCTGCGGTCCCTCTGTGTCATGTCTGTCCCCCTCCCGGTGCTGGCACCGTGGACACCCAGGGCCCGGGGGGGCTGCGGGAGCGGTGGGGCATCAGGGACCAGCCCCGGTCCCGCTCCCAGCCCCAGCTCCCCGCTGCCTCCGGGCGCTTCCCTGGGCACAGGGTGTATCCCAGGGATGTTTTCTTTCCTGCGGCGGCGATCGGAGCGCACAGGGTCTGCTCTGTGCCCTGTCCTGGGCTGCACCCAAGGCGACCGCAGAGGGGAGAGGCAGCGGGGCCGGGCTCGCCCTCGCCCAGTAACGGCTGCGCTTTGAAGCCGGCAGCACCGCGGCTGGTGGGGCCTCTGCAGGCGTGAGGGGTCCCACGGCCGGGTGGGTGGGCGGTGAGGAGAGCTGGGGCAGGCCGGTAGACCCTGGGCTGAGGGGGGGTCCCGTGGGATGGGACCTGCTCCTGCGCGGGGGCACGGTGCCCCGTGGGAGAGGATGGGGAGGGGTGGGCGTTACGTGGGGGTGACGCTGGGCTTTCCTCTGCCAGGTCTCCTGCTCTTGTGGAAGGAGCTGGGGGTCGCGGCCAGGGGGCATGGCGGACGCCGAAGACCCCCCGCGTGCCGTCGGCGGCGATGCTGGGGAGTGCCCAGGGGATGACGGGTCCCTCCAGAACGACTCCTTCCCGCTCTCCTCGCTGGCCAACCTGTTCGAGAGCGAGGACACGCCGACCCCCGCCGAGGCGGCCCGGGGCCCCCCCGGTGCCGGGGATGGCAAACAAAACCTCCGCATGAAATTCCACGGGGCCTTCCGGAAAGGCGCCCCGAAGCCCATGGAGCTGCTGGAGGCCACCATCTACGAGTCGGCCGTGGTCCCCGCGCCCAAGAAAGCCCCCATGGACTCCCTCTTCGACTACGGCACCTACCGCCACCACCCCAGCGAGAACAAGCGCTGGCGCAGGAGGGTCGCGGAGTGAGTACGGGGGTGCCCGTGCGCCCCGGTGCCGGCGGGGAGCGATGGGGTGGGGGGGGACACCCTGGGTGCAGCACCGCGGGTATGGGGGTGCAGGCAGCTGGGGATGGGGACAGACCCCCCGTGGGTCTCTGAGTGGCACTTTGGGGTGCTTTGGGCAAGGGGTGCCATGCACAGGGGGCAGATCCCAGCCAGTGCCAGTGGCAGCGCCGTGCTGTGCCGTGCTGTGCCGTGGTGGGGGGCTGCAGCCCCGCGGTGCTGGGAGCGTGGCTCCCCTTCCCCCTTGCCGGGGCCGTGAAAGAGGCTCTGTGCGCCCAGCCGCTCCCCTGGCCGGGCGGCCGTCTGGCTCCCCGGCATGAAAGGGCTTTTCAGGAGGGCCTCCACCCTCCTGCGCCAGGAAACCGGAGCCGGGGGGGGCAGCCCACGGCCGGGCACACAATGCCCCTCTGTGCTGGGCACCTGGGGTGGCCACCGTGGCCCCCAGCCACTGTCCCCACCCGGGGGTGCAGCCTGGCTGGGGGCAGCGGGTGCCCCGGCAGGAGCTCGGTCCCCCGGGTGGGTGGAGGGGGCCGGGGTGCCCCGCGTGTCCCCAGCCCCGGAGGTCCCTGGCTGGGGCGGCCGCAGTCCCTCCTCCCCCTGTTCCCGGTGCTGGCCGGTTGTCCCCAGCCCGTCCCGCCGCTGCCAACTGCTCCGACCGGTCTGGCTTCACCGGTGGCACTGGAGCGTGGCTGAACCCTCAGCCCGTCCCTGCCGGGGGGCACGGCTGGGGGCCCGACACGCTGCACCACCCGGCTGGGAGCTGGCGAGGTGCCCACCAGCCCCTGTGGGCGATACAGGGAGCACTGGGCTGCCGTGGGCGGGGAGGCTGGGGGTGACCTTGGCTGGGGGGGTGCCCCCGGGTGCCCTTTGCCGGCAGCTGAGCAGCCCCGAGCTCATCGCACGGGTGGGAAGCCGAGGCAGCGGCTCCGGTCCCCAGCGCTGGCACCTCTCCCGCAGGAAGCAGGCGCCGGGCGTGAAGGGGCCAGCTCCCAACCCGCCGCCCGTCCTCAAGGTCTTCAACAGACCCATCCTCTTCGACATCGTCTCCCGGGGGTCCACGGCCGGCCTGGATGGGCTCCTCTCCTTCCTCCTCACCCACAAGAAGCGTCTCACGGATGAGGAGTTTCGAGGTGAGCACTCGGGGCTGGCCTTGCCCTGAGACCCCTGTGGTACCCGTGTCCCCGTGGGGATGGTGACACACAGACCAGCACGGGGAGGTTGTGACGTGCAGCACCCGGGAGGAGCTGGGGGTTTGGCCAGGGAGTGCAGGGCTGGGCACCCCCAGAGCCCGAGGGGGCTCGCCCCAGCCCCCATCAGCACCCTCCGCTCCCAGAGCCCTCCACGGGGAAGACCTGCCTGCCCAAGGCGCTGCTCAACCTGAGCGGGGGCAAGAACGACACCATCCCCCTGCTCCTCGACATCGCTGAGAAGACGGGCAACATGCGGGAGTTCATCAACTCACCCTTCAGGGACGTCTACTACCGGGGTAAGGGGGGGCATGGGGCCACCACCGGCCCTGCCTGGGCGTGGGGGACCCCGGGATGTCTGGGGGACCAGAGCAGCAGGGACCCTGGGGAGGATGGAGGGTGCTGGGGAGGTTGAAGAACGGTGCAGCTGAGACCCTGGGGAGGATGGAGGGTGCTGGGGAGGATGGAGGATGCTGGGGAGGTTGAGGAATGGTGCAGCTGGGAGCCTGGGGAGGCTGGGGGGTGCTGGGGGGGCTTGGGGACTGGAGCAGCAGGTGCCCTGGGAAGGCTGGGGACCCCGGGGGAAGCCCTGGGGCGAGGCAGGGGCTGAGGGGTGGCTGCGGCGCAGGTCAGACCGCCCTGCACATCGCCATCGAGCGCCGCTGCAAGCACTACGTGGAGCTGCTGGTGGAGAAGGGGGCGGACGTGCACGCCCAGGCCCGCGGGCGCTTCTTCCAGCCCAAGGACGAGGGTGGCTACTTCTACTTCGGTGAGCGGGGACGGAGCTGGCGGGTGGCCCGGGGGGCACCGGCTGCCCCCCGGGGATGCTGCCGTGGAGGCGTGATGGTGACGGGCACCCCAACTGTCCCCGCAGGCGAGCTGCCCCTCTCGCTGGCCGCCTGCACCAACCAGCCCCACATCGTGCACTACCTGACGGAGAACGGGCACAAGCAGGCAGACCTGCGGCGCCAGGACTCGCGCGGCAACACCGTGCTGCACGCCCTGGTCGCCATCGCCGACAACACCCGCGAGAACACCAAGTTCGTCACCAAGATGTACGACCTGCTCCTCGTCAAGTGTGCCAAGCTCTTCCCCGACACCAACCTCGAGGCGCTGTTCAACAACGACGGCCTCTCCCCGCTCATGATGGCGGCCAAGACCGGCAAGATCGGGGTACGGTGACACCCCCCCACCGCCAGCTGGGACCCCTCGGCCCCACTGTCCCCTCAGTGCACGTCCCTGCCAGCAGCACGGCTTCTCCCTGCAGATGGTGCTGGAAACACGTGCAGCCTATTAACCTGGCTAATTAACCTTTCCCTAATTAACCCCAGGCTCTTTTCCCCTGCCCTTGTCCTCCAGTGCTGTGGGTGGGGGTAAAAATGCAGAAGCTGCAGCGTCCTGGGGGGCTGATGGTGTCCCTGTGCCCCAGGAGCCCCCCGGGGTGCAGGGGGGTGTTGGGGTACGCAGCGGCAGGGGGGAGCTGCCCGGGGTGGGGTGGGAGGAGTGTGGGGTGCCCCAAGCAGGCAGGGTGGGGGTCTAGTGGTCCTGCCTGGGGCAGATCTTCCAGCACATCATCCGTCGGGAGATCGTGGACGAGGACGCCCGGCACCTCTCGCGCAAGTTCAAGGACTGGGCGTACGGCCCCGTCTACTCCTCCCTCTACGACCTGTCCTCGCTGGACACCTGCGGGGAGGAGGTGTCCGTGCTGGAGATCCTCGTCTACAACAGCAAGATTGAGGTGGTGGGAGCTGGGGGGTGGGTCCTGGGGGGGCTGCAGGGTTGGGTGCCTGCTGACAGCACCCGTGTGCCACCAGAACCGCCACGAGATGTTGGCCGTGGAGCCCATCAACGAGCTGCTGCGCGACAAGTGGCGCAAGTTCGGGGCCGTCTCCTTCTACATCAGCGTGGTCTCCTACCTCTGCGCCATGGTCATCTTCACCCTCGTCGCCTACTACCGCCCCATGGAAGGCCCCGTGAGTCCCACGGCGCCGTGGCCCAGCCCCGTGGGCCAGCACCTCCTGGCAGGGGGGGTTTGCCGGGTCTCTGCCTGTGCTGGCACGGGGGAGCAGCTCAGCTCTGTCCTTTCCCCGCAGCCCCCCTACCCGTACACCACCACCGTCGACTACCTGCGCCTGGCCGGGGAGATCATCACCCTTCTCACCGGCATCCTCTTCTTCTTCACAAACGTCAGTGTGGCCAGAAGGGGTGTCCTCCCGTGGGACAGCCGAGCCCTTGTGGGCTCCACGCAAGGAGCGGCCCGAGGGCGACAGCCCCGTGTCCCAAGGCATCAGCCCCTGCCGCGATGCCCCCCCGGACACTGGGACCCTGCCAAGCAGGGGCTTCTCTGCCAACCCCCCCCCCGCCAACCTCTCCCTCTCTCCCCCAGATCAAGGATTTGTTCATGAAGAAGTGCCCAGGCGTGAACTCCTTCTTCATAGACGGCTCCTTCCAGCTGCTCTAGTACGTGGGGACCCCCCAGCCCCCCTTGAGCCACAGCACCCCCGGGCTTGCAAGGGGTGGTGGCTGTCGGTGCAGGGGCTGACACTGGCTCTCCTCTCTCCTCCAGCTTCATCTACTCGGTGCTGGTGATCGTCACGGCGGGGCTGTACCTGGGCGGCATCGAGGCGTACCTGGCCGTCATGGTCTTCGCGCTGGTCCTGGGCTGGATGAACGCGCTGTACTTCACCCGGGGGCTCAAGCTGACGGGGACCTACAGCATCATGATCCAGAAGGTCTGGTGTGGTCAGGGATCTTCTCCTTCCCCAGCAGGGCTGGTCCTTCTATGCACGTATGGCCCAAAGGGAGGGTCCTCCATGCTTGCTTTAGGTCATTGTGGGTCACCAAAGCTCTGCTATCTGCCCTGCCATCCCTGTGGTATGGCTCGGTGATGGTGCCCCAGCACACGGCCAGGCACTGTGGTCCACCACATCTCACCCCCCCTCTCCATCACTTGCAGATCCTCTTCAAAGACCTGTTCCGCTTCCTCCTGGTCTACTTGCTCTTCATGATCGGCTACGCATCAGGTAGGCGCCTGGCCAGTGGGCTAGCTGCTTGGGGGCCATCATGGGCCACATCCTTGCCGCTGCCCCCACAGCCTCACTGGCCCTGTCCCTCCTCCCCAGCCCTGGTGTCCCTCCTCAACCCGTGTCCCAGCGGCGAGTCCTGCAGTGAGGAGCAGTCCAACTGCACGGTGCCCACCTACCCCTCGTGCCGGGACAGCCAGACCTTCAGCACCTTCCTGCTCGACCTCTTCAAGCTCACGATTGGCATGGGCGACCTGGAGATGCTCGAGAGTGCCAAGTACCCCGGCGTCTTCATCATCCTCCTCGTCACCTACATCATCCTCACCTTCGTGCTCCTCCTCAACATGCTCATCGCTCTCATGGGTGAGACCGTGGGCCAAGTCTCCAAGGAGAGCAAGCACATCTGGAAGCTGCAGGTACCACCCCGGGAGCTGCACTGCAGCACCCTGAGCCCCATCAAAGCAGCACCAACTGGGTGAGAGACCCGCATGCCCCATCCCCAAATGGCTGAGGGGTCCCTGGTGTCCCCGGCAGTGGGCCACCACCATCCTGGACATCGAGCGCTCCTTCCCTGTGTTCCTGCGGAGAGCCTTCCGCTCGGGGGAGATGGTCACCGTGGGCAAGGGCACCGACGGGACGCCCGACCGCCGCTGGTGCTTCAGGTAAAGGCAGGTGCCCCGGGGAGCAGCCGAGCCTCCCCCAGGGCAGCAAGCGGCGTTTCGGGGTGACGGTGCCACGCGTTTGGTTGCTGGGTGGTTTGTACCAGTCTGGAGCTGGGTGGTGTTGCCGGTGGTGGGATGGCGGAGGGATGCAGGAGCTGCCACCCTGTCTGACCTTCCCCGCAGGGTGGATGAGGTGAACTGGTCCCACTGGAACCAGAACCTGGGCATCATCAGCGAGGACCCAGGCAAGAGCGACACGTACCAGTACTACGGCTTCTCCCACACCGTGGGCCGGCTGCGGAGAGGTGAGCGCGGTGCCGCGGGCTGGCAGCATCCCTCGGGGCGCTGCTGAGCCCCGGGAGCGGGTCTGCTCTGGGGGCACCGGGAGCAGCTCCAGGCTCTGCCCAGCTCCCGCCGTCTCCGCAGATCGCTGGTCGACGGTGGTGCCGCGCGTGGTGGAGCTCAACAAGAGCGGGCAGCCGGAGGAGGTGGTGGTGCCGCTGGGCACCGTGGGGACGGCGGAGGCGCGGGAGCGGCGGCACGGCCAGGCCCCCAGCTCCCCGCTCTAGCACGGCGGCACCGGGAGCTGACGGACTCTGCCCAGGCCCTGGCACGGGCTCGGCACAGCCAGCGGGATGGCGGACCGGGCCGGACGGTGCTTGGCTGCTCCTCAGGGATTCGTGTCGCCTCCGTCCCTCTGGCAGCCGCTGTTGGGGCAGGTCTCCAGCCCGGAGGGGGGGTCCTGGCCCTGCCCCGGTGCTGCTGGGGGTCTCCAGCTCACACAGACGAGCTCCAGCGCCGCCGCTTTGCTTTGCCGAGCCGTGCCGTGCCGTGCCAGGCACCTCTGGCCCGGGCAGGGTGCGGGGAGCGCAGCCCCTTATGCCCACCAAGGCCAATGGTTTTTGCCACACGTTTTTTTTGCACAAGATTTATACGACTATTTATTTAGTAATAAAGACTGACCAGCGCTCCTGGTTGTGGTACGTGGATACAGTGCGGGGCTGTGGTGCGGGGCTGTGGTACACGGCTGTGGCACATGGCTGTGGCACACGGCTGCAGGGTACAGGTGCAGCACATCTGGTACACAGAAGCTGGTGAAGGGTCTGGAGGGTCTGACCTACGAGGAGCGGCTGAGGGAGCTGGGGGTGTTTAGCCTGGAGAAGAGGAGGCTCAGAGGTGACCTTAGTGCAGTCTACAACTACCTGAAGGGAGGGTGTAGCACAGTGGGAGTCAGCCTCTTCTGCCAGGCAACCAGCGCTAGGACAAGAGGACACAGCCTCAAGCTTGGCCAGGGGAGGGTCAGGTTGGACATCAGGAAGCATTTCTTCTCAGCAAGGGTCATTAGCCATTGGAAGGGGCTGCCCAGGGAGGTGGTGGAGTCACCATCTCTGGAGGGGTTTAAGAAAAGCCTGGCCATGGCACTTAGTGCCCTGGTCTAGTTGCCATGGTGGTGTCAGGGCAATGGTTGGACTCGATGAGCCCAGAGGGCTCTTCCAACCTCATTGATTCTGTGACTCTGTGGTCCGTGGCTGCGGTGCCCCGGGATCTGCCGGCTCCCCGCGGGCACGGCTCCGCCGGAGGGCAGCACACACCGCGCGATGCCGGGCGGAGGAGCCCCGGGCCGGGCCGTGCTGGGCTGCGGCTCCGCCCCGGGCTGGGCGGGGGGGGCCGAGGGGCGGCTGTGGGGCTGCAGGGTGAGGCCATCGGCCCGCTCCTGCCCGGCTGTGCCCGGCTGTGGGGCAGGGAATGGGGCTGACGGGTGGAGCCTGGGGGCTGCCCGGCAGGAGCAGGGTGAGACCCCGGCGGGGCGGGCAGCACTGCCTGGGTGGGATGCTCCCTCTCCCATCCTGTTCTATCCCATCCTATCCTATCCCATCCTATCCCGTCCTGTCCCATCCCCATCACTATCCCATCCCATTCCCCAACCCATTTCCCATCCCATTCCCCAACCCATTCCCCATCCCATCCCATCCTATCCCATTCCTCCCCATCCCATCCCATCCTGACCCATCCCATCCTACCCCATCCCATTCCTCCCCATCCCATCCCATTCCATTCCTCCCCATCCTGCCCCATCCCCATTCCATCCCATCCCCATCCCATCCCCATCCCATCCCCATCCCATCCCACCTTTTTAACCATGCTGCTCCTTTTCTCCTCGTCTCCCTTCGCACCCACTTGCAGTGGTTCGGTTTCCTCTTGCAGCTGGATGTTGTGTAGGTCTGACGGCCTGATTTGGGTGGGCACCAGTGGCACGATGGCACGGTGGCACAGTGACACAGCAGCAGACCCTGCCCAGGGCCCTGGAAGCAGCCTGGCTCAGTAAGCAAATGATAGAGCAGAAAAGGGGACACTTCATCTTCAAACTTGATTACTCGCCGTTAGCTTTAACTGCACTGTCTCCGTTTAAATGTGATTTACATACATCTCTCATATTGTGGTTTAAGTATTTCCCCAGGGTGAGGGAATGAATAAGTTTCATTATCACTACTTAGGAGAGGCTGAGGCTTCAGCTCCCGGCTCACGCTGCGGAATCGAGTGAGGAGCGGCGCCGGCTCCCACGTTCACCCCGGTTGCTCTTCGAAAATGACAGACTTTGCTTTCGCCCAGGTGGGCAGCTGGGCACCCCAGACTCGGGGGCACAGGCTGGGGGAGCCCTGGCACGGGGGTCGGCTGCCTGGTGTGCCGGAGATGGGCACTGTACCTGCCTACGGCGCTGGAGATGGGATTTTCCAGCATAATTGGAAATAAACCAATTCCCCCCCCGCCCCGTGCAAATTCTGATGCCCCAAAGCCAAGGGACAACGTGTGAGCAGGGCTTAGAGCAGCTGGGATGCAGGAGGGGCAGCCGTCGCCATGCCCCAGCACCCTGCATCGTCACGCTGGACCCCACCGTGGCTTGGTGGGGATGGGGGTGCTGGGGGTGCTGGGCCACGGCCCCCTCCCACCCACCCCTCCCCGTGCCGCCCTGCCAGCGATGACAAACCCAACAAAGGGAAGAGAAAAGCACTTGTCATCCAGAATGCGGAGCGCGGAAGCAAATTTATTTTTAGATAAATCTAAGGCTTAATTTGTGAAGCTCATATCAATCAAAATGAGAGATGGGTTTTTTTAAGTCCTTTTGCAGCCGTGCAATTTATCCTGCCTGTCTCTTCTCCTCGCTCTCCAACAGCAAAGGCGGCCGCTAAGTTTAACGTCAGCCTCATGCACGCCTGCCTTAGAAATTATTGTTGTTATTATTTTAATAGGAAGATATTTGCAGACCAGAAATGGCATCATTTCCCCCCTGGCGCATCCCTGGGTGCTGTGCCCAGCCGGGGCGACGGAGCTATGGGTGGCGGCGGCTTCACCCTGGGAGCCCACACGCATCTCGGGGCGGGAGGGTCCTTGCCCCATCCCCAGCCGGTGCCCACATGTGTTTGGGGTCCCATGGACCCCCCTGCACCCACAAAGATCTAAGCAAATATTTTCCTCCAGCTGGTCTAATTTTAACACGCAGGCAGGCAATGGCACCCCCCCCAACCCAGTAACATTAACCTCTGTGAAAATTTCCTTTTGTCCCAATTTCTCTTTGTTCCCTGGCTCGGCTGTCACACCACTGGTGACGGAGCGGTCCCCTCCCGGCACCCCAGATACCAGCAGAACCACGGGGCAGCTCCAGCCATGTGGCTGCGTGGCATCATCCCTGTCCCCATCCCTGTCCGGGCTGGGGGGGAGCAGCCAGGGGCCAAAAATAAGAATAGTGAAGCTTTGCCCCCAGCGCACCAGCCCTCCGCCACCCATGGCCGTGCTGGGGTTTGGGTGTCCTGCAACCCCACTGTGGGTTTCCACTGGGACCAGTCCCATGGCCATGGGCAAGCTGGGGCAGGAACCGGCTTAAAAATGATCTGAATTCCACAAGTGGGTAATGGAAAATGCCACCAGGGCGGCAGGCAGCCACGGGCAGGGGCACGGGCCGTCTTCAGCCCCCTCCCTGTCTGGGATAACCCCACACCATATGTCCCCACTGCAGGAGGCGGGGGCTGGGGGCACGCGCCCTCCACCGAGAGCTATTTGGGATTTAATACTATTATTATTATTATTATATACTATTATTATTTGGGATTTAATACTATTATCCTAATGCAACCCGGAAGCTGCTGCCGGGGCAGAGCAGGGGGGTGGTCTGGGTTAGGGGAGAGCCCCCAACCTGCCCCAGCACCAGGAACCCTCCCACCGAGGGGGACGGTGGCAAATGCCACAGATGGATGGCAGGGGACATGCCACCACTGCACCGGTTGTGGGTCCCGGCGTGGGGATGTGGCACCCGGCGCCCATCACCGTGCCGTCGGGGCTGCGAGGGGCGAGCACCCCGCGGGTGCACGCGGGGCCGCAGCCCTAATCCCCCGGGATTTGGCCCCGCTGGGTGCGAGGCGGAGGCAGGCGCCGGGGCTGGATTAATGGCTCAGCGTCGTTAGCAGGTTATTTATAGGTGTTCCTCCGTGCCCTAAAACCCGGCGGGAGGGAGGTGGGGAGCGGAGGGGGACCCAGAGCAAAGCAAAGAGACTCCAGAGCACACGTCCAGCGAGATCCTGGTTTTACTTTGGGAAAAACACCATCCGGACACACGTCTTGCGGCTTTTGTGTTGTTTTTTTTTTCATTCGTTTTTTTTTTTCTCTCATTTTTAAAACAATATAGTGCAGCCAGCACTTCTCACAGTAGAATATAATGGTCAATTTTTAGTATAAAAAAAAAACATTCTCAGAGATTTGTAAATGCACTTAGTGCTTGAACAGGCCTTTCAGGGATACAGTACCTCTTGCCGAGCACAATCACCTTGGGTTTCAGCGGGGTATTGTTCTTTTTTTTTTTTCTCCTTTAAACATCAAAACACTTTGTTGTGGTGCGGAGCCTTTTTTTAAATGAATAAATCTATTAAACACATAATTACACATGGTGAATAACAGACCATAATGAGCATTTTGGAAGTTTTTTGGAAAAAAAAAAAGGAGAAAAAAAGGAGGTATGTGACTGCCCCGGTACCGTGGTCGCCTCTAACCCAGAACCAAGGGAGAACTGATTGTAAAGGGGGGGAAAAAAACAACCCAGGCTGGAAGTGTGAGTCCCGGGCAGGCTCCTGGGGTGCCGTGGGGTGGGAGAGGGGCTGGGGGTCCCACTGGGGGACACCAAACCTCCCCTTGAGTGGGAACAGGAGCCGGTGGCCAACGCGGGGCTGGGCAAGAGGAGGAGGAGGAGGAAGAGGGGCGGGAGGAGACTCTGTAGCAGCCAACACGTAGATGTACAGCCTAGTCAACTAAAAAAAAAAAATAGAAATTAAAAAAAAAAAAAATCCGTTCAAGTTTTCAAGTGTTTTTCTTAAATAGCCTCCAGACTGTCCCCAATTATTAGCTTTAATCAAAGCAGTGCAAGTTACGGACTTCAGCTACAGGTCAGGCGCGAGCTCCCTGCGGCGAGGCTCCGGCCGGCCGCGGCGCGGGGCTCTGCCCCGCTCGGACCCCGCGGCGCGGAGCCTCCTCTCCCTGGATAGCAGCAACTCATAGCGATTCCCTGTTCACATTCGTGGAGATAAAATGATTTCTGAGCTATATAGACAAGCGGTCCTTCGGCCTCGGCGGCCAGCGGGGGTATCCAGTGTGGGGACCCCCCGGTGAAACGCCAGTGTCCCCGGAGCCCTTTCAGCAGCCGGCCCCACGTCCCCCTCCCCGTCCCCCTGCCCTCGCCGCCACGGTCCGGTGCCCGCGCGGTGCCGGAGGGGAGCGCGGCTCGTGCCAAAGCCCTCGCCCTGGGAACGGCGGCGTCGGTGCCTTATCTGTAGACGGGCAGGCGGATGTGGGCGTGCTGGTGGTCCAAGAGCCTTGGCACAGACACGGTCTCGTAGCCCTTGCCCAGCATCTGCTCCTTGATGCAGGGCGGGTGGATGTCGTTGATGAGATACTCCAGGGACTGGAGGCTGCTGCTGAGGATGGAGGTATTGCAGAGCGCCTTGCTGGGCAGCGCCTCGGCCGCGGGCACCCCCAGCTCGCGGGGCCCGGCCCCCAGCTCCCCCGGGTTGTAACAGTCGCTGTTGGGGGTCACCAAGACGCTGTTCCAAGGCGGGGCGAAGTACTGCCCCACCGAGAAGTTGCCGTGCATGCAGTTCAAGGGGGACGAGCTGACCTTCTCGGCCGCGCTGCCCAGGCCGTAGGGCCGCGCGGCGCCCGCGCAGCTCTCAGGGGACTTGCTGAGGGCCCCCCCACCGCCGCCGCTGTACACCCGCAGGTGCTGCGGCTGCTGCTTCTGCTGCCACGCCAGGTAGTCCAGGCCCTCGGGGTAGACGCCCGCCTTGGGTCCCAGGGCCGCCGCCGCGTTGGAGCCCAGCGCCAGCTCGGCGCCCTTGCGGCACTCGGGCAGGACGGCGCCGGCGTAGGCCGCGGCGGTGCCGGGGAAGGCGCCGTGCTTGGCCGGGCTGGGGTTGGCGGCCACGACGGCCGGGCAGCCCGGTTGGGCGCCCTGCGCCTGGCACTGCTGATTGATCTGGTAGATGATGCTCTGGATGGAGGGCAGGTTGGAGGGCGGCAGGGCCAGGGCCCGGCCCGCCAGCGGCAGCACGGAGGCCGCCACCGTCACGTTGGGGGGCACGGGCCCCTCCAGCTGCTTCTGGCCGCCGTGGTAGCTCAGCTGCCCGGCGCAGGAGGGACCTTGAGCTAAAGTGCTTGAGGCGGGGTAGGGAGCGACGCCGACCTGGGCGGGCGAGAGTTTAGTCCGCTTCCCCTCCGAGTTCTTCACCACGCTTTTGCCGGAGGCTTTGACGATGGCCAGGAGCCCCTGGTAGCCGCCGGCGTGCAGCAGGTAGGGGCTGTAGCGCTGCCCCGTGGTGTCGTAGCCGTTGACCGTCCGGTTAAGGTGCTTGTGCTGGGGGACCCTGATGTTGGTGGGGAAGATCTTGATGGTCAACGGGCTGTTGGCCACCTTCTGTGCGTAGGCGTCCAGCTCGGCGGGGCTGGGGTAGCGCGGGGAATGCATGGGTGCCGCCGCCTCGCCTGCGGGAGCAAAGCAGAGGGTGAATCGGGGGACCCAGCACCCCGGCACCCACCACCCCCCCGGCACCCACCCGCTCCCGGCAAAAACCAGGTCACAGCACCAACCTGCCCCCCCGCCTCCCGCAGACGGAGTCACTTGTAAGTGGCCTAAAATAAACTCGGTGTGGAGAATGGAAATGTCACTTTACCCAACGGGGGAATCTTTCTCCGAGATTGGATTTAAACTACATTATACAAGCAATTTCATGGGTGCTTTGCGCTGCTACGAGAACCTCACCAAAAATGGAAAAGCATTCCATTTACCAGCCATAAATCAGCAGTTCCTATAATGAGCACAAAAATGTCACTTTTATGCAATTTTACAGATGAACAAAACTGGTGAAATTAACTGTGGTAACCTACTGGAGTCAGCAAAAGCCACTGCAGAAAAAAAAATTATATATATGTATATATTTTTGTTCCTTTCAAACTCTTTCCCGAGCAAGTTTCTGACATTCTGGTGTGAAAACTCATTTGTCGTTCCCATTATACTTTCATTCGGAGTTTATCTTGAGTATCCAATGAGCCACCAACTGTGAAAATGATTAAATCTACAAAATCTATCTAATAGATGGAATAAATTAGGTGTTTAAAACCTCCACACACACGCGTGCGTGCAGGCACACACATGCCGGCACACGAGGGACAATGTTGGCTCCTGACGGGGTCCCAAAAGCCCTGGCATTGCCCGGGGACTTGGCCGGTCCCGGAGCCAGGTTTTGGAAGGGAGAGATGATCAATGGGGGGGTTTGGGGCTGGGACCCCCCAGCCCTCCCAGGGACCCTTCCCTTGTGCCAGGCCATGCTGGAGGCTCCTGGCAGAGCAGCTCCTGATGCCACCAGGACCAAAGTCACCACGGAAGAGCCGTGCCATGGGGTGCACGAGGGGCACCCAACGCCGTGGTGACACCGCTCTGCGGTGCCTGGCTCCGTGCGATGCTCCGGCGCGGCGTACAGGTGTCTTACAGAGGCGTTGTTATTAACGAGTGTATTATTAAGCCAATTAAAACCAGAGTCTTTGAGTAGGATTTAACGTCGCTGCCAGGAGACAGGAGGGACGGCACCAGGAGCTCCTGACACGTGCAGGCACGCTGTGTCCTGGGCTGCACCACCAGCCCCACAGGGCATGTCCCGGGCACCGTAAAGCCCCGAGCCCGGGTGGCACCGGCAGCCACGCAGGAGCTGGTGCTGCTGGGCACGGGCTCCCCGCAAGCCAGCGGGCGCTGGGGGCTGCAAGAGAGACCCTGCCTGCCCAGTGGCACGGCATGGCACGGCACGGCACGCTGCCCTGCACAGCCTGCCGGCACCGCCAGCCACACACATCTGCATTCCCCTTCATGCCGGCACCGCTGTCCTTGGAGGTGGCAGCATCGTGAATACTCAATTAACATGACACTAATTAGCTGGTGACACTTGCAGAATCCCTAATGAGCCCGCTCCACCGAAACGCTCCTTTCCGAGCAAAAATAATAAAGGAAAAGGGGCCACTGCCGGAGGGAGGGAGGTGGCACCGCCTGCGGGCACCGCAGCTCCCCAGCACGAGGCACCAAAACCCTGTCCCCAAGCACCGCGTTTGGGATGGCCCTGTGCCACCCCCCTCAAGCTGCCCGCTGTGGCCAGGTTGGCCGAGCTTGGCCGTGGGCATCCCACCCGGTGCCCGTGCGTGCCCGGGGAGCCGCCTTTGTCGCCTCTTGGCACCAGCTGGGTTGGATGTGACAAGCCACCGCTTCGGTGTGTTGTCACCTATCAGGGTGACGCACCAAACCCCCGCCAGGAAAATTACTGAGCGCCCGATCTCCTGGCGGCCCCGTGCTCCCCTCTCCGCAGTAATTACTGCTTTCTAACGGGCTTTAATTACGGCGAGGTGCCACTGCACCGCCGCCATCACCCGCCAGGCACAGCAGCCCCAACACCCACCGCTCACCGCCGGCTCTGCCCCCTCCTCTTGAACTTGACCCACACCAGGGCTGGGGGGATGCGCCGCAGACCCCTGGCTGGCACTGGGGCAGCCCCAGCTCTCACCACCCCCAAACCCAACCAGGCACCCGGTGCCAGCCCCCTCCTCGCCGCGGTCCCCCGGGACGCGGCCGGCACAGCTCCGCGCTCCCCCTCCCTCCCTGCCCTGCTCTATTTTTCCAGCCTGCACTCAATAACGGCTAAATAATTGAATCTGCTCAGCAGCCAAAGATTTGTTTTGAATTTTATTGGAATTTTAAATTGTTTTGTTTCTTCAGTATTTTATTACTGTAAATGGAAAATGCATCGCCCGCAGTAATAATCCGATGGCTTTTTATATTACTCCGAGCTCCTGCTCCAAGCATTATTGGAAAGCCAGGCAGAAAGGAGAAGCCATTATAACGGCAGCACAGGCTTATAAGATTACGCCTCCAGCTAAACAACTTTTTACTTTAGCAAATTGGCCACCAAGCCCGGTTCGAGGCACAGATGTAAATCCCGGACCCCAACGGTGCCGTGAGCCGGAATAAATCGCGGTTTATGGGTCACGGAGCTCCGGCCCCGCCGTGCCCGGAGCAGCCGGGTCTGTGTGAAATGTCCATCGGGGATGGGAGGCGGGTGCAGGGGGGGCAGGCGGGGGACAGGGGTGCCCTGAGAGACTCCCCAAAAAGCGACTCCCAGCATGTGCACCTGCTGCCGGCATCCCCCATGTCCCTTGCATCACCCACATCCCCACACCCCCACACCTCCACATCCCCACATCCCCACATCCCCATGTCCCCACATCCCCATGTCCCCGCATCCCCCATGTCCCCACATCCCCTCATCCCCTCACCCCCACATCCCCACATCCCTGCATCCCCCACATCCCTGTATCCCCTCACCCCCACATCCCCTCACCCCCACATCCCCTCACCCCCACATCCCTGCCATCCTGGGGTCCCCCACGCCGAGCCTGGCTGCAGTCACAGCCCACAGGGGCCGGGGAAGAAGGAAAGCTGGGGAGAAAGGAGGGAGGGAAGCTAACCACAGCCATCCCCGCAGCACGAGAGACCAAGGCTAACCCGAGGCCGATGACCCAGGGCTTGTGCCACGCAGGATTCGGCCGGCACAAACCCACAACAGTCCCCAATTACCCCCAGCCCCGGCTCTGCTGGGACACAATGGGCGCTGGTGAAGCCCAGCTGCCGGGCCCCTAATTAACGCTGATTTTAACTGTACACTTTTAAAGGCACTAAAGCAGTGACAAAGTGGAGAACAAGGCAGGGTTAATAGCGCAGACCGAAATTGCGGGCCCGTGGGGCCCAGGCCCCATAGAAATAATAGAGCTGTCTGGGCTGCTCCACTGTCAGTCAGGCGAACAATTTGGCACCCGAGGAGCCCGGTGACGGCACAGGAGCGGCAGCATCGGGGCTCTGGCAACCGGCGTCTGCTCGGTTAAGGCAGCTGTGAGATCAAAACGGCGCCAGGAAAGATGCTCAGCACTGGGAAGGATGCTCGGCACTGGGATGGATGCTTGGTACCAGGAGGGATGTTCATGACCAGGAAGGATGCTGGGTACCAGAAGGGTTGCTCAGCACTGGGAAGGATGCTCGGCACCAGGAAGGATGCTCGGCACCGGGAAGGATGCTCAGCACTGGGAAGGATGCTCGGCACCGGGAAGGATGCTCGGCACTGGGAAGGATGCTGGGTACCAGAAGGAATGCTCAGCACTGGGAAGGATGCTCGGCACCGGGAAGGATGCTCGGCACTGGGATGGATGCTCAGCACTGGGAAGGATGCTCGGCACTGGGAAGGATGCTCAGCACCAGGAAGGATGCTCAGCACTGGGAAGGATGCTCGGCACCGGGAAGGATGCTCCACACTGCTCCCACAGCCTGGCTGCCCCTGGTGCCTCCCGGCCTGGTGCTGGTGGCAGCATCCTTGGCTGGGCCCCCCCCTCCCCGGAGGAGGGCGAGCTCACACACCAGCAATTTATGGCTTTAATTTTCAGGCCACGATGCTGCAGGAGACACTGTGCTCCCCGGGCGGTTGCCCCGCTCTGGAAGGGGACACGAGCGGGACATCGGGGTGCACGCAGGGGTATGTGCAGGGGATCGGTGCCGGCAGCACCGCAGCCCTGAGCAGGGACACGCCGAGCGAGATACGATGGGACAAACCTTATTCTTACACATCAAAAGCACTAAAATCTCTTGCAACGAATGAAAGAAGCAATCGCGGAGGTAAATCTCCATGAAGCCGCCAAAGGAGAAGCCGCGGCTGGAAGCACCTGGAGCCTCGCTCCCCCACGGCCCCAGAGGAAAAAGCTCAGTGATCGGTGTGCCAATGGCTGATATTAAAAAAATCATCGTGCTGCAGCCCCCAAATTAATTAAACTGTGCAAGAGCTGAGAGCTCGTCCCCGGCTTTGGGACCAGGCTCCCCGCTTCCCTCGCAGCAAGGCGATCCCAGTGTCTTCGAAGCTTCAAAAAGCGTCAAAAAATCCCCTTTTCCTCTGCCTGCGAACACTGAGAACAGATTTTGGAAGAGCTAAACCCTAAATATTTGCAAAACACTTGGAAGAAAGCTAAATATTTGGAAAACACTTTGGGAAGAAAACAAACAAAGCCTGGTGTGTTTAACAAACCAATAAAGTCCTTGGAGTCTGGGTCCGAGCCCTGCGTGGCGAAGCCAGCGACCCCCCTGCCCGCCCGGGGGGCCACAGGGCAGAGCCGGGGTGCTGGGGCTGGTGACCCCCTGCCAAGGGCAGGGCAAATCTCAGGGGGTCCCAGGAGGAGCTGGGGGGGTCGCTGGGGAACGCTGTGCTGCCCAGAGCCAGGGTGACCCATGGGTGGGCACGGGGCTGAGCAGCCCCCAGCCCCAGGAGGGTGGCCGTGGGAGCCGGTGCGGGTCCCACGCCTCCCCTGAGCTGGTTTTGGGGGGCGGCCGGCGCTGCCCCCCCCCAGCTCCCTCTGCGCCAGGCAGGTTGGGCTGTCACATCGCCCCGGCTTTCCCACCCGGTGAAGTGCGGCGGTTTCTATGGTGACGGTGTCCCCAGGATGGGCGGCGCGGAGGCCACCGCGCCGAGGTGGATGTGGCCGGGGGGGGGGACCTGTGTGCTGCCGCGGTCCCCGGCCCCCCCCCGTGAGCACAGCCCGGGCAGGGACGGCAGCCACCCACGGCCGGCACCCTCGGCAGCACTGCCGCTGCCCCCAGGAACGCTGCGTCCCCGCTGCAGCACCCCCATCACGGGACCCCACTGCAGGACCCCCACTGCAGAACCCCCATAGCAGGACCCCCATTGCCAGACCCCCATAGCAGAACCCCCATAGCAGACCCCCCATTGCAGGACCCCCATTGCAGCACCCCCATAGCAGGACCCCCCATTACCAAACCCCCATAGCAGAACCCCCCATCACAGAACCCCCATAGCAGGACCCCCATTTCAGAACCCACATCACAGGACCCCCATCACAGGACCCTCATAGCAGAACCCCCATTGCAGAACCCCCATAGCAGGACCCCCATAGCAGCACCCCCATCACGGGACCCCCATAGTAGAACCCCCCATTTCAGAACCCCCATAGAAAGACCCCCATAGCAGCACCCCCATAGCAGGACCCCCATTGCAGAACCCCCATCACAGGACCCCCATTGCAGAACCCCCATTGCAGCACCCCCATAGCAGAACCCCCATTGCAGCACCCCCATTGCAGCACCCCCACAGCAGAACCCCCACTGCAGCACCCCCATAGCAGGACCCCAATAGCAGAACCCCCCTCCCCGTTGCAACACCCCCACGGCAGGACCCCCTGCGCCCCGGCCCCCGGCCCCGAGCCAGCACAGAAGCATCCTCGGGCAGAGCATCCTCGGCGCGAGGAGCTGACACAAACGCGCCCCGGCTTGGGGGGCTTAAATTAAACCCGAGCGCAGAGACAACAGCGGGAGCGATCGTCTGCCCGGCCGCGGGCGGCCAACCCCGCGCAGCGCCGGGATCTGCAAAGACAACAGAATTCATGACAAAGCACAAAGGGAAGCGCCGGCCCCAGATATCCATCCGTTAACACGGTCCCTTTTTTAGGCTGACATGTCGTTTCAGACGGGCCTTTTCGCCTCCCCTTCCCTCTCCCCCCTCGCCGGCGCGCGGCTCTGCCGAGGCGGCTGCTGGATTGGATCACCCTGGGGCGAGCACTTTATTATCTGCAGTCAAAGCGTCACCGCAAATACCCGTCTACACACACACGTGTCACTTCCCATTTGTCTCCTCCACGAGGTACCGGCGCCGCCGTGCCACCGCGTACCGTGCCACCGCGGCGCGGGCAGGAGGCACGCCGGGAGGGCCAGGATGCCCCGGTGCCACCCTCGTGCCATCCCACCACGCCACTGGCCAACGGGACCCCAGGACCGGGAGGGACCCCACCCCGCAGCTCCGTCATCGACAATAAATTAGCGTTTGATTAATTTTAAGACATGGGGCCTTGCACGGCGAGCGTGGCAGCGCTGTCCCTGCTGAGGGGAGCAGGGTGGGCACCCCCGGTGGGGGGGTGTCTGCAGCCCCACCAGCACCCAGGAACCTGCTCCATCCCGGCGCGGTCCTGGGGAGCTCAGACACAAACCAACCCCAGAGACGGGGGCTCTGACCCCCCCGGCGAGGCCCCCCCTCGCCCATCCATCTCCCACCGCGCACGTGACCGATCGCAAAGTGTTTCTGCAGCGTTTCCTGGCAGGGAAAGTGCAAGTCAACAGCACATTTTGGGCCCGGCGGTTAATTGAACTCCCTTTTTATGGCACGTATATAAATACACAAGAACCATCATTAACCGATCCCTTCCAGAAACTGAAAATGAAAGAATTAATCTTATTTCACTCATGTGTAACCCCCTCATGAAATTAAAATGATATTTTATGGGTGTGTACGAAAGCAGAGCCTCGCTGCGGCTCCTTTAATGAAAACGCTCTCGGAATAAGGAGAATGGGGTAACGAGAAGCCGTTAAACGGGGCCTCATCCCGCACGCAATTAAACAGTTTTATCACCGATGAGAGTCCCCACGGCGAGCGGGGAGAGGTGTGGGCGACCCCGGAGCTGGGTCCCCGGTGCTTTGCTGCTCTCCGAGCCCCGGCCAATGCCTCTAATTAGCCTTTTAATGACCCAGCCGGGGCCTGGCGCAGGGCTACGCCACCCCCTGAGAGCCATTTCTGCCAGCGTCCCCGCGGGGCCGAGGTGCGAGGTCCCCCGGGCACGAGGGCAGCAGGATGGGCATGGTGGGAGGTGACGATGCTCAAACATTGGCAGGGAGGGAGCTCGGGCAGGTCCCCACCGCCCCCAGCCCCGCACGGATCCCACCCCGATACGGGAGCACCCCGCACCCCAGCACCGGGCTGCTGGCAGAGCAGGGCACGGAGAAAGGAACGGTTAATTAAATATAAGGCACCGCAGCAAAGAGTTTGGCCAAGCCGAGAGGGGTATTATTTGATTTATAATTTAAATAAAGCCCAGGATTCCTGTAACGCGCACAGAACAAAATCAAAAGGGACCAGGCTGCCGGAGTTAATTGGACGTGATATTTTCCTGAGGATGCTGCTGCTCCGCAGGCTCCTGCTCCCGGGCTGGTGGCTGGCAGGGCTCCTCGAGGATGCGATGGCACCATGCCGGGCCGGTGCCCGCGGTGCAGCCCCGGGATTACCGGTGAGAGGAACTGGATGCTGCCATGAGCGGCGAGCACCGCGGCGAAGCCACCTACAGCATCCAGCGGAATGGATTTCGTGGGAGGCACCGAGTCGGGGGGACAGTAATTAGGAGGAGAGCCAAGGGGCAGGACTGGGGGGCGAAGGAGCCGCCAGCTCCCCACACAGGTAGGAAAATTAGTCAGCTCACCTTTTACGTGAAATTAATATAAAAATTAATCAGCGGCGCGGGCAGGATAATAGGATTTCACAGCGGTTCCGGGCCAGACGGCCAATGTGCCGAGAGCCAGACTCATTTAATATCGACAGAAACGATGCCAGAGGACAGAAATAAGACCCATAAAGATAATTACTGAGATACTCAGGAGCAAATTAAGTAATCAGAGGCACTTCTAAATTGTGCCTTGTTTTAAGAGGACGCTCTCTTTGTCGATTACCGACGCGGGCGTTCAGGAGGCGGCGGGATGCTCGGCCCCTCTGCGCCGCGCTCACCGCGGGGGCCAGAAATAAACACGGGGGAATCGTGTTCCCACCCAGCTGGTGTCACCTGCAACTTAACGTCACCCCTGCCCTCCTCCTGCTGGCATAGCTCAGGGACCCCCCCGGCACCCCAGGGCTGGGGACCCTTCCCGGGACGCGGGTGGCTGCACCCACGAGCGGCTCTCCGCGCTGATGGGTGCCTTGCTGTGGGGTGACACCACGTATGGGCTCCCACTCCCCAAACCTTGTGGGGTGGGAATCAACCCCCTGGCAGGAGGGTGCTCCTGGGTCTCGTCCCTGGGGTGCTGCCCCTCAGCATCGCCGCGGGCTGAGCCGGTGCCCGGCTCTGAGCCACCGTTACGTCTCCAGACCCCCCGTGCCAGGCTCAGCCCACCCGCAGGTCTGGGGCCGTGCGGGCACGGCTGAGCTCATCAGCCCCCGGGAGCCGGACCCCTGCGCCAGCCCCGTGCTGCTCGGGCATGACAGATCAGGAATAATTTTACACGAGCAACACCCGTTTTCCTCCCAGACGCTAAGAAGGAGACGCGAGCGCACGGCGAGCTCTGACGCAGCGCAACCACCCGGGGCTCCACGCACCCACCCACCCGCTTTGCACACCCGAGACCCCCCAGAGCTGACACCCCGATGGGTGCAAACGCCTCGGGGGCACCGATCCTGCCCGGCTGCTGATGCACACACAAGTGCTTCCCCTGCCTGTGATGCTGGGACGCGTGGGTGCCCATCACCCCGCCTCTGGCCTGGGTGACCCGCTCCCCGCAGCGATGCCGGGTGGCCCCGGGGTGGCCAGGCATCACCCAAACCCCGCACCCAGCTGCATCGGGATGCCCAGGTAGAGGGGAAAAAAAACCATCTAAACAGGTCATTAAACCAACGCCCGGGCGCTGGCACAGCCCAACGGGCAGAGCTCGAGCAGCTGATTTGTCTCCAGCCAGCGACGTTTAAAAATCCAACTGAGACCAGCAGAAAAATATCCCCTCCCCTCTGTAAAACACACATTCATCACTCGAGAATCTTAATGCGTCTTTGCCAGCCGGGGAGGTCAAACACGCCTGCCTAAAGCAGGCTCATTAAATATACATTTAATCATGGTTTGGATTGAGAGACAAAGGCTGGGAGAGACAGGTGCTTTACTGGAGTGACCTTTTGGATCCCATTTTAATGTAACTAGTTTACAGCTTATCTGCAAGGCCAGCTCCCGGGGAGGGCGAGCTGCGGCGCAGCGGGGACGGCGACTCGGGGGGCACGGGCTGGGGGGCGCAGGGAGGGGACGGCAGCGTCCTCCCAGACACTCCGCAGCGTCCTCCCAAGTTCGCCTTATCAACCAGAGCGACCCAATTTAATTTGCTTATCTTGTCTCCTTCCTCCCCCCCCTCCCTCCCCGCTTCTCTTTTTAATTATCGGTTAAATAAATGTCTTTTTCAATCAGAGAAGCGGCATCAAAGCGGGAGCACAGCCCCCCCCGGGTACTCACACTTGCGCGGCTCCAGCGCCTTGTTGGGGCAGGCGAGGTGCTGGGCTGGGGGGTTCTGGGTCCTCTGCAGACAGGCCAGCATGGTGGGGGCCTGCGGGCGCCCCGCGCCGCCCCGTGCCCTACGAGAGAGGACACACTGGTAAGGGGGGGGGTCCTGCCCCGCTGCTGCCACCCGCCCGCCCACCCAGCCGCTCCCCGGGCGAGGAGCTCCCGGTGCCACCGTGGGCACACGCGGTGCCCCGAGCCCTTTGCTCCTCCGGAGGTAAATAATGCTGAAAGCCTGAAATAAATATGAGTGTATAGAAAATAAATAGGTCTCGGGGGTGATTTGAGCTTCCTGCAAAGCTTTCGCCCTCCCCGCCGGGAGCGGGGCAGGGCCAGGGCGTCCGTAGGTCCTGAGCCAGCGCTCTGCCGGCTGGAGGTTTGCTGGTGGCTGGATGGCACGGCTGGATGGCAGGGTGGGGTGTCACGGCTGGGTGTCACATCTGGATGGCACAGCTGGGTGGCACGGCTGGATGGCATGGCTGGGGGTCACATCTGGGTGTCACAGCTGGATGGCAGGGTAGGGTGTCACGGCTGGGTGTCACGGCTGGGGGTCATGGCTGAGGGTCACGGCTGGGGGTCACGGCTGGATGGCACGACTGGAGGTCACATCTGGGTGTCACAGCTGGGTGGCATGGCTGGGTCCATCACTTCATCGCGGGGAGCCATCTCCTCCTGCAGCCACCCGGCCGACGGGACGCTCCCCGCACGCCCCGGCGCTGGCGAGCGGTGCCAAGCGTGCAGGGGAGCTCTGCGGTGGCCTCGGGCACGCGCTGGCAGAGCCTGTGCCCGTCACCCGCCGGGCAGCAGAGCACGGCCGGCCGCTCCCCGAGCTCTGCCAGTCCCAACACACCGGGGCAGGGGGTCCCAGGCTCTGGGCTCATCCCTGGGCTGGGTGGCCAGCGGTGGCCAGGTGGCAGAGAAGGGAGAGCCTCGTTAGGGAAAGGTGTGAGGAGCAGGAGGGGGGGAGGAAGGAACGCAACACGGAGCAGGTGTCTGGAGCACCCAAATTGTGCTGTTTTCTCCTAATAATGAAGCATTCATGAGTAAAAGCCTTTTTCACTACTTTCTTAAGCTCCTAATTTCCCAACAAGCGCCTTGTTACCATGCAATTATTCCAACCGCGCGTTTCTCCCAGATTCCATCTGTCCTCGCGCTCCCTAAATGAAAGACAATCACGTAACCACCTTTCATTATTCACTATTTTACTTTCAGCAAAGGTACCCTGAAAGAAATGATTTCCTCTGAAAGGGACTTTTATTCAGTTTCAAAACCAATTTTCTCCTATTACTGTCTTAAAAAAAAAAAAAAGGAGGCGGGGGGGGCAGGGAGGTGTTTTTATTTCACGCGTTCCACATCCTTTGTTAACGCGGCTCGCCGTAAAAGCAGCCGGATCCATTTTCTGGCTTCGATTTCTGGTAATTTTAAAATATGCCATTACAATCAGGCAGAAATTATACGGTTTGAAAAGAGAATGAAGTGCTGCTTGTTCGGAGCCTGAACACACTTGACTGCCGGGGAGCTCGCCCGGTCCCCGCCGTCCCCGTCCCCGCTGGTGGCCCCGGCTCTGGGTGCCCAGGGCCACGCGGGGCACCGGCTCCTGCCCTACCTGAGCCTCACACCTACGCGGTGACCTCGGGGCCAGCATCCCACGGGCTGTCACCATCTGGCCGATTAGCGGGCAGGCGTCACCTCCTCCCCTGCAGCGAGGCCAGGACGCTGCCCCTGTGTCCCTGTCCCCACACCCTGGGCACAGGGACGCTGCCCCCGTGTCCCTGTCCCAACACCCTGGGCATGTGACGCTGCCCCCATGTCCCTGTCCCCGCACCCCAGGCACAGGGATGCTGCCTCCATGTCCATGTCCCCGCACCCTGGGCACAGGGACGCTGCCCCCGTGTCCCCGTCCCTGCACCCCAGGCACAGGGACGCTGCCCCCGTGTCCCTGTCCCTGCACCCTGGGCACGGGCTTCATGGGCAGCTCGTGGCGCTGCCGGACACGTCAGGTCCCTGCCGGGTGCCCCGAGCCCCCTAAAGCACCCGTGGGCGAGCGCGTGGGCAGCCCGGCACAAGGGGCATCTGTGCCGCGGTGGCATTTCGTTAGTGCCGCGGTGGCATTTCGTTAATGCCGCTCAGAAAAGCCCCTGAATCAGCTGACGGGACTCGGGCGCTGGGCTGCGCGGACGCTTAGCGCCGGCTTAGTTAGCTCCATCTGCATCTGAACTAATTCCCATCAGCAGGATCCGATTTAGGCCCAGCTGCTCTGGCTCTTTCCTGAGCAAACACAACACTCAGCAGTTTTTTGCCAAACCGCCCCGAGCCTGCACGGCCTCTGCCCAGCCCACGCCGACGGCCCCACCACCACCGGCACCGCGGCACGGGGGAGAGCGTCCCGCGCTCGGGGATGCCAGGAGCAGGGTCCCTCAGGGATGCAGCAGTGGGGTCCTTTGAGGACACCAGGAGTGGGGTCCCTTGGGGTCACCAGGAATGGGGTCCCTTGGGGACACCAGGGGCAGGGTCCCTTGGGGACACCAGGAGAAGGGTCCCTTGGGGTCACCAGGAGTGGGGTCCCTTGGGGACACCAGGAGAAGGGTCCCTTGGGGTCACCCAGAGCAGGGTCCCTTGGGGACACCAGGAGAAGGGTCCCTTGGGGACACCCAGAGCGGGGTCCCTTGGGGACACCCAGAGCAGGGTCCCCCAGGACCCCCAAGCCCGCACCCCACGGCACCGCTCCCCAGCCCTGCCATCACCCCCTCCACCCTTCCCCAGCCCCTCTCCGACCGCTCCTTCCCACCCCGCTTACGCCGAAGCCCTGTCTCTCCATCGCACTATTTATAAGCCCAAGGTCTTTGTGACTTTAATAAAAAAAAAACACCACCCCCCACCCTCTCAAGCCCCCACGACAGGAGGGTTTGGCACCTCCTCTGACATCAGCGGCTGATAAGTCGGGCTTATCTCCTCCGAGAGCCCCGCGAAGGTCCCTCCGGCGAGATAAGGCCGGCGCAGCTGTCGATAGAGGCTTTCGCGGGCGAGGATTTAGATAAAAGAAAATGTGATGGGAGGAGGAGGGGGAAAAAAAAGGGGAACTTTTAAATTCTCAGCCTGGAGTGGGTGGGTGCAAGGTGGAGGGGAGGGCAGGGGCTGCCCCCGCGCTGGGCAAAGCGAGGGCCAAGGTCTCGGTCACCGCCCGGGCTCCGGTGCGACGCGTGCGCACCCTTCCCCGGGCGCTGGCGGGGCCGCCCGGGGTGCAAGCCCCTAAAAAGGGAGTTTTTGGGGTTGGGAGGGGAAGAGGGGCAGGAACAGGGATGCTGCAAAGCTGTTTGAGTCACACTGCCACGCTGGGCTTGGCACAAGGTGACCGGGTCACCCTGGCTAGGACGGACGCAAGAGGCTCCTGACAGTGACAGATGGACAGACGGACGGCGTGGGAGCTGTCCCACGACGTGGGAAACATCACCCCGACATAAATCACGGGGAGCCCCACATAAAATAAAGCAGAGAGTTCGTCGTGCTGAGGGCTGGGGTGAAGCACGGCGCGGTGCCCCCGGCTGCGCCGCGACCTTCCCCGCGCCCGCTCCATCCCGTTCCCAGCCCCAGGCCTTTCAGGGGGCCCTGTTAATAATTAAATGTTAATCTAAAAAGCAATTTTAGCTGCAGCGCTGCAGATCTGGTTTAGAGATTACATTAGCATGTAAGAGTCAAGGGTAATTTTCTCTAACCCCTCTTGTGATCTTTAAAACCCGCGGATCTTAAAGCAACACCAGCTCCTCTGATTAAAATTGGAAGCTGGGGTTTGCGACGGATAATGATGCTGGAAGTGATTATTTTGCTGCTCGGGATCTCACTGGGGCTGCGGGGGGCTGGGGGAGCGACCCGTGCCCGGGGTGAGCCCAGCACCCGGCTGGCACCGAGCAGAGCTGTGCCCTCAGCGTGGGGGTCCGACCCCGGCGGCTGGACCCCGCTCAGCTGCACGCCCGGGGGGTCCCTCGCCCCCCAGCTCCTCCATCACCCCCCACCCTGGGAGATGGGGCCTGCAGGGAGGACCCCATGGAGGAGAGGGCGCAGACCCCAACGGGGGTGCGGGGGCACAAGCCTGTCCTGAGCACAACCTGCACGTGGACGGGACGGTCCCCTCCAGCGTGGGGACATGGGGCCAGGCACTGCCTGCGCCCCCCACTCAGCCCCGTCTCGGGGGGCGGCTGCTGCTCCGACCTGGCAAGCATCCCCTCGCTGCCGCTGTCATAGGGCAGCAACCAGGAAAGGTCTCTCCCATCCCACCCAGCGCTGAGGTTTCTGCTCCGAGGAAAAACCCCTGAAAATTCAGAAAAATCAACATAAAAAAAACCCCAAACTCCTAAATCTCCTTTTGCTCGCCAGTGGGGCCAGGGAGGCTGGGATGGGGGCACGGGGACGCACAAACTGCCTCCTGACTGGTACAACCGACCCGATGGAAGAAATAAGGTATCAGATGTGTCCGTAACGATGGAATTAAAAAAAAAACGGCCCGAGTGCCGCTGAGCATTTGCAGACATCCTCGCGCAGGGCTCGGGCAGCCTGGTTAAATTTATGTGTCAGCTTTAAGGAGGCCTCTCATCAAATGAGCTATTTTGGGCAGAGATTAAAGATCTATTTTAGCTGCGAGCGGGAACAGCTCTCGAACAGGTTAATAATGATGCTGGAAACCCAAGAGTCCCCAGTGCCCCAGGGTAGCCGCAGCCCTGGGCAGCACCGGTGGGTCCCTGAGCCAGGAGGGTGGGGGACCTCCATGCAATGTCCCCCCAGCCTGCTGCCATCCTGCCATGGAGGAAGAATCACACAGAATCACAGAATCAATGAGGTTGGAAGAGCCCTCTGGGATCATCGAGTCCAACCGTTGCCCTGACACCACCATGGCAACTAGACCAGGGCACTAAGTGCCATGAAACTAAGTGCCATGAAAGAAACCCCCGTGCCACAGCGTGGGCACCCACCCCCTGGGCGCATGCAGCACCCGCATCCCCAGCTGAGACCCAACAGACTCGACCCAAAGCTCCCCAGCACCCCAGCCCGGGGGCTCACCTGCCCCCCGCAGTGCCTGGGGGGGGCCTGGGGCTCCCCCGGTTAGCACGGCAGCACCGCGGTGCCAGGCCAGCCAGCACCCGTCCGGCTGCACCGCGCGCGGCGGCCAGGCACGTGCCGCTCGGTAATTACAGCCCCGAGTGCCCGAGCTGTGAAAGAATCTGACGAAGGAATCCAGGGTAGATCGCGCTGCTGAAATTACTATAATCAAAGGCTTTCACAAAGGCTTCAAATGCAACCAATTACCCTGAAAGGCGAGGCAAGAAAGAAAACAAATTACTGTGTTTGCACAGAGCCTCCGCGGCAGCGCACACATCGCCCCGCGCCGCCCTCGACCCCGGCTGGCCGCTGCTCTCCGTCCCCGGGTACCACTCCCCATCCCTGCATCCTGCTCCACATCTCTGGGTACCACTCCCCATCCCGCTCCCCATCCCTGGGTACCACTCCCCATCCCTGCATCCCGCTCCCCATTCCTGCATCCTGCTTCTCATCCCTGCATCCTGCTCCCCATCCCTGGGTATCGCTCCCCATCCCCACATCCCACTCCCCAGGTATTGCTCCCCATCCCTGCATCCCGCTCCCCATCCCTGGGTACCACTCTCCATCCCTGCATCCCACTCACCATCCCTGCATCCCGCTCCCCATCCCTGCATCCCGCTCCCCATCCCTGGGTACCGCTCCCCATCCCTGGGTACCGCTCCCCATCCCTGCATCCTGCTCCCCATCCCTGGGTACCACTCCCCATCCCCGCATCCCCGGCCGGCTCCGTCGCCGCCGCCCCCGCTCACCTCGGGGTGCAGCTGCACACAAAGGGGCTCTGTGCCCGTCCCTCGCCCCGTGGCCGGCCGCTGCCCCGCCGGCAGACAAAAGCCCTGGCTGTGCCAGCAGCTGGGTCCAGCGCAGGCTCGGGGGCTTGCCAGGGCGGCCCGGGGAAACCTCCCTCCCTCCTCACCCGGCGCTGGCTGGGGTCCCCGGGGCGAGGGGTCCTCAAAGGCACCCATTGAGCACGGCCCCACATCGCCCTGCTGACCGATGGGGAAGCTATTCACTGCAGGGCCCCCCACCCTCGCCTCCTTAGGTTATGCTTCATCTGGAGGAAAAAGGGGGAAAAAAAAAAATAAACTTCCTTCTTTTAATATTTATCAAGAGTCCATCACCCCGAGTCTATTTTGTAATACAAAGCTCTGGAGATTTAAACCCTCCTCACCCGGAGAGATGGAAATGAATGGTGCTCTTTAACGAGCTGGGTCAGCAGAAAAGATAGATTTCTAAGATTACTGTAGGAATTCTTATAATTGATGTGTACTTTTGTAACGAGGATTATACCACCGCCCGGTCAAGTAATTCCAGCTCTTCCCCCCCTTCTCCCGAGCTTTGGGGGTTCCCTGGGGAAAGGGACCAGCACCGTGTCCCCGCGGGGAGAGAAAGCAACACGGGGTGGGGGGAAAGAAGAAAAAGCCAAAGAAAAATTGGAGCTGCTGAACGCCGAGTAATTAAAAGGCCCAGAGAACAATACCGAAGCACGAGGAGTTTCCCTCAGCTGTTCGTAGTGATTGTATGAGAACGTACGAGCTGGATGGCACACGAGCTGCCGGAGCAGCCGGGACGGAGCTGGCTGCCTCCCCCGCCTGATTGGCATTAATTGGGCGCGTTTGCAAAGCAGAGCGGCGAGGCTGACATCAGCCGCGAGCCAACGTCGCTTCCTAATAGTCTTAATGATTACGCCGAGAGCTGGGGATCGTGGTGGGGCGTTAATAGTCCGGAGAGCGGCTCTGGGGACGGGAGCCAGGCTGTGCCCACCCCTGTGCCCAGCAGCCGGGCACGGGGAGATGCTCCCTAGGGTGGCTGGGGGTGCGGCGGGAGGGACCTGAGTGGTCCTGTGTGGCCAGAGACCCCCCAGGGGGGACACTGCCATCAGCCTGTAACTCTGTGGCAAGGGGACAGGGAGGGGACAGCAGCCCCCTGCCCTCCTGGGGGGTACAAACAGCCCCAGCTCCTGGCTCTGCCCCATGGGAGACGGGTGGCTGCAGGGGGGGACGACACCAGGAGGGAGAATGTCCCCCACCCTGAGACCCCTCTGGGGCAGGGGTGTCCCCAGAGGGAAGCACTGGGCCACCCTGCTCCCACGGGTGACCCAAATGCAGCCGGGTCCCCGCCAGCTCCCACAGCCACGTCCTCACCGGGCGCCCCAGGACGGGGTGGGGGGCAAGGAGAGGGGCGAGCAGCCTGCAAACGACCCCCCCACAGCAGAGTCCATTATTAAAAGCTGATTAATGAAACCTGAGTTCTCCAGACTTTATCCAAGGCTGGTTTTTTGGATGTCCTTGAGTTTCACCGCTGCACAGAGGCTGGCAGGAGGGTGGGTGGGCTGCGGGGACAGCGTGGGACGCTCCGACAGCGGCCGCGGGAGAGCCGGAGCCAGACACGCACAAAAGCCCTCCCCAGCCCCGACCCGTCCAGGTTTACACGGGAGGAAAAATCAATGGCCATCGATCTGCAACGTAAATTGGGGACGCGGCGCTGGCAGACGGCGGGCGGCTGGCATCCGAGCGGGGCTGTGCAGGGGACGTGGCCAGGGGTCACCTCGCTGGGGACCGGGGTGCCCGCTGGGGACACGGCTCAGGGTCACCTCGCTGGGGGACCAGGATGCCCACCAGGGACATGGCTCAGGGTCACCTCACTGGGGACACGGCTCAGGGTCACCTTGCTGGGGACCGGGGTGCCCGCTGGGGACACAGCTCAGGGTCACCTCGCTGGGGACTGGGGTGCCCGCTGGGGACCCGGCTCAGGGTCACCTCGCTGGGGACCAGGGTGCCCGCTGGGGACCCGGCTCAGGGTCACCTCCCTGGGGACCAGGGTGCCCACCAGGGACACAGCTCAGGGTCACCTCGCTGGGGACCAGGGTGCCCGCTGGGGACACGGCTCAGGGTCACCTCGCTGGGGACCGGGGTGCCCACCAGGGACACGGCTCAGGGTCACCTCGCTGGGGACCAGGGTCTGGGGTCCCCAGGGTCAGGGTGCCCGCCGGGGTACACTGCTCAGGGCACAGCCGGGCTGCTGGCAGCACTGCTGGTCCACGTGCCACAAACCCTCGCAGCAGCAGCCAGGACACATCCACGGCGCGTGGGTGGCCCTTGCCCGTGTCCTTGTGGGACGCAGCCGGCACCCGCCCAGCTCCAGCCTGCTTCAGCTTTCCATTTTTTTTTTTAATCATCTCTCTTGGCCAACGCATCGCTCGGCTTTGGGCTTCCTGAGCTCACTAACGATTGCTCCCGGACGACAAGAAATAAAGACTCGGTCCCTCTCCTCCTTCCCCTGCTTTCCAAAAGAAAAGTCCGTAAAGAAGAGCTATAAAACGGGCTTGTTATCTCACCTAGCGCGGCTCAGCCTGTATGTTATTGCTAATTGGGTATAACATCCTTGTCTTGTTCTGCTCTCTGAAGCTAAATCAAGAAAGCACCACTGCTGCGAACTAATTATATCTCTGGACTGCAGACTCCAGCTTGTCTTCCCCTTTATTGAGTTAAAAAATGGGCACTAACCTTCATCTCTCATATCCCCAAGCATTAGGGGCTGCTGAAACACCACCACTTCCACCCGCATCCCGGTCTACACCGAGAGAGATGGAGCATGAGGGGGGGGACCCAGCCGGGGACACGGCCCCAAGCGAGAGCCCAGGGGTGCCCACCCCTGCCCTGCTGCACCGAGACCGCCGCAGACGCTGCTCCCATCCCCGTCCCATCGCGCCGTCGTCACCTACGGCTGGGACGCTGCTGCACACACCCACAGACCCCTCGCCGCTGCTTTTCCACCTTCTCACAGGGAAGTTTAAGCTTCTTTCTTTACCCTTTTTTTACAATCCGAGCCCTGGACGGTGTTCCCACGGCAGACGTGAGCACCTGGGTCATGTAGGGTGGCCCCATCCCTCCCCGTCCCGGCACCTCCCTCAGCACCAGCCACGCGGGGTGGGAGATTTAAGCAGAAACACAAGGTTGGGGGTCAGAAACCTCAGAGCGATGCCACCGAGCGCGGCTCCGCAGACGGCGCTACCTGCCAAGGGGAAAGTCAAGCCGCAGTTCTCCCCGCCAGCCAAGAGCATCCCTTAAAAAATTGATATTTCCCTGACTATTAATTAACCTGAACCACTTAAAACCGCCTTCAATTTGTCAGGTTTAACTGCCAGCTCTCCTCGGTAAATCAAGCGTCACGCGCAGAGGGAGGCGGCGGCGAAGGGAGCAGGCGGGGTGCCCCGCGCCGCGCTCGCCATCCCGCCCCCCGAGAGCACCGACCGTGGCATTCACACCCCGCAATTAGCCAGGACGCGGCGTCAAAGGCGACAGGAGCAGGCAGGGCAGCGGGACGGCGCGGCACCCCACGCCTCAGCCTCCCCGTCCCCCCCACGGCGCCCTGGTCATGCAACCAGGGCTGAACTCAAAAGCAATATGGATATTTATCCCCGACATTGACCCCTCTCCGCCGCAGGGTTTATCAGTGTGCCAGCCCTCGCTCCAGCCCGCAGCACGGCACAGGTGACCTCCAAGAGGCAGGTGGCAAAAGCCACCCCGGCCCTGGGACACACCTGACTTTGCCAGGGCAAGGAGGGGGCTGCGCACCCCAGACCCACGCAGGGGGACGGGGAGAGGGTTGGGAGCGGGGTCCCCCCACCAGAACCCCCCTCCTCACCCAGGGCCAGCCCCTACAGATGCCCCCCCCATTGCGGCTGTCCCCCGGCCCCCGCACCGCACGCTTGGGGTTAAAGCGCTGATGTATCCTCTCTTTAGCGAAAGGAGTCCCGGGGGCTATAAAAATTCCCAGCAGGCTCCCGTCAGTCTCAGGTCATTAACTTTCTTTCATTGGGAGTTTGTTTACAGTCAGCCATAAATAGCGGCGCCCGCCGCTCGCCAGCCCGGACGATGGACGGGGCTGCCCGCGCGGGAGGGTGCAGGGGGGTCCAGCGCTCGCCCCCACCCCATTGCCTCTTGCCAGGACCCACGTTTCCCACTGGCCCAGCACGGCACGGTGCCATGAAACCACACCTCAGCCCTGCAAACCCATGGGGTCACCTCGCGTGGGGCCGGAGGGAGCCGGGGCGTGCGCTTGGGCGTGCTCCCAGCTCACGTGTGGCATTTTCCAGAGGAGGAAGAGGAAGGCAGCCGGCCCGAGCTGCCCGCACGGGTAACCTGCCCCCAGGACCTGCCCTGCACCCTCACCCAGCGCAGCACCCGCCGCAGAGGGAGCCCAGCCCCTGCGCCCATCCCACGCACCCACCTCGCGCCAGGACCTCTGCGTGTTTGAGAGATGCCCCAGCCCCAGCACACGGAGCCCCAGGAGGGACCCCGACACCCCGACCTCCACCTCAGACCCCCACCCTTCCCCACAGCCCCTACGGCACCACGAGGATTTACCAGCACGGAGGTGGAAAGCAGGAAAGCCGAGCGCACCGTGGGCATGGCACCATGCTCTGGGGTCCCTCAGTGCCCGAGCACACCCGGGGTGGTCTCGGAGCACCCACGTCCCGCTGCCTGCCCGAGAGATGCCCCCACGGCACTGCCCATGCCCCCAACACCAGGAGCACACCCGGGGTGGTCTCGGAGCACCCACGTCCCACTGCCCACCTGAGAGATGCCCCCATGGCACTGCCCATGCCCCCAACACCAGCAGCACACCCGGGGTGGTCTCGGAGCACCCACGTCCCGAGAGATGCGCTCGCAGCACTTCCAATGCCCCCAGCACCAGGAGCACACCCCAAACCCCACTAACGCCTCAGCAGGTTCTGGGGTGCCCCCGGTGCCAGCAGTGGGAGGGCAGAGGATCGTGAGATTTATCTGCCGCGGCCGTGCAAACCTACCAGCTGCAGCTGTAACGAACGCGCAGGATCACACGGCTCCTGAGAACCGTGCCTCGGCGGGGCTCAGAGCACCGGGCACCGGTTAAATATTCACCCCCCCTGCCCAGCGAGGCACCCAGCTCTCCCTGCATGGGGGGCTGAGCGGGGAACCGCAGAGCCTGGGGGACCCCCCCGGCAGAGCTCCCCAGCCCGCTGGACCAGCACCATCATCCCCACGCTGGCACCGATGCCCGGAGCGGGGGCTCGGTGGCACGGCCCCTCCCGTGCCTCATCCCTGGCTGCGGAGGGGAGCTCCTGGGGGCAAACAGCCAGGGTCCGGCTCGCAGTGGCCACGAGCCCACCTCCTGTTTTATGTCACTGGCTGGCTATAGGCACGGCTATAGGGGCGGGCGATGCACGGGCTGAGCACGCAGTCGGGCAGCACCGCAGAGGTTACCCCCCAAACTCACGCACGGTGACTTCTGCTCTTCCAGCGGGCCCTGGGAGAGCAGGGACTCGCCAAAAACCACAGCCTCATCCCTCACAGTCCCCCACGCCTATGGAAATATCTATATTTTAAGCCATATACTCGGCACAACCTGTAATCAGAGCAACACAAATAGCCCCTGCTTCCCATGTAAATTAAAAACACCCATTAGGCAGATTTCAAAAGATGTCAGTAGGCTTATAATTATACACGACATCCTTCCGAGATAAAAGCGATTACCGGGGATGCAAATCACTTAGCAACCAATCAGTGCCCCCAGAGTGCAAAGCACTGACCAGCCATCCATTTTCGCCTCGTCCTTTTATTCCCCCGCATCGAGCAAATACAAACACAGATAAAGAGAGGCACAATAGCTCTTGACACGCAAATAGGTTAACATAATAAAGCCAGCTTTAGCCGGCTCACTCGAGGGAGAAAAGCAATTCTCAGGCAAGCAGGAGGTAATAAAACAGGGCTTTTGTGTTCCTGGCTCCCATTCTCACCCCTGCGCCAGCTCTGCTGCATTAGCTGATAGGCATCGCGGGTTGATTGAATTACCTTCCATGAATATTAGCTTTTTGAGGAATGCGCAGGCAGGAGAGAAAGGAGAAATGTCTTATTTTTGCCTGCGTGCGCCCGGCCATGCGGCGCACAGATGCCGGCGGGGAGGGAGGCGGGGGTGGGGGTCCCGGCAGCTGCAGCATCCCCGCGGGTGCCACCCGCCAGCCTGGGGGGCACCGCGCACGGACCCCCCCCAAACCGAGGATCCACCAGCAAAGCGCCTGGTCCTGCCAGGAAAGGATGTCCTGCTCTGTCGCCAACAGGAGCCGCGGGGCCACCAACCCCATCGCCCCCGCAGCCCTGCCCTCGGCACCCCGACAGCAGGAGGATGGCAGGGTGGGAGCCATCCCACCACACACCGAGGCGGCCGTAGTTCCCTGTGCCAGGGCCAGGATCAGGCCCGGGAGGGGAGCATCTTCACCGCAGATTTGCCCCGCACAAGTTCAGGCCACGCAGGAAACCCCGCTGCAAGCCAAAACCCCTTTGTCGCCTGGCAGGGGGGTGCGAACGCCCGGCACCGACCCTGCAGGCACAGCGGGGAGCGTGGTGGCAGCTCAGGGACAGCAGCGGGCACCATGCTGGGTGCAGACCACCGCCATGGGGTCGTGGGAGACCCTCGGCCCCGGGAGCCGGAGCCCTTCCCCAGGCAGGGCAGCAGCCTGCGATAAAAAAGAGCCCAGGGAGAGAACAGGCTCCTCGGCAGCCTGCGCAGGGGCGGACGCGGGTTTCGGGCTCCAATAAGCCACATAAACCAGAGGGGCATCAAAAATGGGGCGACGTGGCCTCCCCGGAGGGGCTCTGTGCCCAGGGCACGGCACGGCAGCAGCCACACCGCCTGCTCCCTCCGTGGGCTTCTCCGCTCCAGCCTGGGGATGAACATTCACACCGAGATATTTCAATTTTTAATGGTATTGAAACGGGGCCCGTCTCGCCGCCGGCGCTGCTCTGGCACCCAGGACGTGCCCCACCGGTACCGACCCACTCAGCCGGCAGGAAAGCTGCTCCTAGAGCTGGGAAAACAAGCCAGGCTCCCGCAGCCGGGGAGCGGCTTTCTCTCCCCCTGCTCTACACACAAGGTCAGAACAAGGCACCGCGGCGAGAGCCTCCCTCTCCTGCCACTACGGCTTCGAGGCCGCCCGACCCACGGCACATTGCTCGCCCTGGCACTGCCGCTGGCACCTGAAAATCCCCTCCTGAAAGTTTTACACATCCTTAATAAGAAATGTCCCTCCCGAGGGGCTGGGACGCTGGGTGGCCTCTGCCAGGGATGTTTCCCACCTCACCCCCCCGCACGAGCACCCATGTGCGAAGGCTTTGCCCACCGGGGTCCTGCCGGAGCGGTGCCAACCTGCACCGGCCGGTAAAACCCTACCGCAGGGCCATGGGGAGGTATAAAACTGCCAAATCCCACAAAATCACCCCGAGCAAGACACGGGACGCTGCTAACCGAGAGAGGGGCCACGCAGCTCTGCCCCGCACGCCCGCAGAGCCCCACGGCCACGCGCCCGGCGCATGCCGCCCTCCACAACAGCACGTTGCCCACCGGGCAAGCTGCCCGCAGCCTCCGAGCGGCAGCAGCCCTTGCAGGAGGATGCACACACACACGTATAGACACATAGATCCAAAAACTCCCTATGGAGACACCCGCGCCCCATCCCCCAGAGCCGGGCGAACCCCCGCTGCCCGGTGCCACGCAAATCCATCCCGCGGAAAACACCGAGCGCGGCTGTAAAACTTCGCTGCTGTCTCTCCTCGGAAATCAACCTGCAGGGCCGGAGCCACGCCACGGTTCTTCACCCGGTGCAGGGGTTTCACCCAGCGCGGCTGTGCCGTGCCGAGCCGAGCCGCCGCCGGCTCTCCCAGCCCCGCTCGCCGGTGTGCAGGCCCTGCCTCTCCGGCCATTCCGTTCCCACGATCGCGGGGCTCTCCCCAGAGCCGGACCGGGATGCTGGGGCTGAGCCACCGGCACCGGGCCCACGCCATGGTCCGTCGGGGGCCGAGCAGAGGGGCGGGTCGCAGCCCCGACCACGACGCCTCGTCCCCGGTGAATCGTTATTCCCAGCGGCGACGGTGCAGACGGTGGCCCGGGGCTGCTCCCTCCGCAGCGGCTCGGGAGATGCGTTCCTCCCGCACCAGCCCTGCCCGGTGCCGCGGGAGGCGGCGGGGCTGCTCGATAAACCATCGCAGGGTGGGTCCTCCTCTCTCCTCTCCTTTGTGACCGGCGGTATCCACACCAGCGCGGGGTCCATGGCGGGGGGCCTGGCTCGGCCACCGCCCGCTCCGGTGTCCCCCGCCGCCTCCCTGCCCCGGTTGGAGGAGAAAAACCCCTTTTTTTCCAGGCGAAAAGGGGCAGCCGCAGCCCACGGACGGCTCACGCTGGAAGTGTCTCAGCTTTCCTCCTGGAGGCACCCGGGGATATTTTATTTCCACTTAACGACTCAGGCGACCCAAAAAGCCATTAAAAAAATTAAAAATAAGGAAAAAAAAAAAAAAGAAGTTGTTCCCGTTCCTCTCCGGTAGCGACGGGCGAGCCGGTCCCCAGCCGGTGGCGGCGGCTCCGCGCCCGCCGGTGCCTTCCCCGCGGCTGCGCGGCCAAGGAGAGCCGGGCACCGCCGGGCACCGCCGGGCACCGCGCTGCGGCGGCGCCGCCTCCCGATGCGCCCCGGGAGCCGGAGCCCCCCGGTCCCACGCGCCCCCCCCGCCCCGCGCCGGTAACCCCCCCCCTCCCCGGTGCCCGCCGCCGCCGGCCCCCCGTTACCGTCAGAGCTGGATCCGGGCCGGCTCCGGCCGCTGCGGTGCGGGGCGCCCCGGGCCGCCCCCCCCGGGCCGCGCAGCAGCAGCGGCGGCGCCCGCCCGGCCCCGCGCCCCGCCGGCGGCCCGCCCCGCCCCGTGCGCGGCCAGCGTGCGGCGGCTCCCGGCGCTCTGCCCCCGGGGCGGCGGAGGTGGGGGGGGGGGGGCGAGAAAAATATCCGGGAAAAAAAAAAATTAAATAAAATTAAAATAAAATAACGCCCGCGCGGACGGGCTCCGGCGGCGCGGGGGCTCCCGGGGGCATCACACCGCGGGTCCTCCGGTTCCTTTGTGCGGCGGCGATCGGTGCCCGCCGGCCCGTGGCGCAGCGGCGGGGTGTGCGGGGAAGAGGGTCAGCCGCGGCTCAGCGCTCCGGGGCGGCGGGGCCGGGGGCCGGGGGGGTTGTTCCCGGTGGCGGGGCGGGGCGCGGCCCCTCGGCGCTGCCTCCCGCCCGGCGCGCGGCTGCGGCGGCACTGAGCGCCCCGCGCGGGGCCCGGCGGCCGCACGCGGCTCGGCCCCGCCCCCGGCGCGTTACCAAGGGGACGCCGCCGCGCGTCCTGCGGGGGAGGGGGCGGGGCCGCCCCGGCACGCGCGCCCCTCTTTCGCGGGAAAATTCGAACCGGCGGCGGGCAGGCGGCACCGCCCGCGGGCGCGAGGCGGGACTGCGCTTCCCGGCGTGCCCCGCGCGCCGCCGCGGGGCGTGATGGGAGCTGTAGTCCCGCCGCCGCCTCCGGGGCGGGAGGGTTTCCCCGGCTGGGCCGTGGGCCTGGTGGGGACCCCCCCCCGGGGGCACGGGGACGGCTCCTCTGCCACGGCTCCAGCCAGCTGATGGTCCCCGCCCGCCCGCCAGCGCTCCCCGGGGAGCTGGTGCCCGCCATGGGTACCCCCAGGCCTGTGTGGTCCGAGCGAGCGGTGCCACCGCCGGGTCTGCCCTCGTTAGCGCGAGGCCTGGAGTCCCTCATTCCTTCCCCAGACCTGGTGTGTCACAGAATCACAGAATCAACCAGGTTGGAAGAGACCTCAGGGATCATTGAGTCCAACCGTGCCCCTGCCGTGGGCTGCGGCTGCGGAGAGAGGCCTTCGAGAAGCAGCCCGTTCACTCGTGCCCATAATAAGGGCGAGGAGCCCTCCACACGTGCACACGCCGCTCCCCGCTGCCGAGCCCCCCGGAGCAGCCCGGCGCGTGCCCACGGGGCTGGCCGCCCTCCTGCCTCCCTCCTCCCTGGCTCCTTCCTTGCAGCACTGAGCTTTGAGGGATTTGGGGGCTGTTTGGGTGCTTCTTGGGGCCTTTCCAGCTCCTGAGTCCAGGACGGCTCCTCAGGTATCCAGGGCCTCGAGGGTGCAGGAGGAGAGCTGAAACGCCGGGGCCGTTCTGGGAGACTGGGTATCTCCGAACGTGGGGAGATGCTCCAGTCACCACTTCAGACCCAGCGAGCATTCAAGGTTGAGAAATTAAAATAATAGCTAGATATGCTTTCAGGAGAGCGATTCCTCCGTGTAATTATAACACGTATTATCCTCCCTATGAAAATACATTATATTGAATAAATTCCCTCTTTGAGCAGGGCTGTTCACACTATTCATTTGTTTCAGTTCAGACTGTTTTAGCTCACATATCTGGCAGGTTCTTGTGCAGCTTTGTACGTTCGCTGCAGCTTATTTATCTGCTTTCTGCGTTGCAATATAGGCCAGCGATAAGAATAAAAGCATTATAGATTTGTGAACGGCACTTAGATTTTTCAAAGGTAATTTAATCAAAGCTATTAGTAAGTCAGGAAGAAAGATTGCTTTTTATTGGGCACAAAAAAAAGGAGCCCTCATTCTTCTCAGGAAATGTTTTAACCACCTGAAGTCACTCACAAGGACTTGAAAGGGTGACGGCGGTTTTGCCGGGGAAGAGATTCATCCTGAAATAGCAAACTTCAAAAGGTGGGTGTTTCGGCACTGCCTTCAAGAAGACACTGTTAAGCAGTTCTGACCTCCCCATTTACATCCTTCTTTTTTTTTTTCTTAAGACTTTGCAGAGGAGAAACACTTTTGTGATTCAGGGAACCCGTGAATACTTTGCCGGAACATAAATTTCACCCGGCGATGTTGGGAACACAAGGAGAGCCTTAATCTGCTAATGAATGAGCTCTGCAAAGTGAGACCGGCTCCGCTTCCACGTCCAGAGGGATTGAATTGCAAAAAGGAAGCGGGCAGCCCTCGAGGAGAGAGAGAGAGTTTTAAAAGTCCTTCTGCTTTAGCACGAATAAATAATGCATCGGCCTGATCGGGGGTGGCGGCGGGGAAGTCCTTCCTCTGCGGCACCGGGGAGCCCACCCCGTATTGTAACCGCTGATCTTTAAGACAACGGTGTCCCTTTAATTTAATATCATTATTTTTGACCAGCGCTGGCAATCCGGAGCGCTGAGCGTTTTCATCTCTCATCCTGACAAATGCACGCTGTAATTCTTTGACCAAAATGTCAGTCTGCTCTGGAAATGACTGGCCCTCGGAACGAGAAAGATTTCCAGGGGATTAAAACCGGGCCATTACTCTCCGCTTTAAATGCATTCAAGGCTCTGAAAGCCGTGGCTGCTTTGGTTCCTTTTGTACGAAAAGTTATTGACTTATCAAGGTTAAAATACATTCAGTACGGCCCAATAAAACAGGGATATCTCCGCATTCGCGCTGTCATTTGCAGGTCCGTTTTCATGGCAACAGGGCTCTTTTCTGCACATTAAACGGTTCAGTTGTGCAAAGTTCAGACATTACATAAACAGAGAGGTAACAACAGCAAAAAAAAAAAAAAATCAATGAGCTCACAGGCATGGAAAAAGGAGATAGCATTGATCGGGGCCGGCATCGATATTTGGGATCGCTGCCTCCTGCCCTGCTCGCAGCCCTCCCGCCTGGGCAACGGGGACACAAAGGGATGCTGAAGGACACGGCAGGGGGACACGGTGGCATCACCCCCCCGCCAGCTCCTGCCTGTGGTGAATATCACCGGGGCACGGCCCAGCGCGGTGAGGGGCGGAGGGGACACCCACCCCTGGGCTGAGGGTTTGTCGGTGCTAACGCAGGTGTCGGTGTGCAGGTGGGCGCCTTCTGTGGCTGATGCCCCCAGTCCCCGCTCCACCTCAAATCCCAGGAGGTTTTCCCCAACTGGGGGTCTGGCATGGACCGGGCACGCAGGGGACAGACACGTGGCAGGGGACAGCCACGGAGCTCCCGGCACCGTGCCGGGGTGGCTCCGGCATCACCGGGCTGCAGGCACGGAGCAGCCAGGTGCGGGCAGCCGCGGCGGGGTGCGGGGTGTTTGGGCGAGCGGCTTTGATGCTGATGGGAGATGTCAAGCTTTTTGCTTCCCAGTCGAGGGGGTTGAGAGAGATTCTGGCGTTAAAATGCTCGTTAGAGGAGAGACACCAACATCTGTTGGGAAAGCAAATGGAGAGCGGGAGCGAGACGGCCGCGGGCAGCCAGGCGTGAAGCAGGAGGAGGAGGAGGAAGGAAGACAGGAATGGGGGTCTTTCCGAGCTGCTGCTGTGGCACAGAGGATCTGCTGCCCCTCGCCCTGTGCCAGCATGTGGGCTCGCTCCTGGATCCCAAATCTCACCGGTGTGAGAGCAGAGTTTGTCCACTGGGAAGCCCGAGGCAAGAAACTGGTCCTGTATGGCCCTTACTGGGGTCCCCGGGGCCAGAAATGCCCCAAGCGCCGGGGCTGGCCAGGGAGAGCTGGTGCTGGGGCACTGGTCCGGGCACAGAAAGCTCCCATTTGGGCAAGGAGCCGTGTGCCAGGAGCACCCTCCTCGCTGCCCCCCTGGGTGCTGCTGCTGTGGGAGGTGGCAGAGGTGCAGGGCTGGGCAGTGTTGGGGGGCAGCTGCCTGGGTGCTGCAGGGGTCGGGGAGGCAGAGGCTCCTCTGCTCTCTGCTTGCTTCGCTCCCCCCCTCCAGTTTATTCATAGATTCAGCAAATTATTCAGCTGAAACAAATCCCCGTCTCAGTCAGGTCCCGGGGCCGGCGGCCGCCATGGATGGTCCCCAGGGTGCGGGTGGTGACACAAGGACCACCCTAAGGGTGAGCTGGGACCGACGGTCCATGGCGGGGGGTAACCATGCAGGGCTCGGGGTCAGGCTGGCCGGAGTGCACCCTGCCCCCAGCACAGCCCCTTGGCAGCGATGCCAGGAGCGAGTGCTCGCCGTCAGCCAGAGTCTATTTTTATTCCCTGCTTAAAAATATCCCAGTCCGGGTCACTGGCACATGATGGATCCTCGCTCCTGCGACTTCCCCCAGGGTCTTCCCAGCTCTGAGATGAGGAGCAGAGTCAGGCTTCCCATGGCAGCCCCCCGCACCCTTCCCAGCCCGTAAAAGCACCAAGGGGACATCACAGCATCCCAGGGGCACGGCGTCCTCGCTCTCTGCTGTCCCCCACCTCGGTCCCCTGCCAGCGATGGAGCAGATCCTATGCCTTTTTCTTTCCAACACGTTTTTATTTCATGAAAAATTCAACCTTGCTCAAAAGCTTGGGCGAAAGCCCTTGTGAGCGGGGATGAGAGCGTGAGGCTCCAGCCTGCGGTGCATTTTCTAGCCCTATTAGTCGGGAGCCTCTGATGCCATGAGAGATACGGGGCTGACTGACAGGTGATCTGGTTTTATCTCACCTGGGAACATTTAATATCCGTCACGGGGCCGTTCTGCAGCCTCTTTGTGCGGGAGCGCTCAGCAGCATCGCTGGGCTGGGAGGGGGCACAGCGAGGGGGGTCGGGGGGTCCCCGCGGCTCCGGCTGCGGAGGGGACCTGCAGCAAAGGCACCTCCCAGAGAGGGGTCGGTAGTCACAGCCACCACCAGCTGCGTGCTGCCTCCCCTCCTGTGGCCATCACCTCCTCCCTGATGGTCCCCAGGGCACCTTCCAGCCCGCAGAGACCCACGGAGCCGGGGGTGCCTCCTCCCGTGGCAGGGGGGCAAAGCTCCATCGCAGGGGATTCACCAGCTCCTTGGCCGAAACCTTTTGGCTTTGGGAGCGACCAGCTCCTGAAATAGGAGGTGATTTGGGCTGGGTGTGATGCTGCTGCTGGGTTTGCTCCTGCCCTGTCCCTCGCGTGCGGTGTTACATGCCTTCCTCCTGCACCGATATTTTATTTCCCTTCCATTGCTCTGAAACCAGTTTCCTTCCCCCCCAAAATGACCCGATTATGCCGCTTAATTGCATTTACGGCGCGGTGCTGGCGTGTGCTGTCAGCACGGATCACAGGGTGGGCTCTGGCGAGGGGGCAGCCCGGGGGGAGCGTGTGTCCGTGGGCAGCCGGGCTCTGGGAGGGAGACCAGAGCAAGCTGGAGGTTCCCGGGAGATCGTCACCTTTAACTGATTTGCTGCTTTCCCCTCCAAATCTGCTGACATTTGGAAAAGGGGAATCATGGCAATTTGCTGGTTTCAGCAAGTTCCCCCTCTCCCCTGCGCTGCTCCTGGCTCAGCACGGCTCTGCCGGGCTGCCACGGCCCCAGCATGGCTCTGGGAGGAGAGGAAGGGGAACGATCCCCGAGCCCCCCACGGCGGGACGGCCTGGTGCCCGGCGATGCCCGGTGGTCCCATGTGGTGCCATGCGGTGGAACCGGAGCCCCCCGTGCAGTGCCAGGCTGCCAGGAAAGCGGCACAGCCCCTCAGCCTTCCAGCCGGGGAAGCACCTGATTCAGCCCTCCTGGCAGCCAAGAATTTAAAATGATTTATTAAAAATGCATAAAGCCGGGTCGTCGGTGTCGCTGCTCGGTGAGAGCGTCATCTCCCGCGGCTTCGGGAGATGTTACAGCCAGGCTGTGACCCCCGGGAAGGCAGCACCGCGCTGGCAAAGCGACGGACAGGACCCCCTGCCCACCCCCCTGCCCACCCTGGGTCCAGCCTGGCCGTGGCACCACGGCAGCCACGGCACCGGGCTCCTCCCGCCCCATCACCCCCACGGCAGGCTCGCGGCCCCTTGTCCCCCCGGAGCGGGGGGTCCCTTCCCCAGGAGCGGGGCCCGATGACCTGCAGTGGCCGGGGAAGATTAATGGAGACGTCCTAGCAGCTCTGTGCCCGTGATGTATTCCAGCCCACGGCCGTAAATCCGGTTACAGCGGCTCAGCCGTGAGCCGGGGACGGAGGGAGGAGGGACACGGGCTGCCCCGGCGTGGCAGGGGTCAGCGGGGCAGGCGCAGGGCCAGGGCTGGGCTGTGGCCCCGTTGTCTCCCTGGATTTCCCCAATGATGTTTATTAGGGAGCTCTGGCTCCCGGGAGGATTTATTAGGGTGAGTTTGGAAACAAAGCAAAAGCAGTGGGAAACCTTAGGGGAGGGATGGGGGTCTGTGGCCATGCTGGGGGATGTCCCCAGCCCCACAGCCCCCTGGCCCCCGCCCGCAGGGGCTCGCTTGCCCAAAGATGCTCCAGTTTGGACCATCAGAGTTTTGGCCCCACTTTGGCACCGGCTTGCTGGGTGCCAGGGACAATGTGACACGGACGCCAAGGGCACCCGCTGTGCCGTGGCACCGAAGCGCTTGTCCTGTCCCCGTGGGACACTGCCTGGCCCCACGGCCCCGCGCGGGGTCTCGGCAGGACAAGGCAGGCACGAGGCTGCCAGGGCCTCAGGGAGGCACGGTGATGGTGATGGAAATCGATATTATTGCAGGAGAGAAATAAAAAGCCTCATCAGAGCCATCGGCTGGAGCACGGCAGGGGAAGGAGAAATCAGACAGCTTGGCTGGCGGGGCCGCGGCTCTGCCACCCCTCCGTGCTGTCCAGCACCCCGCTCCTGGCACCCCGCTCCTGGCACCCCACCTGTTACCGGGACCCCACTCCTGGGACCCCGTTGCCAGCACCCCGCTCACCACAGCCCGGCCACGCCACCCCCTCCACTTTATGAAGCCAACTCTTGCTCAGAAACTAGCATGGTGCCCAGGTGTACGGTTCCAATTAGGCCTGGCTTAAACCCAATTTAAACACCGTTATGAGTTTTCCGTTTCGGAGCCGGGTACCGTCAGCTGCTGCCACCCGGGGACCAGCATCGTCCCCCTCCGGGGAGCGGGCAGGGCGGGTCAGGGCTGGGTGCCAGAGCCTGTGGATACCCATGCTTGGGGGAAACTGCTCCTGTCCCCAACCCGAGGTGGCTTCCCACCCCTGAGCCACCGGCCATCGTGGATATGATGGTGCTGAGCACCGGGGTGGTGCCCTGCTTTGGGCTGTGCCCTGTCCCCATCCCCGGGGCAGCAGGTCTCATGGGGTGACGGGAGCCAGCGCTGGGCACTGGGGCACAGGGAGGATGCTGGGGGCACACGGGGGCACCCACACTGGGCAGATGGCTGGGACGGGGCGCGGGAGGGCTCAGCTCCCGTCGCATCCCATGGCAGGGGGAACGGGGAGGAGTGGCAGTGCCGGGCATCGCCGGGAGCCGGGGGCCATCGCGCTGGCGGGTGTCCTGCCGGCCACGGGGCTTTGATCCGCGTGGAGAAAGAGCAAAGCAGCCGCCTTTGTGCGCCGGGAGGCTTTGAAGTCCCCCCAAACGGAGTGGGGGGCTCAGGGGGGGCGGCTGGCTTTCTCTCCCTTTTTAATTTCCTTGTTCCCAATTAGAAGCCACCTCCGGCTCGTGCCATAAAACCTGTGAACTTCCCCGGGGAGCCCCAGCCCGGGGTGCCGGGGGCTGTGCCAGGGGCTGTACCGCACAGGACCCCCCCAGGGGTCCCAGCACGCTCCCTCCCACCCTCCATGGCCACTCTGACCCACTCCCCCCAGCACAGGACCACCAGTTTGGGGGCTGCACCTTCCCAGGGACCTCGCACCCGCCCCAGGTGACAGCAGGCAGGTCCCTGCCCAGGCGGGTGACAGTAATTAGCTCCATCCCTAATTCTCAGCCCGTTTCATCTTTACCCATCCAAAGGCAGGAGAAAGAGAAGCTCTTTCCCAAATTCCTCCCCCTTTCCTCTTCGGTGGCCTCGCTCAGCCCCGGGAGGGCGAGCGGAGCCCAGCGAGGACGTGCGAGCCTGTGTTTTTTGTGAGAAAAAATGCGCATTGATCATTTCTGGGAATCAGGCTGTGTTTTTCCCTCTGAAGCATCCATTATCCACAGCTGCTTAATTGACGAGCGCTGCCGAGTCACCTCGGATGCCGGAGTAAACCAGCCTAAAAGCTCCAGCGCAGAGGAAGTCCGCGCTTTATGAATTGATTCAGTGGGAGAGAGAGGAAAAAAAAAAAAGCATTAATTACAGCTGCTTCTGTGGGCACTGTTTTATGGCAGCGAGACCAGGATGTGGGCAATTCTCCTAAATGTGCTGATTAGACGGCGCTTCATGTCTCGCAGCACATTAAATGGGCTCTGTAAAGCTATTACAGATGCAGCGCCAGAAAGAATCGCCGAGAGCGAGCGGCGGCGGCGCGGCCGGGGGCTCCTGCCCAGCTCCTGCCCAGCTCCTGCCTCCCCAGCGCCGCAGCAACAAGTCACAGAATCACAGAATCACAGAATCAATGAGGTTGGAAGAGACCTCAGGGATCATCGAGTCCAACCATTGCCCTGACACCACCATGGCAACTAGACCAGGGCACTAAGTGCCATGGCCAGTCTTGTCTTAAACCCCTCCAGAGATGGTGACTCCACCACCTCCCTGGGCAGCCCCTTCCAATGGCTAATAACCCTTTCTGTAAAGAAATTCTTCCTGATGTCCAACCTGAACCTCCCCTGGAGAAGCTTGAGGCTGTGCCCTCTTGTCCTATCGCTGGTTGCCTGGGAGAAGAGGCCAACTCCAAGTCCCCGGCGAGGCCGAGCCGGTGGGTGCAGGAGCTGATGCTCCTTCCCATGTTTCCATCCCCGCTGACCCCACCGCAGCCCCCTCCCCAGAGCCTGCCAGGGTCGGGGGGCTGGGGGCTGTCCGTGCCCCCCACGCGGTCCCATCAGGTCCCATCCCCACCCTGAGCTCCCCATTCCAGGCAGCCCCTCTCCCCCAAAACCTGCCTGGGAACAGGGTGGTCCCTCTACGCTGCCAGGAGGGCAGGGACCCCAGCCCCACGACGGAGGGGCTCGGGCGGAGCTGGGGGAGGCAGGAGCCCCACCATTGCCTGGGCACTGGGGAGATGGGACCACTTTTCCACCGGGTGCCGGTGCTGGGGGTTTTGGCAGCAGCTGGGCTTTCCCGGGACAGGCACCCCTGCCCTGCCCTGCCCCGGGGGAGCCCCCAGACCTGACCCCAGCTCCTGCCCCAGATCCCTGGGCCACACAGAGTGTGTATGGTCTGTGGTGTGTATGGTGTGTGCGCGGTGTGTATGGTGTGTGTATGGTGTGTATGGGGTGCGCGCAGTGTGTATGGTGTGTAAGGTGTGTGTATGGTGTACACAGTGTGTATGGTGTGTGTATGGGGTGTGTATGGGGTGTATGGTGTACACAGTGTGTATGGTGTGCACGGTGGGAGCAGCGCACCGCAGCCTGCCTGGCCCTCTGACGGGTAATCGATTTCCCCGCGCCGGGGAGAGCCGCCCTGTCCAAACGCATCCAGCTTTAAATGCCGACCTCCCTGATGCGATTGTACAACCTCCTGTAATTGAGTCGTGGCGAAACTTCCCCCTCCTCAGCCCTGCCCAGCCCGCCGCAGCCTCCCCTCCATCGCAGGGTGCATCCCCCCAAAGACCATCCTGCGCTCCCCGTGGTGGTCAACACCCCTCTGGGATGAGCCGTGGCCTCGGGGTGCCCTGGGGTGCCCCCGTCGTCCTCCTTGGTGGACCAAGAGGTCTCAGTCCCCCCCGACCCCGTGCAAACCCCAGGCCTGGGCTGGGGGCTGAGGGGGGTCCAGCATGGTCATGGTCATGGTCATGGTCATGGTCATGGTCATGGGGCTGGGGCTGCGCTGCCGGGAGCCCCAGCGCTGCTCAAGGTTAGAGTCAGCAATTAAGGGCTGGGATTTGCATGCGGCAAATGACTCTGGCTAATTACAGGTTTAAAAGGCAAATGATCGGAGAGGGGATTGTTTGCAAAGTCGGGGCACAGCGGAGGAGCGGGTGCTCTGCTCTGTGCTGGAGGTCACCAGCCTTAGCCTGGCTGGCCGAGCCATCACCGCTGCACATCTGGGGATGGCACATCTGGGGACGGAACATCCAGGGATGGCACATCTGGGGATGACACATCTGGTATCAGCACACCTTGGGATGGCACATCTGGGGACAGCACATCTGGGCGGATGTGGCAGGAGCTGGCGATGGCCCGATGGCCGAATGGCCCAATGGCCCCAGGGGCTGGACTATGAGGTCAGGGAGCTCTGAGGGGCACAGGGTGACCCCCAGCCCTGGTGGGGGGCTCCTTGGAGGGTGCCGGGTGCCCCCCAGCCCCAGGACGGGCGCCCCAGCGCGTGGGCAGAGCGGGGCAGCCCGGCTGCCGGGCGATCAAACACCCCCCCTTAATATAAATAACCCCAAATGCCAGGGTGCTGAATGGATTCATTTAATTTTCCCTTCTCATTTGATCAAGAGCGGGGTGACATTTGGCAAAAGTTGCTGATGAGGGATTGAATGATTAATTGTCATGACAACCATTCCTGGTTAATGACAGGGACGAGATTGTGCCGGCATAAAAGATGGAGAGTGGCCTTGAGTGCCGCGGCGCTAAATTACCAGGCATGTCACTGTTTGTGCTTTTGGTAAAACGTGGCCATGCGTTCCTAATGAGAGGTTAACTGTGTCCCCAAAGTAATTACAACTGATTGAAGAGGTAGTTAGTAATTAGAGGATTAACTGTAATGAGTCTCACCTGCAGCAGTTGCCATAGTTACAGTATTTTAGATGATCGGAGTTAAAATAGGACGGAGGAAGCGGTGCCAGGAGAGGCGGCTCTGCCTCCTGGGGGTCCCGGGGGTGCTTGGGTGGGCTGGGTGCCCCCCTGAACCCACCACCCCACGGGGTGCCCCACAGCCAGACCCCCAGCAGCCCCATGTGGCTGTGCATGGACCCCGGGGGGCACCGGCAGGGAACCCCCCGAATCACCAGGGTGCCCGGAGCAGAGCATCACCCACCGGCTCGTGGCACCCTGTGCCGTGCCGTGCTGTGCCATACTTCAATCTCCAAATTCCCAAGGGCATGGGCCCGCTCTCTCTGGGATCCAGGAAGGGGGACCACGGGTGGGAACGGGGACATCCCCACAGCCACCACCAGCAGTGCCACCCTCCAGGCTCCCACAGCACCGAGGGGCTGCCACAACCACCCAAACTGAAGCGATTTCAACTCTCCTTATTCCCTTCCTTCCAGGGCTGACAACTCACAGGCCCCTGTAAAACCTCCAAGTACAGTATCTTTAATTATTCCATCCATAAATGATAAGCACCATTCATTTCAGGGCGCTCATTACGAATTTATACCCCTGTTTAATGCGCTCACTAACATCAGACATCCCACAGCTCGCCGAGAAAGATTGAACAATCCTTTCTGGAAGAGCCGAGCAGGTACCACTGTTTGGGAGCTGGGAAGAGAGATGGACGAAGCGGGGGGTTAGTGGGTTTTACAATGAGGAGTGACCCCCTCCCCGGGAGGCAGAGGGGCTCCGGGCTGGGATCTGCGGGCAGATGGCTCCAGGGGCTCAAAGCTTTAAATTATATGAGTGTAAAAATAGAGCATCGTATTTATATATATATATATGTATGCACACATCTCTGGGAAGGCTTTGGGGAAGGCTTTTGCAAATGCTCAGCTTGAATAAAAAAGGAAATCCCCAACGCTTGGTGCTTCAGAGCAAACATGAGGAGCTGGTTTGACCCAGAACAATTTTATTCCTGGATTATTTTGCAGTACAAACGCTAACGTGCCCCCAGTGCCAAAGCAGCCTCTTCTCCCAGGCAACCAGCGATAGGACAAGAGGACACAGCCTCAAGCTTGGCCAGGGGAGGGTCAGGTTGGACATTAGGAAGCATTTCTTCTCAGCAAGGGTCATTAGCCATTGGAAGGGGCTGCCCAGGGAGGTGGTGGAGTCACCATCTCTGGGGGGTTTAAGACAAGACTGGACATGGCACTTAGTGCCCTGGCCTAGTTGCCATGGTGGTGTCAGGGCAATGGTTGGACTCGATGAGCCCAGAGGGATCCCGGATGGGATGGTCCCTGGGTGGGACGGTCCCTGGACGGGCTGTTTGCTGGTGCAATGCTTGGTGGACACGCCGCCGGCCGGACGCGATGCGCTGTGCCTGGCTCCCCTCTGCCCCAGACTCCTCTACCTGAGCACCCAGCACAGCCGAGAGGGTCTCAATTATATTAGCAACAGTTTTCACTGAAATTAAAAATATAATTCAGGAAAGTCCTTCTGTTTGCGCTGGGCTCGGGAAACGCTCCGTGCTTCCTCCCCCTCCTTTTTAATAAAATCTAAACCGTGGAGCTAAACTACTTGACAGAGTCCTTTAAATACGTGCAAATACATATTTGCGCTCTATTTCTTTTTCCCGGAGGCTCTTCCATTAGGTAATATTTGTTGCCAACATTAATTTCATTAGATTTTTCACGGCATTTTAATAGGCGCCCCGGTGTTTTTTTGCATATATTAGCATGCCCGAGGAAGCTCAGATCGACAAATTATAGTAAAGTAAAAAAAAAATCCCTTTAGAGGCAGTAAAGGGAACTTCTCGGGAGCCAGGCGTGAAGCTGGTGGGAAGGGAGGGAGGGAGCATTGCTCCCTGGCCGTGCCCTGTCCCGCTGCGGCACCTCTGGGCTCGTGGCCACCCGCGCTTGGCCATCGGCAGCCAAAGGTCGGCTCCGAACCCCGACAGCCACTTAATGAAGATATTTCCCACCTGATCATCATGGAGCCTGGGTACAGCCCGAGATCAGAGCGGAGGAGCTCACAAATTAAATGTGTGTTGATTATGCAAACTTGATCTCGCGTTTATTCCTCATAAATAACGCATGAGCCGGGGCTCGGCCCGCCCGCGCGCTGCCGAGGGCGGTATTTATTGTATGCAAATGGGGCACGGGGCTGGGAGGAGAAGTAATCAACTGTTTATCAGACGGCCTAGACGATCAGCCTGGAAATAATAACCAGGGTGAGAGGTTTTTACGTAGATTGTGATGGAGATTATATGGCCATCACCTGAAATTCACGGTCCCGTGTGCAGGCGACACGTGCGGCGATGCCGGACGGGTGCGGGGTCTGGCAGCGAGCCCGGTAGATTTAGGGGTATTTTAGTCTGTATAGGGGTATTTTACTCTACATATGGGGTATTTTACTCTGCATAGGGGTATTTTACTGAGCATAGGGGTATTTTACTCTACATAGTGATATTTTACTCTGCATAGGGGTATTTTACTCTTGCATAGGGGTATTTTACTCTGCATAGGGGTATTTTACTGAGCATAGGGATATTTTACTCTGCATAGGGGTATTTTACTCTGCATAGGGATATTTTGCTCTGCATAGGGGTATTTTAGTCTGCATAGAGGTATTTTACTCTGCATAGGGGTATTTTACTCTGCATATGGGGTATTTTACTGAGCATAGGGGTATTTTACTCTACATAGTGATATTTTACTCTGCATAGGGGTATTTTACTCTTGCATAGGGGTATTTTATTCTGCATAGGTGTATTTTACTCTACATAGGGATATTTTACTGTGCATAGGAGTATTTTACTCTGCATATGGGGTATTTTACTCTACATAGGGATATTTTACTCTGCATAGGAGTATTTTACTCTGCATAGGGGTATTTTACTCTGCATAGGAGTATTTTACTCTGCATATGGGGTATTTTACTCCGCATAGGGGTATTTCACCTATCTCATAGGTGCATTTTACCGTGCACAGGGGTACTTCACTAGGTGCCATGTGATTCCCAGGGGCTGGGCTCCGGCGGCTCCTCCACCACCCAGGTCCCCGCGGGCTCAATGAAAAATGGCATTTAAAGTTTTTAGAAAAACCCGCTCTGGTGGCCTGTGTGGTCCTGCCCGGCGGTGCCACTTCGGGGAAGATTTGGGAAGGAACCTGTGACGATGATAAATGCATCCAGGGTGATTTCCCGCACCCCCCCCCCCCATCATTTTATAGGAAATACATGTTGGAAATGAAATTGAAATGAAAATGAATAAATATTTCATAGAATACAATTACCGTGGCTCAGGACCAAGACAACTGCAGCAGATCCCGCTGCACGCAGCGCGTTAAGCAATTCAGCAGCAAGGAATTGCTCTCTCGGCTTTTAATCTGCTTTTTTGCTAACACAAATAATCTCCCAGCCCTCAGCAGGGAGGTGCCCACGGCCAGAGCCACGGCGAGGGCTCGACCCGGGCAGTGCCCGTCACCCCGGGTGCTGCCGGGCCGGGCTGGCTTCACCACCAGATTAAAAAAAAAAATCAAGTTAAATCCAATTCTTTTCCATAAAAGTGTTAAAGGGGGAAAACTCAGCGGGGGAACAGCGAGGAAGAGATTAAATTCAATAAAAGGTGACTTGCCATCCGCCCTCTCCCTATCGCCGCTGCCCCGGCTCCACGGGACGGTGACAAACGTCCCCACCGGCTCTGGGACACGGCGGTTTCCAGTCACCGCCGGTCAATGGAGAATAAAAAGGGCTTTTTTTGGAGCGCAGCGGGGAGTGGAGGGCTCACGGGAAGCAATTTGGTGGCGAGAGTTTATTTTGTTTGTTTGCTTTCACGGCTGGGGCGGTGGGACGCTGGGCTGTGACGGCAGCGGGTGCGGGGAGGGTGCGATCGCCGGTGTCCCTTTGGGGATCTCCAAATTGCTCTGGGGTGACACGAGCTGGTGTCACCTATGGGTGCCCAAACCAGGGCTGCCCAACACCCCGCGGCTCCCAAACCAGCATCCTCCTCCCTCTCCCCAGGGAGGGACCCTCCGCGCTGTCTCCCGGCGCGGACGCCTCGCTCGCACGCTCCCCCCCAAATCCTCCCCATCTCCAGCCTTCAAACCGAAGGGCAAAAAAAAAATCCCCCCCTGCCCCATCCCCCTCGCCGTGCTCCCTGTCCGGGGTGCGCTGGGGGGACCAGCCGGTGCCTTTGATGCCGGCGGCAGCGCTTTGAACAGGCATTTACAGGGAAAAACCTCGACAAAATGGCCCAGCCGCGGCGGCTCGGCAGCGGCGTGTGTTCCCGGAGCAGGAATAAAGCAGACGCGCAGACGGTACTTTGCAAACAATTTAATTTGCCTGATGCTTTGATAGAGATGAGGACGCGGCGAGGCGGGCGCGGGGAGAGATGAAAAGCTCTGTCGGATGCGGGAGGGGTCTGTGTGACGTGCCGGTGTGCGATGCGCCGGGGTGTGATGCACGATGTGCTGGCACACGGCATCCAGCACGAGGTGGGCGACTCTGCCCATCTCCACCCCGATGCCAGGGTGACCCCAAGCTTTTTCAGGCCTGGGGCTGAGCCCGGCTGTGCCGCAGGGGGATGAGCATAGAATGAATGAATCTGGTTTGAGTTGGAAGAGAACTTAAAGCCCATCTAGTTCCAACCCCCTGCCACGGGCAGGGACACCTTCCACCAGACCAGGTTGCTCCCAGCCCCATCCAACCTGGCCTTGAACACTGCCAGGGAGGGGGCAGCCACAGCTGCTCTGGGCAACCTGGGCCAGGCTCTCACCACCCTCACAGCAAAGAATTTCTTCCTCAGATCTCATCTCAGTCTCCCCTCTTTCACTTTAAAACCGTTCCCCCTCGTCCTGTCACTCCATGCCCTTGTCAAAAGTCGCTCTCCAGCCTTCCTGTAGCCCCTTCAGGCACTGGAAGGTGCTAGAAGGTCTCCGCGGAGCCTTCTCTTCTCCAGGCTGAACAGCCCCAGCTCTCTCAGCCTGTCTCCAGAGCAGAGGGGCTCCAGCCCTCTGAGCATCTCCGTGGCCTCCTCTGGACTCGCTCCAACAGCTCCGTGTCCTTCTGATGTTGGTGCCCCCAGAGCTGGACGCAGCACTGCAGGGGGGGTCTCAGGAGAGCGGAGCAGAGGGGCAGAATCCCCTCCCTCGACCCAGCGCTGGGGACCCCGCTCCAGTGCCACCTGGGGACACCCTCTGTGTCACCCAGCCCTGCCCGACACCCACGCTGGGCTGGGGCTGTGGGAATCCTCCTCCCCCAGCACGCGGGGAGCTGAGGAGACAGGGCTGGGAGAGCGTGAGGAGCGCGGCTGTCAGATATGGGGCACGCTGAAATATTAATGGAACTAACATTTCAATTACCTTTTATCTGTACAGGCTCAGGCTGCGGCGAGGGGGCTGGGGCGGCCCCCCCCGCGCGCTGTCACCCAGACATTCATGCTGTGCTGGTTCTTTTTATTGGTTTTCATCACTTTTGACATTGCCAACAATGAACCTTGAAGTAAATTTTCAGTAGTGACTGTGTCAGTGGAAAACCGTCTCCCCGTCATTTTTCTAAATTAGGCAATGATTCGAGTCCTTGGGGCTGGAGCGGGAGGAGAAGTGATGGGGCTGAGGAGGACGAAGGGGGGGCCATGGGGAGCCTCTTCCTGATCCCCCCCCCCAAGCCCCAGGACCCTCTCCCTGGTGGGACAACGGGCTGCCACCTCCCTGGCATCACCCCTCGTTGCCCTGCGCAGCAGGAGGGTTGCCAGATGTTTGTGGTGCCCTGAACATCACCCAGATGTGCCCCAGCGCCAGATGTGCCTGGCACCAGATGTGCCTGGCACCAGATGTGCCTGGTACCAGCTCAGGCCACCGGACACGCTGCGGGTGTTCAACCCTGGACCGGGGGTCCCCCCTCCCAGCACCCAGCACCCTGCTCCAGCTCGTGATGCTCCCACCCCTCTCTTGGGTGCTCGCTGGGGCTGGGACCCTTCCCGGCGCGCGGGGCCAAGGTCCCCCCTCTCCAGCCACACCGATCCCCATCCCACGGGATCAGCCAGGATGGCGATCAGCCTCACGGCATGGCAGAGCGGCACGCGGGCACACACCTCCGCTGAGCCACAGCCCCTCCTCGGCCCAGGGGGAGACTCGGCAGAACTTTAATTTTAATGTTCATTGAGCATGTAAAAGTGAAAAAAAAAAATCAATTTAATAACATCTCTTCACAAACAGCGCCCGGAGGCTGCTCGGCTCTGAGAACTTCAGAAAGTCTTTTGTGCTGTTATTCATCGCGGGGGATTAAAGGGAGCCGTAAGCAGGAGCAGCACGGCCGTCACCGCGGCTCTGGCCTCACGCCGCCGGCACGAGGAGCCCAGCCAGGGTGGGAGGGCACGGAGGGTGTGAGGACAAATACCTACAGCCAGGAAAAAATCCAGCCCAGCACCTGGTTTTGCTGCTCCGGCAGCGGGAGCGATGCCCAGGGAGACCCGTCCCCCCGGGGCAGGATGCGGCCGTGGCGTGGGGCGACGCTGGGGGAAAACCCACATCCCACCTCCAGCACCCCAAGGGCCTCGACCCCGCGGTGCCACCGGCAAAGGGGCTGCCGTGGATGCCACCCCCGGCCCCCCGTGTCTGCGCCGGCAGCTCAGCGCGGGTGACGCGCAGATGGATGGTCCCTGTCATCGCCCCCGTCCTGCCCCGCCGAGGTGTCACCGTGATTTATGGCACTATCTGCGGCGGGGCCGCGGTGCGCGCCGGGGCTGGCGGCCACGCCGTGGGGTGCCCGGGGAACGCCGCCATCCCGGGGACCCCATCGGGCACCGCTTGTCCCCAGGGTCGGGTCTGGGGGCACTGGCGCTGTCCCTGCGGGTGCTGCGGGGACCGTGGGTGCTGCCAGCTCTTCCTGCGGGGTGGTGGGTGCTGGGGCCGAGATCCTGCTGCAGGGGGGGGGGAATAAATCACATTTTTGGGGGAGCCACATGAGGGGGATCAGCCCTCCTGGCCGCTGCACCACGGAGAGCAGGCGGTGGCTTCTCCGGTGGCTGCTACAGGGCTGAGCCCACCGCAGCCGTCCCTGGGGAGAGGGACAGTCCCTGTCCCCTGTGCAGCCCCACAGATTCCTGATGGGATTGAGCAGGAATAGGGGGGGGATCACCCCAGGGGCCCTGAAGGACCCACAGAGGCTGACACATCCCTCGATGCTCCAGGCGTGGCCGATCTCGGGGGCCTCACCCTCCGCTGCCCCCCGTCGCCTCCCGGTTTATTTTATTTTCGTGGCCGACACCAGGGACAGGTTTTGCCCGGGATCTCCGGGATCGGTTCTCATCCACTGGGAGAACGTTGTGTATAAAATCCAAGAGAAAAGGCAGCAGCAGCGGCGCTGGCAGCCGCAGCCCCGGGGCTGCTTAGGAATTGAAATAAATGAAATCGAAATAAAATCAGGGACGTGTTTGACACGCAGAGGCGGCGGCGCGGGGGGTCCCCATCCCTCCCCGCTCTGTCCCCATCCCACCGCCCACTGTCCCCATCCCACTGCCCTGGGGACCCCAACCCTGCTCCCCGTGCCTGCCCCTGTGCCACTGCCTCCCCCCCAAAGCGGGGGCCCGGATTTCTTTGCTTTCAGTGATTTTTGCCAGGCACAAGGATGATTAACACATCAAAAGGCTGTTTTGCTTTGCTTAACAATATTATATGCTTAACCGCTTCATTAATTGAATCGCGGCAGCGTTTGTTTGTTTGTTCAGGTTGGCTTCATTGTAACAAGTCTATTTTATTTTGACTACTTTTGTGTTTTATTAGTATTTTTTAATTCTGCCTTGCAGCACCTCAGCAGGGCTGGGCAGGGGAAGCTGATGGGCACGAAGCCGGCCCAGCTTTTCAGCTGTGAAATCCCAGCTCCTGGGTTTACTTGGGCACCCACAGGTGGGACTGGCCCAGCACGGCAGGGACAGGGCCATGGGTGCAGGCAGAGCCTGCCAGCACGCTGCCCACCCCTGCGCCGGCCTCCGCACACCGGGACATCCCCCCTGCCTTGCAGCTGCCAGGTGAGTGCGCCAGCCTCGGGTGCCCTCAATGTCCCCGAGCATCCCGCTGCCCTGGGCATCCCTGGGCATCCCCGGGCATCCCCGGGCATCCCACTGATCTCGATGTCCCCAAGCATCCCACTGCCCTGAGCATCCCTGGGCATCCCTGGGCATCCCACTGATCTCGATGTCCCCAAGCATCCCACTGCCCCACTGCCCTGGGGACAGGCTGGGGACAGTCTGGGCGATGCTGGGGAGAGGAGGGAGCCCCAGCCCCAGCCCCAGCCCCAGCCCCAGCCCCCAGCCCATACCCGAATGAGCCGGGTATGAAAAGCGCTGCTGACGCCTCGTTAGTGTAAAACCCTCTGCCCCCGTGTGCAGTGGCTTCTGCTCCTTCCTCTGCCCTTCATTAATAAGGTCATTTGCATGTCAATTGGCTCCTTGGGGCAGGCGGCTCCTGTCTGTCCCCACCTGAAGCTTCCCCAGTCTGAGCCCACTGCCCTGGAGGGCCCGGGTGCCTGGGGCATGGCCCAGCACAGCATGGCACAGCATGGCACGGCATGGCACAGCACAGCATGGCACGGCATGGCGTGGCATGGTACAGCACAGTGCATCGAGCTGGGACCCATATCCCCCCTTTGCTCTGCAGTGACCAGTTTGGGCCACCAACATCTGCAGGGGCTGGGACATGGAGCAGGGACACGGGGCAGGGACATGGCACAGGGACATGGCACAGGGACACGGGGCTGGGACATGGGGCAAGGACATGGCACAGGGACACGGGGCTGGGACATGGAGCAGGGACACGGGGCTGGGACATGGCACAGGGACACGGGGCTGGGACATGGAGCAGGGACACGGGGCTGGGACATGGGGTTGGGACACGGGGCAGGGACACGGGGCATGGACATGGAGCAGGGACACGGGGCTGGGACATGGGGCTGGGACATGGCACAGGGACGTGGCACAGGGACACGGGGCAGGGACAGGGAGATGGGATACAGGGCAGGGACACAGGGCAGGGACATGGCACAGGGACACGGGGCTGGGACACGGGGCTGGGACACGGGACAGGGACACTGAGCACGCCAGGGAAGCCGTCAGCCCCGTCAGGGCGCGCGCGGCTCCGCTGTTGACGGTACAAAGGCGTTTACAAGCGCCTGAACACGCTCCCGCCCCGCGCCCGCGCTCCCCCGGGGCCTCATTTTCAAAAACAAACGCGTTTGCTGGATGCACACGGAGAAGCGCCTCGGCGGCGGGCGAGCCGGCTGCTGTTTGATGTCGCGTTCCCACATCGTGTCATTTTAAAAGGCAACATTTTGTTAATGGGAAAAAAACATTCCGTGGCTCTTCCCTCCCCTCTTTCCCAGCCTCGGTGGATGCGGGACCAGCCGTGTGCCACCGGGGCTGCCCACGTGCCACCGCCCGTGCCGGGTGCTCACGCTGGCTTTGCCGGGCAGCAAGGGAGTATTTGGGGTGGCTGGTGGCACCACTGTCCCCGTATGGCTTCGGTCACATCACTTCACCTTGGAAGCGTCCCCATGCCCGTGTCACCACCCCTCGCCCTCCCTGTCCCCAAACCCACCCATCCTCGGGGACCGGGGGGTGCCGGGGCCGGTGGGACGGTTGGGGGTGATGCCGGTTTGTGTCGCTCCCAACCTGCCACCGCGAATCAAAGGAGCTGCCACGCACGCCGCAGCCCTTTCTTCCCATATCACTCACACCACTTCCACGCTGCATTGTGACAACGGGGTGTAATTAAGGTGTCAGCATATCATTTAGCCCTTTTCAGTACGGAACCGGGAGACAGGCTGGGAAATCTGGAGTCGTCTTTGATGAGGAACGCAGGGGAAAAAAGAGAGAGGAGGGGAAGGGAGAGCGGCTTGGCGCGGGCGAGACAAAAGGCCCCTCAGCGGCGCGGGGCTCTGGAGGACGCGGTGCTGCCGGGTGCTGCCGTGGCCCCGATCCGTGGGGCACAGGGCTGGCACGCTGCCACTGGCACCTTCGCTCTGCCAGTCCCACTGTAGGAGGGAGAGGGGACCCCGCCAGGGCCAGCACCCCCAGGGCTCTGGGCGCATCCCTGGAGAAGGGGGGTTGGCAGCGACACGAAGGGCACCGGCGGTTCCCGGGGGCTCCTGCCTGGAAGTCGTGCTCGAACGCTGCTCCCAGCCCGGGGGGTCTCGTGGGGACACGTGGGACGTGCAACGAGCTCGTGGCACCAACAAGTGTGACCAGCTGGGCAACAAGGGATGGGGCCACGTGTGCCGCGACCTCACGCTGGTGCCGGTGCAGCGCCGGGGTCGATGGGTGCTGGGTGCACCGCGTCACCGATGGTTTGCACAGGCCATCCCGGCCCCGTTAATATTCTTCCCAGACCCCAGCAGTCCTCACATGGGGGGGGAGCCCGGCTCCATCGCCACGCCGAAAGCAGGGTGCCCCGGTTCCCCCGCACCGCCCGTGGGCACCGCGCCGGGGGACGGCGGCCGTTCAGAGGGCAGCGGGGAGTTCAGTGCCATCAATAACCCCTGGATGGCTGCAGAAAGCACTTTCCCGAGGAATAAATTCTTGCTGCATCAAAAGGAAGCTACAAATCAAGGCGTGAGTCCCCCCGGTCCTAACGATGGGAACTAGTCTCGCTACGGTGGGAAGCATCAGCCGGGCGCGGGGGGGACGCAGGGCCGGGGCTGTGCCCCCGTGGCCATCAGCCACGGGGACTAAACCATGCTCCCTTCATCCCTCCTCGCAGCACCCCCCAGCTTTTGGGGGAAAAAACAACCCATTTGGGCTCTTGTTCAGTTTGGGGCAGTCTCCATCCTCTGGGAAACCTCCGCCAGAGCGAGGGACAGGGGTGGCTCCGCAGGGCCATGGCACTGTGCCTCGAATCACAATTACAGTAAATAAATCCTATTAGAAGGACTTTTACTGCCGCATGCGCCTCGTTACAACACGCCCAAACCCCCGGCTCCTGGGATCGCCGCCGTAACGAGGCCGGGATGGATGGGTGGATGCTGGAAAATTAATGCTCATACAAGTTAATTTGTTTTTACTAGCACGCGTCAGCTGGCAGAGGGGACGGCGGGGGGGTGGGTGCCACCCTACCAGAGCGTCACAGGGATGGGGACTCCCCCCCAGGGCCGTCCCTGTGAGAGCAGCATCCAGGCAGCGGGCTGGACCGCTGTGTGCCATCGTCCCCCCAGCCACCGCCCTTGGGGACACCCCTGTCCCATGCCAGCATCCTACTGGCAGATGGTGGTGAGCAACCAGCACGCCAGACGAGGTCATGTCTCGTTAATAAAGGTTAATTAAGAGGAAATCATCAAAAAGAGGGGATAATCCACGCCGGTGCTAGGTGGTAATTAACTCGTTAGGGCAGCGATGGCTCCTGCACCCAGTGTGGCACCAGGGGGGTCACCGAGCACCCCCTCGCCCAGCCCCGTGGCACGGGCATCAACAGCAGTCCCCGCGGGGCCACCTGCGCCTTCCTCCGCCTGGGAAAAATATAGATCGCCCCGTTAATAATACATACATTTATTAAAATTAACCCACCCGCAGGTATTACACCCAGCAGCACTGAATTATGGATAGCCCTCAGCCCCAGCCTTTGTTTTTAATTAACGAGCCCCTCTCAGTAATTCCATTAAAGCAGCAGCTTATGTTTTCCTTTCTCTTCCCCTCTCTCAAGCGTTTGGGTTGCGCTGATGGCTTTGAAGTTTCATGAATTGCTGATGTAATTGAATAAAAATAATATTAAGGGGGGGGTAGAGAGAGAGAAAGACTTTTCTCTGAACCTAAATCCTGATGAAATCACCTTCCCGCGCCGCGCAGCGACAGCGAGACGCTGGATTTGTGCCTGTTCCCCTAATCCTAAACCCATTAGCCCGCGGGCTCCGGGCGAGCCACAGGTTGCAGATTATGGCTGGGAAAAAAGGCTCCGCCACAAACCCCCTCGTTGGGCTGCCCTCCCTCACCTGCATTTAAAGGCCAGGGGAGCCCGGGGCTGGCCGTGCTCTGAGGATGCTCCGAGGATGCTCCAAGGATGCTCCGAGGATGCTCCTGCTAACGGGGAACGTGCCAGGAGGGTTTGGCTGTGTTCTCCCATGGGGTGTAACTGCAGCTTCCACCTTGTGCATCGACCACCCTGGTGCCTCCCCGCCCTCCTGCTCTTTAATTGCAACCCCTCGTTAACCAAACGATAATTGCAACATCGATCTTGGAAAAAACAAATCACTGCGGGAAACCCAGGCTGGGTTAAGGGCAGCTCAGCCCCGCGCCGTGCCCTGGCCTGGCTCAGCCCAGCTCTGCCCGCCCCAGGGCAGGGATGCCCGGCCAGAGGCGATGCTGAGCCTGGGTACCGCAGCACGTCCCTGCACCAGGACAGGGAGGACAAACTCCCCTTTCCTCTCTCCTCTCTCACCCAGTTTCTCTCTCCCCAGTTGAAGCTCCTCTCCAGGATAACGCAATAAAGACACGAAGCTCCTAATTTTCATTGGGGGACAACAGACGCGGTGGTGTATTTACCCAGTCATACCATTATGAAATCCTACAATTAAGGCTTCAATCAGATAAATGCAATTACATAATACGATCTTATACGATATAATTAAAAAAAACATCTGCAATCAAAGTGAAGCCGATGGTACAGTAATCCTTAATCAGAAATTACCCACCAGCAGCTCCAGGGGAGAGGCTCCAGCCTGGAATCCGGCAGCGTCGGGGTCCCCCTTGGGCACAGCCACCGTGGGAGGATGACGGGTGGCCGTAGGTGGCCACGGGTGACCATGGGGAGCCAACGGGAGCCTTTGGGCCAGCCCGTCCCATCCCAGCCTCACCGTGCCCCAAAAGCTGTACCCAGCTCCCATTTAATCCCGAGCCATAAGGGCTCGATGTCCCCACTCCCCAGCTCAGACCCGCATCCAAATCGCACCGGTGCTGGCACGGGGACACTGGCACCGTGGCACAGGGGTTCACCCATGAGGCCCCCCAGCCCCGCTGGGGTCTCAGGCTGGCAGCCCCACACCTGCCAAGCGACTGGGGCTGCTCCCTGGGGTGCCCACGTGGGAACGGGCTCCGCGTCCTCGGCTGGTTTTGGTTGCACCGGCAACACCAGCCTTGGCACCCCGGTGTCGGTGCCAGGAGGGGCTGAGCGGTGCCGCCGGCTGGCACCAAATGAAGACAAATGTGCCGGGTGACACATCAGCATCCATTAACGGCAGCGCCGTGCCGGGGAGAGACGTGCCGGTGCTGGCGGGAGCAGCGTGCAGAGCCCCCTCCGCGGGGCCCAGGGGTGCCGGGGGGGCTCAGCGAGGCTGGCACAGCCTTGGGGGGGGTCCTGGCACAACCCCTTGGCGCAGGAGCTCCCTGCTCCCACCCCCAGCCGCACCCTGCCTCGCACAGGGAGGTTTTCGGGGGTGCAGACATGACCCCCCCCCGGTATGTGCCCACCCATCTCAGGTGGCTCGGGCACCCCCGGGATGGCACGTGCGTGCCGGTGCCGATACTCAGCGGACACGGTGTGTGTGCCGCAGCCGCCGGGGGGTCTGGAGGAGCCGCGGGGCCAGGAGGGAGCACTGACCCTGCCAACCTTTTCCACCCTGACCTTTCGCAGCCCCTCTCGGAAATGCCACGGAGCTCCTCGCCCGCCCGCATTAAATGTCAGGGAAGGTGCGGTGAATATTTCCAGGCGCTGCGCCGGGCGCACCAGTGGGTGCACGGGCTATGGTCCTGCCTGTCCCCATCCCTGTCCCCATCCCTGTCCCCATCCCCATCCCTGTCCCCATCCCTGGGCCACCCCGGCGCAGGGCTGAGCCGGCCGTGTTGCCGGGACGATCCTCGCTCAGCCGGCTGCGAGCGTTTAAGCAGAATTGAGTGTGTGTTCAGGCACTTTCAAACACCAGTAATCTTCATCGGGGAGACGGAAAGTGAAATATGTTATTGCCGGCCGCAGTAAATTACCCGTGCCAGCCCTGGCGGATAAAACATCGCAGCTGCCGGCCAGCGCACTCACTCACCCGCGCTGCGCTGCCTGCCGCCCCCGTAAATTACAAAATAAATGGCTGGTGGTCAGCCCTGACGCGGTGCTGGGGCTTGTACGGCCACCCCGGCACCGGCACCCACCCCGGCACCGCGCAGGCAGGTCACAGAATCCCAGAATCAATGAGGTTGGAAGAGCCCTCTGGGATCATCGAGTCCAACCATTGCCCTCACACCACCATGGCAACTAGACCAGGGCACTAAGTGCCATGGCCAGTCTTCTCTTAAACCCCTCCAGAGATGGGGACTCCACCACCTCCCTGGGCAGCCCCTTCCGATGGCTAATGACCCTTGCTGAGAAGAAATGCTTCCTAATGTCCAACCTGACCCTCCCCTGGCCAAGCTTGAGGCTGTGTCCTCTTGTCCTAGCGCTGGTTGCCTGGGAGAAGAGGCCAACTCCCACCCCGCGTCTTCTGGAGAGGGAGAAAGATGGTGCATTCGTTATTCCTTGTGTTAGACACTGTCATTCTCACCCCTCCTGCACGCCAGAGAAAGGCTGCGCCCGGGCACCCCCTTGGAGCCCTGCTCATTCCCCGGCTGTGGGCTCCGAGGGGCAGCCGCGGGGGAAGCCCAGCTTGCCACAGCCCTGACAGGCGGTGGCCCGGTGGCCCTGGCGCGGGTGACGCTCGTTGGCGAGCGCCGGTGCCGGGCTGCCACGCTGGCTCGCGTGGGTTAGCATCCTCCTCTCCTATTCATCAAGGGCATGACAGCTAAAATTCATTTGAAGATGAAGAAAGTGCCGGCTAATCCTTTCTGCGAGACAGTGATAGACTAGCGGCTCGGGAAGGATTGCGCAGCAGTAATGAAATTAGGCTAAAACTGCTGGCGGATAGCAGATAATTGCCCTTGTCTGTCACGAGGAATAACATCTCCCACATCCAACACAATGATTGTTAAAGTTGCAGGAATTTATTTTATTTATTTTAGGGGCTTTTGGCTCTCCAAAAGCCTTTCCTGGAAAAAAAACCCACAGGAGCTGCGTGCTCTCCTCCTGCCTTCCACCGCTGCAGCTCGTTAGCCGTGACAAGGCAGTGCACACACACCGTCACCGCGATGCTGGGGATGCCCCAACGTGGGACATCATCTCTGGAGGGGTTTAAGAAAAGCCTGGACATGGCACTTAGTGCCCTGGTCTAGTTGCCGTGGTGGTGTCAGGGCAATGGTTGGACTCGATGAGCCCAGAGGGCTCTTCCAGCCTGATTCTGTGATTCTGGGATTATCTGTCAGTCCAGGACACCGAGGAACAGAGAAAAGGGATTTAAACTCCAGAGCTGAACCCACAGAGATGTCCAGAGATGTCCAGGTGATGGCATCCTGCGGGGACCCGCTGCGGCCCCGCAGCCGAGGGGCCAAGTGACGCTTCGCTCTCCTGGCCAAGCTGGAAAAGGGAACGGAGCCCAGCTCGATGGCCCCGCAGGGCAGGGGACACCTGCACTGGGGACAGGCCGGGGCTCTCGTCCCCACCAGAGCCCCCTCCCCAAATAACGGGGGAAACGGCTGCGCCCACGGGCACGGGGAGGCCGATGCACCCCGGGATGCAGGACGGTGGGAGCGGGGATGCAGGACGGCACCTCGCGTAAACGAGCAGCTCCGGAGCCAAGCGCCGGTGCCAGGGGCTGGCGGCAGCCCAGGGGCTCCGTTATTTTTGTAAATGTTAATCCCCACCCGGCGCCTCGTCCCGGCGGAATATTTTAGCACCTTTAATGCAATTTCCTCCTCTCTCTGAAATATCATTTTAATACAACCCCGCCGCACCGTCTACCTGCTCCCTAATAAACCTCGGCGACTTTAATGAACTAAATAGCAAATTACTTTTTTATTCAAGAATGAAATTTCATCATATTCATAATTCATATTTTATTTCAGACATCTGCTGCTGATTACGTTACATTTAACTAAAATTAGATGATGCTCAGAATGTAATTAAGCCCCTGCCAAATTCTCTGGCCCACCAATACCAGCCTCGCTCAGCGGGGGCCGCTTGGAACCTAATATGTAATTAGGAGCTATTTTCTAGCTGTTTTTAAAGTCTGAAAATTAGCTGCCTTTATTAATCACACAGACAAATATAAAGCGGAGCCAACGCTTGCTGAAATTTCTAAAAAGGATTTTTTTTTAATTATACACCACATAGCGCTGCGACTCATTTTGAATGTTGATTTGTTGTGCACTGACATTTTGACAACTAGTTCTCAATTTGTCTGTCGTAGTTAGGCAACAACAAAGCAGACGGTAATACTTAACTTTCAAAACCTTCAGCGCGCCGGGAGGGGAGAGGGAAGGGAGGGACGGGGGGGTCTGGGCTCCCCTTGGGCGCTCGCCTCGCTGGGGTGCAGCTGGGCAGACCCCGCAAGGAGGGAGCCCCAAAAGCCCCGGGGTGGCCAAGGGCACCTCCTCCTGCGGCCATGGAGCAGCACCCAACTGGGGCAACCCCAGCCCCGGGGGGGACCCCCAGCTGCCCAGAGCCCTGCCAGCCACACACAGGGGTCCCCTGGCCCTGCTCCCCACCCCATCCCCAGGAGGGAGCCCTGAGGGTCCCCAGCAGCCCCCTGCCCACCCCACGGCTGAGTGCTGACATTTCCTCTCGCTCCCTGACCCTTTTTCTCTCTGTTATCTCAAATAATGTCACTGCCTCTTCAGCATCTATTCACCGGAGCAGAAAGCAGCCACTGCTGACATAGATTTTAAAAAAATAATAATGCCATCTGTGCCTGGCAGGGGACGGGCAGCACCCAGCCGGCCCCAGCCCCCATGGGCAGCACCCAGCCAGACCCCAAGGACAGTCTCAGGTCAGGGGAGAGACACGCTGGGTGGGGGCCAGGAGCCCTCCTGGGGCAGCGAGGGACACCCCAGTACTACCCACTTGCTGCAGACACCATCCCGGTGATGCTGCCCCGTGCACTGGCAGGGAAGGCGAATAGATATTGAAAGGTGTTTTTTTTATATAAAGTGTTTTTCTTTTTCCTGTCAAGAAACGCCACTGGCCCCCAGCTCTCGCCAGGCCCCACAGGGGACAAAAGCCCCCCTCCTTCCCCAGCCAGGCTGCCCCCAGCCCCCTGCTCACCCACAGCAGCCAGCACGTTCCTCAATGCCTCGTTGCATCTTGTTTTGCGCAGGGATGGAGCGCAGCTTCCCCTCCCCTTCCCGCGCTGGCTCTCGGAGGCAAACCCAGGCTCGTTAGTCTTTCTGCAAAGCTCCTAATGTGAAAAATGAAGCTCAAGAAAAATTAGCCAAATTACCAGGCTAATCCTTCAGCAGCGAGCGCTGCGCCGCTGCACATCTGTAAAACGAGAGCGGGGAGAGCAGACGGGGCAGCGCTGAGGGAAGAGCACTCGTGTGGTTGTGGTGGGGCCGGGGGAGAGGAGGGGACGAGTCCGTGGGGAGAACACATTTGCTGGGCTTCAGTTGTGCTTCAGTTTTGCTTCTGAAGCAGCAAACTGCAGGGAGGGAGAGGGCTGTGCCTCCTTCTGCACCCACCCTGTGGGGCACGAGAGCCCGACCAACGTGAAGTCCCTGCTCACTTCTAACCAGCAAATGAAGGTGTTGATTGTGTTCTTTTCCTCTGCACTCCTCCAGCACTCGCTCCGTGACTCCAAGGGAAGCAGCTAACGAGGATCAAGCCCAGACACGTTGTTTTGAAGCGAAGTTTCCCCGCACTGAATCTGGCATTTCTTTGTGCTAACACCAGGAGAAACTACAGACGTGTTTAAGCAGAGAGTCAACACGCTCCCAGCTACTCACATTGATTACACTGTATTAGAAAATGGTAAATTATTTATCAGCCTTTCTGACTTGTGATTAGTGTAAAGCCGTTCCGGGATGCAAATTGGAATTCTAATTAGACATGTAGAAACCCAGCATCTGAAACCTGTTTTTATTGAAGCAGTGTAAGGTGTTTTTTCCCTTTTGTATCCAGCATAATTATCAAAGAACGCTTTGCACATAAAAAATCATCAACTTACTAAAAGCAGAGACAGTTTTACATCTGAGCAGTGAAGTAAAGCTGGTCATTGCGCCGCCAGGGTTTTACAGCTACTACACCTCAACCTCTCCTCCTTGATTTTCTGCTCCTGTGGTGGATGAGGAAGGCGAGCTCCCCCTCCTCTGCCACTTGATTACTCAGCTTTGGATGCAGCACTTCTTACACAACTACACCTAAAAACCACAAACAGAACAATGATAAAGTCTCTTTGGCAGGTGTAGGAGAGACCACGGCCGCTAAGAGTCAGCTTATTGCTTCCAGATACTCTGGCTTCAGACACGTACCTGCCAATTCCCTTTAGCTCTGTGGTTCAACTCATTAAAATTTCAGCAGCAGAAGCTGCATTTACATCTGCGTAATAAGTTTAAATGCATTTAGGTTTTATAGTTTGTCAGTTGCAAGCTGTGGTCAGCCTTTGAGGAGGTGGTTGGGGTTTTTTTTTCCTACTTAAAACCAATTACTTCAAACTAAAACAAACTTGTGTTTGCTCTGTCAGTGACCCCCCTCACCCCCAGCCTCCCCGCACCCCCCCAGCGGCATGTTTTACACACCCAACTCAACAGCCAGGGTCAAGGTCGTGCTGGTTTAAGACTGAAGCCTGAGAGATGCCAGAAGAGCTCTTGCAAGCAGAAATTTTAAGACTTCCCTTGCCTTTAGCCACCCTCCTTCAGGTGACAGTCGCTGTTTGAACCAGACCTTGAGCACGTGAATAGAAACCAGAGCCTGGTTACAGGACCCCGTTCATCAGCCCAGGCAGAGATTATGGGAAAGAATGAGAAAAGTGACAGTTTCATTAGAAATTAGTCAGTCTTAATTAGTAGCAGGTCAGAGCTGTATTTAAAGGTTTCCCCACCACCATGAATTGCAGTCCAGGAGCAATGGAGACCTGAGTGTCAAACCCTGAGCTGCCAAGATGCTTTTCATCCCAAAATGTCCAAGTGCTCTGCACATCCCCCCTGCCAGCCTCGCTGCCAGGGGAGAAGGGAGCAGACACCACGTGCATCTGAAGCAGCAGGACCAAGCAAAGTGTCATCATCCGTGCTGGAACCCAGCCAAGACCCTCTCCTCCTGCCCCTGGGGATTAGCGCAGCAGTTGAAGTCAATTCAAAACAAGAATTTGAGAGCCCAAGTGCGAGCAGTTGCTCCCCGGTCCTCATCGTAGCCCCCACTCCCAGTGACACCAGGCCCCAAACTGGCTCCACACCAGCATCTAGAGGCCCTCAGCCACCCAGACAGCAGAGCTAGAGAGAAGGTCCCCGGTCAGGGCACGCACAGCTACTGCTCCGAGGACGCAGCGCCAAGAGCTCGGTGACTCTCGGAGAGTGCGTGCAGCACTTCAGGTTTTAAAGACGAGGAGGAGTGCAGGGTCACTCCGGGGCCCCCGATATTGGTCTCCCAGCATTCAAATCCACAGGCACATAAGTCTTGCTTGGTTGCTTCCACGGCCAGCGGGGAGGTGTCTGCCAAGAGGAAGGCGAGAGCAGCCAGTTAGGGAGCTAAGGCCACCGCGGGGAGAGCGAAACGGGCCATCGCACGTTTAAATACACATGCCCTGAAGCAGGGCCAATGCTCTGAAGATCTGACACACATAAATGAACACACTGAATCACCCCTGCAAACCACACCGCCAGGCAGCTCTGCTAGACACCATCCCACACCTGTGACACAGCCTCACGTCCCACCCCAGCCACATGAGGGTTAGTGGTGTATCCCTCTGCTTCCAAACCTGACACCATGTGGAACGGGGGAAGGATGCCCAGGGCGAGCAGAGGGTTACTGACCTGGTCTCAGCAGGGTGATGCCACAGCCGCCCCCACCAGCCCCGGTCAGCTTGCTGTGCAGGCCGTGGGACGCCGTCGCCTGACACAGCCTGTCCAGGGAGGGATGGCCGACTCCGATCGTGTTTAAGTGGTGTTGGTTTATGTCAAAGAGTTCCTAAAAGCAACCACACATAGACGAGATGAGCACGCATGGTGACAGTCCCCCTCGTGACTCGTGCCACTGCTGTCCACCACAGTGACAGTGGTACAACAGCTTCTGGACCTCCTCGCTCAGGGAGGACAGAAAATCCTGCTCACCCCCAGCTGCCAGCAGGCATTTATTTCAGGCGCTAAATCAGAGCCCCCCCAACGCCTCCCGACCGCTTCACCCCTCCCCTGTCACAGGAGTGTTGGGCAGGAGGCTGTGCAAGCCCCCTCGCTGGCCGTGGGAAGGGCACTAAGCCAGCAGCTCTCATTCCTGGCTGTCACCCTGCCCTGCTCTGCAATCCATCCAGCGTAACTGAATCCAGGGGACTTCTGACACAGCCAAGTCCACCACAGTGCTGCTGGAGAGGCGACACGGAGTCACCTCCCCTCGTCTGTACTGGGCAGCACTTCTCCCTCCTCGCGGGCAGGACCTGGGCTGTGAGCCAGGGGCCTCTCACCAGCACCACGCTGGGAATCTGGCACCCAGCACAAGTGGGGTCGAGAGGGTCCTGCCTTTGGGGGAGAGCAGCACAAGCCACCCTCCAAGCCAGGCTGCCCTCCAAGCAGAGCTGCCCAGCTCTGGCGAGCTGCAAGTGCATCTCTGCCACCCCATCCCAAGCAGCCACAAACCCCGCTGCTCCTGGAGAAAGCTCCCAACGGCCCAAGTGATGGACACCACCACACCGAGGAGGGAGTCACAGCTTCTCTCCTCCCAGTACTAGAGGTGAGGAATTCAGGAACAGAGGGAAGGGCTTGGCCTGCGCTCAGAGAGAGCCTGGAGCAGGGTCAGGAACTGATACCCGGCCCCCAGCACCGCAGTGCCCTCCCTCCCCTCTCATCAGGGATGGCCGGGCACAGGGTGGCTGTTCCCATCGCTGTCCCAGAGGGTGTCACAAGCAGGGAGCCAGCTGGGATGGGACCAGTCCTAGAGAAGCTCCCTCACAGCAGCCCTGCACTCCCTCCTCCAGCCGGTGCCCGCGGCTCCCGGTGAGCCAGGCGGGACGCAGCGTGGCATGTGGCAGCCACATCACCCTCCCTCGGCTCTGCACAGGTCTCCTGCCAACACCATGCAGGAGGGGACGATGCAGAAATCATCCCTCTGTCCCCTTCAAAGCATTTCTGTGCTGTGTTTAAGCAAATGCAGAGAGGTGAATTAGCCAGTCGCACGCAGAGTGCATGTATCACATGTTCTGTGCTGGGTTGGACAGACGTCCATCCAGAGGCCTCTTTACATGCCTGAGTGAGGGCACAGCACTGTCTGTGATGATCCAAGACATCTGTCAGCTCCTGATCCAAAATCTGCCAGGAATCAGATGACAGCTTATGACACAGTACACTAGTTCGATGGCTCAGATACAATGCTGTCCAGAACTGCACATTTCAGGATGAGCCAAATATATATATATATATATATGCTGCACATAGTCCACTGTGCCTCCGTGGGCAATTCAAGCCCAAGACAAAACAGATCCAAGACAGAAACCCGCTCGCTGCAGTGCTGCTTCCCATGCGTCGTGTTCAAGGCTGCTTTAGCACCTCTCATGGGAGGATCTCAAAGCACACTTCAAATTAGCCCTCCTCTTCCCTGACCCCAATACTCCTGCCAGCCTGAGCAACGTGGCACTAAGGTGGAGGGCAGTCGTGCTCCAAACAGACTCCAGATCTCCCCCAGCCCTGCCAGCTCATTAGGGCCAGCCCACATTAGGGTCAACCCACCCCTCATTAGGGTCAGCCCACCCCGACGGGTGCAGAAGCCCACCACCCTCTTGGTGTGAAGGGAGCAGAAGGACTTTGCTGTGCATCCCCCGGGAGACCCTCCCGTGCTCGCTGCAGTCCCAGCAGCAGCTCACCCCCACACAGGGAGGTGCAACACAGCCTGAAGCAAAGAGAAGGACCAGCCATCTGCTAACAGAGCGGCCCTACGCTGCTGCCACCGGGCGAGCTGGGACAGCAGCCCTGTCCCACCCCACAGCCCTCTCCTGCACCTCCAGAGCACGCTCACAGCTGGGGAGGGGACATCCTGCCAGCCAGAGCAAGGACAAGCAGAGGTCCTCACAGAAGAGCCGAGGGGAGGGATCCAGATGCCAACAAGGAACTGCGCCGCCGCTACCAAACGGTTCTTGACCATCCAAGTCACTTGGCACCCAGGGCCAGGCCAGGTTCGCCTCAGCTGGGACACTGCCACACACCCTTACCCCACGGTTGTATGAATCCGTACGACAGCGTGCTCAGCACTGCACAAAGCTTCTTCCCCTTGGAAGCGTGTCTCCCCCCACCAGAGCAGCCTCTCCTGCTCCGAACAAAGCCAAGGCAAACACAGCTCTTTGTATGCACCTCATGCATCAATGTCAGGTCAGCTCTGGGCACAGCTCAGTTATTCTCTGGAGCCAGGATGAGTGCAGAGCAATGGGAGCTGGCTCCTAACCAGCCATCACAAACCAGTGGCTGCTGGGCGCTCTGCTCTTCGCTCCAGCCTTGGCAGTGACAAAGCACTTGCTTCACAGGCAGCGACTGCCAGAAGGAGCGTGGCTGGCCCGTGGCGCAGGGAGGCAGCGTTGCAGCCCGAACCCCCTCCACGTTTCTCAGCAAAGGGAAACAAAACCCTCAGAGCTACAGGTCCACAAAGCACCAGGCCCACTCCCTCCCTCCCTGGGCACCGCTGTGGAGAGACACCAGCAGCATTTTCTGTCCCTTGGCTCCAGGAAGGGCATTAAAAGCAGCACACACAGACGACGGTTTCACTCGGAACTGAACATTTCCTGCTATCAAATTTTTTCCCAGACCTAATGTTCTTTAAATGACATTTTGATGTTCAACAGTAACAGTGTCTAAAAATACTGGCGAACAAGGCCCTTACCTCCAGCACAGGGTAATACTCTGGTGATGGATTTGCAGGCATCGCTTCCAGAACACTTTGGCACTCCTGAGAAATTGCATCGATGGAGTCCAGCACCGGGTTCATTATAGCAGGGAACTGAGGAGGGGGGAAGGCAAGATGTGAGGAGGCTGCTCGCTAGTCTTCTAACACCACTGTGATAAAACCAGCCCCAGTCTCTTTGAGCTGGACAACTCCTCACCCCACTCGGGGCTACTCATTCAAGGAACCCCCTCCTGCAGAGCAGGGCAATGGTAAATTGTTCCCACTTGCAGAAACTGGAGGAAGAGGGAAACAGACCAAAGGAAGGAACTGGTGATTTTTGTGGCAAGCCCTGTTAGTGCTGGAGAGAGGGAGGAGGCAAGCTGAACCCCCGCTCCCAGAGCGGGCAGGAATGCAGTGACCACAGGAGGGACCTCCCAAGAGACCCCCATGAGACCTGCCGTCCCGTACAAGGAGATCTGAGCTCGTGAGGGTTACCCCCCCCACCCTGCCCAAGCACACATCTCCATCCCCAAGACCACACAGGCGCTGCACCTTCAGGATCTTCTCTTTGACACCAGCCACCAGGACCTTGGTGCTTCGAGGGACTTTTGTGTTTGTCAGCAAGATCCTCAGCGTTGGCACCCTGGAAGAGGCAAGAGACACCTCCTCACCTTTCTCCTTCACAGTCCCCCAGCAGCTCCCAAGGCCCACACAGCTACAGTTCCTTCTGCCTCAAAAGGCCTGTTTGAGCAAGACACCCAAGAGAAGGAGGCCCATTAGTTTCAAAATCCTTAAGCAGGTGCTTAAGTGCTGGCTGGGGTCGGGCTTGTTCCTCTTGGATACAAGGAACAACTGTACTGTTGCTATAAATAGGACTGTAATGTATTTACTGAAATCCATGCTTTTCAAGCAAAATTTTTCCTTTGCAATATATCTGCGAGATGGCCAGCAGTAGCCATTAACTGCTAATAGAGTAACTTCATGCACTGTGAAAGATTTTAATGGAGTCAGATTATCCTTCGTTGGCAGAGGGAACATGCAGGACCTGGCTCTGTCTCCGCAGCTTGGTTTTCACACAGTCCTACCACCAGGTAAGCAAAAAGTTCCCCCTCCTCACAATGTCATTTGCTGCCAGGAGCAGATCCGTTCCTGCTGCCCATAATGCCATGAAATTAATATTGATCCTTTGTGCTGTGTTCATCTAATGTCAGATAATGACCAAACACTTCATCGTTCCCATCCACCTCAAACCAAGACAACACTCAAGCTACCCACACCCACAGCAAAACCTGGCTACAAAGCCCTCCTGCCACGCTGGCAGTGATCTTCCAACAATCCCACACCCCACGAGATCCACCCAATGCCTCTGTGCCATATTCCACCCACTGTATATTAAAAACTGTTATTTTTAAACCAGAATATTACCTCTTTAATGGTGTGATCCTTCCTGACTGGTATCTCAGGGCTCCACCTAAAGTAAAATACATGCATTGTCTCAGTACGCAGCGAGCGGAGAGATAACACAGACAGAAGGTCTTTCATCTTTAGAACCTCACCCAGAGCATATGACAGTAATTGCAAGAAACACCAGCTAAATGAACCATGTTCTCAGACAGCATGAATCTGCCTAACCCTGCTGACTTAATGAGAGGGTCTGGCCGGACGTAGTTAACCCAACACCTTTCCCTTTGCTCTCCTCTCACATTAAATATTTTTTTAAAAGCAAAGAGTTTGGCCAGCATTAAATCTTTCTGAAAAAAAAAGAATCAAGCAGTGATTCCCTGGGGCACAGAGGTTTCAAACTGGACTGAACGTGTGCACTCATGTCAGCAGCCGTCCTTCAGCACGGAATTTCATTGTCCAGAAGGAATGTCTCACTTGGCTCCTACTCCTACAGAGGCACTGTGATTAGGTCTCATTAGAAAGATTATTAAAAGTCTCCAAGGACACTTCCAAAAAACACTTAGAAGTCTCTGCTAATTGAAACTAAATGACAGCTGTCCGACTGCGTTATCCTTGGGGCAGGATTAGGTTTCTTTGTTCACACCAGGATGTTTAAATATCAGTTATTTGCAACAGGGTCTCTGCCCCACGGCACTTGCCTGGGGGACGCAGATCTCTGGTGTTACTGCAGCGAGTCCCCAGCAGCCCAGCTGGCTCCAGTCCCAGCTTACAGATGGGGCAAACCAAGACAGAAAAGGATTCCCCCTACTCAGGTCAAAACAAGGACCTCAATTTGGGAGTTCCTGGTCCCTTTGCTGTCCCTCAGCCCAGTGAGGCAACCTGCTCCATGCAGGGTCCCTGCAGCAATCCCAACCAAGCCTTCCCATTTGCAGAAATGCAACTCGTGGCATCAGCTCTCCACCTTCCCACAGCCTCTCCTCAGCACCCACACTCAGTGCTGGGGAGCAGCAAACACACACGTACCCCAGGTAGCAACAGCATTATCCACGCCCGAGGGATTGCCATGGATCACCCGCTCCCCCTGGAAGGCCCAGCTGTTAATCAGAGCCAGCTCTTCTTCTGTCCACCTGAAAGGCAAGAAAATGCCTCTAATACACAACCGAAACCAGAATTCAGAATCAATGAGGTTGGAAGAGCCCTCTGGGCTCATCGAGTCCAACCATTGCCCTCACACCACCATGCCAACTAGACCAGGGCACTAAGTGCCATGTCCAGGCTTTTCTTAAACCCCTCCAGAGATGGTGACTCCACCACCTCCCTGGGCAGCCCCTTCCAATGGCTAATGACCCTTGCTGAGAAGAAATGCTTCCTAATGTCCAACCTGAACCTCCCCTGGCCAAGCTTGAGGCTGTGTTCTCTTGTCCTGTCACTGGTTGCCTGGGAGAAGAGGCCGACTCCCACTGCACTACAACCTCCCTTCAGGTAGTTGTAGACTGCACTAAGGTCACCTCTGAGCCTCCTCTTCTCCAGGCTAAACACCCCCAGCTCTCTCGGCCCCCTGAGCCTGAAGTCAGGTGAGGGGGGCTGTGCGTTACCACACATTTTGGCCCCAGACCCCACTCACCACCAGGCAGGACGGTGTATTTACAGACACAACAGGCACGATGTGAGACCAGTAAAAGCTGCATTTCACACATGCAACTTCAGCCTCTACTTGCCAGCTGCTCAGCTGCAGAAGCCTCACAAATTGGGTCAAAAGGTGGAGTTAGAACTGATTTACTATCCCCAGCAAAGACTTTGATTTTTAGGGATTAATGCCTAACACTTGGAGCTGCACCGGGTGCTGGCACTTAGAGCACAGAAGGGAACCAAATGCAGATCCAGAAGGTGTTATGCTAAAAACACAAACCCAGGTCCTTTTGTTGTCTTAAAAGCAGTCACATAAATTGGTAAGTGCTTTGAGAGTTTAAATGCTGGCACAAAGCGTTAGGTCCTGGGTCAGACTCAGCAAGGATCAAGGCCCCTGACTGAACACACTAATTAATGGGCTGTAGCAATACCAAAAGCAAACTCAGAGCTGCGAGTTACAAAGCAACTGCTGGCTGCAGCTTCCCCACAATCCCACCACCACGATTTCTCCCCCAGCGCCTCTCAAAACCCCACAGCTCTGGGCCTGCTTCTGCAAGGCATGCACCCACACAGCCACCTCCAGAACCCACCAGTCTGTTTCAAACCCACTCCCTCACTCCACACTGAAGGACTATCTCAACCCCTGGCAGCCCAAGGGAAGCTTGACCCCCACGGGGAGCCAGCCAGCCCTCCTGCACCCTGCTGTAACACGCTCGGACTCACACAGGCACACAAACACACATCTCTGACCCTCCCCTGGCACACAGCGCTGCCTGCTCTGCAGTCCAGACACACAGCCCACGTCCCAAGCCACCGTTCACGTGGCCTAATGCACTGTGCTATCAGATATCCCAGCATCAGTGATGTTCTGCAGAGATCAGAGCTGGTGTTTGCAGGGAGAACGTGCATCCGACAGGTTTTTTAGAATATGGGGCCCAGAACAGGGATTACAAGATGAAGCAGAGGCACAAAGAAGGATTCTCGATAAGCATCAGAGTCTTACATGAAATAATGAGTCACTGACCACTGCTAAAGCAAGGCAGAAATTCTGAGAGCCACCTGCTATCTGGAAGCCGCTTCCCTTAACTCCCTGCTTCCCCAGGCCTCAGCCGAACGTCTCTATCCATCTCCACGCACCTTTCAGTTCACTTGCCAACATTTCATCTGTGAGGCATTCAGGAAAACAGCTCACACCGCCGCTACTCAAAATAGAAGCGCAGTTTGCTGTAAACCACTTGTTTTTAATCCTCTTTGAGAGGCTGCGATTCTTCTCTACACAGGAGTCATTATATCACGCTGTTCTTTTCTTGCGACGTTAAGCAAAAACCTTCTGAAGTCTGACACCCCCATCTCTCACTTACCCCTCTGCATGCCAGCTGGGAGAAAAAAAATCATGCTGTATTCAGGCTGAAGCTAAGACGTGCAAGCAGGGAACGAAGACATCCTCGCTGCTCGCTGCCTGGTCTGGAACCAGCCTCCTCAGACACACAGCAGAGCAGTTTTTCCAAGACTGAACTCCAAGGGAAAGCAACCCAAGGGCAGAAGGAAAGAAACCCCCTTTCACCAGCCACTGACAAAGGGGAAACTCAGGCAGGGGATCGAAGGAAATGTACCACACACAGGAAAAAAAAAATCATCTGAAAATGCAGAAAAAACAGAAAGGATCCTTGAGTCCTTGAGGACTCAAAGCAAAACCTGGAAGATGCTCAGGGACAGAGAGGAAATAGAGGTTAAAAAAAATTCACCACATAAAGTGTGTGTTTTATTTGCTTGGCAAAATGAAGCGCTTTTTTTTTTTTTTACATATGTATATCTTACACCAGACAAGGGAAATGGTGCAAGTTTTACCAAGTCTCTGCATCCAGTTGCTTTTATCAGGAGAAGCGAATTGTAGACACGTGATGCCCAGGTCAGAGCCCTGGGACAGGGCACGTCTCTGCTGCTGGGAACACAGGGCAGCGACAGGGAAGGGAGGGGAAAGAGCTGGGCTCAGGGTGCTGCTGCTGCAGCCACGGCCACAGCCCAGGAGGTGGCCCGAGAGACGCCAGTGTAATTTGCGCAGGTAAAAGGAAAGACAGAGGCACAGAGAGCAGAGCTGGAGGCTCCCCCGATGCGTTACCTGGCCGTGGACTCTCCCTCCTTCAGAGGGCACGAGATGGCTCCGCAGGCCGTCAGCAGGGCCGCCGCCAGGCACACAGCGTAGGCGGCACTCGAGCCCAGCCCAGCTCCCGTGGGCAGCTCGGACCACACCAGGATGTCCACGCTGGGAACATCTCTGAAACACAAACACGCAGGATGCAACACAACGGCCTGGAATTCCATCCTGAGACAACATTTCAATTAGGACTGATCACAGGAAAAGCTGGTTGAAAACCAGTAACATCAGCACGCGAGGGCTGGGTTAGCACAGCCAAGTAGCCTTGCTAAGCCATTGTACTAGCACAAAGCCTTGCTGAATTGGATCTGTGATTAGCACAGCTTGTCAAGCTGCTAGCAGGGGTACTTAGTAACCAAATACTTGAGTAGCACCATAAAGAGACCCTTCACAGATGGCTGTAAACACGATTTTAAACATATTTCTAAATGAAGCCTTAATATCCCAATCCATAACTGCATAGTTACACCCCACTGGAGTGACAAGCTGATGGGGAAGATGAAACACGCACATATCTGTGCCCACATGCCCCTCTTCTCCCCTGAACGTGTCCAGGTTGCGTTACAGACCCTAACATCAAACCCAGGAGCTTTTCTCTGCCTGGTGAGTGACACAAACTATGAACAGACGGTTTCAGAGCAGGCTGATGACAGCCCCAGTGCTATCACCAAGCAGCTCAAGAGACTGCAAAGCAAAACATGATACAGCTACACATCATAATCCTTTAACCTTTATTCCTTTGCTATGAATATTGAAGTCAGGTTCTGACTTGATTTAAAACAGCAAGCAGTGCTGTACTGGACATCGCCCTGAGCACTTGTCCAGTAAGTTACACTGATACCATCAACAGCGTTGGTCAAGTTCAGGAACTGGAAGAGCCCTGAGCTGTGGTTACCCCAAGCTCTCACATTTTTAGGGAGATTCAGCCCACAAGAGGGATCACTTAGCTCAGACTATGAATTCACAGCTCATTTCTGCAGCAGTTTTTCTAAGCTAAGCCAGGATGAAAGGAGCTGCCTGCTGGAGGGAGGGACGTCTGCCTCTGCGGCTGTTGACTGGGCAGGAAGGGTGGGATGAACTGTCCTGACTTATGCACCTCAAAGCTAGATGCCTAAATGAGAGCAGCTGATGCCCAGCCCACCTGCTTGGGGCACCCCACCCACTGAGCAGCTCAGCTCTGAAGAGCATCTCCTGAGGAGCTCAGAACCTAAATGAAGCGACATTCCTTGTAATTTCTTATTTTGCCTCAAAATAAAGTTTCTTCCCATGACCTCATAGAAGCAATTAATGGTGAACAGCACTCAAGACAGCATGTTTATTTTGGGGCAGGAAGACAGCCTTACCCATACTTCGCTGAAATAGCCAGGCACATGTAAAGAAAGGCAAGAGTAGCAAGGCTCTCAGGAGCTGAGGCTCCGGCAGTGATTCCAGCAAACTCTTTCAGTGTCTCCAGCTGTTCTACGCTGGGGGGCTTAGATTCATCAAAGTCAGCTATGGAAGCAAGCAGGGGAGAATGTAAACACTTAGAAACCAGGGAATTGTTAAACTTGAAAGCAGTATTTACAAGAAGAACAACATCTGTTATAGCAGGCGGAAAGAGATTGAGCCAATTTCAGATTTCACCTACAAACTTTCTACCTGAGGATTCATGATAAAATAAGAGGAAAATCTCCACCAGCCACTCTGACAACCCAGTGTTTCCACACTCCACACCTGCATTGTGTTACAGTAACTGCCTCTTTGCCTGCACTGCCCAGTGCACCCATCCACCACTACGCAGAACTTGGCAAGTCACAAACTCTTTATTAAAGAACACGGATGTTCTCATGTGCTTCACACGAGTGTGGACTCCCAACGGCCAGGAGCAGGCATCAGTGTATGAGAACTTTTGGTCAGTGCTGAGAGAGGTGACCAACACTCTGACTCGGCACACTTTGTTCAACCTTCTGCTAAGCAAACAGTGCTCATGGGGATCACAGGAGTTAACGCCAGGTCCTCCGGAGAGGAATGGCACAACCGCCAGTCAAGGGCTCCATCCAGTACAAGGCGCTGCAGAAATTCCAGTCAGGGCTGGCATGAGGCCGAGAGGCAGAACCAGGCCCCGTATCCCTGCCCTCCCCAAGAGTCCTCGACTCAGCCCAGCTTCAGAGAGACTCCTTTTTGGCCCCCCATCAGCAATACACCTGGATATGGCCCCTGGCTGGCTCCTGTTTGTATTCCAACACTGCCTGAGCTGCACCAGCACTAGAACAAGCCCCTGGGACCCGAAACAGGAGGACACAGCCGTGGCGAGTGCCACTCGCAGACACCAGAGCATCAGGGAGGTGACAAGAGGCACACAGGGGAGGTGTGGGTGCCTGAGCTGGGGGCGTGCGGGGACACGTTGGTTAAACACACACCGAGCGTGGTCAGAGACAACAAGGCCCAACAACACTCCGCAGGGGGAGCAAATACCCCCGCGGGTCCCAGCGCGGCCACCGGGCGGCAGGCGCCCGGCAGCCCCGGAGCCCCCTCACGGCGCACGGGCGGCGGTTTCCCCTTTCCCAGCGCTTACCTGCGAACCCCCCGCGCAGGGCCTGGAGGCGGGGGGTGTCCCAGCTCCTCACGACGCCGACGCCGGGCAGGCGGACGCGCACTTCGGCCTCCCCGCAGGGCCGCAGCCGGAGGAAGGTCCTCAGGTCCAGCGCCACGGCCAAGGCCGCCTGCGGGCGGGGAGAAGCGGTGTGAGGGCAGGGGAGGCGGGGAGGGGAGGCGGGCCGGAGCGGCGGGAGCCCCGGCAGGCCCCTTACCTTGCCGTGCACCACGGCGTGCTCCCCGTGGAGGATCACCTTCCCCGGCGCGGACAGCACCAGGCCCCGCTCCCGCATCGCCGCCGCCTCAGCTGCCCAACTCCGGCCGCGCGGACTGACAGCCCCGCGCACCAATAGGAGCCGCGCCCTGCCCCGCCCTCCTCGCTAACGAGCCAATAGCAGGGATCCTTTCGGGGGCGGGGCTGCAGGAGGGCCAATCGGAAGGCGGCGGTGCGGAGTGGTGCGGGGCTGGGGTGACGGCTCGCGCGGGCGAAGGGAGGGACGGCAGCCGCGGAGGGTCAAGGGGCGGCGAGCGGCGGCTACGGCGGCCGGGAGGGATGTGGTGGCGGGTGGTGACAGTGGGTCGGGGCCTGCGGGGGCCGCTGGGGCGGCGGCAGCGGAGCGGGGAGGGCGGGTGAGCGCGGGGATGGGGCCGGGGGTCCGGGGGGGGTAGGGCCCGGCGCCCCCTCTCACGGCCTGTGCCTCCGCAGCCCCGACGGCGGCCCCCCCGAGCGCGGCCCCCGCGGCGACCGGGCCCCGAGGATCTATACGAGGACGGGAGACGCAGGTAGAGCCCGTGGGCGGCGGCGGGGGACACCGAGGGAGCGCGGGGCCTGGCCCAGCCTCTGAGCGCCTCCCCCGGGGCCTTTCCTAAAGGCTTCTCCAGCACCTTCACCGGGGAGCGGCGGCCGAAGGGTGACCGGATCTTCGACGCCCTGGGAGCCACGGACGAGCTGAGCTCGGCCATCGGGTAAGCCCCTGCCCCAGGAGCCTCTCCTGCGGGCCCAGCCGCCTCCTCTGCCAGGGTGGCCACGCTCGCCGGGGAGCTCGCCACCAGCCCGGGGTGCTCTGGGCCTGGGCAGGCTGGTCCCAGGCCCTCAGAGAGCACAGAGACCTGGTGACACCGGCCTGACCCCCTTCGGGGGGGCTCTTCTGGGCGTCCTCCTCCCTTAAGGACAGCTCTCATGGCCCAGTGCCCGGCAGGAGGGCAGGGGATACGCTGTGGGCCAAACCCCTGGAGGGTTGTGCTGACAGACAGCCAGGAGTGTCCAAATCCCATGGGTTTCATATGGAAAAACACATACACAGTCGTGGGTTATTTTTTCATTTCCAGCTAACTCTGTTTTGTTTTTTTGTTTAACCTAGGCTTGCTGGTGAATTTAGCAGTGAAAAGGGCCACACATTTGTTGAACAACTTCACAAAGTGAGTATTAATGATAATCCTCACCCAGTGCAGTCACTTCCATCTGTGCTTTTGGAACGTGTTCTTAAACTCTTCAGTTTTAGACACAGCGCTCCTATTGCCACACAGGAATTTAATAAATTTAGTATTAAAGCAAATAAATACTTAGGACTCTGACCCTTGATTACTCTTTAAGAAATAAATTTCTTCAACCAAGAAGGAAACTGGTAGATCAAGTCATTAGTTACAGGCAGACAAACATATCTCTAGATTTATTGAGCCCTGTTACTGTACACAGTCATGGACACAGGTCTTGTTGTCACATAGCCTCAGATTTGAAATGGGGGCAAAGTAACCCCGTGGGCACCATAGTGGGAGACAGCTCCTGCCGTGACCCTCTGCGGGTTTTGCTAATTAGTGTGGCTGTGCACAAAAACACAGAAGGAGCTAATGAGAGATTTTAAAAAGCATTACCAGGCTGCCTCTCAGGTATCCCGGGCTGTGGAGAGAAGCCCCTCGTGGAAGCAGATGTGCCATCAAGCCAGTGCTGTCTGCAGCGGTTTGTCACCGCCTTTCTTCCAGAGGTTACTGGTTGGGTGTCCTACCAGCAAAAGGGATTGTGTGAGCACTCCCCCACTCTGCTTTCTGCAAAGTCAGCCAGGGTGGTTTAAAGTGCCAGTGAGAACAAGTTCCTGCGCTAATCTGGCTTCTTATAAAGCAATTAGGGAGCACGTACCTGCTCCCCCCTGCCAGCAGGCTGGGGATGATGAACAACAAGGGTAGGATCTGCTTTAATCAGCACAGCCAGCTGTCACCTCCCAGAGCTTTGCTGCAGTTATACTGGAGTATCAAAGGCTGGTTAAGGAAAGTGCTGCTTATTTTTGTCCTGATTGCCACATCTAGGTCCAGTGCATGCTGCAGGATGTGGGCTCCAACATCGCGACGCCGCTCTCCTCAGCCAGGGAGGCTCACTTAAGTAAGCCCCACGGTACCTTTCCTGGGATAACAGTTCTTGAATCCCTTCTGCATTCCTTTTAGCTGATTCTTCTTTTCCCTCTGTAGAACGAACGTCTTTTAGTGAGAAGCCCGTTCTGGAGCTGGAGCAGTGGATTGACAGTTACTCAGAGCAGCTTCCTCCGCTGAGAGCTTTCATCTTGCCGGTAGGTACTGCTCGTGCCTCCCCCTGCCTGGGGAAGGCTCGCTGCGTTAGGGTGGATCTGCTCTACCCCTGGCCGTGGCAAAACAGGTTGTGAGGCCGTTATTAGTGTGGACAAATACCAAAAGCAAAGCACAGAGGAGCAGGTTGAGTTAAATGTCCACATCCTACTGCATTCAGATATCTCTTCCCAGTTGCCTCACCATAACGTAGGGCTCAGTTGTGTGTGTGTGTGAGATGTGATGAGCTTTGCTGCAGTAAGGAGCATGGCTATGTCTGTTGGTAGCAGACATTGATGCGCTGTTTCGTTGTTGTTGCAGTCAGGAGGTAAAAGCAGTGCTGCTCTCCATTTTTCCCGAGCCGTCTGCCGCAGAGCTGAAAGGAGGTGAGTGCTGGCTGTGGCGTAACGGAATGAAATGGATAAAAAGTGATCAGAATGGTACAAGGGTAGCAAATTGTTGCAGTCTGAGCAATCAACCATCGCTGTATTGCGCTCAGCTGGAGCTCAAGTCAAGCTTCCTATGTTTGTATTAGTCAAATTCCAGGAGTGCAGTGGGCAAAAAGCCAGTCTCTCTTCCCTCCCTTGAACTGGGCCATCTGAGCTAAGAACTTCAGAAAGAGCAGGCAGGTTTATGCTGAGATGCATCTATGCTTTCAGCTCATACCTGGTTTGCTCAGTGTATTTTGTAGGCTGGCACATGTGGAGCTGGGGTGCTGGCAGGTGTGGGATCCAGGGAAGCTCTTAGCAGCTTAAGATGTTACTGCCCACACCTCCCCTGTCCCATTTCTCCACTGGAGATTAGAGCTCCCCTGGTAAGGTCTGAAGGAGAAAACTCTTGTCTGCTCGTTATGTAAATCACTTCCATGCAAAGTCTCTTGTGTTAGCCTGAACCTGCTCATCAGCAGTTCTAAGTAGCTGGGGGGTTTTTACTAAAGCTGCTGATGTGCAGGAAGATGTTTCTGTGGACGTGCTCTGCTGTGAGGATCCCTGCTCTGACGAGATATGTGGCAGCCACGTGATCTTCGGAAAACTAACATCCCAGTCAGTGGTTTCTTCTGGAAAGAAAGCTAGAATGAGGGCGGTCTGCAGTCAGGAGGCAAGGAACAGCTCTGTTCCCTCAAAAGAAGGCTCTCTGTTTACCTGCAGAAAAGGATAATGGTCCTTCAGGGTATTAATCACCTGCAAACTGCTCCCGTTGTTCAGTGACATCCCCTGGTGAGTAGCCTTGGAGGAGCAGAGCCACAGTCCTCCAGAACAGTTACAATTACCCACCACAGATCCCTCCTGGGGCAGTTCTCAGTGACTGGGGACTCCAAGTGAGGTTGGGGTGGGAAGGCTGGTGCTCCAGCAAGCTGCAGTCGTTTGTGCATTCAGAGCTAGAAAGTTAAATACACTAAAAATTCCCTTTTCTTGTTCTAGCGTGGTTCCTTTAGTACAAGCAGGGGAAGCGGATCCAAACGTGGCCAAATATTTAAACAGGTAAAAAAAATAAAATCCCAAACCCAAAAGATCTTTGAAGTCTCAACAAGCAGCTTGTTAAACAGTATTCTTGCAAGGCCTGGATGTCTGCAGGCCCTGCTGGGGTGCTGAGGGAGCAGTCAGCTTGCTTATTGAAGGCTGTTTTGGAAAGTGCTCCTCGTGTGGTCTCTCTCTGCTTTCTGTGCTGGGCTCAGATGTGCTTTGCTGTGTCCTTGTGCGTTGCTGGATGCAAACACACCCGGTGTGAGAAGTGGTTTCACTGCCTTTCCCTTGGTTTCCAGGCTGAGCGACTACCTCTTCGTTTTGGCACGTTACGCTGCAATGAAGGAAGGGAAGGAAGAGAAAATTTATATAAAGCCTGAACCATAAGTGGGAGCTGGAATGTTTGTTTCCTTGATCATGGGAAGCTACACCCAGCAGGCTGCTTTCCCCTATCAAGGAAGGGAAAGAGAACAAGCCTGGATTGGAAGTGTGAGCTGCCAAGAACTTCCAGTTTCAATAAGGAGGACCTCGTTCACAAGTGCTGTAAGGAGCACAGCTGCTCTGTTCCCTGGGCCTTGTCCAAGTGTCCCTTGTATAACCCTGCGGTGATGGCATCAGTTACTGTTTGCCCTGGGTTGGAGCTGAGGCAGGAGGCTTCAAAGAACTGATTTCTAGAGATGTCTTCATTTCCCTGGGCAGTGGCAGGTGCTGTGGAAAGGCTTTGACAGGGCTCTGAGGAACGAAGAAAACAATTGGCTTCTCTTTGCAAGTCATAATGCTTGTACAGAACAGCAACTGTGCAGAGACTCGGGAACTCTGTCCACAAGCTTTGAAATAATAAATGTGATTTACTTGTACCAAAGGGCCCTTAACTGTCATACTTTAACACCAAGCCCAGCGTGTTTTTCTTTTCTAAGTTGCTTTCAGGCCGTCAGCCCTGGCTGAAGCTGAGCTGTGCAGATTTACAGGAATGCACTAGGAATTCTTGGGCTCTGGCTGCCTCTTTATGCACGTGAAGAATGTCTCCGTGCTGACAATGCGATGTGTCCTCTGCCAGGAACGGGGCTCACGCAGGACAGAGGGAGGAAGGGCCAAATCCTACAGGGCGTGTACAGGCAAGATGGTTCTGTGGCTCTAAGCTCTGTTTGGGTAGAGGAGGTTAACTGCACATGGAGCTGCCCCTCGCAGTGCACAGACCCCTCTGAGTTGGGTCACAGCATCCCCCTCCCGCTGCAGGTACCAGCTGAAGGAGTAGAGCCCTCCTTTACTTGGAGTATCTATATCTGGGGACCACTCAAGTCAGTAAGTTTGCATCTAAAGGGGTTGTGGTGAGTAGCAGGGGCCTGGCACCTCCTCAGCTGACAGCCTGAGTGGGAAGAGAGAGGCCAGCACCTAGAGGGGTTCATATCACACATGTTAATGGCCACATGGGGAGTGTCACTGTCACGGAGCCCTCAGCAGAGCATGTCCTAGAGCGTGGGGGATCGGGCTGCAAACATCAGGGTAGCAAACTTGGGACTTTAACAGAGAGGACATCCTCTGTCCAGCTTCCTGAGGGACTGGAAACTGCCAAAAAACCCTACCCTGGATGTAAACCAGTGCACTACAGCCAGCTGAGTGAGCTAACACCTCGCCACCCATGCCACGTATAGATACAACTACACCTTTACATTAAGTCCAAGCTACTTACAGCTTGGAAATAAATAGAATTGGGAAGAACACACGCCAGACGTGGTGGGTGAAGTCTTCCCCTCCTTGTGTGGAGGAGCATCACAGAAACCCGCAGGCTATGAGGTGATTACATGCCTCAAGAGTGCTTGTCCTGCACTAAGGGTGCCACTTTTGGTGGTGGGAGCTTGTCAGTCAGTCATGCAGCTTCCTCTGGTCAATTATTCAAGTAGAAACACCCTTAAACTTGCTTCCCAAAAGAGTCTCTGGCTTTTATGTTAACTTTTTAATCAGAGCGGGGTCAGAGTGAAGAATGCCCAGCACTAATAGATACCGCTGGCTCATTATTCACCCTGCTTTTTTTTTTTAAACATATTTCATGGCTATTGTTAATGCACATTTTTCACAGAGTAATTTCCCAAGCCTTAGCCTGTAACGCATCCCAGTGACAAATGCTCTTGATTTGGACTGTTCTGTCAGCTGCAATGTCACATCAGACATTTCCTCAATGCCTGCTCCAGACAGACCATCCACTTTTATGATAGCTCTGTCTCACTGATCACTATTGAACCTTAGGAATCTAGAGGCTTTTCAAGTTTAATTGAATAAAATTCTTTACAATATAAATTCTTCATGAATGCTATATAAATCAGCTCCGGGATGGATTTATAGTATTTTCTTTTTTTTTTTTCCAGCTGGGGGGAAGAAATCTCACTACTGTTTTGGGACCAAAGCTAGTATTGTTTTGATTGCAAGGAGAAATAAATTTAGCTCCTACACATTAAGAGATTAAATTTATTGGGGTGCACTCAGCTTCCAGCTCCCCCCTCTTCCTTTCTAACCAAAGAAGTCTGTGCAAGCAGAGGGAGGTTGGAGTCTGGGCTGCTCCTTGTGTCCCCTGGCACAGCGGGCCAGGGCTTGAGTGGAGGAGTGGGCAGAGGTGAGGCTGAGCACGGTCCCAGCCCCGTGGGGCCACGCTGGGCCCCCCGAGAGTTCACAGCACACAGAAAGACAGGCTTTAAAACAAAAAAGCTCCATCGCTCTGTGTTAGCATTTGGTTCCCCAAGCCCTTTGTCCCCACCCAGCAGCTCCAGCCGTCCAGCACAGGGATTCCAGTGCCTGCACCTCATTAATATACTGGGAGGAAGGCAGATGCTTTGTCCGTACCGACCGTATGCAGAGCCCAGATACATTCCTGCCTCGCAGGGTTCCTTATTTATGATTACGTCGGAGCTGCCAGCGCAGACATATGTTGCTAAGGGTCGTTTATTCTTGTTTGTAAAATGTATGGCTGCTCCTAGCTTACACACTGTCAAAACTGGAAGAACTGGCCCCAAAATCTCTTGCTGCATGATTGGATCAGATGCCCGTACATCTGTTAACGCTGTAGGAGCTGTAAAATGAAATAAGTTTCACTATAACTCAAGCACCTCTATTACCACCACAACGTGGGAGCAGCAGAGCCGGCTGCTGCTCTTGCAGAACTGACACAAACATACATTTTGCCAAGTTGTACGTAAATTTACACAAGGCAGCATTTCCTCTGCTAATGCCCAGAAGGGAGGACGAGTACGTGCATGCCCCCACCTCGAGAGGATGCGCTGGCCCCCCCCAGCCCAAGGCTTGGCGGGGTGTTGCATCTGAAGGGTGAGTTTTGGGGAGCCAGCAGCAGTCCTGTACTCCTCCTGTCAAGCTGGAGGACCAGAAGGGACCACATCTGCCATCAGGTCGAGTCCTCTGCAGTCGCAGGCCCCTGAAATACCAAAGGGGTCAAAGAAAAACCCTCCCCACCCAAACAGCTCATGCTACAGCAAGGTGAGACCTGGCTAGAAAAGGGCAGGTGAGCAGTTAGGGTGCCCCAGGGTAAGAGCCACTGTCCCTGCATCAGACAGAAGCAGATTTGGCCCTTTTGTGTTGAGGAAAGGGCTGTCTTGGTCCCTCAGCTCTACCCCTGCTGCATCCTGGCAGAAAGTGCCCACCTCTGTTTCCCATCCCCGCGCCAGCTCCTCTGCAGGGTGTGCACGGGGAGGCAGAGTGCCACAGCTAGTGCCCAAACCACCCCAGGGTGAGGGCAAAGCCGCACAGGGTCAGTATCGAAGAACTTGACCTTAGAAACAGCCACGAAAGCACATTCCTGAACAGCCAGTGTAAGTGCCACTCACCCAGGAGGCGGCTGTGCCAAGCCAGCACCACGCAGCTCTGACCCCTCCATCGCCCGGTCAGGTCACTAACGTGCTGCAGGAGCAAACACAGAAATAAGCTGCAGGAACATCTCATCTCCTTCTGCTCAGGGATGCAGAGACCAGGGCTTGGCACACCCTCCTCCCCCTCCATCCCAACCCGCAGCCAGCCCTGGCACGGAGCGCGGGCCACGCGGGTGTGCGAAGCAGCGGTGTCAAACGGAGGGGACACCCGTCTGGGGTGTAAGTCAGGGGCTTGGGACGGGCTGGAGGAGCAGAGGAGCAGCGAGGAGCCCGCGGTTGGGGCAGCCCAGCACCGTTCCCTGCCAGCACCAGGGATCCCTCCCAGTGGTCCCAGTGCCTCGGCCGTGGTCAGGCTTCACCTCTGGCCAGCCCCGAGGCGCAGAGCCAGCCCGGGCAAGACCACGTGGTGACGGCAAAGCAGGCGTTTCGCAGGCCTGGCTGTTGGCTGCCAGCTTTCTGCCTTGGCAGCATCTGCTGCGGGGTTTCTTTTTGCTGTTCCTGACAGAGCCATATGCCTCCATGTCAAAACAATGGCACTTGCGCGCTGACTGGGAGCCCTCTCCCGCGCTGCCACCGAGCTCCCGCTCCCCAGCGAAGCCCCGGCGCCCACGGGGCTGGCCCCCAGCACCACGATCGAGCTGGGGCAGGGAGGGCTGCAGCGTGGCTGCGGAGCTGGTCGGTGAAGGGCTACGCTGCCACGCACCAAACCTGAACTTGGGGGGAAGCTGGAGCGGCAGCAGCAGGCACAGCTCCTCCTTCCTACCAGGATGCCTCCACAGCCAGCTGAGGGGAGAAACATGATGCCTGTATTATTTTAACATTATTATTGTCAACAAACCCCATGTCAGCTCCAGCGCCTGGTCCTTAAGGCAGTTTCTAAAATACCCAGTGCAGCCTTGCCCCACAACCCCCATCTCCCTACGGCTCTCCCCCCTTGCCAGACCAAGAGCTGTGGGTTCCTTGGTGCAAAGGTCCCGAGCTGGCCCCTCTGACCATCCAAACCCAGTTCCAGCGCTTGCAGCGGCGCCTGGGAGGGCAAATAGCTTCGGCACCAGCCTCCAGCCCCTGCCCGCAGCAGAGCACCGGAGCTCCTGCAAAGGAGCATTTGCTCGACAGGGCGTCTGCCCCGAGCGCACGGGGACACGCGCTGCCCCTCTCTTCTGCGCTGGGGGATCTGGCTTGGCTTCCCAGCCCAGTTCCCTCCCCACCAGTGGCCCCAGCCACCATCCCCAGAGCACTGCTAACCCCAGCCCCTGCCCTGCCACCCCCTACATCCAAGGAGCACCAATACTCTCATGAAGGTACCAAGGACCGAAGTCACAGCACCCTGCAGGACCAAGCGGCGCTTCTCCAAGCATATTCCAAGACACAAGAACAAATCCTGCTTCCAACAACGCTGTCAGCTCCCCCCGGGCTCGGAGGCGCTCCCATCTCCAGCAGCAGCACCCCAAGGAGCCCATCTCTTGGGGCACCCGAGCACAGCACCAGGAACCAGCCTGACGAGGGATTCCCAGCAACCAGCAGCCGCCACCCCCTGCCCCGCAGCCTCCTGGCAGGGCTGCCAGGACCCCAGAGCTCTGCTCTCCCTCTCCCGTGTGCTCTGAGCAGGAGTGTTACACCCAGGGAAAGGAAGAGGAGACATCCAGTCATCGTACTCACACCAGGTTTATTTCTCTCTTCCCTGCATTTCTGATACAAGGGATGTTACCAAGGTCTCCACAGCAGCACGTCTTCTATAGAAAAAATAGTCATTAATCTCCCATGGCAAAACCATCCCTGCCCTACAGAGAACACCCGTGCAGAATACAGCAGAGCAGGCAGGGACCCACACACTCACAGCCTTCTGCTCAGGTAAAAACGTTTCAAAGCCTCCCAGTGGTACAGAAATCAGCCACTCCAGAGAAACAGTGTTGTTGCACACACAGCCCCTGGGGCAGTGACCAGACAATCACGTTTTATAGCCGGCTACAAAACTGGACGCAGTGTCCCGTAGTGCAGGTTTGGAGGGACCCAGCTAAGGCTGCAGTAAGATCTTTTCTAGGAATTGTACTGCTGAGGAATGAAGGAAAAAAGGGGAGCAAAGAGTTTATTTCACTGTGTTCAACAGCTCACTTCACTGAACAATCATTGTGCTCTATTTAGACACACTGCATTTCCCTAGACACAGATCTTGTGTGATGTTTTAAACCACGATTGGTGCCTAAACCTCTCAACTACACAGTCAACAACTGGTTAATGCTGAAATGCTCTATGTGAAAAAAAACATTAAAAAAAATTACTATCATCTTTAATTTCTCTGGACTCATAGTCCAGTGTCTTGAACCCTCTGGATGCAGACATTCCTCTCCTCACCACCACTTCTGATCACTCCTGTTTAATATTACTGAGTTGACAGAGAAAAAGGATCCCGACGTTGCTTCCCAGATGCATTTCCAGGCATTGGTTCTAAAAAAAAAGGGTTATTTCTCTGAAAACCAGCTGAAGCAAGACAAGAGAAAGACGAAGCAAAGGCCATCTCTATACTCTTGGTTGAACGGTGCCAAGTGTTTTCTGGTCTGTTTGAAATGTGCAATATATCATGGTTAAGAGGGTCCTCCCAAGAGCCCCGGGAGCCCTCTCCGTGGAGCTCCGTGCTCTGCTGAGCGTGCCTGGGGATGTGAATCCCTGCGAGATGGAGCAAGGCAAGCCAGGGGATGAGGTAGGGTACGGCAGCCTCGCACCGGAGCGGCTGCTGCAAGCTCCGAGCCGGTGCAGAGGGACCAGAGCGCAGGGTGAGGGCCACCAGTGCCACAGGAAGGTCAGGAGGAGAAAGGAAGATCAGGGGAGACACTAGCAGCCTCTGTGGGAGCGTGGCTTTTTAGTGAGCAGCAACAGGGGAAAGGGAGAAGTGACTGGTTTTTAGTCCTGTCCCAAACAGGAGAATGTATGTGGCTTTCCTTTGTGCCAGCAAGGGCAGAGCAGCCCAGGAGACGGCAGCCTCTCCTCTCCTCTGGCCCGGGCTGAGGCAGCACTCGCAGCAGCACAAGGGACCAACGCTGGGAAGCTGCAGAGACACTTCACAAAGCAGGCTCTGGACTCCATTAGAAACGGCAGGAAGGGTCCACACCTTCCCAACACACATGCACACACACCCCTGCCTCACACCTTCCCTTCCAGAACAACCTGAAAAAGCTGCCTGCTACAGGCAAACATCAACTGTTAAAAAATAAGGCCAGAAAGAGACAAAGTGACCAAAATAAATAGTTTGGCAACAAAGCAAACGTGGCTGTTCCACAGAGGGCAAGTCCTGGTTCCAAACAGCACATCTCTGTAACAAAAGAGCCTGCAAACAAAGTGAAACTTCTGTCCAAGAGGGATTTTGCCAGCAGAGGTTTCCAGAGGGCTCTCGGCAGCTCGAGACATTCCCCTTCCAGAGAGCGCAGGGGGCACCTGCCCCACTTGAGCACTGCGCTGGGGAGCCAGCTCTGCCCGAGCCGTGTGCCAGCTCCTGTCCTCTGGAAACTAAATAAAATTAAACCTTTTCTGCTCCTGAGCAAATTCAGACAACAAACCCTCCCGTCCAAAGCACAGGCTCTGGCAAGAGCCTGGCAGAAGCGCAGCTGGCTCAGCACGCTGACCCCCCCGCCTGCTGCTTGAGCTCTTAACCTACAGCACTCTGCAACCGTCCTGAGAATAGCAGGGTCCATCTGCTCGCGTTTAACCTGCTGCTTCTTGAGGCTGAGCAAGGGGTTCGTTCTCTGAGACACACGCAAGGGCCTTGCACAGAGCAAGGGCACCAGGAAGCCCCCACGCAGCACTTGTCCTGAGTAAACAGTGCCTGTTTGTGGCACGTCCAACGCTGCAGCCTTGTGCTCGTCTCCTTGTGGGCTCTGTCATGTTTCTGCCTTTGTGCAGCTTCCCACGGACTGATTTCCACCCAGTAAGAAACTGGATCATCTCCTGGGAAAGGAAAGAGAAACCCTCCCACAGCAGCAGCTGCCCAGACTGCACAGCCTGCTGGCGGGTATGACGGTCACTAATCTGACTGGCACTTTTAATGTTCCTTTTATGCTCCCCCGGGGTTTGCTTTTAAAGACGATTTACGTGGGTGTCAAGTGAAGTGTATTGGGTCAGGCCCATCACCTCCTTCATCCTGGAGAGGTGCCCAAGAAGAGCCAGCCCTGTCTAGCCCAGAAGCTCTTCCCTGTAAACTTCTATTATCAGCTGCATCTCTCCAGCCCTCGAGCGAGCAGTCAGCTCCCACGGAGCGATCCACCCTCTGTGCGTGAAGGCCTCCACCTCCAGCAGCAGCCAGCAGCTCTGAGAGCCCCCGTTGCGGAGTCCTGGGCCATGGCAACTAGGACAGCTCGAAGCCAGTGTTCATGCTGATGGCGTAGCGCAGCTTCTCCCGCAGGATGCTCTTCTTGCTGTAGTTGGGAAGCTTGAGGAGGTTGAAACACGTCGAGGAGGTCGGGAGCCGCCCGCCTGGCTCCTTCTTGCGGATTGTGAAGAAGCCCCGTAGCACACTGCCCAGAGTGTCACCCGTGTCCTGGAACAGGGCAGAAATGTGTCACCCTTGCACTTCTCTGCCATGCTCCTTCCAAGCAGGGTGCCTGTACACAGGGCAGAGCCCCCCACAACAGCTAGAAAGGAGCTTCTCTTGTAACCACAACTGCTGTCACATATGCAGGGTCCCTTTGCAGGGTGTACAGGGAAACAGGATCAGGGGCACGGGGAGGTCCCAAGGAGAAAACACAACGCTGGAGACAGGCAAGAAGAGCCCAAGTGCTGCTGTGTGTGGGAGGAGGTAGGTGCAGCCACATGAGTCCTGTTAGTTTAAGTTTGTGTCTTTATGCCTTAGAGTTTTGTGGTCAGACAGAGATGAGGAAGCTGGGCAGGGAATGAGGCCACCAGAAGCCTGGCAGGGAATGCGTGAGACACGAGCAAGCAGTGTGCCTACCTGATCATCAGAGACTTCCACGCAGCGGATGGAAAAAGGAGGCTTGAGGTAGGCAAAGCCCAGAAGGGGAGGCCTGGAGCAGCTGGTAACAAACTGAAAAAGTGATGGACAGTGAAAGACAGCAGCAGCGAGAGCAGCCTGGCTCTAACACACGTGGCTAACGCAGACACGGCAGTCAGCTGCTTGGCCTGGCGTCTGAGCACCCCACAGTACAAAACAGGACTGCTCATGGTGACATGAGAGCATTTATAGGGACTCTGCTTCCACGGCTGCCCCTCTGCAGGGGAGCAGGATGCTGATTTTAAGGCATCAAGCATTCTGACACTCCTATTAGTACAGAAAGCACCCAGCTAAGAGGAGGAGAAAACCACCCCAAATGGCAGGTTCAGCTGCATTTACCTTGAGAAACATGGCTCTCTCCTCAGGGCTGAAGTCATTAGCCAGGATGTCCCACAGCCAGATGATGACCCGGTGACTCCCATGGAAGCCCCCGTAGTACACCGTGTGTTTTCTAGGGAGAGAAAGGTTGTGACAGGCTTGTGTCCCACTGCAGCGGGAGGGTCACAGCTGACAAGTGCTGGAAGGATCAATACCTGCCACAAGTCAGGGTTCACTGCTACAGCTGACACTGCCAGTACTGAGCCCCCCATCAATGCTTACTGGGCACTTGATCAGAGAAAGGGGTAGGGCAGAGAGAAATTCTGCTCTCAGGAGCCACTGTAGGAACAGACCCTTCCTGTTCATTAGTACTTTGTCCAAATTAGCTTTAAGGAACATGTTCTTCAGCTCCACTTGTTTCTGTCTGCTCCTCAAACTTCAGTTAGGAGGACCAGAAAGTTGTGAAAGAGTCAGTCTCCTGCAAACCTCCAAATAGCTCTGTAACAAACTGGCTTGGTTTGCTGAGCGAGACCAGCAGACCCAGTTGCTCACTTACTTCAAGTCCTCAAGGTCAATCTCAGCGTTGTCCCCGGAGATCAGCCGCTGCAGCTCTGGTGCAGAAAACATACGGATCCATTCGGGCTTAATGATGGACCTGAACCCGCTGATGAGCGCTGCTGTCTGGCTCTTGATCTGGGTGTGCATCCGAAAATGGGCCATGAGGTGGATGTAGCTGATCCTGCGTGACAGGGAAGGTGGCAGCGAGGGAGCTCGAGCAGCAAGGGACAACCACCTCGCTGGTGCAGGAACAAGGCTGCTGACCTGTCTGTGCAGCCCAAAAGGGACTAGCACTGGCTGGAGGTGCATTACACTTCCCTCTCTAGGGCCCTGCTCTTTATTTAAACAGAAAGAGCTGTTGTTCTGCCCAGACTTTGCCCCCTACCCCCTGCCTCTGGGACTGCCTGCTCATTTCTTAGAGCTTCTTCCCAACCCAGGGACTAGCTGGCTCTAATAATCACTTGATCAACCTTGGCCGGACAGCAGCTCACAGAGGGGAGCTTGCATCCAGCTCCTCTTTAAAGGATCAGATCCCCAGTCACGGGCACTTCTCTAGGTTTGCAGAACAACTGTCTGGGCTCTGATGCCACGTGCACCAAAACCCACGGCTGGAGAATCAACACACCAAAAAACACTTTGGAGATTTCCACCTTCATCCCAGTAGTACAGAAGAGGTGCACTGTTGATCAGAGGGAGGCACCAGCAGGCTTCCTCTTCTCACCAACAGAACAACTGATCTCACTGATTCTCCTTCATCAGCTCCTAGACACCACCACAACCACACCGCCTGGGTTTGCAGCTCGGTAACCTCACTCCACCATTAGCACACAGAACTGTTTCTAGATTGCTTCCCCTTACAATGCTTCTCCTGCTCCCTCCCAGCTACCAATCTGTGTGCACATCTGCACAAAAGCTTCAAAGTTCCTGCTGGAAGCGAGCACAGCAACGTACAGGACTTTCAACTTTCTCCCTGAGCTGACTTCTGACAAGCCAGAGAAAGATCCTTTCAAATGCAAACTCCCTGGTCAGAGCTCAAGAAGGGAAAATACTGGGAACATCAGACTGCAAAGCACGACTAACAAAGACAAATCCTCAGGTAGGCTCCAGCTTTCACTTGCCATTAAAGAGAACAACCCCCAGATTACCAGTTCAAACACACATCTGCTTAATAGATATTTTATCCAGCTTTTATGATCACTGAAGGGTATAGAGAAGAAAAAAAAAATGAAGGGAACAAAAAGGTGGGTTTGGTTTTCAGGCTCTGGAGTTGACATTTATGATAAGTATCTAAAAGCTGGTTATCTGTGAAAATAGCTACAGGGCTCGGTGTCTCCTCTGATTTCCTGTGCCTAAAGTACGACTGTCGACTGCATTTGAATTCCCCACTGTCTCTTCTGAAGAACAGTGCTTTATACAACTGCCACATGTTATCATTCCGAGAAGATCTGTCTGCTCCAAGGTGTCTTTGAGCATCTGTGCCCTCTATGTTCACGACTGTGTGCCTGAATTGCTTTGAATCCATCTGTCTGTATCCATCACCGTCATTAAACCCTGCAGAACCTCACAGACTGTGTGCCTTTGACCTCAGAAGCGCTGTTTCAAGAAGTAAATTGTCAATTTTTATTTTTGCAAATCGAATTTAATACAATTTCTGCTGATGAACTGTAACCAGTAAATTCTATTAAGATATTTATGTGCTCCTTCTACTCCAATCTATCTCAATTCATTCCAGATGCAAGCCCAAGGAACTAGAATAAAGTATTTTGCAACGGTGACCTTAAAAATCTAATTGCTGTACTTACTTATTTTCATTCGTAACGGGAATGGTCTTCCCTCCAGGAACAAGTTCATGGCAAACAAGCTGAGGGAAGAAATGATTGTATTGCTAATTACTGCCTGGAACCACAATGGAAAGAAAAGCCATGCTAAGCTGTTACCTCCCAATAAAACATTTATTTTTACAATAAAACAGTAGGACTTAAAATTTAAGTAATAATCCTACCTCTGCCTTGAACTAGTTTCACTTAACTATTAAGATAGTAATTGAACAGTAGGGAACTCTGACTCTCCCACCAGTGGAGCCAGCCCCTCTTCGAGGAAGCCTCCTGATCCATCACTGCTGAGATGCACACAGATCAATTCAAAGAGCCCCGGGGGACTGTCACAACCCCAGAACCCAGAGGCTGAACAAGCTCCCAGCCTTCGCACAGCTCCAACAGCACAACCCAAAGCTCTCTGCTCCACAGGTCTCATCTGGGGCTGCCTGAGTGACAGAGCTCCCTGGAGTTCACTGTCCCCCAAGCTGGGCACTCAAGGCACGAAGTGGAGAGAGCTCAGACAGTGAGACAGCTGGGCAGGATCTCCTCCCTGCCCTGCCAGACCAGGGCCTGGTGCTCGGCAGCCAGCACTGCTCAGAGACAGCCACAGGGACCCTCTGGGTGCTGGCTACAGCCACAGAGTCGTGACTCATCTTTGCACCAACACTAAGAGGCAGAAAGTCATTATTCACATTTTACAGTGGCCTCTGTGCTTCAGCTGCAGGTGACTTCCAAGGTCAGAAGGGAGCCCAGCACAGGGAATGAGCTCAGCTCTGCCATGCACGGCACATTTATTTTGAAGTTTTGAGTGCTGCAGCCTTCCATGTCTTACTGCTGGGCTCTGATATGCTGTTTCTTACCTTTATTTTTAAGGTGGAAAAACCTCCAAGCCGAAACCTCTGCAATCCTGAGGCAGCAGCAAGGTGTTCAGCCCACTGTGCAGCACGTGCAGCCTCTCACCTCCGCGGAGCAGGGCTGTGTCAGTACTCAGCTGCCTTCCCATTCCCCCTCGCAGCTTTGCAGGTGCATTTACACTGCCATTGCTGCTACCAGACGTATGCAGCACACAAAGCTCTCAAGGACAAGCTGCCCCAGACAAACACACCATGACTTAGTGGTCTCCAAGCTCTGTGCCACTGGATCTGCACTGCTAACAGTGCTCAGGCTTAGCGCTAGCTGGGGGCTCCTCACAGAATTTGCAGCAACAGCAGCACACACAGACAGCAAAGGCATTTTTATCTTATTTATCTGTGTTTTCCAGCTATGCACACACAGTGTCACAGAACCCAAGGCACACGTGCAGCCAAGAACCTTCAAGCCCTCATAAGGGACTGACCAACAGCCTTTTCTTCTCGAGGCCAAGAGACCTCCTGACACACTTCAAGTTTCTTTGATGGAAATGGCTACATTTAAAGAAAAGGAATTTCTCCCTACTCACACAGAGTCTTCTTTTTAAAAGAGGGGAAAACCAGTTATGCAGGGAAAGCAAAACCCGATGTTTTTCAACTAGAAGAGGAAAAAATCCTGGCAGTAGAAAAATGAAGGGTCAGAAGGCAACGTTTTTGTGGAAAAAGCTGTTCTCTGCCCACAGCTAAATATTGAACGAAGTCGCAGAATCCTGAGTTGGGAGAACCTCTGAAGCTGAGCCAGCCTGTCAGCACAGGCACTTTTTTGTAAAAGGAGAGCAGAGCTAAGCCCTAACCACAATCAAACACAAGGTCATTTACCAGTCAGTCCCCTCAGGACTCTTGTTCAGATGGGCCACACAGAGCATCCACCTGACATATCCAGAAATACAAGCACCAGAGTAAAATGCACTCTGTGTAGCATGAGCTTGAATAGACTGCCAGGCTTTTAGATGCTCAAGAGCAGCCCTCAGAAAGCTCAGCAGAGAATAATAGCTATTTTCTGCTGGCAAGTCAGACTGCAGGTGTATTTCTCTGCTCTAAGGACACCAATAAAAGCTAGGGCACCTCTGCTCAGGAGTCAAACCTAGTTCTGCTGCCAACTGTTTATATTCACAATCTGCCACTTCTGGCACCACAGGCTTTCCCACAGCAGTGGGCAATGACCCTCAGGATCCCTCTTAGAGCTTCAAAGGCTCTTCCTCATAGCATCAGCCAGACAAGTGAGATGCTCCTGTGTGGAGCAGCTGGGATCTAACCAAGAGAAACATGGATTGCCTGAGCCAGGGCTGTGGACTCTATCAGTGCCCAGAACTCTGCTCGTCGCCATCTAGCATGAGGAGGGTGCTTGGAACAAAGCAGAGACAAGGTCCACACAGTCATTGAATAAAAGCCTACCTGACCCATCACATCTTCATCGTAGGACAGCGTTAAGCCCAAGTCACTGATATCACCATCATAACGCTAGAGGAACAACAGAGAAAGGGGAAGAAGGTCAGTGTTTAGCAGCAGAAACATTTTTGTATTACTCTTCCACTAAGTGATCCCCAGCAGGCACAAGGCATGACAAATACATGAGTTCCTCTAGGTTATGGGGAGACTGCAGAAGAGCTGAGGCTAAAACTTGGGATTTCCTGATTGCCAGTTCCAGGTTTACACCTTCAGACCCTTCTCATCCCGGCGTGCCATGGTAAAAACACAGGACAGCTACCTGCCAACCTGCCTCAGAACCACCAGTTACTTCCAGGGTGTTTTTAAAAATGATCAGTACCCCAAAGGCATTTGCAATTCTGGTATTTCTAGCAGCAGCCAATGATAATAAGGGAGTTGAAAAACAGGAAAAGTAATGCTCAAACCTTAATTGACGTGAGATTTTTATAGAACTCGGAGTCCAAGGAGGGAAGTTCATCTACAGAGCTGTAGAAGACACTGTGGTGGTGCCCAAGCAGCTGACTCAAAAAGAAGGAAGCAAATGGTACGTCCACGACTATTCCCTACAGACAAGAAGAATGCACAGGTAAGGTCCCACTGCTTACTTGTCATGTGCAACACCTTTGGTTACCTACGAGGTAGGTAACGTGTTGTGCAAAGCTGCAAGACATTGAAATCAGCAAAGAAAACCACATCCTCTTAAAATCCATTAATTAGTGGAGCAGGTGCAAAAAGGCAACAGGGAAACTCCATGATTCCTTTAAAAGAACTGCCTTATATGGACAGGGTCATGCTGTCATCCCATCCTCCTTTTAGCCACGTGTCCCTTTAAGTAAGGTATCAACAAATGGATGCTTGTAAGGTGTAACACCAAAATAACAGACTATTCCAGCTAGTGTCCCCAGCACCAAGGAGAATAATCAATTTATGTCCCAGGTTTCACCTCCAAAATCATTTTTAATACATGCCTGAAGAAGTACCAGACTGCTCCACCATCAGTATCTTCATCCAAGTCATTTTTGCAAACTCACCTCTTCAGCAACACCTCCCCAAGCATATGACAGATGCTCCCAAGGCAAGGGGCACCATCACAGAACTGCAGCTGAACAGTGCTGTACCAACAGTGACAACATCCTTGGTACTTTTGGCTCACCTCATAGACAGCCTTCCCAAGCATCTTCCCCACAAACTCAAAGAGCTGTAGGTAGTTCTCATGAATGTAGGACGTTGGGGATGGATACAGCCTCTCATCACCACTGGTTGTCTGCACACAACAGAGGTAACAGTAGAGTGAGCTGGTTTGTTTCTCTCTGCAACGGGTCATCATGGCCAGCATCTGCAGCCCTGCGTCGTACCTTGAACAAGTTGAGCGCGGGGTCAAACACCTTCTTTATTATCTCTTCCAGAAACTCTTTGAAGACACCATCTTGATCAATACCAGCCTCATCAACACCCAGATCGTTGACAAACTTCACCCTGATCACTCCCTTCATGGCATTCTGGGAAAGCTGTCGTAGCTGTTCATACCCATCCTACACAGACCAGCAGAGCCAGAGGACAATGATACAGGAAGACATGTGAAACACCCACGCAGACAGGCAGCAGAGACAGGAGACACATACACCACAGATATCTGCATTTGTCATTGAGTTTTGGGTCCAAAAAGACCGGTATTTTTCCTAGCCAAACCCCCAGGTTCGTAGAAGTCTGAACTGAACTCAAGTCCAGCATTTTCCTGTACCATCACGCAGACACAACTGGCACCGGGTCCCTCAGCACCGACAAGAGAAGATAAAATCATATTCACACCCCATTCTTATCAGGGCAAGTTACTGGCTTGTTGGTTGACTTCTGCAAAGCCAAGTCACTCACCTCCAGCATACGTGAGCGGCGGATAGTGATGTGTGTGACGTGAGGGGATGCAGAGCTGGTTTCAACCAGCCCAAGCTTCTCCTTCTCCTTTGTAACCATATTTCGGAAAAGCAGCACCCTCTGAAAAAGAAAATAAATGTAAGTCTTCATCCCAAAGGATCCTAACCCTCCAGTGCAGCAGGGCTTTCAGATGCTCCTGATGCAGGCCCAGAACTAGTCTTCTTCCCAGCTAGGCCCAATGATGCCACTGTCACCAAGTCACCAGAAATAGTGGGATCTGCCTCCTTGTTCCCCAGTGGGGCAGAGAAACCCTTGAACCTTTGCTTTGGGAGGGACACGTTACTGCCAATACTGAAAACAAACGCACCTTTCCTATTATCACATAAAAACCTGTCATCTGCAGGTTTGCTGCCTGCAAAAAGACACTCTGCTTTCTGCATAAAGACTTTCTCCAAAGCCACAGCACGCACTGCTGGCTGACTCTGTGCAGCTGCCCACACAAACAAGCTCTCCCCCAATGAGAGAAATCAAGGCAGTTTAGAGGAAATATACTGGCGAGAGTGGGGGGGAGAAGGCTTTTGTTTAACTGGCATTTCAATCACAAGCTCCACGTCACAAAATGCTCAAGACGCAGGTCCCTTCCATCCCAGGCCACTGGCTTTTCAGCCTCCATCTTCTGCCCCTGTCCCACTCACGTTCTTGTGGGGAATGACGTGTGGGATGTACTGCAGGAGCAGCTGGGCTCGTTTCTTGTCCTTGTCCAGCTCCTGGAAGAGCACGCTGGGTTTGAGGTCCCTTACAAAGAAAGGCACAGATTCAGAGATCCCTGAGAAATGCCCAGGTGTGGTAAAAGCTGGGGGTAGGAGAAAGAGGAAACCTGTAATGATTTCAAAGACAACTTAAGTGCTCAGGTGTTCACATCTAAGAAGGCCAGAGACACTCAAGCTGTTATGTGCTGAGTCAGTTTCCAAAGCATCACCCTCCATGAGCAGCAGCTAATCCTTACACCAGAGAAGAGAAGCACGATAGGAGGGGTGCCCTTAAATGCAAACACAGGGAGCAGTTCTGACCTTGATACCACAGGTAGGATGAGAGGCACTTAATTTAAAATAAGGGATCCCAAACCAGCCACCCACAGGGGACCTGGTGCACTGGGACAAGCACACAGCTGCACACGATCCTTGGACACTTACTTGCGTAACCAGTGGTCCTCAGGAGCAAAACGCCTGCGGCAGTCCCTCTCATACAAGACCATGAGCCAGCCATGGACAGAATGGAACAGCTCCAGGGTCTCCCCTCTGGCGTTCTCTGAACAAAAGGAACAAAGCAGCAATGTCCAGGCGCCCTAGGTAACAGGAGTGTCCAAGAGCAACACGTTGATCCTCTGCCCCACGCTAACAGAGGGGCATTTCTCCTAACCTGCACTGCCTTCAGAGGGAAGGGAGAGATTTTGTGCCTCCCAGAAGGCAGACAGTCTCTTCTTTGATCAAAGTGAAAAAACTCTTAGCTACATCAAAGCCATCTCAGCCAGCTCCAACTGAGCCATCACAACAGAAATGGACTATGTCATCTAATTGCCAGAATTGAGCTGTACCCAAATTATACCAGCATATAGATCAACGTGAGATATCTACGGAGACCCTAGCAAGCCTGCTCTGCTTTTCAAAGCACTGTATTACATTCTTGTCCAACACATGTCCCAGTCATGCTAAACGTAGTCTCTGGCAAAAACCAACATGCTCATCATGTCTGTTACACAAACTCTTATTGGAAATAGAAAAAGTGCACTGCATTGGGTGTCAAGCTCGACAGTGGCATCAGGACATCAAAAGATTGGGACCTATTCTCATGCCATACAATGTAGTGTGTTTTCTTGTGCAAAGTAATAATTAGCAGAAGCTTCAAATTCCAAAACTGATGCCATTTGTTGTTCTAATAGTAACCTCAACTCAAGCTCCTAAAAGCACTTACCTACAATTCCATCCCAGATCATCTTAAATACAAAGGAATTCAGAAAAGATGAGATGGTAACAAGCTCTTCCAGTTTGAATGAAATCTGCTCTTCATAGACTTCTATGTCATCAAGAATCCTATCAGGGAAAACAAATGCACAAGTGTAAATTTAATTCCCTTTTGAAATTTTCATAAAGGCACATTACCCTTTAACAGCAGCTCTTATTTCTATGACAACTGACACCCATGAGGATCTAAAGTCATAAACAACTAAACCTTATTTATTGATTTTGATCAACATCTGATCCTAACAGAAGATAGTATGAAAGGTCCAAGATACAAGCAAAGCCAGTATTTCATAGTTAAAAGGACCTATGCACTCATCCCCAAGAAAACTTTTTCATCATCCAAGCTAAGAAAACTGTCTCTACTGACCAGCAAAGGCAATTTTCCACCCCCTCTCCCATCCTTTGTGTTGTGTAAGTCCATGAGTGACAGCAAAGGAGTTGTAAACAGAAGCACATAAGCTGAGGGCTTTCTTGCAGCACTATTATAACATTGTTCCTCAAAGCTTATCTGAACTCAAAATTGTTTGCTTTGAACTGATACAATTGCTGCCTTTAAGCAACAGGAGAAATGTTTCTTCCCCCTCCCTAGCCAGTGCTGTAATATTTTGTCACCAGTTCAGCCAGCTGTATATTCCTGAAGCAGCACATGGCTGAGGGGGAAAGTCTTTTATTTCTCAGGACTCCACCTGAAAAGCTTGCTGCTTTCCTCTGCCTAGTTATCTTTATGCAAAGGCAGCAATACCTTAACTATTCCTCTTGAAACTTAAGGAACACAACAGTTTCATGTTACAAACCCAGAGAGCACCCTCTGCTTGCTACCTACGTGATAAGGTGGCGGGAGCAGTCACAGAAGAGCATCAACATGGCCAGGAGCCTCTTGGATTCCTCCGTATCATTATTCAAGCACTCCAAGAAGAGTTTTAACCCGCCCTGTGGTCCCAGCTCACAGATAAAAGCCCATAATTTGGGCAACAGATCATCCAGGTAAGTGAGGCCTAGCAAGGGAAAATATAAAGCACACTCAGTAAAGCTTGTTCTGCCCACTTGTTCATGCAGGCTCAAAGAGACAAACGTGACTTGGAGCTGAAAGATCCTTTTGCAAAGCAACACTTGACCTGAAGGGAACACAAGCATCCCTTTTGGCTCCTAAGCCTGTCTGCATTAACAGGAGACAATCACCAGGAAAGCAGAAAAAAGCTTTTAACAAGGCATTAACCGTTTGCACATCTGAGGTCCTCTCCTGCTAGTTATGTTGCAACTTTACAAGTAAAGAATTAATTCCTGTGATCCAACTACCATCACAGCCATCTTAGAGATGAGAGCACAAAGAATGAGGTTGTACCTGTGGCCACCACAATAGCCATAAACAAAGCACCCAAGGCTCTGGACTCCTTCCTCTCCTCTAGCCACTAGACCAAAGCAGTGCTTATCTCCTCCTCCATCCACTCCTAAGTCAGGTCATTTGTTCTTAAGATGTATGAAAGCATTGTTTGCACCACATAAAGATTAATATTGCCAGGCTTCTCAAAAACACTGACTCAGTCTTAAGTTTGATATGGAGGAAGCAAGGTTTCATCACAGGAAAACTTGCTTCAATTTGTATTCTGGGGAGTTAATGCTTGATAAAGAAGTGATGAATGTTATTGATCAGCTGTATGATTCAGGATGGAACAAGCCTTCCACCCAGCCAGTCAATAAACTGTTGTCAGTAATAAAACTACCAACAAGTCAACAGAATTTAATAAGAAAAAACTATTTTTTCCTCCACATTTTAAGTGATTTGAAAAGCACAGCTGTGCCCTGACCTGTGAGTATCTGCAGACGGATCTGCGTCAGCGTTGTGAGCGTGGTCTGGTACAGGACACAGATACTGCACACCTTCTGCACCTCTGCTGAGTCCACTCGCTTGCCCCCAACAGGCTTGAGAATGTTCCGGACAGACGCAGACTTCTGGAAAGCTCTCCTGAAGAGATCTGGTGACAAGAGAAGCACAAGAGACATTGGCTCAGGAGACACAAGTGCTATTCCAAACCATTTCTTACTCTCAGTCACTTGGCAGCCACGTGATAAAGAGGTTTTTAAGCAGACTAAGTCACTCCAGACAGCAGGCTTTGGTGGACTTTTCTGGCAGAACACTGTACAGTGTGTTCCACTACTCTAGAGCTTTAAAACCTATCAGAACTGCACTAATGACCACAGGATCTAGTGCTATGGGCAGCAGCCAGAAAATAGCTGGATTACAGCTCTCTTGTGCTAAATACTCTTCTGCAGAAGCACCATGCATCACAGGTTCACAAGCCAGCTTCACCTTGCTTTTTATCTGGGAAGCTGGCCTCCCATCTTGCCTTGGGAAGTACTAAGTTATGCAGTAAGCACTTCAGCTGCTTGAGAAACAATAAAAAAACCTGCTACAATAAGCAAATATTTTCACAGCACCGAAGTATGAGACTTGCCCCAGGTCACAGAGGCATTCTGAGCAGGAATTACAAACAGGAGAGACCATATCCCCACCTAAGCAGCAGCAGGTGCTGCAAGTAATTACTCAAAGCTTTTAGCACAAGTGGAAAAGTCAAAGCCCTGAGAGTCTGGGAGAGAGAAAGACACATGTACACACACACACACGCACACACACACAAAAGCAACCCTCCAGAACTGACTCTTCATAGGAAGGCTGTTCTGAGGGGAAACTGGCTGTGTGGGCAGCTGAGCTATTTCCTGATTCTCCAGCAATTTCTTGCTGAGCACATCACTGAAGAGGATGCGGATCATATGAACTCCCCAGAGATGCTGCAGTTGCTTCGTCAGCAGAGGCATGGACTCATTCAATCTAAAAGACAAGTCAGAGAGACATGTTAGAAGGCAGGCTGGAATAAAACACCCGACAGTGATACTTTGATACATTCCACTTATAGTCAAAATGGAGCACGCACCCACCCTACAGACTGTCCTCATAGGAAGAGCTGATAGACAGGTCCTGTATCGAGTGTACCAGTATGGCCACTGTTTACCAGTCTAACTATACTAAATTAATTTCCTCATGTAATAATCTGCATATGCAGCATTACAAGATTACATTGTATTGTGCAGATATAACCTGAAATATCTGAGAAGTTATTCTGAAAGGGGTCACACTGTTCATCTCAAAACATAACACACATTGCAGCAGTAGGAAAAAAAGAGGAATAAAAAGAGAAGCTTAATCAGCTTCACCATAAGGTTCTCCTCACTTACCCATAATCCACAGTCTGTGAAAACCAGCCCAGAACAGGATGCCAGTGAGTGAGGTTGGACTTCTTTTGTGAAACATACTTCTGGCAGTAGGACAGCATGTGAATGAGCACACCCACAAAATGAGCCGTGTCCTCCTCAAGAATGTTATCATTCATGGAGCCCAGGTACACGAGATTACCTGGTGGAATGACCAGCACAGCAAGACTTAAAAGAGGAACAGATGCTGCAGGACAGTGGTTACAGACGTAACAGACAAAATGAACTCACACCCCTTTTCAAGTCCAGGAGAGGACTGCTGTGAAGAATGACTGTTAGAGGCTACCCTGCAGCAAGCCATTTCCAGCACACATCAGCCACGGAGGTGGCATGTCACTTTGGCCACCTTCTCATCTGTATCCCACCAACACCTTCGACAAAGTACTATAAGCTACAGATGATCCATGGTTATTCTCAAGTTCCAGCTGTTCCTCTTTGTTACTTTTACAGAAATGTGAACTTAAATATTTGCACAGCACATCCATTTAGGGAAGTTAGACTCAAGTCTGATACGCTACAAGACTTTCTTAGAGTCCAAGTGAAAAGCTAGTGGAGATAATACTTCACAGTTTAGGTATGATGACATGTATTGAAGAGCAAGTCTCTGACCCTTCCTCCATTTGCAAGGGCCTTAAACCATGTCTGCAATATCCCAAAATGTATCCCAGTTATTATTTAGAAACTATCTAAATAAGGATAAAAATAATGATGAGTTGGAGGCAGCTCTGACCCATGAAGATCTGACTCAAGACTCTCTTCCAAGCACAGTAAAAAAAGAAGTGTTACAGGTGCTTACCTAACAAACACAGAGTGTGACTTCCTTCTAGGCACATGCAGACATCTCGGCATTGTGCTTCACGACTTAAAAACAGGATGAACTTGCGGAACAGATCGTGAGATTCTATCACTGCCAGACGCTGAAAGACAGAATTTAACTGCCAGTGAGGCTGAGAAGCACCACGCAGAACAACCACCCCTCATCTGCCATCAGCAATTCGGGTCGTCTTTTCTCTCCAAATAAAGCAGCAAGTTGAGACTGTTGCACTGAAGAGAGTGTTTGACATGAAGCTCGTCTAGGAAATAAAAACCCTTGCAGGTGCATGGGCCATGTTCTAGTCGTAGCCAGACCTTCACAACTGTCTGTCTGCTAGAACACAGAATGCCCATTTGGCACAGAACTTCCCTGTCTGCACCAAGCTCCACAGAGCAGCAGTCACAATAAATTAGACTAGTGGACAGCCCACTAGTCACCATCACAGATTTCCTGCAGTGCAACACAATGATTTTTGCTATAGCCCTGTCTATGGTGACAGAAATGGAATAATAAGGACGTGGAATCATGGAATAATAAGGACATAAGGAACAAAAATTCAAGTTATGTCTCACCTATGCCTTTATTTTACTTTTATTTATTTATTTAAGGGCAGTTCAGCCCATCATCCCACTGGTGTTAATAAGCTCTGCGGTACCAGAAACGCAGAGTACCCAGAGGGTGAAAGGATCAAGTGCTTCCACAACAGGGAGTTGAAACTTGCAAAGAGAGAGAAATGCCAACACGCCCTTCCAAGAGCTGATAAAACAGAATAACAAGCACCCTTATGGGCTATTCAGTGGATTTTTGGTCCCGTTACATCACCCACTTACCTCAGGTGTTAGAGTAGCAAGATGAGTCATTATAGCAGGCACAGACATGATATGGATCAGAAACGACCTCAACAGGTTGTCTGAGAACTGTGCAGCAACCACAGGGCTACAGAGAGAAGAATACTTCAGTGCAAGAAACCCGACCTAGCAAAGCAAGACACAGTCTTTAACTGAGCCATTCAGAACTGGCTGCTGATTCTACCCTTGTCAAGAAAAGAACATTCACTTACACTTCTGTTATCACAGCAAGTTCACAAAATTGCTTATGACTTACAGGATTATAACCCAAACAGTTCACAGCATAATGTATTTTTACCCAGCACATCCATACCACCCAGATCACTGTGTTATGTGGTTCATCTCCCAAGCTCCTCTTCTCCCCACTACCATGAAGTCAGTAATTAAATAATTGTTTTCCTTAGGAAGATGTTAAGTGACATATTCAAGGACATCCACTACTACTCTGCTGAACATCACCACCTCATCATCCCAGCAGTGACAGCTATAGAAGGGGAGTGGCACAAAATTAACCACTGAAGTCTTAAAAGAATGCTCATTAGTGGCTGCAGACTTCAAAGTGAAGAGATGTGGGCTCTGCAGAGGTGAGGTCAGGGAAACAGCACACTTAGAAGAGGCTGAACCATTAGAAAAATCTGCACCCAACTCTTGTTTCAGGGACAAACTTTGCCCCATTAATAGGTACCTCTGCATCAGCAGCTCATTGTGAAGAGGCACAACTGTACTTATCTAGAGAACTCCAACCCTTTCTGATGGTTCAACAGAAACACATACAGGTGCTGTACTCTAAACTAGAGCTGCACTCCAAAGTCTAGGCTCATACTAACACTAATTACTGACTTAAAAGCTTTCTGATCTGAAAAAGGATGACAGGGAAGTGAGGTATTTGCCTAAAGCAGCTTCTTTCATCACAGTGATGCTCTCAATGGCACAAAGAGACTGGCAGAAGGAGAAGTCTTCAAAAACACAATGAAGACAACTTCAGCTGAGTATCACCCCAAGCACCTCTGGCTGCCTTACCGCAGGGCAAGAGAGAAGATGGCAGTTAGAGAGCCTTTGGACAAGGAAGGTCTGGATCTTGCCAAGCCATTAGTTAGCAAAATCTGGAATAAAAAAAAAAAAAAAGAACACAACAAAAAACCCTGCAGTACTCAGAAAAAGATTATGACTACTCCTGCTTGTGTTTTTTTCAGAGCAGAGAAAAAGACCACCACCAAAGAAACCTAAAAACCAGTTACTACAAGTCACGACCAATGTTCCACAAGCAGCTTCTCCCTGGCACACCAGCACAGATGATAAAAGCTTCCTCAGCACAAGGACCACAGCACAGGGCTGGGGCTTGTTTTGAGTAAAGACAAGATATAACTGTATCAGCCTGAGACTGACCTGCAGCACAGAATAAAATCCCTTCTGATTGAGGTGTCCCATGATGTTTGCACAGATGTGGTTCATGGCAGGCCTCAGGGTTTCACCTGCCCGGTTAAAACACTGATGTTACTCAATCAGCATCACAGCCCCACTCCTTACTTCCTCACACACTATAAAACAGTTTGTCAGTTCATAAGTCCTTCTTGCACAAAGTCCTCGCCCTTATACCCAAAACAACCATTTTAGCAGCATTTCACAGCAAGTCTTAAGGTACAAGAGTCTCATTTCCTCATGACATTTGTCTACCTTTTCTATGTGTATTTCCTACAAAAGCCCAGAGCTCAAAGCACATTCCATTATCCTCTGAACACTTCTTGTGTGTGAGATCTTGAAGCATTATAAAAACGTTGTGATTGTTGCTGTTCTAAGGGAAATAGCCTGTCTCATCTCACGGGAATCCTTGCTGCCCATTCTATGCTTTGTGCAAGCACAGAAGCACAATGAATCTTTGTGGGAAGCACGGGGAGAAGAAAAGGTGCAGAAACAGCATTCAGTAGGTTTTAATAGCAAATCCCAGATCAGCAGCTTAAGGTATTGAATTGGATGCACCAACCTTTTCCCCGAAGGATTTTCCACGTAGAAGTGTCTGTGAAGGTGACAAGCATTGTGAGGTGCAGATTGACCAGTCTGGAGTCTTGCAAGATGTCAGGCTGCGATAACGAACACCAAGGTTAATAAATCAAATTAGCTCTGTGCCGCAGGACAGAACTGTTAGATGCAGAGAGACAAAACACAAATAAATATTTACCTTAAGCTGCTTGAGAAATTCACAGCAAAACCACAGAATGTCTTTGATCTGTTTGATCCATAAGAGGGTAAGATCCTTGGAGAGTGCCAGGGACACATACCACACCTGAGGAGGGCAGGATGCAAAGGGGAGCAGTGGTTAGTATCTGTGATACAGATTGGCAGCATATATTACCACAAAGCTCTGTAACAAAATGACCTCCTTTGTTCCCTACTCAACCCAGCAGCAGAACCAAGTTATTTCTCTCCCCAGAATTCACTGGTCAAAGTATACCACCCACCACAGAAAGAAATTTCCTTTTAATTCCTATAGCTGTATACAGAGCAAAAACATCAGAGGAATACTGAGAGAACTCGCCCAAACTTTCACCATGGCACCTCAGCAGCGTTCAGGGGCTTTTGAGGGCTAAAAATTAAAATATCACCAACATAAACCCCCACACATAAAATTAAAAACAATCACCCTCCCACCCCCAAACAAAAAGCCATCCTGCTGACCTTGGGCTCATTCTCAACATCCATACTATTAAGAATACACCGGCACAGCTTTTCAAATCTCTGGGGAAAAAAAAAAGAAACAAAAAAAAAAGATGGCATTAGTTCTGACTACAGGAAGGGCTATTCTGGAATAGCACTAGGAACAGCTCAGCAGAGGAGCGAGATGCCTCTGTAACAGAACAACAAACGTCCCAAACACGTTCCCTACAGACAGTGCCGATGGCTCCTTCCCTGAGACCACATCTACACGTCACGCTACAGCTATGCAGAAGAGTTCCCTCCTTGAACACAGTGCTCATCAACAGGGGGAACTTCTCAGCCTTCCCCAATAAACTGCCTCCCTCAACAGCACGGGCTGAAGCCAGGAAAAGCATCTTCTTGTTGGGGTTCAGCTAGAAGAGCTTAATGCTAATGAGCGCAGCAGGGGGTTCCAAACTCCTGACCATCACAGCTCCCAGCAGAACTCAGTGATTACATCAACTCCTTAATTATTATCTCAGTCCAGTTGTATCTGCCATGTGCTTGCAAGTTGTAAAGCCATTCTCAGCTACAGAGTTGGCTGCTGGGGTTATCCTGAGAGCGCTGTCCAGAAATAGAGTGGAAATGAGCACAGCCTAGTCCTCGGCCCAGTGAAGGACTGGCTTGCTGCTGGAAGTGGAAGGAGCAGAGGAAGCAGAACAGGCATATTTCAATGCACCCCATTACTGTAATGCAGAACTTCAAATGGATGCCAGGCACTTTAAAAATTTGTATGCAATATACACTTTTGTTTTGGTGCTGTAAATACAGAAAACTTCATCTGCAGTACTCACACCATCATCAACAGAAGAAGAGTTTGAAGGAACAGAGATAAAAAGAAAGTAACCCACTGCTGCTGCAATTTAAATACAGCCTTTCATTTTCCAATTTTTTCCTTATAATTAGCCCTCAGCTTCCTGGGGCAAATATCATCAGTTCATAGACACTACAGAAAAACGGCTTCACTCTGACACCACAAATCCAGGGCATGGTCAGAAAAGCAGTTGTGATACCAACAGCCTGCACACTACAGTGACAGGACAGCTCTTTGTGAGCTTGCCACAATGTACCTGCCTGGGGAACTGATGCAGCTGACAAAAATCATCAGGCACTGCTCAGTTCTGATGTTGGCATGGCCACCAGCAAGAACATTCATGAAACTACGCCCTGAATATGGAACCGCTACTAAAAAATTCAAGGGTTCTTCTATTTCATTCCTACAGGCAGATCTCTCCAAGAAGGACTAGGGAGACAGAGATCATGTTTCTGAAGCCAAAATATATTGCAGGAACACACGTGACCACTAGATAACTAATTAAACATATTTAACGTGTTAAAATACATCCTCAAAAGAAGAAAAGCATGTCAGAGTAGCAACCTTACCTCTTTGTCCTCTTTGCGATTAAATACAAACAGCAGCTTCCTAGCAATTCTGAAGATAGAAAGAGCACTTCTTTTACTTGAGCCAGATTCATTTGCCCCAAAGAAATCCTCCACTTCTCTCCTAGGAAAGTGGGAAAAACAAGCATGGGTAGTTAAAAATGAAGCACCCCTCTCCAGATAAGAGCAAAGGGTGGAAGGTAGAATTTCACAGACCTTATCTCCTTCTGAAGGCGGCATCGACAGAGAAATCTCCTGATCAAAGCTTGGACCTGGACAGCAGCACGCTCCCTCTCCTTCAGCTCCCTCCGCTCCTCCCGAGCCTGGCGTGCTTTGTCGAGGAACTGGGCTTTGGAGGACTGGCTCGCACTGAACATTTTTATAATCTATTTAAGGAAACAAAGAATCATTCTAGCAAACACCTGGGGAACTGGGAGCAGAGTGAACAAAATGCAAGGGCAAGGGTAATTCTTTACATTACTTCTGAACTGACTACCTGCATCCAACATTTGAACAGGGGAAGGAGAGTGCTCAACAGCATAGAAATCAGTGTGTGAAAATACAGCCTAGGCAAAGCCAAAGGTACTTGTCAATGGGGCTGTAATAAGCACAAACACTGGTATCAGAATCATGCCAGTAAAGTCTGCAACCTAATGCAGGCAAGTCATTTTAAAAGCAAAAATAAAACCAAAACAAAAACCATCAGTGTGTTCCACTCCCTCTACTCCAACTCCCCTTTCCAGTCCTAGTTGTTCTTATTTTCTCATTTACAGATAACATATAAGAACAATTCTATAGGCAAGGATAAGGGAGAAAGGGCACAAAAAACACTCAGAAGCTAATTTATTGTCACTCAACAAGACAAAAAGGACAGAGTCAACAACAGCTTTACAAATACTCGACAATGAACTCACCTGAGGGCTTACTTCTTCAAAAGAAGTGTATGATAATCATTTATACACAACCATGATCCTCATCCACTGGCTTCAGGCAGCTCCTGCACAGATAAGCACGTTACCTGCGGGTGATTTGGGGATTTACTCTTTACCTTTGCAGTCCTAACTCTTTTTGACCAAACCTACCTCTCACTACACCCTCAAGAAAATGTGAACTCAGAAAAGCTTCAGGAGAGGAGAAGCAGCACCACCGCTTAGCTGTGATCACTGGCACACGTAGCTCCTCACACTTCAGAGTGGGGACAAAACAACCCGATGTGTGCCAGAAGCGAAGGCCAGCCCCAACCCTGCCAGGGCCCTGGGCACCGGCCAGAGCCGAGCAGCAGCGGCCCCGCAGCGAGTGCTCCCCGTGTCACCAGAGTTGGGCAGGACCCACCTTGGGACTTGCCCAAGCCACCGTCAGCAGCCAGCGGAGACCCCCACGCCCCCTCCTCACCACGAGACCCCTCAGCCCCCAATGCCCGTCCCAGAGCCCTCGCAGCCCCGCAGCCCTCCGGGCCCCAGGCGCCTGATCCACAACCGCCCCCCGCAGACCCCGGGCCCTCACCCTCGCCTGCGCCGCGCCGAGCCGAGCGGCCCCGGGGCAGCTCCGTCCCCGGGAGGCCGAGGCCGAGGCCGAGGCCTAGCCCCATTGCCCGGCAGCCCCCGCCTCGTACCCCGTGTCCGCTCTCCGGGTCCGGCCGGTAACCCGCACTGCCGCTGCCGTTCCGCTCGCCCGCCCGCCGGCTCGGCTCGGCGCAGAGAGCGCGACCGGCTCTGGGTCTCGCAGCTGCCGCGCAGGCCGGGCCGTGCCGGGCCGTGCCGGGCCGTGCCGGGCCTGGGAAGCGGGAGCGCAGCGCGGCACCGCCCGGGGAGGCCGAGCGGAACATCGGAAGGGTTTGGTGGCGCACCCGGGCCGTGGCGGAAGTGACGTCGCGAGGCGGAAGTTCCCCCCGCCCCGGCGCTCCCGCTCGCTCGGTCCGTGGGGCTGCGCTCGCCGTTCATGGTGAGGCGGCGCGGGGGGGCCGGGGGGGGCTCCGGGCCGCGGGGCTGGGGGCTCCGGGCAGCTGCGGCCGGAGGGCGCTGGCGGGGGTCCTTCCCGGGGTGGGGGTGGTGTTGGGGTGAGGCGGGATTTGAGGATCCGGCCCCCGGGTGGGGTCCGCGGGCCCTGGCGGCGGTGCGGGGTTTGGGTGCGTTCGGTCCCCGGTGGGGGGAGGTTGCGGGGTATGGGGGCGGTCGAGCCGCCGAGGTTGGGGTGCTCAGAGAACGGGGGGCAAGTACAGGGGTCTGGCTGTCGACAGCTGGGAGGCCCACGGCCTGCGGAGGGTCCGGCCGTGCCAGAGCCTGGCGTGGGTTGGGGAGGGCAGGCCTGGGGGGGCCTGGGGTGCAGCCCCGCAGCCCTTGGGGGTGGCAGGGTGCTGGGCTGCGGCCCCGGGGTGCTGGGTCGTGCTGCAGCGCAGGGGCTGCTCTGGGATCCCGGGCACGGGTCCTGGCCCAGCGCTGGGGGCCTTCAGCTGCTGGAGGGAGCCTGAGCGTGGGGCTGAGGCCGGGGCCTTGGCACTCCAGAGAGCCCTGGGCAGCTCCGTGGCAGAGGGGACGGTCCCCTGTGGCCATCTCTGCCCATCCCGCTTCCTCACCTTGTGAAATGCAGTGTAGACGTGTAGCTGCATTTCTGAACTGCCGTTCAGATTTGCCGCCGGATCGTTCTGCTTTTCATGACAGCAGAGCAAAAATCATTCAGTGCCGTCGTCAGTCAGCGTGCTCTGGACGTTGTAGGACCTGGGTCTGTCTGAGATGGTCGGGTGTTAACCATGCCACCGTGTCACCTTGGGAGGCAAAACAACCACAGGGACACAGCTTGATTAAGGATTTATCGTGAGCGGCTCTCGGAGCATTTGCAGTGCTAAGCTAACGTGTTCCTGTGACCTCGTTAGCTGACTGGAGTCCACTGTGCCTGGGGACTGCGGGCAGAGGTAGTGGGGGCTGTTGGACGCCGGGTTCTGGTGTGCTGAGCAGTCTGGGAGGGCAGGGAAGAGAGGGGGAAGCTTGTGTGTGCTCTCGTATGCTTTAAGGAACAAAAGCCTCAAGAAAATCTGCGGCTGGTTTGCATTTTAACACAGGAATCGTCTGCTCAGGCTCTGTGTGTTGGGAATTGCCCAGTTACATACCAGATTAGTCATGAAGTAAGAACTTAAGCTTTAAAAGTTGTGAAAGAAATGAAGGCAGTTTTTGTGGGAAAGTATTGGCTTTGGCAGTGTAAAATGCTGCTCGGCTTTGTCAGTGTTCTTCACTGGCTGAGTGGATTTATGTTCTTTGGCTGGTTTATGTCACCATCAGAAAGAAGACAAAATTAACCATCTAAAACATTTGAGAACTTTGCAAAGAGGCAGAGAGGAGCCGAGGCTGGTAATGCCCAGCACATCTACAACTGCTTCTGTGTAAGATAACTGGTGGTTCTGCAGTGGGTGTCACGCAGGGGAGCTGCAGGTCTAACTGGTCACTCCTTGCTTGCAGGAAGAGATGTCGGGAGAAAGTGTGGTGAGCTCAGCGGTGCCGGCGGCTGCCACTCGCACTACCTCCTTCAAAGGGACGAGCCCGAGCTCCAAGTATGTCAAGCTGAACATCGGCGGTGCCCTGTACTACACCACCATGCAGACCCTGACCAAGCAGGACACCATGCTCAAGGCCATGTTCAGTGGCCGAATGGAGGTCCTCACGGACAGCGAAGGTAAGGGGCTGCTCCCCGCGTCCCTGCCGCCGGCTCCCTTCCTCCTCAGGGACAACAGGTCAGGAGGGGTTGGGGAAAAATATTAGAGACCAGAGAGGAACATCTAGTCCCAGATATTTATACATTTTATTAGTGTTAAAACTTGTATCTTACACAACTGAGAAAAGTTATGGAATAAAAGACGTGTATGACTAGAATAGTTGTCTAAACAATAAAAGGATGGTAAGAAGCCCCGAGGCTCCTGTCGGGGCCAGATAGCACAGGCTGTCTTTTTCTTTTGAAATACACTAAAGCTCTTAAGCATAAGGAAATGGTGGGGATAGGGGTTAAGAAACTATGAGTCAGGACTTGGGTATTTACTCTGAATCTCAGAAGACAGTTCCCTCCTCTTGTTTCCTTACCTCAAATACAAGTATAAAATTTGCTCTGAAGGGGTGGGCATGAGCTAAAAGCTGATTTTTGAAATGAAGCGATTTTCCCGTGAGAATGTTGGTTGTTGGCTTCACTACAACAGAACCAGTTGCAAAATTTTTAGAAAATTTGCTGTAGTGTTACTGACAGTAGAAGGAGAGGACTAGCAAATGGGTCTCTCCACGTTAAACGTGTCTGAAAAGAATGACTGTGCAGTATGTCAAACTACAGTCTGCTACAGGAGCAGCCTCAAATACTTCACTTCCTTACCAGATACGTTGAATTTATCTTCTACTGAGATTCTTGAAAACATTTATGTTTAAATTAATAATACAGCTACAATGTCTTTGTGATTACTGCAACTGGTCGCATAGTTTTATACCAGTGTTCTCATCCCATGGGAGTGTCACAGAGTTTAATTGGAAGCAGAGTTTGCTATTTATGTGCTGATGTTTTGCCCATAACCATGTTTCTTGGATACCTTGTCTTTAACAATAGCTACCACATTGCTGAGCCCAAAGGTTCAAAACACCTTTCTTGGGACGAGTTCATTATTGGAAATTTTTGTTTGAGCTTGCTGAAAGTGTAGGAAAGGTGGTGTGTGGTTAGATGGACTGGACTTAGTTTTGAGTGCTGTAGAATAGGCTGTATTTAGAGGTCTTGGGGAACAAGTGATGGATTTAGTAGGGCTCTTGTGATAATCTTTCTTGAGATAGGAGGAAGTGGATTGGGAAGGAAAAATTGTGAGAAATACAACCTAATTACCTGAATATTCGTGTTTTAGCTAGAAGACCTTATATTTAGCTGGGGAAAGAAAGCTGCATTCTTCCAGGTGTTAAACTTTTGCAAGTTTCATCTGCTGTAGGGTGTTAACTTGGCACTGTGGGCTCCAGATCAAAGGGTCTCTGGGCTACCTCTCGTGGGTCTGCATGGCTTGCATGAAAAAGCCAGCCTGTGGGTCAAACTGGAGTAAAAAAAAGGTGTCAACTGGGAATCGGTACCCTGGGAAGAGAGGAGGGGTGTTCTAGTGGAAAGGTGGTGAGCCAGTTCCATCCCTCCCTGAAGCTGCTCTGCATTTCACAGAATTTGATAATTCGAGACTTTTCAAGTCTTTCAGTTTGGAAACAGGTCGGAAATGCCAAATGAATTTTGGAAGCCCACCCTGGCGTGGTCTCAGCGCTTCCTCTGGGCGTCCTGGGCAGGTACTCTCTGCTGGAGAGCAGCTGACAATATTACTGCTGATATGAGGCCAACTGGAGTTTAATCTGCTCAAATATCATGCTTAAGACATAAAATCGCACGTGTATTTTGCTGTGAATCCCACAGTGTGTGTGTGGGATCGCTCCATTTAGCCAGTCTGTGTTTTAATAGGAATTTGATGCTTCCTATGTGTTGTAACTGAGACCCTCCCATTGCAGTAGTTGTTGCTTTATCTCCCCTTGCCTGGCGTGATGCTGGAAACTGGGACAATAGCGTTAGAGCTGTTAAAGGAAACTCGTTTTATCTGAAATTCTTCAAAATACTAATTGGTCACACCCAAAATCTGGCACAAAACAGAGTGTTTCTTCAGAAAAGGAGCCAGACTTGGGGAGAAACTGGAAGGAGGAAAATTTTTAAACAGTCTGTGGGATGTCTCACACGGGGTCCTGCTCTTTGTTTAGATGCATTCTTCCGACCCCGGCACCATCTCCCCAGCTCTGTCTCAAAGCTTAACAATTACAGCCTGCTGCTAGCTGGGCCGTAGGAGGAGAGATGGGAGTGATCTGGCAGATGATTATTTTCGGCTTAGAAATTGTTTATGAGCTGTAGCAAATCGGCATATTTTAAAATGTTATTTTTATGGTGATGAGCAGATAGAAGGGTGTGAGTTTTCCAGGTGCATTCATCTGTTTCCCATTTTCTTTTCTGTGGTGTGATTTTTTTTTCCCCTCAATCCCCACTGCTGTTCACCAGTTGATGGAGGTGCGTGGTTTTCATTCAGCTGCTGGTAAGGCTGTCGAGCATCAGGCAGCCTTCAGTGTCGGGCTGTTACTTCATCTGTCAAGGCTTGGTCAGAAAATGTAGGCGGGTTTAGTTGGGGTGTTTGGATGCTGTCCCTGAGGCTTCTTGTAAAACAAAAGATTAATTTCCTACGAGTCTAATGTGTGTACAGACAGTTCATGGATTATGTGTTCCTGCCTCACTAAATGGATCACAGGGTGTTTTTGTAACGGGCAACGGTTGGCCTCGATGATCCCAGAGGTCTCTTCCAACCTGGTTGATTCTGTGATTCTGTAATTAAATGGCTTTAACTAACTAGAGCTGAAACTCACTTCTGAGGCTCTGCACAGCCCTGACCGAGCGGCAGCAGGGTCGCTCTCCTGTGAGTCATCCCGCTTTGGCTGTTGGGTTAAAACAGAAGGTTTTTTGAAAGCTGTTTTAGCAGTCACTTGTATTTTGCAATGCTGCTCGAAGTATTTTCTCATCCCCCCCCCACCCTCCACATGAAAATGAGCAATTCTGCTTTGGTTTCGCCATCTGTAAACAAAGCTGCAGCAGATTTTTACAGCCTACGGAGGGAATCACAGCGGAGATGATAAAGAAAAGTCTGGGGATCATAATTCTGCTCTCAGCCTGCCCTTTACCTCCCTACGTGTTGGTGTACTCTAGTAAACTCTGTCAACGGCTGCATGTGTGGAATATGGATGTCCTTGTTTATTACCACGGCTTGTGCTCCCTCTTCTCTTTAAAATGAGAGATCTTCCTTTCCACACCTCTGCGCTGACAAACGGGCTTTGTTCTGCTCTGGGTGGATAGGTATGCTGGATTCATGAGCCTGGATCAGCCTTCTGTTCTTTGATTTCTTTACCTCTAGTTCTCCTGCCTCCAGCTTTCTAGTTATTACAGCCTGTAAAATTACAATGGTGAGCACATATTGTGTTTTATGTAGACAGCAGGGTAACGAGGGAGATGGAAAGCCTGTAGTAAACTGCTGGAGAGCGTCTCAGCTTTCCACAGAACAGCATGAAAGGGCTGTGTTCGCTTTCCAAATTGAACCAAATGTTCAGACTTCACTAGTAATTCCATTCATGCAGAACACACAGGCTCTGCTTTAACCTACTTTCCTTATTTGTCCAAAATATGACTCCTTCCCCACAAGCGTTTCCTCGCTGCATTCCGGAGCTGCCGCCCGTGAGAGTGGCCATCTGTTCGTTTATGGAAGCTCGAGCCTCGGCGTTGCCTGACATTTCTCAGGGTCCAGCCTGATGCAGGCAAGAAGAGGTGAAGTGCAGACCCTTTGATCACCAGCTAACTGCAAGGTTTCAGTTGTAGCTCTGTTTTCTTTTCTTCGCGCCGTTGTCGGCACACAGCAGTGCCGGTGAGCTCCAGGGCAGGGGCTGGACGTTACGTTCTGCTCACACATGCTGCTGCGTCACGTCTTTCAGCAGTTTAAGACATTGTGCTAATAACCACTTTGTTCTGCCAAATTAATGCAGAATCTTTATATTTGGAAATATAGAGGCTGAAACAGTGTTTGCCGTGACAAACGGCACCAAGGAGGGCAACCAAGCTGGTGAAGGGTCTGGAGGGTCTGACCTATGAGGAATGGCTGAGGGAGCTGGGGGTGTTTAGCCTGGAGAAGAGGAGGCTCAGAGGTGACCTTAGTGCAGTCTACAACTACCTGGAGGGAGGTTGTAGCGCAGTGGGAGTCGGCCTCTTCTCCCAGGCAACCAGCGATAGGACAAGAGGACACAGCCTCAAGCTTGGCCAGGGGAGGGTCAGGTTGGACATTAGGAAGCATTTCTTCTCAGCAAGGGTCATTAGCCATTGGAAGGGGCTGCCCAGGGAGGTGGTGGAGTCCCCATCTCTGGAGGGGTTTAAGAAAAGCCTGGACATGGCACTTAGTGCCCTGGTCTAGTTGCCATGGTGGTGTGAGGGCAATGGTTGGACTCGATGATCCCAGAGGGCTCTTCCAACCTCATTGATTCTGTGATTCTGTGTATGTAACAGGGCCCTAAGAAATAATGTGTCAGGACTTCAGGAGTGGAGGGAGAACAGAGCTGGTTAGTTTAAGCATGAGAAGTTTTCATTCCTCCCTTTCAGTTAATCATTTGTCAATAACTAGGGAACGATGAGAAACGAGCGAGCTTCCTGCCTTACTCCCACACGATAAATTCCCTGTGTTTCTGCTGCTCTGCTCGCCAGCTCAAGCAAGGGACTGCAGTTAGTCTCTCTTGGCAGGAACCTGCTTGGTACAGCCGTCCCAGGCCAGTGTCAAGGCCTTTTTTGCCACGGTTCCCTCTGCTGCTCCTGTACTGTGGTCTTGTCTGTCCCTAGGCTGGATCCTGATCGACCGCTGTGGAAAACATTTTGGGACGATACTGAACTACCTGCGCGACGGGGCTGTGCCGCTCCCTGAGAGCCGCAGGGAGATAGAAGAGTTGTTGGCTGAAGCAAAGTACTACCTGGTCCAGGGGCTGGTGGACGAGTGCCAAGCAGCCTTGCAGGTAGGTCGCAGAGCTAAGGAGGAGTCAGGTTACTCTGGCTGCAATGAGGGTTCAAAAAGAGGAGGCTGCTCTGGTGGGAAGCAGCATCTGGGCAGAGCAAGATTTCTGAGGCTGGGATGGAATGGAAATACTTCATGTCATTGATCTGCTGGAGCCTGGTCACATCCAGGAAAAGGTACTGAGTTATTCTCAACAGTTAGTGCTACCTGGTTACAGTGAGGGACAAACAGTTCATAGAATGGTTTGGGTGGGAAGGGATCTTAAAGATCACCTAATTCCAACCCCCCTGCCATGGGCAGGGACACCTTCCACCAGACCAGGTTGCTCCAAGCCCCATCCAACCTGGCCTTGAACACTGCCAGGGAGGGGGCAGCCACAGCTTCTCTGGGCAACCTGGGCCAGTTCTGTGTTTGCAGAGTGGGAGAGAGCAGAAGTGAACATCTGGGGTGGTCCCAGAGGAATGCTGCCCAGCAGCTGGAGCGCCAGCCTAGTGCAGAGCATGGGCCAGGACCAGCCGCTCAGTAAGGACAGGTCACACACTGAACTTGTATCTCTTCAGCACCACATATGCAGGACGTGTGCCCTAAGGCCTGTTTACATTCAGCTGCTGTTTGGTTCTTGTTTCAGCAGAACAAAGATGCGTATGAACCGTTTTGCAAGGTACCAGTCATCACGTCTTCCAAAGAAGAGCAAAAGCTTATAGCCACTTCGAACAAGGTAAGAGGGGCCAGGCTGTGGGGTCTTCTCAGCAAGGGTCATTAGCCATTGGAAGGGGCTGCCCAGGGAGGTGGTGGAGTCACCATCTCTGGAGGGGTTTAAGACAAGACTGGACATGGCACTTAGTGCCCTGGTCTAGTTGCCATGGTGGTGTCAGGGCAATGGTTGGACTCGATGATCCCAGAGGGCTCTTCCAACCTGGTTGATTCTGGGATTCTGTGTGTGGCTCAGGAGGCTGCTGGCCTGCTGCCCCGGCCTTGTGTGGGACCTTCCCCAAGTGTTCTTTAAAAATGGTTTTTAGTTTTCAGCAATGGGCTTACCCTAAGATACACACACTCCAACTGTTGAGCTGCAAAGCACTGAGAATCTGCAGCAGACTAAACATTTCTTCTGAATTAAATGTTAAATGTTGCTCAGGCTGGGCCTGGCCGTGTATTTCTCCACTTCAGGTATTAAAATAGAGGGTGTAGGCAGCAGCAGGCTGATGGAGCAGATCCTCAGGGCTATCATCAGATCTTCCATTCCTTTGTCTGCTCCAGTTATTAACGACAGATGCTTTCTTTAGCTCAAGTGAATCAGTGGCTCCTGTTCCTGGAGGCCTGCTCGTTGTGGCAGGTAGAGGGGAGGATGCTGGTGATCACCCTGGCAAAAAGGCAGCGAGTGGGTGAGAGCAGCTGATGATCTAGTGACAGAGGGGTCAGAGGGGTTACAGCCCCGCTGCCAAGCTGGGCAGGATGTTTTGCAGCAACAACAGTAACAACAACAACAAAATCCCTCTGGGCTGGGGCCTGATGGTGTCCTGTCGTGTTGCAGCTTCTCTGCCGGGGGGTCTTGGGCTGAGCTGAGATTCCAGCTCTTACTGCGCTTCCACTGACCTGTGGTTTGTTTTTTACAGCCAGCAGTGAAGCTGCTGTATAACAGAAGCAACAACAAATACTCCTACACCAGGTAAATGACTTCAGCTGGATGACTTTGAAGTTTTTCTTAGACTAAAATCCACGATAAGCATTTGCTTTTTCTCCACTCGGAACCAATGGCAGATTGGTGCTGGCGTGCCCTCAGTTTTTTCCCAATTCATTTCAAATGTGAGTCAGAAGGGAGCCTGCAGTCATCAGTGGGAGGCTGGGCACGTGCTATTTCTGTGCCAGAGGGGTTCCTCTGACACTGAGGTGCAGCTGGCAGAGCCTCCCAGCCAGCTGCTGGCGTGCATCCCCCGTGGGCTCCAGCACATTGGGTGAATACAGGAAGCCTTCCATAGCATGGTGTTCTCAATTAGGGGTAAAATCAAGTCGGGGACCTTGTCCCCCTTCCCTTATGTCTATGTTTCATGACATAACGCTGTTCCCATCCAGCTGGTCCTGAGCTGGAGCTTAGGAATGGTTTTATTGGGGTGGTAGAATTTTGCACACATGAAATGGCCTCGCACAGTATTGTTCACAGTACTGTGGGTGTCGTACTGCTGCTCCTTCAGCAGCAGCAGGTTTTCCTGCTTGTACTGGTCAGATGAGTTACCCACTGCAGTCCTGGGTGCCAGCTGTAAACACTCCCTGGGTAGAGACACAGTAAGTCAAAGGAAACTGGGCGTAGGGGCCTGTAACTGCTCACTGCCTGACCCCCCTTCTGTTCTGTGTGCTGTCTTCATCACCCTGACGTGACTGCTGCTGTCCATCTCTCCCAGCAACTCCGACGACAACATGCTGAAGAACATTGAGCTCTTCGACAAGCTGTCCCTGAGGTTTAACGGGAGGGTGCTCTTCATCAAGGATGTGATTGGAGATGAGATCTGCTGCTGGTCTTTTTACGGGCAGGGGCGGAAGATCGCCGAAGTCTGCTGCACTTCCATCGTTTACGCTACTGAGAAAAAACAGACAAAGGTAGGAGTAAACCCCTGGAAGCTTCCAGCAAGGGGCCCAGCTGCTGTCAGACTGGTGTCCTGACGTCTGGCCCACTTTGAACCCTCCTTTCAGTGTTTAGCATCTCTCTAGAGTAACCAGTGCCGTTCAGAGCGGGAGCAGCACAGTGCAGCTCATCCTGGGGGTTCGTTAGGGTTCGTTAGACTGCTTGGCTGTAGCACTTAACAGGGCAGTTGTGATATTCCAGCATGCAAGTTCAGGCCAGTTCTTTACCTTTAGACAACCTCACGCTTAACCAAGTTTGTTTTACATCCCTGTGTACAGACAGTCCTGGTGAGCAGTGCCCTGCCTTCCCCGTGCCTTCGGACCGTTCCCAGGCGGTGTCTGTCTGAGTCTGCCCTGAAAATAAACCCTGCTTGCTGGGTCTCAAAAGCTGAAAGCAAATAATAGAACAGAAACGATTGTGCTAGAAAGGATTTCCGTGGCTAGAGTGCAAATGAGAAATTTTAAAACCAGAAAGATATCAGGAATTAAAGCTGAGGTAACCTGGTGTGTGCAGTGCCTGGCAGTAGGTGAGTGACCTCCTCTCTCTTGGTGGCCAGGTGGAGTTCCCAGAAGCCCGCATCTACGAGGAGACGCTGAACATCCTGCTGTACGAGTCCCAGGACGGGAGGGGGCCCGACAACGCACTCTTGGAAGCCACAGGAGGGGCAGCTGGCCGCTCCCACCACTTGGAAGAAGACGAGGAGCGAGAGCGCATCGAGCGCGTGCGGAGGATTCACATCAAGCGTCCGGATGACAGGGCCCATCTGCACCAGTGAGCCGAGCAGCTCGGGCTGGAGGGTGCTGCCTCTCATCCACGACCTGCAGCAGAGGACCAGGCAGTTCAACTTCTGTTCAGCAAAGTCTGTAAATTACGTTTTGTAACAAACTAGGTTATTTGGGGTATTTAAATGCAGTAGTTCTAGGGACAAGAATAAATAAAGTTACTGGGCATACGGTAGATAGTGGGAGGACCTGTTGAGCATCTGGAGAAATGCCCTGGATTTTTAGCACTCTTTGCTATTTTTGTGGCTAGGGAGGAAGAGGGCTGGCTTCCTTTGGCTTTAGTAATTATCCTGCACTTTAAAAAACAAAACAAAACAACAAAAAAAGTCAGTCAGCCTTGTACCTTCCCTCTGGGCACTCCCTGGCCCTGTCTCCTCCCAGGTGTTCAGGCGTGGGAGAAGTGCAGAGATCTGAGCACACCAGAGCTGCTGCAGAGCTCCCTTTCTCCCAGGCCTGTAGGCAATGGGGTTGGCAGCTCAGGAGTGCCTCGGCGTGACTCCCAGAGGGCAAGTGACACTCGCTGACTCCTTTCCTGTAGTGCTGGGGGCAGAGGGAGCAGGGGGAGCTGCTTGGGCTCAGCTTGCCGGGTGGCTGTGGCTCCCTGCTGCTCTTGGGACCTGCTGCTTGGAGGGTTCAGTGGAGCTTCTACAGCACTGAACGGTGGAGACCCACCCCTGCTTTATCTGTGCAGTTCAAGGGTGGAAGATGTTAAAATTCCTCCAAAAGGAGGATCCAGGAGCAAATTGTATGTGATGATTGCTTTGTCTTAGGGTGGGGTTGTGGCCAGTCAGCGCTTAGAACTTCTGCCTGAGCCTGGCTCAGCTGGGGAGTTCATTTTGGTCAGGGGCAGGTCAGTGCCCTGCAGGGGCAGCAGCACTGACCCCTCCCTGCCAGCCCAGCGTAGGGGGGGGAGGCCAGCAGCTGTAGTTCAGTTCTGTAACTGATACAGGAGCATTGTCTTTGAGCAAGGGCAATGCAGGTACCACAGGGCAGAGGAGCAGGCAGCGGCCCAGAGGCAGGTGTTCCTTGTTTGACTTTATCCTGAGCATATTCCAAGTCTTTTCAGCAGTGGCAGCTGTGTGTGAAAGGGCAGAGCTGAAATGTTGTGTCGAGCAGACTTACTAGTCTAGTTTTCTGAGTGCTTTTCTATTATCAATGAATATTTTATCTACCTCCTCGTCTCTTGTTGCCTATTGTGGAGTCAAGTAACAGTTACAGGGGAAGGTTGTGTGTTATTCAGGAGGGCTGGATGCCGAAGGATAAAGAGCAGAGCCACAGCTGTAACAGTTAATGTAACAGATCTTGAGAGGGAGAGGAACCTGATGTAGGAAGTCTTAAACTTGCAGTCAGGCCCCTTGGCAGACACCAGGGTACTTCGGCCTATTCTAGAGGTTTTTTGACCCTTCATCTGGAATATCGGGTGCTGCCCTTGATGGCCAGGCATCTACAGAGCAGCAGCTCCATGTTCCTCAGTGAGGTAGGTAGTTGGTTTTGCCCAGCTTCCTGCTGCAAGGATTCCTGCTCCTGGCTCAGGGCTGTTAGTGGCACGTTAACAGGTTAAAAACCAAAGGTGTTGTCAGCATCACCAGCTGCATTACTCCAGTGCTTGTAGTTCAAACAGCAGTTACATCCCCAGCTATGGACAGCTCGGCTGCAGGGGCTAAAATAAAGCATTAAGCTCAGTGTTACAATTTTGGATCATCAAGTGAAGCTAAAAAGATCTCAGCGTTAAGCTGGGTCAGCTTTCTATAACCAAAGACTTTTCTAAGTTACAGACAGCTGCTGTCTCTGGAAGTTGTGGTGGTTGTACCTGTCTCCTCTGCTCCTTCAGCTACTCATTTATAAGCAAGAGCTCAACAGTCAACAGATGTATCAGGCTGTAGTTTGGGTTTAAGCTGTATTTACGTGTGCGTGCAACACTTTGGGTTTGTAGAAACCCATAGTGCAGATAGATTGTTGTTGTGGAGGACCTGGTGCCTCTCCCTTCTTATCTTGCTTTGAGATAAGCTGGGGAGCGGAGAAGGAAAGTCCTCTGCCTTGCTCTTTCTCCAGCACTGTGTACTTTGACACTTACTGGGCTGTTGATGGGTTTCTAAGCACCTGTAACAGACCTGCTGCCCTCCAAGGGGCCTGGACTCTGCGCTAGGTGAAGCCATTTGGTCTTGCTCCCCTATCCCTGCAGCAACCCCTGCTCGCATCATTAATGCTGGAGAGCTGGTGCTCTCCTGTGGGCTGGGAGGGACAGGCCATCTTCCTCCTCAGCTGCACTGAACTTACCTGCTTTCCCCCCACGGTGTCGGGGAGGCTCCAGCAGCCCAGCACCGGCCACTCACAAAGTCCAGTCACGTCCTGTGGTGCAAGAGCAGGTCCAGCTCCAGGAGGTGACGTGTTGACACCAGTGCTGAGCACCTGACAGATCACATCTCTGTGATTAACTTAGTTTCTCTGTAAATAGATTCTTACCTGGCTTCAGGATTTCCTCTTTCAGGTTTTGCAAACTAAGTTCTTAAAAAATGGGGGGGGGGGTGTGTGATTATTTTTATTCTTTGTACAGCAGTTGCTATAGCTATTGGTTGAGTAAGTCACTCCAGGAGAGTCTGAGTAAGCTTCAGTGTTGTTGCTGCATTTATGGGCACATTCTGCCATAACACACTCCTGACTTAACCCTCTGTGTACTGTTGTGTAGTAAAGCCATGCTGCTGTCAGCTTAGAGTGGCCTTTACCTGCTGGCCCCTTGTCCTTGGTCTGTGGGAGGGGACTTTGTTAATGCCGTTGCACAAATGCTCTTTCAGACCTTTCAGTCTTACTGGAGTTGTTCTGTTCCGTGGGCAGCAGCAGCACACACAGGTTCTGTACAATCATTCCCTCCTCCTTTGTACTTATGCACAAAAAAAGCTTCAGCTGGATTTCAGTGTATGGTTGATGTTTGCAATATGTACTTTTTTTTTTTAAAATGTAACACAATATTAGAAGATATTTCATATCTGTGTGCGTGTTACTTTATTACTTGGTTGAAGCGTGCTGTCCTCGTGGCCCGTGGAGCTGCAAGGAACTTTCAGGAAGAAATACCACATGTCTTTTACCTCCTGGCACTGCTCCTGGCAGAGGCACCAGCACTCTGGCTCTCGGGACTCCCCAGACCCCAGGATTTAAGGGCAGCAAGGCAAGGCTCTTCAGGGTGTAGTCTCAGCCTAGCCCAAGCTGAGCTGGAGCAGGAGCTACATGAGTTTGCCTCACCCTGAGGCAGCAGGGTAAGCGCTCTGAACACAGGGAGCAGCTCCCTCCTGCAGCTGCCAGGCAGGAGGGAGCAGAGGGGATTCCTGCCCTCTGCACCTAAGGGAACCACACTGCCTACCCTGCTCTTGAGGGAGCAGAGTCTCAGCTCTGGAGCTAGAGATGAAAGTTCTTCTGAACTGGCTTGCACCAGGCCAACACATCCCTCTGTAAGAGGAGGCATTTAGTCCTCTTTTAGGGTTTTGTTTCCACTGCACCATGCGTAGCTGCTGCGCAGGGAGAACCAGGACAGCGTTACTCTAAAAGCAAAGACCTTCCCTCGTGTCAGAGTAGACAAGAAAGCAGCTTACCCAGACTCCCAGATGAGCATCTTCAGAGGCTGATGCACCAACACAAACACCAGCCCCAGCCCTACTGCTGCGTTTAACCAGCTCTCCACCTGCCAGGGAGAAGCTGCTGGTTTTAAAGGCTTTGCCAGTCTGCCTGAGAGAAAAGGTGCAGGTCTGGTGAGCTGGGACTCAAAGTACAGCTAGAGAAGCCCTGTTGCTTCTATCGTAATCCTTCCTGACTGGTCAGAGCTCTCAGCTCTTACTGAGTGCAGAGATGGACATTTTACATGTGGAACTGCAACTTTTGGTTTAAATGTTTCCCTGTGACTGTGGAATGAGCATCTGTGCTCACTGCAATGTTACAGCAACATCATGGACTTTATTTAGCTATAATTTAATAGTTTTAAACTATAAAAAAAGAGCCTAAAAGATGCAAGCAAACTCTCAAATCACAGCAGCCCTATGGCATCAGAGATTCCAGGGGAGGTGTGAGTGCTGGTCTCATCCTGCAGGCTCCTTTCCGTTCCTAGCCAAGACAGTGACCAGGAACAGGAACTGTTTCTCATCAAGACTTGGCCTGGGTTGACACCTGGGATGAGAAAAGGAAGGAGTCAGTAAGTTGAGTACAAATGTTATGTCCTTGAGGTGTCCTGCCTGTGGGAAAAGAGGTTGTGTGGTGTTCCTGGTGACTAGGAGCAAAGCTCCCCTGTTTTCCATAGCTACATACAGAGCCAGAATTTGTTCTGCTGAGACTGCCGCTGGGTCAGACAGACCCTTCCTTCTCAGATAACCTGCCTGGGTGACAAGAGATGCTTTCCCTCCCTCCCCCAACCAATTTCAGAAATAACTTGGTTGAAGGAGGCAACAAGAGGTGGCAGAAGGAGGACTGAGGTGAAGTTTGCAGGTGCACACTGAATTTGGGGTCAGGCCAGATCCTCTAAATGCCCAAGGCAGGAGAGAGCCTTGCTCCCTCTGCCCATGCTAGCTTGAGAGAACAAGTAGCAGCAACAAGGCATGTGCAAGGTGTGTAGCTGCTACTCCCAACACAGCCATGACCATTGCATTATCTTAGGTAGGTAGACACTGACTGGGCAGTTGTGCACCTCTCTGCTCTGTACGAGGAATCAAGTCCTCCTGAACTCACACAAAGGGCCCTTGCTAGCACTTAGCTGTGCTCTCTGCAGGGTTTGAGCATTAAAGGAGAAAGCACAAGTGCTCAGATGAGGCCTTACCACTGTTAGTTGTCCATTTTTGGCTTTGAAGACCCGAGGCTCCTGCCCGACGGTGAACACCATCGTCCCTTCCTTCCCAGAGCCAATGCGAAACTGGAGACTGTAAATACAGACAGAATTACTCCTTAGATGCTTTCCTCACAACAGGCTTTACTCTAAGCCCCCTTTATTTCTGTTCCCTTGGCAAATCTCATTAGATTAGAAGATCAGAGCCCTCCAGCTTAGGTAAATTTCCTAAACAATTGCATTATACCACCCAACCCAGAAGGGTTTGATGAATGGAGCATGCCTGCCCGGTCTGGGCGTTTGAATTTTCCTGGTGCAATTAAGCACTAGAAGATAAGCAGATCTGACCTGGAGAAAACCACTGAACACACAGAATCTAATTACAATTGAAATGCAAAGGCCAGAGAGAAAAGCTGGAGCAGAAGCACAGGTTTCATATGCCAGTTTCAATTTCTGTAGAGATTTGAGAGACAGACTGCATCCACCTGCCATTAGCTTGGTGGCGTGACTGGGAAGGTTCCTGCGCTCAGCAATCACATTTCAGGGCCTGCCGAGTCCTTTAGGGAGAGCAGCAGTTATCCTGAGGTGACCTGCAGGCTCAGCCCAGTAGGTGCCTGTGAGATCCATTGTGAAACCACTAAACCCACAACCCCACACCCAGCTCACATCAGCAGACACCTGAAAAAAGTGTTTTTAAAGTACAGTCACCTTATAGGTTTTATAACAAGTTTGGGTTTTAGGCAGATGGGTCACGGGCAGGTGGTAGAGCAGAGCAGCACACCTAGCAAGGTGCAACCACAGCCATCGTGGAAGCAAGTTCCATTAGCCCAGGAAATAGGTTGTAATGATTTTTACTCTATTTTCTTGTTCCCATGCACCCATCTTGTGAGAAGAAGCCATGAAAACAACGATGCTACTGCACAACAGGCCTCTGATCAGCTTAGGGCACTGTCTGCTGGGGTGATGTTAATAGTTTTGACCTACGTAGTCCAGGCCTAAAAGACTTTGAAGCAGGTTCTTCCCTAAAACACATCCTGCACAATACCACCCATTCACCTCCCCTCCTTACCTTCCCTGCACGACTTTAACAAGGTTTTGCTTATTGGCCAGCATGCAGAGCTTGGTGACCGTCTCGAAGACGTGCTCACACTCGAGTATCACATCTCCCTGGGAAGAAAAAAAAACAAGGCATAAAATCATGGGGCATCACCCCCCACGTAAGCCACGCAGCAGCTAACGCCAGAGCAGTCACTGCTGCACAGCACTGACCAGCAGCTACACAGCAATTACTACAGGCGTGGAGCAGTTGGGGTTGTTAAACACCCTGTCCAGGGACTGGTTAGGATTTATAGCAACCTTGGCTCTATAAAAAAGGAAGGGGAAAGCTTTCATGGTGAGACAAGGTCTAGCCAATTACAGAATTAGTAAACATTGGTAATTGGGTAATCCCAATAGTTCATAGGAGAATATTAGGAGTGTCAGCTACAAGACCGTGCTGCTAACCACAAGCTCGCAGTAGCTACGTTACAATTTTCTACCTTCTGTTTGTTGTCCTCGGGAACATGAATGACTACAATCCTGTCGCTCAGGTTACTGGTGGAAATACCTTCAAAAGAAATCCAAGAATTAGAGGAAAAACCATCCCAGGCAGTTCCACACCAGCACCACCACCACCTTCCCAGTTTCCAGAACACCTTCTGAAGATCTCTTCCCCTGTCACCCCCTTGTCCATAACACGTTTCCAGCAGGGGTTATTTAAACACAATGCATTGTTTGCTCCATACCTTTCCATGCTGCCTTTGTTTTGGCAAGGGAGAATGTATATATCCTACCCCTGGACTGTAGTTCAGACAATAGCAGGATTAAAAAACACCTATAAATGGGGTAGGGAAGTTTTTTTCCCCTCTATTTCAGCAGAAAGTGATGTCCTCCTGCATTTAAGTATTTCAAAGAACCATCTCCTCTTACTCATAACTGATACTTCAAGGAGCTGCACGCTGACACACAGACCCTTTATCCCCCCCTCAGGAAAAAGTGTTCTCAAGCAGATCATTGCTTCAAATATCTTTGAAGGACCAAGTTTCAGAAGTTCACCCTTCCACCCCCAGGTCACTGGCAGAAAGGGGAGCCCCCCCCAACCTCCACCGTTACCTTTCAGAGTGGCGTAGTCTATTTTCTGCTTGACCTTGGCCATTTCCACCACGTACGCCGAGGTCTGGGTCAGAACGAGCAGCCGCTCTCGTGCCTTGAACCCGTTCCTGTCGTATTTTATCACGGGGGTCACGTACTGAAAACAACGAGCGGGGGTCAGCGTTTCTCACCGCCGCGGGGTCCTGGCAGCGGCTCGGCAGGGAGCAGCACTGCACCGCAGAGCAGAGCCCAGCTCACCACAGCTCCTGCCAACCTCTGCTTATCATCAGCTGGTTTCCTTATACCAGGCAATTCAGAATCATGCTCTGAGAAGGACGGTTTACCTGTGCCCTCTATGCCATACCCGTGGGAAGTGCAGCGCACCCACCTGCGCTTCTGCCCTTTACAGCCCAAAGAAGGTTGGTGCGGCTTTCTTTAAAAGGAATCTGAAGTAATTTCTGTCTAGGTGCATTTTGAGACCCATCTCCAACTTAAAAGCACGGATATACTCACTACACTGCTATTCCACAGCCTGCCCTGCCACACAGGCACGGCTGCAAGGCAGCCTCGGACACCACAGAACACCCAGTCTGCAGGACTGGCCAGGCCCAGGACTCCAGCACAGCGGGTTCAAGGGCTGCTGGGCTCCAGCTGTCCTTCCCTTACCTTGACCTTCTCACCGTGGATGAGCTGCAGCACTTTGGGGTTTATCTCATTCTCTTCTGAGGAGCAAACCAGAAAGACAAACTGAGTGTAGGCAGCAGACAGGCACCCCCCCCCCCCCCAAGTAAAACACCACAGAGTTGCATTAATCGCCTCCATCCCATTAGTCCTTGTCCCCCTGGTACACTCCCTTCTAAGCTGAGGGTCTTCACTTCCAGCTGCTTCTAAACCTGTTCCAGTGATTTTTTTTTCCTGCCTGACAAGTAATCCACATTGGGAGTGACTGGCTGTTCTGTCTCTTCTTGGTTCAGGCCCTGGCACAGAAGAATTCGTGCCTTTTATGGACTTAACACTGGCTCCACGGATTCCCAAGATTCACATCTCGGATCCTTGGGACTGGATCCCCACAGCTGGCCGTGCTGCACCACAGCCTCCCAGCACAGCGAGGGTGGGTCCCCACCCATCCCAGCCCCCAGGGACTTCTGCTTGGGTTCGTGGCTGCCTGTCCCAGGAGGGATTCCAGGTGCCCCAGCTTGAGAGCAAAGTCTCGCAGATTAATCCGTTTGCTGTCACTAAATGTGACAGAGGAAGGGAACTCCAACGGCAGGGCCCAAAGGCAGCAGGCGACGCTGCCTCTGTCAGATGGGAATTTCTCTTAGAAACTGAGTCTCTTTTGTCAAAGAGACTTTTCCTGAGCAAGGAGCACGTGGCTGAATCCATCAGGGGTTTGTTGCATACTCACTCAGTCGGGTGTCCAGGAAAGGCTGGTTTATGCTCTGCAGGTAGCCCTCCTTCTTCCCTCTGAAAACAGCACTTGCTACCACTTTTTGCTGTAACTGTTTTGAGAAGGAACAGCCTTTACCCTCTTGGAGTTTCTCCATCAGTAACATCAGCAGTTACACCAGACATTGCTACTGCACACCACCAGCCTTCTACTCATGCAGTATCTACCTGACTCATGCTGCATTTCTCTCAACATCTTTAGGTTATTCCTGTATTACACCAAATAAAGGGGTAGTAGGGACTAAACACTCCTACAGATCTTTTCTTATTTATGGATCTATCCTAATTAGAAGTACAGTTTTAATGCTATAAGATTAAGACCCACGTGTCTGCAGGAGCACTGCACTGTATGTGGCAAGTGCCACTGAAACACACCTGACCCCAGGCTCAGGAACGTTTGCTCAGCAGCAGGAGCAGGGCTGTGTCAGAAGGTGCAGTCAGTGTGTCAGACAGGTCATGGAGAGCAGATATCACCCACGCACAGTGTGTTTTAACTCGCACATTTGCATTCCATGTATTAGTTACCTGCACTTTCCTCTCAGCAGTCACACCTCGGCAGTATTTCCTTACTAGGTTCCTAATGCAGATTTTCTGTAGCATCTCAGATGTCTACATTAAAAAAACAAGGAAAAAAAAGCGATGAAGTTGTGCAAACAACTCCTGCTGCAGGCCCAACAACTACTTGCCTGGTGCAAGCTGTTTGTAACATCTTGTCACAACACATTTGACCTTCCCCAGCCCAGAGACCCACCTAACAAAGCAGCCATCTTCACCACTCCCCAAGTTTGCAGCAACCCTCACCTCTTCCAGGATGGAAGGAGGTTGGAGCCAGCTCTTGTCCAAGACGTTTCTTGGAAGGTGGTCTCTGAGCTTCATCAAGTAGTTGTACTGCACAAGCTGCACAAATTCCATGTTCTCTGGGCAAAGGGGTTTCTTCCGATTGATGAAGCCATTTATGAATCTACAGAAAATATCCAAACCAGAACTTACATGTTATGCTCAGAAATCAGTGGAAATGAAAGGCAAGTCGCAGAAGGCACACAGCAGGCCAACAGGCCACTGACGGTAACTCAGGTACACTGTCACCTGAGTTACAGCAATGGAAATATTAAGCTTTATAATATTCCAAATATTAACATTCTTTTCCAAGTTTTGTTGACCAAAATACAGTGCTTTGGAGTTAGAAAGGAAGATCAGTGCTACTTCTGATGCAGTATTCAGGGAGTAGAGAGGGAGGACTGTATATGAAGAGAAGGGATAGGCTCAAAAGGGACTGGTTTGGAGATCCCTTGTACCAATATAAACCAGCAGAGCAACAGGAATTGGTGCAAGTCAGAATTCCTGAAGAGGTGACAGGCATTTCCAATCAACCCTATCTGCCAACTGTCCTCCTAACTGCAATGACAGCTTCGAAATGGGTGTGAAGGAGATGGTTTTGACTCACTGTACTGTCAGTGCTCTGGACTCGTTGTCCAGAGACCATCACCAGGCTGTGACCCACCACCCACAACCCTCCCCATGACCACCACACAGTGATAGTTACTTCCTGATTATCTGAACCGCCCACGTCCTCTTCTTGGCCTCCTTCCGTGCCAGCACTCCTCGCCAACAAGACTCCAGCTTGATAGCTGCAAGAATTAACCAGGTCCTTGTATTAGTATCAGAGGTCCTGTGCCACACTATCCCTTAAATTCACATAGCAGAAGCTATAACTGGCTCTTCTGCAGCTCTTCTCATCAGGTGATCTTTAGAGTAAGAAGGTTTGAACATTTTCTTCTTTGTAATAACTGATCTGGCACCACCTGCACCGCAGAGCTCAACATCAAGGCAGTGATGTGCTGCAGACAGCAAGCAGCTCGTCTCAAAGCTGGCCTTTCAGCCTGCAGTATTATTTATGAGCCTGCCCACTGTGATCAGAGGGTTTGTTTCCCTGGCAGTTAACGGGCAATTCCTGGGTACCCCAGAACATCCCCACATGCACAGCCAAGGCTGCTGCCACCACACAGAGCTGCTCCCACAGCCGACGCCTGGGGGAGGCCGAGGGCAGCACACGGTCTGAGGAGCTACACAGAACTCAGGGGACCTCTGTGAATGCTCTTCACACAGCTGTCACCTGCATCTCCCCCCAACACCCACAGCCCTGCAGGGAAGCAGCGAGTGCTATCTGCAGCAATGTGGATTCACGACCTCCCAAAGCTACAGCTCCTACTGTAAAGCTTAGCCCTGAGAAGAGTCCTCAATCCCAAAGCCCATACCTGCTTCTCTCTTCTTCTTGTACTCTCTCTTTCCAAGGCAGCCTTTAAATTTGGCCTGTAGTCTTGAAACTGGCAAAAGAAGCAGAGACATTGCTCGTTATCTACAGGATCACAGTGTTCAGGAGCTGTGCCCCCAGCAATCAGACCCCACGTGCCCAGGCACAGAAGGGTCTGCACAACCACCGAGGAACAAAGGTGCCAAAACAGGACCTTTACTGGGTGGGTAAACATGCCTTTAGGCAGCCCCACACATTTATGCATTTCAAGCAGGTACAAACAGGTATCACTGAGATGAGAGAGGTGGTATCCCAGCCCCAGGGGAAAGGTACTTAGTGCATCCAGGCATGGACCAACAGCTACCAGCAGGACCAAGGAGCTCTAAAGCAAATACATATCTAGAACTCAAGCAATACAACTACTGATTTCTCCCCACCCTGGAAGAAGATATCTAAGTTTTCCTTGGACTCTCCAGAGCTCTGCAGAGAAGGGGCCTCAGCTCTTGCCATCGTACATCTGCTGCATGAACCTGGAGCCCAGAAACACAGTTCACCCAGGCTGTGCTTCTTAGTCTACATACAGACAAAGGGAATGGAACCGTACCTAACAGGTGCTTTCTGAATTCAAATGCATCTTCAGTAGCAAACAGAGTCTTTGGGAACCGAATGAATATTTTGGTTCTGAAAAAGAGACCGTAAACAGCTTGACCAAGAGCCAAGATAAAGGGATCTGTTCACACCACTATGTCTTGCAGCTCTCTGGGAAGGGACACATCACAGAATGGTGACGGTGGCTTGCAGTCACAGACAGGACAGAGGATCAAATATGGCAAGCACCATGCAGGTGAGCAGCAGAGATCACAGCCAGAGAAATGAAATTTACCTTCCTAATTTGTATTCCTCAGGCTTGTAACCAAGATGCTTGATGAGCCTCTCCACACCCTCAGCTGCTGGCCCATGCCAATGCGGCCAGGTAGCTGGACAGAGGGATTTATACCTGAAAGATGAGCAAGACATCAATATAAATGACTTGATGTTTGAGGAACCCCTTTCTGAAACTCTCCCCCCCAAATTCCTACTGCTTTATTCAAGGCAGAAGGTGCCAAAGCAGATCAAAATGGATACAGACAAAAGACACATACAAAGGTTATCTTTGATGCAGAAGAGTGTCTGCTGACACCTCCGCATCTCCTATCACCGAGACTTGACATTTAAACAGACATTGCTCTGAAGCCCTCATGGGAGGGCAGGTTTACCTGGCTAGAGGGCAAAACAGTTCCACTCACCTTTGCAAGAAGAGTTCGTACTTCCGTCGATACGCGAAGCCGGCTCGTCTCACCCGCAGGTGCTCCATCAGGCCCAGGTATTTCACCTGATGGCGGATCAGATAATCATCAAACTTCCCTGTGGTAAGAACACACGTAGTCACTGGTAAACCCTGTCTGGGGAAGCTCACTCACTTGTCCGTGTTTTGGGACAGATAAAGAAGGGATCAAATCCACCACTACCCAAGTGATGACTTTGCTGCCAGCTTAACTAAGAAATATATATTTTTTATCTCTCTCTATATATAATCTATCTATAGATATAAAAATACACAAATATATTTTATCTGCTGTACCTAGCTACAAGCTAAAGTCTCCCTCGCTTCATTCCTTTATCTCAACTGTGTCTTCAGCCCAATGACTTACCAGGCTCCTTGTTCTCATTCGGTTTAATACATCGGACATAAGAAGGCTCCTTGGACATCAGGATTTCTATAAGACTTGTCAGACTGTTTTTGAACTGGGTTGCCACCTAAGAGGACGTTGAAAGAACTTTCTTAGCTGTGGAACACATCACTGCAGTAATTGAAATCAGCTCATTCCCCATATCCATCTTAACACTCCAAGTGAAAGGCTGACATACACATTAGCACCAGGAAGCTTTAGAAGCATAGTCAGTCATAAGTCACCTGGATGAGTGCTTAGATGGGATATTTGAAGCCCTGCCATGGAGCTGGCCACACAAGGCAGTGCTTCAGAAACTAACTAGTGCTGGATGCTAGGACAGGGCTCATTTTAGAAGGATGCACTAATAACATCAAAGTGTGTCACTTTGCTAGCTGCTGTCTCAGCAACGTCACTGTTCAACTATCTGGAAGCTAACAGGGGTGTAACACCAGCAAAAAAAAAAATAATCCACTGAATTCAGGACTAAGGAGGGGATCAGTGGTTAAACCAAGACTTGGGAAGTTGAGTTTATATTCAAAGTTAAGACTAAAGATGAAACTCACAGTCTCTGGTCTCCTCCTGTTGTCCAGCTCTGACAGCAGAAAGCAGTCTCTAACGATGCTGTTTTTAGAGTTGCACAGCACCTGAAACAGGGCAAGGGGAAAGCTGCCACGTTTAGCAGCCACGCTATCCCTACCGTGATGCTTCTAAGCTTGAGCGGCACGGCTGTAAGGACATGCATGGAGGTGCCTAAAGAGCTTTGCTAAGGAGAAATATGTTCTTGTTTGCTACAGAGATTAAATACACCTTCTGCAAAACATCCCTGCTTCAAGCAAAGTAACTTCAGAGCCTTTTTTTGTTCTTACCTCTTTCAGGTTTCTGTACAGGAGATCATTATTCTTCTCCAGAAATCCTGAAGGAAAAAAAAAAGGAGGTGGTTTAATTCTTGTTGAAGGCCACACACTTGAACACAAAATCTGGAAGTTTATATCCTCAAAATTCACACTGCATTCATGTTTAAGTATCAGCACCTTCAGAGGGCAGATGTTTTGTAACCCATCTTCACATCAAGTTATTCTCTACCACATTGGCTTAAAAGCTCAGGTAACTTCTAGACCAGCACTCTGTTCCCACTCACCAACAGCACAGTAAGTGACCTCTCCTGCGTAGTGAAGGAGGCGGAAATCCACCCAGTCGATGGATTTCCGTGTTTTCTGGTCTGCGAGCTTGCGACTGCAGGAAAAAACAAAACAAACACCAAGAGAAAAAGCATCCAATGGGCTTCCTCAGCGTGTAGAAAGTCACCTGCACAAAAAGCAGCTGTAGGAGAGCTGGGAGACTAATGTCTGTTCTATCAGCATGCCCTGACTATACAGTTATGGCCCAGAGTCAAATTATCCTTTCTCTGTCCACTCTGAACAGCTAAGCAGCAAAATTCAGTGCTGGAGAATGGAAATCAGCTACCATAAACTCCTCAAAATCTCTGTGCCTACCCATTGCCATTTGTCAATGGTCACCCTTTCCAGAAGTATTAAGATTTCCTCCCATAACATTCATTTAAATACATTCTCATTGCCTACATGAGGAAAAGGTCACCAGCTCCCTCAATTTCCAAGCAAAACTGTGGGGGGAAGGACAGTTTGAGATATTTTGCCCTAGAACAAGAACCCAAATACAAAGGAGGAATCAAACTTTCCAAGAATAGCAGGAAAATTTTAGAAAGCAAGGACTCCTGAGGGAAATAAGAGAACAGCTTCACAGTTTAGTGACTGCTTACAAAGCTGAAACTTAACAGCAGAGTTGTGTGTCACAACAGCACGTTGTACATCAAAGTTCCCTTCCAAGAGCATCGCCAAGTGCAGATCCCGTTTAAGTAGCTCTAGCACTTCTATTTAAAGCTTTTAATCAGGCAGAACAGTATTAAGGCACATTGTGGTGACAAGGGAGTTGGCTACAAATTTTCCACTTGGCTGTGATAAATTTCAGAGGTGTAGAAATGGTGACAGTTCAGCAGCGTGACTGAATTGATGGCTTGTCACAGCCCTTCAGCAGGCTTCTGCTGGGAGCTGCCAGAACAGCCCAGCCCCAACATGTTCATCTGCCACCAAAACTGAATCCAAAAATACTGCAAATTGGGTATGAAGAGGAAAGAAACATGCTCCTGCTCAAATCTCCCAGATGAGTGGCGTTTTGGTTAATAATCAAAGCTCACACATATCAAGATGGACTTAAATATTTATGTGCCCCTCACAGCCTGGGGCATCAGGCTCGTCTTCACAACATCTTCAGCTTTCCCTGGAGTCGAGGGGGAACAAAGCCATCTGTGGCCAAAGCCACCTAACCTTCATGGGCTAAAATCATGGGCCAAAACCATCTAATCTTTAGTCCTTAATTTGAGGGTGGAATGAAACCAGACTCAAAGATCAGCATCACACTAGTGAGGAGATAGGAATCCCCACCACCACAGGTCATACTTCACCAGTGTGGCACATCACAACATTAGACAGTGGACAGGCTGCTTGATTTTCTTTGGTACAAAGCAAAAATTGTTCCCTCCCCAGTACTCTGCTATGGGTAAGAGATGGGAAGAGCTTCCTCTATGATAGGATAGAGAGCATAAATGCATACGTCACGAAGTGGGCATGATCTCCTACTTTCTCTTCCAGCTTTTCCAAGAAGCTCAAATCAGTCGCTTCACCAGGTCGTAAGCATTCTTCATCCTGAAACAGCAGGCACCAGATCAAAGGCTGCTCGGAACAGACTACTCCCTCCTTGCTAATACGTAGTACAACTTTGTTATGAAACACCAAAGAGCGTGGTTACTCAGGAGGAGGGAGGCAGCTCTCAGGTTTCTGTCCTAGCTGAGCCCTTCTGAAGCACCAGACATCAAGGCTGTGTAAGCAGACAGATGGGACGAATTGTCCTTGTTCATCTTTACAAGAGCCTGGATGCCTGGCTCCAGGTGGCTATGGAGAAGCACTCCTGGTGTTCTGCAGCCTCCCTAATGGTACTTGGAAGAAGCCTGGGTCCCATCCCCATTGCTGACTGTAGCCAGCTAGGTCGCTGCTCGTACCTTCATCCCATGCCTCAGTGTCTCCAGGCAAAAAGGGGAGAGCACACTGCCTTTAAAACCCACAGCTCTCTAGCAAACAGAGCCTCTACCTTCGTTTACAAGGTCTATTTGTTTATTCTGCAATATTCAGAATGTAATTAGATGAAAAAATATGATTACAGACCATTACAGTAGGGCACAGGCAGGCATTTTAATTAGCATAAACTCTGTTCTTACCAGAATGGAGATTATTCCTTTATGCTTCTGCTCAACCAAGTCACAGATGATCTTGTTGTTAAAATATGGAATTGGTTCCCACTGGAAGAGGAAAAAAGGAAGAACAATTTTAGAGGTAGATCTTTTCTTTGCAGTTTTTAAAGTTCTTTGGAGCCAGGCTCCAATCCCACTAAAGATCAGTGTAGTGAATTAGGACCAACTGAGCTGCTGGGGGAAAAGTGACAGCACAGTGATCCATCACCCCACACTACAGCCTTCCTGCTCTCAGCAGCCCAGACCATCCTCTTGTTCTCTGCATTAACACACTCCATCTTCTGGTGTCTGCACCCTTGGAGTTCCTCATTGCTACAGGGATGTTGTCACTGCTGACCTTGTGAGTTTTGAGGAAGGTCCTACTCCTTTCTTAAATGATGTACATGAAATCTAGGCTAAATTACACTGCAAAAGGGTTACAGAATGAGACCCATGGCTATCTTGTACTTCTCACATGAACAATGCAAACTAAAATAGACAAAAGCAGGATGTCTTCTTCATTGATGATCAAAAGCACTCAGTGTAATGGCATTTCAAAGAAAAAAGGGAGGAGGAAAATAATAAGTTACCTCTATTCCTTCCAGTTCATATTCCTCTTGCTCTGCTTTCAAGGTCATCTCAATCAACAACTGTTGGAGCTTCTCATTGCAGTAATTAATGCAGAACTGCTCAAAGCTTCAGCGAGGTTAAGTGAGCATTAGTTTTTGTTTATTTCATGGACAGTTTTACCTCTCCCACCACTACCTACTGTTTGCCAGCCAGCCAGCCCACTTCTATACAGATCAAACCCACACATTCCTCCCACACCGTTGTACCAATGGCCCAAACCCAAGCTAAATCTTTCACCAGGGGTTCAGCTCTCCCAGTGCACTTGGGTTTTGCAGTCACCTGTATCTTGCCTTGCTGGGATAAGACTACACTCAAGAAGCCATGTAGGACTCAGCACATGCCCCCACCAGCATGAGGACAGATCACCCCAAGGCTCAGGAATAGCTGTTACCTGTTTGTGTCCAGCACTTCAAAGCCATAGATATCCAGCAGGCCGATAACTGTTTTTTGAGTTGAATCCTGTTAAAAACATCATTGCTCTGTAATTGCTGCTTCAGCTGATGCTTCTTCCCTGCATGTTTCATGTTGTTTCCTTCACCTAAATTTTAATTTTTCTCTTTGAGAGCTTCGTGTCATTTGCCAACAGAGCAACCACTTTAAAGCAGGTAATGAACTGCCAGAATTATTTAACATACCAACTGCCACACCTAACTCGTTTTCCTGCTCAGTGCTGTGGGGTGCCCCTACATCAATTATCAAGCATCCAAGATACCTGGTGGTGAGTGTTGTAGGGCCTCATTGGAGAAACTCTGCTTAGCATGTTAGGAGAACTCAGTGTCTAGGAGGACACAAGACAAGAAACCAACCTTGTTGGCTAGAGAGCCGTTAATTTTGTTCACTAGCCAAGTGAAAGTGCGTCCATAAATTGCCTTTGCTACTGCATCCCTAGCGCAGAATGCCAGATCCACGTCCAATGGGCTTAGGACCTAAAAATAAATAAAGAAATGCCAGAGATTATAAACACCACAGATGATCAGAGCAAACTTCTGCAAAGCCAGTTCACACTTATGGCTTGGAGAACCAGCCGTATTGTCTTATACCAGAGCACAGTGCTCAGCCTATCTGAACTGTAGCTGTCTACAGCTTTATTTACCATCAGTGTAACTTCAGTCTGGTGTACGGCCACAAGCCAGCAGGATTGTGATACTACGTGTTGGAGAGTACAAATTTAGACAAGCCAGGAAAGTATTCCGACTTCCTTTTAGTTTTATTTCACTAAACTTGGTACAAAATGCTCAAAGAACAGTTTTTACCAGTGCTTTTCTCTGTTTAGGCAGCCCAGTTTCCCAGGAAGCGCTGCAGGGACTGAACAAAAGGAAATTGTTTGGCTCAAACACAGGGCTGCCTGCAGCTCTCTGTTCCTACCTTTTGCAATAGTTACTACCTTGTTCAGTAGTAGAACTCCAATACTGGGAATATGTTTTAGTTTAATGTCTCAGGCTAGAAGAGGAAGGGGATACAGAGGAGAGAGACAGCCAGAGTGATCTGTTTGTACTGCAACACTGCTAAGACCAGAGCTCTTCATCTGTCACCACCGCTGCCTGGGGTGGCTCCCAGCTGCCTGGGGTGGCTCCCAGCTGCCTGGGGTGGCTCCCAGCTGCCTGGGGTGGCTCCCAGCTGCCTGGGGTTACACAGGACCAATCCATACCTCTTCAGATCTGGCTTCGATCTTCCGATGGGTGAGAGCTTCCTGCAGAATGGACAAGTGCACACCCAGTAGCTGCAGAAAAAGAAATACTTGTGCTCAGGGTATGGCCAGCATTAGACTGTGTTGTGTGACCAGGAGGGCATAACCCCCCAGTCCAGTCCCCGTTATACTCATCTTGGAGCAACAATAAGTAAGGAACTTTCAGAGAGGTGTGTAACAGAGAAAAAGGGCCCTACAATTCAAGGGAGTTTATAACAAGAGCTGGGTATTTCTATAGCAATCCTTCTGCTCTTGGGAACAGATGTTTTTGTCCTTAAGGGAAAAACACAGCAAGGTTAAGGCTTTCTTCACAGCACTTGTAATACTGACACTCAGAAGAGATGATACCTTTGAAATCCATTTGATCTGTGTGCCATCACGAATGATGGCATGTCCATTGCTATCTTCTTCAAACTGAATGTTCCCAAGGTGCAGCACACTGGCAACAATTCCAAAGAGATGCTAATAACGAGAGATAGACCATTAGAAAGCAGGTTCCTGCAGCTCCACGGGGTGGTACTAATCTTTCCTATGCATGCTAACAAACAGAATATTGGCTAGGCTGAAGGAGGCGAGTCAGACAACCTGCTTCAGGGAGATGTCACCACCAGTTGCCATCATGCTGTACCCACCCACTCCCTTGATCCCCCCAAAATGATGTCCTATTCCACCCTTAACACCTCTCCCAAACAAGACTACTTCCACCACTTTTAAGCAAGGAGTGTGCTACTGTCTTTCCTTAAATTCCATTTGGCAGGCTCAGTCCCTCTTAACATGCATACCTCTACGTCTTTTTCAGTAAAATCAATGATAGAAAAAGCTTTGCGGACTATTTTCCAGTCATTCTTGTCATTAATAGAAAACACTTTGGCACATCGACCCTATAGAGTAAAAGAAAGATGAATTAGTACAATTAATTGGCAAAGCAATTTTATTGTCAGCAAGAAACTTGCCATACTACTGGGCACACTACTTTCATTTCCAGTTTCCTCAGCCTGTATCGATACAGTCTGGAACAAGCTAGCAAGTTTATTGCACTCCTGCTAATCCTGGAAGTGGCTCATTTGATCAGATCTTTCAGCTTATACTTAAAGCTTCAGATAACTTACAGCACTGAGCTTGGATAGTGATTACCATAAAATGGCCAAGTCTTGTGAAGAGCTTGAGCTTACTGTCATCCTCCAGTTTTATGGTAAGAATACCTTCTGCCCAAGTATTCTGCACTACCAAGGAAGAAAGGAAACTGAGAGCACTACCACAAAGTGAGCTGTATACTGCAAAACCGTACCTATAGACCTCTGTAATACGAGGTCCATAAATCCTGAGAAACTCATTTTATACCAGATCCTGACACAGGGGCATTAGAAGAGATGCCTTTGTACAAAGTGTAACTTGCAGACAGATATTACTCCGCTGTTTAGTAGCTCAGACCACTCTTCTCAATGAATCAAGAAGCACCTTGACCATACCAGAGCGACCAGGGTCATCAAATGGTTTGGTGACATTTGCTCAAGCGTGTTTATCTTCTCACAGCAGCAGTACACCATGCCACACACACAACATGAGGAATACACAAAGACCGGGGGAAATTGACTTTTTTAAAACTCTGGTGGCCTTGCTGTCACTGGGCCCTGTGGCCCAAAAGCTTGTTTCTGTCCCCACAACTACATCAGCTGATCCAATAAGAGATATCACCCCTTATAAGCCACTTATCACTTGCACCCTTAGGCCATCACAGCCGGGACAGTTGCTGCTACAAAAGCACCCAGGGTAGACATGTTTGCCACCAACCTGCCTGGGAGTTTTGCTATGACGTGACACACAGCGGGTTCTTGTAGCAGCTCAGCAGTACACTGAGTTTGCAATCCCTACGCTTCGAGATGTACAACACAGAGCAAGGGAAGAGCTCCCACTGACCTGGATGAGATACGCGTACTTCTGGGGGTTGCGCTCCAGCCCAAGCCAGCAAAGAAGATCCTTGTCTCCACCCTCTAATAACTGGTAGAAAATATGGAAATTCCTTTCTCCGTGGTTTTGATGGACAACTCGGGATTTCTCAATGAGGTAACTGAGGATGTGCCCTCCCACGGGGGCTCCCTGGCAGAACAAAGCACTCAGGTCAACACCAACAGGTACAAATATCACCACTGTGACGGCTGCTCCTCCACACCCAGGAACAAGGAGTTTCTGCTGTTACTTATCTGCCTTCTCGTGTTTAAGAGTTAGTATCCAACTACAGTACAAGCTGTATCTAAAGAGTTCGATGTCCTCCTAGTGTAACTTGTGCTTTACAACAATTTATGTCAGCTTTTACTGAGTGCTGGCAGTATTGCCAGTAATATAGGAAGTTTTCAGGATGTATAACTAGTCACTTTACTCACAAAATGCAACGCCTGTAAAAATAGGGTCAGAAATCTGCAGCGTAAGTCTTCATAAATCCTGTGCTGCCTGGGGAGTGTCCAAGAGGTTCACTGATAAAGCTTGTTTTAGTAGCGGTCCATTAAGTTTGTTCTCACCTTAAAATCAAATTGGATATCCATGTATTTCCCAAATCTACTCGAGTTGTCGTTACGCAGAGTTTTTGCATTTCCAAAAGCCTATGGATAAACAGATAGATGAAGTCACTGAGAACCTGAAACCCACGGCAGGACAAAAGCTCCAGAAATAAAGATTTGCTGCACCAGCTGAGTCCTACTACTGAATTTAGTGGGATTAAAGAAATAACAACTTGGTGGACTTGGCAGTGTTAGGTTTATGGGTGGACTCGATGATTTTAAAGGTCTTTTCCAACCTAAATGATTCTATGATTCTAAACTAATCTATTTCCCTAGCTTTAATGTGGAATTCAGCTAAACAAATTACCGCTTAATTTGTAACTGAAGCTATGAGGAACTGTTGTAGACTTGCATCAAAGTCTCGTGGATTGAGGCCATCACCACCAACTCTTCTGCATTTTGTACCTTTACTCAGTTTTTACCTCCAGAACAGGATTGGAAAGGAGCAGACGATCACGGACGATCTCCAGCTGCTCTGTAGTTGGGCAAGTTACTGCGTAATACTGCAAGATCTTCTTGGATGCTTCTGTCTTCCCAGCTCCACTCTCCCCAGAGATGAGGATGAAATGGTTGTTGTACTCGCTGCACATCACCCTGTAGGCGTTGTCAGCTATGGCATATCTGAACAAGGATCACAAGAAGTATTCAGAGGAGAAGCATCTCTTAGCAATGGCAACAGGAGACTGAGTATCAAAGGTTTTTCAGAAGTATTAACTCCTCGTCTAACGTTACAAGTATTGTACCTGATGGGAAAGCACAGCTCAAACCATGAGTCTGACTCAAGGTCTCATAGCAAAAACCCAGTGTGTATCTGAGGGACAGGTAGGGCTTGTTCTTTTTCCCACTGTTGCTGTAGGATTTATACAGGCTGCATGCATTCTTGGTGAACACAGTTTATTTATACACAGCAGGGACTCCCTCTTCCAAAGCAGAGGAGCCAGTTTTGATTCCAGTAAAGGGAAGATCTCAACTTCTGCTGATAGAGACAGATACAAAGATAACCAATAGCAAAGCCTTCACCAGTGTGCCACTTAAGGAAGGAAAAGAAAAAGAAAAACCTACTCAGCAAACCACCCAACAACTTCTGGCCACGAAAAAAATTCCAGCTCAGAGTTCAGAAGTTCAGGTTCCTTCCCCTCCTGGGAAGTCCACACGGAGGCTGTGCATGAGCACTGTGCTCGTCCTGTGGTTGGCTGCACTGACACGGGGCCTCAGAGGACAAGGCAAGATGACTGGGGTGTTTTGGACAACCGAAGGAAAAGGTGTTGACTTGCACATGGGCACAGTCAGGCAGTGGTCTGACTAGACCACGTGTAGTAAGGAGGACACACCAGCACTAGTCTGGACAGCTATCTTCAAGATAACTCTCCCCTACAGTCTCCTAAACATCACTTCTCACAGTCAGCTAGAAGACAAACACATTCTCACCTACAGGAAGACAAGAATCTCAGCGTTCACCAGACCTAGTGACTGTGGATACACATCCTTGTTGTTAGTGCCCAGCGTGACAGAGTAAACCCAATTTATTGAGATAAACTGAAATCCTAAGGGTTCTACTTACAGATGTGGTGGCAGTTCAAAAAAGTTTACCCCTCGATAAAGCTGCATCTGTGTCACGGTGTAGATATCCAGCTCTTTGTAAGGGTTGACAGATACAAGAAGAGTACCAATGTACGTCTGCAGGGAGAACAATGCACACAGGTGGGAAACCTGTTCCATCACTACAGCGACAGCTCCCCAAAGAGGGGGCAAGTACATCAGGAGATTATGCAAGGAGAACAGATGGGCAGCAATTTTTTTAAATGTGTATATATATAGAGAGAGAGACATTTCACCTGCTATAGGCTACCTGAATCCACATGGCCAGCACTTACATAGATGAGGTTCTCCTGGTATCGTTTGCGAAGGTTGTTCAGGAAAGCACTCTCGCTGGTGTGGGAGTCCAGAAGCACAAAGTCCTGCACCCCGACTCTGTCCCGGGCTATCAGAGCCCCTTCCATGTCGGCATCAGTGTTATCTTCCACTTCTTCTTTCTGCGACACAAAGGGTGAATGAAACAGATTTAGGAGAGCGCAGGTAGGGACCCTAAGGGTCAGCTAAGTCCTCCCCCACACCCCAGGGCCAAATCAACCTTGCACAAGTGATGCCAGAAGATTATTATCCAAGCTGTTGTTAACACCTTCCCCAAAGATGGCCATTTCATACCACACGAGTTTACACCCCAAATTCTTTACAGTCAAGACATCCAAGACTCGTTCCTGTGATCAGAGAGGAAGACCAAGGTTTCCAGCAGCCCTCACTAACAGTTGTTCAAGACAACCCTAGCACCGAAGGGGCAGTTATGATCTGGGACGCTCCATTAACTCAGTCTAGACAAAGTAGTTGCAAGCAGAAAGTTGGAAGTTAACAGTGGAAGATACCAGACAAATTGGTAGTTTCTAACACCACCTGCAACTACTTTATACAGATAAAACTACAAAAATAGAGAATCTCCAGAAAAGACTGTATTTGACTTGTCCTTTAGGGGAAAAAAAAAAGATTAATCCTACAGCACTACTCCGCACAAGATCGCTTCGTTACTCCTAGTGCCTTCCACGAGCAGATCAAAGCCAACGTTCAGGGTTGGGCAGCAGGTATCTCCACACGCCAGCAAGAGACTCGGACAGGGAGCGGAGAGGCCACCAAGCTGATAGAACTAATCCAACAGTGACTTGGAGAAACAGTTACACCTTTACTAGCACCCGCACCACCTCTTTCTCAAGAGGCTGAAAGATGCAAGAAGGATGTCACTGACAAAATATAATTATTTCGTACACTCCAATTCCCATTCTTTATCATGGAAGTTGACTTTATGCTGAAAATACTCACTGCTGAGGATCAAGCTCTTGTTTCCCAGGCTATAAGGATGAACTGTATGTTTATTTAATTAAATCAAGCTGATAATTTCATGCTAGCAAACAGGACATTCTTTATTCTACAGTAATAAATGTGCCAGAGTAGGTTGTTTTTTCTTTTTAAGACACCAGGATGACACAGTTGACAGAAAAATTCCTACCTTAACACATAAAATACTTCCCTTAGGACAGAAATGAAGTGAATACATTTTGAGGAGCTTACCTTTTAGAGTTCCTGGGCTTTGCAAATAGGCAAGAGAAGCTGGCTGAGCAGCCAGGAGCTGAACACGCACAGCGGCTCCGCAGCCTCAGGGACGTGCACACAAGCCCTTTTATTTTATTTTTTATTTTATTTTATTATTTATTTTATTATTTATTCTTTTATTATTTTTTTTTTTTTAAAAGCAGAAGCTTTCCAAATTGTAAATAGGCACAGTGTAAAGTGCTTCTGCTAAGCTTTGGCAAAGCCTGGCTCTGGAGGCAGGTTTTGGGATGAGGTTTTTTATTTCTGACAGTCTCACTAAGAAATCACCTAGTTTTTCTCCCAGGATAAAGCATTTTCTTGGCAGAATTACTAAAAGCAAAGAGAATATGTGAACAGCTTCACTTTCAAAATACACACGCAGTATTAATCAGAAGAATTAATACTGAATTCAAAGAATTCATACTGAAACCCACCTTGCTCTATAGACATCCTGGACCAGGCTAAACAAAGAATTTAAACTGAAACCTTTCCATCGAGATTGACCTAAGGCAGTACACAACTCAAACCATCTCACAGTCTGAACTATTTCCCCTTATTTTTCCCCCAAAACAGCTGACACTCATTTTTTCCACTCTGGTTTGCTCATCACCCAGTGGCTGCCTGACAAGGTTAGAGTTTGTCATTTTACTAGAAAGATGGACTATAAACAAGGTGGGTTTGTCCTCAGGATGAGCTGGACAAGAGACTTTTACCTTCTCTCCAAGCTGGGAAGCATGAAAGAATAAGCCACCCACCTGATCAGGTTTCCTTAACCCAATTCTCTCACGCGTATGTTAATTGGTAAGTGACACTGTTCCTCGTTAGACGAAAGTCCCCAACTCTTTTCTGGGCTACTTTGTGCTCAGATTTTCTCAGTATTTTGCCCTCGCTGAGGTCAGGTAATTTCATTATCACAGTACTATTCACCGCCCTGTCCCCCACCCCGTTTCTCGAAGTTTACTACAAGTTTTGTGCTTACCTGGTGTCACCATCAGTAAGAGATACCCCCCAGGACTCGTCAGTGCACGCTACCCCAGCAAGACACTCTCTTTTTAAAGGATTATTTTCCTTTCCTCATCACCCAAGAGTCAGGAGATTTCTTTCCTGTCTACTGAGAAGCAAGCTCCATCAGAAAATCTCTCCCTCACTACAATGAGGGCTTTTTCTTTCCCACAGGGATTTGTCTATCAATATTGAAACTACAAGGAACTACAGTGGATCACAACACAAATTCCTGAGATGTGCAGCTCTTGAAGAGCTAAAATAAGGTCAGAAGCAACAGATTAGTTTCTTTGACAAAGTTTGTACTGGTTCGTAACAAACAAACAGGACTTGGCAAGGAAAGGTTAGAAAACAACTTTTTTTTTAAAAAAAAAAAGAGAAGAAACTTTGCAAAATTATTACTTATCTTTGCCAGAGGCTCAGAACTTCGTTTTTCAACAGGCTCCAAAGTTAATTGTTGCCGTTTCTTTGGTTTAACACCACAGAACAGAGGAGATAAACGTCAGTTCTGATGCCACTGCTATTTTGGAAGCACTAGAACAACCCAAACCAGCCATGCTCCGTGCTACCCATGCAAATACAAACACGAGGTGAGAGCCTCAGGTGGGCACCATCTGACCCAGCGTATCTTCCAAGGACCCTCTCACCCACCCAGCCAGGCAAGCACCCTTATCTACAGCAAGATGCCACACAAGCCACCAGACTCCAGGTTTCTCGGGGCCACCCATAAGGCCACCAATTCCCATGTTAACAGCAGAAAATCTTCTCAGGGAACCTCCACACAACCCCAAACGATCCCAATCTGCCAGAGATGCCGGATTTCCTTACCACCACCCTACAAATCCAGCAGTGTTTTTATTTCATACATGCCTCCTGCTTTACCTGCACCCTCCCAGCCGCAGCGTGCCATCTCCCTCCAACTCCTTCTCTCTTATGTTTCTTCCATAAAGAGTTAACAGGGCTGAAGTTAAGGCCTGATGACACCAAGTATCATGTGTCCGGCTGTTTGCTCGCCTCCTTGGGCAGGGATGCTCACATCCTCCTCCTTTAATGAATTATCTAACACGCTGCCAGCACTCCTGCTGCGATGAGGTTTATACCGACAGCATCGCTTGGTGAGACTTTAACATCCCACCAAAAGACTGAAGGCTGAGTCTGAAGACGAAGCGATGGACTCAACCTTTCTGATGGGTAATTTGAGCAAATCCAGGCACAAAGTGCATCACCCCTGAAGGGGCTCCTCGCCCCCTTCCCCCAGCTCCCGGCTTGGTCCCCACTAGAGGTCACTGCAAAACCCATTTTAATTTGCAGTTTGAAGTTTCCACGGATTATCCCCTTTTTCATACGCAGTTTCTCCCCAGAAAAATGACTTCTCAGGTTGGACTCAGACTGCTGCCGACTCCCACACGATGCCAGCTCTTCCTCCCCCTCCACCCACCTGTCAAAGACAACAACAAATATTTTCCCATGATTGCTTCTCTGCATCAACAACTGCCAACAGAATAAGCCCCTCCATTTGGGCAGCCAGTGATCCATGAGCAGCAGCAAGAAACCTCTCAGTTCTGTCCAACCACCCTTCAGATGATGCTTTCAATCCTGGAAAGAGCTCCATGCTTAAGAAACTTCACACCCAAGTCCAACCTCACTGAATGAGGAAGGTGTCCTCCTAAAGGGCCTCATAGCAAGATCAGAAGCTACAGAAGTGGAAGAACCCTTCCAGCACCACAAAATATCTTTGCCTGGTCTTACAGCAACATTAAGAAGTTAAGGTATCTCACCTCCTGGCTGAGAGTCATCGAGGAAAACAGGCAAACAGTATGATCTGGGAAGCTGATTCAAGCAAAGCCATTTCTGACTTATCCTCAGCTAATAAATGCTGATTATGAACAGGAACGTTCAAAAATTAAAATTAAAAAAACCTCAATAATTTATATTTCCATAGATAAGTAGAAAGAAACACCTATTTAACAGACAGTTTATTTAGAACCATCCGTTTCCCAACAGAATGAGTTTTTGGTAACGGAAGGACAATTCTTACCAACAAGAGCACACTTGGGTTGTGATCTCTGCAAAAAAGCTTCCCATTCCCACCCCCTCCAAAACTCAGAGCCTTGTCTAACGCTGGACACAGCAGTCCTGAAGCACAGCTCAGTCTATTTATTCAGCTCCATCTCCCACTGTCATCCCAGGAAATCTGCTGGGATACCAAACATTTATGACATTTTTGCCTGTTCTGTTGTTACCCCCCTGAGATGTAAGCAAATAAAACTTGTGCCACAGGAACGTAGCGCAGTAAGCAGACATCTCTGGAGCCATCTGATTTAAAGTAGACATGAGAGTCTCGGGCTTGCTCAGGACAGATGAGCTCGGAGCAACACTGCTAATACAGATCCCTTTAGAAATGTCAGAGCTCTTGTTTTGGAAATACTCATCTACTGCTCCTTGACCCAGTCCTGCGCCCCTTGTATGCAACAGGAATTTGCTCATTAAGAGCCCTGAAAACTGGACGGCGGCACTGCAAGGATTACAACAGGGAAACCCCTTGGGCTCTGCTCCACCTAAGGCTCTCAAAAGAAGTCACCCAGAAGGGCAGTGACAGCTCTTGACCACCAAAAAGTGGTAAAGAATGATGTTCTGCAAGAGCCTGCTTGGCAAGGTCAGCAGGAGAGCACAGACAGGTCCCAGCAACCGTGTCTCTTCCTTCAACTCTGGCAGCAACCTCAAGGTCAAGATCAAGCCCACTGTAGGGCTGCTGGAAGAGGCTACAGGCAGCTGCCTGCACAGTATCTGCTCCAGGAGGAGCCAGGACCCTTCATCCCCAAAGAGAACCTGGGTTTGGTGACCATCAAAGAGCTGGTCCTGCTGGATGCTTGGCAATAGGACTTGGAGCAATATGTCACCACCCAAGAATAACAGCAAGCCCAGGGCGACAGGGAAACACTTTCCTCCTACCGTGGAAACTTTGGCGTGGCTCAAAAGAATTAATCTGTTCAGGTTTTAATTAATCAATTTTCAGATAAACTAGAGCCACACATAAATCAGATTCAAGCAGACTAGATCTCCGTCAAGTGACCAAGTTACGGGCGTCCGATTGCAGCAAAGCAACAAGAAGACAAGATGATTTCAGTCATTTCAGTGAGACTGGACCCTATATCTCTGGAAATCTCTTCCACGTGTATAATGAAAGTGAAACGCTGTGTATTGACTGTGCTTGGAGATGCAGTGGCAGCACGGTGGAAAAGTGATGTCTCAGGTCTGTAACGAGGAACTTGGGCCGTCCTGCACTCCTGTACGCGCTTCTCAAGGCAACAGAATTCATAAATACAATTATACTGCAGAAAAATTTACACATTGTAACCTAATTTCTTTTCAAAAGAATACAGAATAAGAGGGTTTTAAGGTTAATCAAGAGCCTAGGGAAACGCCACCAGTTCTTAAGGCCTCTTGTCTGTCTCCAGGGCATAGTCTGCTATAGACTTGTTAAAGGGTGACTGTCTGTCTTTCTCAATAGAGGAGAGGTCGAGGTGAACCACTTCACTTTCATAAATCAAAAGAAAGAAAAAAAAGTGAGAAAATCTCCAGAGTTCAAACATTCCTTTAAAACCCAAACTTTAAATACTAAATGGGCTTCATGGCTGCCATTTTGAAAAACATTAGTTTGCCAAAGGACCCTTTTGATTTCTATTTGAAATGCGAGCGCTCACAGATAATCCATTGAGAATCAAACCCCCACAAAAGGCTTCCTGAAACAATCGCGGCGCTGGTGAAGGACAACATTTTTGTGCCCAAAATAAAACATTTTAATGCGCTACAATCCATTACACATATATTCCTCCATTTCCTTTCAGTAATTATTCATTAGAAAACATTTAACGTCACTGCAGATTTCACACTGGGCAGTCTGCACACAAAGGAGAAGAGTTGGCCCATTTATAAGGGGCTGAGGCCGCCTTTTCTCATCCGAGAAACTCCAAGGCGGCGGGGGCTGCCGGACACAACGGGCAGGCTAAATTGTGCGGTTAACGGTCAAAGCCCCCCTGCCTACTTTGACACTCATTTAAAGATGACGGGGAACAATAGAGATTTGTTCTTAGCAACTCTTTCTTGTTACGCGGGGTCTACACGGGCTGCGCCGGGCGGTTCAAGGCATGAAACCGGGGCTGATGTTCGGTTCCACCTGCCAGCGCTCGCCCTGCTCGCTCCTCTCCCCCCCGTCCCCTTTCCCCACTTTAACACAATGAGACAGGTAAAGAATATCATTAAAAAGGGTCCCGTTCGGCACGTCAGCTTCAATAAAACAATTGCCTGTCAGGTTAATGTGAGCAGCTCACATTTTGGGTTAGTGCCAGCAGTCCTGCTCTTCTGAAGCAGGTTCGTAAAAACAGCCCTTCTGGCCCCAAAAATCTCCAGTTCACCTCCAGGATTCCAGTTTGCACCAGTGCTCCCAGGTTACAGCGCTGTCAGCGGGCACCGCCGCACTCGGGCACCTGACCTAAAGCATAAAACACTTCTTTATGATCTTATAATTGACAAACCCATCACAGCTGCTAGGAGAGATCCTTTTGCTTCATCAGCTTGTCTGGCCCTCAGCCGAGGGGCTGCCTGAAACCCCGCTTTTGCCCCCGCACCCCAGACATGCTGGCTCGACGAGCGAGGAAAGCAACAGCAGTTGCACCTCGCTCAGGAAATTTCATGCTACAAAAATCATACAAAAAAAAAATTCATACTATAAAATCATGCTACAAATCCTGTCAGGCCAGAACACAGACACTCACTGCTCTCCCTCTCAGTCGTTGCTTTTTAGATACACGTGCCGGAGTTTTCTTCAGCACTGACATGCTCAGGTTTACTGCTGCTGGACCATAGGCAGCTCCTTAATGAATCCTGAATCTTTACTAATTGCAGAACAGGACATCTTATTAGAAAGCATAAATTGCTGATTAGTTCCATAACATGTATTCCTTAGCTAACAGGGCACAGGATTTCCAGCTGGAAGGTTAACTTTCAGAGTTAAAGCTTCTGGAAAGAAGGGAGAGTAGATTTATTCAGCTTCTAGGAAAGAGAAGGACAGTCCTGGAGTATCTGACCGTGGATTAAACAACAGTAAGCTCATGTATTCAAGTCCTGCAGATGAACAGAAAGAGATACTTTGCTAAGATGCTTTCTGTGCTGGCCAGAGCACAGCTCTGCCTTGATTTTGCTCTGATAACTACAGAAAACACGCAGCAGGACACAGCCACGTCTGCAAAATTTAAAATAAAAACAACCCAACCAAGCTGCAAGGAAGACGTAACAGGTATTTGCTCTGCCTGGACTAGGCTGTGGTCCCTCTGTATTTACAGTCGTTGCTTGTTTGGTCTCAACCAGGACTTTGGCTGCTCAGAACAAGCACAGCATTATTCCTACTTGGTATAAGAAAGGGATAGAGAAACCTCTCCCAGCCGCGTGGTGCTGGGGGCAGGAGGTCCAGCCCTCCAGATGCGTTCCAGACCTGTACCAGAAATTTCTAGATTTCTAGAAATCCAGAAAACCAGCCTTTCACAGTTTGAACACTCTAGTTTTCACAACCACAGATCTTCATTCTTATTCTAGAATCCCAGATAGAAAAAAAAATAGCAAAACCTCATGACCCCTCACTACAGTGCTGAGTTTTATTGAACACATGTATTTACAAGTCTTCAAGACAGAAGAGAGAACTAGAGGAAAATTGTACCCAAACACACAGTTCTGGACACAGAATTGGCATCACATCTCCCCTAGAAGTGTTCCAACACGAACCCTGATGATAAAATCCTTTGGGCATCAGAAAGCAAAGAGGAGCTGGCCTGTGTAATCACTCCTCTCGAGGGAGGCAACGAGTCAGCATTGAAACTGAAAGCAGACAAGATGAATGACACCCAGGACCACGAACTGCTGTCCACAACAAGATTACAACTCAAGTTTCCATAACAAAAGCCAGTCTATCTCTGCACCAGAACCCCCCAAAAAATCGGGAGTTGCTTTGATAACAGCTACAAAACAGTAACTTGCAGAGGCTGCAACACAAGGTCTAACTCACATGAATTATAGCAAAGGTCACCCAAAAGCTCACGTTAATTTAGAACGTGCGCTTGCTCTGGGCCCGATTTGTCAGGCTTGAAGTAGCATCAGATGCCAACACTGCAGTTTTGCTGCAGGCAGGAAGAACTTGGAGGGTGCATCTGAAGCGACTGTGAGCACAGACTCATTATCTAGTTGCAAATTTACTGGCCAGTCTAAATATTTCCACAGAGCCTGGAGAGGCAGCCACAATGGAGTGGGGAACGTTCTTGGGAATAAATAGCAAACCTCCTTCAGACTGATCCAGAAGACATCTTTATCAGACCTTCCTCCTTGTTTTAGCTTTCCTGGACCCCCTCGCACACAAAGCACTTTGCTAACAAGCATTTAAATTCAGAAGTCAAGCACAAAGACATCATCAATAGGCCACATAATTGCTTTATTCTGGAAACTACCACCTGAAGCCAGAGCAGAGCCTTTCACACCCCACCAACCAACCAGTGGGGCAGAGGAGTGAACAGCCCAGCTTTGCTTTACAGCCACCTGCAGCGTTAAGCAGCAAACAGCCCAGTGAGAATTAATACAGGAGAATTCTGTGTGAAGAAAAGTTAGCGTGTTATCTTCAGAAGACATCCCTTCACTACCCCTCATCATACTTTACTGGGCACGAGAGCTATTTTTGAGGGTAGGAAGGGTCTGGTCATGGTACCCACGAGGAACTTGCAGCTCTAAAAGCAAGCACGAGGAAAGGCCACCACTCTGACTTGTTACAGAGGTGGGGACAGAGGAGAAGGAAAAGGAAGAAGCCCAGTGATCCCCCTGAGAGCATCCAAGTTATTTTTACTCCATAGCAAGTAGAAAAGGGGGTGAGGGGTCTCCAGCATTCTGTGTGCAGCAGGACCCACCCATGGGTGTCACCAAAGGGCAGTTACTCTGTTTTTGCTTTTTCAATAAAGATCAAGCTCCTCAAGCAGCCATATACGAGTTCCCAGGCATCCTGGTGCACGTGTCGCAAGCCCCCTTCTCCACTGTTCACAAAAACACCCCTCTCTTCTCCAAGCAGGTGGAAGGCAGCTCCTTCCCTCCTCCTTTGGTCACACCATCCTCTCCAAAACACCCCAGAAACAGTCCTACCTCTCTTCCTTTGAGGGGGAAGAAAATCATTGCTACCCACACAAGTCAGGTACCAGTTTGCCAAGAGTTATCCCTCCTCATTTAGCCAGAAATTCTCATTTTAAAGCACACATTAGCATGAAACCTTACAAAGAGCTCTGAACTTACCCTCACTTCTTCCATATCGCTACAAAAAGGTGGGCCAAAACAAGCCAAGCAGGAAAGAGAAAACCACAAACCCCCTCCCCACCCTCTGAAACACACAGCTACCCCCTCGGGGTACAGGTACTGCCACAGCAGAGGCTGGAGGCAGAGGTGACTCAGCTGTTCGCTCTTACGGTTAAAAGGCTGACAGGGGGAAAGTTAATCATCTGAAACAGGGAAAACCTGGTAAAACAGGGAAGTGAAGAGGCGTGTTTTAAAGGAGCAACAAAGCATTAATCACTTCTTGGCCTCAATCCTTAACAAAATGACCACTGTGGTGCAGCTGCTGTAAAACCTCTTTCTTTTTCCTCTCATGAGAAAGAAGGAAGTTTCGGTTTAATGTGCTAGTAGTATTTAAGAATAAAGTGTGATGTTTTCTATATGAAATTATTTTATTTGTGCTTAACAAAGATAAAAGAAGAAGGAATATACAGAAATGTATATTCTGCTACAAGCAAATTTTTGTGTATAATCCTTGAATTTTTTAAAAATAAACCCTCACCAAATAGTACAGGTAAGCGCTGTCAAAAGTTAGATGGGAACATAATTGCAGGCTAACAAATATAAGACCAATATGTCAGCAGATGCTTCTGTGTTTTACTATATTGCCTATTAGGAGATGATATGAAATTCTTGGATTTAGGTGCATGTTTGAATCAGAAAGTATTACAGTATACATTCCTCATCTTGAAAATTAAATCTATCTAAAATTAACAACTTTCTTTTAAATGGTTTCGTACAAGGGCATGAGTAGCTTTGTACATTATTTATCTTGTTTTTTATACTTAGAGCAGAATGTTATTTGAGGAAGTAGAAATAACTACAGTGATTTAGAAGTAAATGCTTCACATATAAATGACAAAACAGAGCGGGGTTTGGAGGAAAAGAACGTGTCGCCTGTATGAACGCGTAAATCTTTCCTGTAAGAACTCCTTTTCTCACAGGACTATTTACAGTGAATTAAAATTATCCTGGCATCAAACTGAGCATTTCCTTTGTGCTGGTGCTGAGCAAAGAGAGGACGTGGAAGAAAAGCCACGTAAGAGGGGAGAAAGGAGAAGCCAGGAAAGGCTTTTGCCTTCCACCTGCAGCCAGGGGTCTGCTCGTGTTCAGGGCTCCGTGCAGCACCCACTGTCCCGGCGTCGGAGCAAACGATGACAATTATCACAGTAATGAACGTGCTCGGCCCGTTTGCTGTAATTCTGTCTCGTGTCATTAATACAGTAAATAACCACGCAGGGAGCCCTGTCTAAGGGTAAAAATAAAGGCTGTGCCAAACCCGAACCATATGTAAGTCGCTGTTTGCTTCTCAGCAGCTCGCCTCGTAGATAATGTTTGCTTTGTTTTGCCTTTCATTATGTTTGTCAAATCTCCATTTCCATGGCAGGTGGCCACGTCCCACCCCGCTCCCCGAAGAGCCCAGCCGGAGCAGCGAGCCCAGCGCTCACTGATCCCGGGCAGGGAGGAAAAAAGCTTGATTTGAAACAGGAGGAATTCCTCCACACCTTGTAGCTCCTTTACAAATCCAGGATTCAATGCTTAGCAAACAGGAGGATGTTGCCTCTGTCCCCAGCATGTTACAGCACGTTAATAACCTGTCCCGGGAAGGAGGAGCTGGTGGCATGCCAAGAGGGCTGGGGACACCCCAGCACTGTCCCAACACCGGAGCTGGTGAAACGTGGGGTGAGGACACATAAAGGCCTGAGGAATTACTCACGGATCCTATTAGGATTACTGTGCTGATTGTATGGTCCTTAAAGCTGACCTCCAAAAGGACAAACTGAGAAGAAGGAGCAGGGTAACGCTGCTTTGGGGTTTTTGAAATGAGAAAAGCAGGTCCCAGCTGGTTTTTCCTGGGAGGATGAATAAAGAAGGAGCAGTTTTAACATCAGCAGGGCCAAAGAAGCTGCTCAGGGTTGTCGGACAAGAGCACATGAGTTTTCCTTTGAGCATTTGGGGTTTTTTGTCTGATAACTGTAATTTACGGCAAATATTTGTCACGTAGTATAACAGTGGGAAGGAAAACTTTCACAGCAAAGTTGCAGACTCCCTCAGCTACTAAAAGCTGCTAATAAGCCTGGACCTGTCAAACAAGTATACATCAAAAGGGAAAGATAAGAATTATTTTTTTTTTAGTTGGATAAAATAAAGTACTTTTTTTTACCTGAAGAGGAATTCTTTTCAAGCGTTCTCCAACTATTATTAAAAAGAAATTCCCGCATTCCTGTATCAGTGTAAAGCCTCAATGGCAAGGTACCTACCACATCCCACGGACTGTTCTTACACTTATGCTTAAGTTTGGATCACTGAAGGGAAGGCTCCGCTGTCTCTGATTCAGCCAGACCATGCACTGCCGAGTACAACACTGAACATTTAATGCAAAATAAAAAACCCTTCAGTGCTGCAATAAGCAAAACTCCAATAGATTTAACAGAACTGTTGCGCAGCCAGACACCCACCTCATCTCTGAGTTCAGCAGTCAGTGCTTCAACTCACTAAAATGCATCCCTTTATGTCCCTCTCTGGTACTATGACACATCGAGGCAAACCCACTATTACTTCCTTTCACTCTGTCTTCTCACCAGGCATAAGATGTGGAAGGAATTAATTAGGGCCAATTAAAAATGAAAGCCTCTGTCTTGCCTTTGGTCACTGCATTTCTCTCTCTGACTCAGAACGTGCAGCTCTGTTACATTCTGCCTCTGTCACCTTTTATTTGGGAATAATTTGCTTACTTCTCTCGGGCTTCGGCATCAAGCTCTGTCATCTGGTCGTCGCGGTGCCCGCTGCAGAGCCCCAGTCCGGCTCCCACCTCTGCTCCGTGCTGCTGCTGCTGCTCAGTTGTGACCACCTTTGCTTCAGCACCTCTCCCCAGCGACTCGGTGCCACCCCTCACTCCAAACCCCCCCGGCCAGCCAGGGCCTCCCTCTCCTTACGTGCCGAGCTGACTCTTTCCAGCCCAATCACTTGATGGAGCAGCTCTCTGCGGAGCTTTTCAGCTGCGGTTCCTCCCAGGACACCACCTCTGCTGCACAAGTGACCTTCATGAAATGCATCGTGAGTGTGAACTCTACTGTCCCTGCCAAGCACAGGCAACAAGTATTTTCTGTGGGGAGGAGGAGAAAAGGAGCTGCAAAGGAGCCGCTTTGCCTTTGAGCGGGTCTCAACACACTGATGCTCAGTAAATACATGGAGGATTAACCAAGTTATTTTGCAGCAAGTGGAATGATTACCAAGTAGATCACAGAATTTCACCATGTCACTCATTTACCTACGGGGCAGCTCTGGACCAAGAATGTCAAGGTTACCTGGCTGTCTGTCCTACAAAAACCATCACCAGGTTTTGTGATGAGATTTGATGGAGATTGCCAGAGGCAGAGTGCCACGCCAAGACTGTGACCACTGCCCAAACAGGCCAGCTTCAGAACTTCCTAAACATTAGAAAGACTAAACTGGACTAGTTAAGGAACGAGTCTGTGTTAGTGATGCAGTACTGCTGCAGAGGTCTTACAGAATTTTCCCTGGAAGTTTTTCTATAGTCTATGGCAAGAGAAAGTCATCAGCAGACACTGAGAAACCTGCGCCTTCATTGCAAGAGCTGTTATAAACCTTTGAATTTTAATATCTTGTTGGTAAAAAGTAGCTGCTTTGATCCTGGAGTTCCATCTGTCATCTTCTCTGTCAAGACTTCATCAGCATGCAAGTGAGATGTCACCCCAGTCACAGCTTCCAAGAAATTTCTTTGTTGAAGTCCACCAAATTAAATTAGCCAGCAGAGATGGAAAGTGAACATCTATGAACACACAGGTATGAAGGATAAAAGTCCTTCTCGCTGCTGAAGGCGTATTGTCCAAGCTAAACACAACACACGCTTTTGCACCGTGAAGTTTTTGAAACGAGTCTAGATATTTGTGACTGAATTATATCCGTTGTGTGCTTTCTAAAAATATTATTTCAAAATCATTATACCATCATCTAGCCTATGGAAATGCACTACTCAAATAGTTACTAATGCAGTTAATAGAAATGTCATATGGAACTACATCTCTAGCTAGTGCAACACATCTATCACTACAGCCACTAATAATTAAAGTTACCTGGGTATCCATCTTGAATGCTGTTAAAGTCAGCTGCTAACAATTATTCCAGCTAAACCATTCAAAAGGTGCTTTGAACTTGTCTAAGGTCCTTCGTGACACTGTGCAGCTAGCGAGGAGACTACGTTCTCACCCGAATAGAGCACCATTAATAATTCACTGTGTGAGTCAGGGACTTTGTCCTGCGGTACTTGCATACCCTTAGTGGCTGCTTTTCCAAGATAAGAACTAGAAACTGTATCTTCCTTGAGATTACATTGCAGGCACCAGTGATCTTTGAGGGGTCGGTATAAGCATTAGATGTTAATTACGAACTACCGAAATAAGTGAGTGCATCCATCTGCTGTTTTAAAACTGCCCCTGGAGTCAGCCCAGCCCAGGGCCGTGGCAGGTGGGTGCTTGTGGGTGCTCCTCTGCTTGCTCAGAACTGAACGTTAGAGGTTGTAGAAGCTGACTCCAGCTGGAAGCTTTAAAGTTAATAATGTATATTCTCTTGGTTATAGTATCTCTCTTCCCAGGCTGAGGCTAAGACATGCTTAAAAATTAAAAGTGCAGATATCCTACAAAGAAGCAACAGATGCTAAGACTACACATTAATCTTTAATGTGATTCCAACTCACACACTAAATTTTACTAACTTCCCTGCATTGCTGCAGCCTCCGGGATCCCTTCACCCCACTGTGCAACACGTTGTTCGCTGCAACAGGGCACAGCTGTGGAGACAGACTTACCCTAAAGAAAACAGCCCCAAAACAGTGTTATAATGAGCGAGTGCTCAACTCTCCCATTCACATATTGTATTCTCCGTTTTTCTTCTGCGGGGTCCTGACATGGTGTAACCAGATCTAAGCAGAGGCAGTCCTACCTCTGCTGGCATCCTCGCTGCACGGTCCTCACGCAGTCCCACACACGCAAAGCCCCTCAGTTTAGATCTTTAAGCACCTTCCAGGAAAGGGAGAGGAAAATAAAGAAAAATAATATAATAAGGCACAGTATAATAGATAGATGAAAAGCATATGAATGTATTATTGACTTCAGGGCAGAACTGCTGAGGAACACTGATTAGTTTATGCAGGGCTAGCCGTCAGAGTGGAGTTGAGTGTATCACTGGGTGTTGTAAGAGATGGAAATACAAAGCATGCTCATGCCCAGTCGGAAGCAAGCGCTATGTTGATCCCTCGCAATCACTTATTTTGCTGACAGCAGCTTTTGTGGCCATCCTCATCCCAGAGTCGCTGTCCTTTTCCACAGACGAGGCAGTATATTTCCAGTAAACTGGGCTGGACTGTTTGATGCGCTATGGTGCTGTTACCTTGACCACCAACAAAAGCACTGTTACTCTTTCAGACGGTTACAACTCTGAAGTTGCCACCAGATAAAATACTGAACAGATCTTTTCATGCCATCCACTCTCCGTAGGGAATGCTGAGGAATTGTTTCGCACAGAGTAGGAAAAAACAAGCACGGAATTAAAGACAGAAGGAAATAATACTCTTTGCTGACAAATGCAAAATGACAATTAATTTTCTAATGGAGGTACTGTGATGGGCAGATATGAATGGGGCTCTTAGACAGTCTTTGCAACTCAGGCTTGAGAATTTAACCCAGAATCCGGCTTTACTCCAGCGCCCACGTCGGTAAAAACAGAGATGAGGATACTGCATTGCACTCCCATCTGCACAACGGAGCAGTAAGCTCGTTTCTACAGACAGTTCACGGAGATGTCTTGCCCAGGAAATCATTTTAATGTGTCCTGTTCTTCCCTGGACATACTGCAAGCACAGCACTTGGGTACCTGGCCTAATTACAGCAGGAATATTTCAGCAGTTGGAAGTGGCTTCATGCCGCAGTACCTTTGTGCAGAGAGATCACCTTTAGCGATTATTTATTTCAGGAGTTCAGATTCCTGCCTCCCTGTGACATGATGAATGACTTTTAAGTAACATAATATCTGGTTTCCTCTCTCTTTCACACACCCATTTCATTGCCAGTTGTCTTCAGTGACCGGATCCGAAAGGATTGTTTGCAGTCAAAAGGGAAAGAGAAATTCTTTACCGCGTGCCCAGCCTCCTCTTGTTCATATTTAATTGAATTCTTGCTTGTGTTAAAATGGCTATCAATTATTCACCCCTGAACTCATTAATTCCAAACATCTCAAGCAATAAATAGGACTGCTCTACTGCTCTGTTAAAAATTCCAAAATACTTTTGTTTTCTTTTTTAATCTGTTCTCCATGTAACTGCAAGCTAGGCAGTGAATTATACAGGCCTTTCCTGGATATATTACTTAAAGAAGAAAGCAGGCTAGCAGACAGGGTACAACAGGGGTGCTGTGTCAGAAGGTAGCATGGGGCAGATTCATCAGCTTAGGACCTGAGTGTCTCCCATCACGGCTGGGGCTAAACAGCACTGAGAAAAAGTCCTCTCCTTTCAAACCAGCAGCTCAGACATCTCTTTCAGCCTCAGTTTTACCATTTGAAAAGAGTATTTTTTGACTAGCTAAATTAAATCCTTGACATCTTTTGTTTATAACCCACATTCTTTCTCAAGCCAGTTGAGAGGAAACAAACAAAGCAGACAAAAAAACCCCAGAGGGAACAGGAGATAATTTGATCCTGGTAAAATACAGCAAAACCCCAACCTGCTCTCTGCGAGGCTCTCCAGACCACACTGCACCCCAGTAACAGCACAGTCACACAAGACCAAACATTTCAGGATGCAAAGGCTCTTCTTCTGTCACTTGAAGATTAGAATACATATTTTCACGTTGCATCTAAGGCCCAGAGAGCAATCTCAGCACTGCTGAGCAGGAGATGTGCTCTCTATACACATGACTACTTGGCAGGGGCAGTCCCTCTGATAGTCAGCACGCCTTCAGCTTTAAACCTCTGCTGAAAAAAAGCCTGTGACAAACAGAAGCCTTTTTTTTCTTACAATTCCTTAATATCAGTCCAGCATGGCTGTGACAATCCATAAACCTTATGTAGCAACCAGGTGGTGTTGCACAAGCCGTGGAAATGTGAACGTATCCCATTAAAAAGTTCATCTTCACAAGGCAAATGAGAAATCATGCAAATGAACAAGTCACTGAATGCCTCGGTTTTCCTACCTGTAAAATGGGACTTGTTTTACATTTGAATTTTTACTGGTATCGCTCAGAATGGTGTTTGGAACAGGAAAATCCACCTTCCCATGGCCTGGGTCTCATGGTCTTCTCATGGGTTTGGCATTCCAGAAAAAAAAAAACAGAAAAAATCATGTCTGACAAAATGTTGTCTCTACCTTTTTCATTGTGCCACGCAACACAACAAATCCTTGCTCGTCTCACTTACTTCTTTTAAAATGAACATATCCTTCTGTTTGCACTTGAAATTGGGAGGAATTTCTTAGAACAAGGATTTCAAGCTTCACCCTAAACTGGAAAGCGTTCAGACAGAAATTCACTGAGCAAGCAATGTTGTGACGTGACTGGAGTACTGGAACACACAGAAGTTAATTAGTGCAACAAATATGAAAGTAATATTTTTGTTAACTTTGTTCTTCTGCGAATAGAGGGGGTGACACGTGAAGCATTGTAGCTTTGACTTGATTTTCAAGTATGTTCTGATAATAACTGGGAATGATAAATCCATTTATTACGATTTAATAAATGAATCTGTAATTTACCCATCTAGGGAGCTTATCTCTGCACAGAGGGAGGACTGATAGAGTAGGTCAGGATTTGTGACACCTGGATGCAGCTCTCAGCTTGGCCACAAGCCTCTAGTGTGAATCTACCCAGAAAATGCTCACTGCACACAGGATAATGCTGTATAAAGCAAGCACGTGTATAAAACCCTAGAAACTAGCCTGCTTTCCAGGATCCAAGCCACTTAAGCCTACCTCACCTCAACCTTTCCACAGCATTGTACTCTAGCGCTTAAATACACCCTCAAAACTTCAGTTCCACATCCATAAAATATGACTAACAATACTTCCTCTCCCTCGCACGGTTGCTGTGAATATTCAGACATGAATCCTTCTGCAGTGCTAATATACGAGGAAGCCATTAAAAATCCCAAACACAGACACAGGGTTTCTAGGGGCATGGAAAGCTGTAATAAATCTATTTCAATCTCACTTCTCATGCAGGTCACTAAATCTGTGCCTATAATATTAGGAGTGTGCTGGCTAACTGGCCACAAGCTACACAAAAGCCTTTTCTCTCCAAGTTCAATCAAAAGGACAACAGCATATGACAGACCCCTTGTATCTTTTGGTATTTTAGCCTGTCACAGCAGGGACCTCCTGCAGTGCCAGGAAAAGAGGGTTTTTCTGCTGGCCAAGCTAAAGCTAACAAAAATACCTAATGAGTAGAAGAGCTGAGAAGCTTATGCATTTGGCTATGTCTAAAGTAGCATGTGCATACTGAATGGGGGCATGAAAAATTAATTCCAGAGATGCTATCAGATATACCTTCAAGTGACTGGTTGGACTAAAAAAAATACTGGGTTTGGTAACTCTTTTTACTTCAATTAAAAATATTTGGGGGAGAAATTACACTATTCCCCCACACCCCATTTACTCTCTAGAACAGGGGAAAGGAAATTCTGCCCTACAGCCTGAACACTGGCACTGACCTGTCCCCTGCAAGCTGCTGGTGTGACTCTTCCCTCCCTCTCTCTAGCACTGGTTTCTCTCCCTGCTAACCTCCATCCCTCTCACCCATACCACAGTTTTTCACCTGTCTGAGCTACTCCCCCTCCAGGTTCCCATCACTGACCCCAATGAATTCACAAAGGAGGAAGAAGGGGTGGTTTGAGGAGCTCTGTGGCTACACCTCCGGAGAAGGACACAGTGAGTTAGAGCATTATCTATCAGCTGAAGGTGACAGTTACTCCCCATAGGAAGAGTGATGGTAGAGACCTTCCATCTGTGATGGCATCTTTGTTCAAAAAAAGCAGCGCAAGGAGAAAAAGCTAGAGATTCAGTCCAGTGTAACAGACAACAAAGGACTCATCCAGATGTTGCTCTGTGCTGCGGGTGTAATGTGCTTCAGAAGAAACTTTAGAGGCAGCTGGGAGAAGTAAGGCACAACTGACGCTTGGTCTGGAAAGGATGCCGACCCACGGGCCAAGGAAAGCAGTTAGAAAGGCAGAGTGACTATACAAACATTGGGTAATCCTTGATCTTCTTCTCCAGGACAATCCCAGCCTATAGGCTTGACAAGATATAATTTCCATGATTAAGTATCTGTTAATTAAACACACAGTACATAAATACTAAATGCAAGCTGTTTGAGCTCTTACAAAGGCTAGAGTTCCTGCCGTTCCAAACAGAATATACCTGCCCTGGATTCCTAAACTTACACATTCTGTGAAAAAACATCCAGTTTGATTATGTATGTCACATCTCATTAGAGAAGTGGTGTAGTTGATTTGTCCTTCAAGCAAAGCCGGAGAGGGAGCTACAGCAAATGCAAATATATTAAAGGGAATGTCCTTTGAAAGAAATATCTGTTAACCTCACCTGTGTAAAGGGAAACTTGCATCTGAAAATCCAATATGTAATCAAAGCCTTCTGTAATTAGGAAACTTGGTTTCATGATCTTTAATCCAAAGAAGAGTATCATTGATGGATTACCTGCTTCAATAACTCTGGTAAAGCTAAAGATTCAATAAAAATTGACTTTTGTCTTGCAGCCCACTGCTGACTCACTACGTGCTGCAAAGAAAGGGCACAGAGAATGATTTTACAAACTCTTGTATGGCTGAAGACTACTAGAGTAAGCATGGTGAGAGGATGCTCCTTTACCAGCATGCTTTGGTCTGTTCCTTCCCAATGAAAATTCAGTACAGGTGCACGATCAGGTCAGATTCTAATTAATGTACGTTGCATCACGCAATAGGCAAGTTTTAAATAATGCAGAACTCAAAGCAGTAAAACTATGTAAAAGCAAAGCCTGGAAACAAAAACTGTTGTTTCATTAAACTTAAAATACAATTTGACTCTGTCATACCAATGTATATGAGCTATCTGCATTAAATTGTGTTTAATTTAACTCTAGAACTATAGGGCCCAATTAAAAATAATGAGGCCTGTCTCCAACTGTCAGGCTCAATTAGAGATAATGGGAACTGATAGCTCCTGGAATAGATTCATTTTTGTCTGATAGACGAACTGGGGCAGGGGTCTTGGCAGGGGTCATTGGAATAGACCCGGCAACAAAACATGGGTCATTCAAGCTTAAGGAGTCTTAAGGAACCTAGTTATTAAATAAGGAAGTAGGAAGTAAATCAAATCCAAAAGCACATGAATAACCCCAACAGATTCTTTTTTCTGTTACATACCCTTATATTGCAATTCTTCTAAGCATTAAACCACCCATTCGAAACCAACCAAATATATAATGCATAAAGGTTAAACCTATATGACAAGACAAAAGGAAAACTAGAAAAATAAGTGCCCAACTTCACATTCCAGCGCCAATTTTCAGGAGTTTAGCAGGATCAATGTTTTTCTTAGGTAACACTCCAAAGACTGTAGCAAAGTTGCTGAGCTTTTATTTTACATGTTATAAAAAATAAACCCAGGAAAGATAATTTGAATGTATTAAGAAACCTAGCTGTCTTGACAGATGTTACATATGATGAACAGATTACTTCCTATTCAGCCTCAGCAATAAAAATAGGAAAACTTTGTCAGCTTTTGCTAAGCACTTTCAAAGACGTAATCAAACAGTCAAATTCAGAAACGTGCCTGAGAGAGATGAAACCATTTGTCCTTGAAGAAACATGAATGGGCGATGCGGCGCCTGACAACTTTTAGGCACTAGACAGTAGCTGTCATTTTAGATGAGTAATTAATCTTGACGTGAGAGGGAGATGTGGAGCCCTGTTGCCTGTTTATTCGGCTAGAATGACAGCAGTGTCTGTCAGCACCGCTCGGACCCCGCCTGGAACTGGTAACCTCTCCCAGGCGAAGCTCGCCCGTGCATCTATTGTCAACAGCAGTGACTCTGGAGTTCGCGTTGGGCAATCCCGACGCGCCATGCCTTGGCTCGCCTTTTGTTTCTCTGTGAAGACACTTTTTTAATCTAATGATATCTTTCTCAATGCCTAACGATGCTCGTGCAACGTGCCGCCAATGGTACTTCATCCTCTGCTCCCCTCCCCCCTTACAAGGCCTGCAAAGTCACGCTTTGCATTTTAAATCTGTTCTCCGTGACTTATGAGGAAAGAAAGAGCTGTTGAGCATTTGAGCTTCTCCCCAGTGTGACTTATTCTGAAAGAATGTTCAGATTTATCATTTGACTCATTATTTTACTTCATACACCCCCGCTTGTACATAAAGAACCTCCCAAGTGGACTCTCTATGGCCACGTTAGAACAACATAAACACGTCACTGATAAAATGCAACGTAGGGTTCCTGGCAGTACAAAGCACCAATGTTCTTCCCTTCCTCCAGTGTCTTCTCTCGGTTGAACGCACCGAGAGGCAGTCACCCCAGGCTCTGGGTGACAACGTGCTTGACTTGACCCACACATCTGCTCACTACTCAATGGCTACACTCAGAAGGGAATCAACATAGGCAGGAAGATCTTTGGAGCCTGAGCTGTGACTATCTTTGCGGCTGTGTAACTCCTGGAAGAACAGGGCATAGATTTCAATTACAATCCTTTGCAACGATAGCTTTAAAAAACTAATGAAAAAAGGTACCTATTTCCTCTAGTCTGAAGTATATCCAGCAGAAGTCATGCAGCACTTGGGACAACAGAAGCACTGAGGTTTGGGAGAATCCTGTTGCAGGTATCACCTGCACTCTTAGGATGCACAGCTCTGTGTCTCTAGCAAGAATTCAGGTGTATGAGTACAAGGCCAAAGGGACACCTCTGTAAGTTATCAGTTACCTTCCACAGTCAACACTTCACTTATATATGTATATCTACACACATATGTGTACATATGTGTATATATATGTGTATATTTTAACCCCTTTCAGCCAGAAGAACCAAATGTTTTGCTAGCTTCATTCTCACTTGAGCCCTATGACTTGGGTCAATGCCAAGAGGTGAAATTTTCAAATCCCGCTGTCTCGATCTCATCCTGTGAGTCTCACAGGTAGGGAACACCTTTGAAAGACAAACATAAGCAGGATGAAAAACTGTAGTAATGAAATTCACCTCTTCATGTCAGAAATCTAAAGTGGGTTGGCACACAGAAGGATGAAGGTTCAGCAGAAAGAATTAATTATCTGATTCCCTTAGCTGCTCAAAATTGACCCTCTGCCATATGTATTTGGAGGGAATAAGAACCACCTTTGGCATCAGTTCTCAATATTGAAGGGAAACAAATGAAAAAATGAAAAAGATGATGAGAAAAGGCATTTGGACTGGATTTCTTTTTTTAAATCATAACTTGAAAGGAAGGTAATGAAACCCTGATACTACACACTAAAAGACGTTCTGTAAACATTGTGAAATTTCTTAGTTTTTAAGGAACACTAAAACGTAAATATTTTTCAGTTTAAAGTACTTTTTTTGCTGCATTCCTACCTTAATGGTAAAACATGACAATATATATTCTAATCTGAGCCCTGTGTAAGAAACTGAACTACTTCAGACAATAGTGCACACTATGATAACATCTTAACCAAAGATACAGATGTGCATCAAAACAAGGCTTAAGCAAACCCTCCTGATTACTTCATATATTAAAATTTTAAGTGTGGAGCATCACATAGCATCAACTGCAGTGGTTTAAACTGTACTACAGACAGTTACAGCCATGAAGCACAAACCCTGACAACACTTGTGAAAGTGATAAGGGGGCGACAAAATGACAAAAGCCAGGAAAACCAGATTTATGGTAGGAACCCCATGTTCACGTGACACTGAACTGTTTTAATTTCACCCCGTGGCACAGTGCCATAAGTTAGAATCACCTGGTATTTTAAATTAGATACTTAGCTTCACAGAAGGATCCATGGCATTCAAAGTCATGCGTAGGACAGTGCTGAAATAATCCACACGCTGGCAACCAGACGAGAACGAATACATCAGACTTCCATTTGCCAGGTTGGACAGACATAACGTTCTGATGCTGAGTAAAAGAAAAAAAAAATAACTAAATTCTCCATGCAGCTTGCAAAATGGTGCTACAATCCTGTTTATATAGCTCTGAATTAAAAGCAAAGCCAAACGCCAACTGCTAGATTTCAATTTTCATGTATCAAATCCTGCATAGAAGATAATTTTATTTATGGCTAGTTCTGCCTCCCCGATGAAACCAGAGATTCTTCTGACTTCAATGGCCAGGACTAGACCCTTGGTTTCTTTTGAGTTTCACAATAAAATCAGCTCACTGCAGCTTGATGGTGTGATCTTAAAGGGCTCAGAATGGGTACGCCTGCCTTTCTTCAGCACGTGCATCTCCTGATTCGATTTCTATTGCTCCACAGAATGCCCTTAATTTGGAATAGAAAGTGAGACGTTGCTATCACTTAAATCTGAAGACTGTCACCACTAGAATAATCAGGCGTTTATCTTACACTGCCATTTGAAGAGAATTCAAAATACAAAGAAACTCAGCAGGCAGTCGATGAATTCCCCCTGGCCCCATCTTAAAAAAAAAAAAAAAGAACCTTATGGAAGGAAGAGAAAGACACACATAATTCATCTTGAAGATACCAGAGATTTTCTTTTTTCCTGTTGAGTGGTTCTAGTTTTGAACAGGCTATACCGGAGCGCATCGCAGCACTGGGGCTCTTCCCCTCACTCAGTTGGTCCCTACGTACTGTAGCAGAAACTGCCAAACAATCAGTTTATTCTCTTGTGATAGTAACCCAGGAACCAAATCTATGATGACACTGTTACATGCATTCGTGAACTTAGTGGCCTTGTAGGTCACTGGACAAATCTCTCTAAACGGAACTGTTGACAGTTCTTTGCAGGGTTCCCCACAGGAAACTGAAGGTTAATTGACCATTCTTTCAAACCATGAAATGCTTTTGAAAATGTTAGTTTTAAGTCTCGTAGCCTAAAATCTGATGAAACAGCGTGTCTGTACTGTGGTGTCTTCTAATTACTGAAATTAAGAATTTTGGTCAGGGAAGGTGCGGAAATGGTTTAATTAGATTTCTGTGTTGTAGAAACAACGCTCATCTAAATTGTGATATTGTTTAGAACAGAGATGCTGAGGTAGCAGGATACCTGGTTAATCAACTTAATGCGATCAAGAAGATCTGAGTTCTGCAAAACTTTAAATTTCAAACTAGCCTTTGGCCTTTCTCTAGCTGTTGTCTTGTCACTGCATTTCTATGTAAGAAATCCCAGTTTAAATATGGCCAGATCATGATCTTCAGATGATTCCTGTCTCTCTGTGCATCTCAGCGAGTAACATACTGGGCAAACTCAATTCCACTCTGTCAAGGTTAGACACCACAGCAGCCTTGCTGGGAAGCAAGGTGCACCAGACTGGGCTCTCTCTGACGCTAATCAGTTATGCTCCGGGTGTCCATCACTGTGTGAAGCAACTGACTTAGTCTTTCAAGGGCTGAAGATTCAGCTGTGCCTCCAACTGAGGTGACAAATAGCCCCTCAGAGATGAATTTCCCAAAGTACTTATGTAGTCAGCGTTCATTGCTTCTATGGCAAAAAGTTGTGTATTTACCTAAAGCTGAAAGCAGGTAGATGTAAAATTTTCCTTTTTTCTTCTTTCCTAACTTTTCATCTACAAAGAGTAACAATTTACATGAGCATAGGTACAGATAAAAGCATCCATTGCCATTATCTGCACAACACAATCCATGGAGATTTGCTGAAAATAATCAGGAATATTATTTTAGGAAAAGCTCATTACTAGGGTGAAGAAATAGGTGAGACCTACACACAACACTCTGCAGTGTTCTTCAGCTGTAAATAAACTGGAGTCTACAAAAGAGCAATAAAGAGATCAAAACTGACAACTCTGTCTGCAGCACGTTCTGTTGCTGAAGTAGTCTCTTGCAATGACAAACTAGACTCTAAATTATATCCACCAGCCAGCAGCATATTGATTTCCTTCTATATTTGAAAAAAACATAATTTAAAAAGTATAAGTTTTACCCCCCAAAATGCAAAATAAAAGCATTAATAGTACAAGGATTTGTTCTAACTTCACTGTCTAAATTTAGGACATTAAAAATTCAGAGTGACAGTAAGTTTTTATTCCAACCTTTTACACCTACGTGTTTTAAGAAGGGGCTGTTACCTTCTGCACGTGCTGATACTAATTGTCATACATGGCACAATATCTGCAGACAACAGAATGCTTCAAGGAAGCAATTTGAGCTTCAGAGCCCATTTTTCTCATTTCTACAATCTTGTATTAGGCACCGTACTTCTGAAAGTAAGTATTGTGCTGGAGGCTAAGTAAAGATACACTAAAACTACATTTCTCAGAGATCCCTTTCTCGTTAATGAAATTTTGAGGGTTAAAATCTGCTAACAGCCTGTGATAACAACAATTATGTTGGACATTTGAAGTGGTGGAAAACATGCCAGCCAACCAGAATCCTCTTGTCACAACATAATATTGTATGTAATAACCATTGCACTGCACAATTGCACTATCTGTAAACTATGTTTTGCCCCAAAATAGACATGTATCAAGGCAAAATATTCTTGTAGTCCGCTCACAAAGATAAAATTGTGCTATGCTTAGGTTTAAGTGGCTAAATTATAAACAGATTGTCAGGCTTTGTGTGTCCTAGCGGGTCTGGTTGTGTGGTTCTGCCAGCTCTTAAAGTGCATTTAATAACAGCTCTGTATTATTTCTGTTACAGGGGCATTTAGGAGCCCCAGGCCCATTTTTCCAGGCACTCTGCAAATGTACAGTAGTGAGATGGTTTCAGCCTCAAAAGAAATTAAATATCAAATATATACTTTTGTTTAGTATTTTAGAGAAATTCTAAGACATATGTAAGTATAATGAAAAAAGTTGAGGAAAACAGAGCAGCTATCCCCAGCTAATTTTTTTCCTAAACTTCAGAATTATTCAGTAACATTGCATTCTAAAAACTACACCTTAACCCCCAGAAAAACTAAGTTGGGATACCAGCAAAGCAACTTCTCCTTCTGATGACACACCTTACCCTAACGGACTGGGACACACTATGATGGATTACACAGTATGATGGATTTTGTTCCTAAGTACTAACAATTGTACATTAAAATCAGTGAGTAGGTCAGAAGGCAGGTTTAACTTCACAGGGCAGCAATATCATCTTCATGAGGATGAAGATTAATTTCTTACAGGGTGGACTACCAGCACTTCCCACAGAGCAAGACAACTGTCTCCCTGCTGAACAGAGAACTGCAGCAGTAACAAGGACAGTGATGGTTAGAAGCTGCCAAACTCCTAAAGGAATCACTCTTTGTTTGTTGCCTAAAGATGCAATAAAACAAAACAACAACAAAAGAATAAGAAAAGCAGTAATTGCCTTAGAAAGTAAAAATGGTATCTTAAAGGGAGCAAAAAGCAGGTTTCCCTTTGTGATATATATTATGAAACTTTTCAACAGTAAAGGCATTTTTAAATGTAGCTTTTTCTGACCTAGCCAGGCACTAGGACCTCCAGTGTCCTTTCCTCACCTTAGCCTTGAGGAAGGCCTTTTTGTCCGTTACATCCATGCATGTAATCAGTGATTGTGCCTTTTGTAAAACTCAGATTCACCATCTGTATGCTCCCAAGTGGCTAGACGAGTGCTAAAACCCCATCCCTATGGGATTAATCTGCAATTTCACACTAAATGATTTTTAAGTATAATTTGTTACGATACAGTATTCTAAAAGAAAAAAAAAAACGGTCGGTGCTTTTGCATTGTAATAAAAGGAGGAAGCTTGTAAAGTTTCCTGTATTTAAAATGAGTTGTACGGAATCCACTTGCACATTAGTTGCATTCAGATATGAATGCACTTGCCTCGGGAAAAGAACCTTTGGGTAATTGAAATAGCTGCTTTTTATTTCTGGGGGAAAGAATACAAACACAGACTTAGACTCTGTGCACTGGTAGGGGGATGAAGTATAACGTACTTCCCATCTTGCTCAGGGACTGAGAATTTGCATGACGAAGTTGCAGTTTAAAATGTAAATAGAATATTTCACTTTTGTACCGAGGGAAATGGAGGGATGAATTGTAAAGGCACTGGGTAAATAAAGGAGGAGCTAAAGAATCCACTCTTTCACATAAAACAAAGCTGGCTTGAAGTGTGCAAGGACATGATTCCTTTTTAAGAAGCACTAACTGCTTTTAGAAGCACCCCGTTTCACTAAATAGAGGGCACTGATCTTAATTCACATCATTATTTTCTCCACACATTTTAGATACTCAGCTGAAGAAGGATGAAAACTAAAAGCAGAAAACACGCCAAGCAAGGAGTAGGAAGATCGAGGGTCAGGACACGTTAATGTCCATTTACAAAAAAGATAATGAGCAAACGTGAAGCTGCTTTTCAGCCATGCTGGGTTCAACCCAGAAACCACGAGTCCCAGTCCAAATTGTTCTGAGGTGGGGGAAATCTTTTGATTTTACAGCCTGACTAGGTGGAACACAGAGGTCATCAAAGTCTTCACAGAGTTCTCATAAATCTCTGGTTTTGAGGGTTCCTCAACTCTCCCTTACTTTTTTTTTTACTTATCTCCTAAAGCACACTTGAGAGCGGGGGGGGGGGAAATAAAACAAAATTGTTTTATGATGACCTCAGCTGGTAGCAAAATGAATTCAGTTCAACATCCAGAGGGAGCTACTACAGTTTAAATGATAGTCTATAGAAATTTGAGCTAATTTTGGGACAAATTCACACACAAGGAAGCCAATGCCAACATGGAAGTAACAGCAAAAACATTGATGGTAACTTCTAAGGCCAGACACTTAATGAGGAAACTCTGCTTTTAAATGTTTGATAATTTTAACAGTGTTTTAGCCAGTAACTGGCAGACTTTACCACCTGCTCTGCTTAACAGCCATGAAAACCCCAGCAGCCTGCAAATATTCACGTGTGTTTCCCAAGGAGTACTACATGCTGCTGTTATGGAGTCACAGAGTAATTTACGTTAGAAGGGACCCCCAGAGGCCTCTGCTCCAGACCTCTGCACAAAGCAGGGCCAAAGCAGATCGATTCCAGTCAAATACTGAGTATCTCCAAGGGCAGAGACTCACCATCCCTCTGTGCCCCGTTGCAACGTTGGACTACCCTCACTGTGAAAACTTTATTTAACTAGAACTTTCCTCGTTGCAACTGGCCATGTACTCTCCTAAGTGTTTGGAGGACTAAGCTCTTTATCCCTTCACATTTCAGTTTAAGCTCCCCTAGTGAGCAGGATGAGTATAAACCACCCTTGTACTCCTTACCTGTTATAATCTGGCCCTTCCAAGCAGGAGGTATGCAAATCACCTGAATGAGAGAAACAAATCCGTGCACTGAATGTCTTGCTACAAGGAAACCAGTCAAGCGAAAAGTTCAACACAATGGCTCGAGCAGATTCCAAGAAAGTCTAAAAGAAATGGCTTGTTTTATCTTTACCCCTCCTGCAAATATTAAGCTACAGGAATGCATTTTTCTTAAAAAGTGTTTTTTAAGTTACAAGGTAAGTATATAACGACTACAAGCTGACCTTGTAATAAGTTACAAAACGGCACAACATGTCACTATAATTAAGGGAACACTTGCAACTGTGCAAACTCTGTGCCTTAGGCTCTAGCAGTACTATGAATTTTTCTTTTATTCTTCTTTTCGGTTCTCCAGATGTGCCTGGTATAGGCCTCGATGCTGAGAAGTATTGATTACTCTCCATTTCTATTGACAGTAATTAACAGAGATCTGATGCTCATCAAAGTGAACAGATTCTCATTAAGAGCAGAAGAAAAGATCACCCCTGTTTCCACATTTCCTTCCCTCTATACCGTGCAGCAAACTGTCAAGCACAAGGAAATAAATTTCTCATGAGATCTTCTGGGTTTCCATTCTGCAGGTATATTTAAAGTATTTTATGCTTTATGCAGAGGGCACACGACTGATTTCATCACTGACTTCAAACTGCTTCTACACAAAGGCCACCTTTCATGACAGGTAAGGTTGGCACCTGTTTGATGATGGGCTTACGGGAAGAAGACTCTGGTCTGTCCCTCCGCTGACATGGGGTTTGACCTTGGTTCGGCCATTTCACTCCCACCTCTCCGGTAACGCTGTCCTAACCTGACGCCTTTACTGTCAGACTTCACTGTCTGATGGGTGCACTTAAAAAGTGTCTGTTGAAAGAGGAAGTAAAAGTACGTCTGTCAGGATGAATTCTTCCATTTCCTATTTATTTTTTTATGTATGAGGTAAGTGAAGGTGCCCACGCCCTGCGGCCTGGTCCCCAGCCCGCCCAGGGCCCTCCTGGCACCCAGGGCCCCGCCACCCTCAGTCCCCGGGACAGCGGGAGCTCCGCGGGCGCCTTCCCGCCCTTCCCCTCAGCCTCTGCCCGCCCCACAGCCGGGCCGGCCTCTCTCGCCTCCGCGGCTGCAGGCCCACGGGGCCAGCCGGCCCCTCTGCTCGGCGGCAGGTCCCCGCTCCCGCCCGGGAAGCCACCTTCTGCCCCCGGCAGCCAGCGCTGCGCTGGGCCGCTTTCCGCACACCCCAGCGCTGCAGCCCCTCACCGCTGAGGAGGCGGCGGGACGGGCGGCACCGCACGGCACCTCCCCGGCTCCTTCCCCGGGCGCGGGGCGCTGCCCGCCGCCGGGCCCGCCTGAGGGAGGGCCGCGGGCCGCTCGCGGGCACCTTCCCGCCGAGGGGCAGGGGGCGGAGGCCGGCCCCGGGCACGGCGGGCCCGGCGGCGGGCAAGGCGAGCGCCGGCGGCGAGAGGCGGACCCAGGCGCTGCCTCCCCACCCCTTCCCGCCGCGGCCGAGCGGGGCAGCGGGCACCGGGAGCCGGGACCGGCGCAAGCTGCCCCCGCGGCGCTGCCCCAGCTCCGGCGGCGGGCGGGCGGCTCTCCGCCGGGGCCGCGCCGCTCCCCAGGGCGGCCCCCGCCCCGCTCCCCCTCACACATTTATTCCCCCCCTTCCCCGGTCCAAACCGCCGGTTTGAACGCGCTGGGTCCCCCTCCCCCTTCCTCTCTCTGGAAAGTTGCACGAAGTTGGCTTTTTTTTTTTTTTTGCCCTTTTTTTTTGTTCCTTCTTTTTTTAACCCCCTGCCCGCCCCACGGCCAGGTCCCCCGGGCGCTGCCGCTGGCGGGGCGGGCCTGGGGCGGGAGCGGGGCGGGGGGGGGGGGGGTCGCAGCGCTGCGGCGGCTGCCGGGAAACGCGGCGCTCCGCCGGCCCTGCCCCGGCCCTGACCCCGCGGGCGGCCCCCGGCCGCGCATGCTCCAGGCTGGACAGCTCCGGAGAGGGAAATTTAAAAACGGGCTGGAGCCCGGCCCCGCCGCCGACTCGCCGCCGGCTCCATCCCCCCTCAGGGCCAGCTCCAGCCCCCCCCCTCGCCCCGTCCCCTCCTCAGAGGGACACCCCGCCGCGCCGGGCCGCAGCCGCGGAGCTCCGGCCGGGCCCCCGGGCCCCGGCCCGCCAGGTTTGTGGAAGGAGCAAGCAGGGCTCGGCCGGGAGGTGCGGGCAGGCCGGGGTGCGGGGTACCGGGGCGGCGGGCCGCGGGGGGGGATCCTCCTTCGCTGCCGGCCGGCGAAGGGCTGGGGAGCGCCCTCGGGCAGCTCCGCGGGCACCGGGGCCCGGCTCCCCGGGGCTCCCCTCCTCCCCGGGGGGAGCGTGGGCGCGCTGGGACCGCTGCCCGCTGCCTGCTTGCCCTAAACGCTACGCGGGTGCTTTTGAGGGAGTCGAAGGGCAGCCCCGAGACGGGGGGTGTTCCCCGGTGCTCCCGGTACCCGCAGCCTCCCCACACCCGAACTGCACCCCGAGAGATGCTCCCTCCATCTGGGGCAAGGGTCCCGTTCTGAGCTTTTATTTTTTCCCCCCGTAAAACATTTTGCTGCATTGCCTGGACTAAATAAAGCCAGGGCACTCGGAGGTAAAGGTGGTATGAGTTGGGTTTTACTTTCCTCCAGTCCCGGGTTTCGGTTGGGGTTTTGCTGTCTCCTGCTGAAGTGCTGGATAGCTACTCCTGCCTGAACGGCTGCTCTCTCTTTTCTTGTCTTTTGCCAAGGAGATGATAGAAAGTGATATCCCGTCAATAATGTCAGGAATCGTTAGGAATTCAGGGCAAAATCACCACCCGTCACAGGAGTACAGGTGAGGCATTTATCGATTTCAAAAATACGCACTGCGCTGTCACAGCCTGCTAACTGATGTTGTTTTCTCATTATTTCCTGAAAAAAAACCACCCTAGCATATAGAAATCCTCTTTTTTATAAAAAAAAAAAGTTCACTGCATTATTTCTCTGCTCTAAAATAGATTTCTAAGCTGGTGACCAGTTATAATGCATCACTTATTTAGAAGCATTCCTGTTTAAAGTATTTTGATACTAAGCTATGTTTGATAAATACACTTTCAAAGCCTTGGGCTGACGTAGTACACTCTCTCTACAGTATGAGTGTTGCTGGAGAAGGATATTCTTGTTAAATAATAATTACTTAGAAGTTCCCTTTCAGATCACATTTTGCATTGTTATGAAGCAGTCATGGAGAGACTAAATCAAGTGCAATAGACACTAGGAGAGGTTTTCATTAAAACAATTGTGTAGTACTCCAAAGCACTGACTTTTGTCAAAGATCTTCTAATATCAGTGGCAACAAACCTGGATTTGTCAATAGCCTTTGGTAATTTACCTATACCACTACACATCGACCCATCATTTAAAAGTATTGTTAGAAGTCACGGGACAACTCTGCATGAATTATAGTGGGTTAAGTTGGGTTACATCTTGTCACATGATGCAAAGTTTCAAGAAATACAGAACAGCAGAACACCACCCAGTTCTCATAGTAAAAAAAAAAGAGAATATTTTCTTGTTTTCAAATGAGGAGCGAGAGACTATCACCTTCCTCCCAGCCTGAGGGAGTTTTCACCCCTTCCCATGGGCAGAAGTGGTCAGCCGCAGGTATTCTTCCATCAGCCTCTCTCTATTCAAAATGCAAACACTGCACTGCAGCCTCTTGCAGCTCAACAAGTGATTTGTTATACTCCCTGAAGCCCCTCTGGAAAAAGGTTTGTGGAACTCTGTTTTGCTGTTTATTAAAGCACTGTTTGCTCGAGGCGTTTTTGTTGGCTGTGTAAATGTTTGTAAGGAAATTATTCAGTATTTAATGAAGGGTGTGTATGAGAGAGACTTCTAGATACTTATATTTAAGTCTGTATCTTCAGTGCCCTGAAGAACATACCACCATAACAAAGACCCTTTTTATGGAGACAACTATTCTTTAACTCATAGCTGCAGAAAAAACACTCTCTTTTGGGGAGAAAGATAGGATTTATCTTACTGCCAGTAAAGGAATTGTAAGAGTTTCTTCTTTTATTCACAAGTCAGCTGCTTTTTAAAACCACTTTCAATTCTCTGCTAAACATTTTGAACTGGAAGATCCCAGTTCTCTAAAGTTTTTAACCCACTTGTGATTTCTTTAATGCAGCTTTAAAACGAATTATTTGACCTCATTTTATAGTGGCAAATTCTGATAAAAATGCATAAAATCTGAACCGCACCATAAATGCGGAGCAGTATTTGTCCTACTTCATGAGAAAACACTTTGGATTATGTAAAAGAAAATCTTTTAGACTGAATGATTTTAAGAAAAGAATAGACCTGTCAAATTCTATCAGCTCTGTTTACTCTCCTGCTGTCACCACAGTCCAAGACTGGAACCCACAGTCCCGAGTTCTCCATGGGGGAGCATCAAGGCTCCACAAAATGGGGAATGGCCTCCAATTAGTGAGCGGGAGGCTGGGGCTGTGCTGAGAATACTCTTCTGTCTCACTTGGAATCTTTCAATGGGACAGTTGGACTTGAAGGAGACCAGGCTCTCCTGCGAGTGCGCAGGAGGAAGCACTGGAAAGGGAGGGAGTGCCTGGGCGGGTGAGCAGGGGATCAATCAGCAAATACTGATAGTTTTTCACACAGCTTGTGCTTACAGTTTGAAACTACAGGATTTTTTTTCCTTTTCTTTTTTTTTTGAATGGATGAGGAAAAAAATATCCCTGGTTTTAGCAGATCTTTGAATTCTGTGGATCCAAAGCATCTATAGTAAATTTGATGTAGCACATAGGGTAGTGATGAGGATTAGACTGTGGTGCAAAGTCCAGGGACTATTTGCACCATAGTAAAATGATTTTAGACCAATATCTCTTCCACCAGTGCAGCTGTGGGATGTAAAACATCCTACTGTCCAGGAATGATTAAGGGCCATCATATCTTCTCTGATGCCTATGTTTTTATGGCGTTGTCACTGTCTGGCTACCAATGCAAAGTAATAGTTCATATTAGGAGATGCCTCTCACTCTCCCAAAGAAAATATCGCTACCTTCAATATTTTGATACTTGTAGTAGAGGCAAATATTTCTAATGAGTTCATTTTACATTTCAGGGAATAAAAGCAGAGAATTGTAACACACTGTTACAATTTTTTAACACTGTATTCTTGTTAATTATAATTAATAATCTAGCATTATGTTTTAGTATAAATATTTTGATGTTTAAATCAAAGCAACAGGCAGACTACAAGTTTACTGTGCAGTGGTGCACTTGTGGTTATTTCAGCACAAAGCTATGGAAATCAAGGAGCCAACTCAAAGGCTACTAAATCAGCAGAGAGCTCCCATGGTCTTCAGTGGGCTTGGAGCTGGTCTCTGGGAAACAAGGTTCTTCAGCTCATGAACGCTGTGGTCTTCAAGAAATATTTTTAATTGAAATCTGCAGTCTATCCTTTTGCAGTCTAACTTGATTTAACGTACATAACCAGTGCAGGACAAGTAAAAGATCTACTGTGATGTACAGAAGTGCAGAATGAGATTTAATGTGCAGGTCTTGAGCAGCAGAAGTCCCAGGGAAGCAGATGAGAGGCCAAGATGGGCCTGGACTAAGACTGCAAAAACACTTACAGACCTGTAAGTTCTCTCCCAAAGAAGGTTCAATATTATCTTAATTCAGTGTTCCTCATTTTCAAATGCAGCAGCATGCTTATCTTTCTCAGGGACTATCCCATTCCCAAACTAGGTAGGGTTATGTGTGGTTTATTACATATATAATAAATCATGACATGAAAAACAGGCCATTAGAAGGGAGACAAAGAGTAACTTGCTATGGATTATTTGGCATATGTGAAAATTCAAATTTAAGGAGTCAAATCATCGCTCTAGGTAACAATGTGGCATCTATATTTTGAAAGAAATAACCAAAATGTATGATTCTATTTGAAGAAATAACATTCCTTAAGATGTAAATCTAACCCTAGATCAACAAGATAAATTAACTTCATGTTTTGCAGCTCTATATTTTGTCTAAGGACCACGTTTCTATTTTTTTTATATTACTATGTATTTCCAGTTGATTGATAGAAGCCTTATGTAGTATTTTGAAGGCCCCGCGATGCATTTTCTGCACATGTTAAACAGGAATTAAGTTTTATATAGATATCTTTTTGATCAAAAGTTGTTACTCTATCATTAATCATTCAACATATTAGTAGACTATATCCTCCTTCACCCCTTTTTAATTGTGCCTTTGGTTCTTAAAAAATTGGTCTATATTAATTATCTCATTAGACAGTCTGATTACATTTTTGTTGTAATAATTACTTTATTCTAGCATGGTTTGCATAAAATCATTTTAAGAAGCGTAGACATATGAATGTGTGACTGCTGGATGCCATACATTCTGGATGTGACTGCATTACAACGGGGAAAAAGGTGAAAAGTTTTTATTTTCACGACACACGGTCCATTTTAGCTCTCCTAAGTGCTAGTCTCATATCTGGGTTTGCACTTTGGTTTCTGGAGAGCAAGCTACAGCTCAGGACTCCTGCCTGTCACCGCCGGGGATGGGTGGGGTCTGGGAGTTTGCATGAAGGAAATTTCTGCAGACAAAAGGTTACAAATGCATAACTAACGAAACCATAATTGTTCCTGAAGAAAATGTCAGTGTCCATTCCCTTGACACCATGTGTGTCTGACAGGGAGTGAGATAATGGCTCGATGTGTCGGAGGAATTTCATCACAGTAGTTGCTTCATTCTTTCAAAAAAATGTGAGAAACCTCCTAGGAATCAGTCAAACTCAGGCCACTGTGGATTGATTTAAGTGGATTAGCTCAACTGTTTCCTACGCAGTTCCTGAAATGTGCTAATCTGTATTAATAAAAAATTGTGGCCCTTGCTCCTCAAATTGTCTTGCAGTTACAGGCAGAGATGGGAAGGACTGGTTTGTACCCAGGCGATATCTCGCAGGCTTCTCAGGCTTCTCTGCCGCCAGCGAAACCAAAACTGAGTTCATATCTTACCTCAACAAAGGCACTTGACCTCCCATTCAAAACAAGGAAGGAGAAAAGGAATTTGGACTTTTCCAGCATTCCTGTGGGATCTCAGATGCTCACAGCACCCCGCTCTTGTTTTACCAATTTAAAAATCTCATATGGGCAGAGAGCAGAATTGCTGCATGACCACAGCAGCAACTGAAGTGAGACATGTTCTTACAACAGTGCAAAACAAAGGATAGTATATTTTACATCCCTTTTACACTGGAGTAAATAACTACACAAGATCCCAGGCAGGTAAATCATTTTGGTCTTAATAAAGAGCAGCTGAAGCAATATTAAAGGAAAAAATAGCTTTTCAGGTAGACAATATTACAACATTCCTGTAGGGCCAGGTGCTCTGGGGTTTCATTCCAAGGGGTATTTTTCCTGACTCTGGAAAAGTAAACTTTGTGCAGGCTGGCTGGTGGCCAAGAGCTGTTGCCCTGATCAGGTAAATATTTTGGGCAGTGCACGACAGAGCAGATAGCAAAGACAGACCAATGCTACCACTGGGCATTTCTGTATCATACCTCTCACAGCTCTCAGGGCACTTTTCACAGCATCCTCTGATACACAGAGAACTGGGGCTTAAATCCTCAGCATCATGTGGATTCTTACTAATGCAGGTGCCTTTCTAGGACAGAAACATGTGGATATAGAAGGGTGTTTTCCTGCAGAGGTTTGAAAGGAGAGGGGTAAAAATGGAGTTGTATAATTTCACCACCCCTTTAAAAGTAATATCATATTTGCAACACGTTTGGTGTGAGTGTAACCTTTCCTTCAGAGGGGTTTAGTAGTTCAGCGTAGATATCAAACAGCCCCGGGGACTGTGCAGCTGGGGACATTTTCAGGAGCGTGCATTAATTATAGCGTATCACTATTTATCTCATTTACATACATTGAAAGGAAATGGCTGCTTTTACCACAGTGCCCCATTGTGCCAGGGGCTGTGAACACCAGCTCAAGGCAGGAGCTCTGACTCCTGAAGTTTACCCTCAAACCTGAGGTGGAAAGGCTGGTGGAGGGGAACAGAATCAAAGTACCCACAATATTACAGTAGCTACTTATATATTTGCTGTGTGCTTGGCGATTTTTCAGGTCAGAAATATTGAACCCTGTGAGATTAAAAGGTTAGGGCTCACTGTGCAGGGCTCTCCTTCCAGGGGCAGTTAGATCAGCATTTTTTCACTACAAGCAGGACACACATTGAGCCTGTGTGCTGTGAGACAAGCTGGGTTTATGCTGCAGCAGATATCTGGGCATTTAAAACCCCTCAGTTGGACAGCGATGGGCAAACTTTAAGCAGTTTCACCTTCTTTAAGACAGATGAAATTATGTTTGTTTTGAAGAAGGTAACTTAAAGAACAATCCTTAAATGTGAAATATTTTATTCTGATCAAATACACTTTTTTCCCCACTATTAATGAAGACAGTTATTCTGACAACTAATGAATCCATAAAAAAAATGTGTAAGTGAGCAGCCAGAGGTGATTTTAGAAGAACTATAAACTCGAATCCAAACAGCCGTGCCATGGATGGGGAAGGGAAGGAGACACCTTTGTCTTGGAAAAAGAGCTGGCTCACACGCTTGTCTAGTTATTATATATTACTGCATCTTCCTGTTTGTTTAAAATAGAGCCTAATGACTGTGATATCAACCCAAAAGTTCAGTCACCTCCCTTGGCCCTGTTTGGGTCCACAGAGTTAGTGCAAGAGGGTGCTGAGAGGGGAGAGTCCGGGAGCTGTGGCTCAAGCTTCTGATGGCATCCAGCCGTGCCCAGGGCATCCCCTCGCCTAGAAAGAGCGCCAGGAGGATGCACCGTGGGTGAGAGCGAAGCAGAGGACTTTGTTTCCCGAAAAGCCAAAGCGGGGAAGGGTGCTGAGTACCCCCGAGATGCTGGTCCCCGGGGCATGTGGCGGATTTATGGGCTGACAGGAGGCGTGTGCGGTGGGTGCTGACCCTCGCCGCCCAGCTGACCCCGCCGTTTGTTGGAGGAGCTCGCTCGGCTGGGCGGACTGGCAGGGCCGGGGGGTGCCAGATGGCATGTGGATGTGTGCTGTGTGTCGGCTGTCATTCAGCCAGATTAATGTGAAGTTTGTAAAAAGGAGGAGGGGGGGGGGGAAACAATTAAGCAAGAATCCCAAAAACAATCGAGGCCACGTGCCACCAGCAGCAGTCGTTGGCGGCACAATGGGTTATCGGCTTCCCATGAATGGGCCCAACTGTTGCAAACGACATGAGCCTGCCCAGTTTTCAAATCATTTAATGCTCTTGTTTACTTCCAACCCAGCCAATCTCCGGGCCGGCAGGGCCGTCACCTGATGGTCTTTTTATGTATTTAAGTCCCAGGCCTCACAAAATAACTGCACAGCAGTAACCATGGCAATGCTAATTATTGCCCTATAACTACAGTAGGAGAAAGAAAACAGGGCAGAGAGATTTGGGATGATGGGAGAGAGATTTGAAGATTGTTTTTTGGCCAGGATTTGAGCTTTTGGCTCCTGGTCATGTGTTGGTTTTCTTTTTTTCCCTTTTCTTCTTTTCAAAATCTTTTTACAAACAAATAAATTACATTCTGCTTGAAAGATCTCCCAGATAATAGTTTAGGGAACTTTGGTACGTGTTTCTGGAAATCATGAATAGAGGAGCTGAAAGCTCCTGGGCAGCCAGGCACTAGAGTTCTGCCTTGTTCTTTTAAGCTGATTTAGAATCGTGTAAAACATAAAAGATGCTTCAGCAAGAGACCAGATTTATTTAAGGCTTCTGCATCGTCATTTGGCAACGGACACGTTAGTACCACGCAGCTGGCTTTAACACGTCGGTGAGAGAGCTCTTTAAAGCCTTTATTTTGAAAGCAAAATCAGCTACAACCAACTAAACTATGTTCTTCTGAAAGAGAAAGATGTTTTCCTGGACCTGAATCCCTTTGGGTTTACCCTGGGTATCTAATGATAACTTACTGACAGGTTCTAACTACTGCTTTACTCCTCAAACTACAGATGACTTCTGTAATACATTAAAAGTAGTTTAGCCCTTCATTTGCAATAGCTCTTTTAGTGACTTTAATGGGAGTTTGGACCACACAGGAGTTCTGGAGTAGTGTAAATATACTCCAATATTTCAGTTTTGTACCACGGGCTCTAACAGAACCACACAAAACAGGTGGGATGGAGCATGTTGAATGTTTCAAGAACAGCTTTAAACCCAAAGCAGCCTGTCATCGTTACGCCTTGGTTTTGTCACCAAAGGCAAGCTGGGTGTTTTTCTTCATTCAGTCACTAGCTTTTCATTCTGATCCATTAGTATGTCAAAAACTGCCTAAAAAAATTGTTTCATATGCTTTGTGGTTCCTTGTTAAGTATCAATAACTTCATATCTCTGCATGGAAGAGATCGCCAGTTCGTTCTGTGAAGTTGTTTTTATGCAGCAGCTCTCCGCGGGTCCGTCCCCGCAGATGGGGTGCAGGGGCTGGGAAAAGCCCTCTCCAGGTGTTGGAGCCAGCAGCATGCACAGGTCCTTGAGGATCTGGGCACAGAAACGCCTTCCAAGGCTGGCTGGTCACTGGATTTCAGGGTTAATGCAAAACTGTCAGGTTAAAAGCCCTGACAGGTTTCTTCTACATCAAGGCCAACCAAGTGCAATTTCTGACAAATGTAAAAATAATGAATCTGCTTTGGTTTCATTTCTAGGCAGTTTCTTTCCTGGGTTCTTATACCTTCTTCCCCTACAAGTACTGCACAAGAAGCTTTCTTAACCAAAATATTTCAAATGGTACGAAGGAACGTGTGGAAACCAAAGGTCGCATCTGAATTCTGCAAACAGAATTCCAGCCTGATGCGTTTTTCCCGCTGACCTACGTGAGCTTTGGCATCCCAGTCTCCTCTCCTGTTACCAGGGGCAGCGAGGCAGCATCCCCACCCTCTGCTAACCTTCCGCGCTCTTTTGCAGACTCTTGGCTTCTGACCCCTCCCAGCTGAGTGAAGATGACCTCCCCAGCGACTTACAGTCCTTGTCGTGGCTGACATCTGTTGATGTTCCTGCGTTACAACAGATGGCCGGTGGGAGAATGGATTTTAGCCTTGCTGCCCAGAATGTGATGCTCCAACAGACAGGTAAACTGCTGGGATGTTAAATAACTGCTCTTTACACGACGCAGCCTCCTGCCCTCCTCCTTTCCCCCCCCAGAGGCTAGCTTTCCTGTCAGTACATTACATTTTGCTTCCTGTCAGAAGACCTGGAGCCTCTTGTCTTCTGATAAGGCTCTTGCTGATCCACCTCCTTCGTTCCAAGAGGCAGAGAGCCCCAGCAGCCACAACAGAGAGCTCAGGAGCCGACTGGCTTTTCTGCTCAGCGTAGTTGCTGGTGCCTTGTTGTGTGAACTTGAGCCACGGTGTTTAAGACTTGCATTTCAGAGGTTTTCAACAGCTTTGAAATTAGGTAATTAGTCTTGTTTGTTTCAACGTGGATAAAATTAAGAGTATCTTATTTACCCCATACCTGTTTGCTTCATACAGGTGTGTTCATTGAATGCCTTTCTTTGGAGCATCCTTTAGGTAAACACACTTGTTCCCTAAGGCGTTCTGCTGAGAGCTCAGCGTACCACCCTGCTTGCTTCAGAGCAGAAATCCTCCTGGGGTACGGATAGTGCTGAATAGGTTTTTCTTTCTTTTGTAAGATACCGTGTCTGTAACACCACTGTGGACTGGGAAACAGCTGTCATCTTTCATTCCCCGCATAACAAGTTTTAGAAGCAGCTGATGTCATCTTTGCCATTTGTGAACTGCTCTGGGTTCTTTTGGGATGGAAAGCCACGGAGAGGTGTGATTATCCACTCCAGAGCTTAGCTGTGTTCAACTGTGTCTATTAAAAATAAGTGTCAGCTCTCTTTCCTGAAGTGTACTTCCACGTGAACATTCATTGCCCGTGCTTCCTCCCAAACAGGTCCTGTGGCAAGCAGCATGCACTCAACAGGAGCACCTGGAGCAATGATTCACGTCCAGGCCAGCCTGCCACAGGGAATCCTGGGACTGAATTCTATTTCACCCCACGGAGCAAATGTAAGAGCAGGTCTCCATGCCTTAATATTGCAACACTTCTTAGGGAAAGCTGTTGGTAATTTCAAGACTGACACGTCTGTTGTCTTTATCCCAGCAGATGAGCCAGTACGCTGTGGGTGGGCAGCCATCTCCTACTTTACAAACACAGCAACAACTCTTTCCTCCTCCTCATTCACAGCAAGTGTTTGCCCTGGCACAGAACGCACAACAGGTACTGTTATTTGCTTGTGGTCCGTGTCCTGAAGTACCTGCCAAGAGCATATCTAGAACTCTCTTAAAAGAAAAACAATAAAATGTCCCTAAACCTACCTACTACCCACAGACATTTCGCATCTAACATTTTCCTTGTTTTCCTTCTGCATACAGTGTCACCCAGCAGCAATCTACAACACATCCTACGGGACCCAGCCACACTACTCCCAGCCACGCCTGGCTCCTCACTCTGCCCAAGAACTGCATCCAAAGCATTACCCCAAGCCGATCTACTCCTATAGGTGAGCAGAGAGCAGGACAGCACATTGCCTACAGCCTGCGTCGGGATGACTGTCATGCTGTAGGTGTGGTAGCACGAGGGTGGTGTTGAATTCCTTTTGAAGGGAACAAAAATCCCATCATCTGCCCAGGAGTTCTGTGGAAGCTGCCTCTGAGGGGTAGCAGGAATGAACTAGTTGGTGGACATCAGCGTAAAGGTAGAGTAATAGCAGAGAGGAGTAAAATCTGTAGGATCACAGGGTGACTTCTGAAGGGAGGTTGTAGTGGAGTGGGAGTCGGCCTCTTCTCCCAGGCAACCAGCGCTAGGACAAGAGGACACAGCCTCAAGCTTGGCCAGGGGAGGTTCAGGTTGGACATTAGGAAGCATTTCTTCTCAGCAAGGGTCATTAGCCATTGGAAGGGGCTGCCCAGGGAGGTGGTGGAGTCACCATCTCTGGAGGGGTTTAAGAAAAGCCTGGCCATGGCACTTATTGCCCTGGTCTAGTTGCCATGGTGGTGTCAGGGCAATGGTTGGACTTGATGATCCCAGAGGGCTCTTCCATCCTGATTGATTCTGTGATTCTGAGCCCCTGAGTACAGTAATCCCATGATGAGCCAGCTGTAGGTGCTAGACCAGAAGGTGCCATATGATGGCTCAGTATATGCAACCTGTTGTTCTTTCTGTATTTCTCTGTCCTCTAGTTGCTTGATCGCAATGGCGCTGAAGAACAGCAAGACAGGCAGTCTCCCAGTGAGCGAGATCTACAGCTTCATGAAGGAGCACTTCCCCTACTTCAAGGTATGTGAACACCTGAAGGGTGGAAGGAGAACATCACAAATACTTCATTCAGGGCTCATTTCACTAACGTCCTCCTGCATCTTTCAGACAGCCCCTGATGGCTGGAAGAACTCCGTGCGCCACAACCTTTCCTTGAATAAGTGTTTTGAGAAGGTGGAGAACAAGATGAGTGGCACCTCCCGCAAAGGGTGCCTGTGGGCTCTCAATCCTGCCAAGATTGACAAGATGGAAGAGGAGATGCAGAAGTGGAAGCGGAAGGACTTGGCTGCTATCCACAGGAGCATGGCTAACCCAGGTAGGGCTTATATTATGCTTCTGCTACACATGGAAGAGGCAAGGGGGAAAAATGGCTATTTGGCCAGGAATGCACGATCTTAATAAGTTATATGGCACAGAGCTGGCTAGTGCAGGGCTCACACCTCCTCTGAGCTGCTCGGCTGAAGCACCCCATGCTCTGCACTGAACCAAGCCCTTGCTGCTGCCCCAAGGGTGACACACCACAGCGGGAGGAGGTAACTGAGCTGACAGCTCTTTTTGGAGGCCCACAGTGCAAATCAGTCCCCAGCTTCCAAACGGATTGCCTTTGTCCCCCGTGCTAACGTATCCAGCACACCCACGGCCTTCTGAGGAGTTATGCTGCCTCCAGTGTTAGTATTTATAGTGTCACATTTTAATGCCATTTTTTACTTACTCTGCAAAACTTCCCTTTTACTAAGACTTTCTTATTTTTATTTATAAAGACACACGTTTTTGAAGCTTTCAGGAGCTCAATATTGGCAAAATCAACTGGAGTTTTTTGCTGCAAAATCTCTAACATACAATCAACGATAAATAACCTTCTCCTTTGCTTAAAAACAAAAGTGCTGATGAAACTGTCAGGAGTCTCATACGAATCTTATCTAAAATACAAGTGTGTCCCTATGAGCAGGAGACCTGAGGATGCTTTGTTCTGTGACTGTGGGCCAGCTGCCATCAGTGGGGGCTTGTTTGATCTGTGTAAGTCTCGTGTGATCATTTCTTTAGCTCACTTAGGGGTAACCACGGCAGTCGATTAGGGTAAGGGCTAAGGGTAGGGAAGTAGATGGCATTTCTTTGCTCTCTGCACAAAGCCTACCTTCTGTGCTGCATCTCTACGGTGACAGACACGACCTGTTCTGGTTTATGGCAGAAGCGGGTGGCTGTGCTCGCTCGTGAAATGCTTTAGCCAGGCCCTGCTTGAACAAATGGGTTAAACTGTCTCTTTTCTCCCTTGGGAATGGGTATCGCTCGTGCAGAGGAGCTGGACAAGCTGATCACTGACAGACCTGAGAGCTGCCGGCGGCCCAGCGCGCAGGCAGAGCCCGAGGCCTCCACCCTGAACCCCATGGCAGCAGCCCAAGGCCGACTCTCCATCTCCCAGCTGCAGCCTCAGCCGATCATGACGCTCTCGCTGCAGTCCCTCCCCCTCCACCACCAGATCCAGACCCAGGCTCGCATCGCCCCAGACTCGCCCGCGCCCGCACAGACGCCTCCTCTCCACGCTCTGCCTGACGTGAGCCACAGCCCTCTGCCCCACCAGCCCGTGGGACGCGCGCCTCCAGACTTCCTGAACGTGACAGCAGACATGAACACGGAGGTGGATGCTCTGGACCCGAGCATCATGGATTTTGCATTGCAAGGTATGGGAGAAGGAAGACAGGGTAGGGCAGGGCATGATTTATGTGGTTGTGTAGTCACTGAACATACAACCAGGGTCCTCATCAGGGTGCTCTGGGCTGGGATGTAACTGAGCTAAGAACTTGTGCTGGGTGCTGGCCTCTGCAGCGTGACTTCCCTGGCGTTCCTCGGTGCATCTGTGCTAGATGGGACAGCAAACCACCTTCATGGTTCAAGTGCAGGCACTGCAGCAGATGTAAGCAGGGATGTTCGGGTAGCTGGATCTGGGGCATCACATCTCCCTGCCCATGGGAAACCATCGCTCTACTCATGCCTTGGTTTTCCCCTTCTGTAAGAGGAGAACTGCCCTGGCTCATGGCGAGGCCTAGCATGGCCCCTGGGTTTCTGGTGAGCACATGGTAGGTAGATGCTCCCCAGAAAGGTCTGGACTCCTGCTGGAACGTGGGGATTTGGGGGGAACAGGCACACTTACTGCCTTTGCGCTACAAGTGGTACCATCCACAAGCAGCAGTGGCCCTAAGCAGTGGGTAAAGCCCCTTAGTTACGGACTGACCCCCCACACCCAGGGCCCAGGTGGGTTGGAGGTGTTGCTGTGACCAGAATTTAATCTTTTAAAGGTAACATATGGGAGGAAATGAAAGACGACAGCTTCAGCCTTGATACCCTGGGTGCCTTCAGCAACAACCCGCTCCACCTCTCAGACTGTGACCTGGGCACCCCTGGCCTCACCCCTGTCTCCAGTGGCAGCGACCACTCCTTCTCAGACTTGCAGGTCACCGGCCTTTACACCACCTACACGACCCTGGACAACGTCACGGCAGCTCAGTACATGAACCCCCAAGGCAACAAACCCATCGCTCTGCTCTAAGCTTTGCACCACTCCACAGACCTCTGACTCAGGGGCCAGTTTCTCCCAGCAATAGAAGAGCTCCTCCTGCAGACGCTTGGAACGTGATGGCTGGTTACTGGGACGCAGCAGGTGACGCCAAAATAAATCAAACTGTTCCTAGTAGAACCACTTCCACCCATGGCAAGACTGAGGAAGGGGCATGGACACTGGTGTTGCAGGACTGGTGAGCTCTTAAGAAGGACCTAGAAGGCAGCAGTTGCCAGGAACTAGAATGTAACCGAGCTAAGAACAGTCTGGGTGAGGTAAATACCTTTAATGGACACTGTGAGCTGGACTGACACATGGACACTGTTGGTCACCACCTACAGAGAAGCCAACACAAGCCAACGAACGGGTCAGCACCAAGCTGGACTCCAAAATGGTTCATCCTGTACCACATGTATCTTTTTTTATTAAATTGCCAAATAACTATTGCCACTGAACAAAGCCCACACGCCGTTTCTGGAGACACTTGCACCACTAACACTTTTCTGACCTAACTCTTGTTAATTTATTGTGAGGTAGCAAAAAGGAGCAAAAATATTACAAATGAAAAATCAAACCCAGAGCAGACACCTGTTGTACCCAGGTTTGAAAACAAAGTGCTTACCCCACCGTGAAGGAAGTGGTACTACTGAATTATTAAACTGATCGCTGGCTAGATTTTAGGAATTATGCCCATTTTTAGGATTTTTTTTAAAAAAAAGATTAGATTTGTTAATAGTCTTGTGTATTGTGCTTCTATCCTTGTGCTAGGCAGTATTACTATTTGTAAATTTATTTATATTTATTGTTATGGAGATAAATTATGTAAACTGAGCACTGTTCATTTTTTTTTAAATGCTGCAGTAACCTGTTTTACATCCACTAAATTATTCATAATCAAAAACGCAACAATTTTAATCACTGTTGTTACACTACATTTAAATAAGCACTTTTGATACTGTGAAACTCATGTTTTTAAAAAAAATCAGAGACCAAATATTGTAACTGTACCACACTGATGTGTAACAGTCTGTCCTCCTTCACCAAGTAAAATTGATGTCAATGTAGTTTTTTTAAATTTTCAAACCCTGCTTTATACTCAGTAACATCTTGCAAAAAATGTGATGAAATATGGAATATAAAAAGCAAACCCTGTGCTGGAATTTAGCATTTAGTCTACTCCTACCTCCGTGACCATGAAGGAATATTTATATCTCATGTTTTGTCTGTTCCTGTGTGTATAGACCCTCCCGGTGTCTGGTCCACATGCTAAAATCCCAGCAGGGGCAGGACGCTGGGGCACCTTCCTGAAAATCCTTAATTTTCAAGGATTCCTGCTTGAAAATCCCTGTGGTGAAGGGCAGGGGCTGGAAAATATCTACGCCTGGATCTTCCCCAGCGCACGTGTCCCCAGCAACCTCTTCCAAAGGGCACGATGCTCCACGTCATAATTTATTGTTCAAAACCAAACGTGATTCATGATCATTTGCTGTGACTGGTGTCATCTACAATGTCTTCATTTTTTTAAAATAAATATTTCTTAGCACTAAGCCTGGGTCATTTGAGATGTGCTGCGTTATTCTCTCCTGGCACCAGGGCAGGTGTAAGTTTAAGGGTATTTATTGTAGGAACTCTTTGTGCTGTTAAGCTGTTCTTGAGGCTCCCTGTAGCCCAGACGGGCTCTGGTTGAGGGTGGGATGGTGGGAGCTGCTAAAGCATTTCTGTGCTGTGGGGAGGGGCTGCACAGCAGAAGGGGCACCAGCCCCCGCCCAGATCCGCTGTGTTTTTGCAACGACAAAAGAAAGAGAGGGCAGGAAAACCTCCTCGAGAGCTCTGCTCGCTTTATTGGCGGTGGGTCGGCTCCGTAGGGCATCAGCACGCCCTTCCCTGACAAAGCGCAGTGACACCCATCAAACCAGAAAGCCCCTGTAACGCCCTTTGCACCCCCCCCGCCCCAGGACAGGGAGACCTCCCCGCAGACCCTGGTGGGACCCCCCAGCCCAGGCATGGCCAAGGAGGTGTCCGACCCCTCCACACGACGGCAATACCAGCACTGTGTCCCACCTTCCATCGCCATCGTGGCTCCCTTTGCGAGCCAAAGCCACACGTGCACTGGTGACATGATGCACCCACGCAGCCAGAGGCACTGGGAAGCACATGTTCAGATTTCCCCTCCATGAACCGAGCTGGTTAAAGGCCACCTGAGAAGCAAGGAATGGGTCCGAGCAGATGGAGAGCTCACGCTGGCTGCTGTGCTTCAGTGGAGGAACTGTGGCAGGAGCACCCGGAGCCGTGTCCTCCCTCCTCTCCATCCTCCGCAGGAGCCGCAGGCTGAAAACACCCAAAGGAGCTGTGGCAGGAGCCAGAGAGGACACAAGATGGTGAGAGAAAGAGCTGGATCCGTTGATGTTCCTGCTGTAACACCTCCCAGCACAGCTCACTGATGTCTTTTTGGGCCATCAGCTCTTCATAGTCACATCAACTGATCACTCCCCAACACGGGGAAGGAGACAAACTGCTCCTCCCAGTTCCTGAGTTTATTTTAAAACATCAGTTTGAGACTGCTTCTTAAGCAGGGTTACACTTCCTTGTGCCAGGGCCTGCTCAGCCTCAGCACGGCTGTACGGAGTCACCTCCTCCGTCCTGCTCCCCGTGGTGCCTGGGCCAGTTTGTGCTTCCAGCTCCGTCCAGTCTCCTGAGACGTGCCTCACACTGGTGCTTGTTTTAAAGACTAAGGCCAGGGCTTGCAACCAAAACACAGTAAAAGGTTTCAGGTTCTTTTTAAAACCAACTTCTGCACCAGACTTGGCTCAGGACAAGTTTATCTTCTGCCAAGCCGCCCCTCTGATGGACACCCCCAGCGCCAGAGAGAACTTTGAACTTCACGGCTCAAAATACAAACACTGGCATCGTTTATTGAGGCACACGAGTAAGAGTGCAAGGCTTCAGTTCAAGTGCTGAGGAACCAGGTGGGGAGGCGAGGTCTGGCCTCGGAGCAGCAGTGTGTCCCGGTGCCCCTCCTGCTCCGCGGCGATTGCCCTGCACGCCGCTGGCCACCGGCTCAAGGTGGGCCGTCATCATCCAGCGTCGACAGGAGATGGGCGACCTGGGCCTTCTGCGCGCGGGTGATGTGCTGAACCATCTGGATGATGCAGTCCATGGTCACCTCGGGGTTGGCTTGGATCAAGCTGCAAGGCAGAGGGGAGAGGGCAGCTGCCTTGGAGGCTGAAGCAAGAACCGCCTCGTCTCCATCACTGCCGTCCCCAGCCCAGGGGACAGCATCACCCTTGGCACCCCACAGCCGCTCACCTCCGGATGTGCTTGAGCACGTAGTCCCGCTTCAGGTACTTGATGTTCTCCCGAATGGCCGACTGGGTGCCGTCCTCCTCTTGCATGTGCTTCTCCAGCCACTCCACCACCACCTGGTTGTTGTCCCAGAGGTAGCCCTGGGGAAAGCAGCACCGTGGGCAGGGGGGTCCTGCTGCCCACGCAGCCCGAGCCCCCTCCTTCCTGCTGGGGCCTCAGGCTTTTTTCTCCCGGGACAAAACCAGGCAATGGGATTTTTCTTCCCCTGCACATCCAGCACAGCACACTCCCCCACTCCCATCCAACAGCCACAGGGTAAGAGGGTCAGTCTGGAAACTGAAACTTGGGAAAGCAATGGGGGAGCAAGGTGACAGCCCTTGGGACCCCCCCCAGCCGCAGGGACGCCTCAGGAACCCGGGGCTGGGGGTACCTTCGCGGCTCCTTCCGTCTCCATGAACCAGCGCCGCAGCATGGACTGGACGTGGATGTGGCTCAGCTCGCTGTTGGCCTTCAGGACCTCCGCCCTCACCCCCTCCTCCAGCAGCAGCCGCCGCAGCCGCCAGTAGAGGAAGGAGCGGGCGTTCTTCCACTCCAGGATGTCCTGCAGAGATGGGGACACAGTCTGGGTTCACCTTTGCAGAAAGGAGATGATGTGCAGCGGCTGCTCGCTCACAGCTCGTGTCACACACAGAATCACACACAGAATCACTCAGGTTGGAAGAGCCCTCTGGGATCATCAAGTCCAACCATTGCCCTCACACCACCATGGCAACTAGACCAGGGCACTAAGTGCCATGGCCAGGCTTTTCTTAAACCCCTCCAGAGATGGTGACTCCACCACCTCCCTGGGCAGCCCCTTCCAATGCCTAATGACCCTTGCTGAGAAGAAATGCTTCCTAATGGCCAACCTGAACCTCCCCTGGCCAAGCTTGAGGCTGTGTCCTCTTATCCTAGCGCTGGTTGCCCGGGAGAAGAGGCCGACTCCCACTGCGCTACAACCTCCCTTCAGGTAGTTGTAGACTGCACTAAGATCACCTCTGAGCCTCCTCTTCTCCAGGCTAAACACCCCCAGCTCCCTCAGCCGTTCCTCGTAGGTCAGACCCTCCAGACCCTTCACCAGCTTGGTCGCCCTCCTCTGGACTTGCTCCAACACCTCAACATCTTTCTTGAAGTGTCAGCGTGTTGGAAGTCAGCTCTGCTGGGCTGGAGCAGAGAGCAGCACCCGGGGCAGAAGGGGACACTGAGCTGCAGCCTGGGCCTCAGGAGGGGACTTTGCCTCCCACCACTGCAAAACCCCCCGCACCGAGGCCCTTCCCCACGGCCACCCGTGCCCCCGCTCACCGTGATGACGCCTTTCTCCTGCATGCGGCCCGGGGTGTCGTGCAGGTCGGCGAAGTGCACGGCCACCTGGTAGTACATGGGCAGGAGCAGCTCCTCCCGGGCCTTGAGCTGCTTCTCCAGCTCCCTGCGCTGCGCCTCGGACAGCTCGGGGGTCCCTGCGGGACACGCTGTGCTGAGCAGCCCACCCACCGCCCCTGTGACAGGGTCCATGGGCCACCACGGGGTCTGGGCTCTGCTCAGTGCTCCTACCTCAGCCACCCCCACCAGGGATACAGGGCCCCCAGCAGCACGTCCCTTTGCTGTGGCACATTTACACCCCTGCCCAGAGCCCAGCCACAGAAGGGGCCATGCTGTGTTCAGCGTCTGCCATAACAGAGGTGGGAGGTGGCGTTTCCAAGGACTTTGTGGGACTGTGTTTTAGCAGGGTGGAGAGGCATTGGGACAGGGACCTCCCAACTGCTGAGGCAGGAGCCAACCACAGGGTGAAGGGAGACCCAGTGCATTAAAGACAACTTCTGCACGGCTCTAACGACCACGTGTTGTCTCATTAGGTACAGACTCAGCACCTCTGCTGCCATTCTTCATCTCAAAGCATGGGAGAAAAGTCCAGCCCCATTTACGGAGCCCCCAGGAGATACAGGTGTTTTAAAGCACCACCACATCCTCCTGGCAGGCTCCACCATCAGAAAAGCCATGAAGAATTTTCACAGAGGAACACTAAAGGGTTTCCTGATGGTTGCCACTCATGGTTTAACTCACCACTACCAATGTCCACAAGCCAAAACACCCTTCCCTTACCCAGCTGCTCAACAAGCTTGGCATAGACTGTATCGATCCTTCTCATGGTCTTCACCAAATCTTTCTTTCTGAACTTGATCTCCACTGTTCCTCCAGGCTCCAAAATGCCTCCCCTGGAAGGAAAGTTTGGTAAAGCAGGGACTGGTCTGCACAGGAAAATAAATCCTGGGATGAGGTCCAGGCAGCTCTGAGAATTAGGGAGAGAGAAAACCTAAAGCGGCTCTTGTTTCTCTGCACGTGGGCTGTGGAGGACGCACGTGTATTTTGGATGCTGACCTGCTCTCCTTGTCCGCGTAGAGCTCCACGTACAGGGGGTTGATGGTGGGGTCAATGACCACCCAGGAGCCTCCCCGCAGCTCTGCGTGCGGTGGGATGTAGACCAGGACAGGCTGCTTAAAATCCCGGAGGCTGTCAACGATGAAGGCGCCGAACTTCAGCATTTGGTCGTACATGTCTGAAAGAACAAGAGGACTCGGTGGCTGGGTGCCAGGCTATTGCCCCTTGCCTCCTTCCAGCAGCCCAAAGCCACCTTCTCCATTGGAGGGACCAAACAAGCACCCCAAAACCAGCCCAGCAGGAAGCCACCTAGGTCCTGGCGATGCCCCATCACCTCCCCAGCCAACCCCACATCCTGGAGAGGTGTGGGCAGGACCCCGGCAGGCTGGGTCATCCCAGGAGCCCAGGGCTGGCAGGAGGGCACAGCACGGGGGTCTGGGCACCCCGAGCACGGGTACCTTTCATGCCGCTGGAGAAGCCTCGCCAGTTGGCAAAGATCATCAGCGGGAGATGCTCCCGGTTGAAGTCCCGCATAGCCTGGGCTGTTTTAAAAGCAGAGTCTGGAAACCAGACCTGCCCGGCCTGCTGGATGATCTGGAAAAGATGGTGAGAGGCGGCGCTGAGATTGGTGCCAGTGCTTCCCAGCACACTGCACTGGGAGGTTGGCAGCACACGGTGTGAAAGAGCTGAAGGAAAACAAGCTGAGCGAGCACCTCGATTTCACCAGCCTTTAAGGAAAATCAAGACATGCCAAAGGATCACACTAAGTTTTTTCCCAGCCTCGTCCCAGCTGCACTAAGGTCTCCCCACGCACCTTCGCCTCCGAGTCCGGGTTGGCAGGGTCCGCGGGTACCGTCACCTCCACGGTGCGGGTCTCGACAGCGATGACACCCACGGGGAGACCTCCCAGCCTGCAGCGAGGCCGGGTGGTCTCAGCAGAGGCCAGCTCCCCTCCACGCTGCACCCCAGCCCCACCAGAGAGGTGTTCCCCCCCCACCATCCCAAGGCTTGAGCACGCCTGGCCATGCCTACAGGCTCCCTGCGTCGCTCTCTGCCCCGGGGCTCCGTCCCCTGCTCCCGGCAGTACCTCGCTCTGCCAACCACGACCGTCTGAGCCCACGGTCTCATGATCTCCAGGAAGCTGCCCTGGTCGAAGAAGCCACTCTGCCAGGTCCCCTTGAGAGCTGCAGAGCACAGGACAAAGCCGAGCGGTGCCATGGTGAGCACTGAAGGGCTCCCTGGGCACCAACCCACCGCAAAAAGCACCTTCTGCACCAGGATGGGGGGGGCTGCAGCTACAGGACATGTTTGGGAGCGTTGCTGCAGAGGTCTTGGGTTGCCTTCACTTACTTGGATGGGGTCTCCCTGCCAGCATCCACCTGGGGTCGTAGGGGACTTTGGAAGGGACAAAATCGATTTCTCTTTCGACGGGGTCGCTTATGGCAGTGACGGGCACCGGGCTCTGGTTATCCTGCACAGGAGAGCCCCGATGGGCAGGTCACCAACCAGGGCTGGGGTAACACCCCCCACCACCGTCCCGCAGCCCCCTCCTACCTTGGGTATGTACGAGAGCCACTGCAGGATGGTGTAGACCCCCTCAAAGTCATCGGGGACGGTGACGTGGGCAACGCCGTTGTTGTGCATGATCTGCACGCCCCCCAGCTGGTTGTTGGAGGTGTAAACCTCACGTCCCAACACCTAGCCGGAATCATCGACAGAAATACAGCTCAGTCCCTGCTAACACAGGAGCTGCTCCTCCTCCTTGCTCTGTTTGTTAAGTCAAACCTCTGCACAGGCACATTCCCTCTGGTTTGAGGCTGAATTTCCACCTCTGCCTACCAGGGTGACGTTAAAGCAAAAGGCCTCTGCTCTACACCCCTAAATGGACCCACAAGTGCATGGGTTTAGTGAAGCAGGTTTCAAGTCAGCTCAAACCAGTGTGATTCTGCCCAGAGATGGGTCCTGCCCCTGGGACCGGAGCCAAACAGTCCCCGTGGCAGCTCTGCCACCATGAACCGGCCCCTAAAGCAACACCAGATAGCTGCGGGGTGGCCTTCTCCCAATTCTCAGTGACACAAGGCCAGTAGCAGTTCCCCTGGGTCTCCTCCAGACATGTCCTGTGAGGTGACACGCAGGGAACTGCCACCTCTTCCCACGGGACAGGGAAGGAGCCCACGCATGCAGTGGCACGAGGGACAGTGCCGGGGAGGGCAGGCAGCTGGAGCGTGGTACCTTATTGAGAGCCGTGACGCCGGTGAGGATGATGTGGGAGTTCTCCACCTGGATGACACGCTGGCCCAGCCTCACCAGGTACGCGCCGATCCCGATGGCACGACAGGTCACCTGGGCACACGCACAAGGACACGGGGGGTTACCGGGGAGAAAGGGCTGCAGCAGGGCCCGCAAGCACTGGGAGAATAATGCTCCCTGGCTCTGCAGGAGTTACACCGAGTCGCTTGTTGCATCTTATTCCCCCCCAGGGTGACCTTAAAAGCAAGTAGGAGAGAGGGAAGGAGCGGAGCAGGGGAAGGACCCACGGCTGTACCATGCTGATGGTCACTATTTCATCGTAAGCACGAGAGGACTCCCCGGCGATGGTACCAGCAGCTCGGAGGTTTTCCACCCCAAATCCGTTGTCCTTCCCAATGATGTCCAGGAGGACATACCTGCAGGAAAGACAGAGCCACGGGGGTGTGGGCAGGACGGGGGGAAGCACTCGCTTGCGGGATGTGCCTGGCAGGGTGCTGAGCCAGGATGTGGGAGCTGCAGCCCGGCGGGGACACAGGGCAAGGCTCGGGGCAGCTCTGCGTGCCCCACGGGCTAGCGGGGCTCACCTGGACTCGCCCCCTTCCTCCACGTGCTCACAGTGCACCGAGTTCATGGCGCTGATCCTCGTGTAGTCCTGGGGAGTCAGGTACAGGTACCTGAACCCCTGGAAATAAAGAGGAGGAGGATGAGTTGTGGAGCCCCCTGGGCACATGGGCACGGCCCCTCTCCAAACCCAGCCCAGACCTGCCCTGGGCATCAGCAGGGGCTCAGGGACCACGGCTGGCCAGAACCATCCCCGCAGCAGTGGGTGCACACGTGGGCTCACACCCTGCCTGCATTGATCCCCCAGTTTATCTCCCAGTTTAGCCCTGGTCCTTCCTTCCCCAGTTAAGTCCCCCGTTGTTTTCTGCGATGGCAGGAGGGGAGGCGCCCACACACCTTGTAGGGGTCCGCAGGGTCCACCCAGGCCACCTGGAACATGTGCTTTATCTCGTCGGCAAAGCCGATGCGGGCGCCGCTGTTGGCAGCGATGTAGATGCGGGGGATGCCCTCGGCCCGTGCCAGCTCCGAGGCCCGCAGGAAGACCAGGTCCTCCTCCGGCGCGAAGGAGCCGATCTTGTGCGTGATGTCGTTGCAGATGAGCACGATGTCCCGGCCTTTCGGGTACTCGGGGGTTTTCAGCTTCATTTTGAAAGCAACCATCCCCACCTGCCCCAAGACAGCACAAGGTCACAGGCTCTCCAGAGAAATGGGGTCAGAGCTGCAGGCTGCATTAACAGACACAATGCTCGTGTGAGGAGCATCCCCCAAGGCTTCAGGCACAGCCAGACCAGGGAAGCCACCAGCCATTCCCACCTGCCGCGGCACGGCTTCCCCCCACCCTACTCTCTCGTCCCATTCCCAAATCATCCCCTGCTACCTCGTTCCCTCCAGGGACCCTGTTCATCTGCACCAGGTGCCCCTGCGAGTCCAGCACCAGCTCGGTGTACGTCAGGACGTCCTTGGGGTACAGCTCCGAGGAGCCCCACAGCTTGAAGAGAGCCTGCAGAGACACCACGCACAGCATGAGCTCAAAGCACGGGGCCGTGGCAGCTCCAACACCATCGCCAAGCACAGACACACACTCTTGCAGCGGGCTGGGACTTGGGGTGGGCAAAACTTCATGTTAGAGCCCCCACCCTGCTGCAGACCTCCTTGCACGGGGCTTTCTGGTTCACGTTCTCCATGAGTGTGACTACAGCAATTGGCAAGAGCTAGGAATGGGCTTAGAAATGCTTCCTCTAACCAAGAATGTTGGGGCTTGGGCTCTTTTTTCTCATTTGCCAGCTGAGGGGAGAGGAGTCTTTTGCCCAGATGGGAATATCTGGGGAGGGTGAGGAAGAAAAGCAGATACAATAATCTGGAGCCTCTTTCTGCTCAGCTGGACTCACCTGCCTGATCAACTCGGGGAAATCATACACATAGGTGGTGCCCAAGGACTGCGCCTGGAACCGCTTGGCCTGCAGCAGGTCCTTGGTGACGTAGGGGGTGTTGATGAGCATCCCGTGCTGTGGCCCTTGCTTGTCCCCATACGACTGGAACTTGATCTGGAGAGAAGGGCAGAGCGTTGGCTGCCTGCCCTCGGCGTGCAGGGGAGTCCCCTCTGCAATGCCAAGGTGCCAGAGCCCCGCAGGGCTGGAGTGCTGCTGAGCTTGGCCTGCCCAAGATGCTCATGCCCATGGCTCTACTCAACCAAAACCCATGATTTTCCACCCTGCTCTTCGCTATTGAGGGGACAGAGTGCAAAACTGCTGCGCTGCAAGTACGGGTCATACCCTAACACTGACCTTCACCTCCAAGACCAAAAACTGCCTGACTATGCACCAGCAACACGCCTGGGGCTCAGCACCATTTTGGAGCAAAGCATCACCCCGAGGTGCCCAACTGGATGCAGCACAGAGGGGAGTGAAGCGGGCCAGCCCTGGGAACGCTGCTGCCCGGGCCAGGGGGCTCTGAGACAGACCAACACTGCAGGTGCACGAGAATTTTTGCAGAAACCACCCCAAAGCCTTGCCGTAGCTGCTCAAGTTGTGGTTGGGTTCCCATCTGCAGGTGCCACCCGCAGTTACTCACGCTGCCGGTGCCGGGGTCCCGCACTTCCTTGTAGAGGCTGATGTCCAGGTAGTAGCCGGACTCGGTGGTCAGGAAGAGGCGGATGGGGATGGCGGTGGCCGTGGGCGTCAGGCGAATGTTGATCTTCACCTCGGCCTGCAGGACCCGCAGCTTCCAGAGGCGGCTGCCGTAGCGCATCACCATGGACCGCACCGACTCCTCGATCTGGGCAGGGGACAGCACACAGATGGGTCCGTGGTCCCGGGGACACCACTGCCTCCGATGCCAAGGCTGGAGCAGCCCCACTGTGTCTCCACCCCAAATAGCCATTTCAGATTTGCTTTGGGCAAGCTCCTTCCCTCTCTCCATCCCTCCCATCCCTGGGGGTTGGTGCTGCCATCCAGCCTCTCCGCTGGTGAGAGGGAAAGACGGTGCCCCACAGCCCCCTGAATGGACACAGCCCAGCTCCTTCAGACCACACGCTGCCCGGGAGATGAGCCTGCCACCCACCCTCCTGCCCTCCAGCAACCTGTACAAGAACCCACCTTGGAGGGGTCCATGACGACCGTGGGGGCGAAGTTGAGGAAGATGTGGTTGCAGTCGGTGCGGACAGTGGTGTTGCTGGAGGCCACCTCCAGCTCATCCATCGCCTCCAGGAGCAGCCGCTCGCCCTCGTTCTGCAGGTACTCGAAGGAAGCCTCCTACGGTGCACAGAGCAGCTCAGGGGCAGCCGGAGCAAACCCCTGCACCCAAAACCCACCCACCTCCACCCGCATGCCCAGGGGCCGCGGCACCACCTTGCCTTGGTGACGAGGTCCGTGTGGCGCACGATGGCGCGGATGAAGAAGCGGTAGTCGGTGGCCTCGGTGCCCGCCCGCACCTTGGCAGCCCCCAGGTAGAGGTGCATCTTGTGGTTGGCACAGGGGATGGCCGTCAGGTCGAAGTTGCACATGCGGCTCAGCTCCAGCTGGAAGGCCAGCGCCGGCTCCAGGTGCCGGTAGATGTGGTCCTCTGCGAACTGGTGCGGGGCGGGCGGTGAGCGAGTGGCCGGCATCAGCCCAGCCCTGCTTTAACCACAGCTCTTACCTCGTCCCTCGCTCTGAACGTGAAAAACTTTGGGAATTGTCTCTAGAGCAAAGGGGAGAGAGAGCTCAATGAGAATAATCATAGAATCATTAAGGCTGGAAAAGACCTAAAAGATCATCAAGTCCAACCACCAACCCAATGCCACCATGCCCGCTAAACGATGTCCTGAAGTGCCACATCTAGACATTTTTTGGACACCTCCAGAGATGGTGACTCCACCACCTCCCTGGGCAGCCCCTTCCAATGGCTAACGACTCTTTCAGTGAAGAAATTCTTCCTAAGATCCAGCCTGAACCTCCCCTGGCGTAACTTGAGGCTGTTTCCTCTTGTCCTATTGCTGGTTACCCAGAAGAAGAGGCCGACCCCCACCTCGCCACAACCTCCTTTCAGGCAGTTGTAGAGGGTGATAAGGTCTCCCCTCAGCCTCCTCTTCTGCAAACTAAACACCCCCAGGTCCCTCAGCCGCTCCTCATAAGACTTGTGTTCCAGACCCTTCACCAGCTTCGTTGCCCTTCTTTGGACTCGCTCCAGCAGCTCAATGTCCTTGTCGTGAGGGGCCCAGAACTGAACACAGTATTCGAGGTGTGGCCTCACCAGTGCTGGCACACGGGGGTTTTTTTGATTTTCAGTGAATTCATTAAAAAGAAAAAACCTCGCAGGCTTCCTCCTCCCCCAAAGGGAAAAGAGCTGGGAGCAATCGATGCCTTTTAAAGGCAACTTGAAGCTATGGAGCGGCCACGCAAGAATCACACGTTACTGGAAACATTAGTGGCATAAATGATAATCCAGGAGAGCAATCACTCATTGAATCCCTCATTAATTAATTCCCAGCTCCTGATGCCGGTCGGTACCTCCATCACACAACGCCATGTCTATAAGTTACTTAAACGGGGTTTTAGGGAGGCAGAAGCACGATGCGTCACTGCCTGTCGGTGGCTCAGTCTGCACTTACCTGCTGGGCAATAAGAAACGTGATTCTTCGGAGACCACAATCGATGAGGATGTTTTTCTACATGGAAACAGAAGATTCCACCAGTCACGAGAGCTTAAACATCTCCACCGAGGGAGCAAACAACCCCCAAGTGGCTGCCACGGGGTGCAGTGTTTTGGGGAGCGCTGTGTTGGGATGAGGCAAGCGCCTGGGGACATGGTGCCCTGGCTTGCAGGGTCTGCAAAAAGGGGGTCCAGCAACAGACCTTGGACTGGGCAAAGGCTCTGAAGATGGGCACCAGCTTCTCGTCCTCCGCGTGGTCGGCCCAGCGCAGCGCGATGTTGAGGATGTGGATTGGCTCCTCACGGACGTTCTGGCAACAAAACCCCCCAGTCAAACCTGACCAGCAGCACTGCTGCCATCCCAGCACCACCTGGGGGGACAGCAACGGCACTGTGCCCACCTTGGCATCCTCCTCGTAGATGGTGGCCCGTGTCTCGCTGAAGAGCACGCTCTCTGAAGGTGGGTTGGCGAAGCACGAGATCACTTCGTCGAAGTTCCTGCCCAGATGGCGGGGATGGGGTGACAAGACAGCACGTCATGCCCACCCCCTGCCTGAGGGGACAGCACCAGGGACGAAGGGACCAGCACAGCAGCCTGGGGGCACGCACCAGCTCAGCTGGGCACCACCAGCCCACGACAAAGCTCATGAAACGCAGCTCTGAGCACTGCAGTGTTAATGTGCAGAGATGCTTAACCCGTGCCAGGCAAGCTCCTCCCAGGCTCCACATGTCCCCAAATGACATGTCATGTCCCCACCAGGTAACTGTTGTACTGAAAATACCACTCGGCCCCGATCTCTGGCTGCGGGAGGAACAGGAGCTGTTCCAAGCACTGCCCAGCTGCCACCAGCTTTGGCTCTTCCACCCACTTTTGCTCTCTAATGACTGCAGCAGCACCCAAAAGGCACGTGTGTCACCAGCCAAGCACGACCCTGCACCCCCACCTCGTGAAGTCCTCAAATCTGTCGAAGGCCACCATAGCTCCCATCCGCTGGCTCAGGGGAGAAAAGCCACTGTCCATGAAGAGCTCGGTGCTGTGCCGGGCCAGGTCGGGGTTGGAGACGCTGATGGGGACGGACATCCTGCACGGGGGAGCAAGGCAGCCATCAGGGACCACACAGGTCCCACATGGGACCCTGACCCAGAGAGGGCTCATCCTGCTCCCCTGGCAAAGGGAGAGCGCAGCGGGCAGTTCCCTCTGCAGGTCCCTGTGTTTAGCACGGAGGAGATGACACAAACCCACCAAAAAGGACCACGTCCAGGGGAGTGGGACAGGCGTGCGGGGGCCTCCGTACCTGTTTGGGTGGGAGGAGGGCAGCATGAACTGGAACTCCACCAGGCAGGTGCCATCCGAGAGCTGCCGGTGCTGCAGGCTGTTCAGCTCGTAGGCGAGGTACCCGCGCCGCACGTACACCTGGGAGGGGGACAGCAGGAGGTACCGCCACGTCCCTGCTGCCACCGCACACACCCGTGCCACCCCCAGAGCTCGTGTGCCCCCCCAGCCCTCACCTCCAGCGCTGCCATGCGCACCACCTGGTTGGTGTGGTAGAAGAAGAAGGGAAGCACATCGAAGATGGTGGTTTCTGAGAGGATCAGTTTCTGGGGGAAGAAAGTAAAATTTAGGGCAAGGATGAAGTGAGACCCCTTTGCCCCATTGCAGGATGGGGGAGGCAGGTCCCAGAGGGGTCCCTCAACGTGGGGCTGTGCAGGACTGGCCATGGGACACCCAGCCCACCATGGGGACACCACCAGACCCAGACGTGGATCCACACGTCAGTCCCCCGCCAAAAGGGGTGAGGAGCAGGGGATGGGGACTGGCAGCAATGGGGTGCACCCCCTTCTCTGCTCTGCCCAGGCAGTGACACCGCAGCAAGGCTTTGGTTGCTTTTTTTGGCTGTTTTTAAGGCTAAACCACTCGCAGCCAGACCTCCCCACCAAAGCCACCCAAAAGCCCATTTCCCTCTGCAGAAAATGGCACGATTCCCGACCTTGAGGTTTTCGGGGCAGTACTCGTGTCCGTACATGTCGATAGCAGAGAGGAAGATGGACTCCACCTGGTTGTGCCGCAGCTCGTAGGAGGGCAGGTGAGAGGCGATGAGCACCTGCAAGGGAGAGGCGGCTGGGAGCAGGGGCACGGGGACAGGGATGGAGACAGGGATGGGGACGTCACGGCGCGGCGCTCGCTGACCTGCCGGGCTCTCAGGGCCACTTTGGAGTGCTCGGTCTTGCTGAGCTGCGTCAGCTCCTGGAGGATGGCCGTCAGCTCGTCTGTCAGCGTGGGGTCACGGCCGCAGAGCTGGTCCTGCAACGCACGCACCGCCACGGCTCAGGCCCCTTCATCCCTCACGGGCAATGGGGACGAGACCCGGGGTGCTAAAATGGGCAAAATGCTGCTCTTTGAACCAAGAGGGGAGATAAAGTCCCCTGAACAAAGCAGAAATGGACACTTGAATGCCAAACCCTGGGCTCAGGTGTCCGCCCGCCTTCAAGGGGACAGCACAGGGCTGTGACAGCCACCCACAGCCATGTCCCGTCCCACAGCCACGCAGAGCTGGCCTCAGCTTACGGGCTCTTCCCTGCCGCCAGCCTTTACGCCTGGTGTCTCGGGGTGTGGGCTGCACTCACAATTAACATTGTCACCAGCAGGTTCTTCTTTGCCACCTGGGCGTGCGAGAAGATGCTCTCCAGCACCGGGGTCATGTCGGGTTTGCACTGCTCCCGCAGGCTGATGACGCACTTGTCATAGTGAGCTGTGGGGCAGAGCGTGGTGAGCCCTGCAGACCCCCCAGAGAGCCCCACAGACACCCCAGAGAGCCCCACAGACCCCCCAGAGAGCCCTCACCGTGCTGGAACTGTGTCTCCACTTGCAGGTAGCGTCTCAGCAGGTCCAGCACCACCGCCTTCATGTAGCCCCGGATGCCGCTGCGGTACCTGGGGAGCAGAGAGCCCAGCGTGCTGCAAGGTGGTGATGGTGGTGGTGGGACCAAGGAAGGGCACAGACAGTGTGGGGCTCACCTCTGCACCAGCTGCACCACGCTCTGCGTGTTCATGAAGAAGACCTCCCGCTCGGCCTTCCTCTGCAGCGTGGCCGCGTGGGTGTCCAGCACGTTGGCGATCTGCAGGGAGAGGGCACAGGGTCCAGCACAGCTCGGGGCCAGGGTGGCCACAGGGCCGCCAGCTCCCCAGCTTGCCTGGGCACCGTGCTGCTGCATGCAGAGCCTTTCGTTTGGGTTTTATTTTTTTCCCCCTCAAGTGAAAAATGCAAAGTGACAAATAAATATAGAAGCACAAATATAAAACCACGAACACAAGCATAGGAACACAAATATTTCCCTCACTCATTTCATCTTTTACAGGACAACTTCAGGCAGAAGCTCCCAACCAGCTCTAGCTAAGACAGCAGCGAGGGGCGAGGTGGGGAGCGCAGCCCCCGCGCCGCTCACCTGCTGGCTGGGGAAGCGGCAGAGCACGGAGGTGATGTTGCTGGCGTACTGCGCCATCACCTTCCGGATCGACTTCTCCACCGTCACGGGGATTCTGCCCGAGATGCTCGTCATGATCTCCTGCAGCTCCAGGAGGGGCAGGGAGGGGTCCCGCAGGGTCTTCATCAGCTGCGTCACCCACTCCTTCACCTGCGGGGAGCAGAAGCTGGTGCCGCCCGCGCCCGCTGGTGCTGTCCGCCTTGCCATCATGGCAAACACGAGGCAACGGGGCAGGACACCCTGACCACCTTCACCCCTGGCACCCACCTTGGCGCTGAAGTAGGGCTCGGGCAGGCAGTACCCGTTCATGACGTTGGTGAGATTGTCCAGCATGTTGCGGAGAACCTGGTGATGCTTCTCGCCGGTGATGGGGAGGGTCTGCTGGGCTGGGAGCCCCCCTGTGAATGGCTGTGCCTGGAGAGAGAGGTGGGCTGGCCTGGATCCTTGCCAACACGGGACAGAGTCCCCCGAGAGCTGCCCCAGAGAAACCAGCACAACCCCTCCAGCGTCTGCTTTTGGTTCGATAGGGGAAGCACCAAACGTTCAGCTTCACGTCTCTGCCAGTGCCCCATCATGAAAACAACACAGCAAAGCTGGAGATGTGGACAGAGTGCTGCAGATACACTGAAAACCTGCACATGAGCTTCTGCACGCTGAGCAAGCGGCGTGGGATGCTCACAGAATCACAGAATCTCAGAACGTTAGGGATTGGAAGGGACCTCGAAAGATCATCTAGTCCAATCCCCCTGCTGGAGCAGGATTGCCTAGACCATATCACACAGGAACGCGTCCAAGCGGGTTTTGAATGTCTCCAGAGAAGGAGACTCCACAACCTCTCTGGGCAACCTCACAGAGCAACGCTGCAGCACACAGAGCAGCCACTCGAGCCCCGGCGCAGCTGGCCACATGTGTACCACCCTGTGACACAGCCCTGCTGATGCCCCAGTCAGGGCGGCTCCTCTGTTTTGTCCCCCCATGAGCATCCCCCCAAACCCCGTGGGATGCCGTTTGGGAGCAGATGGGAGGGGACAGCAGCGTGGCTGGTCCCCAGCAGACTCACGGGTTTCACTTTGGTGGGATTGTCCAGCTCGAGGCGGGCTATGACACAGCCTGCCTCCAGCAGCGCGCCCGGCCGCTTGACGTAGTGCACCCGCCCGGCCTCCGCCACCACCAGCGTCATGATGATCTTCATCACCTGGGTGAGGATGGGTGAAATGGGCACCGAGCGAGCAGCATTCGTGTGCTGCACAGCACCTTGGGCACAGAATGGTTAAGGCGCCTCTGGAGATCATCCAGTCTAACCGTTGCCCAAGCAGGGTCACCCAGAGCAGGTCGCACAGGGTTGCATCCAGGCAGGTTTTGAATATCTCCAGAGAAGGAGACTCCCACCCTCCCTGGGCAGCCTGTGCCAGGGCTCTGGCACCCTCACAGCAAAGAAGTTCCTCCTCATATTCAGATGGAACTTCCCATGTTTCAGTTTGTGCCCGTTGCCCCCTGTCCTGTCACTGGGCACCACTGAGAAGAGTCTGGCCCCATCCCCTTGACACCACCCCTAAGGTATTTGTAAGCATTGATAAGATCCCCCCTCAATCTGCTCTTCTCCAGCTGAACAGCCCCAGCTCCCTCAGCCTCTCCTCATAAGAGAGATGCTCCAGTCCTCTGATCATCTTTGTAGCCCTTCGCTGGACTCTCTCTAGTAACTCCTTATTTTTCTTGAACTGGGGGGCCCAGAACTGCACACAGTACTCCAGATGTGGCCTCACCAGGGCCATGTAGAGGGGCAGGAGAACCTCCCTTGACCTGTTGGCCACACTCTTCCTCACGCACCCTAGGACACCATTGTTGGCTCATGGTGAACTTGTTGTCCACCAGAACACCCAGGTACTTCCCTGCAGAGCTGCTCTCCAGTACATCAGCCCCCAACCTGTACCAGTGCATGGGGTTATTCCTCCCGAGATGCAGGACCCTACATTTGCCTTGGTTGAACTTCATGAGGTTCCTCTCTACCCAGCTCTCACCGTGGCAGCATTGGCAGGTTTGATCTTCACCGCGTCCCAGCACCGTGACCGTCCTCTGGGCTCTTTACAAAACTCACCTCAATCTCTGCAAAAACGCTCCCCTCGGCTACGTGGCCACCATCATCCACCGTGTACTGCAGCAGCTTCCCCGCGGAGGGCGAGCGCAGCACCGTCGGGTCCTTCTCCTTCTCGAAGTCGCAAGTTTTGTTGCCGATGGTGATGCGGTACCTGAAGGAGAGGGGAAGGTCTCACCGACCAGCCCCCGGTCAGCAGGGAGGGCCAGCGGGGGCCCAGCGGGGAGGTACCTGTCGATCTCCTCCTTCATGTAGGTGGTGTAGCTGTTGCCGCCGTAGGAGAGCAGCAGGCCGCCGTCGTTCAGGCGGTGCACGTCGATCTCGAGGTGCGTGCGGTTCATGATGATGACGTACGTCGTCAGCGACTGGCGGGCAACCTGCGGTTATTAACCACCTCTTTTTTATGTTGCACGTTTTAAAAGGCCAACCTCGTATTTATCGCATCTTTTCTCCTCGAGGAGAGGAGCACATGTCCCCTGTCCCTGTGAGAAGCACTGCAGCCGGTTCGGGAGGAGCACGGCCCAGCCCTCACCTGGAGAACGTACTTCACGCCCTCATAGATGAGCTCCACGTCGACGATGTTCAGCAAGGAGGCTGCTGGCAGCACCTGCCCCCTGAAACACAACAGCTGGCTCAGGCACCACGAGTACGGCCCGGGCACCACGAGAACGGCTCGGGCCAGCACGGAGCCAAGTGTGTGAGGTGTCAGCGGTGCTGCTGGCATCCAGCCGACTGCGGGAGGGCACGAAGGTGACCGCAGGGGACAAGCATCTGCTCTAAACAACCCACGTGAGCGCCTTGTAAAAATGCATCCGGAGGCGGGCCAGACACTGGCAAAACACGCTCAGATAAGGGCGCAGGGGGAGAGCCCCAGGCGTCCTCCAAGGCCGGAGGAACAACCTTGACATTCAAGTGCAAAGACAAAAGCAAGCTGCGTTCAGCCAAGCTGTTTTCCCAACTGCGTGAAACATTTTCCTCTCTCCAGATAAAGCGGTAGCTGGGAAGCCGGAGCTGTGAGTCACAGCAGACACCCATTTCCCAGGCTGTCGCAGTGCTCCTGCTGCCAGATTTGCAAAGCTTTTGCAGCAAAAGTGGGAAGGAAGATGGCCCAGGGAGAGCAACACTCTGTGCTTGCAGGAGACACCCTTTGGGACGCGCACTCCCCGTGCCCCCGCGCCGGGCAGCCCTCACCCCGCACCTCTCCAGCGAGTGCAGGAAGTCGGTCATGCACGTCCTGAAGGCGGCATCAGCGACGTTCAGGGCACCACAGACGACACCCAGCATCGTGTCTGGCTTCTCTGCCTGATGGGAGCAAAAATAACGGGGTGTGGGTCTTACAGCAAAGGGGGAGCGATGGCCCCGGGGCGGCCGGTCTCCCCCACCTGCACTTTCTCGGCGATCAGATGGTCCAGCCAGCCCGTGTCTATCTCGTTGCTCTGGAAGCTCTCCGTCTCCAGCAGCTTAATCAGATACTCCACTGTGGTCCGGAAATCCCCGCGGATCGACAGCTCTTTCAGGGCGACCACCATGTTCCTTTGAGGGAGCAAAAGCCTCCGTTAATGACCGACGAGGTGGCGCTTGGCTTTCAGCGGAGGAACCCGGGGAACCACAGGGACCGGGGTGATGAGCTCCTGAGCCCTGGGGGCCCTCAGGCCTGGATGAACCAGCCCCACAGTCAGCACTGACTTAAGAAAACACTCAACTACTCAAGGCAGACTCATTACATGTCGCTCAGTTACTGAATGAACGTTGCTGCTCACTGGCACTAAGCACGTGCTTAGCAGATCACAACAACGTGTCTTTAAGGCTCAGGTTGATGAGCTGGGGCCGTAGCACCACCACAGCCCTAAAACTTTGGCTTTAAACCCAGACAGCCTCTGCAGCACAAACAAGCCGCTCAGCGCAGCAGCACCATTCTGGTCCTCTCAGATAAAAGCCACTTTTCCCAGCTCAAGTGCCCACTGCAAGTCTTCCAGAGAAGACCTGCTCTCCACCCCATCCTGCCACACTCACGAGATGGCCTCCTCCCGGTTCTCTCCCCACGAGAAGCAGTGCCCAAACTGGGAATCAGCAAATTCGTGCAGCCCCCCGGCCGCTGCCACGCTGAAGTACCCCCAGACGTTCTTGCTGCTGCGGAAGTTCAGCTCCTGCACCGTCCCCGAGCTGGGCTTGAAACCCTGAGCGAAGACAGAGCAGAAGACACGGAGAAACCAGGCTTGAGACTCGTGCAGCGCCAATAGAAGGGGAAGCCCTGGGCCATTTATCAGTCTGCACGTGGATCTCACCCATCCCGCGGGTACAATCCCTCCCAGCTGGGGTGGACCATGCTGGGAGGGATTTTGGAGTCACCATCTCTGAAGGTGTTTAAGAAAAGACTTGGACATGGCACTTAGTGCCCTGGTCTAGTTGCCATGGTGGTGTCAGGGCAATGGTTGGACTCGATGATCCCAGAGGGCTCTTCCAACCTCATTGATTCTGTGATTCTATGCCCAGTCCGACCCCGCGAGCGGCAGGGTCCCCCCCAGCTCACCTCCTCGGGGTTCTCGCTGGTGATGCGGGCGGCGATGACGTGGCCCCTGGGCACGGGGGTGTTGGTGGGGCTGTGGAAGCAGATGGGCGTATCGCCCCAGGGGCTCTCCCCGTACAGCACCCGGATGTCTTTGATCCTGTGCAAGGGGATGCCCATTGCAATCTGTGCGAGTAACAAGAAGGACTTTAGCTGCTGGAACAAGACTTTGGCATCAAAATTACAACTGGGCGACATCAATAGATGGGTCTGAATTAAGAGCGAGGGAAAGAGGCGCTGTGCTACAAGCAGCTACTTCCAGCAGGGAGCCAGAGGTGAAGAAAGGATGCTACATTGCTTCTGCCTGCACCCTACACACTGATATATGGGACAGCTTCCCTCAGCCTAGCACCTCTCCCTGAATTACAAAATTATTCCATCTAACACACCTCGCACAGCACCCGTGTGCGCTCGGGTACCTGCAGCTGGGCAGCAGGGAGGTTCACGTCCGCGATCATCTCCGTGCAAGGGTGTTCCACCTGCAGGCGCGGGTTGAGCTCGAGGAAGTGGAAGCTGCCGTCCTCGCTGTAGAGGTACTCGACGGTGCCCGTGCTCACGTAGCCCACCATCTGGGCCAGGCGGACCGCGCACTGCGGGAGAGGGGACACCGCCGCGGGGTAACGACCCTCCGTCACCGCAGTGGAGTCGGGGGTGTCCCGAGCAAAACGGCAGCAGTGCTCTTGCAAGTAGACAAGCTGGGGGTCCCTCCCTTCCTTAGGAGCCTCAGGTACCAAAACCCACACTAAATCCAGCAGGGAACAGACCAGTTTCTCACTAGAACCCCCAAAGACCAGGGCCACCCACCTGCTCCATCACCTCGATGTCAGAGGGTGCCGCGATGGTGGTGGGTGCCTCCTCGATGATCTTCTGGTGCCGGCGCTGGATGGAGCAGTCGCGGCCGAAGAGGGAGATGGCGTTGCCGTACTCGTCGGCCAGCACCTGCACCTCCAGGTGCCGCGCGTGCTGCGCCAGCTTCATCAGGAAGATGGGGGACCCGGGCGCCTCCGCCTGCACCTGCGGTGAGGGAGAGGGTTGTGCTCCAGCATCACCCCCTAAAATTCATCCCAGGACGGAGCTAGGTCCTGCGGTGAGCCCAGGTGGGAAGCGCGAGACGCCCGAGGTGAGAGCAGGACCCTGCCGTGTGCCCCAGGATGGGACAGGGATGGGGAGGGGGGGCTCCGGGCACCTCTCACCTGCCGAAAGCAGGCACCAAATTCCTCCGCTGCCTCCACTTTTCGGATGCCTTTGCCCCCACCGCCTTCTGCTGCCTTGATCATCAGCGGGTAGCCGATCCTCTTGGCCACCTGAGGGGGGACAAGGACTGGGGTGACTAAGTGCTCTGAACCCCAACAGTCGCCCCAGCCCCATGCATCTCCAAGCAGGATTGCCCCGAGCCGCATCCGTGCAGAGGGATGAACTGCTGCTGAAACATCCTTGCACCGCTGTCACGTGTGCTGGGAGGCCAAAAGGGCTGGGCCACGCGGGCTCCGAGGAGAAATAACGGTGGGTGGGAGACAAGAGGCTACGCATGGGCTTGGCTTCACCTCCAGGCCCTCCTCCACGTCCTTCACACAGCCCTGTGCATACGTCTCGAGGGGGATGCTGATCGTCTGCTGATGCTTCTGACCCTCCTCGGACCACTGGGCCACCAGACCTGCAGGCACAGCCAGGGCTACAGTCACCACCGGGGTGGCACGCTGGCTATGCCCAGGGGAGCTGGGGACCCCACTGTGGCACATGCCTTGTCCCCTGTTTCCATACTCCCCATCTCCAAAACCTCTCTGCCCAAACCAGCAGCTGCTCGGCTGCAGTGGGGTCCCCGATATCTGCAGCCACCCTGTGGCCAGCCAGGCTGGGGACCCCAACCCTGGTGCTTGCTTTGGGGGAGAAGGGGACGCAGGGAGGAGAGACACAGGGGAGCGGGGATGGTGTGCGGGGCTGGGGAGCAGGCGCTTACCGCTCCCGCTCCACGGCAGCGTGGGGATCTGCACCGTCTGAGCCACGATGGTGGAGGCGACTTTGTCCCCCAGAGCCCACATGGCATCGCTGGGGGGACCTTCGGACAGGGAGGGAAGGGGTGAGCTGGGCCAGCTGGCCTGTCCCCAGCGCACGGATGCTGCAGAAAGCTGCTCCCCACCGAGCTGGCACCATCCGCCCTTCTACAAAGAGTTGGGGCGTGGGAAACCCCCCGAAACCCACTGCCCAGTTCAGGACGGAACTCAACCCTTCTCCAAGGGGTAGCCCAGGCTGTGCCCTGGCTGGGAAGCCCACGAGATCTGCTCCCACCCAACATTCCTCCACGAATGCTGCCTCAGCATGAGCATTAAGGGAAAACCCAGAAAAAAGCGGGATTCCTGGGACAGCTCCAGGAATCCAGCCTGCAGGGGGGACATGCCAGGTGCCCAGAGCAGTGTCCCTGGGGAACGAGCACGCGTGCACACGCTAGCCTGATGCCTGCTGCTCCCTCTGGCATGGGGAAGGCAGCCAGACCTTACCTAGGAAAGCTATCCCATTTTTCTGCAGCAGCTCTGGCAGCTTGGGGTTTTCCGAGGCATGGCCCCAGCCAGCCCACACCGCCTGGACACGGGAGAAGGAGCAGGGGGATCCGTCACCTCCCTGCGCTGGCAGCCCCGTGCCCGGCTCCTCCGCACGGAGGGACGTCGCCCCGTTTCTGAGTGCCCATCTGCTTCCCTCCGCAAAGGGGTGGGAGGCCCACGAGCGGCTGCTACCTGCACTGGGATCCGTTTGGAAATGTCCACGATGAGCTCCACGTTGGCGTAGTTGTTGTTGTTGGCCCCCCCGGGCACGGGCACGTAGTGATCTGCCATTTTGATGTACTCTGAAAGACAGCCCGCGGCAGCGGTGGGAGCCAGGCCCCTCACACCCCTCCCCAAACCCTCCAACTCAGGGAGAAAAAATTATTTACTCCTGGATCTGGCTGTGCAGGAGGAAAGTGTGAGATCCAGCGGGGGGCTGTGCAGAGTCCCCCAGCCCAGGCAGCAGCTCAGGGAGAAGCAAAGGGCTGCCCCGGCTCAGCCCCAGAGCGGGGAACATCCCTCGCTGGGATGCTTTCAGGGATTACCTGCATTAGCCTTGAGGTCCTCAGGGGTGACCATGACCACGAAGCGGATGGCCCGCTCGTTTCGGAACATCTCGTAGGCCCACCGGCGGATGGAGCGCATGCACTTCACGGCGGCGATGCCGTTGTTGGCGATGAGGACCTGGGGGGGGACGGGGACACGGGGCGTCGGGCTGAAACCTCTCCTTGCTGGGCGCATAGCCCCGAGGGACAGCAGCACGGAGGCGAGGACTGGGTGCAGCTACACGTGCCAGCAGGGCAGGAGGTTCTTAACAGCAGCTTTGATGCCCGACACTGGGGTTAACGAAGGACGGGACTTGCAAGCAGCTGCTGTGCAAGGGCAGCGCTGGGAGGGTTTCCCTCTCCCAGCCCGCGAGGGTGGGTGAAGCCGGGGGATGAACAGCTCTGGGCTGCCCCAGGCTGACATCAGCCCGAGCCTGGTGGGTGCAGGAGACTTGGGCAAGGCTCAAGGATGGTGCCCGGAAAAGCAAAGGCAGGGGCACGCGGGGAAAGACCTTCTCGATGACGCGGTTGCCCCCGAAGCGGGTGACGAACTCTGCCGGCGAGGCGACGGTGAAGTCCCGTTGCAGATCCATCTTCCTGTGCTCGCGGCCCCTCCTCGCCAGGTGCAGCCCGGACATGCTAGGCCTGCAGCGGGACACGACAGCCATCAGCGAGCCCACCCTCGCCAGGCACAACGTGTGCTGCCGCTGGCTCAGGCTTCCCTGGTGGTCGGGTCTGCGGAGAGCCCGGCAGCAGCGGGCACTGGAGACCAGACTGTGCCCCCTCAGCAGTTTCTTCCAAGGAAAGCAATAAAACCCTTCACCCTGCTGAAACACACAGGGAACATCAGGGTTCACCTCCTCGTTACCAGCTCCCTGTCACGCACCGGGATGTCTCCAGGGACATTTAACACCCGCTGCAACACCGCAGAGGAAAGCTGGCTTTGGCTGAGTTACACGGAGCAAGCAATCGGGGTGAACAGAGCGTGTTTCATAATTAAAACACCCCCACAGAATCCCAGAATCAGTCAGGTTGGAAGAGCCCTCTGGGCTCATCGAGTCCAACCGTTGCCCTGACACCACCATGGCAACTAGACCATGGCAACTAGACCAGGGCAACTAGACCAGGGCAACTAGACCAGGGCAACTAGACCAGGGCACTAAGTGCCATGTCCAGTCTTGTCTTAAACCCCTCCAGAGATGGTGACTCCACCACCTCCCTGGGCAGCCCCTTCCAATGGCTAATGACCCTTGCTGAGAAGAAATGCTTCCTAATGTCTAACCTGAACCTCCCCTGGCCAAGCTTGAGGCTGTGTCCTCTTGTCCTATCGCTGGTTGCCTGGGAGAAGAGGCCCCCCAGCAGTTCCATGGGGCAAAACACAGCACCGAGCGCGGACCCTCCCTCTGCCAGGAGCGTTATGTGCACAAACACCCCTTTGTAGTAGCCCAGGTCTGCTGCAAAGCCCCCACAGCTCCTGGTTCACACCAGGCCCCGTTGCAGAGCTGTATCTATCCCCCACGTCCCTGGAGGACACCCGGAGCAGCCCGGCTGGGTGGGGTGGGTGGCAGGAGGGGCAACAGGGACACGGAATGGCACAGAGCATCCCTTCCCTGGTGTCCGTGCAAGGCGAGCGGGATTGATGCCTCCAAACCTCATGGCACGAGCACCAGATCTCCGAGGGGTGCAGTTGGAGACGCCCCTACAAGACCACCCCGAGCTGTGCTAGGGCCACCGAGGGGGGAACAACGAGCAGGCAACGAGCTGCCTTGGCCATTTGCACCGCCCGTAACGACAGCAGACACAGCTCCTTGCCAGATCAGACCCCATCCTGCCCACGCTGCCCGCTCCGCAACCCCAAAACGCCTTCCCAGACTCACCACGCTGCTGGCCAGACTCACCCCTACCATGGTTTTCCACTGAAGGCATTTCCATGCCCTCCGGACTCTATTCCTCATTTCCCAGCCCATCGTGCATCCCCAAGGTGGGCAGGTGGGAGTGGGCTGCGCTGGCGGGGGCTGTGGCAGCCCCTCGGCAGGGCTATAGGGCAGCCCTCACGCCTCCCACCCCCTGGCACGGCGGTGGCTGGCGCAGGAGGGTCTGGCAGTGCCGGCAGCCCATCGCGGGCAGGCAGGGACCTCCCCAGCAGCCAGGCACGTGCTTTCCCACGGCCCTGCCCAGAGTTTTAAACAACTTTCTATTTTAATTAGCAGGTTCACATTCCCCCCCTGATAACTCAGCCAGATTTTGAACTGTTGATTGTTATTCCATGGATGAGCTATAAATAAGTAAAGGAAGAAGGACCAGCCCTTGCTGAGAATGAGCAGATTTTGCACAAGTAGCACTTGGCACATTTATTTTAAGGGGAAATGTGTCGAAACCCCCTGGGAAGTTGGGAAATGTCCCAGTCTCTCCCTGCACTCAGGGTATTTTTCAAGTAGCTGGAGCAGCGCATTGAACCGTGCTGGGTTTATGGCACTCCAGAGCGTGCCCTGCGCTGCCCGCTTCCCTCCCACAGCCCCAAACCCCATCTAGGCAAGAAGACACCATCGGGCTGTCAACTTTCATAACACAGCCCTGCAGCCAAAGGTCTTTTATTTTTAACAGCGGCAGGAGCGGAGCAGCCCGGAGGAGCTGGGCAGCGGCGCTTTGTTTCCAGTTATTTATAAGGGCCGTCACCCTTATTATATTATTACCAGTTATTTATAAGGGCCGAAACACACCCACAAAAAGCATCTCCCCACCCCAAACAGGGCATCTTTGTACCACCGCCACCCCCACGCATCCTACCTCATGCCGGCGGTGGGCTCCAGCAGGGCGGTCATGGCGGGGGGCTCGGCACCGGTCGCCCCCACCCCAGCCAGGCTGCTGCGCCGGCTGCCCACCCTGAAGGCCGCGGCCACCAGCTCATCGTCAGAGGAGTTGTCATCGAAGGAGCCCAGCACAAACTTGGCCAGGGTGGGCCGGCGGAGAGCGGCGGGGTTGTACACTGCGATCTGCTCCTGCTCCCCCACCTCGGCCTTGCCTGCCTGCGGCAGCGGGCTGGGGGCCGCGGGGCTCGGCCGTGCCGGGGGCTTGGCTACGGTGGGAGCCGCCGGCTGCTCCGCCGGGGTCTGCTCCGGCTTCTCCTCCTCCCCAGGCTGAAGGTTGGACATTTTGGCCCAGATGAGCAGCAGCAGGAGGAGCAGGGCAGCCAGCAGCATTCACCTGCCCTGGGGAGAGACACAGAGACCCTCCATCAGGGCTGACCCCCACCAGCCAGGCCGGGGGGACAGGAGCAGCACCCCAAAACACCGAGGCCCCTTCCCCAGTGCTCCCCACACCGCAGCCCCCCACAGCACCCAGCCAGACCCCCCTCCAGCTCGGCCAGCCTGCCTGCATGCTCCACCGGAGCTATTTTTACTCCCCAAAACAGCAGCAGCGCTGGTGGGGGCAGGACGCGGGGCACAGCTAAGGGGGCTGAAATGGCCCCCCGCCTCCCCAGCACCGAGAGGGGGGCGGTGAGGCCGCCCCGCTGACCCCAACCCCTGCCCCTCCCAGAGGGGGGCCCTTTGTGAACCCCCAAATCTCTACAAGCAGTTAAAGCTGGGAATGGCCCTGAGGGGAAGCCGCCCAGCCCCGCCACGCTCCCCTCAGCCCCTGGCCGCTCACCATGGGTGCGGAGCCCCGCGGGTCCCCCCGCCGCGCCATGCCTGCCCGCGCCGCGGCTCCCGGTCACACTTATCTCGGCCGGTCACTCCAGCCAGACGCCGGCACGGTGCCAGGCCCCAGGGGGGAGCGAGGGCCAGGCCGGGGGGAGCCTGTGCCCCGGCCCCCCGCGTCCCCCCGCGGTCGCGTTGCGGCTGCGTTCTCGCACGTGACAGACACGTCAAGCAGAAATATTTCCCCGCTAAGGCGCCTGGAAAACTTCTGCTGGAGGCGAGGGTGGAAAGTAGCGGTGGGGGCCTTGGCATGGCCGGCCAGGGATACCCGATCCTTAAGGGACAAAGGTGCTTGGTCACGGGGACAAGGAGAAGCTCTGGCACCTGTGGCTTTGCCTCCCCAGGGGGGAGCAAGGACCCCCCCCCAGGCCAGCAGCCATTGCAGAGCCAGGGCCCCACCTCAGGCACCCTCCCCTCCCTCCCAGCAGCGTTCCTACCAATGTAAGATCCCACCACAACATAAACAAAGTCATTTTTATTTAAAAAAACAAACCAAGGGGAAAAAAACCCAAACAAACAACAACCCATAACAGCCACAGAAAGTGTAAACGTCACTTGTACTAGTGTTACCTATCGGAGCAAATACCACAGAAAGGTTTACAGCGTTGTTCTATAAAAAATGATGTAATTTCCCAATGAAGAAGGCCCTTCGCTTCCATTAAAGCAATTATGAAGTCAAAGAGGGACTGGAAACCCAGCAGCATGCAGTCCAACCTCGTCTCCATCCTGGAAGTCCCAACAGTTATTTTCAACCGTGCCTAGAAACCTCAATTTGCTCCTACGAAGGCAAAGCACAAAAATCCCTCTGTTTTAAGATCTTAAAGATCTTTAATAATCTGCATCTGTCAACCCATTAATTGGCAGATCTTGATGAACAAACCTTCGCTGCTGCCATCAGCAAGTACCACAGAGTTTGTGGTCATCACAGCTCACATGTCATCCAAGGGATTAACATACCCAGTAAGAATCTAAAACCTTAAGTTTTCCTCTCTAAATGCCAACAAAAACCTCAGAGAACAACTTGAACCTTGGTCACAGCCTCCCCTCGGCTGCTGGGGGGGATAAACTCTGAAATCATGAGAGTACAGATACACCAAGCAACACTTCTGACCGTGTATGGTCTGTACAGTGCCTGGAGGCCATATTTCTAATAAATCTCATTATCTGTAGCAAAAAGCTAAAACCAAAAGCATTTGCCTTTTCTCCCGTGGAGTCAGCTCCACACCCCCAAACATGAAATCTGGATTTGCACAGCAGGATGCAGAGCAGCAGGAGGGGCACAGCAGCGTATTTACAACAGCTGAACAGCTTCACCTGTAAGAACTCTCTTCACAAGAGCCTGAAAATATATTCCCATTACAGCAGCAAACACAAATTAATATAAAACTCTCGTGTTTTTTTTTTTCTTTGCTTCAAACTAGGCTGAGACATGTTCAAACAGCAGAGGAGTTGTCCATGGAACACTCCAATCTGCTCTTTAAAAAACATTTTAAAAAAATATAACATCTCTAAAAGTTTGGTCGTTTGTTCCTTGATCACCATCCAAAGAGCAATTCTCAGGTCAGCAAAAGTTTTTCAGCAACAAGACAACCCCTGAAAGAGGGGCTGCTCCCATTAGACCCCGCAGGCTCCGCGCGCGGCTCAGAGCGCTCGCCAGTCTATGGGCTTCTTGCCCGATTTCTTGAGCAACTCGTTTGTCTTCGAGAAATGCCGACAGCCGAAAAACCCTCTGTTGACGGAGAGGGGCGAGGGGTGAACGGTCTGCAGGACGTGGTGGCGTTTCTGTAAAGCGTTAGAGGGAACCGCTCGTTAGATGTGAGTGCCTCCAGCTCCCTGCACGAGGCTGGTGGCTTCTGCCCCGACCAGTCCCTCTCCACACCTCCTCAGCCACCAGCCCAAGGAGCCAAAGAACTGGCTGTGAGGACCAAGACTTTTGTCCCACTGAGCAGAGGACAGACTATGTAACACAGCAGTAATACCCTGGCCATTTTTTAATTGCTGTAATCCCAACAGCAAGTTTTATACTTATTCATGAGCCTTTTCCTAGAAAAAAAAAACAGTTCTGTCCTCAACTAGACGCTTTTCTGACAACAGAAGGTTACACTTGCTCCACTTTTGTTGCTTAATTCTGGCAAAGGCTAAGCTGGAAAAGCAGGGCAACTAAATTTGACAGCAGTTCAGAGAGAAAACCCCAATTCTGGAAGGGAAGTGCCCTCTAGTGTCCACCCAACTGAGGGAAATAATTAGTGAGAGGGAAGAGATGAGGAATAACCCGTACCCTGTCGATGGAGCTGCCCTTCTTCTGGGCATAGGCTCCCCACAGCATGAAGACAACCCCGTGCAAGTTCTTGTTGAGCCAGGACACCACCACGTCCGTGAACTGCTCCCAGCCTCTCTCCTTGTGGGAGGTGGCCTGGTGAGCTCGCACCGTGAGGACAGCGTTGAGTAGGAGCACTCCTACCAAACAGAGCAGATACACAGAGGATGAAACAAAAATCAAGCGTTAGCTGCTTCTTCCTGCTTCCCCTGAGAAATGATAAATTAAATCTCAATTGTAAGGTACCCATTACGTAGCAGGCACTCAGAACTGATTTTCTCTTTCACAGACTGTTTCCAACCATGGGTCTGTTTTCTAGACAGGCTTTTTTATGACCTACAGGGTAAACGTTACTGGAGCACCTGGTAACTCACCTTGCTTGGCCCAGCCAGTTAGATCACCGTGACCAGGATGAGTGAAATCCTCAATATCCGTAGACAGTTCTCTGTAAATATTCTCTAAACTGCAAACAAAAACCATCAGAAGTTTTTTAATATACACATTTAAAGATAAGAGCAAACAGCAGCCCTTACTGCTCTCACACTACACAAGGGTATCAATTTTAATCTTATTATTTAAGGTAATAAAGGCATTTGTAGGAGCAGGGCAGCAAGGACTCCCCGTTGTGTGTCTGGCTGGAAGCTTAATGAGGTCTCAGCACAACTGAAAATGCAAATTTACATCCAGCATGCTCTTCAGAACACCACCAACCCACAGACAGTTACCCATACTTCTGCAGTGATGTTTTTTCTAGGCAATGCACAGCTCAAAGTGAAGTAGTCACAACACATTTCATATCAATTACCTGGCTCACAGCCACGAGGGACACAAAACTGCAAATAAGTTGTAAACAAAAAGGATTTTGCAAGTTGAGCACTGTCATACCTGGGAGGAGGTGGAACAGGCTTCTGGACACTGAAACAGAGCCCGTGAGCTTGATTAGGTCCATGATACGGATCTTGTCCCAAAATGACAACCTTTACCTGAAAGCAGACCTTTGTTAGCACTGAATTGTAATCAGTATGACTCCCAAAAAGAGGGAAAAAAAGAAAAAAAAAAAAGGCTTACAAATGAGGTTTATCCTAAAACAAACAGACAAAAAAAAAAGCAAAAGCAGAAACCCCAGGAACTGAAGTTAAATCACTGACATCTCATTATAAACAAGTGAAATAACACGGTCCCCACCAGACACTAAGGATTATCATCACCACAGCTTTGCTGCTAAGATTATGAAGATATTTTGAGTGCAGAAGACCAACATTTTCAGAGCCACAAGAAAACACCTTGTGAAGGTATCATCCAAGTGAATTTCCTCACATTTTAGTTTTATGCCACTTGCGGTGGTATTTTTGACACAGCTTATTGGCAATGGGATTACCTTAAACACTTTTTTTTAATTATAGCCCATTACAGATAATTAAAAAACCACGAGACATACGACAGCCAAAAATCAAGCATTATATTAAGTTGGTAACACTGGAAATAAAGTCCACCTAAATTTTTAAAGGCAATTCTGTGGCCAGTGAGGGTAATTGTCCTGGTTTCATTGGGATTTGGTTTCAGGTTGTGGCCAGCCATGGTGACCAGGGTCATTAGCAGTTAAACCCAGGGCAGCTGCCCCTGGCTGCCCACAGGTGTGTTCTATATCATTAACAATCAAGTTCACTATAAAAGGGAGGGCTTGGGGGAGAGGTGAGGCTGTTTTTGCTCTCCTTTCTTCTGGCCTCCCTTTTTTTTCCTCATTTCTGACGATTGGACAACTTGTTGCAACATGTAGCTAAATATACTTCTGTGTGTTTTGTGTTAGCATTTATATTGGTTTCTTTATTAAATCAGTTTAGTTTTAACCCACAAGTCTCCCTCTTTTTCCCAATTTCCTTCCTCAGTTGGGAAAGGGATATTGGGTGAGAGAAAAACTGTTATTGTTTAGCCCCAGGTGCAGGCTAAACGAAGACAGTAATAAAGCAATAAATCCATGTTGCAGTATCAGAGATGAAAGAGAAGCCAGGATTTACAAGTGAGAGAAACAACAGCCTCCACATCACATGGGGCTGACACTTAAGAGACCAAACATCAAACGAACACATTCATGCACCCAACCCCACATCTGTATCACTAAACACACCAGCAGCTGGAGTGACACCCCCACCACCTCCAGCTCTACTCACATCCCTGATGTGGCACATCTGCGTCCAGGTGAAGACTTGCTCGGGGGGCGGATACACTGTGTAGCGTTTTCTCTCTTCTGCTACAAACGCCATCAGCTGAGCGGGGGGGGAGAGGCAGCGGTTCAGCCCGGGGGCAGCGGGGAACCGCGGCCCCGCAGCCCCGCCGGCCCCTCTCACTCACCTCCACGAAGTAAGGCTTGGAGAACTCCGCGGCCAGCTCCCGCCGCCAGCTCTCCCCGAGGCCCGGCGGCACGCTCCGCTCCGCCAGCCGCTGACGCGCCGCCTCCTTGTTCCTGCGGATCCGCTCCAGCTGCTCGGGGCTCAGCGGCGAGGCTTTGCCCGTCTCATCCCCCGCCGCCTTCGCCTTCTTCGCGGCGCTGACCTGGGCATGGCGAGCCAGGAGGGTGATGCAGAGCGGGCGGGGGGCGCGGCGGCCCAGGCGCAGCCCGAGCAGCGGGAGCCGAGCGGCCGCCATTTCCCGGCCGCGCACCGCCCCCGGCGGGGAGGCTCGCGGGGCGCACGCGGGTATTTCGCGGCAAAACAACACCGGGCCCGCCCCCATTGGCCGCCGCGCCAAGCGGGTCCCGCCCACAAGCGGAAGCCTAAACTCTCGCTCCTCATTGGTCAACGAGAACGCGCTCGCTCCTCCCTATTGGCTTGCCACCACTGGCGGAGCACCGCTCAGCCTAGCAACAGTGACGCAACGGCGGCTCTCAGCGCCCATTGGGTAGGAGCGGCGGCGCGTGGCCTCGATTGGCAGGTCAGTCAAGCGTGCCCGGAGCGCGGGGTTTTTGGCCGTGGGCTCCCCGCCCCGCCACGGCCGCCAGCACCGTGAGACCCCCCCCCCGCCCTCCACAGCCGCCCGCTCCACAGCCGCCCTCCCCGCGACCGCCAGCCGCCTCTCCCCACTCCAGGGCCGCCGGTGCCGCCACCCCGCCCCCCCGCTCTCTACCTCAGCGTCGCCGCCCGGCTCCGGGGAGCGGCCGCGCTTCTTCGCCGGCGCGGCGCTGAAGAAGGAGTGCAGCGTCTTCTGCCCGATCATGGCGGCGGCGGAGCGGGCGAGGGGCAGCGGTGAGGGGCGGCAGCGGCACGGCGCGAGCCGGGGGTGCGGGACGCAGGTTTGGCGCCAAGAGCGCGCGCGTGCGTGCGTGAGGGGAGGGGGGATACGGCGCACCCAGGCGCATGCGCACCCGCGCCACCCTGCCCCGCCCTCGGCGGCCGCTGAGGGGCCGGGGGTTCCCGCTGTGGCCGCGCCCCCTCAGGGAGTCGCTGCCGGGAGGAGGAGGAGGCGCCCGCGCTGAGCTGAGCGTCCCCGCAGCCCCCCGCCGCCCTCGGTGCCTCCGAGCGGGCGCCGATGGACAGATACGTGGTTAAACGCCCCCCCGGGGAGGCGGGGTGCGGCGGCGGGAAGAGGCGGCGGCCGGAGGAGCCCCCCTCGAGGCAGCCCCCCTGGCAGGAGATCCGCGCGGAGGGCCTGAGCTGTGACTACCGGCTCCTCTTCGGCAAGGCCGAGGCTGACGGGATTTTCCAGCAGCTGGAGGAGGAGGTGGAGTACTTCGAAGGTAACGGGCGGCGGGGGGAGCCGGCTTCCAGCTCCGCCTGCAGCGCACGCCGCCCTGCCCCGGCCCGGTGAGGCGTTTCCCTGCCCCGGCCCGGTGAGGCGAGTCCCGAATGATTCCCATGGCCTGGGCAGAGCTGCCGGATGGTGGAGAGGTTTCTGCAGGCGCCTGGTGTTTGCAAAACCTGGCCCTGCGAAGTGAAGCGCAGGTCTGATCCTGCAGGGTTAGTTTTGCTTGGCTTGAAGCGTGTGCCACGTGTTTTCATTCACATTTTAATGTTTCCAAAGAACTGGGGTAGTCCTGGAAGGGTGACAGGAGTTTGTTGGTAGATGTAGTGTATGAGATAATCCCCAGTCACGTTAATTCAACAACAGAACGCGATGGTGGTGCTCATCCCATTCATCCCATTCAAGGGGGATAGTAAGGCTGTGTCAGACTTGAGTGTTAAGTACTTTGTTGGGACAGAAACACTTGAACACAGATGAGAGCTTTTGGGTTGTCATTGGCAGCGTACCGTTTCTGTTGTCCCACTGGAAGCTCCAAATCAAGGAGAATGTTGAAAATGTGAACTGCAGGGGCAATACAGAGTTGTGTTTGATCCTTCCCATTTCTTGTTTAAACAGGTGAAAGGACAAAATTGCACGTGTTTGGAAAATGGCATCAGATTCCAAGGAAGCAGGTAACCTACGGAGACCCTGAGTTAACATACACTTACTCGGGCGTTACCTTCTCTCCTAAGCCGTGGATCCCAGTTCTCAGCCGTATCAGAGAACGCGTCACTTCGGTCACAGGACATACTTTTAATTTTGTTCTTATTAACAGGTATGTCTGATTTCCAGTTGCATCAAGCAACTTGTTCAAATGAAAAATCGCTTGTGCAACACTTGACAGATCATTGACAAGTCATTTGACGTTCATTTAATTGGATTGGTAGAAGAACTAACTCATCTGTTCTGTGTACAGATATAAAGATGGTGGGGACCACATAGGTGAGCATCGAGATGACGAGAGAGAACTGGTTCCACGCAGTCCCATTGCGTCCGTGTCCTTCGGAGCTTGCAGGGACTTTGTTTTCAGGCACTGTGATTCCAGAGGGAAGAACGCAACGCGCCACATTAAGCCCATCACGCTGCAGCTAGCCCATGGTAGCCTGCTGCTGATGAAGTACCCCACCAATGTGTATTGGTACCACAGCCTGCCCACCCGCAAGAGAGTACTGGCCCCAAGAATCAACCTCACGTTTCGGAAAGTGATGACTGTAGCCAAGAAGTGAAATACTCAGCAATCAAGCATCTGGTCTTTTGACTCTGAAAATAGAAGCTTAATTTCCCGACATAACTGTCAATTTCTCGTTCAAACACTGTCTTTGATGATCCAAGGTACCAGATGAGCAAATTAAACCAGGAGAGAAGATAGCATACTTGGTAACTTGCTAATAAAGACTGCAACTCCTGATCTTAAATGCCAAGAATACTTTGTCTCTGTGAAATGTTGCTGTATTCCTGCTGACACATGTTTGTAATGAGTAATACCCTTGTTTTGCTCAGGAAGAAGTTTCTTCTCAGCTGATCTTAATCTAGCCGGTTTTCCAAAAAGATGAAAATACATCCTTGAGATAGCAGTGAAATAGGTTATAAATATGATAAAGTACAAGATGTAATCATTTCGAGTGAGCCTGGAAGCTGATACAGTTCAACAGGTGACGCTTCCTTGTATGCTTTGTCAGTGAGCTATGTTTGCTTGGTTTTTTAAAAATAAAATACAAATGAGTGACGTGAAAAAGAGGAGTGTTAAGATATGAATATAACGAGTACAACGTGGCTGGCTGCATGTTTTACAGTCACTCTGACTTTTGTCTGCTTGTATCCTTCTGCTGCTCTACCTCCTGACAGGGGAGATGGGGTTCTTTTGGTCAGTAGCGTGGTGGGGCAGGAGGAGGCAGGAGGTGGTGCTGCACAGGGAGAGGGCCTTTTCTTCCTTCGGTCCTTTGTACTGAAAGCAGGGAGCATGAGCTGACCTTTTGGGGAAGGACTGGGTTGGGCCATTTATATGGACAACACAACAGGCTATAACTTCTGACAGTGTCTTTTTCTAAATAATTATCCCTAGGGATTCCATTCTGAGCACCTGAAAGCCATCACCTTCCACGCTCACAGTGAGTCCTGCTAAATGAGGAAAGACTGTCCAAAGTCACCAGCAGAATCAAGCAATGGTAAGTACTGAGTGAGAATGTGAACTGCTCCCTGTGTAACCAGGCTACAAGCACTGAATTGGTGATGGGCTCGATCCTTCAGTGGTAGATCCATCAGGGCTATGGAGTTAATGTCTGTTTAGACAACTTGGAGTTGGTACTTTCCACCCTCTGCCACTACCAGAAAATGCCATATGTAGCGTGAAGAGCTCCTGCCTGAGAATGTGAAGTGCTGCTTCTATCACATATACCAAAGGCCATTTGGCTTATAGCTTGATCTTTGTTTCGAGACATTACCACACGTGAACAGCTACTTTTTCTAATAAGTTTGTTCTTTTATTGCTACTGTACAGTTACAAAAATACCCTGAAGTGAAAACACAACTTCAAACAGCAATGCAGTGGTTTGACTATAATATCATACACTTTTAAATAATGCACAAAATAAGACAATAATAATCCGAACATAGAGATGTCATCTTGGACGTCTTATCTGATGTTTTTTAACCTTTTACATTTTATTAACACCTTCTCCACCATGGAAGCTTGTGAGTAACAAGTTACAGCGTTTGATGAGCCTTGTGTGCGTGCACAGAGCCCAATGACTTCAAAAGATGAGGGTTGGGTGGCAAACACCTGCAGAGGTCTTTGATGCCTACAGTAGGCTGGGAGTGTGTAGCACAGCTCAGGACCAGGACTGAGGTGCCAATATTTGCTTCCTTCCTCACACTGAGGGCTAAGCCAACACTATCTACTCCTTCCTAACAGTGAAAGCTAGAACAAATGGTGACTACTCAACCCTCATCTTTATAGCCCTTGAGGAAGCTTTCAGAGTAAATCTGCAGCTGAGTGAAATTGAGCAGTTTATCAGTGTCATACAGCGACTGCTTTCATTCTCATCAAACTGGCCCCTGCTGGAAAGCAGCTCTATGCAAAAGGAAAAGAAAAATCTATTGAATATGCAAGCTTGCAGGAATATGGGGCTTTACATCCCTGGTACAAGCTGATGAGTTTCAGACTTAGTCCATTGTGTGCGTATGTTCTGACCCACCTCCAGCATTACTGCTTTCTAAACAAAGTGACCTGTTCACATGAACTTCACAAAAATTCAGTTAAAAACTCCAAACAGACCCTGTTGAGAATAGGTATTGCAGCATATACACTGCTGGCAGTGGAAATGTTTTGAAGTTCTGAGGTACAAATGGTAGACCTGCTGGAGCTAGCTGCTTGGCATGGTGTTTTTCCTTAGGTGACACCCAGTACTGCTTTACAGAGCTCCTACTGCACCCCCCTGCTGCCCGGAACAGAGGGCTTGCTTCTTTTACCTTCTGCAAGGCCGTTAGGTCTCTGCTCAATGGCCAGGGCATTTCTGGCATTTTGCATCCTTGTAGCATTTTTGCTTTTCTTGTTGTTTTTCCATAACTTAAAATAGAAAGGTTAAAACCATGCTACTGCTAGCCCAGCACAGACAGGGAGACTTCCCAGGAACTAGTACGTCGGTGGATTTATAAGACTATTTTAGGTACTATGAGCATTACTTGGAGCAGGAATTGTGATCCATCCTCTGGAATGATGAGTTGTGTAAGTAGTTTTTCATATCCAGCCCTTACCCCTCCTGTTTTGGCTGGTTTTGAGCCTCCCATTAAGAAACTCCAAATGCCTATGAGCTTTGGGCAGCAATATGAACATACGAGGTACAAAGTTGCCCTAAAATAGTATTCAGACAGTTGTTACCATTTGAAAACTTAGTTGCTGTTTTACACCAAAAAAGCTTGTCTGATGAATTAAGTCTTTATTTTCCTCCAAGCTTACAAGGATAGAAAAGACCTAAAAATAGCCTACATACTTTATTCCTAGTAATTTAAAAGCAGTCAAAAGGATAATTTTTGCTGCTTCTCCCTCTGTTTGGGATTTTTTTTTTCCACACATCAATCTAGCGCAGCAAAGTACACCTTCCTTCTATTTCTGTGGCAAGCAGTGTGTCTGATGCAGTGACACCAGCCTCTTCAGACTGCTGTGCTACTTCACAAGACAAGTAAGTGCCCACCAGGCCCGATTCCATCGTGCATACTCCAACTTACCAAGGATGCTGGGGTTGCTCTACACCTCTGCACACAGTCACAGCTGGTACAAGCTCTAAAGCTCATGTGCAAGCCAGGCAGCGTGTATCTGAATGGTTGGTGAGAAATGGCAGTTTTCAGCATTAAAATAGGAAGGGCAAATCTAGAACACCAGTTACAGTAGCCTGGAAGTCACAGCATTAAAAGTTGTAGTCGATACTACAAGCAACTGTATTCAACAGTTTCGTAGTGATGAAGGAGATCACAATACTGACTGCTAGCAAGCACTTCTGTCTCCTGATCCCAGCTATAGTCCAAAGATGGAAAGCAATAAGTCAGGGTCTTGGCTCTTAATAGATAAAAAAATTATCTTTTCTCCTGGAAAAAGGAATCTGCACTTTGAATCAGCAGAAGTACTTCTGTGATATATGAAGAACTAAAATGTTAGGAAAATTATGTGAACAGGGAAGTTGTTTTTTGGATCGTGCACGTTATGTAGAGAGGCCTTCATTGAGTAGCTGGGATGTCAAGAGAAATCTGACTCCGTTAGTAGTTCATCCCATCATCTTGAGACACTTACCAGAAAGCAACTGACATGCAGTGGAGTCAGACAATGGTAGTGTTACTATTCAAATAAGCTCAAGGCACTTTGTTTCTTCAGTCATTGCCTTTGATAACAGCAGCTTCCCATCAACCGCTTCTGGGGCTCCCCTGTTCAGAAATGTCTGCAGTGAAATGTACAGGATTAAGCATCTCCCTTTGAAAACGTACATACGTGTCAGAAGGTGGAATACTGCCTTGGGAGGTCTGTTTGAAATGTCTGTTTCAGAGCTGTGACGTTGACAAAATTACTACCTAACGAACAAAATAAATGCTTCCCTAATACAGATGCACTTTGGGCTGCACAACGTTAGCAGGCCAACTTTGGGTCACGTAGTTTTGGTACAAAACACAACTCCCAGCAGGAGCCAGGCAGTGCTGTAGAGGGAGGGGAACGTTAAAGGGCCTGTGGTGGGTTATTTGCATAACAGGAGGTGCAACGTAGATCTCGTTAGAGGAATTCTGTCAGTTTTTCTGCTCTCTTCATCACTCCTCAGCCCTCAGCTCCCAAGTTTTGGTGCTGCACCCTCGAGTGAACACGCTCATAAAAAAGCAAGTAAGCACTAGAAGAAAGGACTTCCTGCAAGCTCGCTTTGCGAACGGTGTCGTCTGAAATCCACAGCCACTGACTGCTCACAGCGAGGGGGTTCTTCGGAGAGGGTGGAGAGCGGCGGTAGGTCACAAAGTGTCCAGAATGCATGTCTCCATGATGAACTACAACTGCCATCAGGCGGTAAAGGTATACGGGGGAACTGAAGGACAAAGGAGAAAAAGGAGAGGGTCAGCAGCGCTCGTGGATCACACACATAGCAGAAGCAGCCCCACTTCCTTTGTCTTCAGTTCCAATTTCTTTTTAGAGCAAATAAATGGCTCCGCAGGAGACACACTGCCTTGCAATTACTTTTCTGTATATCAGGTCTTCACTGCCGTGCTGCCTTATTCTATTATCAAGAAAACCAAACCATTTATTTTAAAAGTTTACGCTACAGAGGGCTACTACATTTTGTACAGCATAACTGTTTGAATTTTGCAACAGCTTTTTCCATCAAACCTACCAATGTGCCAGCATTTAGTTCTTAAAGCACTGTTATTGGACAGAAAAGCTATCCTAGAAGGACGTGCTTTTAACTGAAAAGAGGGAAAATTGCAGCAGGTAACCCACAGATAACGATGGACGCTTTCAAGGACTCACTCTACAACTGTTTTCATAACAAACATTTGGCACAAAATGCTTCCAGGCTCCTCATTTCACACAGTGACTGAGGGAATTGTCTTCCCCGTGGGGAAAATACACAATGGCAGATAGAAGAATTGGTATAGAACTAACTGCATTGGTCACCAGCGTGAAAATAAGTGAATATTCTCAAAGGCCAAGAAAACAGGTTATCAGGAGAAGCATCAAGACTGATTTACTAAGTAGAATCATGGCAGCTGCAACTTACATCAAGCTTGTTAAATACAATGCTTGAAAGAACTCTGTGAGAGATTTATGGATTTCTTGCAATAGTTTTAAAATCAAGAGTAAGGGAAAAAATGAAAGGAAGGGGTAGAGGAAAACGGCAAGAATAAGATTATGGTTATTCAGAAGGATGATTTACTGCACCATGAACCAGAGAAAGGAGATTTTGAGTTCTTGTGATATGCTCTACTCCCTTTTCTAGGAGAGAAACGGAGTCAAAGACAACCACTAAAAATAGGCCAAGAGAAAAGCAAAAGAATTCTGCACAGGAGCTAGGATAGATGTTAAATTCTGTGACTATGCAGCCTCATAATAAAGACAGAATAAAGGAAGACATAATCTGAAGGGACAGAAATTACAGAATAGGGTACAAATGTCTAACTTACCTGCATTCAGGGAATGCAGCAAGTGGGAAAGTTCCCGAGGACATTAAAAATGAAGAGGAGCAGGCACCGTTCCTGAAGAGCGGTTTAGTGCCAGATGGCTGTTCTGCATCTGCCAGAGAAAGTAGACATTCAGTAATTGAACTTAAATGTTAAGTTTAAGACATAAAACATGCGAGTTCTGTGCTATCTGGGATTTTTTTTTGTTTGTTTGTAAGTTTTTTTAGTATTTAGTAGGATCAAATTAAATTATCAAAACTGAACTGTGAGCTTGGAACAGGGTATCCTACCTGTCCTCTTTGCACAGATCCAAATAAAGATACTGCTTTTATGTTCATTCTGCAGATCAGAAAGTTTCATCACTGAAATGCAGAAATACCCAATAGGTTTTATTTTCAAAATAAGTACCTGAAAGTTTTACTGCTATCCCACCCTTTGTTCCAGGTGTTGTCTCTTCAGAGTTTTTCTGATTCAGCTCATTCTGGCTTGATTTATGAACAGGAATGCGATATTTGTAGATGTCCATGATCAGGAACTCATTGAACTGTACGTGTTCGTGACGTTTCAGAGGAGTGCCTTGGTTTGACCAGCTCAGTCTTTGCAGATGGATGCACAAACACTGAGGGAGCTTCAGCAATGTTCCACAGAAAAGGAGAATCAAATATGTTTTAAATGAAGAGAAACAGCTGTTCTGGTTAAAAGCATACTAACCAAACTGGTGAGTCTAGTGGATATGTTCCTTTATATGCTACTACATCTTCGTGTAACCTTATTGGCAATAGTATCCCTAAGACATGACACTAACTCACAACTCTCTTGAGATGTCTGCTAATGCCACTACTGCTTGCTCACTAGGCAGCAGGATAGATAGCTAATGGTAATTGTTTTCTCCAAATGGAAGAAATATCAATAAAAAGGCATGCGTGTTCCTAAAAAGCCCACCTGTCAATCTCATTTAGCTGCTTGATCAGTGAGGTCAAAATGAGGATTAGAATTTGTTGGAGCGAGTTGTTTGAAGACATTTGCTAATACTCAATAAGTAATGGCTTTGCACAGTGGGAGTACCAGGGGGAAAAAGGTCAAGTGGTTATAAATACCTGACATTCAAAGTCATGCCAGGGTTAACCTCTATCAATAAGTACACATTATTATTGATGGCACCTGAGGCTCTTAATTACAGACCAGTGCCCTGTATTATATCATTACAGAGCAAAAAATAATAAAAGCTTCCAATATAAACTACACCTGCTGTCTAGCACCATGTTCACTTGTTTAAACCAGCTGTATTTAGAACATTTTAATTTCTTTGAAACATGCAGTTGCTAAAGATCCTACAAACATTGTATATGAATCACTTCACTTACCAAGGAAATCAAGAATTAATGCAAGACATATGAACTGCCACTGAGCCAAACTCAGGTTTAAGTGTTTCGCTGAATAACAGTAGAATGCTCACATTCTTTAAGATGGAGAGTTTGATGTTTTGCTGAATTGAGGCCTCAGTGCCTCCAAGTATTTGACAAATGAGCTTCCTTTTTTTAAGTAAAACATTAAAGTAGTCTAATACTAAGAAGTGGACATCAAGCAAAGAGATCAAAGAAATAAATTACTGTGTAATAGGATATAAAAACAGATTTGGAGGGTTAGCTTGCCTCACCTTTCCCAACTTTAATTGCTTAACAAATGTTGTTCTCTGGTTTTCTATGCTCTGTCCATTCCGAGTCCCTTCTGCCTGAATCTGAAATCAAAGGGAAAAAAATAAAGCCATTTGATTACCTGCTGTTCTTTGGCTCTGTGCTATTGTCAAATTGCAGCAACTGTAAAATACTGTTTAAAATACCAGAATAAAAATTATCCCAAATATTATCTAAATGATACCTGGTAATTACAGAATAAAATATTTGTAAATTTTGTAATATTAGTAATAAGTAAAGCTTCAAAATATTCTGTGAGATAAGAACTCCATTTTAAATATAAGAAATTCCAAGCAGGCTAGAGGCTTTCCTGAACTCATGAAGAAAGGAGCAGAAAACTGAAGCCATAATTCTGTCAGCAGGCTTAAAACTGAGCTAGAAAGCTATATAAATTAAAATCACATACTTTAGTGCAGTTGTCACACACAACATCCTTCACAGATTCCGAGGAGATGAAATGATGGAGGCAGTGGTCCAGCGTCATAGGACGACCCTTAGTACAAAAGAACAGAATTATTTGCAGTAATTTTAGGGTGCACACCACTTAATTTTGTGAAAGCATTTTTCATAATTTCTTCTCGGAAACTACAGAACTGCAGACTTATTTCTTGAGAAAACTGACTAAATGGCTTTGAGTATAGAACACTGATAATGTAACTATGGGGATTCTTCCCCAGCGTGGATTAAACATGGAAAACATCCCAGCCTGTAGAAAAGAACAATATCTATGAGTCCCTGTGTGACTCCTTTAGTGGGGCTTTAAACTACAGCTTCCTGGCCCTGCTACTATTTTTCTCTAAAGTTCCAGCACTTCATGGGTCACTTTATGACCCTCACTCTGACCCTCTACATAGCAGCAATCCAGCATTTAACTGAATTTAGGCACTCCTTTCCTATCCATCCTTGTAGACTGTATTACATACTGCCAAGTATGGAGGGCGTAACCTTCAATGATGGTATAAAATAAAACACAAATAGCAGAAGATGTGTCCAAATCCCCATCCTAGCTGTCCAGGAGCATATTCTGCAGGTACAAGTCAAGAGTTTCCATGAGTTCAAGTAGTTTCTACTTGTCTGGAAAGACAAATCGCTAGCAGATATTAAGTATATTTATAGTTCAAAAATGTCCAGCACATTTTGCCCCCAGAATCTACAATCTCTTGTCATTGGAAGTTTTTCAGAGAGCCAAAAAGAAACGGAAACAACTTCCCATTGAAACCACTTGATCCAAAAGCCCCTATTGGGTAACTTGTGTGCTATCACCACAGAGACTGAGCACCCAAAGGTCACCTTCCAAGACTGCCAGAAACAGCCCTCAGGACACGATTTGGTCTGTTCCAATTACACAGAAAGGACCAAATACTCCACCAGGAGAAACAGAAAACTCTAGTGGTGTCAACATCATGCTTGTTGTACTACCTGGTAGTTTGCACTAACACATTAGTGATAAGGTATTGTATTAGCACAACAGGATCGTTTATAAAAAAGGCAAGAAAATAAACTCTAGCTACTCATTTACACTCAGGCTGTAGCATCTTAAAAAGGCATTAGTGAAGAGAAAGCTCTGACAACAAGGCAACAGGCAGACTGGCTGGATCACACGTCAGTGAGGGATACGTACCCACACAGCTGCTGGAATACTCAGTGAGAGGCTGTCAAAGGTATCGTACCGCACGGGACTCTGCAAGAAAATATTTCACATCTCCAGTGAGCTCAAATTTACAACAGTCCAAAAATCCACCTTCACACAAGATGAACACATGCCCTCTGCTGTCCACAATTATCTGGTGGAACAGGGTCAGAAACATCCTCTTTGCCAAGCACTGTGCTAGGGAACATGGTACACAAGGTGCTACTTACCCTGTTTGTGCTGAAGCTGCCCCTGCTCACTTAAATCTGCATGGTTTTGAAAAGTAAAAGTACTAAACGTACTCTCACAGTCTGATCACAAATGAGATTTACTTTCTGTATTTTTTCTTTATCCAGGTTATCTTCATCTCCTTACTCTGGATAACTGGGCTGCAATTTACTTTGGCTTTGCATGTGCAATCTCGATACTGTGTGCTGAATGAATAGCATCCTAAAATGCTACCCACGTGAGTGGATTTTTAGTATATGATACCTGTGGTACTGAATACAAAATATAAGACACCTATTACTCTGCCTGATAAGACAGCTATTATCCCCACAAAGTGGATCACACTTAATTGTCTTCATGTATACATACTACAAGACACACATTCTTATACCTGGTGTTCACAGTGCTTGCAAACCATGTTGCTGGTCAGCCTTCCGTGAAAAGGATGCTGAGATTTCCAGTGATTTGACACAGGGGGAAGAGACCCTGAAACACAAAGTGGAAATTGTCCTTTTATTTTCAATACATCCGTGTTCATCACTGCAATTCCACATTTTTGGACCACAATAACAAAAGTAACTGCTCTAAAACGTGTTCTGTCCCACTGACAAATAATTAACTTTTTTTTTTACAGCTGAAGAGCTATATTTCAGTCCAGTACAGACAAAGATCAATTAATATTATTCCTTAATAAACAAAGCAACTACACTATGAGTATTCATATTTCAGAATGGAAAAAAGCATACCTCTTGTTCTGCAGCTTATTTGCTTTTGGGTTATTTCTGGCTGCTACAGAGGAAGACAAAAGATTTCATTAACCCTACCTTAGAAACCATTAAGTATGTTCTTATCTCATCCCTGACATGCTTTTCTGACATTAGAACAATTGTGGGAGTTGGAGTGTCTCTTTATATTTGAGGAAGGCCAAAAAACCTGGTACACAACAAATTTATAATTGACAAAACACTTCTAATAAAATTAATAACTAATCTGCAGAATTCTCTGCCTCAGAGTACTAAAATAAAAGCGTAACAGATTTTATAAACCTTTCTTATATATTTCAGACAAAAGAGGTACAAACTTTCCGTCTGCATGAAGTTTACCCCTAGACTGGAGGATAAGATAAATTTCACCTCCAAATGGACTATTACAAAAATGTGCATTTTGCAGTTTTCAAACCTCTTTTATGTGTCAACTCTTACAAATAAGAGTAACTGCTTAGATGGACTGCTGCTCCACGCTAGTATTTCATTCCCTATATTCCATGGATTTAGGAATGCAAAAGCCCTCATGAAAGTGGGATCACTGTAAATTTGAATACATTTGCTTACAAAAACCACTTTTATTCTTTAGATTGCCTGGCCTATTGATTCATTTCTGTACTAACGAACAGCTCTGTAAACATAACGAAAGTATCTTCAGTTTCTAAACAGACACTTTATACTTGACACACTTAGGAATCTAGGCAGACTACGAAACTTCTCCTGACAATGAAATAATATTGGTAAAGTCACCTCCAGCGAATGCACATCGAACAAGTGTGTCACACGTGGCTGACGATCCCGTTCATCTTCTAAGGAAGAGGTAAGGACATGAAACAGTTCATGAGCATCCTATTAAATAGAGGCATAAGACTTAGAGGAAGCAAAACCACAAGACATCAAAACATACACCAGGAGTACTGATACACATGTGACTACATCATTGCAGGAGGAATTTAAAGGAAAAATTACTGCTTTGAGCCCACCTTACGTATCAATAGTAATCATTTGTGCATCTGCTGCAGTTTTGCCAAAAAGCTTTTTCTATAAAGCTGAACTTTGTAACAACGCACAGCACTAAAAATATTCTGGGCCAGATAAAAGAGACTAAAATACTTGGAGGAAAAAAGAAAAATGAATGCACAAATGCCTGCTTTCCTTGATTTCAATAAAAGCATAATTGTGATCTCTGCTGTTTGCTTTGGCTCTGAAATATAAAAGACAGAACCATGTTTTATGAGTGAGATAATTGGTCAAGTTCATTGGCCGGCTGTACTTACTCAGGGGCTGAAAATACTGAAAACAAGAATTAGAAATCTTGTATGTTACATGTAACTAAATCTGGAAATGGTGGAGTCCATCCCTCAAAGCAGCGTGGCACGTTAGCATAGACCCATTATCGACAACGAAGTTTGGGCTGTATCTCTTCTATTTTAATATTACTGGCTCCAACTGTACCAAATCTGAACGTAATTAAGTATGAGGTTTTGAAGCAGCCAGGGTTTCCATGATGAATATCTAAGCAAACTGAAAACCCCATTCATCAATCACAGGGTTGTTTTCCTTCACTTTTTAAAGCAAACTTTTCACTACAGATTTGACACTCAGGGCTATTACGACCATAGCTTCAATTTTCTGTTCTGCCCTCTCTGAGCACTGAGGTGTGTATCAGGCAGTCTAACTTGAATTCCGTAATCACCTGCTCTTCAAACGATGAGATCTGCCACCTGTACAGTCTTAAAACTTCTAACAGGCAGCTTGCATCCAGGACATCATCTTCTGTTACCTCTTGACAGGATAAAGCTAGAGACATTGCATTTCAAAATGTTACAAGGAGCCACAGAGAACAGTTAGAACACAAATCTGTTTATTTTAGACTGTATGTTACTTAAGCATCATATACTTGATTACAGCAGAGTTATTCTTGATTAAGACAGGTAGACAATGACAATCAAACTAGTATGTATTAATTACCATTCTCATCTGACTCAGGCTAACAGACTGCATACATTCTCCTCATACATATGCAAAGCGAAAGGTTTCTCAAGTGATACAGGGAAAACAAATAATATAAACACTGTCTGGAAAGACAAATTTTACTGGTGGATTGGGTAAAAATTGGTACTTTACATGTCACAGAAACCCCAGTATTAATGCCCTGTCATCCTTACGTCAAAGGCACACACTTAACTGGCCCAATTTTAGTATGAACATCCCAAGACAGGAGAACTTCCAATGGATTTCCTTTAACACAAAGCCCTGCGAGGAAAGCCAGGAGAGCCAACAGATTGCTTAAACATTCTGAGTGCTTAAATAGGATGTAACTGAGACATGGATTTAGCACAGGGGCAAGTCTGAAACGGGTTACCACATTGGGCTTAGAGCTTTAACATTTTTATCCAGCATTATACAAAGTACCTCATTTAATAGTCCATATTTTTGGTAATATAGTAAGCTTGGGGAAAAATGCTTAAATTATTTTATAATGCATTAATTATAGATAGAATTCTGAGTGCTCATCTAATCGTGATCATATTTTCCTATTCAATTTTACTGAGTTCGTTTTCATACTGGTTTAACCATTAATACTCTGTGAACAGCAAATGCATTAAAGCCTGTGGCAATGGGTTCCATAACCACATTTTCAGCACCCTTGTTGCCCTCTACCTCGATTTGTTCAACCTGCTGGCAGGTTAACGATAACATTTATGCTAAATATTTTCTTCTTAGTTTATCACAACATGAAAATGTTAAAGTACCTCTGAGGAGATGCAGCAAAGTGACTGACAAGTATCGATGCTCCGTGGGCTGGTTCTGCTGTGTCTTGTGTTGTGCTGTGAATTCCTCCAGCCACTTGATGAAAGAGGGACAGGAGGATAAGCCTTGCAGCAAAGAGTTCATGAAACAGGTGTTTCCCAAGTTAAGAAGGCCAGGTACAAGCCCTACAAATAGAAGTGTAAGAGTTTACACCATAAAGTCTAGGAAAACCTTCCCATTTTTCAGTAGCAAGTGTTGTGTTAAGTATTAAAATTAAATTATTTCAGGTTATTTGCTGCTTGCACCCCATGAAAACTAGAAGACCCTGGTATGTACAACAGCATACTATAAAGTGTTAATATACATGGTGGTCTCTGAGACTTACATCACTCTAAAATCTTTTTAAATTTTCCTTGAAAAATACTCTTTTTTTTTTCCTGATAGGAACAGATTTCTATGGACAACACTAAGGTTCAGGAATATCTGGTAGTCACCGTAAAAACTGTAAAATTCTTGGTTCCAATACACAATACAGGAGCCTGCGGGGTCACTGCTGCCGTTGGGCACTTTGGCTTGGTTTGGTGAAGCTTTTTGCTCAGATTAGTGCGTGGTTATGAAAACTCCTGGGTTGCCAGGGATTAAGAAGAGGTGTCCCTGTACGGCTGCTTAGCAAGAGACTGTCGCTTCTCTTGTACTAATGGTCAGTAAGAACACGTTTATTGTGTATTGCAAAATGTAAAATAAAGTGCATTATCTGCAGCAGTTCAGTAAGGAACTTCTCACAGGACACAAAAATACGTGTAAGGAGTCACAATTTTAGACAAATGCCAATCGATACAATTAATACATTATGTAAATAACAAAAGTCCTTTGTCCAAGATGTATTTTTTTTTATTTGTTACATTTCTAAACAGGACAGTGACCAAAATTTTATCTTTAGCAAGAGAAAAGCACTTCCATAAGCTAAGAGCAAACCCCGAGGCCGGAGCGCTGCTGGCACCCAGCCGGAGCTCACGGCCCGGGCTCGGGGCTGCCTTCCCCCGGCCCCGGGCCCTCCCTACCTTTCCTGCGCCTCTTCCTCTCGGCGATGGGACCCCACAGCACGTACATCCCCGCCGCCACAGCCGCGGCGAGCCCCCCGATGACGCCCCAGTTCCTCATCACTTTATACCTGGAACGGGGAAAAAAATAAACCACAAACAACCCGCCGCCGGGCACTCGCCGCTGCGGAGCCGCGCAGCAGGGGGCTGCGGCCCGCGCCGCCCCGTGCCCCCCGCCCGCCCGGGCCGTCCCCGCTGACCTGGCCGCCGCACCGGCCCGCACCAACCGCCGCACCGCCCCGTCCGCCCCCGCGGCGCCGCCGGGCAGCATCGCCCCGCCGGAACCAAGCGCCCCGCGGGCGGGCGGCGCGGCGGACGGGGCGGCGGAGCGCCGCCGGAAGTGGCGCGGGGGGGCCCGGTTAGCGCGCGGACCGCCCCTACTAACGGGCGGCGGCGGGCGGCTGGTCGCTAAGGCCGCGGGGGCACCGGCGTGCTCCGGGCCGGCCCGTCAGCCGGGCAAGGCGGGTGTAACGGACAGGGGTCCCCGCGCTGCCCGCTCCCCGGCAGCCCCCGGCCCTCCTGGGCGAACGCCGGCTGTGGGGGGGTGGCTCAAAGCTGCGGGGAGGAGGTGGGACGTGAAATCCCACAAGCTGAGGGGGCGCCAGGGGAGGTTCAGATCGGACATCGCGGAAAAATTCTTCACGGAAAGGGTTGTCAAGCACTGGAACAGGCTGCCCGGGGAAGTGATTGAGTCCCCATTCCTGGAGGGGTTTAAAAGCCGTGTGGATGCGGTGCTGAGGGACATGGGTTAGTGGTGGCCTCGGCAGTGCTGGGTTATGGTTGAACTTGATGATCTTGAAGGTCTTTTCCAACCTAAATGATTCTGTGATTCTATGAAACTGCCCAAACCCCACAGAGAGAGAACAGCTCCCATTGCACACGCCAGCCCCGAGGCTCCCCCATGCTGCCTTTGCGCCCCTCTCCCTCTGTGCTGGGTACTTGTGGCCCCCGCTCCGTTTGCTCTCCATCTAACGCTGTCAGGTTTTAACTGACGCACTTTGGGAATCGTTTAGAGAACGAAGTATTTCAGTGCCGGGAGAGGAGGCAGCCGGCAGGCAGAATGACTGACACATGCAGCTTTTGGGAGCACCTCGAGATGGCAGCTGCTGATCGTGTCTGTGGGCCTGGCAGGTGACAGGCAGCCTCTTCACACCTCCCCACGTTCACTCTAACTCCTGTTCACAAACCGAAGCGTGTTCGGTTTGTCACAGCTAAACCCAAGCCTCTGGCGTCACCCGTTGTTCCCTGACCTGCATTTGTACAACTTAATTCTTCCTCACTGTAGCGCTTTTCACCTGCCTTCATTTGATGTTGCCTTGTTGATTTCAGGCCATTTCTCCAATTTTTCATGTGCATTTAGAATTTTAATTACATCAAATGTCTCCTACTCATCTTCCTAGCACATATTTCCTCTTCAGTTTCTCCCGCAGGCCTTTCTCTGTGCTGGATCCTTCAGTAAACACAGGAATATGCACAAATAAATGGTTGCTTCCAATTGAAGGAGAGGGCCTACAGGGATGGATGTGCCAGGGTGACAGTATATTTTTTTCAGGTAAATAATTGAGATTTTTACAAACTAATCTCATCCTGCATCCATGGAGTGCACGCTCGGAAGCCTTACCAGGTCACAGAATCCCAGCCTGGCTGGGGTCGGAAGGTACCTCCAGAGATCATCCAGTCTGACCCCCTGCCCAAGCAGGGTCACCCAGAGCATGTTTTACAGGGTCATGTCCAGGTGGGTTTGAATATCTCCGGAGAAGGAGACTCTCCCCCCTCCCTGGGCAGCCTGTGCCCGTCAAGGTCTCTACCAGAGCTCACACACAGGAACTGTCTTTGGGTTCCTGAAGCGTTCACTCTCTCATAAGGTAATTTTCTGCAAAGCCCCTCGCCAAAATCCAGCGGCTCTGCAGCCCAGCGGGCTGGTCTCGTGTTCCCTGGAGGACCCTTTGCTGTCCTGGGAGAGGAGGCATCTAACCCCCTTGGCTCGGCTTGGCTTGGCTTGGTTTGCGGGTGTCTCCATCCTCTCCATTTCCCCCAGCCTGTGCCAGCCCCGCAGCTGCACCCCATCAGGTGCCCATCCCCGAGGGCACTGCCCCGGAGCAGGGACGGGAAAGGGGGGGAGCCGTTGGCCGCCGGACCGCACCCACCATGCCCGAGCCGTGCCGAGCCGAGCCTAGCTGTGCCTAGCCGTGCCGTGCCGTGCCGTGCCGAGCCTCGCCATTCCCGTGCGGCCGCCGGAGCTGTCCAGCCGCCCTCCCCGCCCGCCCGCAGCTCCAGCCCGCAGCTCCAGCCGGCCCCGCCATGCGGGAGCGATGAGAGCAGCTCCCGCAGCCGCAGCCCGGCAATGGAGGATGATTTATTCCAGCTGAGACAGCTGCCGTGAGTAGCCCCGGCCGGGGCGCGGGGGGCGCGGGGGTTCTCCTCAACGGGCTGCGGGGATGTTGTGGATCCGGGTGGTTTTAAGGGAATTATTTCTAGGAAGCGTCTCAGGCCCCTGGAAGCGGCCGTTTTCCTTGCATAGCTACCTGGGCTCAGCATCCTGCAGGGATCCATTTGTTATATAAATTAATTCAATTTTTATATATGCATGATCTTGAGGGTGGTAGAAATAAGGAGAGGTGGAATAAAACCGTGCAAGTGCCAAAAGATTTTTCGAGAGGGAGCATTGCTGTTGCATTTGCAAGGTGGATCGCATCTGTAAATACCGTTGGGCTGGGGAAGGCATCTTCCTCGCTGCCTCCTTCTGTGATTGCAGATCAGAGCCTGTTTTGCAGTGAGTAGCACCGATATTTGCTAACTGTATGTTTTGGAGAAGCAATTGCTGCACTAAGAAAATGCTGATAATTGTGAGGAGCTCCCTGCTGTTGGGATGTGGCTGCTGGATCTGTGCAAAAAGGTGATAAAAGCATCGCTGCCTTTTACACCAGGATTTCCTGCCCTTCTCATGAATGCAAAATGTTTCCTTTAAACACAAGCGCATTTCTCCTAATGCTCCATTATCAGGTGCTGTGAAACATGCTCCTATTTATAAACCATTGACTCTGCGAGGCAAGGAATAAGTGCTTAAAGTTGATTTTAAATATTAATGAGCTCATGTCAATGACAGAGCAAACTGTCCCATAACATTTCTAATAAGTTGGAAAAATGGCATGAACTCCAGTTATTTTTAAATACTTAGTTCAGATGCATTCAGCTTGTCAGTAAAAAGAATAAGACATGATTTCATTAGGCCATTTTTCCCACTTTTTTTTTGTTTTAAGAACCCAAAACACAGAAAAATGTTGTAAGGTACCTTTCAAAGTAGGTGTAATTCGACTTATTCGGTGCTGTGAGATCTTACAAACAAATGCAGCTCTCTGAGATGTCTCAGCTGTGAAGAATTTTGCAAGTATGGAACAGTAAATATCACTGTGTGGTTTTTTCTTCATTTGTGTCAATTTGTTTCATAGGTTCCTAAGTGATAAATGTATTTTTTTATTTCCTGTGATGAGGAATGTGGCCAGATAGCTCTGTGCTCAGATTGCCATTGAAGTATTTACAATTTTCAGGTCAGTCCCTGCCTTTGTGTAGCATCTGGAACCATCATCTCCAGAATGGTCAGTTCTGAAAGTCTACTTCAATGAATGTCACAAAATAAGAAACAGTAATACTGGGGTGTTGTGATCAGGTCTTTAAAGTCAGGAAGGTTTTTATTGGTGTGTCTATTTTGCCTGTGACTTACTAGGACACGGAAGTTACCAGCAGAGATTGTATGAATGCTTTTCAGTTACAACCCCATGGAGTGATGGCACTTCAGACCTCCTAAAATCTGGGGAAAAGGTGTCCCTGGACTTCAGTGAACTTTGCACCCAGCTTTGAGACTGCTGACGTTACAGTAATAGTCGTCTTTAAAAAATACAAATATAAAAGTTGACGTCCTGTATAGTTAAGCCAGGTGCTTGTAAAGCTTTTGCAAATAAGATGTGAATGGTACTTTGATATTAAATGCCCTTTGTAATAAAAAAGTTATCTCCTGGGCATACAAATGTCAGTGTTTGTTTGATGAGGGTATGTATTTTGTAGGTCATATGAGGATTGTATCTTCAGTGACATTTTAACATGAGAATAATCATTACTTGTGCTTGTCTTATAGGGTCAGCAAAAGAAAATTGAAACCAAGATAGTTGTATTGAGGTTAAAAAAACAATCTGATGAAGAAAATTTAAAATTTAGTTTCTTAATGGAACTAAATATGAACCTGAATTCAGATGAGTTTCATTGATTTGTCTTTTCTTATAACTGAGTGAAGGATCCGCTGCATACCCCAGATCAGAATGTGAGATAAGCCCTGGTTTCACTGCAGTCAGTGTAGTTTTCTTGCTCATTTCAAAGAGGCCTGGGGTTTTGTTCTGTGTTCTTATGTTTAAGATCTTCAAATGTTATCTTAGAAAACAAAACTTGTGGCTCTGTTGTTTGTCTGCCAAGATACAAAGGCCAGAGAAAAGCTTTCCATTTCCTGCTGCAGATGAGAGCATCACTAAAGTAGTACAAGGGATATTTGCCCCATAGAGATCTTAGAATACCCTTTTTACCTGAAAGAATCGTCCCAAAGCATCTCAACAGCCTGGTAAGCAGACTGTCCTAAAGATGAGTGATAACCTCACAAAATAGTCACTGTACTTCTCTCTCTCCCCAGATTACTGCCAGAATATCACTAGGGAATATGTGCCATTCCCCAGATGGGATGTGGTCAGGGAAATAATATATGTGCCAGGACTGTGAGAAAAAAAATAATGATTTGTACCCCTCTGCTTTATGTTTCTACCCCAGTGAAATCCTAAGCTGGACTGAATGGCTGGTCGTGGCCAGGACTCCTCTAAAAACCCCATGGGTGACTGAGGTGTTCATTCCTCCATCCTCTTGTCCACCATTGGACCAACATCCATGTACAGGAGTTTTGTAGCTTGCACATCACTTTGCCCTTATATTAAGTATTGATTGTGTCATCAGCACTTGTATGAGAAAATAAGAGTTGTGGCCTTGCCAAATATGAAAAGTCTTTCAGGTCACCTTTAGAAATGTCATACGTGCCTGTCAGTTTGCTGCAGCGGCAGTTGGCAAGGATGCTGAGAGTTTAGTTTTGCTGACCCTTAAACCAGAGGATTAAACTGAAGTTCAAGAGGCTCTCTGCTAATCTTTCTTGTAGCATTAAAAAGTTCAGGTGTTGCAAGTCAGAAGAGGTCGTAGCAAGACTAATTTAATCCTTTTCCAAAAAACTGTTTCACTTAAGTCCAAGAAATTGTCAGTTGCCACCGTGAAAAAGTTACACTGATGTTGCAGGAAAGGGAAGGAGGCTGGAGGGATCTGTTACATAAAATATGGTAGATCTGTTTCAAAACCTTCGTGTGGTCACAGGAAACTTAACTGGTGGAAAATGGACCTCCCCTGTATATATGAAGTGTTTCACAAAATCACTCTAACCAAAACATGAAAGCTGCATCAATTTAGCAAGATTCTGTTTCATGTCTTACTCTCTCTGTGGCCCTGCTGCAGAGATTAGACCGTTATCTCTCAGCTAGTGCCAGAAATAATGTAAAATACAGACGGTTGTGAGCGTGACACTCATGTGACAATCATCATCTCGTATGCCAGGGCTATAATTGGCAGGCAGGTACACTCTTCAGTCTTCACTTGGACTTAATGAAAAGAGAAGTATCCTCTGATTCACTTCCTTCTTCTGTCCCACCTCATTACCTAAGAGAACTGAGTACAGATGAACTGAGTATTGGCAATCAAATAGTTTCTTAAAATACAGATATTTAATTAGTTACATGATATTAAAGACTTCAGTTTAAGACAAGAGATGAAAGCAATTACATTTATAGTCACAGAATCATCACCATAATGGAAAAAAAATCTGTCAATTCCCTGAATTATCTTATGAATCCTACTTTACTAAGTAATGTTGAAAAATCTGACAAATTTCAGGACTTCCACTTTTCCTAAGACACAAATCACTCTTATGAAAACAATGTGGAAGACTGAATTTGTGTTCTTCCTACAAGGACAAAGCACCTGAAATTCTGTGACACAGCTATGTCTAATTTGCAATAGAAGTCTATTACCATACCTAAAAGCACATAGAAATAAAAGTCACAGCATTCTCTGTGAATGTGAAACGAAGACAGGAGGGTGGGGAGAAACCTGGCTGCTGTTTGACCAAATAGGGCTTCAAGACCAACCAAACACATCCAACCTGGAAAAGACCCACCGAAGTATTCATCCTGGTTTCTGTGTTCTTAGGGTGGTCAAGTTTCGCCGCACTGGGGAAAGTTCAAGGTCAGATGAGGATGTCGTTTCAGGAGAACATGAAATTCAGATTGAGGGTGTTCGGACAGAGCTAGAGCCTGTTGAGCTAGAGGATGGAGCTGCAGTGCCAAAAGAATTTGCCAACCCAACTGATGGTGAGTAGGTTTCTTGTTTCCTGAAAGGCGTGGCCTCTTCATTTCAGTCATGTCCCAACCAGGCTGAATACATTGGGTTTAAAGAAGTTAAATATCCCCAGATAAAAGAAGGAAACAATAACACAGGCAAATTATGTTACACCTGAAAATCATGATTTAGCTACCTTGTTCTCTGAGGGATGCTTTATATGTTTGTTTTTATATTACCAGTAATAGACCCTTTTAAGGACTGGTGTATCCAACTGGTGTATCCAGTTGTCACCACCTATTTCATACAGGAGGTTTGACTTAGTTTCCTTTAGAACTGATCAGTGCTCCTAAAACACCGCCCAGTTTACTGGCAGCTGACTGCCCTGAAGGCAACACCAGTTTAGAAGATATGAGAAGTGTTGGTTTTCTCTTCACACAAGGCATAATAAAATCTTGTAAGATGACTGTTTTCCCAGGAACTTATTACCATGTTGATGCAATAGGAAGCCAGAATACCATGGAGTGAGCTCAGTGAGTTTCTCACAGGACTCAGTGCTTCAGCGCAAGTCTGCAGATAGATGTAGAATTTTAGCTGGCACGTCGCCTGAAAAAGTGCAAGTGAGGTAACAACCCAGTATGCTGAGCTTCAGTGCCATCACATCACATGGCTGGGTTGAAGTCACAAACTGAGGGTTTAGGATGTCTCTGCTTCATTGTATCAGTCAGATTTTTTTTTATTTCCTTTTGGTTTGTGTTTTTGTCTTTTGCTTTATGAGGATGTTCAGCTCTTAGCTGGATAAAGCTTTTCTGTGGTGAATGTGCTTTTTAAACTGCTGGAAGCGTTAAAACTCTGAGGTACTCTGTGGTACTTTGCTGATTTACTTCTATATGAATAAAATATTCTAGGAATATTTAGAATTATTTTGACTTTATCACAATTCCTGAAGAACATAGAGATTTTCCTGAGCAGGAACTGTATAAAAGCTAAGTAGCCCTCTGTTGTATATTCTAGATCTCAGTAGATTACCCAGTTAATAAGTAATTGCATTCACAGAAAATACTGTCTCAAGGGATGGCTCTTACTAGGAAAGGAATACACTTGTGCACTAGAATTGCTTTCTTTCTAGATACTTTCATGGTGGAAGATGCGGTGGAAGCCATTGGATTTGGAAAGTTCCAGTGGAAGCTGTCTGTTATTACTGGATTAGCATGGGTAAGTAATTGATATCAAGGTCAATTGCATGATCATCAGTCAGAGAATCTCAGTGATTTCAGATAATGTAGCCATTCTCTGTCGGCAAAAAGTCTCCAAACAGATAATTGTAAAATAAAGAAGGAATTTTACTTGAAATTCTAAAATGACAGCTGGACTCAAACTAGTTATGTGGAAGTAGTGAATAACTGATTGATTCCTCTGAAGTTCTTATAAATCAGATATCAAGAACAGAAAGACAGGCTTTGTTTTCTTTTTCCTGCTGTTTCTGAAGCACTATATGTTACATCTACTGTGGTATATTTTAGGGTAATGATATCTGGAGCCTGTATTCACCAGCTGTTGTCTACATATAAGGTTACAATCTGCCATGGTTTAGATTCTAAATCAGGAGTGGAATTTGGTCTACAGGTGATCTGTCAATATATTTGATACAAATCCAGAAGTAGTGTATAAAGGAGAAAGAGAGTAAGGAATAAGGTAATAAACAGTGTGAATGAATCTGTGTGTGAAGGAGTTGAAAGCTCATCCCTGTAATATGCAACATGGAAGTGAATGAACCTGGGTGACTGACCAGACAAGCCTCCTTGAAATTACCCACCGATAACTGCTGATTTGGCTCTTTGAATCCTCTCTGCCAGTGTTACTAAACATTATGACAATCAGAAATTAATTTAAAAGTGCAACTGTTGCTTTTTTCCCTACACTGAGTACATCCAGTGTACCTTGCAAACAGAACTGTTTTGTTTCACCTACAGAGTGGGAATGGCACCAGCAGAAACAAGGTTAATTTCAAGAAGGTGTATTGTTGACTGCTATGTCAATCCAATTTTCAGGCAGCTATTTATTTTTGTTTCTTTTTACCCTTCTAGATGGCAGATGCTATGGAAATGATGATTTTAAGTATCCTAGCTCCTCAGCTTCACTGTGAGTGGCGATTACCAAGCTGGCAGGTTGCATTGCTCACATCGGTAGGAAAAATAACTGACAGCTCCTGTGTTCTGTAAGGTTTTTCCACTCATTGTTATTCAGACATTATGCTTTATATCCCAAAGTTAAATCTGTTCATGGCCTTTGCAGATTGCCTTCGGCTCACAAGAATATAGGAGGCTTTTTTAAAAGCCAGAGCTTGAAGAAATGAAACTCAGTGAGAACTAAGGAAATTTTGCAAGTTTCAGGTTCAAAGTTTAATGTATTTTCCAGGAAAATATATGAATTGGCTCAGACTCATCCTAAAATTCAAACCATTTGATTAATTTAAAAAAAGAAGGATTGGTAAATTTTTACTATATTTTTGAAAATCTTTCTTGAAAATCTTTCTCTCTCACCTCATTTCGGCTTGCTTGCACATAGACCGGGAGTTGTGAGAGAAAGCAAGCGATTGCTTTGCGAGGTGGATCATCCAGTGATCTTTGCAAACAGAGCTCTTATAATATCACCTCTAAGTATGTGCTATGATGTTGGAAACATGAAATGTCTTTAGGGATGAGAAAACTAGTTTTGGGACCCTTCTCTCAGCATATGCCATGGTTGTATCGCATGCACTTTAACTCCTACATTTCTTTTTCCTTTAGCTTTTGATGCCGTTTGTGGTGTTGTGTAAACTGGTCAAAATGCTCAATAGATTTAATCAGCTAAGATCATGTCCTTCCCCATCCCTGAATGCAGCCAGCCCATCAGAAGGGGTCTTGTTCCTTCTTTCAACTCAGCACAATTTTATTCTTGGTGAGCAAAATCAGAAGGAGAAGGGGTCAGTGGACATGAGACAAAAGCTTTGACAAACAGAGCTGCTTCTTGCCCCACTTATTGCTTGAGTATGCACTATCTTGCAGACCTCAGGCAACACTGATCAGCTTTTATTCATTAATATGTTCATTGGAACTGGACAACTCAGCATCTTCCAGGGCTGGACTCACAATGTGTGTAATCCCAGAGAGCACATTCTAGTGTCAGACTGGTTTGTCACTGGCTGGATCTTTTAATTGCAAAGCTGACTTGAGGGGTGCCTACTTGCTTCCCCTCTCCAACCCAGGCACTTGCTCCTGTCCCCACTTGCCTGTCCCCTCAGTAATGCTGATGAAACTCTCAGTGGGGCCTTGCTGTGAAGCAGATGAAAGATTTTTTTGTGGGTTATGAAAACCTTTCAGCAAGGAAAACCCAACCCAGAAACAAGACATTGATTTCCATTTAGTGGCAAGTTGTGCTCTCCAGTTATTTCTTATAATTTCTTTTCATCCATTTATCAAAAGCTCAAAAATATTCAGCAGTGGTCTATTGCAGTAGTTCACAAATTAACAGGTAAGATAAGGATGAGTTGATGACAAGTAGCCTGGCAGAGATTTAGTTTATTTATGTTGTGTTTAGATTCCTGACCTCAACAAAAGCAAAGCAACCACAGAAAATGGGCCCACCACTGGAAGGAGCTGAGAGACCTTGGCTTGAACAGTCTGCTGACACTCATCCCCGTTCCTGGGCAGTAGCAAACTCCTTTTGAAGTCAATGGAAGTGAAGTTAGGCTAATGCTGAGTGACTTTTGAAAAATCCCACTATATGAATAATTATCTTTAATAGTCTCTACTGCAAAGGAACTATACCCAGAGCACCTGGACATTTTGCTCCATTGTTAGAGCTGTGATTTTCTAGTTTCACTGTGAAGTTGTGTTCTCTTTGCTGTCATACAGAAATTTTCACTTGTTAAGGGGAAGATTTTTTTTCCTGGTGTTTCACAGGTGGTGTTTGTGGGAATGATGTCCAGCTCCACCCTCTGGGGAAACATTTCAGACCAGTATGGGAGAAAAACAGTAAGTCTTCAGCTCCTACTAGAATATATTCTAATATTTCTACAGTGTGGGTGTTTCAGTGCATGATGTTCACAAAGGTCATAGTCCACACGTATGAAGCAGAATTAAGCAGAGTCAGAACTGACCTTCCATAAAATAAAAGGAGCTTGAAGCTCTACTTTACATTTTGTTAATTTGTGTTACAGCAGAGACTTTCTTTTCCTTGTGCTTGTTTGTTAAATACAGGGCCTAAAGATCAGCGTGTTATGGACGCTCTATTATGGGATCCTCAGTGGTTTTGCACCAGTGTATAGCTGGATCCTGGTGCTGAGGGGCCTGGTGGGCTTTGGGATTGGAGGAGTGCCTCAGTCGTAAGTAAATATTCACAAGTCCAAACTTTCTCTTTTCTATTTATGTTTTTAAAAATGTTTATGTCGAATTGAAGACAGCATTTTGTAGCTGTACCTAAACACTGCGTTGCTGGATGGTATTGGCACAGTCCGTAAGGGACAACACGGTCTTGTTGCAAGATAGGTCGTGACCTAAACACTAGCATTTAGAGGTAGAGCTGAGCCCTGACTCCTGGCTGTAAAACTGCAGGTTGTTGTTAGTCTGAGCCTGCACTTTCACGTCTGAACCTGAGCTGGATTTCCAAAACCACACAGCCCAAACCTGGAGCACCAAAGGTCTCTTGGTGGCTCAGGCATGTTTCTAATAAGAAGGCAGCGTCAGGATATTTCTCTATTACTGTGTCATTCCATTCACTGAAGAGGGAGATCTCTAAATTTTCCACCTGGAATAAGTAACTCTGCTCTAGGCTTTTAATTATAAATGTAAAGGGAAGAGTATAGCCGTTCTCTCTCTGTGTAGTCTTTTATCCATATTCATAATTGATATTTTGCCCCATGGAGGTGCTATTTCGGAGTAATCAGAGTCTAACTTTGACTGATGGCTCACAGACTTCTTCACAAGGCAAGTCAATATCCTGTCTTTTCTATTACCATTCCCAGATAAAAGATTGGGAGCTGAGATGGAGCATCACAGTATTATTAATTTTCTTTTACTGCTCTCCTGCCCACCTTAGAAGCTGCACAAAAGCATAACATGTAGTGAAATAGGAAAGTCCTTCACCCGCTGTGTATGGACCAGTGGTGAGGCAGTTTCTGCCATGCAGTTCCAGCTGAGCACAACTGGAATGAGGCAGGAGAACAACAAAGGCAAAACATCAGAGTTAATAACGCCTTGTGCTGCCAGCACATATTAATGATGTTCCACAGAGCCCCAGTGGAACAGCTACAGCACAGCTAGTGCCGTTGTACAGAGGGGTGGGCAGTGCACAAAGGCTGTGCGACTTAATGAGAGACAAAGAAGAGCCAGTTACAGAACTCAGTGGATTCCATTGCTGCTGAGTCTGTTTCTTGTTCTAACTATCATAGTGATTCCTTTGACAGAGCAGTAAATATGTATGAAGCAGGAAAAGTAGCTCCTTGCTAATATCCTTAAGCAGGCTGTGTAATTGTGGGTGTGAGTGGCTGAATTTCAATGGAATGACATGAGTATCTTTATAATTGTATATTCTATAATGGGTATGAGAGAGATTTTTATGAAAGGTGCTATTAAAAAGAAAGCATGCAGCAATAATAAATTAACTGACTATGGCAGATATCCCTCTATCTATATGTATGTAGGAGCTGCTCATGAGGAGCTGTGGCCTCTTCTGGGAATTTTCTGGGAGATGTTATCTAATGCTGAGTATGACTATTCATTCTCACTGCCAGCATCCAGACTTGCAAAGATATGGAGTATTCTCTTAAGAAAACAGTTCTGTACAGCATTAATCAGCTCCTGTTTTCTGCTCCAGTATGTAGAGGACTGCTCTACATTTCATTGCTTCCTTCTCCTCTTAATCACTGATTTAATATAATATTGTGTGCAACTTTGTACTTCCATGAACTGAGTTCTGGGAGGCTACTCAGAGATCACTCCACCATTTGTCAAGCTAGTAGGAGTTTTGTCACAAACATCAAAGAAAGCCTAAGGAGTTTAGAGGCAGAAACAGGATGAGTCAATGGAATGCAAACAGAGTAGGAGCAAAGAACAACAAGTCTTACAAGAGGGTTTGAAGAAGACAAGAGAGCCTTGACTGGCTGCTGGCCCTTGTGTTCATCCTCAGGAAATACTCACAGAGAAGCTGTACCATTGCTCTTTGGCACAGTCATGAAACAAAGGCTCTGCAGAGTTAGATGATTTCTTTTTGAATTCCCACAATAAAAGAATGCAAATTATTTTATACCACTAACAGGATCAGACCTTGAAAGTATTCACCTCTTGGAGAACTGAAACCTGGCGGAGTAGACTGATGTGAAATTCTCTGAGCCAGTTGTACAGCCCTGAAGAAATACTTTACCCAGCCAGAGTTTATGTTGAATGCTGATGGACTACACTGAAAATAACAGGCATAATGCCTGTCTGAGACCAGAGCAGGGCTGTGTAAACGTATGCATCGAGAACCACTACGTTTAGCTAACAACTATAGGGTTGCAAAATCACACGAACAGAGCAAATTCTGTCCTCCATCGCAATGATGAGCTAAAGGGGGTTTGTTCTGATGTACAAGGGGGAGTCTGAACCAGTGTGCACAGCCTTGCTGCCTCTGAGGGCCAGGAAGGGGTTTGCGTTACTGCTGTGGGTTTGGCAGTTTTAATGAAAGGCAAACGAAGTGTTTGAAGCTCCCTCATTGTGCTGACGTGGCATTTTTCTCAATGTGCTAACATGACATTTTTCTCCATGTTCACTCTTCACAGGGTAACCTTATATGCTGAATTCCTTCCAATGAAAGCCAGAGCAAAGTGCATTTTATTAATAGAGGTGAGCAGTGTAGCTATGCGTGCTGGTCCCTAAGGGGGACAAATTCTGCTGTTGGTCACACCCATTCGATCCTACTGACTAGCAACCTCACACAAAGCTGCAGTCAAATCTGGATTGACCCAAGCACTAGCTCAGGTCCAAAAGCAGCATCAAGCATTCATGTAACACTCCACACTTTTTGTTGAATCTGCCTTTTTGCAAATTAACTTGCACCCAGCGCTGCGTAAGTTCCTGCTGTTAGCACAAGGGGGGCCATTTGGGTGTCACCTAATTTCATGGTGAAATTAATCTACAACTCACTAATGGATAGTGGAGAACTGACTGTTCAGTAAATGCAGGGCTAAATTCAGCTCCCCATATTCAATCCAAATGTATCAAAGTCACAGCAGAATTTTGCCCTATGAATACTTTGAGGCAAAATTCGCAGCCCTTTAATAGATGAAGGGTCAGAGAACAGTATTATCACTTGTCTGCATCAGTCAGTTTGGAAGGAGCATCCTTGTGGTAAACCTCACCAAACTGAAACAGCTTCTCAATGCAAACCAGTCCTCTAAGATATCTGCTGGCTAGTCCTGCGTTCAGTTGATTAATCTCTCATAAATAGAGTTCAGTAGATGAATTACTCCTTTCTGTGTCGCTTTTGTTCTGCCACAGTTTGGCTGCCTCTGAGCAGCCGTGGGTTAGAAATATATTCTGAGCGTTAAATAATGAGCTAAGTGGATTCATCATCTAAAGCAGAATAATCCTGCATGGGTAGGGTATGCATGAGGGTGCCAGCTCCATTATTTGCTAAGAAGGTATCAATTCCTTCTTTCATCTACAGGCCAACCTCTGTGGCTTTTCTAAGGAAAACAAATACCATAAATCTCATGGTGGTTGCTGGGAATAATACTCACAGGCAGGTACACTAATAGTCATTTTGCTTAAGAAACACCATGTGATGAGTCTGTTCCTTGTGAGGTGATACCTACAGTTAGACACGAGTGTCTCTTTAGAGAAAGTCAGTGCTAGGTTTTCAGAAATGAACATTTTAGCTTCTGCAACTTCGAAACAAATCCCCTTAAAATGTCTGGACTCTATTTCCCTACACTGGTGCATATTTGAAATGTCTCTGGCATTTCTCTCTCCAGCTGTCCCTAGAGAGCACGTCTTGGCATGTTACAAAGGAGGCCTTAAGAGCACTTTTATTCTCATTTGTGACTGTTTCTTTTCCCTTTGGCAGGTCTTCTGGGCCATTGGGACTGTGTTTGAAGTCCTTCTGGCAGTGTTGGTGATGCCCACTCTTGGCTGGCGCTGGCTTCTCGTTCTCTCTGCCCTCCCACTTTTGCTCTTCGCTGCCCTGTGTTTTGTAGGTATTCTTTCAAAGACAAACGTGTGTTCCATCAATCTACCACTTCTCTGCCTGATTCTGTAACCTGATTGAAGGAAATTGTGACGGTTTTGAGCTCTCTGTTGGTGTCTTCTTTGAAACATCTGAAATAATGACAAAAATGCTGTTGTTTCAACAGGGTGCTAGTGAAAACATTCCAGTGAGAGCTGTGTTTATGTGACTGGAGGACAATGGTGGGCTGGAATTTTGTGAAACCAAATCAGGCCTGGAAACCTCTCAAATGTAGTGACTCTGTTTCAACTAAGCTCAGTGGAATCGACTTTTTGTTAAAAGCTGTTGCTCTTTCCCTGATTGCTCTTTAGATTTTTAAATCATTTTGCCAAAATCATAACTTTTATAATTACTGCCCACTTAAAAAATCCACCCAAATCAGGGGTAAAATCTGCGTAGTGCAGGTCAGATTCTAAAATAAGACGTATATGAGTCAAACCTGAGCTTCAGTGCACTGCTAGGTAATATATTTGCCAATCACTCCATCTTCCCAAAGATATATATCCTTGTCAGGTTATATTTTATATATAGATATATATATCTTATATATAAGATAGCAGCTCTTACTGTTCCTTAGTCACTGGCATTGTTTTTTCAGAAATACTTCCAGTTATACAGGTGCTAACATGCTTGTTTTTAGGAGGAGCTTAAAAATGCCAGTTTTGGAATGCCTAGAGCATCTTGTTATCTATCTGCCCCAGATGCTTTGCTCTTCCTGCTGAGAAGGTATAATGTAAAGAACCTGCAAAAATGCCACACATTTCTCAAGAATAAAACCAAGGTAACAGCAGGAAAAGATTTTAGACTTGAGTTCTGACTTTATGGTGGAAGTGAAGTTTTGCAGGTTCTTAAAGCCTAGGGAGGAGTTTGACATTTGGCAGAAAGATTGTTCTCTGACTTGCTAGAGATTCATTCTGTACTGCTTTCTTCTGTGAGTAGTCTGAGATTTCCCACTGTAAGCCCACCAAAAAAAATCCCCGGTGTGTTTATTGCCGTGTTTTTGACATCATTGTGCATGTGATCTGCTTTGCTCTCTTAGTGGCTGCCAGAAAGTGCCAGGTATGATGTATTATCTGGCAATCAAGAAAAAGCAATCGCCACTTTAAAGCGGATAGCGACGGAGAACGGAGCTCCAATGCCTCTGGGAAAATTGATTATTTCCAGACAGGTACGTACAGGTAACACACACATGAATAATGTGAGATACAATGAAACTGTGCTACATTCATATATCTTTTTATAAGCAAATAATCAATGTTAAGTTTAATTTTAATGTCTCAACCGGTAATAAAAAATGAGAGATGATCATATATGCCTCTTTCACAGTGAGGAAGGGTTAGTTTCTCATACCTTACCCTAGATCAGAAGCCCTGAGGCGCTGCTCTAATTTACAGGAGCTGGCTGTGGGCCACGGGAATCAATCATATGCCACCTATGGACTGGCAAAGTTCTGCTCTACCTCTTTCCAGCCCCACCTTCTTCTGACAGATCCTCACCTTCTGTGTGGGAGTAGTGTGCCCTGTGTATGAACTGGTTTTGATAGCAGAGAGAATTACCCTTGGCAGAGGAATTCTTTACTTGGATCTCAGCTCCAGTGTGGCTCCTACAACCTAAAGAATCACACAGAATCACAGAATCAACAAGGTTGGCAGAGCCCTCTGGGCTCATCAAGTCCAACCATTGCCCTGACACCACCATGGTAACTAGACCAGGGCACTAAGTGCCATGTCCAGGCTTTTCTTAAACACATCCAGAGATGGTGACTCCACCAAAGAGCCCTCAGCTGAAATCAAACACTCATCCTGAGATACAGTACATAGTCTTGTGTCTTGTATTATCCTCCAGTCCAGGACCAGTGAGTGCCCTCATCACCTGACTTCTGCTTGTTTTCAACAGGAAGACCGAGGCAAAATGAGGGACCTTTTTACACCCCATTTTAGATGGACCACATTGTTACTCTGGTTTATATGGTAAGAGGAAATATAAATGGCTCAGTGCCAGCACAGTTCTAAATGTTTTTTTTAGTGGAGGTATTTTACAGCATCACTAAAATACAGCAACTTCCTCCTCAAAAAAAAAACCCAACCTGTATCGATTTGTAATTTATGAAACCACCCAATCCCTGGCATTCTCAGCCTAATTGCCCTTTCATTTTCTAAATGCTGATAGGAAATAGCTTTGAGGTAGCACTTAGTCAAAGTCCTCACACAGTGGGGTCAATTTTGATTCATGTTGTTTACAATAGGTTTGACCAGCTGAGACTTCCTCTCTCATTTTCTTCCTTGCAGGTTTTCCAATGCTTTTTCATATTATGGGTTAGTTTTATTAACTACAGAGTTCTTCCAAGCAGGAGACGTTTGCAGCAGTGAGTACTAGTCCATCTCTTCTTTTTAAAATTTGCAGTATTGAGTGGTGGAATATCTTTTATTAGATCACCTTCTGCTGTTAGTCTGGAAAGGACTGTGCCTGCCAGCCTGAATTTTAAGGCCTCCACTTAAAGGGTTAGTTACTTTAAACATTTTTGATAGACTGTTCCTTGTTTCCTGCACAATGCAGAGAGGTCCTGCAGTGTCTCTGAGCCCAAAATGTAAAACAGCAAGACAGCCTTCAGGGGAGACCTGGTAGAAAAAGTATCTGTTCTTCTTGAGAAAAAAATGATTGAATAAATGTAAGTTTCCAGATTTGTCAGGCCTAATTAGTCCTGAGATAGAGACTGTGCTGCTGCTGTGCAGCTCCCAGGTTCTCAAGATGTGAAGACCTGCTGAGAAAAAAAAGATAATGGTGGGAAACCATCGCCCTTTTTTTCTGAAAAAAAAAAAAAAGTGCTTTGACTGCATTAAGAAGAGGCTTGAAAAGTTTAATTCCCCAGGGGAGGCATGATTGTGTTCAGAACACTTGTAATTAGTGAAAACTGTGTGACAGTGGGAAAATTGTAGAAAGGGGATGGGTAGTATGGGAGGAAGACACATATCCAAAGCTTGTACAACAGTGCAGTAGCTATGTGAGAGGTCTAACTGATTAGCCTCCACAGAGGAGCATGCATCCTTTAAAAATACTTGGTTTTACAAAGACATGGTATTCTTCAGTCGGCCCAAAGTGTAGATGAAGTGTTAGTATCCCAGTTTATGTCAGGAGAAACTGAATTATTAATGTTAATTCTGCTCACTGTCACGAGCCCTGGACTGAAAAAAAATCTAAGCCTTTGTAGCTGATAAGCAAGTGTAAGTTTTCATTCTAATAGTGATGGTTGCAGAGGTAAGAACTCCTGCCACAAATAAGATCATAAACTGTTCAGTTCCAGCTGTACCTTTGAGGTAGAACACACCTGCTCCACAGCAGGGTCTTTTCAGTACATCCCTTCTATCAGTTCCAGCAGTAAGAGTGATAAAGGCATAGCAGGAGTAAAGGCAGGCAAGCAGAGAAGAGATTACTTAAAATACATTATTTTTTTTTCTTTTTCCTCCCATAGTATCCAGTAGAAGGAAAGAAGTTAAAGCAAAGTGCAGCCTGACCTGTGAGTATCTGACAGAGGAAGACTACACTGACCTGCTCTGGACAACGCTGTCAGAATTCCCTGGTGAGTGGCAACGAGGAGCACCAGTTCTTCACTGCCAGTGGCTCGGTGTGATCAGAACGGGCTCTTCTCTCTGGCCTAATGCCAATGTATTTCCCGCAGCGCTGGAGCTCCTTGCCTGGACTGCTTGAGATATGCAGTACACACAGTAGCTGGAGCTCTCTTCACTGCCCATGTGATCACTACAGATAAAATCACTAGTAATTGCTTTGTGAGGCTGTAATGGCCCATCTGACTATGGATTCTAGCTAAGCAACATATTAGGCATTCAGAGGAAGAGTAACAATTAAATTAAAGGGGCAGAATCACTTGAACTTTTATCCATAAATGACTTTCCAGAACTATTTTAAAAGGATCGTGGGTACAGTGAATCAGTGGAGAACTTGCTCCCTAAAGCTCTGTGTCCAGCCTGAGCTGTGATTTTCAGTCAGTGTCAGTGAACTTCAATGACAGTGACACAGGATAAGCAAGGCAGGCAGTGTGTCATAGCCATTGTTTCTTCACATGTAGAAGATGATCTCTCAGTCTTTTGAAAATAATAGTGTTTGATAATAAATTATAAATAAATCTGTTTGAAATAATAGTGTGAGGCAGTGGTCAGGTTATTTTCACTGCTCTAGATTATAGTTTCAGGGACAAATGCTCAAAGAGGAGCCATTTAATTGGTGAAAAATTGTAAGTCTGTGACTGATAAATACACATAGTTGCTACCCAATAGGAGGACTGTCCTGTGTAAGAGTCATTCTGGGGAGGATGTCAGTGAGCAGTGGACAGAAAAGGGAGTATGTACTCTTGGATTGATGAAAGGGCTGATTTGATCCTGACACATAGTAAGGTAGGAGTAAGAAAGATTAACAGGGATACCTCTGAATATGACACTGGCAACTCTGATGCATGCATAATCCCCACACTTGCTATGTGTCCACTTCTAAAGGGATCTGGAAAAGTTGCAAAAGAGAGAATACCTAACACTGTGAGACTTGCAGAGCTTGATCTATTTCCTTTATCAAAGAGCAGGTGAGAAATAATTTGGTAGCAGCATATAAATAACACAATGGAAAGAAAATACTAAGTTCTAAAGGGCCCTTAAATCAAGCAGCAGGAAGCTTAGCAGGGAACAATGGTCAGCAGTTGAACAAAGATGTTCCAGTGAGACATAAGGCAGGTATTTTTAGCATTCACATTGGTAACCACTGCAATAATCAGTGGCTAACAGATGTCAGAGTTGACTGCTCGCTCCTACATCAGTGTGTAACCCCTGAGTGTGCAGGCATGTGGGTGTGTGGACCAGTGGGGCTGTGAACACGGAGCAAGACTCACCAGCTGGGACACAGGGCTTCTGTTTTCATGTGGCACCAGTGGCTGGGGCAATCCATTCTACACCCCTGCCTGATGCCTCTGCCAGCAAAGTATTTTAAAGAAAGAGAGAACAAAATTTCAAATCTAAATAACCCAGCCTGTGTTAAAAGCTAGCTGCTGCAGCCTCCACCTTTGCTCCGTTCCCAGCAGTCACCTTGTCTCCTTCTGCAGGTGTGTTAGTGACACTATGGATTATTGATCGGATAGGCCGCAAGAAAACCATGGCCCTGTCCTTTTTTGTCTTCTCATTTTGCAGCCTTCTGCTGTTTCTCTGCGTTGGAAGGTAAGAAAAACACGGTGAACAACTGGTATATCTGATTCATCCATGTTCTCTCTTGATTATGGCAGGAGAGCTGGAAGTGGTGGTTTAAAAAGCCATGAGATGGTCGTGCTCAACTGGAGAAAGAATTTAGGATGGTGTTAGGTTTTCTCACCAGAGTTTGGAAGGAGACTAAAAGCAGGGGAGGAGAAATCCTTCACTATAACCTTGCAAACAGAACAATCCAAAGGGGAAAATAAGAGCTTATGTCTGAGTAGGAGGTAACCATTGGACAATTTTTAAATCAGATCTGATGTCATGAGCCCTAGTAGCTGGTTCATGTACTGCTCTCTGCCGTTCATTACCCGTGTTTCCCCAGGCTGACTGTACCAGGGCAGTGCTTCACAGCCAAGCCCAGTCTCTGCCTCCCATTCCGCTGCTCTGAGTGCTTTATTTGTCATCACGGGCTCCCAGTGGTCTGAGTGCTGTGGCACAACTATGTGAGAAGCAATAGACACAGACTGGCACAGCCTCGAAGTTGTATACAGCGTGGTTGGTGGAGCTTGGTGTTGGCATTGCAGATACGTGGGGCTTGGCTTTCTGAAGAACTTGGGTTCACATTTTTGTGTTGTTCAGTATCTGTCCTTCACGCAGATTTTCCAAAGAACAAGTCAGTTGGCAGCTCTGCCCTTGAATCTTCATGGTACCAAATCTCCAGCCAAGCTCTGAGCGTCTGCCTCTGAGTGCCACATACATGTGACAATGTCTGTACCTCGGGGCTGACAAACAAGGAGATGCCCTAACAGCCAGGGGAGAGCTCTCTGAATTGAAACCTTTTCAGGCACTGTACAAAACCTTATAGTACAGAAATCTTGTAATAAGAAGCCTTACAAAGTTGCAAATATCCCGGTGGTACGTAGGTTCCTTCTCACCTGTGCCATTTTTTTGTTAGCACCATTCATAACGTGGAATATATTTTTCTTCTTTAGATAAACTTGGGCATGTGGTGCTTATTTCCATAGGCCACAGCTGTCAGTTGGAATGAATACACTTAGAAAACTGATGTGATTGTGGGAATGTGGATTGTTTGGCATCATTGTTATATTAACGGTCCAGAAAAAATACAAAGGGTTCATTAAAAACCAAAAGGAATCGTTCTAACCAATTTAGCATTTTTATTGCACTTGCCTCCAAGTTAAACAAACAGACTGTACAGAACAATCCCAAACACTGATCTCCTTTTTATTCTCACAGAAATGTTCTTACTGTGCTGCTCTTCATTGCAAGAGCTTTTATTTCAGGAGGATTTCAGGCTGCTTATGTTTACACTCCTGAGGTAAGGAGGTTGTTTTTGTAATGAGAATATTTAAGGGGAGTGAGAACATGGTGGGACAGTCATTTTTATGACCTCTTCACAATGGACCTTACCCCAGATATGAGTTGATGATCTCATTGTCACTGTCTAACAGAACTTGCTGTAGAGCCACTTCTTAATTTCCATTGATTTAGGAGACTGGAAGGAAGAGAACTTCCTACTAGTGTTAACGGGCTGATGCTTTGTTCACAGGTTTATCCGACAGCCACCCGTGCTTTGGGCCTGGGAACATGCAGTGGAATGGCCAGAGTGGGAGCCCTCATAACCCCCTTCATTGCACAGGTAAAGTCCCTTCTTCTGAGACTGAAGGCACAGGGAGGTGATGGAGAATCCGCTTTTCTGCTGTGAAGGCCAAACCAAGGGCAATCTGTGCATGAGGTGCTGAAGGAGGGGGGTTGTTGCCCATTCCTTGAGGAGAGTTCAGGCTCATCTGTGAATTTACCTCGTGCTCCAGAGCTCCATATCTTGGGGATAAATAACCAAGCAGCAGGCTGCTGGATGGGTGAAAGGACACCTTGGAAGCCACCACCTGGCGATGGGATTTGTGAGATGCAGGGAGTTTCTGTGCGTGGTGCAATGCCACCTTTCTCTTGAGATCCCAGGCTGAGGTCCTGGGGGCTACAAACCTTCAGGGCATGTGGAAAGAGATGGACAGGGAGGTTGGGGGAGCCAGGCTCTGCAGGGACGGGACTCAGAAGACTGTGTCAGAAGCAGAGGGCTAGGAAAACAATTTGTGACTTCCTTAAGCCCTGTCTAACACATAAGGGCAGCAGCAGCTCATGGCACTTGTAAACCAGACTGTTTGGTCAGTGTTTAATAGCTGTGTGTAATCATTGAGGTAAGAAAGTACGCAGCAGTGCATGTTAAACATTTTTTCCCATACTGTATTTAAAATTTCTCCTCCTACATTAGTATCTCCGTTTCTTTCTGTGATAAGGCTCAGGGGTACTGTGTTGTGTTTTCTGCCTTTTTTCTGCAGGTGATGTTGGAATCTTCTGTCTATTTAACACTGGTGGTTTACAGTGGGTGCTGCCTGCTGGCTGCTGTGGCTTCCTGCTTCTTGCCCATTGAAACAAAAGGTCGTGGCCTACAGGAGTCCAGCCACAGAGAATGGGGACAGGAGATGGTGGGGAGAGGATCTCATTCCCCGGGGGTCACCAGGTCAAACTCCGGATCACAGGAATGACGGGACATGAAAACCTTCTGAAAGAATGGATGATAGGAGCAAGATCTTTCACACAAAAATCCAACCCTGAAGCATAGGAAGCTGACCATACTGTCACTGCAACGTCATGTGTCAAACCGCAGGAGCTCTTGGGTTGAACCTAAGCAAATTGTGTCTCTGCTGCTCTTTGCTCACACTCATAAAAACTTTACTGCTGTATTGAGAGGCGTTTGATCCAGATATCATTTGAAGTTTAGCAGGAAGGGTTTTTCTTAAGTCTGTTGTGCTTGCATGGTCAGCTCTTCAGCTTAAAATGTCCCGTGTCAAGCAAATAGCTAACTGAATGCAACTCAGTATAAGCTGTAATTAAAATAATGTACTCTTGATGCCTAAAAACAAAAGATTAATATTTATTGTGTACCTGGCACAGCACATGGTGGATTCCATACACTACAGAATAGGTTTGATGAATTAGATGCCTGCCTTGCACTTTTTAGCCATCAACAACAACAAGAAAATGTGGTAACGGCGAACCAGACGATGCTTTCCAGTTCCCTTGCTCATGGGTTCTGTTCCTTGAGAATTAAGAGGCACTGATTGCTTGGAAACGATTTTCTGAATGTTTCTCCCATCCAAGGCAGGTAGTTTGAGTCCATGAGGAGCGGTATTTGCTGCAGAGATGGAACCTTATATAAGAAATGTAAATGCTGATGGTTTGGAGCAGAATTGGACTTCTCTGACATTGCCAGAAACATTGAGCACTGTCTGTTGCTTGGTGAAGACCCCTTCAGCTGTACTGGTGTCTCTTTGTGTGCGGAGGTGCACGCTGTGGTTTTCTGCATGGGTCCAGGTATGTTTCTGCTCCATTTGCCTAAGTATGTTTTCATGGTGGTGTAGCCAAAACCTTTGATCAAAACGCCTCAGTCTGAACAACTGCGTGTAGCTGTTTGGATGGAGCTGCTTTCAAGGCTCTCCCAACAGAAGGTGGCCTCCTGACAGCTGGGCAGAACTTTTCGATAGCTGCTGATTGTCCATTGACTGTAACGTCAAGCTGGTGACGAAGGAATGTAACTGGGATCATCGTAAATGAACAAAACTCATGGGAGGAGCCGAACTGCGATCATCCTTAGGTGAGGAACTTCACTCCTTCAGATGTCGCTCCTCGAGGCTGATGGTCCTGCTCTTGTCAGAGAATGTAACAGAGTTCAGGGGAGGGTAAGTTTGTCTCGTTTGTCAGAAGTCTGTCATGGTGCAGGAAGTCAGATCTCAGAGTCTGGCTGTGAGCGAGGAAATGCACGAGGAAGCTGAGACGTGTCTCATCCATCTCTCAGTTTATTTTCAGGATACCAGACTATGGACCACACCACCAAACGTAAGTGAGATGGACTAAATGCCAATCACTAGGCTGTGGGAAGCAATAGATTTTTATAGCATGTGTGGTCAGGTGTCTCACATAAGCATAGGTAAGTGTGCAACAAGTTTTTGCACAGTAGAATGTTTTAAGTATTCTGGGAACCAGGCCCCTTTTCTGTGGGGCAGGAATAGGTCACTGAGTCCATGTTTGGGTGCAATACAAACGAACACGGTTGGGGTTCAGCTTTCACTTAAGGTTTTACAGCACTGTATTGCAGTGTGATGCTCCAAGACGTGTTAGGCTGTTTGTTTATAGCACTGAAGGAAAGTTACAAGTGGATAATTCCTTAAAGAAACTGAGGAAACTCAGACTAATTTAAAAAGGCCAAAGAGGTTGTCGATATTCTGTGGGTGGGTATCTTCTGCTGAGAAAAGTTATAGTTTGACAAGGCACCAAACTGTCTGTCTGTTCATTTACCCCTCGGTGATGGTGACTGCAGTGAAAGACTCCAGAAGCTGTTGATCTAAACAGGCAAAATTTCCTTCTCACAGTAATAGGAAAAGGCAATTGAACTCCCAGGGGATCCTGCTTTAGCTGTGGCTGATGACACAGAAACACGCTGTCTGTTCCAGGGGCTGTTGCTGGGTGCTGGTTTGGTTATCTCTGTCCCTGCTGTCTCTGTGTCCCGGCTGCTCCATCTCCAGCAAGCTCAAGCTCCAGTCGATCCCCAATAAACAGCCAGGGCTCTCTTGGCGCTGGCAACCAGCGCAGATCATTTGTTTTCACCTCCTCTGTCAGTGATGCCTAAAGCATGATCCAAAGCTCGCCGAAGTCTGGGAGAATCTCCCATGGATATTCATGGGCTTTGAATCGGCTGAGTAGAGGGAGAGGGGAAGGAGCCACAGCTGATCCCACCTCACAGGAATCAGGAGGAGCCTGTGGGGCTCAGAGGTGACCTTAGTGCAGTCTACAACTACCTGAAGGGAGGTTGTAGCGCAGTGGGAGTCGGCCTCTTCTCCCAGGCAACCGGCGCTAGGACAAGAGGACACAGCCTCAAGCTTGGCCAGGGGAGGTTCAGGTTGGACATTAGGAAGCATTTCTTCTCAGCAAGGGTCATTAGCCATTGGAAGGGGCTGCCCAGGGAGGTGGTGGAGTCACCATCTCTGGAGGGGTTTAAGAAAAGCCTGGACATGGCACTTAGTGCCCTGGTCTAGTTGACATGGTGGTGTGAGGGCAATGGTTGGACTCAACGATCCCAGAGGGCTCTTCCAACCTCATTGATTCTGGGATTCTGTGATTCTGGGCCCTGAAGAAACTGCAGTTCAGGTTTTGCAGGTCCGTGCCTGTCATTAACGATGGAAGGGCAGTTTAGATTGTTCACTAAAAACCTGAAGAACGTTTGGGTTGATACACAACAGCCTCTAAATAATCACGAGTCATATTTTGTTAATATGGCAACACCATTGATGTATATAATAAGCTTCCAAAGATTGTTTTACACACTGTCGAGTATTTTTCACTGATGAAGGAATTAATATCGCTCGTTCATTTAAAACAATAAAGTGAGATAATTTTGAATTAAAATCAAGAGCAAACAGAATTGTGGGATCCAGAGTTTTGCTAACTGTCCGATATATTAATGTGTGAAGCTGTTGTGGGAAAAATAATTCTCCCAGTGTGCTTTGATGGAATGATTTATTATTCCTAACTGCTTGCTGAAAGAACATTGAATGTTTTCCTGTGTTTGAATGTACAGTTTCTAAGCTGGACACATTTTAATGTTTAAAAACTTTGTGTATATCAAGCTTGTTGTAAAATACTCCTTTTGTTCCTGTGTTACTGATGCGACATTGGATGGTTTAATTCCACACTAGATATTTTATGTTAAACAAATAAATAGTTTTTTCAGTAAAAAATGCTTTGGGCTGTTCTGTGGGACTTTGGTGAAGGGTTGGTAACTTTACCCTTTTTTTTTCTTGCTGTTCAGAGATTTGGGATATGTGCTGCTCAGTGGACTGAGCTCTGGGATGTTGCAGAACTGACTCAGTTTGTGCGTGTTTTGTGCATTTGGACATAGAGAGAAGTCTCAGGATTCACATTATAAGTAACCTCATAGATAACTACAGCTAAATATTTTAAAAATTATCTTAAGAGCTTTAGTTGCTCTTTGCATTTCATTCAGGGTTCCTTCTATTTATTTACTGTTTAACGTAAACTTTCCTTTTACCTATCTTGTTTTTATAAACTATAACTAAGTGCATAACCCTGACTGTATTCTTCTACCCTTTAAATAATATTCTTATTTTGATGTCCACTAATTTACAAACATAAGGTTGCTCCTGTCTGACTCGACCAAGGATCTGCCGATACTTTGCCCGCTCGTGCAGCGTGTTCCCATCTCAGCGTGCGTTATCTTCCTTCTCACAGCTTGTGCAGCCGTTGACAGCCCGCTGGGATGAAGAGTTGTATTTCTGGGAGTGGAAACGGGAGGGTTTGTATCGTGGAAGCAATACTTAGGGAGATTATTCATTCTTCTGTGTTTTCTGTGAACTTTTTGGCATCCTTTTTGGCACTTCTAAAGCTCATTCTGTTTTCCAAAATGCCAGAGCTGCTGTTTGCTCACAGAGGATAACTTCACTGATACTTGATGTGTTTCCAGCTTTGTTCTGTGTCACAGGCAATCGTTGTTGAGAACTGTGAGTTCCTAAAATGTGCTGACGCCGGCTGCTGGAGGTGGCATCTTGTGCAGTCGCTGTCCAGGCGTCCCACCAGCGCTCTCACCTCACCCTTGCCACAGAAGCCAACTTCAATCTCACGACTCTTCTGTCCCACAGTGTCTCATCTGTGGCTGCCACCAGTGTAAAACACCTTTCCTCTCGCTCCAGTCTCAAAGCTGAGCGATCAGCTGAGCCACATGAGCGTGTCCCACGCATTTCTGTACAGGAGTGTGAGTAGTTAACGGGCCGGGGGCTACTAGCAACAGCACGGAGGCAACCACATCATTTCACACGATGGTATTTCAGGTTCTTTTGTCTACGCAGGATCTGAAATGACAGCTCTTCCTCCTGCAGGATGGAGTGTTTGGGAAAAATATGCGGAGAGACACAGAATGGTGATGGGATGTTTCTAGGGAATTAGCATTTGAGGCCCTATCCACGCCATCGTTAACAAGATAAAGCATCACGCGTGAAATAGTTAAATATTACCTTTATTGTGCACACATATTAAATGGTGGCCTTTTAAAGCATAAGCAAAATTAGCCTGCAAATAAAACTACACCTCTAATCGTTTCTGTTTGTTTTTTAAGAGGCCGTGTCAGATCACAGGACAGCTGCTCTTACACGCTCTAAGATCAGAAGAATCAACTGCTTAGTGCAAGCTCCCCAGCGATTCGCTACCCCCCTGCTAATCCAGCGTAGCTCTTCTGAAATCGGATCAGTGGGTTTGGATTTACAGCACTGCAAACGGGAGGAGAACATGGCCCTTAACCGCTCATATTTGGAGTGAGTGAAATCGAGTGGATGCTATTTCACTGGACGACTTCTACTGAAGCGATATCACAGACCATTAGGTTTAGCATTAATCAATGGTAAATTTTCTCCAGCTATTTTCTTTTCTCTATCCTTTTCTTGATTATACCCCTTTGAGTGTGGCTGCAATATATCAGGTGAGCTGCCAGATCAAGTGGAAAACCCTTTTGACAGGCTGGACACGACGGGGTTCCTAATTTTCCGATGTCTACCTTGTCTTTTTTAAGCCAAGGTGCCTCAGCCGCCAGCCCAAAGTGGGCTCTGAACACCCCCCCACGCTGTGCTGCCTCCCGAGGACGCACACGGGTCTGCCCCAGCCTCTGCCATCACCCCACAGCAGCCAACACACCTTCCTGTCACCTCTGCCACGGTGGCAGCTGGGCAGGGCTGCCCTAAGTGACCGTGTTCTGCAGTCGAGTGACAACCAGCAAGCACAAGTGACCACGGCCATCAGGTGTTTTATGCTTTGCAAGAACCTGAGGAGCTCCTGCGTTAGGTCAAAGTCAGGAGCTTCAGCACCTGCTCTCGGTGGTGCCTCCGACAGCGAGTTGTTGCCTTGGACTCGAGTGGCACCAGCATGAGGATTCCTGTGCGATGTCACTCTGCCAGCACCGCGGGGGGCAGAGCAGAGGCAAACGCACCCATCCTGCACCCTTACAAAAGGGAGAGAGGAAGGGGACAGGGCAGGAGCCCTCACAGCGAGAGTAACCACTGCTGCCTTTGTAGAAGGGCTGACAATTAGCAGATGCACTTGGCAAAGCTCGTCAGAGCGCTCTGATGGCTCAGGGTGTGTAGGCTGGAGATGTACACAGTGGGCACAGTGTTCAGTGGAAAACCAGGTCGCTGGGAGGTCTCCCAGGGCCACGGTAACCCCCATCGCACCGCTGAAAATGAGACCAGTCTCACGTGTGCCCACGGGGCAGCAGATCTCGTGCGCATGGACCATCTCCAGCAGCGCTGAGTGCCCGTCGCTTCCTCCAAAGCCTTCACAAGCTTCTCTTTTCCTTGTGCAACTGAAGCAGCATGGCAGGAGAGGGCTCCTTCGACAGGGAGCAACTCCAGTGCCAGGCTGTGGCCAGGAAACGCACGATTCCCATGGGCCAGTGTTAAATCCAGGTGCCCAGGAGGTAAAGCGAGCCCAGCTGCACTGCAACATCTGTCATTCACTAAGTGCAGCTGCCTGGTGCACCACAAATCAGGTTGATGAGCTATTTCTGGCATGTGGAGTCGGAGGAAGAGAGAAGCTGCATCACAGATGAGTAAGAAACAGTTGGCTTAGCCGCAGAGGGTGAGCCTTTGGATTTGAGGCTAATGCTTCTTGACTGTTCCGTACCATTTTTAGAGCAGGAAAGACACATGGCATGGAAAAATCGGCCAAACTGTGTCTTCAGAACAGCACCTTGAGTCCCCAGCAGCAGCACTGAACACCCCTGAAGAGCTGTGCCCTCCTGGGAGCTGTCCCCACGTCCCTCGGGAGGCACAGCCACCCCCTCCGCAGAGCTGCTGCTCCAGCCCCGGCTCACGGCTGGGGGAAAGGAGACGCTGAAGGGCCCGTGGGAGTTTGAGGGACGAGAGCAGCTATTTTGCGTAGGCTCTCTGCTATATATAGAGCCTGGCAAGTACACAGGGCTGGGACATGTTGCTTTTGTTGCTAAAAACACCATTTGGAAAGCCCATTTTCGGCGAGGGCTGCTGTCTAGTGCCAGATACACTAACCAGGTGCTGTAGACCCGAGCTTTGTCCTGGCATGAACGGAAGAAAAGCTGTTGTAACCGACGCACGTGCTTTTAGAGCTGTTGTTACTTCCCTGGGTGCTTCAGAGCTGCTTCCTACTAAGGAGCTTTTGCCTCCTGGGGGAAGCTTGCAAATCTAATTACACGCTGGGTGTCGGGGCGGTCGGTGAAGACCTCGATGGCTCAGTTTCAGATCCTGCCCCGTCGTGCAGCTGAACCGCAGGACTGCCGAGATGTCCGCTGAACCCCGCCTGCCCTGTGCAGACAGACCCCAGGACACGGGTGCACTTTGCCAGAGATAATTAGTCCGTGGTTTAAAGCACTTCCTTTAGGCAGGTTGTGCAAGGCCAGGGTGGAGGGAACTGAGCCGTCTGGGAAATGGCAGCGACAGATCTGGCAGCGACCTGAAAACGAGACACTACGAACGGGTGCTGGAGCTGGCGGGGGGGTTGGACGGCCCACGTGCATCACGCTGTTATTGGCATCTTCCTGCTGTGATTTCTAAGCTACTGCTGTCCCGCTCCTCCCGGCTGAGCAGGCAGCTCACAAGCGGGGCTGCGGCGGGCTGCCCAGCTGCTGCTCCTCCAGGATGCTCCCGAAGAGCCTGGCTGCTGCCATGGCACAGCCCCAGTGGATGGTGATCCCGAACCCGCCGTGCCCGTAGTTGTGTATCACCTGGGGAGGAGAGAAGGGATCAGTGCCGGGAGAGTGGCGCTGGAGCCCTGGCAAGGAGCCACGGCAGCAGCTGGGAACATCCGTGGTGTTTTCAGAGTGACTCTGTGATGTGGGAGCTGCTGGTGAGACCTGCTGCTCCTTCCCTGCCTCCCAAAGCTGCTGGAGAGGCAGGAGAACCCCAGCGTGGTTCAGCGGGGCCCCGCAGCATCCTCTGCCCCCGCGGCTCCAGCCACCCCGAAACAGAGCAACGGGTCTCAGAGCACATCGGGGCACCTCCCACCAGGGCTGGCTCCTGCCAAGGTAAATTACTCTGCTTCAGCAGGAGCCTGGCTCACCGCTGGGATCAATAGCTGCACCTCTGCTGTGCCAGGGCAGCGCAGGTACCATGTGTGATGAAGGAACAGAGCGCTCCATAAATTAATTGAAATACAGCATCGCTTGGGCTCTGGGCTTTGCCTAAATCCACCGCTTCCTCTCCAACACTCTCCAGCTAAAAATTGAATATATTTTCATTACATTTAATTATATTTTGCAGCCACCATCCCCTTTGGAGCTTTGATCTCTCCTTCCAAGCTGTACAGAGACAGAAGCACACAATGGAATCACGGATTCCCTCTGCAGGGCTGCTGGTGAGGGTTCAGGCGACAGCGCTGAGTGACGGGGTCCCACACGAAAAGGTGCTGTGCTGAGGGTCCCAGGGCAGACTGATTCGTGCCATCCCCGCTCTCCTTTCTCTTAAAAGCTGTATCAGCAGTGCAAGGTGCTTTGAAGAGCCATTGCCCTGGGGAAGTTTTCACTAGGCACCCAGCTTTACCCACATAGAGGCAGCTGAGTTAAATGCTGACACCAAAACGTGGTTCGCATGTGCCTCGTGTGGCTCCGGGAGCAGCAGAGCCCACGGGGTTTGGTGCCTCAGAGTTTTTCTCCCATATGGGTTTTTTGGTGGCTATTAAGGACTCAGCTCCAGCTGCAAGTTTTCCTTTGGCAGGAGCACTCCCTGCCCGCTCTCCCCATAAAATCCATCAAAATTTGCTTTGACATTTATCCCTGACGCTGGGCTGGACCTGGCTCAAAGGTTCACCCATTATTAGCGGGGAGGGATGAACGCGGGGCAGCGCGGCCGGTACCTCTGCGTGGCGATGCCCGTGGCGGCCGCTCTCCCGCTCCAGGCGCACGCAGGGCCGCGCGGGCCTCAAGCCGCTCCACTCCTCTACGATCTTCGCTTTCTGCAAGCAGAAGCACATCAGCACCCACACGGCATTTCTCTGCCTCGCAGCAGCCAAACACCCCGGCACCGAGCGATCCGTGAGATCTGGCGATGAGCGGGGACAGAGGCTCCCCCGGCCCCGCTGCGGCACCACCTCCTGGGGTGCTGCCAGGGGTGGCCGGGCAGAACAATTTTGGATCACAGCCCGCACGTGGCCGGGCTGCAGCAGAGCCGGGGGGCACACGGCTGTGCCAAAGCCCCGCGCTGCCTCTCCTGCTAAGCCAGGGCACGGAGTGGGTACAAACCAGCCTTTCCAGTGCCTGAAGGGGCTACAGGGAAGATGGAGAGGGGCTTTCTACAAGGGCGTGGAGTGACAGGACAAGGGGGAATGGTTTTAAACTGCAAGAGGGGAGATTGAGATGAGATATTGGGAAGAAATTCTTTGCTGTGAGGGTGGTGAGACCCTGGCCCAGGTTGCCCAGAGAAGCTGTGGCTGCCCCCTCCCTGGCAGTGTTCAAGGCCAGGCTGGATGGGGCTTGGAGCAGCCTGGGCTGGTGGAAGATGTCCCTGCCTGGGGCAGGGGGGTTGGAACTAGACGATCTTTAAGGTCCCTTCCGACCCAAACTAGTCTGTGATTCTAATGCAGCAGTGCCCAAAGGCGGGTGGGGGGACACAGCACCAAAGGGCTGAGACCTCCCAAAGCTTTTGTTCTAACTTTTTCCCAGCTATATGAGTAACTAGTTTTTCCTACAAACCTTGTCTCAAAAGCAACGCCAGCCCAGCCCCTGCCCGTCGATCAGGCAGCTGTACGGAGCCCGGGGTGTGCGTGACGAGCATGGGCAGGCACGCACGGACACGGAGCCGTGCCGCCCACTGTGATTTGCCCCCTCACTGAGAGCTCCGTGCTGCTGCGGGGGTTGCTCATAAAAATATTCAGAATTTGTGGTTTGTCCTCAGCCTCAGCTGCACCCGAGCCCTCCGGGCTCTCCGTGCCCCCTCCCCACCTCCTGGCAGTGGGCGCTGGGTCGGGGTCACCCACCTGCAAAGCCGGGAGCAGGCGGCAGCAGTTCTCCCAGATGGTTTTGTGATCCTGGGCGCTGTTTTCTTCGTTCCAGTTGCCACGCTGATAGATCCCTCCCAAGACCGTGAACTCGCTCCTGCACCGAGAGCCAAAGGAGAGGAACGGTGGTGAGTGTCCCCAGCGTCCCTCACCGGGCCAGCACGCGGTGCCTGTGTGTCTGCTCGTGAGCAAGTCACCCACTAAATACCCTCAGCACCCCAAAGGCCCTTGTCTGGGCAAACCAAAGAGCTAATTTCATCTCCTGTCGAACAGGTCTGCTCCTGCCTGGCTGGGGAAGGGCGCTGGAAGGGACGGGCTGCCTGCGGTGGGGAACACAAACAGCTTGCTGCTGCTGCGGGTTAACAGAGGACAAGGGACAGGTTAAGGCTGGGGGGCAGCTGGGGGAGTCTGGACATTCCGGACCCTTCTGAATCCTTGCTTGAGCCCTGGGAAGCACAAAGAAGGGCTGAGTGCCGGGATATACAGGAGGGGAGCCCCTGGGGCTGAGCTCTCTGGCGTGGAAGAGGTGTCCTCCATGGCCGAGTGCTGGACCCGGCTGCTCCATCGGGAGCCATCTCGGTGCCCAGCTACGGCAGCTCAAGCTACAATAACCACGGGGCAGAGGAACTCTCCTGCAGCTGGGACTGTGATTGGGAATCGCTTGGAGTACTTTGCTCAGGGGCTGCGAGCATTCAAAGTTCACACACCGGCTTATTGCCCAACCCTGAAATACTGGCATGATAGGAAGTGCCAGCAACGCAGCATTGAAGTTACAGCTAAAAAACCCTCTGCACTGCTGAAGAAGGGAGGGTGGCTGCTCTCAGGAGGAAATGGGGCAGTGTTTATTTATCCTGCAATTTAGCTCCCTGGTACATAGACCCCAACTCCCCTGAGGAAGCTGCTGGTGGGGAGCAGGTGGGAAGCTGGGCTCTGCTGGGCACGGCCACTGCTGCTCGCTGGGCTCGGGACATGGTGCTTTCAGGGCCAGGGTCTCACTTCAGCCCTCCTCACCCCCATGAGGACACAGAAATAAGGTTTTTTCCCCTGGGATGACTCCTTGGTTCCTGCAGGGAGAAGGCAGGGAGCCCTGTGTGGGTGCCAAAGTGAACGGGGTGCCCTCAGGAGATGGCCCACAAACAGCCGCAGGCACAGCTCAGGGTAACATGAGGGCAAAGCTGAGCTTTTTAGGGTGGGCTTTTATTAGAGTAAAAAGGATTCCTGCCACTGGTTTTAATGGGAGCATGAATGGGGCTTTAGGGGTGCTTTAGGGGCACTGAGAGCAGAGCATTGCCAACGCCAGCTGGGCCCTGCCTGGCCCACCGGCACCTACCCCGGGATGATGTACGGCGACTTGTAGATACCGGATTTGATGTCGTGAGTGATGATGAAATGCTTCACCCACGGAGCCAGGACCTGGGAGACGAAGGGGAGAGGGTCAGGGGAGCTGGAGAGCGGGGTCCCCGGCTCGGGGAGGCAGCGGGAGGGATGTAGGAAGCGGAGGAGCTTCCTGCCTGGCATGAGTCTGATTCCCCAAATAATCATCCTCTTCTCCCAAGGATTTTATGTCTTTTTATTAATAGCGTTATGCCTCCTCCCACCCCCACGTGATGAAGAAACGGGCTGGAGACTCAGGGCATCCCCACAGCTGAACCAGGAACGGGATCCAGGTTTTCTGCTCTAGTGCCCACGCACGAGGGTTTTACATGACCAATGTTTGCTGGGAATCAGGACCTGAGCCCAGCGTGGGTCCCACAAGCCTGAGGTTGCCCCCGAGGGCACAGGCACACCTTATGGCTAACAAACGGCTCCTGCACCCACCTCACCTTTATGACCTGCCCACGGCCGGGCTGTAGCTCCGGGTCGGGCTGCAGCTCCCCTGCACGCACCCCGGTGCAGTTTATCACGACATCCACGCCCTGGGCAAACATCTGACGGGAGACAGACGGTGTGGTGAGCGGGACAGCGATGCTGCCCGCGGGGGCACGAGCTCCCCGCGCCACAGCCCAGCCCAGTGCTCGGTCCCACGGTCTCACCTCCTGGAAGGATTCAACCTTCTTATGGAAAAACTTCACTCCTCTCTGCGTTAGCCTGGGAAGAACAAGTTCATTTGTTACCAGCAAATTAGAAGCAAATGTACTGTTCAAGAGAGCAGGGGAGGGTGCTCAGGTCCCCTGTGGGTGCTGTCACATGGAAGCCACCAGCATTTTCAAGCGGAGCAGGTCAGAGGTGCAGCAGGACACGGGGCGGGCGCCTAAAATCAGCGCCACCTAAACTCAGCCACCAAGTTGGCACGAGAGAAGGACCCAGGGCAAGACCTGATGTGCAGGATGAAAACCCACACCTGCCTCCCGTGTCCTGCCAGCCAGAGAAACCAGGGGGAGCAGCAGCCGTCCCACACCAGCACAGCCTCAGATCCAGCCCCAGCTCTATCCCCAGCTCCAGATCCAGCCCCAGTCCCAGCTCCAGCCCCAGTTCCAGCCCCAGCCCCATTCCCAGCCCCAGCCCCAGCCCCAGCCCCAGCCCCACACCGACCTGTTGGTGAGCCACGGCAGATAGCTCCGGCACTCCAGCATCAGCGCCGTGTTGAACCAGCCGTAGCTGAAAGCAGACGAGGAGAGGAAGCCCTAAGGACCCACAGCAGCTTTACACGAGCAGCCACCTCCTGCCCCGGTGCTCCCCACGGCTGCTGCAGCTCCAGGACCCCAATTCCCCCTTGCACAAGTGCACGATTTTTATGTTTACAGCATAAAACACCTTCTGCTGATTTTCCTCCCCCAGTTTGACACTAGCTGGTGAAGTAAGAGAGGAGCTGGAATGGTTTCCATGCTGGGCTGCTGCTTTTTTGGCTTGTTTGAGGTGTTTCCTGCTTATTTTAAGGGAAGCAGCTGTAACAAAGCAAGGGCACTGCTGCGCCTGCAGTTTCTCATCCTTGCTGCCCCTTGGCAGGGAGGCATCTAGGACCGTCCAGCCATACCTGTCCTGCCTGGGGGAAAGCACACCAGTGACTCCCTGAAAAATACCTGTAACCAGGGAAGAGTTCAAGCTCCTTTGGTGTCAAGTTCCTGAATCCCAGGACAATGTTCTTCCAAGACGGATCCTGTGGTAGGGAAAAAGGTGTGAGCTCATTAATGAACCCGAATCGCTGTGCCACCGTGGGACAGAAGCCACAGAGGGGGACACATACCATCCATCCCATCCCATCCCATCCATCCCATCCCACCCCATCCCATCCATCCCATCCCATCCATCCCATTCATCTCATCCATCCCATCCATCACATCCATCCTATCCATCCTATCCATCCCATCCCATCCCGTCTTGCCCCATCCCATCCCATCCCATCCATCCCATCCCATCTATCCCATCCCATCCATCCCATCCCATCCATCCCCTCCCCTCCCAAAGGAGCACGGGCGGGCGTGCAGCTGCAGCACACCATGGCCAGCTCGGCTCGGCCGGCTCCCACCCTCGGAGGGCTCAGCCCTTAATTCACACCAATATTTCATCAGGGGACCCAGAAAACACCGAGTCCTGGGCAAACTGTCACAAGACAAACTTGGAAGGATTCAGAAGCATTGAGAGCATCGTCTGGGAAGAAGCACAACCCTGCCTGCCCCCGGGCAGCCTCCGAGCTGGAGCCTTTCCCAGCCCTGGCCATGACTTGCTCCTTACCGGCACCGGCTGCGTAAACAGGTTGTAGCCAGAAATTAGGAAAAGTCCCATTTCCTTCGCTGCTGGTGAGCCCAGGTGCCCAAGGAGGTAATCGAAGGTCTCTTTGTTCCAGATCCTGCGATGAAAACAGGAGGGCGGTGGCTCTGCCAGCCCCGTGGAGCTGTGCAGGGTGGCTCAGCCCCCCCGAGCATGCCGGGGGGCCACGGCACCGGCCCCCTCCTCACTTACGTCTCCCGCAGGTTGCCGTGGTCGCTCACGTAGGGCTGCCACAAGCCGGCCGCCCCGTCGCTGGTGGTGTGGGGCGTGTAACGGTCCGCGTAGACCTCCATGTCCAGGGAGGGCACCAGGCTGTGGTACTGCTCGTGGATGCACAGGGCGGTGGAGAGGCCGATCACCCCGGCCCCGATGACGGCCACGCGCATGGCTCCGGCTCTCTGCGGCAGGGGAAACGCTCGAAGGGCAGCGCTGGGGCTGGGGAGCTGCTGGGACAAGCTGATCTAGATCAGGGGCGCCTCAGCCCCACTCTGGGGAGTCCCTAATCCTCCCCAGCCCCTGGCACGGGCTGGAGACAAAGAAGATATGAGAAATGGCAAACAGCGGGTGTTTTCCAGGCAGCGACGCCATTGCAATAAATGCAAGGACGGCTCCTCGTGCCACCACCCCAAATCCTTCCCAGCACGAGCTGGGAGAGCTGCAAAGTGGGTCTGCAGCTCCCCTCAGTCCCCTGCCTCTTCCCTCTCCATGGACCTCTCCTGCCCTGCAGCCTGGAAAAGGCACCACGGTCACCATCGGGGCAGAGAGCAGCCAAGGACCGATCTGAGGAAGGGCTGGGGGTACAACGGGGCAGACCACCTTGGCCTGGGTCACATCCCTGGATGCTCAGCCGCCAGCGTACGGGTATGGGGGGGGGGGATGCCAGCAGCACGCCAGACCTGCTTCTGGGCAGCCTGAGTAAATTCCAGCCCGTAGTTTTATTTGGACCAGGTGAAGCGCAGGATCGCTGCTGTGAAAGGCCGCCCGCAGCGGGACTGGCGTGTGCCGGGATGGAGGGATGAGTCACCGGGATGGCAAAGCACCGACGGCAGCGGGAGAGCCCCGCTGCTTCCCATCTGCTGCGGTTTTATAACCCACGGCCAGCAAGAACCGCGGCCGCCTCCTCCACCTGCAGCCGCGGGGACTCGCCCCGCGCTGCCCCTGCATCGCCAGCCAAGGAGGTGTCCACCTTGCTGGTTAATAACTAACAGAAACACACGTTTTTCACCAGCTTACCTGCAGAGCGCGTGGTCCTCAGGGCAGCCGCTGCCGCTTTCAGAGGCTTCGGCAGAGCCACCTTCTCGGGGCAGCTTGTTTACAGCCCAGCAAAGCGCCCGCAGTGCAAGGTCTAAGCGCCAAAAGGGCAGCGGGATCACAGCCCGCCCCTGGGCAACGGGGCCAAAGTCTTTGCTGCGGACCCGGGGAGGTGGAGTCCCCCGCACCGGACCCTGTGCGCGGCTGGCAGCCGGCCCCGGAGTCGCTCCTCTGAAAAGAAAACGGGGTCACCCCGGTCCGTGGCTAAAAGCCATCATTGACACTTGTCACCATGGTGACTGCTGGCTGTCCCGATGGGTCCTGGCCTGATGGGGACACGGGGATGGGACTCCTCAGCCACTGGATTCCTGTGGGATCTGGGAAAATCGGGTGCCTCGGTCTCAATTTCCATGTGTTAGGAGAAAAATGGCATTGCCTCCCTCCTGACAGACCCCAGGAGCTGTGCTGCCCAGCTTCCCCCTCTTAGGGGTCAGATGCCTTCATTTCTCCTTTCTAAGCTGCCTCTCCCTCCACAAAACCCACAAGTTTGGGTTCTGGGCTGAAAAGCCAGGTTTCTGTCAGTGCGGATACCATTAGCAGCAGCCCTGGGAGCATACGTGGTGTTTGGGCAGAGTAGCTACAACTAGGAATTTTATTGTGCATAAAGCTTTTATAAAAGAGGTAATAAGGATAAAAGAAATGGGAACTCATCTCCCACACAGTCAGGTTGTAGACATGTGTCTGGAGTCCTGGGCCCAGGGTATCAGCCCCACAGCACTGCAGGCGATGGGAATTCGGCAGAGGAGAGGCACGGGCGGCCGTACGCCGGCTGGAGCCAAGGGATGCGTTACCCCGAGAGGTCAACAGGGACGACACGAGAGGGTCAAGTCTGAGGGTCAAAGGGCTTAAGCACCTGGTACCTTTAATGCTTTTGATAACAGAGCACACATTTCTGACCCAGGGGCAGCAGCACCCGCCAGCGACCGGCCCCATCCGTGCTGCCTGGCTGGCTCCCGAGGGTGGCAGCTGGTGACGCCACAGCTCGGGGTCCCGCTCTGGATGCCACAAAGGAGGCGGCTCGTCTGCCCCATGTGCTGCCCCATGGTCGCACCCTCCCAGGGGTGCTGCCAGGAGAAACCCCCGGGGCAGACGGTGCCCAGCACAGCTGCCCAAGGACGGAGGGGGTGAGGCCGTCACCCAACGGCCTGAATTATTAAGGGCTTTATGTGCAATCAGCAAAGCCTCTTACACTAATTACGCCATTACTCGTCTGCCTCTTGCTTTTGGCACCGCTGGCCCCTCGCACTTTCTTTGAAGGGTGCTCCAGGCTGCTGCGCCCCGAAGCCCTTCAGCGGCTTTAGGGGTGACGCTCACACCCCACCGACACTTTTTGGGGTGATGGGGTCCGCGACCCCCCGGTGCCGAGAGGCTGGAGCCCCCCGGGGGGTGGGACGGCCCGTGGGGCCACCGCCTCGCCCAGCCCAGCGCTGGCGTCCCCAGCGCGGCCTGGCCAGGCCGGCGGGTCCCGGGGGGCCGCCCCGCCCCGCCCCGCCCCGCCCCGGGGCCGCCCCCGCCGCAGCGGCCTGGCCCCTCCCCGCGGCGCGGAGGCCAGGCGGGCTGCGCAGCCGCCGGGGCGGGGGAGGCGGCCGGTGACCCGCAGCCGCCGCGCTCTAACCGGGCCCCGCCGCCGCCGCCGCCATGGCGCTGGTCACGCTGCAGCGCTCGCCGACCCCCAGCGCCGCCTCCTCGGCCAGCACCAGCGAGGTGAGCCGGGACGGGCCGAGCCGGGACGGGACGGGCCGCGGGGGCACAGCGGGCCCCGGCGGCGGGGGGACAGGCAGCGGGGCGGGCCCGCAGCTCCTCGGCTGGGCCCCGCGCATCGGCCACGGCCTGCAGCGCCTCACGGCCCCGCGCAGGGCCGGGCCCCGGTCCCTTCACGGCTCCCCGGTCCCTTCACGGCTCCCCGGTCCCTAGCTCTGCCTCAGCCCCCAGCACCATGATGCTGCCAGGCTGAAGCAGGCCTGTCCCCGGGCAGCCCCGTTTCACCCCCACTTCACTCCTCCCCGGGCAGTAGCTTGGGCTGCTGAACCCCAGGGCAGCTGCTCTGCCTGGTGGGTCCCTGGGCAGCGGGCTGGGCCTGGCTCTGGGGAGCAGCTGTGCTGCTGGCCCCTTGGCCCCATACGTTGTCCCTCCCTGACAGCCCACCGCCGCCACCACCTCCTGCCCCAGGGATGCCCTGCTTTGCCCCACGCAGCCAGCCCGCGCTGCGATGGCACTGCCTTTCACCACGCCCGCTGCTGCTTCAGCCCCATGGGGAGCTCACGCCTGCCCTTTCCCAAGGCAGCTGTGGTCAGTTCCCAGCTGCCGGAGCAGCTCCCATTCCACTCCACCCCATACCTGGGTGACGTCCCCGTGCCACCCTGCCTGCTGCAGCGCAGCCTGCACCATCCTGCTGCCCTCTCCTTCCCTCCCAGCTCTGCTGCTCCGGGGGTCGTGTACATGCTGCTGAACCTGCTGCCCCCGTAACGCTCTGCTCCGCACATCCCTGCCCTGCCGGGACAGGCACCCTGTGTGTCCCAGCCCTGCTGCTCTCCCCCTTCACCCTCCTGCCCCAGAATCACCTTCTTCGGCCTCTGCCCTGCTAACCCCTCTCCTGGCCTTAGGCCTCACGACCTAGCATAGTGTCTTCCATCCCCGCAGCTCCCACACACCCTCCAATTTCTTTTTCTTCTTCCCTGTGCATCCCTTTTTTCCTCCTAACGCATGTCTTTTGTGACTCCCCAAGACAGACCCCATGTTTCCCTGCATATCCTCCGTGTGCATCCCTCTCCCCCGCCACCTCTTCCCTTTGGTGCTTGCTGCCCTTGGCTTCACTCTGTCCCTGCTCCTGTCAGGTAAACAATCCTGTTTGTCACCTATCAGGTCCCTGTGACTCCCCCAATTAGCTGGTCTGAGGCGGGGAGGCAGGAGGGGATGGTGCTTCAAGGCTCACGGGTTCTTCCTCACCCAGAGGGGCCGTGGGGGTTCCCTTGGCACGGCCCTGGCTGGAGAGGGGACACATCCCATCCTTTCACCAGGTGTTTTGCTCTAGATCCGTGTCCTGCGGTTTGGGGTCCTGAGGCTGCAGGGACCCGGTGTTTGGACCACGCTGTGCTCCTTGAGAAACTTGGAGACAGGACTTGTGCTTTTCCGAGGATTTTTCCAAAGGAATTTTGTTGGGTTCTGGTTTAGGCAGTCGAGACCGAGTGGCCACCTGATCTCCATGCTGTAAATGAGCTGGAACCCTGCTGCAGGCTGGGAATTGGACTGGATTTAACTGCTGCAGGTGGGAGAGGAGTCAGTGGTGTGCCTCTCACCTGGTTATATACAGCTGCATTAGGCATTCTGTTGTGTAGGAGCTCTGTGTTAGTTATTTTTGCAGTGAGGTGACCATACGAGTCTCCCTTTCCCTCTAGAAAATGCTGCCCCAAACTTGCCGCCTGGCACTGACCGTGACAGGGCACTTCTGCCACTGATGCCCATGGCTGAGGTCCACTTTGGTGGCTCCCAGAGGACATCAGCTCCCGTTCTGTTTGGGTGGTCCCTTCTGGCATGAAATACCATGAAACTAAACCGTCCATTTCCAAATTCAGCGTGTTGTTTTTACAAAGTTAATTTCAGAGAAAAATCCCATCCAAAAGTGCCAGTGTGATCCCTGATCTTTTACGATCTTTCTTGCAAGGAAAAGCAGGGCTCCTCGGGGCTCTTAGCCTACGTGAATAATTATTAGAAGATTTTTTTAAAATGGAAAACGATGACCAAATGTCCTTGCTAATTGTGAGTACGCTGCTGCAGCCTCTCTTAACTCATGAGCCTGAAGGAATGTATAAAATGGATGCTGCAAGAGGCTTGCTGCTGCGTTAACGTAGCGTGCCGTAAATTCTTAGGAGGAGAGAGCAGTTCATACACGCTTGCAAACTTGCGTGCACTTGGTAGCTCCGCTGCCATCTCCCTTCCACACCACCTCCCGCTCCGTGCCGGGCCCTTCGGCCCCAGGGAGGGATGCGGATGGTGGAGGTCTGGCCCCGGCACTGGTGTCCGTGCCGTGGTGGCATCCACGGTGCTGGCGAGCTGCTGTGGGTCCCCGGCATCGTGTACGTGGTGCGCCGTAAAACCTGCCAGCGTGGAGGGATGCTCTGACCAAAACAAGGCAGAGGCACTCGGCGTGGCAGACAGCAACAGGCTGCTTTACTGCAGCTTTTTGATAGAAAATACGGGGAGAATTGACTTGGAAAGCAAGTCAGCTTCTGCGAAAGATGAGCTTGGAGCGGAATCAGGGGCCGGCTCTGCTGCAGAGCCTCAGCTGACGACAGTCATGACTTCGTAGTCGCATTTGTTTAAAAAGAAGAAAAAAGTTTTTCTCCCCCTTTGTTGCTACATGACAGACCCAACCAGCCAAACAGGAGGGTGACCTTGTGGAGGCCAAAAACCTGCCAGACCTTCCCAGGGCTGGGGGGCACCAGGGCTCGGGGTGTTCCCAGAGCTCTGCCTGCGGCCCCGGCCGGCCTGGCTCTGCGCGGCCACTGCACAGTGTAAACAGACTAAAAATAGCCATGGTATGTTTCTCGCCATCAGCTGCAGTCGTTTGGGATGGGCTTTGTGTACCTCTTCCCCTCCAAATGGTTTATATTCCTCAGAGCCGGCCTGTGTGGTTGCATTTGGGGGTTTTTCCTGGCATTACTTGGTTCTCGCAGACTCTAAACAGAGCAGCTCCTGTGCGCTGTGGCCTCCTCAGTCTTGGCTTGGAGAGGTGGGGAACAGCTCAGGTCCTATACACACGCAAAACTTCAAGCTTGAATGTTTTACGTGAAACTATTTGCTTATTTTTTTACTTCTACAAAACCACCTGGAAACAGGTAACCCTTAGGGTGGCCCTCATTTCATGTGGGTTTTAAGCAACGTTTAGTAAATAACAGAACGTTCCCTGCGTGTAGCGCTGATGGAGAGTGGTTTCTTAAAGGCTTGTGTCCCTCCAGCTCCGTTAGGCTCTGGTGTGTTGCAGGTTTGAAGGTTTCCCTATTGCAGGGCAATCAGTAAGGGACTTTCCACCAGTGCCCGGTGACAAAGTGGCCATTTTAATACGTGCCTGCCCTCAAAGCAGTGTGTTTATCTCCCCTGTTTCTCCAGGGGAGGGTCAGGTTGGACATTAGGAAGCATTTCTTCTCAGCAAGGGTCATTAGCCATTGGAAGGGGCTGCCCAGGGAGGTGGTGGAGTCACCATCTCTGGAGGGGTTTAAGAAAAGCCTGGACATGGCACTTAGTGCCCTGGTCTAGTTGCCATGGTGGTGTGAGGGCAATGGTTGGACTCGATGATCCCAGAGGGCTCTTCCAACCTCATTGATTCTGGGATTCTGTGAAGGCAGCAGACATAGGACTTCTTGATGATTGGGCAACCAGGTGGGCATCTTCCTAGCCTTGGGACACATCTCCTGCCAGCATCCAGGTGGAGGTGGCCTTGTCGGCGAGGCAGCAGCTCAGAGATGGCCAAGGGGCCCCGCTGGTGCGTGCAGTGGAGCTGCACCTCAGTGCCAGGTTGGGGTTCGGGTGCTGGAGGCTGGGGCCGTCCCAGCTGGGCAGCTGTGGCTGTGTCGGCTGTCGCTGCACGCCCTGAATTACAGCATTAATTTGTGCCCAGCTCTTCGTTAGCAGCGATTCTCTCGGGACAGGTTCTGCTCTCACGTGTGCGCTCAGCGGGAGTGATGTGTGTGCACTCGGTGACGTCGAGGTTGGTGATCTTCAAACCGATCTGTGCTCTAGCACCAGCTTGCAGGATTAGGGCCTAATAGCTTTAAAATCCCCGTGAGCCCCTTTGTCACCCGGCACTGGGTGCTGGTGGCGTGTACGGCCAGGGAGTCTCATTTATCCCTGGCACCAGAGAGAAAAACCCCGCAGAAAGCAACTACCCCACACCTGTTATTGCAGGGATGGTTTTAGAAAGCGTGGGGATTTTTTTTAAAGTTGTGGTATGGAAACAACCAGGATGTAACTTTCTCTGTACCCTTCTTTTCTCTCCTCAGCTGGAGGTCGGCAGTGATGAAGAACGTAAATTAAACGTGAGGTAAGCAGAGCTATTTGTCTCTAAACATCGTTTCCACTGTTGTTAATTGTCTGCTGCGTAGCTGAGTCCTGATCCCGCGCAGGACTCGAGCAGGTACGCTTGCCTGGGGAGGACTGCGTGGTCTGCAGAGAGCTAAACCCTGGGGATGCTCTCTCTCTTATCAGTTCAGTTTTGAGATGAGTGTTTAATGACCTGAAAGCATAAGAGAGGATTTGTGTTTGTTTTCCTGGTGGGAAGAAACTGGAAAATTACTCGTCAGCTTCGACCACAGCACTTACCTGTTATTGCACATCTCTGCTGCTGCTCCGAGGGTGGGCAGGGGAGAGCTCTGCTCATTCCTGGCTATTAACCATCAGGAATCTGACTCTGATACTGGGTTGTGTGGAGTTGCATGAAGAGGGGGAGGAGAGGGCTGAGATATCCTGCTGGAGAAGAGAAAGGCTTCTCTTGCTGACGCTGTGCAGAGATCAGAAGTAGCAGCGATAAAGGTCGTTTGGTGGGACCCTGGCCTGGTGGGGCTCTCGGTAGTTGTGTGGATTGCTCACTCTAAGCCCAGCTGTCACTGACAGCTCTTACCCTCTAACCTGTAAACCGCAATCTGAGAGATAAAGTGTGAAAACACAACCGGTTCAGCAGGCTCGGTCTCTTTTTTCTTACTCCTTCCTACTCTAATTATCCTGGTTTCAGATAAAAGCAAAGGCCCTCATGCTACTGCGTGGTGTTCAATCTTGTTTCCATCCCATTTAATACTTTGAGACCTCCTGTTGCAGAGATATGACACTGAGACACCGGTGGCTGATGGACTGAGCCAAGGATGAAGTGGAGTTGCTTTGAAGTCTGGGTAACCTTGTGGTTTTGGGAGCAGCAAGTGGATGTTGGGGTGGAGACAGCCTTTACCCTGCGAGTGATGGCAGAGAGCAGAAAAGCAAAGTTCCTCCTTTACAGAGTAGGAAAGTGTCAGGCCTCACTGTTTCTGTGTCCCGGGGGGATCTGCCGTGGCTGCAGCCCGCTCGGGGAAGCCTGGCGTTTGGTGGCTGTCCTGCTCGCACGCACACGGGTCAGGAGTGTGTTTGGCTGCTGTGCTGTCTCCTGTGTATGGGCACTTCATAACATGTCATTTGTTAGCTTATTTTCTGGAGGTTGCATTTTGTATCGGTTAAAGCAAAATTCAGGATTCCTGGTTCTGCTCCCGGCTTGGTTGTGGGCTTGTTGTGCAATTCAGGGCTCAAGCAGGAGCCCGCTGAAGTCATGAATAGCAGCACATCCTTAATTCTTGTGCTTGTTTCCATGTTGTATTAAGTACTAACACTTAACCAAGCAGTGTGATAGTCTCTTCTTTTGTGTATTTGGTTCTTGTGCTGAAAGAGGAAATACAGCTTTATCCCTCTTCATTACAAATGAACTCCATGACGATGTACAGATAAATTGCTGGGAAGTCATTGGTTTTGTGGCTACCTTTGGTCTGTCTGGCTTTTTTGCAAGCCAGGCACAAGCATCCATCGTTGACGGGAGCAATCGTGGGGATGGGTGTAGTGGGACTGGACTTAAAGGCTGATACTCTTCTGCTGGCCATTGAAAAATGCTGCAGCACTGACTTTAGATACTGAGATCCCAAGAGCTTCCTCTGTCCTTCAGCTCTTGGGGCTGCTCTTCTGTATATGATTTTCAGGATAAGAATCTGGTAATTAAATTGCCAGATAGACCTCGAGAATAGGATGGCTCTTGTGCAGAGCCTTTGCTGTACTCGGGGGGGAACCACTGTCAAGGACTGAAGAAAATGCATGGCCCTAGTGTGGACAGAGGGTGGATGACAAGTGAAGCCCCTCTCGTGGGGAGGTGGGTAGATACTGTCCCCTTCCTGCTGGCAGCTGCTCCGGATCAATTCGCTGAGGCTTTACCCAGTGCCCATGGGGTGGCAGAATTGTTCAACTTCACGGTGCTGCTTCTCCAACAGCTGAGTTCAGGTCATCTCTGAAAAAAAAACAGGCTAGGATGGTATTTATAAGCCTTTAAATCTTGGTGGAGACTTAGGTGACAGCTGTGCTTTGTCACACGTGCCCCCAGTGCAGGGGTCGGCAGCCCAGCGCCTGGCTTTGCAGACCTCAAAGATCCTAATGGTTAGAAAAAGGAAGGGTTGTTGGAAACAAGACCCCATCTTGCTGCCAGCCCAAACGGCGTGTCATCGATGCAGGATGAACGTGCTGTTACACATTTATGACATAACTTGCTCATCCGCTTGCTGAAGAGGTTGTTTTCATTCATTCCAAAAAAATGCCAGGATTTTCATTCGAGACTGCATAGCTGGATCTGGTTATATGAGCTATCTGAATTTTTTTCTTGGAGGAATGGGTCTGTATCATGGTTTTATAACCAGCTGCATGTCTTGCTGCTCTTTGGTCTCAGAGCAGCAGACCTTCCTTATGGTTTCTGTCATTCCAAAATGCTTTTCTTTCTGTTTTCTCCCTGAAACAGCTTCTACCCTAAAACAGACCAAGGGGACCTGTTCTAGGTTCAGCTTTTCTTTCAAAGATACTGTGCCTATCTGCATTTTCTTAGACGTTAATGTACTTTAAAGCCTTCCTTTTCTCTCACTTTCCAAAAATTTTGCAGAAGCCTTGATAAGGTGACATCCAGGCAGCCAGGAGTCCATTCTGCTCCCCAGTGGGTAAAGATTCATAGCAGAAGAAAAAGTAAGAGCACAGCCTCAGGTCTGACAGCCCAGTCGGGCTTGGTGCAGACAAAAGCTTGCACATCTGATCCTCTGCGTTATCTGTGTCTGCTGAAATCCTCCTTCCTGAATGCAACCGGCCATGGGATGTTGTGGCTGGATCCTTTTTTTTCCCCTAATGATGCAGCACGCCCACAAGACCTTGAGACATCCCACCCAAATCTTAGTAAAACTGCTGGCACAGTTATGTCAGGTCCATGGGAGTTTGCATTAGCTTAGAGTTAGGCACAATCTGAAGTTTTACAAGATCAGGGTCTGCAGAGTTCAACGCCAGCCTTGTGTGCACAGTGTGTGCCACCTTATCGCAGAGCTGCGTCGTGCTCTTTTAGCTCACAGCAGTCTCGGAGAAGACAATATCAAGTGTGGGGAGGCTGAGAGCAGAGCTGAGCTCTTTTCAAGCAGGCTGCTCTGGGAGAATGGGGTAGCTACAACTACCTGAAGGGAGGCTGTAGCGCAGTGGGAGTCGGCCTCTTCTCCCAGACAACTAGCGCTAGGACAAGAGGACACAGCCTCAAGCTTGGCCAGGGGAGGGTCAGGTTGGACATTAGGAAGCATTTCTTCTCAGCAAGGGTCATTAGCCATTGGAAGGGGCTGCCCAGGGAGGTGGTGGAGTCACCATCTCTGGAGGGGTTTAAGAAAAGCCTGGCCATGGCACTTAGTGCCCTGGTCTAGTTGCCATGGTGGTGTCAGGGCAATGGTTGGACTCGATGATCCCAGAGGGCTCTTCCATCCTGATTGATTCTGTGATTCTATGTGCAATTTTTCCTACGGTGCCTTTTGGTGCAACCTGGTTGACTTCCATCACTCGCCGTTGGTTGGCTCGCGAGCACCAGGTCAAAGGAGATGTTTGTTTTACAAAGCCGGTCGTGTTGGGAGTGTTGGCTGTTTCTCAGCTGTAGCTGGCAAATGCAGCAAGATAATCACTGGTTTTAATTACAAACACAAGTAAGTTTGTTTAGCCAGTCATTCTGTAATCTTTGCCGTTATTTGCTTTCCAGTAACAATCTGAATGCGGTCAGAAAGAGGGCTGGGTGAGCGTTGTCGGGCACCTTCTGCAGGGACATGGAGGTTGAGCTGCTGCAGAAGGGTCTGGCAGCTAGCTGTCTCCAGCCTCTGATCAAGCCTGAAGATCATTATGGAAATAACTGTTCTTGTTTGGCACCACTAAACCCCCTTCTAAGAGCTGGCAAGAGCAGCTCTGGGAGGTGAAGGCTTTCAGGATTGGGCTTGTATGTGTTCACAGAGTCTTTTAACGGTACGTGCTGCTCTGCTGTGTGGAGACCCTGCGCTGAGAGCCCTGCCTGGAGCATCCAGTGTCCTGCTGAGCAGAGAAGGGGTAGAGGAACAGGAGACTGGGGGTCTTCCTCCCTTTGCTGCTGCCATCCTGTGTACCTTGCCGAGTTACTCGATGTTCCCGAGCCGCTTTCTCCCATCTGCAGCCTGGCAGATGACTGTTAGCTCATCTTCTGAAACAAAGTGTTAGGTCTGTTTGGTTTTAATCAGCTTTAAAACCTTTCAGCCCTGAGAGTCATACGGCTTTTGAGCTCTGAGGAACCTATGGCTGTTTGTGATGGGCAGAAGGTGCCCTGCTTTCCACCTCACTGACTCGCCTTTGTGTTTTGCATGATTACCTGGTTGGGAACGAACGTGCTCCGTCACGCTGCTTTGATAACCAGCTCTCAGTTACTGCACTTTTGTTGTAGTTTGATGAAGGAAAGTAATTTTCTCTGTTGAAGGTGGTGGAGTTACGCTGGGCATTGGTTTGACTGGGTTTTGCGTTCGCTGCAGGAATCAGCTGGAGCCCTTGGGTTGATGAAAGCTCAGTGATCACCAGGAGGAGTCGTTGCTGCAGACAGACTCCTTACAGAGCACCATCCCGCTGGCACGGGCAGAGGACCCGTTAGAAGGAGGCTGCTTGCTTAAAATCACTGTCATGACCCAGATTCCTCGCTGGCACTGTGGCTGGCCTTGGAGGGGCTGTGTTTGTGGTACTGGGAGGGTGCACGGGGCTGGGGGTACGTCCTGAGGATTTGTTTGTGGGGACAGCAGCTCATTACATATTTGACAAGTCCTGCTCGCTGCAGTATTTATTGTCTCCCCGTTATTTGGTGGGAGATGGTGGGGCAGAAGTTGCTGACTTGATTAACTGTTCAAAACAGGACGCTGAATCACATCCTGGCGAGGCTGCAGCATCCTGCCTTAGCGTGCCCCGTACAATGGGGAGGCAAATTCACAGGCTCGTGACCCTCGGTAACTTTCTGGCCCGTAGGTGTGGCCGTGGAAGCCGATGGAGATATAATTAGGCCTTTACATTTTGTGGTGGGTTGTGTGGGGACATTCACAGACCGCGGAGCCGAGGAGGCATGCACTTATTTGACACTTATTTAAGATCTGGCCTTTCCAGGAAACTGGTGCTGACTTGAAGTTGAGCAACACGAGGAGTTTACTTGGATGTAGGTAGAGCAAGGGCAGGAGGCCTGCCAGTTTGAGGACGTGGTGAGCAGACCCTGTTCAGAATGGTGTATTTATCTCTTTTTTTTGTTTGTTTTCCATGAAATCTCAGCAGTTTGGCAAAAAAACCCACTGGCCCCATTATCAAAGGTGCTGGCTTTGCACTGAAGGGTTTTTTTTCTGTAAAAGGCCAGCGTGGTTACTGTTTATTTAGGTGTTAAAGAGCTGGGTCAGAGAAATATTTTGGTTCCAAATGCCTCTTGATTTTTAAATACCTCATCTTTGATAATCAGTTGCCAAGATCTGTGAGTCAGGGATTTCTCATACAAATCAGAGCTGTGGTCTGCCTGACAAACACTCTTAAGATGTTTTTGGAGAATGTGAAATGGACAGAACACCTTCCTAGGCATGGCTTTGCTTTTAATGAGGAGAGTGTTGATTTCTTTATTTCCCAAACATTTATGCATCCTTCTGCAGCGTTCGAATCCCTGATGCAGAATCACTTTACTGCTACGCAAAAAAAATCAGAAGCAAAATAAGCCAAAAATAAGCCCAGCCTCGAACAGATTGGGATGCAGACTGTGTCTGTTAGTTGTTGAGGTTTATCTAGGTTCAGGACTCCTCTCTGCAGAGCTTGCCTTCTCTCTCTGAAAGTCTGAGAGTTGCAGTCCGGTGTGCTGTGGGTTCGTGCCCACCTCAGCTGGTCCTCGCCGTTGGTACGTGAGTACCTTCGAGGTGTTGCCTGTTGCACCAAACTCTCCCCGAAGTCCCAGTACTGATGTAAGGTTTGTTGTAGGACACGGAGTCTGTGCCTGAGCACAGAGACCCTGTGCAGAAGGACTCAGCAAACTGACAAACCTCCCAAACCCACACCAGCTCACCTATGTTTCTGGAAGAAATCCTTCCTCAAGAATCGCTGGTGAAAGCAGCTGCTGGGGGATCTGCTGCAGACCACTGGGCAGAAAACCTCTGGGGCTTAGCATCGGGGGCCAAGGCATCCAGAAGTGCAAGCAATGGGACAAAATGTCCCTTTCAGGTTTTCCTGAAGGCTGCCAGGTTGCTTGTTTACCCTGTCTGCCATCCAAACCATCCATCCCCGCGGAGACCAGCGTGCCTGCCTGTGGGCATCTCCCTCCCAGCCCTGCAAAACCCTGTGGACTGCAGATGCCTTCTTCTCTCTGCAACACTGATTCTGCTTGTCAAGGATGGGTTTGGAGGAGAGGTGAGAAAGAAGGATGATCCTGAGGTTTTTACCAACACTTTTCCCTCCTGAGCTAGCTTTGCCCCTGTCTGACAGCCTCCTGACCCCTGGGGTGCGCCTGCTCCCCGTGGGGTGCTGGCTGTGCCCTCGGGGAGCAGGGAAGGCAGGCTGCCGTCTGCCTAAACACTAGAGGGGGTCTCAGGGTTGAGCTACAACTTTTCTCACTCTGCTTTTACCCCGCCTGATCCGTCTAGATTTATTTTATTTTATTTCTACGCATTACCAATGTGTCAAGTACTCCCTGGTCTCTGCTGCCTTTTTTGGAGTCATTCTGAAACCCAGCAGCTAAGCTATTTTTTGGGTTGCTCTGCCTGTAGGGATCTCAGCCGTGCTTCCTATGCTGTTGTCTGTGTCCTGGCTGACCTTCGCACTTGGAAGCTGCTGTCTTAATCCTTGAAACTATTATTCACCTTCCTTTTCTTTTCCAGTGGCGCCATTGGAGAGTTTCCACTTGTTTCTCTGGCCTGTCTCCGGGAGACACCGCTGAGTGGGTGAAGTGGGGTGACTTAATAAAATAGTTTAAAGGATTAAAACAATGAGTTGACGTGAGGAATGCAGGAGGATCGGCCGATGTGCTGACAGCTCGGCTGGGGAGGAGGACGGGAGCGCGGGCGGGAGGCTGTGCCTTTGACGTGCCCCCCATGGTGGGGGCATCATCAGTGATGATGAGCCTGGGGGCCAGCATCATCCTGCCTCGCCTTTAGCTTGGACCACAGCTCCGAGACACCTCCCCGGCACTCCCGGGCTTGCGGTCTGTCCTCCTCCCTACCCGCGGTCACCCAACAGCTATGGCAACAACATGGCAACAACAACATCCCAAAAAGTGACTTGTAGGAAAACATGAGGTGTCTTTTGGGTCTTTTAGTGTGGGGGAAGAAGGGAGCCAGTGTGTTGGGAAGAGCCGGCTTCCTTCAGACCACCGGGATGCTGCATGGCAGAGGGTGCTCTGGGCTGGAAAACCTTGTTGCTGATGCTGGGACCTCTGTATACGCCTCTCACGCTTCCCTGTGCTCCCTAGCCTTGCCTAGAGAGTCCAGGCGAGCACGAGCCGCTCCGTGGAGCTCTGTGGAGAAGCATTGCTCAGCCCTCGGCTGCAGGGTGGGCGGCCGTGGGGCTGCCGCGGAGGGCTGGGGTCAGTCCGCAGGCACATGCTGCAGACACGGATGCTGGGGGTCTCTGTAGGGTTAATGCTCCCCTCCTGAGAGGGAGCGAAAGGTTTCTTTATGGCAGTTGAGCAGACTGAGGTTTGGAGAGGATCTGGCCCCGGCCTCCTGAGACAGAGGCTATCACAAACATGACCTCACGTTGCGGTGGGAATCTCAGAAAAGCTCGTTGCGATTCAGAGCGTTGGTTCCAAGCGCGTTGCGTAGCTGGGTGCTGCTGTGACCAGCCTCGTGCCTTTTTGAACTCTGCCATTAATGGGATGAGCAAAAAGGATTTCTTTTTCCTTGTGAAACAATCTCTTATTTTACTTGGCTTGTCACCATCCAAGTACTAGGGATTCCTAGAATTTTCTCTTTCCTGGCCGTTTGGGAGCTGTTCTGCTAACTTCTTTTGCGCAAGTCTGCTGGAACGAGGAGCAATCCTGCTAATTTGTTTGCTTCCCTCTTCCTGCCCTTTCTCTTGGACGGTTTATCCGAGCTGCTCCTGCGTTGGCTGCAGGCACGGCCCAGGTCATGCTCTGCCCTCAGAGCTGGGGCGATCGCTGCCCGAGCCCGACGCATCGTCACCCGGTGAGCAGGAGCGGCTGGAGGCACATCACAGAATCCCAGAATCAATGAGGTTGGAAGAGCCCTCTGGGATCATCGAGTCCAACCATTGCTCCGACACCACCATGGCAACTAGACCAGGGCACTAAGTGCCATGGCCAGGCTTTTCTTAAACCCCTCCAGAGATGGTGACTCCACCACCTCCCTGGGCAGCCCCTTCCAATGGCTAATGACCCTTGCTGAGAAGAAATGCTTCCTAATGTCCAACCTGACCCTCCCCTGGCCAAGCTTGAGGCTGTGTCCTCTTGTCCTATCGCTGGTTGCCTGGGAGAAGAGGCCAACTACCACTGTACTACAACCTCCCTTCAGGTAGCTGTAGACTGCACTAAGGTCACCTCTGAGCCTCCTCTTCTCCAGGCTAGAGATCATCATCATCAGTCTATGTTCGGAAATTAGCTTTTGTGGGCTTCATAATTGATTTAATTTTTTTTCTTTTTCCTCTTTGTGCTTGAGGAGTGTTTGTATCTGGTGCTGTGAATGGCCCGCAGTGTCCCGGACCCTTCTTAGCATTCTTGTGCTGTGGATGTGGCCCACGCCTTTCAGCTGAACAATACACGCTCAGACTCCCCTTTTGTTGCTGCGCTGCTAAAAACACGAGAGCGAAGCCTGCCGGGTCTTCCTGCCTGCCTGGCCGTCTCGCTCGCCTTTGAAATAGATGGGGAGATGTTTGCCCCTGCCGAGAGGCATTACAAGACCCCCCCTCGGCAGGGGCTCCTGCCCAGCCCCGTGCAGGCAACTTTTTACTGTTGTGTGATGGTGCCTGGCTGCCTCTGAAGACGGGGAGATGTTCCCCGTGTGTCTGAAGGAACGTCAGACCTTGCTGTGGTTCACAGCTTACGTTTTGGGGTTCTTCTTGGGGTGACTTTTGCAGCTCAGGAAGTCTGAGCAGTGATGACTTTTTATAGCCCATCAAAGCTGCACTGTATTTTTTCTCTAATAAAATAGCATTTCAGAAGACAAACATTTCCAGAAGTTGCCCTGAAGGTCGCTGCCCCAACTCGAGACACGTCGCAGAGATTTTGGCAGAGGTCGGGCACCGCGATCCAAGTGATGCCGGCAGCTCTTGCCGACTTCAGTAGGTGCGTTGGGCACCTGCAGGTCATCTCACAGGTCAGTTTGTCAGCATGTCACAAAGCCTCTGTGTGTCTGCGATAGCACTTGGGTTTAAAACAGTTGCACGTGTTGAGACAGCACCTTGAATCCTGTGTCCAGTTGTGGGCCCCGCACTTCAAGAAAGATGTTGAGGTGTTGGAGCGAGTCCAGAGGAGGGCGACCAAGCTGGTGAAGGGTCTGGAAGGTCTGACCTACGAGGAACGGCTGAGGGAGCTGGGGGTGTTCAGCCTGGAGAAGAGGAGGCTCCGAGGTGACCTTATTGCAGTCTACAACTACCTGAAGGGAGATTATAGTGGGGTGGGAGTCAGCCTCTTGTCCTGGGCAACTAGTGATAGGACAAGAGGACACAGCCTCAAGCTTGGCCAGGGGAGGTTCAGGTTGGACGTTAGGAAGCATTTCTTCTCAGCAAGGGTCATTAGCCATTGGAAGGGGCTGCCCAGGGAGGTGGTGGAGTCACCATCTCTGGAGGGGTTTAAGAAAAGCCTGGCCATGGCACTTAGTGCCCTGGTCTAGTTGCCATGGTGGTGTCAGGGCAATGGTTGGACTTGATGATCCCAGAGGGCTCTTCCGACCTCGTTGATTCTGTGATTCTGTGAGACCAGGTCTCTCCTGGTCCTGCTGCGTGGGGAACGCTCTGCTCGTCCCTCTGCACGGCAGCTGCTCTGTGCTGAGTTAAGCAGGGATGGTCGTGGCGACACCATCAGCTGTGTTTGTAAAGGCGATTCCTTTATGTTTCATTTAATTTCTCTGTGGCACTGGGCTCTGCGTGGCTGGTGTGTGACACAAAGCAAAGGCCACTTGGAAACACACAAAATACTTTTTTTAAGCAGCATGAGAAATGACCTGCTGCTGTTCAGGGCTCCCGCTCCTGTTCCTCAGGTTGGACAGTAGCATGTGAGTGAGTAGCTTTGAAGTTCCTTTTTCCCTGGCGCTGTTCTGCGTCGGTCAGACCCCTTCCAAAGGCCCCTTTCTTGGTCAGGAAGCGTTATCTGATGTCTCCTCTGAAGCCAAAGCAAGCAGTCGCTGTGCTGTCACCGTCGGCTCGGGAAGCAGGGGCCGCGCAGCTGCCGCCTCCCCTTCCTGCTGTTTCTCTCCCCGCATCTTCCTTTCTGTTTGATGGGCTCGTTTCCAGCTCAGTTTGTGTTGCTATTTTGGTATGGCTGCGTGACAGCCCTCTGGCTCGCTGCAGCTCTGCCATGTCTTAAAATCCACCCTCTGGCACGTTGAGGGCCTGGCCAGGCTGCGGGAGCATCCGAGGGGACTGGCTCGGTCCCCGGGCTGGGTGCACCGGAGAGGCCCCTCTCCATGGCTGTGTTTCGTGCTCTTGCGTGGCCACCTTGGGACAGCTGGTCTTCTTCCAGACTGTGCAGAAAACAGGGGAAAAGAAAAGGGTGACCAAGCTAGTGAAGGGTCTGGAGGGTCTGACCTCCGAGGAACGGCTGAGGGAGCTGAGGGTGTTTAGCCTGGAGAAGAGGAGGCTCAGGGGTGACCTTAGTGCAGTCTACAACTACCTGGAGAGAGGTTGTAGCGCAGTGGGAGTCGGCGTCTTCTCCCAGGACAAGAGGACACAGCCTCAAGCTTGGCCAGGGGAGGGTCAGGTTGGACATGAGGAAGCATTTCTTCTCAGCAAGGGTCATTAGCCATTGGAAGGGGCTGCCCAGGGAGGTGGTGGAGTCACCATCTCTGGAGGGGTTTAAGAAAAGCCTGGCCATGGCACTTAGTGCCCTGGTCTAGTTGCCGTGGTGGTGTCAGGGCAATGGTTGGACTCGATGATCCCAGAGGGCTCTTCCAACCTGAGTGATTCTCTGATTCTGTGAAAAGGGAAAATACCAGTTCTCTTCCTCCTTATCAAGGGGGCTGTGGAAAAGGGAAGTGTGTTTAGTTTGTGGCGCTTGTGAGGCCTGTTTTTTCCTCAGCTTATCAGTTCGGAAACATTTTGAGCAGAAGATGCCAGAAAACCAAGAGGCACTACCATGTTCATGCCTTTGTCAAATTGTGACCAGTTTTAAGAGAAGTTAATATTGCTTTTTTTTTTTTTTTTGTCAAAAACACGGACCTGGTTGCAGGTCTGGGGAGTCTGCTGTCTATCACCATCCCTCGAGTGCTTGACTCAGCCCTGATGGGTAGATGACCTTCTCTGCCCCTGCACCGCGCATACGTTGTGCTCCATGAATGAGGGGGAAATTAAGAAACTTAATTTGACAGAGATTTAGTGCCCGGAGAGCGTTACGGTGTGGCCCCGTGCCTGGGCAAGGCTTCGTTGCAGAGCTTTCCTGGAACACGGAGCTCTGCGCCCGAGCTGCAGAAGCACATGGGTCAACAGCGTGGGAGCTGCTCAAGATGAAAGGTTAAAGAGAAACAGAGGAAGCTTCAGGTGGGAGCAGGTATCTTGAAAGCACATCTGGAATATTATCTCTTTGGGAGAGGAGAATGTACCTTCAATGTAGTGGCCAGGTGTTGGCTGTGGCAGCGCTGGGAGCAGCAGGGGTACCCGGCCAGACGCCATCTCTGATGTTCCTGTGTTCTGCCCCTTTTAGCTAGATACTATTTTTTAATTCTTAGACCAGCAAGAGACTGCTGGATCAACCCCAGGCTTGGCCGTGTCTTCCCAGGGAAAGTGGTTTTCTCTCTACTAACTTCTGTCTAAGGCTATTTTGAGATGAGTTGTGTAGCTATAAGATATATTAATAGTGTTTTCTTGTATCCTGCAAGATGATGACTTTTTTTGTGATATTTCCCATTAAAACAGGGAACTCTGATACCTGAGGCATACAAAGTTTCCTCCTGGGCCACCCCACGGCCTGAGCTTCAGTGGCAAAGCGATCTGCTTAGGGAAAATTGTGCTGCGACTGGCAGCTGGCTCCCAGCTCGCTCTGCCTGTCCGGCTACACGAGCAGTTCTTGTCCCAAACCCAGTTTTTAGCAGATTATTGGCATTTGTGGAGCTGGGGGGCGGCATTTTGTAACGATTAAAAGGCACTGCCTATTGTGTTCTTAAGCAACTTGAAATGTAATTGATGTGTGTTGCAGCTACGCTCTTCTGGAGCTTTCCCAAAGGGGAAGAAATATTTCCTTTTCAAGTTGAGCAGCGCGGAGCCAACAGATGGAGCGAGGGCCAGTGAAGCAAGAGACACCGGAGCCCACGCTCAGCAGTGCTGTGGCCATTAAGCACCCTCTCCTTGCCAGCCCCTGGGTGCCATCCCTCTGGGTGCAGAAGGGCCCCCAAAGCACCGTAACTGTCTGTACCCTCCTGCTGACACTCTTGGCATTTCGCAGATGCTTGTAAGTGTAGGATTTTACCTCTCTTTGGGTGTTAATGCCATTAGTTTGGTAAGCTGAGGTTTTTCTTCTCAGCAAGGGTCATTAGCCATTGGAAGGGGCTGCCCAGGGAGGTGGTGGAGTCACCATCTCTGGAGGGGTTTAAGAAAAGCCTGGCCATGGCACTTAGTGCCCTGGTCTGGTTGCCATGGTGGTGTGAGGGCAATGGTTGGACTCGATGATCGCAGAGGGCTCTTCCAACCTGGTTGATTCTGTGTATGGAGTGGAAGGAGGAGGACTGGTCTGCAGCTGTACTGGCGCATTGTGACAAAACTCATGGGCTCTGCACTTATTTGAGAGCCTGAAGTGACTCCTGTAAAGGAGCTGTGCTCGGGGTTCCTGGAAGGGCATCCAGGGATGGGTGGTTTCTGTTGTGTGAAAATCAAACAGAAAGCTGCTTCTCCTCCCGGCTAGTGGTACTGGTGAATCGCCAGCGGGCCGTTGTGGTTTATGCCTGGAGAAAGACTTAGTCAGGGGTCCGTAAGAAACAAGTCTTCAGTGAATTTGATTACAGCCAGCCGCTAACAAATAAATACCAAACCACCTGAAAGACTTTCTTGTTCAGGAGTAGCTCAGTAACCCCTGAGTCACTCGGAAACCAAACCGTGGTAGCTGTACAGTAAGCGAAGGAGCATTTTAATTTGACAGCTAATGCTTTTGTCATATCTGTCTTACAGTAGTGTCACGCAGTGTTTTAATTGTAAAGAAACTAACAGGCATTCGTCGATCTGATGCTTTTTGTCTAGCCCTGTCCCAGGGAACAGGGACTCTGCGGCGATGGGGCTGCTGCTGGGCGCTGCGGTGCCTTCGGAGCACGCGGGAGGAAGCAAACAAACAAACAAGGCTGGAGGAGGGAGATGATTAGACGAGCCTCAGCTGGTTTTTCCCCCTCTTGAATGGCCCTCTTTCATCAGGATATGTTGGGACAAGTGCTTTTTCAAGCCAGGATATCAGTGGAAGACAGAGTGTTCTGTAAAAGTCATCCAGTTCCTGGGTAGCACCAACAGACGCGATTTCTCTGCTCCGCACAGAATATACGGTCAACCTTTTCTTTTCCTTCTTTTCTTTCTTTTATGGGTTTAGAAGCAAAAGGATGTGAGTTTTACGGCTAGTTATGAATCTTTTCGAATTTGCTGACTTCTGTCTGACTCTTGGGCCAGCACAATGCTTCTGCTGTTCAAAGAAAACCAGTCCAAATTAGTATGTATAAGCCACTCGTTTTTATGCTGCTAACAAATGCTGCTTACTGGGGCATTTATCACTGCTGCCGAGGGTCAAAAGTTGGGGGTGTTCTTTAACGATAGGATTTTTCTGTTCTTTAGGAGATTTTTTTAAAAAGGCTGGAGTTTTAGTTGTTTACTGCAGGATTTAAAAGGGTTTTTTAATGGGTTGGAATATCACGCCTTGCCTCTTTCTCTCTTTTATTTTGTTTATTTTGTCTTTTAGAGCAGCTGTATGAAGGGACTGAGAGCAGAGAGTGTTCCTAGAGCGGAGATAAGGGATGGTGGCGGGTGATGCTGCTGTTTCAGGGTGGTGTAAAGTAGGAGCTTGTGCAGAGAGGCGCTGGGATGTGTAACCTCCGTACGGTACCGCGCTGGTCGGGTGGAAACGGGAGCTTAAAAGGAATATTGCTCTCCACAGGTTCTTGGGCTTTGCTTTCCGGTTCATTTCCATGCAGATGAATACAGGGGGACAAAAATTTTGCTCTGTGGGTTGTGCTTTTCCTGCAGTTGCTTTCTGCTCCTGCAGCGCAGCCTGCAACTGGGAATATTCTGCTTTATTGTGAAAGGTTTCCTCACTGCAGGAGAGGAGAACACTGGGGAGATGAACCGTCAGAGCAGGAGCTGCCAACGCCTTTGGGAAGGAGCTCTGTCTCTTCCATGTTTCTTCCTCCTGTAGAAATCCCAGTCAGTGCTTTATTTGGGATAAAAGAATGTCCGTTGGGATATTTTTTCACTTTCACAAAGAAATATTTCCCAAAATTGGTGAGATGGGAACACTGTGAATTATTTCCTTGTGCGTTATCTAACCGTTCCCTTCCTCTTGCTGAAAAAAAACCCAGATGAGCGTGTGTGAAGCTGGTATCTAGCTGAACATCCTCTACGTGGTGTTGGTGTCACTGCTTTTGTGTAACTTCTGGCCTTTTTTAACGCTTTCCTGTGAGATCTGGTGTGCGAAGGAAACAAGACTCTTCCTGGCTCACTTATGGCACGAACCAAATTCCCGTTTGCAGGAGTTCGTGCCATTAGTGCCAGGCAGAGCAGAGCCGGCGTTTCGGGGCACGAGCAAACTCTGCGCAGCTCCTGGTCAGCCCCAACTTGCTAGAGGAGTTAGTGGTGAGTGTGAGAGTGCTGTGGGAGTGTAAATGGAGAAAAGCTTGTTTTAATTAAGAGTACAGCTGTCCTACTGGCATTTTATTGATCTATGACTTGTGGAGCCTGGAACTTAGGTGAGAATTTTAGTTCACTTTCTAAAAGCAGCTGAAATCTCAAATTTAAACTTGATCCATATTTTTTTCTGGGAATTTTGCACCATGAGGATTCAGTTGAAAAATAAGGAAGCTTTGTGGGAAGCTTGGCTGTGTCCTCAGAGAAGGGAAAAGCTGAACTTGCAGCAGTAGCTGAAAAGATGTGAAATTTGTGTCTGTCTGCACAAAAATGCTAAGGTGGAATGGAGCATTAGGGCTCCAAAGGCAAAGACCCCAGATAAAGTACAGAACAGAGGGGTGCTGGGAGTAGTCACTCCTGTGGGATCATTTTCTGTAGCATAAGTAACTCCCATGTAGCACAATCTCGTAATGGAGCATTTATATTTAGTAGATATCAGACAGTAATTAACAATGATCTATGTTTGGAAGCGTGGGGCGGCGGAAAATTGAGCTTTGTAACGAGGAATGTCTCTTGTGATGTTTTGAGCAGCGGAGGAAATGCAGTGTAAGCAGTTACTGTGGCAACTAAAAGGTAGTTTAGTAGATGTTGATTTTCAGCCCTGTGGGAAATGCTAACTTCACTGCTTAGGTCCAAGGCTGTTTCTAAAATGCTCGGGAGTGCACTGGGGTACTGTGTAATTAGGCTGGTGCCTACTGTAACTACTGATTTTGTTCAGCCCTCTCTTTAGTTATGTGCTGGGGCCGGTGTGTCATTTGACTCTGTGGAAATATCATTATGTGTTTGCACACCCTGCGACCTGCCTTCTTATCAGTGGTGTTTTCCACGACGCCTCTATCTAGCCAGAGCAAAGCAAAATCGTTGCTATTGTGTCGGTTGTTTTTTCCCCTGAGGTTTCAGTGCAGTTTCCTTTCTCTGGTGATGTGCAGGTTTCATCTGCCCTCCCTTCCTCTTTAAATCTACAGACAATTGATGGTTGCATGTTCTTGTTTTTGCATTCCAAAGAAATCTCAAGAGCTGGAATTAGTAGGAACTGATTGACTCGGAACCTGATCTTCAGTCATTTTACAGGTCTAAGCGTGTAAAAAGTCTTGCCCTCTGCTGTCTTTAAGTTGCAGAACTTGATAAGCAAATGATAAAGTCATTTCCAGCCCGTGACAGCTCAGGCAAGTATCTCCTGCAATGGCCAAGGAATGAAATGTTGGTGGAAAATGACACATGAATAATCCATGAATAATCCTGGGGCCATGCCGTGCAAGTGGCAGGAGATCATGGCAAAATCCTGCTAGGTTTTAGCGAGGGGAAGCCCTTCCTTCCCTCGGCGTCCAGACCTGAGCACGTGTTTTGCTGATGTTCCCTTTCAGTTCACTTCCTCTGTCGTTTGTTTTCCAGCCTAAGCGAGAGCTTTTTCATGGTGAAAGGCGCAGCCCTTTTCTTACAACAAGGAAACAGCTCCCAGGGCCAGCGAAGTCTCCAGCATCCTCACAAACATGCAGGTAGTGGATTAAATCACCTTTAATTGATTTAAGGTCTTTTTTCCCTCTTGCTTTGCTGCTCGTCCCATCCCATGCCTGGGTGGGTGCGTGACCCCTCTGATCATCATTGTACAGCCTGCAGAGTAAAACCATTCCATGGGAACGTGTGATTATTGAGTCTTTGTTTAAGCTTTTGTCATTATCTCAGACCTGTAACTGGAGTAGAAATTTATCCTCTGCAGGCATCGTGGCACTCAGCATGGCTTTCCCCAGGCAGGGAACCTGCTGAGCCACGGGGTCTGCGCTGAACACGTATCCCCGTTTTCCACAGATGAAGAAATGTCACTTGTGCTCCAGTGGTTTGATCTTTGCCTTCCCCTTTGGCCCGTGGGGAGGAAAATCGGACGGGCTGAGTCACGGAGCTGTAGCACCTCTTCTGTGGTTAGCGAGGGCCTGATTCAGCAGAACAGGGGTGTTTCTGCGAGTGCTCTCCCAGCCTCCAGCAATCTGAAGCTTGGGCCTTTTGGTGCCAGCTGACAGCGTTTGTTCTTTTGAAACTACCTGTTGCTGGTTTTGTTTGATGTTGCCAGTAAGAGCGAGGAATATTTTACCAGGATTTGTGTCTCTGGATAGATGTACATTTCTTAGCCCCTTATATCCCCTTGCCTGGTTTCAGGAAAATCCCCTTTTCTGTTAACTCGCCACAATCTGGCCTGTAAGAGTTTATGGTGGTTTAAGAACAGACTGTCCTTCTTCTCCCAGTCCCCTCCAGTGTGTCAAACTGGTGGGAAGAAACAGTAGGGAGTTGTTTGGTGAATGTACATAACATTGATAAGCAGATATGGGGTTCAAGGAAGTGGATTCTACTCACCCAGTGTTTTCATGCCTTCTGTCTGTGACAGTTGTGGAATAAGTGATGACTGGGAAAGAAGAAATAAGATCATCGGGGCATTTTGAGAGCAGGAGCATGTGGGAAAGGCACAGTGTGGTACTGTGTGTCTGCTGCTTAGTAAACACTCCAAGCACAAAGAGGGTGTTTGAATGCCAAGCTTGGCTTTGGGTTTCTTTAATTGTCAGCAATTTCATATACCCAGCAGACATCCTACGGAAGGAATTTTATCTTGTATGGAAAGTTATGAGTGCATTACCCAGTTATTAGATGTGAACTTGTTTTGTTTTCTTGTAGATTCCTTGTTCCTTTCGCTTGCTTTCACCAAACAGAAACGGACCCACTGCTCTAGAGCCTAAGGGCAGCAAGGGAGAGACCCTTCCTGATTATTTCTCTGCTCTGCCTGCAGGTGATTTGCCCCAGCACCTCCAGGTGATGATCAACCTCCTTCGCTGTGAGGACAGGATCAAACTGGTAAGAAAAGATGCATTTTCCTGCTCTCCTCTCTGTTGGAGGCGTTTGAAACAGACCTGTAGAGGTTCATGAAAAGCATTGGCAAAGCCTGGGTTTCAGTCTCAGCTTAACTCTGTGCTGGTTGCCAGCCCTACCGTGTTTTCCTCTCCATCCCTTTTGCCCTGGTCCCTACATCCACGTAATGAGTTGGGTCAGGAAACTGAGCTGTCTGAAGTGTGCTTGTTCTGTTAGATTTAATTTCCCAGTCAGCTGGCAAACACTAATACAGGAGAAGAGACAGGAGCTCGCTGATGCTCGTGGACACTCTTAAGTCAATCTTGAAATTGCATCCAAATGGGGCTGGGCTTTGTTTTAAAGAAATCTGCAGAGGCTGTAAAAGTCACCACAGAAAAGTCTGTGTCAGTTATCCCCTCCAGCATGGCTAACATGTTTCAGTGAAGGCTTGTGAGTGTAAGAATCCTCTGAGCCTGCCTCTGTTTTCAGTTCAGTGCATGACCGATGTTTTTACCGACTTTCTAGTTGAACCTCTTCAGAAAAAATCCTCAGGTTACATTTTGTAGTGTTTCTCCAAGCTGGGGCAGGTAATCTAGGCTCATCTTCTTCCCACCCGATGCCAAGGCAACCTGGCAACTAGCCTTGCTGGAAGATGGACCGTCTCTCCCTGTGTCTTTCATACTGCAGCTAAATAAAGCTGTTGGATGCAATTACACCTTAAAAAAATATGAGGCAGCAATGGAAGTAATAATTATCCAAAAGCTGGTTTGCAGAGCTTGATGACCTTTTCCTAGGCTGTCCGTTTGGAAAGTGTGTGGACAGACCGAGTGCGGTACATGGTGGTTGTGTACAGCAGCGGGCGACAGGACACCGAAGAGAATATTCTACTGGGTGTGGATTTCTCCAGCAAGGAGAGGTACGTCTGAGGCGAGGCTGGGCTTGGAAATGGGGCAGGCTGGGTTCTCGGGAAAGCCTCTCGACACCAAACTGTCCCCAGGCAGTTGGTTTTCATGTATCTGCAAATTCTAGCAAGAGGAAGGACATGTGTTGAGTTTTCTGCCCAGTTACGAGGGCGAGAGGGTGATTTTTTGTTCCAGAAAGCTTTCAGTCTCCGTAGAATCTCTGGGCAGTTGTGGGCAAAGCGTTCACAGGTGATCCATCTGTAGGGCTGGGGCATCTGCCTCATCTCTGGTAGTTTACTTACTACAAACTGCTCCTGCAGACACACTTGCAGAACTGGAACTTACTGTACCCACCAGACTTCAAGTCTGTTGATGGTATAACGCAATGGAGCTGGTTTTGGGGGGGGTTAGCTTAGTTACCAAATAACATCTGCAAAAGTACCTCCAAGACCAACAAACACGTCAGTAATGAGCTGTTTCTTTTGTTTAGCTGATAAGAGCACATAATATTTTGAAAGGCAAATAAAATATTTTGTTATCACAGACCCTCTCACATTATTCCAGTTCTAGGTGGGTAAACCAAGGCAGAGAAGCTCTGGGCTCATTCTTTGGCTTTGCTGCCTCTTTTATCTGCTGTTAAATTACTGCTGTTAGTGTCAGGGAGGAAATTCTAATGTAGCATTTCCTCGTGGCACACTTGGTGTGCAACAGCAGTGAACGTTTGCTACGTCATCTTCCAATCTGAACCAACCTTGCAATGATTTGCTCCTGGTGGTTATTGATGCGAGACAAGAGGAAAGATGGAAAAGTTATGACAAATCCATCCTAACTGCAAGGTTAGCTGCTGTTTCAGTTACTGTCTCCCTGAAAGCCAAAGTTTTTGTTAATTAAGGGTCAGTCTCATGCATAAAGAAGTCAGTTGGCATTCGTGACTTCACTGAGTGACTCCATGGCTCTGTGTTGGGGCTGAAATGTCACTGCTGAGCTGGGAGTGTGCTGCCTGCTGACAGTTTGACTGGTCGGGTGCTTTTGTGGGTTTTATTCCTTTTACATGTGTTTAATAAAACCCATTTTTTCCTCACAAAGCTCTAAAGTGCACATTGTCCACATGTGTGTTCAGACTGGCCTGTCAAATCCTTTGATCTGCTGAAGGCTTAAAAAAGAAAGAAAAAGAACAAAACCAAACCTGACTTCTTTGCTACTGGCTGTTGCTGTATGCGTCCCCAGTTCCTTTAAAACTTTAATACCTCAGTAGCTTAATTATTTACTAGTTGAAAGTTACTGGCCCCCATTATAGTGTGGTTCTCTTGCCAGATTGCATCTCCGCAATGGAAGTGTTCTTTTGGGTTAGGTAAACTCGTAAAATCCATTTTTGTCTTTTCTACCAGCTGGAGTGATGAAGTGAAAATCGAACACACAGTCCTTTGAAAGGCCCCTCGGGTCCCCTCTGGAAAGGGCAGGCGCCTGCTCTGCCACCTCCCAGGGCTCGAACTGCAGCCACATCACTGGGACCTGCCTTGTGCTGAGCTCGGGAGGGTGGGAGAGCAGGAGTGGTGGTGGGGTAAATACCACAGGGCTTTCTGGAGGGGCAGAGAAGAGCTGGTGATTTTGATTCTTGCTTCTGGGATGTTTCTCCAGCCCTGTGGAGCAATCAGCGTGCTCATATCAGAGGAGCCCTTCAGACTTCAGCTGACAGTCTCCTTGTGTGTTACGCATTTGATGGCCTAAGATATTACTAGAGCAAGACTTGAGGATTTTAAAAATTAAAGAGTATTAATAATTTAGGATATTGGCGTGACTGCGTTGTGGCCTAGATTTAACATCCTGTCTAACAATCTCTCTTCCAGTAAAAGCTGCACTATAGGAATGGTTCTTCGTCTGTGGAGTGATACTAAAATCCATCTTGACGGTGATGGGTAAGAAACCACATTAAAAGGATAAATGTGAATGTCCTTCCCTACCTGGGGGCTACTCTAGGAGACATTCTCTGTCACCTTGCAAATGAAGTTGCAATTTTGGATTCGTGGCTGCAGTCCTCTTACTCAGACAGTGAGTTTTTGTCTTGCTGCCCTCAAACTGCTCGGTGGGACCTGTGATACCCAGGGAATGTTCTCTGAACCCACTCGAGGGGTGGAGTGTCCACTTGCCATTCTTCTTGGGGAGGACGTTGGAAAATCGGTGATAGAAATTCTCATCCCTGATTCTTTTTGACTGTGAATCACCATCTCTGGAGGGGTTTAAGAAAAGCCTGGCCATGGCACTTAGTGCCCTGGTCTAGTTGCCATGGTGGTGTCAGGGCAATGGTTGGACTCGATGATCCCTGAGGTCTCTTCCAACCTGAGTGATTCTGGGATTCTGAGTGCCCCCAGAGCTGCCTCCCAGCAGCTGTTTGTAGCTCCTGTTGCAGAGAAGAGCAGTTTCTGACTGGGTTTTTTTTTCCTTTCTCTGTTAGCGGCTTCAGCGTGAGCACTGCAGGGAGGATGCACATCTTCAAGCCAGTGTCGGTGCAAGCCATGTGGTATGTGTGTTAATTAGCTCTGTTGAGAAAGAGACTGTCATTTCTGCGAATAAATTAAAACCAAATGAACAAACCACATTTTATGCATTCTCCATAACTGGTGTTTAGTGAGCTGCAGCAGAGCTGCTGCTTCCCTGGGTCAGCAGGTAGCAGTACTGTAACGGGACTGTGAGAATAGTGATCCGAAAACAGGTCATCTGCTTCCGTTCAGAGCAGCTACGTGCCCTTCAGCGTAAGGGAAATGGCACTAGTGAGATGAGTAAATAGGAGAGACCAACTTGAATCCATCAGCCTGCAAACCCACTCTTTCCTCTCCCTGCGTATTTTTCTAACTGGCTGAAGGAGTCTCAGGACCCCTCGCCAATCTCATGGCATTCGCCGTGTTCTGCCTCGTTGCTGGGGTTTCTGCCGCGCAGAAACTTTCCATGCCCCCCCTCCCCGGGTGCCTGTTCACCTTTCAGCTCCTGTCACCCCTCCCATGTGCAGGGATTCCAAAACACTGAAGCAGAGGTGGCTGAATCAGCAGCAGCTCTGCCAGCACATTCCTCCTCCTTGAAGAGGCTGCTCCCCAGCCCCGCGTGGAGCAAACGCATCTCTCTGGGCCTGGGCAGTTTGGCTCCTCTTGGAGCCTCGAGGGATCCCTGTCCTCGTGGCATCTGATGGGGAGAAGGTACAGATGTAGAGGGATGTCGTGCTAGGGATGCTTTGGTACAGAAACAAATGAAACTCTTGTTCCTGTCATTTTTTAACTCGGCCCCTCCTGTTGGCAGCCTTAGATGTGGTTGATGTATTCAGTACAATGACATCTTCAGAGTAGGGCCTTAAAAAAAAAGAAAAAAAAAGAAAAAAAAGAATGAGGAGGGAAGGAAGGAAAAAGTAATGTTAGAATTTGCAAAAACAAATGACCCAATCTGGGCCTTGTCCCTGGAGCATATCAGGGGCCAAGAATGCTGGTAAATATGCATTTGACTCCTTGCTGAAGGTGGTTTGAAAATTGTCCATGTTCTTTATTTTCCTTTGGTCTGGCTTTACAAGTTAGCTAATGATTAGATCCCAGAGCGTCTTGTGCCTTGTGCATGCCTGTTAATCAGGAAAAGATTTCAGCCTCTGCCTTGGCCTGGCTCTTGAGAAGGCCTCCAAGGTGCAGTTTGTGCCCTCTCTGAACTATGATACAATAAATCTGCTGCTCTCAGAAAACAAACTGCAACAAACAACGCTGAAAATCTTTTTTTTCTCTGCGAAAATCTCTCAGATCCTGCTCTGTCTGTTCCTGCTGCTCACATCCGCACGCGTTTGTTCTCCAAACTTGCAGGTCTGCTTTACAGATCCTCCATAAAGCCTGTGAAGTTGCAAGAAGGTACAACTACTTCCCAGGCGGGATGGCCTTGGTCTGGGCCACGTACTACGAAAGCTGCATCAGCTCCGACCAGAGCTGCATCAACGAGTGGAATGCGATGCAGGACCTGGAGTCCACCCGCCCCGACTCTCCAGCCCTCTTTGTTGACAAGTCAGTTCTGTATTTTATTAGAAAAAGTTGGCTTGGCTCATGAGAGAAATCTCCCCTTCTCCCTTTTGTTCCTCTGGTGCTTCATTTCCTTTCTTTTCATAAATGTCTTCAAATGTTTTTCTTCCATTATTCTCGTAAAAATTGCTTTTAATCCAAGTCTTTACCACCGCTCCTCTGTACAGTATGAGTTGCACCATATGTTTACTGCCAGCTTGCAGACATCCTCTCCTCTTCGTTTTCAGGCCCACTGAAAGGGAACGAACAGAACGGCTCATTAAAGCCAAACTCCGGAGCATCATGATGAGCAAAGACCTGGAAAATGTGACTTCTAAGGAGGTAAATATAAAAATTCCTGCTTATTCTTCCTGCTAGGCTCCCTTTCCAGAGTGCTGCCCTGATGGAGACACACAGTATGACAAGGTGTCACTGGCTTTTGAGTCTGGATTTCCAACTGTCCCCTAAAGGCTCTGCTCTTTGGCTTTGCTACACCTCTGTTTCCCCAGCAGGGAAATCAGGGTAATACCAACCTTGCAGAGCATTTTTCAAGACCTTTGTAACAACTATGTGACTTTCAGGTGCAAAGTGCCTGGTTCTTTGCCACCAGAGTGGCATCAGAGGTGACGCCTGCATTTGTACGCGTGTCCAAGCATTGAATTTGCAGCCACTTACTCCTCGGTGCATCCCTGGGCGTTACACAAGCAAAGGCAGCACCTCAAACCGTGCAGTTGGTGGCTGGAGGCCTCGTGGCTGTGGTAGCTGGGTGTCCTGAGCTTTACTTTTTCATGGACAGTGCAGAGCAAAGTACGTGCCTTCCTTTCTCCTGTCGGCTTCATTTTAAGGTTTTATTTTCTTTGCTCCTGAACAAGTGTCAGAGGGGCTTTCAGACACCATTTTGCCAGTGAGTTTATCACAAGTCAAGGCTACAGCTAGTTTGGATCCATCCCACAGGCTGGTGTACATATGTCCAGCCGCAGTGCAGACAGAGGAAAAGAAAATAGTCCTTTTTGGGTTGGGTTTTTGTTTGTTTTTCAAGGGAGGCTGGTAATGTGCAGGGCTTCCCTTCCTGAAGCTCAGCACCGAAGGCTTCACACACACTCGTGTAACAGCAGCGTTACAAGTTGTAGGTGTAAGCTGAGAACTCTTCTATGTACGTGTTCTTAGCTCTTGGTGCAGTCAAGATGCTTTGATTTTGCTACAACCTTTTTCCACTGTGGGTTAAAGTTGGGCTGCTTTGCACAGCACCTTCCTGAAGCTGAGGTGCAGTGAGAGGACCACGTGTCTCTGCTCTGGCATTTTAAAAAGGGAGAGTACTGGAAATCTCTCTCTTCACCAACGCTGCCACATTACTCACTCCTTGCTTCTACTAGGTTTCACATTTTTTGTTAGCTGCTCTCCAAGGTCTTGTTTTTTTATCTCTGGAACTACTTTTAAGAAGCAGGTACCCCCAAATATGTTTTTTTGCACTTGGGTGTTAGCTGAAGCTTTATTTACAGATCTTCAATTTGGGGGCCTAGGATACTTGGAGAGATGCCACGTAGTGAGGTGCCTTGTCTCCAAAAGGTCGAATCCCTCTTGCTGTTTTTAATGAAGTCCAGAAAAAGTGTTTTGCAAAGGAGTGCCAACAAATGTTTCTGTTGACAGACGTGATTCTAGGCGGCATCCTTTGGTTTCTTCTCTGCAGATACGAAATGAGCTGGAGAAGCACATGAATTGCAACTTGAAGGAATTCAAGGAATTTATAGACAATGAAATGCTGCTTATCCTGGGTCAGATGGACAAGCCCTCTCTGATTTTTGATCATTTATATCTGGTAAGCTGCCACGTCAGGAGTTCCAGAATAGCAGGAGGCTCAGTGGGAGTGACTGACAAGTCACTGGGCTGGGGGGAAGCTGGATTTGATGTCAAGGCTGCCTTGTGCAGCGTGAGCAGGAGGTACAGCCGGCTCCCCTGCCCTTTGTGCAGACTTTACTCCAGGACCCATCCTGCTTGTAAAAGCCCGCAGCAGAGAAGCCCTTTTTTCTAGCTCCATTCTTGTTTCTGACCCTTGATATAACGGTTCTTTCCTGGCAGGTTGGTCCTGTTTCAGGTCATACCATAGCATAGCTCGAGTTCTCTCTGTGCACACCCATTTTTTATTTCTAGTGGTGTGGAGATTTTCTTCTCTGACAAACAGCGGGTCCAGCTGGGGATGCTGCCGCGCTGTGATGGCCGTTTTGACTCTGATGAGGGTCACCGTGTTGTTTTTCTCGATTGAGCCCATGAAGTTCTCCAGGCATGGCCAGAACTGTGCAAAGAATCAGGCTGATGGCGATCGTCCGATCTCTTGCCACTAGATGGTAGTCCAAGCAAAACCAGGCGCTGCCACCTGGAACAAAGACTTGCTGGAGATGAACACATTTGTGCCCGTTGCGCTTGGGTCGTTTTGGTTTGTTTTGTTCTGGAGAGAGTCAGAGGAAGTGCTCATGTTTGAGGGCAAAACCTGCTTTTTTAAACCCTTTTTAGCTTTCTGTTTTGCAGGTGTAGGGGGGATCCAAAGTGTGACCACCCCCATCGCTTTCAGGATTTGCCTCACTTCTCTTATACCTGTGATCCCAGTCATGCCACACCTAATCATTTTCTTTCCCTCCAGTATTTATCTCTGGGGTTAAAAATCCAGAGGGCAGTGACTTGGGATGTGGTCTGGCACATGCTGGGCTTAGAACTCCTTAGGTGAGGACATAATGCCCTTGTCCCCTCCTTCAGGAGGTCCCTGCCTGGTCAGGACAGGACATCCCTGTGCTGCGCTGCAGTGCTGGCTGCAGCAGGGCCCTGTTGCTGTTTCAGAGGTTGTCACCAACATTCCAGTGAGGCTGTGGGGACTGTAGAACCTTAGCAAAGAGGGAGGGTCTCGGGCTCCTTCGAAACATGTTTTGTGGCTGTTGCAGGGGTCCGAGTGGAACGCCTCCAACCTCGAGGAGCTGCAGGGCTCAGGGTGAGTACTGCACCTTTCAAGCACCAGCCTTAGACTCTGAAACCTCCAGTCGCTTGCCTTTAACTTAAATCATCTCAAGAGACCTGAATGTATGACGTTGGTAGGCTGTAGGGATGAGTTTGGGCCCATTCCCAGCGTTGTGGGGAACTTACCGTCAAGACCTTGATCAAGAAATCTTTCCTACCTCATTTCTATCAATCACACGTAGAGTGGAAATAACAAAACCTCGTTTGTGAAGTACATCAAGATCTCCACGCTCCCCCCCGTGTGTAGCAGCCGAGCGTGAAGTGGCCATACATAATGTTGTGTCAGGTGTGAATTCCTGCAGGCTGCAGAAGAGCAAATATTACAGCGCTAAGCTTAGGAAAAAACTCTAAATGGAGCAGAACTTCCTGGGGATGAGCAATCTCCACCTCACCTGCCCAGACAGGCAGCTGCAGGGCTGTCTTTCACCACGCTCTCATCACCGTACCGCTCCTTGGCTTGATTTACTTTCACGCTTTTTGGACGAGTGAGGATTTTGCATATAAATATTTGCTGCTTGCCCAAGGCATCCACCAACCCCGATGTGGGAAACTGACAAATATTGCTCAACAGCATGACTAAAAATGTTTAATTTGGAGGCCTTGGGAACAGATGTCTGAACATCTTTGAACAAGTAGATCAACCAGCACGTTAATACTTCTGAGCTACGGGGAAGGCATCTTGATGTGCAGTGTCTAAAAGTCCAAGCTGGACAAATTCTGAAACAAATATCCCGTGTCCTTGATTTGTCTGAGTGATAGGAGGTAATAAATCAGCATGGGCAGTCGTTCTCCCTGGGTACATTGTAATCCCTGCTGTAATATTTGGCAGGAATCGAGAGATACCATGTGACTCTCATATTTTTGGTCAGAAGGAAGAGAAAAGGATGGGTTTGCAGCTGAACATTGTGATTCCTGGGGCTGTTCCCAGCTTTTGCCCAACTGAATCACTTGCAGCCGATGCACTTTCCTTCTTGCAGTGTCCCAGAAGCTGTGCCTGGCAGTGAGGGGTTTCTGATGAGGTTACAAAGCCTCGCAGACAGGAGAAAATAAACTTCTCCCTCCTGTGCCCAAGGGCTTTTGGTGCTTTGACTGGGCTGTGCCGGCGGTGAGAGCTGGGCGGATGGGCAGGCCCTGCAGGGCCCGTGTGTGACCCATGTCACCGGGTGTCCCAGGGCTTTGGGATTAGGGCTGTAGATAAAATCTTACAGTTCGTGTTGCGTCAGATTTCACAGAATCCCAGAATCAATGAGGTTGGAAGAGCCCTCTGGGATCATCGAGTCCAACCATTGCCCTGACACCACCATGGCAACTAGACCAGGGCACTAAGTGCCATGGCCAGGCTTTTCTTAAACCCCTCCAGAGATGGTGACTCCACCACCTCCCTGGGCAGCCCCTTCCAATGGCTAATGACCCTTGCTGAGAAGAAATGCTTCCTGATGTCCAACCTGACCCTCCCCTGGCCAAGCTTGAGGCTGTGTCCTCTTGTCCTATTGCTGGTTGCCTGGGAGAAGAGGCCGACTCCCACCCCGCTACAACCTCCCTCCAGGTAGTTGTAGCCTGCACTAAGGTCACCTCTGAGCCTTCTCTTTTTCATGGAGTTCTCAGTGTGTGTCAGTTCCCTTCCATGACCACGGCAGTTGAACTTTGCTTTTCTTTTCCTTCCCCACAGCATTGACTACATTTTGAACGTGACCAGGGAAATTGATAATTTTTTCCCCGGTTTGTTCGCGTATCACAATATCCGGGTGTATGACGAGGAGACCACGGACCTCCTGGCTCACTGGAACGAGGCGTACCACTTCATAAACAAGGCCAAGTAAGTGGGCTGGGAGACGCGACTTAGTGTGAGAGCACGTCCAGGCCACGGGGTCTGACACCGGGCCCTGCGGGTCTCATCCAGCGCGGAGCTGGGCCCTCCCTAAGCCACACCACCACTGAAGGAGGCCACAGGGCTTTTGCAGTGCTGCTTTTGCTGGGAGCTTTCTGTGTCGCTGGAATTTCCTCATACCTTGTCTCTTCCTGTACTGGCGTTAACCTGTTCCTAGCCTATGATTTTATTATTATTATTTTGGTTTAATTCCAAAAGGAAATGAGGACATTTCCTCTTCTCAAGGAGTTCTGGCAATACTCCAGCACATGTCTGTGTTGGACCAGCCCCAGCTGTCTCTGCAGACAAGAGATGGTGACAGAGCCCGTCAGACTCTGCTGGGCTTGTACACTCGGGTTGTTCCTGCTTATCCCTGTGTCCAAAGACTGGGGCAGGCAGGGACCTTCGTGGTGGTCTCTGAAATGGCAGCATGATTGAGCTGCTCAATCAACTTTTGAGCTCCCAACTTTTCTGGAGAGGGATTCTTCTCGTGGCCCAGAGTCCAAAACGTTCTTCACCTCCTGAGCTGCAGCATTAGGGTGATCAGGGGGACAAAGCACTGTCCCTCCACCACGTAAAAGGGTGACAACAGCTACCACAACCAGAACGATGAGGCTGATTTTCCTGTCTGTCCTTCTGCAGGAAGAATCACTCCAAGTGCCTGGTGCACTGCAAAATGGGCGTGAGCCGGTCGGCGTCGACGGTTATAGCGTACGCGATGAAGGAGTTTGGCTGGTCGCTGGAGAAGGCCTACAACTACGTGAAGCAGAAACGCAGCATCGCCAGACCAAACGCAGGCTTCATGAGACAGCTCTTGGAATATGAAGGCATTTTAGATGCGAGGTAAGGCGACAGGACGATGGAAAGGTGGCTTGCAGGAAGCAAATAGCTAATTGTAGGCAACCTCATGTGTTCTTGTGTCACAAAATATTAATTATCTCCATGAAGTTCTGTTCAGGCAATAGGTTCTTGTGCCGATGTCTTGCACACATGGGTGTCGTGCTCAAAGACATGGGCAGAGTGTGCATGGTCTGAGGGTCCTCTGTAGAAGGGCAGATGCAGAAGCCTGGGCTAACTTGTGTTTTTCTAAACTTTTTCCACGCCAGGCCTCCCTGGATGGAAATTAGCTGTCTTCTAGGGAGATCTGCTCTGGTTTAATTCAGTGAGAGTTTCTCTGTGACTGGGAAGCGTGTTCGTGTTTCTCAGCAGCCAGTACTGCTCCGCAGAACATTGTTCTTGTTTTATGAGGCAGAACTGAGCTCAGGCAGTGTTGGAGGCAAAGCATTTGCCGTTCTGGGTGACCATGCCAATCACAAGTCTTTGTCACTGTAGTATCTAATAAGGGTTTCTGCATGCTCTGCTTGGCCTCTGCTCTGCTGGGGGGAGGAGGAGGACAATTTGTCACTCTGGTTCAGCAGGACCTGTGCCATGAGATGTGCAGAGACGTTGGCTCAGAGTGTTTTGCTCTGGCAGTGGGCTCTATGCCCCTCTGCCCTGAGGGACTGCTCCCAAGGGCTGTTGCCGTCACGGGTGCGGTGCAGGGCACTGCTGTGAGTCTGCTGGGCCAAAGAGACTCAGGAGTGGGCAGGGGGGCGGCACAAAATCCTGAACTAGAGATGGTTTTGTCCAAGAGGGACGGGCAGGCTGGACATTAGGAAGAATTTCTTCTTAGCAAGGGTCATTAGCCATTGGAAGGGGCTGCCCAGGGAGGTGGTGGAGTCACCATCTCTGGAGGGGTTTAAGAAAAGCCTGGACATGGCACTTAGTGCCCTGGTCTAGTTGCCATGGTGGTGTCAGGGCAATGGTTGGACTCGATGATCCCAGAGGGCTCTTCCAACCTCACTGATTCTGGGATTCTGTGTGATTCTGTGACCCAGTGGCCAGCCTTTCTGTTCCAGGTTGTTGAAAGGGATGAAGGTTCCTGGAACTGAGCGTCCTACAGCTCGATGGTAATCACTTGTCTCTGTCCTTTCTCCCAGCAAGCAGCGCCACAATAAGCTGTGGAAGCAGCAGGCAGAGAGCAACCTACCCCAGGACACGGATGGCACCACGGCCTCGGGCGACTTCTTACTCGAGAGCTTGGACATCGACCTAGAAAACCGCCTGGCTGACCTGGACACGCCGTCGCAGTCCGTGTACCTGGACAACCGCTCCGGCACGGACGTGTCCGTGGGGTTTAATTACTGCTTCCGTCGCCTCTCGGACACGCTGCTGGAGAACAAGATCCCCGGGGACAGGGAGGGCTTTTTCCACGTGGAGGAGCTGGAGCGGGATGCGCTTGCGGAGCGCGCGGCCTCGCTGGTGGGACGGCCTCTGTCTGCGCCTTCGGAGGGGAGGCTGCTGGAGACAGGGAGAGCGCTGGAGACGGCGGAGCCGCTGGCAGAGCTGAGCAGTTTCACCGAGAAGGAGGTGAAGAAGAAAGTGGACTTAAGCCCCAGGAAGGGAAGGATAGTGCTGGGCCCCAGGGAGCCAGGGGAGGACGGTGTCAGGGAGGAAAATCCCATGGAGAAGTGGAAGCGGCGTTTGTCCATGCACAAGGAGGAGAGCAGGCTTAATAGGGAGAACTTGAATAACAACAACAGCAAAAGGAGTTGCCCAGAGGATTTTGAGGTGCGTATGGAGTTGAAATGTAGGTGATTAGCATGGCTGACTCTACTGCAAGTGAAACTGCTCTTCTCATCTTCATAGCACAGTTTCATTTGACTTGGATAAAGCCTTTCATTCCATGATGAGCTTCTTCCTTTTCGAAGTGCTTCTGAACATGGCTTTGCTTGCCCAAGCTGTGGATTTAGATGCCAGAGAGAGAGAGCGCACCCATGTGAGTGCCCTGTAAACTGCTTTGGGCAACTTGCTTGCATGACCATCGCTTGACACGGTAGGTATTCTTCCATTGAGGGTACTGTCTGCTGAGAAAGTACGTGGCTTTTGTTCCTGCTGCAGGGCCTGGAGTGGAAATGGGCTTCGTTTCCCATCTGCTTGGCTGTAAATGCACCTTGTGGCCTGTGCCTCTCGCTCTGCTCACTGATGTCTCATTCTGCGCACATTTATCTGTGCCTGTTTTCTGTTTTGCAGCACGATGCCGTGTTTGGGATCCTCAGTAAGGTCAAGCCTTCCTATCAGTCTTGCACTGACTGCATGTACTCCTCGGCCAGTTTGTCTCCTGACTCCTTGGGGGAGCAGTGCGAAAAGCTGAACCCCGGCCCGGCGCGGCGCGGCACCACCATCTGCACGCAGCCAGCCCTCCTCTCCCACATCAGCTCCAACTTGGCGGACCACCTGCCCAGCAAGGCCCACTTCGAGGAAGCGATCAGAACTAAAAATAACGAGGTTCCGCTTCCTCTGATGGCAGGAACTGGTGCTTTGGAGGCTGGCGTTTGCAAATCGCTTGATCAACACTGCGGCGTTTGGGAGAGAGGAAAAGATGCACCAAAAACCCCGGTCAAAACTCTGCTGCCCAGGAGAAACTCGCACTGCGACAAGAGCCTCCTTCATGCAGAAGTGGTAAAAGAAGAGTCTCTAGCCAGAAAAGACAGCAAACCTACCAAGGATGTGAAGTCCTTGTTGTTCAGCAAAGACTTGGACAAGCCAAGTGCAAGCAGTTACTTGATGCAGCATCAGGAGTCTCTTATCCAGCTGCAGAAAGCAGGCTTGGTCAGGAAGCACACCAAAGAGCTGGAGCGGTTGAAGAGCCTGCCCTCGGACGCCGCCTCGCTGCTCAGAGAGAGCCCCCTCAGCAGGGTCGACTCGGGCATTGCGGAGGAGAGCGAGGAGTTGATGTCACATCACGGCCTCGTGCCTCTTCTGGGACCAGCGCCGTTGATAGCTGAAGATGCAGAAAACAATGTGGAGAAGTTAGAGGTGAAGCGTGTCTTGGAGGGGGTCTCTCAGAAAACCTCCACGCCTGTCGTGTGTCGGTTGGAGCACACGAGCAGTTTCACCAAGGACTTCCTGAAGACCATCTGCTACACGCCCTCCTCCTCCCGGAGCTCCAACCTGACGCGGAGCTCCAGCAGCGACAGCATCCACAGCGTGCGGGGCAAGCCCGGCCTGGTGAAGCAGCGGACTCAGGAGATTGAGACCAGGCTGCGGCTGGCTGGCTTGACTGTGTCCTCTCCTCTGAAAAGGTCCAATTCTCTCGCCAAGCTGGGATGTCTTAACTTGTCCTCTGAGGACTTATCAAGTGACATGGATGTATCAACCATAACGGACTCTAAAGAGGCCGTTTCAAGCGAGTCTTCCGTGCTCTGTGAGCCACAATCCATGCTGAGGAGTGCAGATGTCACCTCCAAACTGGCAACGAAGCCGGCGGGCGGCAACTTGAAGAACATGCTTTGGATGGGCAAAAGTTGATGCCTTCTGTGGGGGGAGCAGGGGGTGGATCTGGGGGGGTTCATGGCATTTGTTCGTCGCACCGATGCAGTTTTATCATCCAACTTGCAGTACTTCATCTGATGCCACCTCTTCTTCCCCTCCTTGTACCCTAAATGGGGAGAAAAAAGCCCTGATGGGTCGTGATGAATGGCACGAGGGAAAATAAAACGTATTGCATGGCTTAGAAGAGGGCTTTGTGTGTCAGTTACCTGTTGTCCTGCAGGATGCTATTGCTAGTACTGTTTGCCAAGTATTACAATGTGGGTTTGTGTGTGTGTATATAGATAGATATTTGTGGCCATTTATCTATCTATATATATAAAAAATGCTGAAATATTCTGTTTCAAAGACTCAACAAAATAACTAGTCGTGACTTTTTTTGGTGTTTTACAGAAGAAACACAAGTCTCTGGTTAAAACAGGGCACTTGTGGAAAAATCCTTAAAATGGTGATACGAACACTACCTCTGTTCTCGCTGACGTTTAGTCTTGGTTTGGTGTTTGGGTTTTTTTATTTAAAAAATTGTTTTCCCACAATACTGGTGTCGTTTGAAGGTATGACCTTAATGTTAAGTGTAAGGGCCTGGGGGAGTGTGGAGACAGCGGCTTTGCAGCATGGAGTGACATAGCTGTGAAGTGAAGGCGTCCCGAGCTGTGTTCATGTCGACTCTGTACTGGGCACTGGTGAGGCCACACCTTGAATCCTGCATCCAGTTGTGGGCCCTGCACTTCAAGAGAGATGTTGAGGTGTTGGAGCGAGTGCAGAGGAGGGCGACCAAGGTGGGGAAGGGTCTGCAGGGTCTGACCTCCGAGGAACGGCTGAGGGAGCTGGGGGTGTTTAGCCTGGAGGAGAGGAGGCTCAGAGGTGACCTTAGTGCAGCCTACAACTACCTGGGAGTCGGCCTCTTCTCCTGGGCAACCAGTGATAGGACAAGAGGACACAGCCTCAAGCTTGGCCAGGGGAGGTTCAGGTTGGACATTAGGAAGCATTTCTTCTCAGCAAGGGTCATTAGCCATTGGAAGGGGCTGCCCAGGGAGGTGGTGGAGTCACCATCTCTGGAGGGGTTTAAGAAAAGCCTGGCCATGGCACTTAGTGCCCTGGTCTAGTTGCCATGGTGGTGTGAGGGCAATGGTTGGACTCGATGAGCCCAGAGGGCTCTTCCAACCTGATTGATTCTGTGATTCTGTGACTGTGTGACCCGTCTTCGCTGCATGACCGGGTGAATTGTCGTAGTCTCATGTTGGTGACACCCGTGAAGAGGCGTCTCGTTCTTCAGGTGTTTTTGCTGTCGTCGTGGTTTGTAACGTCCCAGTGGTAATGACGAGCCTGGCCAGTAAGTGCCCGTGGAGCCTCGTGAAGCTTTGTGTAATGCTGTGTCAGTGTCGTGGATCCTGCGTTGGGGACCCTTCTCCATCAGGCTGTTGGTGGCACACTGAGGTGGCCGAGGAGGGACCGCTCTCCTGGTGGCCCCACTCGTTCAAAGTCCCAGGATGCAGTAGGTGAACGTGTGTCTTTTCTGATTATTGCTGTTGGTTTCAGTAGAACGTCCTTGATTTCCTGCGGCCTTGGTTTGCCGGCAGCCTGGGGAGCTGTTGGCCAAGTCCAAGGGGTTATTTATGGTGGGTGTCAGGAGGCTGCGTGGCCCTGGGGGGTGGCTCTGGGGACCGGCCTCAGAGCGGTGTCACCATGCGCTGCTCCTCTTGCTGTGAGAGATGTTTGAAACGCAGCAGTTCACCGACACTGCAGGAAATACACCTTTTTGTAGGGTATTTTGTGCAGCCAGCCAGGTCTGGAGCTGCTCAGTGCAAGACCTGGCTGAGGCAGGAGGGAAGAGCTTGAGAAGCGTGTAGGGGACGTGCTCCACGCGCTGGTGCTCTCCGAGTCCTGTCTGAAACCCCATTTTTGCATTAAGTGTGAGGAATTGTAGGGACTGGCAATCAGTAAATAAATGTCCTCTGTAACGAGTATTAAGTCTGATGTACATGTTCAGCGTGAGGCACAATTCCCGTTTCACCCCTGAAAGCTGGTTTGCAGCAAAAGCTGCTGCGTGAGGGGACCCTGGAAAACGTGCAGGGGCTGAGAAAAGGCTGGGTTGTGTTCAGAGCCGGAGTGAACCCCCCTCTGCCCGGCGTGCGGGGGCACGGGCGAGTCCACATCTGCTGCAATAAATCCCCTCTGTTTGTATCGTTGTTACTATTCTTGTTTACACCCAGATTCGGATTTACGGCTGGGGAAGAAGTCGAGGGGGGGGTCAGAATAAATCCAGACAAATTCCATTAACTGATGCAAGCAAACATCTCTCCTTCCTTCCTGCTTTCCCCAGTGCCTCCCACCGCCTTCCCCCCGGCCTCTCGCTGCATCCACCCCACCGCGTCGCTGTCGGGATAGAGGCACGGTGTCCCGGGGGGTCGGTCTCGAAGCCAACACGCGCTAGAAGCCACCAGTGTGCCATTCCGCAGGGGTTTGTAGCCAAACGTGGTGCTCGCAGCCTTCAGTGGGTTTGTTGCATGAGCAGGTAGATGTTTGTCCTCTCCCACGTATCGTAATCGTTCTTTTACAATGGAGTGCCTTAATAATCGTTTACAAATACTGTGTATTTGTGCTGAGCTGTTCAACTCTGCTGTTGCTGTTCATATTTTATTGGTTTTTTTGGTGCTTTTGGTGTTTCCGGTGGCGGTGAGACCGTTACTGCTTGTGCACGTGGAGCTCCCGGCCCCGCTGAGCTCAGCGCCGCTCACCACATCCCTTCCGCCCGCGGATGGCGAAACCAAAGGGCTGCCTGGAGATGCCACCGTGCCCGGGGCAGCTCCTGGTGCCAGCTCCCGGTGCCCCCTTATCTATGCATTGCTGCAGAAACACGGGGGGTGGCCGGGGCGACGTCCCATCGCCGGCTGGCTGCGCTTCGCTCAGCGGGTGTGAATCCAACCCCAGTCCCGTTCTGCCAGAAAACCCCAAATGCACAAAACTGGCACCTTATTTCCAGGCCAGGCTCTGTGGGTCTGTGTGGCAGCAGCAGCCGCCTCCCTGGGGGTGCTTTTGTGGTCGGTTCGGTTGTGTCCTGCTGTCCCTCAACCCGGGAGGTGGGGACTGTCGTGGTCACGCCGCGAGCACGGCCCCGGAGAGGAGGGGTGGGTGAGTAACGTGTAGCTGTTCCAGTGCATTGCTGTACTCTGTGATAACAACGTTCCTCCTCTTTCATGGTATTTCTTAATTCTGGTTTTGTATTTAAATACGCAGGATCTTTTGTACTGTACGGTCGCGGTAGGGGACGCATAATGCACTTTTTTTTTTTACTTTTCTTTGTAAAAATGTACTGTATATTTTATGTGCTTATCGTGAGGAAAAAATAAACTTTTTTTTTTTTGTTTTCCTTTTACAAATGATCTTCGCAGTGTTTGTGGAGGAAGTGGGGAAGGATCAGCCCGGCCGTGGGGAACAGGCCCGGAGGGGACGGAAAGAAAACACCACAACAGACACATCACGGGAGCAGCCACCGCTGCCGGGCTCCCGTGGCCCCCTGCCCCCCGTTAGCTCTTCCCCTTTTTTTGGGGGGGTTCTGGCTGTTCCTGCCTCCCCTGAAGGCCAGAGCTGAGAGAGGCCTTTGACCCCCTCGGTTGTGTCCTTGGACGTGTTTCAGCCGCCGTGCCGGGACAGCAGAAAAGCACCCGGGCCGCGGCACGGGCTGGCTTGCAGGTGTTTTAAGGGAAAAAGGGAACAAAATATAAATGTGCTTCATTCTTGGAGGCAGGGGGAGAAGCGGAGTCTGTAATTCTCCGCCCAGCCTCTTCTCGGAGGCCCCAGGCTGGGTTTCAGGAGAAGCTGCCGGCGTTCTGGCGCGCGTGCCCCGGCAGCGAGCGGGTGCTGGCAGCCTGCGCCGTGCTGAGCCCTCCCCGCACGGAAAAGTACTTGTTTGGAGAGGGGTTTGGTGCTCCCGCGGTGCCGTGGGCTTTGGCATCCCCACAGACCGGTGCTGCCATCTCCTCCGAAGAGCAGATCCCCGCTGGGAAAGCCGAGGAGCTCAGTCCTGGGATGCGGCTCTTCTGCCCTGAGCTGCTCCTGCTGCTGCCCCACGACCCACCCGAGGTGGGACCAGCCCTTCCCCGGGCACCCACCAAATTTTGCCTTTAAAGGCAACCAGCATCTGCCTCGTGTGCCTGCGAGGAGTCTCGTTACTGCCTGGGATTGTTCTCGCTCTCAGAGCTGCTTCAAGGAGGAACATGTCAGTGTTTACCTTGGCAGGGCAGCAAAGCGCCGGCTGGGGATGCTCTCCAGCTTTGGCACGCTTGCTAATTGCCTCAAAGAGTCATTAACCCCCACTAGAAATATTTACTTTTTAGGGGGTTTGGGGGTTGATTTGGCCTGGAGGTGGCAGCTGTCTGTCACCCAGCAGTCGAGCGCAGCAAAGCGTGGTTTACTGCCTGCCCTCCCTGCCCCAGGAGCTGCGAGCCTCTCGCCAGGTCCAGCGAGCCAGACCCGGGCAGGAACCGGCGCTTGCTGCTGCCTTCATGGTGCTGCCTTCATCTGCCGACTCCTCGTGCGCCCGGAGCTCAGGCCACGCACTCATCGGGGTGAGCTGAGTGGCTTCAGTCCCTTCGCAGCCTTAGCAGGGGCTGGGTTTGATTCCGGCTACACTGTGCGAGAGCGAGGGGCTGGGGAGCACCTTCCTCTGGCCTCGCAGCCAGCGTCGGCCTGGAGCCGTGCGTGGCACGTGCCGGCTGATGCCGCGTCACCTCCCCGGCACGGTTCTAGGCTGCTCCCGCAGCTTTGCAGGGACTCGTGCGTGGGCAGCAGCTCCCCAGCTGGGAGGATAATCTGCGAATGATGGAGGACAGAGCCCAGGGCTGAGGGGTTTGGACTTCTCCTTACACCTGAGAGCAGCGCTGTTGGAAACGTGGCTCTTCCCCCAGATGCAGGAGCAGGGCGCTGGGCTCGCCTGCTGCCCCATGGGCAGGTACCCACAGAATCAACCAGGTTGGAAGATCCCTCTGGGCTCATCGAGTCCAACCGTTGCCCTGACACCACCATGGCAACTAGACCAGGGCACTAAGTGCCATGTCTAGGCTTTTCTTAAACCCCTCCAGAGATGGTGACTCCACCACCTCCCTGGGCAGCCCCTTCCAATGGCTAATGACCCTTGCTGAGAAGAAATGCTTCCTCATGTCCAACCTGACCCTCCCCTGGCGAAGGAGCTGCAGCATCAGGGGCTGGAACCGGCCTCTGGCCCTCCCCTGGTCAAGGACAGAGACCCCGGGCTGCGTGGCCCTAGCATGGAGCGCTTGGCTTTGCGTCAAAGCCTTCCCAGAGTTGCCCGGACACGATGACAGGCGAAGGGAAACAGCAGGAGCGAGTGTGCGTGTGTACGTGCAGCTTTTACACCCCGGGGTTAACCCTCTGCAGCGCTGAGCCACGGCGCAGCTGGAAAGCTTGTGCCGAGCTGGGAGCCCCAGAGGCTCCCACATGCCAGAGCTCCGGTGTGGGGACACAGCAGCTTTCTCGCTGTCCCGTGCTTTTGAGGTCCTTGGGACAGAGTCTGTCCCTCAGCCAGAGCCATTTTGGGGTCAGATGTTTGCTGGGAGCTCGTTTAGTTCACACTTGGCTGATTCTCAAGACGATGCTCCCTGTTCATCTCTGCGTCCCTGAGCCGGGGGTCTCCCCGCTGGAGCTGTTGGCCGGTTTGCATCGCAAGAGTCACACGCGAGAGGTTCTACGTTAGAGAGGCACCACGAGACGGGACTGCGACTGCCGGTGAGTTTGGGGGTCTTGTTCTTGTAATGATTGAAAGTTGGTTCTTTACGGAGCGGTTCTTGTTATGGCCGAAAGTTACATCCTGTTGTGATGTTGCTATGGCAAAGCCAGGCAACATCTGGAGCAACACAAGTTCTCTCCGGGTTTATTTATAGCCGAGATGCCTGAGCGTGGAGCCTCCGTGGGCAGCTCGCGGCGGGGACAGCCGGGCACTGGGTGAACCCGGGGCGGTGGGAAGATGCGGGGTCCTGCCGAGGGGCGACCCGAAGGAGCAGCTCTCCTCGCAGCCCCTCCGACGCCCGGCTTCACCCCTGATGGGAGGAGGGTGGGTCCCTACCAGCGTTTCCAAGTGTTGTGTTGGGGTTGGGTGACCGCAGGGATTGTGATGATGTTCTTGGGGGGGAAGCTGAGGTTTGGCAGGTGAGTGAGGCTGGGTTTAGTGACTGACACGATGCGCACGGAGAAGCACCGGGGAGGACGCGCAGGGCCATGGCTGCGCCTCGACGCCAGCAGCCCGCTGCAGCTCCTGCTCCGGCGGTGGGTCCCTGGCTGCAGCCCCGGGCTGATGCCCCTGTGCCGGGGCCAGACAGCCACGCAGAGGTAGAAATGTAAATATTTTCCTAAGCAGAACCTAATTGTTGGCACTGCCGATGCGAGACGAGCCGGTTCCTGCAGCGGACGGAGGGGCCTGGGCTGCGGGGCTGCGCTGCCGGTGGGGCTCCCTCTCCATCCAGCCCCTCCAAACGCGCTGCTGTTGGGAGTCCCTGCGCTGGCAGGTCCCCTCTGTGCTCACACACACGTGTGTTTCATACGGACAGCGGCAGCTCTGCTGCTTCAGCCATGGAGCCGTCAGGTCTGCTCCAGCCTCGGCCCTCGCCCTGGGCATTGCACATTCCCTAAAAGTCTCTCCCTCCCTGGTTTGAGGGATGGGGCAGCGGCGCGTTTCTGCAGCTGCCATTTCCTTTTATGCAGACGGTTCAGGAGCAGAAACCGTGTTGGACTTGCCCGAGGGGTCAGTAAGCAGCTCGTAGGACAGCGGTGCAGGGCAGGGCAGCTGGGCTGATGCTCCTGGGCTCCCTCTGGGCTCGGCCACGGGCTCAGGGGCTTTGTGCCCCTCAATATCTTGCTGGCGGAGCCAGGGAGCAGCGTCGTGCCTTCGGCCGGGTGCTTGGTTCCCTCCTTTTGGGATGGAGGTGACACCATCCCCTTCCCGCTGCCAAACAAACCCAAGGTACGCTGACCCAGCTTCCACGCCAGCCCTGGGCTCTATGATCCCCACATAGGGCAAGCCAAAAAAATCAGACGGTATCTCCAAATCAAGACGGTTTGTGAGAGACCTGGAATGGATTTGGCTTTGGCATGGGGGGACCGAGGGCCTTGGCTCAAGGGGAAGAACCCTGAATTATTGACCAGGTCATCGTGCCACCAGCAAGCATGGCTGAGTCTGGTGGGTTTATCCCACAGAGAGGTGATTTGGCTTTAAAATTCATCATTCACACAACTGGCAGCAAACCTTGCTGCAGCGTTTCTCTACCCGACGGGATCGGTGCTGCGAGGCCCCCCCAGCGCCGGTGTGGGCAGGGAGCATCGCCGGCCCCGGTGCTGCCGGGAAGCGGCTGTGTTTGTGTTGGGCAGAGCCTCATCAAGGATTTAAAACTTCCAGCAGTAACAAACAGTGTTTTGTCTCTCCGCAGAGCAGCTCTGCGATGTGCAGTGATAAAAAGCCGTCCCTGCGAGGGGGCTGGCTGGCTCCGGGGCTGATAAGGGCTGGGGTAACCGGCATCCCTCGCTCCTTCCCCTTGTCGGTGGGGGACAGGTCATGGAGCTGGCTCATGGAGCAGGGGACAAGGTGGTGGCATCATGAAGCAGGGGACGAGGTGGTGGCATCATCATGAGGCAGGGGACGAGGTGGTGGCATCATGAGAGACCCTGGTCCAGGCATCACCCGTGCAGCCCGTGTGAGTGCACCGGCTGTGCTCAGGGGGCTGCCGGGGTCCCTGGGGGCTCTGGTGGGGTCCTGGCAGGGTTTTCCAGCCCCACTGAGTGTGGGTGCGATGCCTTTGGCCGGGGGCTGGCACACAGGTCGCTGGGGGCTGTTTGCAGACTCTTTGGGGTGACAAGGGGGTAACTCAGCCCTTGCTGGGAAGCATCTCCAGGCTCAGCCCTGGCACAGCAGAGGTGCCTGTGTCTCTTTAGGGACCATCTAGGTGTTTTCCTGCATCCCGCCTCGGGATGCTTCCCCGGCTCGGGCCCGGGCAGCGGCACCTCCTGCACCATAAAAGGCAAAGCGCTGGGGAAGAGCTGCTGGGTGGGAGCCGTGGCGGCCGCTGCAATGCCAGGCATCCCGGCTGCGTATAAACGGATTAGAGCCCTCCAGCTCCCCTGCTCCCCCTCCTTCCCGAGCGCTCACAGGAGCCCCTTCGCCAGAAGGATTATCCAAAGGGTGGAACTTTCTGCTCGGTTGTTTAGAGAAATGCCCAGAGCGTTAATGGGGATTTTTGATAAGTTATGTTTTGGAGTCTCCAAAGGGAAACTTGTTTCTGAGGCTGCTGTTGGGCTTCTCTGTTTATCTCGGGCAGATGTTTTCATGTCACAGCAATTCCCTTAGCAATAGCCTATTCCAGCCGAGCCGGCTCTGCCCCGCGTGCTCCGTGCGGGCGGTATCTCTCCCCAAACGCTGGACGCAGACCAAGGCTGCGCGCCGCTTCCAAGGAAGGAGCGCTGGGGGAGATGCCGCGTCCGCCGGGCGCGGGGCAGGGAGGAGTGCCAGGGCCACGGCTGCGGGTTTCCAAGCTCTCCGTGAAACCCACGGAGGAGCTGACTGAAGGTGATCCTGCCCAGACGAGCCGCAGCAGATGACCTGGCAGTAAAATCACTCTGGAAGCAGCAAGATCGGAGGGCAGCCAGGGAGGATTTGCTGCACGGGACCGTAGGGAGTTATCGCTGCAGCAGGTTGGGGAAAAGAGGAGAGTCCCTGAAGAACGACGCAGATGGGCAGCAAGTCCTGCCTGTAAAGTGCTACGGAGCAGGGAAGGAGGAGCTGGGGGGGTGCTTTTACAGTTATTCAGGTGGGGTATATTTGGGTAGGGACCAGCGTAGCATCAACTCTGACAGCTGTTGCGTTAGGAGCCTCCTGCCCTGCCGCAGAGGATGGGCTCCACCACGCCAACGTGCATTTTCATCTCTGCTGGCCATGAGGCTAAAGAACGCCGATTCACATGACCCAGGCACGGAGGCTCCCGAGCTGCCTCCGTCTCTCCCAGTAGCGGAGGAAGGAGAAGGCGGTGCTGAAAGGCTGCCGAGACCCAAGGTGGGAAGAAACCTTGGCTGGCCACTTTCAAAGCGTTTGGCCCAGGAATTACCGGTGACTGAGCTCCCAGCCATGGAAGCCTCCACCTGGCAGTGCTACGGATATTTACGGGATGACACAAGGAAGGCGAGGGGGAGAGACTGCGCTGCTCCCCGGGGAGCCTCCGCGGGGACGTGCGAGGATTATACTCTGCTGCAACGCGGCCAGGAGGGCCTGGGGCACAGGCTGGAGAGGGGGGACCTTCCCGACCCCCCGAGCGACATGCAAGCCCCTGCCAAGAACTCAGAGATGAGCAGCGGCGGGCAGAGAGGGCAGCGGGGGCTGGCAGGGGACTCGTGCTTGGAAGACCACCCCGTGTCGAAAGGGTGCAGGAGAGGGGAGGAGGGAGAAGCCCCTCCGAAGGTGTACGAGATGGAGGTCGGGCACAGGCGAGCGGGCATGGGCAGGACGGTGAGGCCGGTGGTGTACAGGCTGGAGGAGAGCGAGTACCGGCGCCTGATCGAAGAGGCGGCAGCAGAACCGGAGGAGGACTGGGAAGGGACAGAGCACGGGGTACCTGTGATCCAGGAGGGCTACCCAGGGGATGGGAAGGTGGCAAGTCCGAGCCTAAACAGGCTCAACTCTTTCCAAGGAGTCCTGAGGAGGCAGATCAGCCGTTCGGACTCCGAAAGCAGTGTGGAGAGCAGGCAAGTGAACAAGCTGACCCTGAACTCTCCCTCGGAGGGAACCAAGCCGAGTGTCCCCATCAGGTCAGACAGCTTCGAGCGAAACGCCGTGCTCATGGATTACATTTTGCAAAGCAAACAGGAGGCAACGGCATCTGTTTCCTACGTCCCCAGAGAAAGCAGCAAAGCAGCTGAAAGCCCGAGGCAGGCGCTGAGCTTCGCCCCGCAGCCTGACAGTGCTCCGGACCCCTGCCAGAACGGGCAGCCCGGCGAGGAGGAGCCGGCCAGGAAGCCTGAGCCAGACAAGCAGGTAGCAAAGAGCCTCGAGAGAATGGGCTCTGCGGTCGCAAATTATGCCTCGGTGGCTAAAGACACTGCAAAGCTTTCGAGGCAGAGCAGCAGCCAGCTCCTTGAGAGCAGGGACCAGCTCGGGGGTGAAGCAGATGCGTGGATGCTCGATTCATACAGCCCGAAAAAAAAACCCCCGGCCCCTCCTGTCAGGTCCCACAGCAAAGAGAGCCTGGCCCTGAGCATGAGCAAGACCGTGGCCATGACGGAGGCACTGCTGGAGCCCCGCAGCCCCGCAGCGAAGCCTGCCCAGGAGCAGTGGGCAGCGGCGGGCGCGGAGCAGCTACCGGGGGGCAGGACCGCAGGAGGAGGGGGCTCGGAGGAGCCCGAGCGGAAGGGGAGGAAGAGTGAGGAGGATGAGAAAGTGCTTAAAGTTGCCGACGCAAAGAAAACTTTCGAGAAGCCCAAACCGGCAGAGGGGAAGGCGGCCACGGCACCGCCCAGCGCTGCCAGAAAAGGTGAGGTGTGATGGCTGTGCCACGGGTGGGCTGGCAGAGCCCGCTGTGCCATGGACGGGTTGGCAGACCCCGCTGTGCCACGGGAAGGCTGGCAGAGCCCACTGTGCCATGGACGGGTTGGCAGACCCCGCTGTGCCATGGGTGGGCTGGCAGAGCCCGCTGTGCCACGGGAAGGCTGGCAGACCCCGCTGTGCCACGGGAAGGCTGGCAGAGCCCACTGTGCCATGGACGGGTTGGCAGACCCTGCTGTGCCACGGGTGGGCTGGCAGACCCCATGGACAGGTTGGCAGAGCCCGCTGTGCCACGGGTGGGCTGGCAGACCCCATGGATGGGTTGGCAGAGCCCGCTGTGCCATGGGTGGACTGGCAGACCCCACTCTGCCTCGTGGTGCCAGATCCAGGGAGGACCCAGAGCACGCTGCAGCCGAGGGCTGGGTGCCAAGGGGAGGTGGGCACACGGCGGTTGTGAGGCTTTTCAGCAAATCCCTGCCTTGTCACAGCCGAGCAACAGATGGGATGCGCTCGGGGCACGTTTAGGGATCTCTGGTGTTAACGAGGCAGGATGACAATCAGGCGTTGGTTCAAGGCTAGTAGCAGCCTGGTAAAAGTACTTCTTGCAGTGAAACTGTTTCATGAGAAAGGGATTTGCTTTTTAAGGCTCTCCTGTATATAACATCCCATGCTCCTACGCTGCTTTTCATGACTAGATACAGTGCAGAGCGCCCATATGATCCTTTCTCCCACTGTCGTGTGGGATTATCTGCCTCTGTCTCTCCAGGCATTGGATGAGCCAATATAATTTTATTTTAGTTATAGCATGAAAAGGAGGCGTTATTTCCCTTCAGTTCTTTTTCCCCCTGCACCGTGACTTAGCTGAATAAGGCTTTCAGGAGAAGGACATCAACCTGGAAACCCTTTCACTGAAAAACTGTGGATGAATGAACTTTGATGAAATGTTACTGGTAAAACAGCAGTTCTGCAGAGACAGGGAGAGGTTAGAAATGAGAGTTTGAGAGTTTGGATCGTGCAAGGACTTATCAGACCCTTGCTGGTTAATTTACATCTTCTGTTTATTGACAATCTGTGATTGTGGAATTCCTTATAAGGGAAAATAAATGCATTAAGGCACAGGAAACCTATGCTAGCTTTGAACTGAATAGCGTGTTTACTTAAAAAATTGGTGTGATTATCCCACGGTGCTTGGTACATTGTGCTGTCAGTCACAGAAGTCATGAAACCAAGTCAGAATATGAACATTGCCACAGAATTTGTGTGTGTGTCAGTGATAACAAAAAGCCTACAGCAATGAAAAATAGATCCTATCCTCTCGGGAAGCGTCTTGAAGACACATTATCATTCTCATGATGAAAAGAAATAGGGCTGTGAAATATTTGTCACTGCAAACTATCTGCCATCTGCCAGACTGAGGCTCTGTACGTGAAGCGGCGCCGGTGCCGGCGTTGTCAGGGTGTCTGGATCTGCGCAGCCTCCCCGCTCCTCCTCGAGTGGGAGATCTGTCTGATTAACTGGTACCGTTGATACGGCGTGTTTTCATCAGCCCATCAGATGGAGGGATGTTATCAGCAGTGAGGCATGCAGCCTTTGCGGGGAACGGGAGGAGCAGGTGGATGCAGTAGGTGATCTTAGAGAGGAAGGGGGTTAGAAGGGACTACACGAAATCATGCTCCATCCTTAAGGCAATACTGGCTCCAGCTAAATCACTCCTGACATGTTTACCTACTTGTTCTTCAGAAGAAATAGTGAGGGAGGGTCAAGACAACCTATTTCAGTGCTGAACTGTGAAAATGTTGCAATAGAGGAGTAGGAATAGCTTCTCATTTCCCTATATCTGTGACATAGTCTGTTTTTTAATCTGTTTCTGAACATCTTCCCAAATCTCATACTGCCTAACACGAACACCTCGCTTATATTTACCATTATATCATTCCTTTCTTATACCTCTGATTTTTCCAGCACCTTTGGTCCAACTTGATCCTAGACAGCAGGGAGAGAAACAGAACAAGATGGCAAAAGGATTCAGAACTGGTTGAATAATGAGGACAAGACTAGGCTCTGTGATAAGCGTAACACGGCGTGCTGCAGGACTCCCAGCACCCAGCCTCACGTTACTGCTCACTGCTCCAAGCCCCTGCTCAGTCCGTGGTGCCTGGCTGATTTTTTTCCTGCTATTCAGACTCATAGGAAGTGTCAATCCCAGGATATTCACGTTGTAAATAAAATACAGCTTGCTTTTTTTCATTTGTTTTTGTGTTCTGCTTTCTTGTCTCTCTCTTCTTAGTTAATCAGCTGGTGTAGCAGAGATAGCAACAAAGAGAAATCCCATCTGTTGCAACTAATTGCTTCATTTTTATTTGGTGTCCAACATTTTAATTAGGTATTGGGACCACCTCCTCTTTACTGCAAAAATGGGAAAAAAGAAAAAAATATTTCACAATCCTGTACAATGATGGAGAAGAAAAATGCATGAGGAAATAGACCAGCTTGAAATTAATTTAGAGATTTCCTTTTGCTGTAAAAAATGTGGCCAGCACGTATTTCTATGCCTTTCCTCCAGTCGAGTTGGTAGGGATGTGTATGACATCTGTATTACTGCATATAACATGCATGAGAGTGTGTGTATGTAGTAATAAATGTGCTTTATGAAATGTATTTTAAATCATTAATACCATCAGCATAAATTATTAATAGCCATCCTGACCTACTGTTCACTTATCATTGTCAGTCTCCAGCACCTTCCACCCACGCCGAGCAGCACACAAGCCGTGTCAGGATTTCCATTACCCCTTGGGGAGGGGGCTTGGGGGTCTGACCCCCATTTACCAGGTCTGGAAGTAGCGCAGGGACTTGTTAGATGTCACGCAGAAAGGTGGGACACAAAACGAAGGGCTGCTGACTCCTAACCCTCTGCTTTAATTCACGTGTTCCTCCTTCCTCCCTGTCCACATGCTTCTCCCTTCCTGGCTGTTATTTTAAAAATCAGATTGAACATGTTGCTCTCCTTATCTTCATTCCATAATTCCACAGCTCCCCTTTCTGGCCAAGGATTGAATAAGGGATTTCGCTCTCCCTCTCTCTCTCCAGACAAGCACTTTGCTGGATCTGGGGAACAGATCAGCACAGGGCAACACTTCCCGGGGCAGAACACATAACCCCGTCCAAGAGACAGAATTGATTAGGAATCATCAAGAGCTGTTACGTGGCAGCTGTTGGTACAATTTTGTCTTGGCTCAACCTCTGATGATCATTGAAATGTCCCTTAAAAACCAGGCTTGTAAGCAGTTTGATAACGCTACCCTTGCTGTTCGTTATGCACCCAACAGACATGGAAAAAGAGGGCAGAAAGGGTAAATCTAATGTTATTCCATGCACAGAAAATGGCTTGGTTTGGTGTTTTTCATTGCAATCGGTTCAGATTTCCCCGCACAAAAAAAAAAAGCACTAAGTTCAGGTAATGTTAAGTGAAATGTAGGATCACATCACCGATTTCAATGGGAGCAGCTCCTCTCAACGCTGCTGGACCTGGCCTTGAGTAGCTAAATCACAAGAGCCACAGCAGAAATATAAAAATATGCAGCTTTCAGGTGGGAGAACCTAGTGCTTCCTGTAAAGTTGTTTAAATATAATAACAAATCAAAAGGCTTCAAGAAATAAATAGATAGTGGACACAAATGTCCTTGAAAAGTTGTATAGCTTGAATGTCTGCAGACCTGGGGCCTGAAACTGTCACGTCTGGCATATTTTGCATAACTTAGAAGTTAAGCTGCAAAATAACAGGACTTTAAATTGCTGATCTCCCTAAACCCTCCGTAAGCCGTTTCCCTTCATTCAGAATATATTTAGCAATGAGGATTTAAGCAAATTGAAATGTTTGAGGCAAATTCATCCCTCAAGTGACTTTGCTGGTTCTGAATGACGGGGTTTGCCGTCCATCTGAGATTGCTCAGAGACTCCAAGCCGAGTTGCATAATAGCAGCAGGAAGCCAACAAAATTTATTCTAGAGATGCCTCAGGTATTTATATCTTACTTTACCTTTTCTAACTAATAACAGCGCGCTGGCAAGGGAGGCTGTGGGGCATAACACGAATGTGTTACTTATAAGGCATGTCAGGATCATCAGAGGAACAAACCAGCGTGATTTATTGCAGTGATGGAACCGATGCATATTTGCGAGCGAGCTAAATTTAGCTGCTGACATAAGTTTCAGAGGTGGAGTCTGGAGACAGGGTGCTGTTTCCGTATAAAGGCTGCAAGATAGACTGCAGCAATCGTGCATCGATGTAGCAGAAGGTAAAAAAGTGTGGGATGGATAAAAGCAGTGAAATGTATTTTTGAGTAAATTCTGAATCTTGTCTGCAAATTTTAATAATCATGCATGTTGGTGCTGATAAAATAGAAGGACAAAATTTGTTGTGTGGTGCCTTGTAGCTGCAAGAATCTGGTAATAGGATATTTTCCTTTACAAAAATTAGAATTTGTGACATATTTTGACAAGTTGTTAGGCTTACATCACTCTGGCTATGATTTTATTGAGCTGAAGTGATGAAGATTACTGTTTACAGTGGAACCAAAGAGCGCGTGTAAAACCTTAGCTGTTCCTTCTGCTGTTGAAGACTTCAGCCTGAAATTCATGTCATGCCTTCATCACCTTGTCTGGTGAGCTGTTGCGATCTAAATGGCTCATTAATCCAGGTCAGGATCTGAGTGATCCTTGGAGCATTTCCATCCAAACGTCTAAGGAAGTGTTAGTGAAAACCCAACAGGTACCGTTTCCATCTGAGTCCATCCTTAGCGACTCTTCCAACCAGATTTCTCAGGACAAATCTCACTTTGTCTCCTCTGTGCCTCACTCTCTTTTTAGATGGATGCCAAAAGTCTTCCTTGGTTTCTCTTCCGAGCTGCTGGGTACTGCTGCTTGTGCTGTTGTTTTTCAGTCCAGGGTAAAGCATCGCCTGGTACACGATGAAAATATCATTTCAAGCTTGCCCACTGTTCTGAGCTAGAAGGAGCTATACATACGTATATTTTTAAGTACCATTTTATATGCTTGTATGAATAGTTTTCACAAAGGTTTAAGCCACATGCACAGGTTGGAGACTCCTAATAAATTAATGGCGGTGGGACTGGCAGTCAGGACACTCAGCTCTGTCACTGACTCATTGTGTGACCTTCAGCAAGTCACGTACCTACGTGGAAAATATGAATCACAACCTAAACCCACTAAACTACAGATTACCTGCAAGTCTGCTCCGAGGCTGTCAAACGGCTTTTGTTTTCTTCTTTTTTAGCTTTGAAGAGTTTGTTTGAGAGAGGAGGTGGAGAGTAAGTGTGCTGGGCTGGCTTTCAGGAGGAAGGTATTAATTGCACGGTAATTGGTGCCGCGGGCAGTGCGTGGCAGGGATGCAGGCTTGCAACTCTAATCTTTGGGTGTATAATTTTTTTATCAAGGTGTTGCTCAGCACGTAAGAGAGGCTGTCCTGCATATTGAGTCAGTGGTTAAACTACTGTCGAAGTTTAACAAATGTTGGATAATAGGTTTGTTTAATTTGTAGCTACTGTGGCATCTGATGTTTCCATCAGCTGCAATCAGACAGACCAGCAAGACCATGACAAATGTGTCTGTGCGAGGCTTGTGGCATGTTTTAACACCCAGCTGTCACTTAACAGGGTAGTTCACAGCTCTGTCGCAGTTCCGTGGGGGGAAGAGGAGGGTTCTCAGCTCAGCCCAGCTCATCACGACACATATATTTCTCCAAATTCGGAAGATTATAACGAGAGTTACGGGTGTGTCGCACCCCTGAAAAATTAGGCCCCTTAAGCACCTAACCACATGCAAATGAACTTGCAAATATTGGCCAAAACTTATAAGGAAGCTAGGCTAGCTTTTGGTTTTGGCCATGTATGGTAAACGCTGTGCAACGTGGGCACTGATCTAGCATCGTTCATCCGCTCTGCAAGTTCCCTGGAGGAACAGAAACAGGCAGCCTTTGAGAGTGGCATTACCCTGCGTGCCTCGAGGTGTTTGCTACAAAGGTACTCACCTTCGTACTGTTTACCATGTACCATATTAATAACCGTTAGCCTCTTTCATTGAACGGCGGAGATGATAAAACCGTCTTTACAACCACATAAGCCCCTAAAAGTGGCTTTACTTTTATTGCAATGGGGAGAATCTTTGGTTTCAAGCTACCGGCTTGTGCTTCTTGTTAAAGTGTGATTTTTAGCAGGGGTTTAAGCTCTACCTTTTGTCACCGTCTTGCTGGCCGTGACGTTTTCCACAGGCCCCAGCAAGTCAGCATGACAAAACCAGGCGACACGGTTGTTTTTCTTGCGGGACTGTTGGTTCTCTCCAGCGTTGCTCTTGGGGACAGCGGGCTGTGGCTGCGCCCTGCTCGGCCGAGGGCTCACGAGGAGCCACATCCACGGGGTTGTGCCTCACCCATCGCATCAGCGCTCGCAATTTTAGGTTTTGTGGCTGTAGTGCCCCAACCCTTCCCTGTCCCTTTGCCGGTACACCCCCACCTTTGCTCGCAGCCCGGGGAGCTAGAGCAGAGGCTGAGGGCCGTCCCAGCAGGGAGCCCCAGCTGGGCCCGGGAGGGGAGCGGCCGGAGGCAGGCTGGGGAGCAGCGGGGGGCACCGACCCGGCAAGGGGGTAAGCGCCCGGGGGGAACCGGGCTGCCGCGTCCGTGAAGGGGAGAAGGGCCGGGGCGGGGGGCTGGGGCGCGGGCCCGGCCCCTCACGGAGGGTCTCGGCCCCCCCCGGGCGCTGCGGGGCGGCCGCGGGGAGCGGGAAGACACGCCGTGCCGCCATTGGCTGGGCGGGCCGCCACTCACCGCGCCGCGCCCCGCCCTCCGCCGAGCGAGGCGGGACGGGAGCGCGCGGCTCCGGGCGGTGCCGGTAATGGGGGGGCGTGGCCCGCGGCGGGGGGGGCGAGGCCAGAGGGAGGCGGGTCCCCGCCCCGGCGCTGCCCGCCCCCGCCCCGCGGCGGTCAGTCGGGCGGCGGCGGCGGCGGCAGCAGCGGCGGGGACGGCTCCGCCGGGCTGAGGAGCGGACGCGGGGAGGCGGCTCGGGATCGCGGTGCGGAGGGGAGCTGGGCGGCGGCGGCGGCGGGACGGCGGCCTGAGGCGCGGCGGGGGGCGGCTGGCGGGGCGGGAGGGCGGCGGGCGGCCCGCAGCGGGGAGGCGGTGGCGGTGCCCGCGGGAGGGCGGCGGGCCCCGGGCAGGGCAGGGCAGGGCAGGGCGGGCGGGCGTCCGGCCGGGCGGGCTGTTCCCGCGCGGGGCCGGGTGTTGCCGCCGAGCCCTTCCTGAGGCGGCGGCCGCTGTCAGCGCCCGGGCCTGCGGGGGGAAGCGCCCTCCCCGCGCCGGAGGTTGGGCAGCCGCGCTCAGCCCGGGGCTTCTCCCCCGCTCTCCTCCTTATTAGGTAGCGGAGCGGCTCGGGGTCGCCGCGGGTGCCGGCAGCCGGCCGGGGCCCGCAGGTTGCCGGCGGGGCATGGCCCGGGCGGGGCCGCGCTCTCCCGGGCAGCCCCTGCGCGCCGCACACCTGATGCCCGCTGCCAGCGCCGGCCGCCTCCTGCGGGGAGGGGTCGGGGGTTTCTTTTGTTCGTCAGGTTTTTTTCCCTTTTTTTTTTTCCTTCCCCCCCCCTTTTTTTTTTCATGGCGATGCAGCAGCTCGGTGGCACCGGCGTGTGCGTGTCGCCCCCGGGGCCCCGCATCCCTTCTGCCACCCTGTAACGTTGCAGAGGACAAAAGATGACTGGAGGGTTTAGTTTTGTGTTGGTTTTTTTTTCCTCTTTACACTCCTCTTGACCAGGTACGTGTCACGCCGTTATTAATGGCCCTTCCGAGCCTGTTCGGAGGATGTGTAAAGCCCTGGCTTGTATGACACGTTCCTGGGCGTTGTTTTTCTGTGCAGAAAGCCACGTTGTTGTAATAGCGATATGTCAAAGGCCAGAATTTAAAGGTTAGTACTTATGTGCTGTGTGAAATTAGCTGCTTCTCCGCTCACGGCGCCCGGAAAGGCGCCCGACACGCGACTGCACACCCGTTCTGCTGTGGTACCCCGGTCTAGACAATGTGATGCTGTGACTGCGCAGGAGACAGGTCTGAAAAAAAAAAAAAAAGAAAAAGGGGACTGAAAGCTGCCTGGAAACAAAAGTAAAACTGATTGATGCAGTTTTATTGTTGAAGAGAAGTGATATGCATTAGTGTCGCGGGTTTTTTTTCCTAGCTGTAGTTTCAGTCCTGTACGTGTTTGTTTGAGCACGTCTATTCAGCCTATTCATGCAGATGTGGATTAGCACGAGCGAGACCAAGGATGTTAGCAAAATGAAAGAGTGGCCTTTTGAGTGTACTAGGCTGTGGCTGGGTTTTCAGTTTGCTGAGACCGGTTCTGGTTTAATTTTAGGCCAGGCTGTCTCCAAATTGCCTGCCACTCTCTTCGTGTGCCTCACTAAGCACATGCAGGAGAGCTCTGTGCCTGCTGGAAGTGTGGGAAAATGGTGTGAACTGGCACAGCCCGTCCTGTTAGAAGCGTGTTGGTGTGTGCTGAACGTGTGATGGCTACAGAAAACAGCGGGTATCGTGTGCGTGAGGCAGGGCAGGCTATATTCGATTTTCCCTTGAATAACAAGCATTGAATCATCTTTTCTGCTCAAGGGGAAAACCAGATGGCTGTGCACTCACCGAGACGTTTTATTGCAGCTAATATTCGTGTTTGCTAAAGACTGTGTACACAAAAGTAGCAGATCAAATACTGCTGTGATAAAGTCAACGCGTGTTTGTTTTGGGTGTATATCTTTTTAGTATTTTCAGTAGCCGTGGTAAGACCTGACACACTCGGGTGCATGTCAGGGAGCGTTTGCTCTGTGTTTGTTTTAACACAGCGCTTCATAATAGTAATTTCTCTGTGGTCACTTGTAGCCTTTTATACAGATTGCTTTAATCAGCATTTGTGTGTCTCTCTTTATGTTCTCTGTTGGCATTACCCTGTCTTCCAGTGAGCTGCCTTTTCAAACATCATTGGATTTTTTCAAGTTAAATCTTCATGCTTATTGCATCTGTCACTTCTGGGATTCACTCCAAGTGAAAGGCAGAGATTCAGTTTAATGGCAATGAGAAGGAATGCACAGAAGGGTAAAATATCAGCTTTCCTGAGTGATGCAGCAAAGGACGCTGAGAGATCTGCCCTCAGTAACCGTTCCATGCATCATCTTCAGGCTTAATATTAGGCTTCAATGATGGCTTCATAAAAAGGCTCATTACAGCACAGCGTTGCGTTTCGATCGTAAGAGAATTTATGTTATTTGTTTTAATATGATTATCGATTCCGAGGAATAGGACTTGGATGCCAGCTTCCTATTTTAAAGACATGAGCAAAACACTTCCTGGCCTGAGTCTGCAGCTGGGTGAGGTCATCAGCGCACCACTCCCAGGGCGAGGAATGTCCTTTTAGGCAAACTCACAGGCACATTTTCGCTCGACTTTTAAACTATGGCTTTGTTTGTTTTGATTTTGTTTTACTGAGGCTTTTGTGATAATCTCAGTCCTTCTCTAAGGATGTGTTGGAACAGAAACTCACTGAGGAGTTGAAGTGCCCCAGTTTAAGCGTTTACAGGGCATATGAACAAGAATTAAGCGCCTGTGTTCTCTCCGAGCTCTGTCCCTGTAGTCTCCCCCACCTAATATTTTGGGTCTGCTTGTATTCTGGTTGTTCCCTCTGAAATTCATCTGATTAGAAACTGTTTGCAGTCACCCTGGTCATGTAGCCACACGTGAGAAGTCACATTGTCGATGGCTTTAGGCTGACGGGACGTGAACTGGTATTTTTTTGGTCACGATGTGCACAGATGCAGGTGGTGGTGGCATTGCTGGGGTGAGCGCCACGTCGAAACTAAGGCAGAAAGGTTTAGGTTGGCTGAAGGGACTCAGGAAAGCGAGCAGTGAAGGCTGATTCTTCCAGATGTGTTGAATATACCAGTATAGTTGGGAATCGCTTACTGGGCCCTTTCTATTTGCTAATACGATTGATTCGTTCTATTTTTCATCATGTAATTTTAATAAAAATGGATTATTTGTTTCTTTTTGAGGTTATAATCATTCAGTACATGTTTATATGTGTTTTTAGATGATAGTATAGGCACATAAAATACCAGAGGTGACACTAGAATTACTCAGCTTCTTGGCGTAGCAGTCATGAGCCCAAGAGGTCCCACCGGCAGGTCTGGCTTTGCGCTGGAGGAGTCACTGATGCTCCTCAGAGGAGCAAACTGTCTGGAGAGGTTCCTCATGGAATACACCAGCCATTATTGTATTGCCAACCATTAGCTGTGTATGTGGCTGTACGGGTTTGTGCGGTGGCTACAGATCTGAGGAGAATTAATGGCTGGATGTGGAGGTAATGATGTAGCGATAAAGCAGAAGGTGACTGTTGGGCAAAGAGATAATTGTCCTCTACACCTCTCCCATGCAGTTCTTCATGCCAGTGAGACAGATGTAATCTCTCTCCAGCAGCCGTCTTCATAACAAGTCACAAAGTGCTCCTGAAATGGAAGAGGCTTTTGTGATGGAATGCCATAAAAGCTTTAAATTCCTGCTCTGTAGGTCAGGAACTTGACAGAGAAATAATGAAAATGGTATCTGCTGCTGCCTCCTCAGGGGAAAAACCTGGTTGTTCTTTCGAAGGCTGCCAGCCTGCTGGTGCTCTCGTGGAGCCCAGCGAGAGAAGAGGTCTCCTCGGTTTAGAGGTGACAAAGTAAACCATGGGCTCTTTGATCATTTTCCTCCTTGTGTTGTTAATGAGTTGCTTCACACACAGAATCACAGAATCAACCAGGTTGGAAGAGACCTCAGGGATCATCGAGTCCAACCGCTGCCCCTACACCACCCTGTCAACTAGACCATGCCTTCTTTGTTAATGAGTTAGATACCAAGGTAGCATCACCTGCGTTGGAGAAAGGACGACGGCATTTCTTCAACTTCATTGCTTTGCTTCTTCAACGTTCTTTGCTTTGCCTTATCCCAAATTTGTCGAAGATAACAATAAATGACGTACAATATGCTTTTTGCTCTGAGCGTGTAATGACTCTTTGGAGGTCTGGCTCTCAGTGGGAGAAGCTGGATGTGGTTGGATCGGTTATAGTGACTCTGACATTGAGCTGGGCCTCTTAATCCATCATAATTAGGTTTTTCTTGTTTTCCCTTTTAATAATTTAATTTGAAAAAGCAATGGAAATAAAGTTAAAACGGCGATGGGATCTGACTTAAAGTGATTAAGGTTCAGCCTGATGCGGTCAGGCGCGCCGAGGCGAGCTCGCAGCTTTCATCTGGAGCGTTGCTGAGCTGCGCTTGGGGCTGAGTGTTCCCTTTAGGGAGGGTCACGGTTTCCCTGTGGCTCTCCAGATCGTGGCCAGCCGTGGCATCTTTGTATGTGATCCATGTACGTAGATGTATGTACAAGCATATAGATAATGTATGTACAATTCTTCTTAGCCAGATATTAAGGCAACCACTTCTGCAGTCGTATCGAATACGCCTGAGCAGATTTCATAAAATGAGATGGGGATGGCGTGCCTAAAACTACACCTTGTTTGCATCCATATATGAACCCAGGCAATACATTTCACCTGCAGTTCCTGGTGTAAGTAGTCCCTGGAAAACAGACTTCAAATCCCGCTGGTCAGAATATTTAGAAATGTGGGAACTTCCCCTCCCTCCCCCTAGTTCTGCATATAGTTGCCATAGAGACGGTGTTCTGGAGTGCTTGAAAATCCATTGTTTATCTCACATAAATGTATAAACCCGATACACTGAAACATCCCATTTTGAAGCATCCTGTTCCCGTGCAAATCCGATAGGGACCTGACATCCTACGGCGCTGGAGGTTTGGATATTGGACATGCATCAGGCACAATTAGACAAACTGATAATGGGTGTAATTAGCACCACTGGGGATTAGCAGGCGATAACAAATTCAAGCTGTAGTAAGCACTCTGGCCCTCGGGAGCCGGGCAAACTGGCAGTGCTGGGCAGATGATCACTTGTTATGGAAGATGGTCATCAGCAAAGGCTCAGTGGTGGAGGACTCAGCTCAGTGCTGGTGTTACCTCTTGAAATTGCTTTGTTTAAATACTTAAAAACTTCACGGTGTGTTCGTTCACGCTGGAATCTTGAACACTGATGGATTTCACAGAATCACTCAGGTTGGGAGAGCCCTCTGGGATCATCGAGTCCAACCATGGCCCTGACACCACCATGGCAACTAGACCATGGCACTGAGTGCTTGTTTTACAGGCAGTTCATACGTTTGCACCAGCACGCGTGGTGATGTGTGTGTGGATAAGTGGCCATTCTTACACTTAGCTTTTCAACTGCTAATTTCTTACGGCAGCATTTGCATTAATTATACTGTGTCTTGGAGGTTGGAGTAAATAGGCACAAAGCTGTCTTGCTCGGAACAGGAGGTGGATTAAATTTTTTTGAGTTCTCAGTGATTTTTTTATTTTTAAGGTTTATTTTCATTTTTGGATCTGCTGAGATCAGTTTGCAAGGCAGGGAAAAATCCTGAGCCAGCTTCGACAAACATGAGTTGCCAGACGTACTTCAGCAATAAATACTTCTGCTTTAGCACGGCGTGAAGTGTAGGCACAAAACACTTCTCGCTGAGCGTCGTCGTGCCTTCCAGCATCTTTCTGCAGCAATTTGTTGGAGTTCTGTGTGGTGTCTTGAGGTGCTGTGGTTTAAAGGTGAGCTACCCTGGTTTGGCCTCCCGTTTCCCCCTGCTTTGGATGCACACGTGTTATCTCTATACTCTTCGCCGTGCTCCCTGATGTTTCCGTGGGGGTAAAGGTTATCTTTTTGTTCTTTATACGGAGCGCTTGCCACATTGATCTTCTGGTCTACTGGGGGAATTCTTAAGCACTATGAAAGCTCACATAAAAACCAGCTGGGGCTTATCTCGGCGTAATACTGCCTGTTGTCTTGGCTGGTCTCCTCCAGCGCTGCTGTAAATGCCACGGGGGCTCTCAAAGGGCTGGAAGTGTGGGCTGCACGTGCAGTAGCGTGGCTGTCAGGCCGACAGGTAAGTAAAGCTTAAAGGTCATCGGAGGCAGGCTGTAATTCTTCATGCCTCGTACTGAAAACAAGTTCCCCAGCGGAGAGCAGCCAGCTACAGGTCTCTTCCCCAAGAAATCAGCTGTCAGGTAGGCAGAGAGGTGCTGGGGGTATCAGGGACACCAGCTACACCCCTTGTCCTTGGCACAGGGAGCCTGTGGGCATAGGAAGGTGTTTTTCCTTCTTGCACCTGCAATCTTTCTTCATGGTGTAGCAGGAATGTTTATTAAAGCTGCTAAATATGCTTTCCCAAGTCAATTGTTTTTTTTCTTGCCTGATTACAGAGGTGAGAAAGGTGCTCCGCGTTGCGTTCGTGGTTTGGCACCAGCTCGCCCAGGCTGCTGCCCTCTGACAGCAACCCAGGACAGCAGCCGTAGCCTGAAACGGATCAGTGATGAAGAACATCTGTAGGACAGAGGAAATGTGTTTGAACTTGGAACCCTTTGCTGAAACAGATGTTTGAGGGGCTGTAATTGGTACCACAAGATCGGGATTTAAAATCACGTTAGCAGATTGAGCTATCTGGATCTGAGTTTTAACCTCCTCCACTCCCTTCCTCCTTCCCCCAGCCCTGACTTCAAATTGCACGTTACGGAAACGGGACAGAATGACAATGGTACTCTTTGAATTATAGGCTGCTTGGCCAGAGGAGCTGGCAGGACAGCAGATGGAAATCTGGAGAAACACACTCCAGTTCCAACTGTGAGAATCGAGATTCATTTTGCAGCTTATTTGTACAGCATTAAAATCTGCAACGCGTTTGCGTTGTCCAGCCTGAACCTTCTGCGTTCCTCTGCGCTGAGGGTATAGTCTTGTCTTTGACAATTAACCGTTGTTGGTTTTATTTTGAGAACATTGAAAGCAGTTCAACGTGAGTGCCTCACCTGTTGGATGGGTGCCGGTGAGTAGCTTGAGAAGTGGAAGTTGCTAAATTGAGTTCCGATTTAGCCAGCGTTTGGATGAAGGTGTTTCTTGGGGTCTAACCAAGCCCGTTACTACCTTCTGGAGTAGAGTGGCTCCATTCAAAATTGCAGCGTGAGGGACCACACAGGTCTGTGCTGTAGCTCCAGTCTAACCGTGACGTTCTCCAGGTCTCTGGCCCATCCCGTTTGCCATTACAGGGCTGGAAGCAAACTTTGGACACCACGACAGCAGTGGTCCCAGAGGCACTGCAGTTACGCTCAGCCATCCTGCTCCTCCCTGGTGACATCTTCACCAGCTTCGCCAGGGGAGGTTCAGTTGGACTTTAGGAAGCATTTCTTCTCAGCAAGGGTCATTAGCCATTGGAAGGGGCTGCCCAGGGAGGTGGTGGAGTCACCATCTCTGGAGGGGTTTAAGAAAAGCCTGGCCATGGCACTTAGTGCCCTGGTCTAGTTGCCATGGTGGTGTCAGGGCAATGGTTGGACTCGATGAGCCCAGAGGGCTCTTCCAACCTGGTTGATTGATCAATTGATTTCCCAGGGCAGTGCTGTCTTCTCGGCAGGCTCCCGGCAGGTCGGGGTGCTGTGCTGCATCGAGCAGCCCAGCGCAGCCTCTGCGGTCAGGCAGGGCCATCTGGAGAACGCCGCAGCCTCGCTTGGTCAGTCTGACTCACACTTGGCTGGGCTTTTGGTGAGCCTCCGTTGTGCTGATCTGTTGTTTTTCTGCTTTATTTCTAAGTTGAGAGGAATTTGCGTCCCAGCTAACTGTATGTTTGTAGCGGAGGGCTTTCTGCAGATCTTGGTTTCCTGGTGGTGGCTCTCGGGCTGTAGTGCTGCCGTGCTCTTGAAGAACTGGGACCTGCGATCATAGAATGGTTTGGCTTGGAAGGGACCTTAAAGATCATCAACCTTTTATCTATGAGACCGTTTATCTCCTTGAAACATCTGTAACATGTATAATTTCTTCCTGTGGATACCAAGGCATGCTGCAATGGAGGAAGAACAGAAAACAGTTTATGAAGTCCTTTGGAGATCTCTCCTTTTCATAAATCTTCTTGTCATTTTTTTTTTAAGGAATGATCCAAGCAAGGAGCAGCAGTGTCATGTTTCCAATAATGTCTTAAAGGCACTGGAGTTTAACAGGAGATGTGCTTACCTTAGAAAATACTGTGTTAATCAAATTACCTTCACGGCTGCACCTCTTCTTCACTTCTGCACAATGAGAAATCCTGCAGGTGTTATTGTCTTTGTGCTTTAGGCTCCCAGCACGTGGGTGCTGCTTTCTGCTTGGCTTCTAGCCTGAGTTCATCACTGAAGAGGACAGACTGCATCGTGTACCAGGAGCTGAGTTTCAGGTCTAGTTGTTCCCAGTGAGTTGCTTCAAGTTGTAGGAGAAAATATAGTTGTTTTTTTCCCAACGTGACGGAGTGCTAACAGCAGAACTGCTTGTGCCATAGCTGGTTAGTTGGGAAAGGTGGGACCTGGTGGTGATTTGGTGAGAAATTAATGAAGATGTGGTAGGGAAGAGCTCTTCCTCCATTTGTAACCACCATCCTTAGCTGGTTCTGATCTTTTGCCCAAAATCAGTTTTTTTTTTTAAAAAAAAAAGCTTGCGATGTGTCTCAGGAACATGGTCTGGAAGAAGCTTGCTTGTAACCTTCAAGAGGGCAGAAGAATTCAGCAAATTGGGGTAGCAGCTCTGAGCAGATCGGACCTTCCCTGTGAGCTCTGTTGCGCTGATAAGAGAAGTAGGTCAGCTCGATGGAGAAAGCATTTTATCTGCATACTTCTCTGAACTGGAATCCCGGCGCTTGGCTGGGGTGACAGCCTCGCTGCCTTGCAGCTCTGCGCGGGGGGTTGCGCTCTCCGTCTCATGTTCTCCTCGGGGTCAAAGCGTGGTCTGGAGCCCCGTGGCTTTCCCCTCTGTGGCATGTGCTGCTGTTACTGTGGGGGTGATGCGGTCAGTCCCCGGGGGTGTAAGTAGCATCTTCCATCACGCTGGTGTAATGTCTCTGGCTGAAGTTCACAGGGGCTGTTGTGCAGCTCTGGAAGTAGATTGCTGCGTCTCTTGGCAGTGGATGAGGACACAGTGTGTGAGGAAGCATCTCTGGTGTTTATTCCAGTGGAGAAAGTGGAGGAGAACGAAGGCTCTTGGAGGGGAGCATGTGAAAGGCTACAGCCTTCTGTGGTCAGCTGTTGGAACAACAGTGTCGTGAGGTGGGAGCCTGTCTACTCCAGTGCAAGGTTTTCCCTTTCCTTACCCAGTAAAGCTTGTTTGGTGCCCACCAACTCTATAACTCTGTCTGTGGTGGAAGCTGAAATGCAGAGATGCACTCAGGCATCTGGGATGCTCAACCCACAGGTGCCCCAGTCCTATTTTCCCCACATATCCTGTACGTTACTTGCCTCTATGAGGTTTTGTCCTGGGTTTCAATGCTTTTGTTTCTTCTGCTTTGCTCTCCCCTCTGTCTTCTCTTTATTTTTACTAACCTTTTTTGCCCAGCGTGTGTTAAATTGCTGTCATCCAAATATCCCCAAATACACGGTGGCTTTAGTGTCAGCTGACAGGAGATACTATAAAAGATGTAAACCCCAAAGCGGAGGATGGTTTGGAGGCTGTTGCTCTGGCACCCGTTCTTGCTCCTCAGCTTCATCACCATTTCAGATCCAGGGTTTGTGTAACTGCTGCGGTGTTTCTCTTTGCTGGTTCCCCTTCCCATTACGGCCTCTTGATAAATTATTTTGTGTCATGATTTTTGTGTGCATTCGTCGCTCTAGCTCTATGGTAGGTGACGCAGATTAAATGAGCCTCTGTTCGGGGTAATGACTTTCAACTGTGGTGTCCTTTTGTCACTGTAAATTGTGGTAAATGATGTAATGTTAGACCAGAAAGACACAAGCTACAAAATTATATGAGTAGTAGGATTCCCCCAAGAGGATGAATTGCATACAGAATCCCAGAATCAATGAGGTTGGAAGAGCCCTCCGGGATCATCGAGTCCAACCATTGCCCTGACACCACCATGGCAACTAGACCAGGGCACTAAGTGCCATGGCCAGGCTTTTCTTAAACCCCTCCAGAGATGGTGACTCCACCACCTCCCTGGGCAGCCCCTTCCAATGGCTAATGACCCTTGCTGAGAAGAAATGCTTCCTGATGTCCAAACTGAACCTCCCCTGGCCAAGCTTGAGGCTGTGTCCTCTTGTCCTATCGCTGGTTGCCTGGGAGAAGAGGCCGACTCCCACTTCACTACAACCTCCCTTCAGGTAGTTGTAGACTGCAATAACTAGACTCCAGCTGTAGACTGGAGATCTTTTAAGTGAAAATATCCATTGCATCCCTATGTGCACGTGAAAGGAGCGTCAGCCAGAGCATGGGAGAGGAGCACTCGAGACAAGCCTGCACGGGGTAAACACTTGGGAATTAACACGTGGTTCTTGATGATGCCTGGAAGATTTAAGCATTATCAGCACTTCTGACTTCGAGTTCTTCGTATTATAATGGTCTTAGTAGGATTGTTTCAGGGTGCAGCTCTGTATCAAGTATTTCACAGGTTAGAACCAACACCTTGCGCTCAGGCCAGAACAGCAATTTCAGCTTATTTTAAGTTTGGGTTGTGTTACGTTTTCGAATGTGCTGGGCTCCCCAGTTGAGATATAATCGAATTCCCTGGTAGTTTGTGGTTTAGGTTCCCATCCCAAAATAGAATCTCACCAGTGGTATAACAGCTGGAAATTTCAGTATTAAGTTCATATTCCAGCTTTTTGTCTTTAAAATGAAGTGAAATCAGATGGCAGGGTCTTGCTCAACCTAGACTAAAGTAACCCAAGACTGAAAATAATCTGTGCACAAATATGATGTATTGTGGGATTGTGACCATCTGTAGTAGTGTTCACCCTTGGCTTAAGTAACTCTGAACATCTGAAAACAAAAGTTCTGTCAGCAATGGACTTAATATGGATTGATTTGGAATGGTCTGGAGGGAATAGCATTGGGTTTAAAAGTAGAGGGCTGCATCAAGGTATTCGTGGCTGTTCCTTTTTTCTGCCAGAGGTTTCATGTGAAGTTGTAGGGTGAGCTGAAATATTTTTGGCCATGTGATTCCCCCCCCCACTCCCTTGCCCAAATATTGCAAGGCTGAGCATCACGAGACTGAGTTCATTGATTCCCTGGATACTCAGAGAGGGAGATGAAGTCCTCCTCCAGCCTTGCTGGTGGCATACTGGATCTCCACTGTGACAACGGTGGCAATTCACTGCTCTTGGGGTCTAACACCAGTCGTGGCCCTGAACTCGCTGTAGGACACGCGCTCGCCTTGGTCTCCCGTGGTGGCTGGCTGGCTCCTTTGGGGCTCGTCAGCCCGTGCTCGTTTGGTTTCAAGGAACGGGTGGTCTTCATTGTCCTTGCTGTCTGCACGGCTCAACTGGTGGAGCTGGCAGCACATGCCTTGCTTCCCCCACGGATGTGTCTCACTTTCCTTCCTCTGCCAAAGGTGTGCTCAGAAATGCTGTCCTTAAAACGATCTGGCAGACTTTGCTTCTAGATGAGTGAGTCTTCTGAGACATCTGTAAGAGGCTGTCCTGTGTCATATGGTAAGGCTGTGAAGTATTGATGTGTTCAGGTTGGACATCAGGAAGCATTTCTTCTCAGCCAGGGTCATTAGCCATTGGAAGGGGCTGCCCAGGGAGGTGGTGGAGTCACCATCTCTGGAGGGGTTTAAGAAAAGCCTGGACATGGCACTTAGTGCCCTGGTCTAGTTGCCATGGTGGTGTCAGGGCGACGGTTGGACTCAATGATCCCAGAGGGCTCTTCCAACCTGGTTGATTCTGGGATTCTGATTGATTGATTCTGTAATATTTGTGCACCTACACTAAGCACAGGGCAGTGTGTGTCCACGGGCACACATGTGTGTGTGTGTGCTTGTGTGCAATGTGCCGTGCAGGGGTTGCAGAGAACCCACGGAGGTTGCACAACCAAGTGAAGTTAAGAAACGCCAGAAGTGAGCGATTAGGAAATAACCTGGGTAATCTTTGTTCCCTTTTTCGCGTGCGGTGGGGTACGGCGGTTAGCTCGGTCCCCGCACCGCCGGCCCCTTGCTCTGCTGGGCACCCAGCAGTGGGACGGAGTCCTCCTTGCCCATGTGGAGCAGGAGGTGCGATGGGATGCTGGTCTCTTCATGGGTTTGAAACCTCTGAATGCTCACATCCCCCGTTCCACGTGGGCTCTGTACCTTATGTACCAGATGATGTTCAAAGTGCTCCAAAGAGTGAATTACTGGGTTCCTTGTGGGCTTTTCTCTGGTGCTTGTCTCCATGATGGCCAACTGCTTGGCAGATGTGGCTCAGCCCTGCTATGAGGGAGGGTGTTTTCTCCACGCCGGGGGCACTTAGGCCTCAGGTTGAAACATCCATGGCCTGATTATTGGCTTAGGATTATAACATACTTCCTATTAGGTTTTTTTTTGAAAGGTTTCAGCTCTGAGCGCTCGTTGCTTTTGCAGATGAGGCCCAAGCATCTCAGCCAAGGTGTTCAGAAAGACCTCGGGCTGCCCAGTCAATGTGTTGGTACTCCAGAAATACTACCCTGCATCTGACACCCGTGCTGTGGGCTGTCCCGGGTTGCAGTTTCACTGGTGGGATTGTCCCCTCGCCCTGCTGGCCCCAGCACCTTGTCTGACCCATAACAGATGAGGCAGGTGCCCCCTGGTATTAATCACAGAATCAATGAGGTTGGAAGAGCCCTCTGGGCTCATCGAGTCCAACCATTGCCCTGACACCACCATGGCAACTAGACCAGGGCACTAAGTGCCATGTCCAGGCTTTTCTTAAACCCCTCCAGAGATGGGGACTCCACCACCTCCCTGGGCAGCCCCTTCCAATGTCTAATGACCCTTGCTGAGAAGAAATGCTTCCTAATGTCCAACCTGACCCCTGGCCAAGCTTGAGGCTGTGTCCTCTTGTCCTAGCGCTGGTTGCCTGGGAGAAGAGGCTGACTCCCACTTCACTACAACCTCCCTCCAGGTAGTTGTAGACTGCACTAAGGTCACCTCTGAGCCTCCTCTTCTCCAGGCTAAACACCCCCAGCTCCCTCAGCCGTTCCTCGGAGGTCAGACCCTCCAGACCCTTCACCAGCTTGGTCGCCCCCTTTTATAAGTGCCATTCTCCCCATCTAGTGGATCTCTCTCTCCTCACCCCCCTTTAACAGCAGCCTCCGGCTGCCTGTGACTTAAACCAGCCTTTTATTCTGAACGTCTCCCTCTCCAGAAGGGATCACAGTCACATGGGCCCAGCAGGATTTTGCCACTAGCGGGGGGTTTTCCTGCGAGCGTTCCCGAGCAGGATGCGTTTCCTCTTGCATAAGCAGGCTGAAAAACCCTCCGAAGCCACAGAAATACGTCTGTTGGATTCTTGAGACAGATAAATCCTTTATAAACAGGAAAATGGGCAAACCCGTGGTAACTCTTGTGACACATCATGATGGGAGATCAGAAAGAAGGGGAATGAAGAGTAGCACTGTGCGGGGATGGCTGACGGCATCCTGCCTGGGTAAGGTCCTTTGACACGCTGACACAAAGGCCAGCGGCTGAGCTGGGCGGTGGGAGACCAGGTTAAATGGTGAAATTCAGCTGGAAGTCACTTGACATTTTGGTGGGGGGAAAAAAGAGTTTTGAAGGCTCTTTCCCGTGCCCCCAGCAGGACGTGTAAGATGCCGTGTGTCACGGAGCGGGATCCAGGAGATCAGCGTGGTCGTAGATCTGTCAGCACTTCTATTGTAGCGGTCTTTGCAGGGTGTCGAACGCTTCTGTTTTGATTTTGCTGAGGGCTGTAACTCTGGCAAAATTTAAACTCCTTTCAGCTCCCAGTCGTGAGGTTTTAAATCCTCCAAATTTGCGCTTTACAAAAAAAAAAATATATTTCCTGTCTAGCAAGTGTATGGAGATCGTTCCAGCTCCCTAGCTCAGATTTGACAGCACAGACAATGATCTAATTAACTTCCTTTTCTAAAGCTCCTGCTCCAAGTCCGCTTCCTAAGAGTAAATCCCTCGCGCGGCCCCACTAGCCACGGCTGCGTTTTCGTGCCCACTCGGGTATTTCCAAAGTCGCTTCCCAAGGGTCCCAGGTCAGTGACAGCCTGAATCAGCCTTTCCTTGTGGGGAATCACAGAATCACAGACTGGTTTGGGTTGGAAGGGACACCTTCCACCAGCCCAGGTTGCTCCCAGCCCCATCTGACCTGGCCTTGAACACTGCCAGGGAGGGGGCAGCCACAGCTTCTCTGGGCAACCTGGGCCAGGGTCTCACCACCCTCACAGCAAAGAACTTCTTCCTAATATCTCATCTCAATCTCCCCTCTTTCAGTTTAAAACCGTTCCCCCTCGTCCTGTCACTCCAGGCCCTTGTAAAAAGCCCCTCTCCCACTTTCCTGTAGCCCCTTCAGGTGCTGGAAGGTGCTAGAAGGTCTCCCCGGAGCCTTCTCTTCTCCAGGCTGAACAGCCCCAGCTCTCTCAGCCTGTCTCCAGAGCAGAGGGGCTCCAACCCTCTGAGCATCTCCGTGGCCTCCTCTGGACTCGCTCCAACAGCTCCATGTCCTTCTTCTGTTGGTGCCCCCAGAGCTGGACGCAGCACTGCAGGGGGGGTCTCCCGAGAGCGGAGCAGAGGGGCAGAATCCCCTCCCTCGCCCTGCTGGCCACGCTGCTGGGGATGCAGCCCAGGACACCGTTGGCTTTCTGGGCTGCAAGCTCACGTTGCCGGCTCATGGTGAACTTCTCATCAACTATCACCCCCAAGTCCTTCTCCTCAGGGCTGCTCTCAACCCATTCTCCACCCAGCCTGGATTTGTGCTTGGGATTGCCCTGACCCACGTGCAGGACCTTGCACTTGGCCTTGTTGAACTTCATGCCGTTTGCACAGGCCCAGGTCTCGGATCATCTCAGATGCTGGTGTCTAACCTGATGATGCTGCAGGTGGCCAACCTGGGAGCTCCTGTCTGCACCCACGGCTGCCCATGGCCCTGTGGAGATAGCTTTGCCAGGGGAGGTTCAGGTTGGACATCAGGAAGCATTTCTTCTCAGCAAGGGTCATTAGCCATTGCAAGGGGCTGCCCAGGGAGGTGGTGGAGTCACCATCTCTGGAGGGGTTTAAGAAAAGCCTGGACATGGCACTTAGTGGCCTGGTCTAGTTGCCATGGTGGTGTCAGGGCAATGGTTGGACTTGATGATCCCAGAGGGCTCTTCCAACCTGAATGATTCTGTGATTCTGTGAGCCTATGGTGGCCAAGTGCAGTCCTGAGAAACAAATGAGGATGCTTCAATGCTCTTTACGTTTTACCAAGAGGCTGGGGTAGGGAGAAGATGAGAAGATGGCTTTGGTGCTTTGTTTTTCACCTGCTTGCTTTCTGCGGTGTGCTGGAAGATCCAAGGCACGGCCCTTCCCCACTGCAGCCTCCACATTTCCCCCTCCCTTCTCCTTGGCTGTGGTCCAGCGGCGAGGATCCCTCCCTCTGCGATGGAAATGAGGGCTGGGAGGCTGCTCACCATGTGTGGGTGAGGGCTTCTGCTGGGGATGGGGAGCCGTAGGCGGGGAGCGGGCAGCGGAGGTGTGCTCGAACAAATCCCTTTGGAACAAATAAGGATATTTTTGGATCCATCTGAGTCTTTGCAATTTTTAAAAGTCGTTTACAGAAAACAAAAAAAATCACCCTTTCCATCAAATGGTGAAAAAGAGGGAAATAAAAGAGAATTTCCCCATAGGATAAAGTGTTTCTCTTCCCTTAGATGGGTGGCAGACCTCCCAGTATCTGATATTTGAGATAAGCATTTGTTTCTGTGGTGTTCTGGTATCGATCAAGCGAAGGACAGACAGAATTATCCAAGCTATAAAATAATCCTCCTCCTCAGCTATCGCATCCACATCCCCAGCATTGAAGCGGACAAATTGCAAACCCCTGGATATGGGATAGGTCGACACGGGGCCGTTTAAACTCAGCAAGGGCAGGTTTAAACCCTCATTTTACCTTCTTCTAAACCATCAGATTTTAATCTTGATGCACAGTGGGATGGGAATGTTGCCAGTGGGCGAGCGGTCATGAAAATTGTGCACTGAGCAGGGGACTTTTCCCTTCTCCTGGATGAGTGATGGGACCCAGGCGGATGAGTGAGGAGGGGTTTGCTGCAAGGTGTGTTTTCAAGAGGGAAAGGCCTGAGCTCCTCGCAGACCTTCCCGCGGTGCTGCAGCACGTTGGGCTTTGCGGGAACATCCCTGGTGCTTCAGGGTGGCCTGGTGTCACCTCGCTGCCAGCGAGGGATGGAGATGGCTGGGATGGAGGGAGGAAGGGGGTGATGCTGCTCTTGCCCGGTGTCACCTCTTGTGCCAGTGAGGGATGGAGATGGCGGGGACGGAGGGAGGAAGGGGGTGGTGCTGCTCTTGCCCAGTGTCACCTCAAGTGCCAGCGAGGAATGGAGGTGGCTGGGAGGAAGGGGGTGATGCTGCTCTTGCCTGGTGTCACCTCTTGTGCCAGCGAGGGATGGAGGTGGCTGGGAAGGAGGCAGGAGGGCGGTGGTGCTGCTCTTGCCCGGTGCTCGCTGCAGGACGTGGCAGAACCGGAGCGGTGGCTGCAGGAGCGCAGGCGGCAGAGCCCTGCCCGCCACGGGGCACCCCCACGGCTTCGGGCTGGGAGGAGCCCTCTCGGGGTGAATGTGTCTGACAGGTCCCTGAATGAGTCTACGCAATCAATTAGTAACTGGGTGTGGAACTGCGTTTTTTTATGATGTATCTTAATTGGGCCTCAGGCAGCCTGGTAGTACAGCGTGCGTGTTGTCTTTCGGGGATCTCGGAGCTGAAATTCACCTTTTCTTTGTGTGTGGTTCAGCGGGGCAGGGATCATGCTCTGAATCCACCCAGGGAACGGGCGCCGTGCCCCTGGATGGAGCCGTGCCCCATCTCACCCACCCACCCTCCGCACTGGGGACTCTTCCTTTGCCTGAAAACAAAACAAAACCCCACGTGAAAGGTGCTGTCTGCCCCACGGCTTCAGCTGCTCCATCCAGGGGTAGGGATGAACTTGAACTCTCAGGGCGTTGCTGTGCGTTAGGAGCGTAAAAAGACGTCGGTGTCTGGACTTTACAGCCCCACGAGCTGGCTGGGGCTGGAGAGCAGCTCTGGTTTGTGACTTCCCATCGCACGTCGGTGTCACTGGGTGTGCCCAGCGCGGAGCAGGGCTTTTGTTTGTGCTGGAAGTTAAATAATTGGCAGAAGGTGTGTTATGCAATTGTGTTAACTGATGGCAAGTCCAGAGGAAGCCTAAGTTCATCTTTGCAGCCTACAACTACTTGAAGGGAGGTTGTAGCAGAGTGGGAGTTGACCTCTTCTCCCAGGCAACCAGCAATAGGACAAGAGGACACAGCCTCAAGCTTGGCCAGGGGAGGGTCAGGTTGGACATGAGGAAGCATTTCTTCTCAGCAAGGGTCATTAGCCATTGGAAGGGGCTGCCCAGGGAGGTGGTGGAGTCCCCATCTCTGGAGGGGTTTAAGACAAGCCTGGACATGGCACTTAGTGCCCTGGTCTAGTTGCCATGGTGGTGTCAGGGCAATGGTTGGACTCGATGATCCCAGAGGGCTCTTCCAACCTCATTGATTCTGTGATCTATAATATGATAGTAATCATTAATAATTTATATATAGCTTTTTTCTCATGGTCATCTTAAACACCCCAATCATTCACAAAATTTTGCATTTGAAAACTACACCTGTTTGTTTTTTTTTTTAAACTGAGTTCATTTGTAATAAAATGGTGTTTGTGGCACTTCTGTGGCTCTGAGATGACTGAGTTAATTGGGGAGATTTAACAGGAACAGAAATGGTACCGTGAGAAACACCGCGGGGAAAACTCACTCACTAGCAGTGGCTGGAAATAAAAGCAGAGCCCTTTGCGCTGGTGTCACCAGGGTGTTGGTGGCTGAAAGCCATTGCTGGCTGTTGGCCCCTGTGAAAGGGGTCGGTGGCTTCCACCCCACGCCTGGGGACAGACGTCCCCATCGCACAAACACCCCCGTCGTCGGTGCATTTATTACCCCTGTCTGCAGGGAAGCTGGCGAGGCTTTCCCCCCCCATGGGTGATGGCTGTGACCCTCGCTCTGGGCTTTGCTCTTGCCCCCACGCTGGTGACTCTGGTGGCACTTGCACCTCGGCAGCGGGTTTGTGTCGGAGCCACTGTGGAGGTGGCCAGCGCCGATTCCCAAGTGCTTCGGCTGAACGTGGCTGGGGGAGCTGCTGGAAAACAAATACTCTCATTATTTTTTTTCTTATCTATGCGGAAACTGGAGTATTTCACTCGATAACTGTCTGTTACGTTAATTGCAACATTTTTCTCCTCTCCAAGCACACTACGTGCCTGCTCATCCCCCAGCTCGGATGAGTGCTTTCCTCAGCTTTTTGTTGCTGTTAATTTTCTTTTTCACCTCCAAGACTCCAGAGCAGCGACCCTCCTGAAGCCTGCGCTTCCCTGCAGAGCCTGTGCGGTTGGGGACGGCCGTCCAGCCCGTTATCGCTCGCCGCAGACGGGCTCTGCGGAGGGAGCCAGGCTGGAGCCTCTTGCTTGACAGCGTCAGGCTGGTGGGTCTGGAGCAAGAAGCTCCGGGAAGCTGAGCAGCTTTTCCCAGCCTCTGCTTGTGCTTGGGGACCTACTGGGAGGCAAGATAAGAGGTGGACTCTGCTTATTTTTATTTTTTTAACTTTTTTTTTGCTTTCCCTAGAGACTGAGGCAGAAATATTTTTCTCATATGTAAAAGCATGATGCTATATGGAGGCTCCTCGTTCTCCTGCAAGCCCTGATTGAGGGAGAAAAGTCTTGTACGATGGGAAAAGTCCTTCCCAGATGTGAGGATGGGTTGTATACGTGGAGGGCAATACGCTCGCTCCCTCCCAGGGCTGGTGTTCACATGTTGTGCCCATGTCTTCTTCCAGGGCTGGAATTTTCCACCCCTTTCCCTCTATTCCAGCTCAAGCCTTCTTGAAAATTATTTTTCTCAAGAGAAGGAGAAGTGCTACAGACACACTAAGTTAATTTGAGTCATTAGCTTGTTTCCATTACTCCTTTCTGCCCAGGAAAGTAATTTTATTATTTTTTTTTTTAGTGAGATTTTGGAGTTAGAAGAAAGAAAGGGAAGCTAGCGAACATGTGGAACCACTTCACAGGAACACTGGATTTTAAGAGCTTGCATTTTTATTTACATCTCCTGGACCCTGTCTCACTTGAAAGTAAACAAGTTCAATCTGAGACCAGATTTATCCTCGAAAATATGTGGAGACTTGTCTTAAAAACTGCTTTTAGGATTAGGAACTTCCTTTACTGCAATAGTGAGTGAAAGGGGGAGGTTCAGGTTGGACATGAGGAAGCATTTCGTCTCAGCAAGGGTCATTAGCCATTGGAAGGGGCTGCCCAGGGAGGTGGTGGAGTCACCATCTCTGGAGGGGTTTAAGAAAAGCCTGGCCATGGCACTTAGTGCCCTGGTCTAGTTGCCATGGTGGTGTGAGGGCAATGGTTGGACTCGATGATCCCAGAGGGCTCTTCCAACCTCATTGATTCTGGGATTCTGTGAACTATTTCTGTGTTGCTGGCAGCGGGGTGACGGTGCAGACGAGAGGGTCCCGTGGAGGTCCCTGCACCTGTAACTGATCTCCTTCTTTTGACGTTCCTCTTCCCTGCAGACACAATGAGGCGAGTGGTACGACAGAGCAAATTTCGGCACGTGTTTGGCCAAGCGGTGAAAAACGATCAGTGTTACGACGACATCCGCGTGTCCCGCGTTACTTGGGATAGCTCCTTTTGTGCTGTAAACCCCCGGTTTGTTGCAATAATTGTAGATGCTAGCGGTGGCGGAGCCTTCCTGGTGCTGCCTTTGCACAAGGTAAGTGCTTTTTTTAAGGTTTCTCGCTATTTCACGCTCAGCTTTGTTGTCGTTTCAGCACTTTTTTTTGTGAATGCCATTAAGGCCGTGAGGTCTCTGCTGTGTTGTGACAGCAGTGCCATGTGAGAATCCATTTAATGTCTCTGTAATCAGCTTCATGTACATTAAACACAGTCAACAAGAGGTTTGCTTGACTGATCTGAGCCAGTTCTTTATGGCAGGAGTCTCTGTGTAGAATCACGCTCCTCTGGGGTAGCAATGGTGAGGTTTTCCCCCTGTCAGGAGCTCAGTGCTTTGGGCTCTGCAGGTATCACTGAATTCAGGAATGCCCCTGAACCTCATCGCTCCTCGCAGCCCCGTACCAGATGGATGCGAAGGAGTGAGCTGGTTCCAAGGAGGGTGTTTCCACAGGCCCTGGCACCTGCGCTGCTCTAGGCTGCTGCCAGCCCCTTGAGTTACTCTTTCTCTAGATGGTGTGAGACAAGAATAATCTCGGGAAGAAACCAGCTCCTCCAAGTACTGTGGCAGCTGTCCTGCACTTCTCCCAGATCGCAGGGCTGTGTCTAGGCTTTGTTATACTTCAGCCTGATCTTGTTCTCCCCTAATACCTGACACACCAAGGAGCGGGGCTTCACCTGATCCTGGGCAGGGGAAGTGTTCTCTACTGTGCCAAATGCTGCTAGGTCTTCATTAATCTTTCAGTGTATATACACTCCTTTCAATCAATCAATCAATCAGTCAGGTTGGAAGAGCCTTCTGGGCTCATCGAGTCCAACCATTGCCCTGACACCACCATGGCAACTAGACCAGGGCACTAAGTGCCATGTCCAGTCCTTTCTTAAACCCCTCCAGAGATGGTGACTTCCCCACCTCGCTGGGCAGCCCCTTCCAATGGCTAATGACCCTTGCTGAGAAGAAATGCTTCCTAATGTCCAACCTGACCCTCCCCTGGCCAAGCTTGAGGCTGTGTCCTCTTGTCCTATCGCTGGTTGCCTGGGAGAAGAGGCCGACTCCCACCCCGCTACAACCTCCCTTCAGGTAGTTGTAGACTGCACTAAGGTCACCTCTGAGCCTCCTCTTCTCCAAGCTAAACAGGCTTTCCCTTCTACTTTGAATTTATTTGTAGGGCCCCAGGGGCGTGCTATGCAGAACACACAGGAAGGTTGGGTTCCTGTCCATCAGCCACAAGAATGGCCGGAGCAAAGCTTCGGAGGGAGGCTGAAAAGATGGGTGCAGAAGCCTTCCTGTCAGTCTGTTACCGTGCTGTGGTATAAAGCACACAAATGAGCAGGAGCGGTGTCTCAGACTGAAATAAATTCCTGTTGCCCCGTGATACTGCATGGAAAAATTCGCAGAGCATCTTCCTTCCACCCTTGTTGGAGAGCAGTGCTCTCATCTCCCTTCCTGATGCTCGACCAGCAAATTCTTGTGATGAAAGCCTTTTTCTGTAACATCATTTATTTTCTTTGTGACCCTCAAGCTTCCCTCTTAACTCTACACTTAAGCTGTCCTCAGTCTGTCATCAGCCTTTTCCTTTTTGCAAGCTCCCTTTACAGATCTGCCCTGTTTATATATAGAAATAGTGACCAGAATCGAATATAGCATCCCACATGGCGAGGGCATCACAGGGACAGAGGCGGTGAGTTCTCACTCGTGCTAAGTGAAGCACGCCAAACCCCTGCCCTCCTGAAATAGCTCTCCGTTTTGCTCAGCTTACCAACAGCCCTCCTCTGTGAGTCCTCTGCTTTGTGCCCATCTCAGACCCACGTGGCCCACTCTTACCCAAGCCACGCGCGGTGGCACAGATCTCGAGCAGAAATCCCTTGCTCAACATGGCACGGGATTGCACCCGTGTTGCATCACGACACGATCGAGTGCCGATGGCGCAGGACGCCCACCCCTCTTTTTCTCTTATTTCCCAACGTTTTCTCAGTCCCTGGCAGAAATTCCTGCTAATCCTGAGTGATGCAGCCTTTTGCGTTTTTAAGGGCCATCTTGTGTTTGTATTTTACATTTATTCAGTTATTCCTCCTGCCGTCTGTATGGCTGAGGGATCTGGGGTGGTTTAGCCTTGAGAAGAGGAGGCTCAGAGGTGACCTTAGTGCAGTCTACAACTACCTGAAGGGAGGTTGTAGCACACTGGGAGTCGGCCTCTTCTCCCAGGCAACCAGCGCTAGGACAAGAGGACACAGCCTCAAGCTTGGCCAGGGGAGGGTCAGGTTGGCCATTAGGAAGCATTTCTTCTCAGCAAGGGTCATTAGCCATTGGAAGGGGCTGCCCAGGGAGGTGGGGGAGTCCCCATCTCTGGAGGTGTTTAAGAAAAGCCTGGCCATGGCACTTAGTGCCCTGGTCTAGTTGCCATGGTGGTGTCAGGGCAATGGTTGGACTCGATGAGCCCAGAGGGCTCTTCCAGCCTCATTGATTTTGTGATTCTGTATTTGGCATTGCCTTCGTGCCCTCAACGATGTCCATCTTGTCTTATACAGCTACTTAATACTCACATCTGAGAAGGTTTCATGCAAAGCTGGAGGGAACCGTTCCTAAACCCCCGAGCCTGACACGTTCTTTTGCAATGCCCCACGTCGCTGGCCTCGCTCTAACCAGTTCCTGTGTTCCTCATTTATTTTTATAGCCTCGGCTGATGAAATTGTTCCTTCAGTTCCTCCAACACCCGCACCTTTTGATTTCTGTTTGATCCCCGTGAGCAGAGGTCTTCACCCCGTTCCCACAGCGAGATCCTCACTGGTGTATTTCGGGGGAGAAAAGGGTTAATTTTAAACCCTGCTTTTCGTTATGATTTTAAAATTGAGCTGTAAAAATGCACTTGCTGGCCCTGCTCTACCTTAATGGCTTTGTGTCTGCTCTGCATGCGGGTCGCTGGGCATCCCTGCTCGGTGGGGTGAGCCGGGGTGAGCCCCCCCCGTGCCACCGCCCTCCTGCCCCCGCACCCCGCCGGGGTTTGCTTATTTTAAACGTCTTTTTTTCCCTTTCCAAGTGGTTTTGTTGTTGTTGTGCCGGTAGCTTTTGGTTGGTGCTGCCAGGCGGGCGGCCACAGGGTCGGGGCGGTGGCAGGTAGACGTGAGCGCCCCGGGACCCCGCACCCGGGTGTGTGAGGGGGGTGCCCGGCCCCGCCCCTCCCGGCTTGGCCCCGCCCCCGCCGCGCGCGCGCACGCCGCAGCGCCACTGCGGCGGCCGCGGCTTTTTACCTTATATGGTCATGGCCGCGCTCGGGGCCGGCGGCCGCCGCGGCGCTGATTGGCGGGAGCGGGGGCGCGGCAAGTGCGCAGCCATTATTAACCCCTGCGCTGCCGCCGCCCCGCCCCGCGCTGTGCTCCGCTCCGCGCCTGCCCCGGGCCGAGGGGACCCTCCGGCAGCCCCCGCGTGGAGATGTGCGGAGACACCCCCCCCGTATCCTCCATCCCCCCCCCCCCGCATCCTCCATCCCCCCCCCGGCATCCTCCATTCCCGGGCCTCCCCGCAGAGCCCCGCAGCAGCAGCCGCCGCCGCCGGGGCTGGTGGAGCGGGGCCGGGTTCGCTGGCTGTGGAAATGCTTTGTCTGAGCTTCCTGTTTTCTCGCGTGCACATGTGCGGGGCCCGTGCCAGGAGCTCGCCATTCCCATGCTCCAGCAAGAGCCGCGGCCACCGAGTGAGTTGGCTGTAAATTGCCGTTCCCACAGGTTGGTTGGTCTGCAGAGAGCTGGCCTCTGGTGGGACGAGCCACATGGTTTTTAAAAAGCTGTAATTTATATCAGTTAATGATGTGTAGATGATGAGAGTCAAGCTAATCAGCGTTAGCTGTACACACCAGGGAAAAACCCTGAACACTTGCCTGCTTGTTGTGGGCTGCGGGTGAGCGGTGCTGAGCAGTTAGTGTAGAATATCGCCATTAAAGTGGGAGCTTGCAGGCTTTTAGAGCTGATTTTCTTTGAGCCTTATCCCAGGCAAAACAGTGGGTGCACAGGGATGAAACCCCAGGACGAAACTCCTCAATCAGGGAGGGAACCCCAGGATAAAACTTCTCAATCAGGGAGAGAACCCCAGGATGAAGCTCCTCAATCAGGGAGAGAACCCCAGGATAAAACTTCTCAATCAACGAGGGAACCCCAGGATAAACTCAAATCAAGTTGTGCATGCCTCAGCCTTTGCGTGCTGGTGGGTATGGTGGACAGAGATCTCCTCCAGCGTGCTGGGTAGTCCCTGGTGTTTGGGAATCAAGGAAGAGACAGGTAGGTGAGGGAAGAAGCAATTCTGCCCGCATCTGCCGGAGATGGATGTGTGCAGGTGCCTCGGTGGCTCCCAGCGCCCAGCTCGGCTGGCAGGTTGCGTGCTTTCACCACAGCGTTGTGCAAGGGCCAGGAGCCGGTCGTTCTGCCTTGCCCCTGCAGCCCTCCCGTGCTCAGTCCGGATGGGGCAGGTTGCCTGGTGTGGTGGGCTTGTCATCTTCACTTCTGCGCATCATTCCCAGCAGAAGGAACCCGGGACTACAGTCTACAACTACCTGAAGGGAGGTTGTAGCACAGTGGGAGTCGGCCTCTTCTCCCAGGCAACCAGCGCTAGGACAAGAGGACACAGCGTCAAGCTTGGCCAGGGGAGGGTCAGGTTGGCCATTAGGAAGCATTTCTTCTCAGCAAGGGTCATTAGCCATTGGAAGGGGCTGCCCAGGGAGGTGGTGGTGTCACCATCTCTGGAGGGGTTTAAGAAAAGCCTGGCCATGGCACTTAGTGCCCTGGTGTAGTTGCCATGGTGGTGTCAGGGCAATGGTTGGACTCGATGATCCCAGAGGGCTCTTCCAACCTCATTGATTCTGTGATTCTGTGGCTGCAGGTTATCTTCTGGGATGCTGTTGGGAAGGGCTGTGCCCTTCGGTGTGCTCCTCTCCCTTCAGCTGATGATTGAAACAGCAGGGCAGAGATTTCCCTGCCTCTGCTGTCGAAGGAGAGGGCTTGTGTGGGATTTACTCACCCGACGTGATGGGTGATCCCTGTTTTACAGCCCAGATGAAAATTTTGTGGGTTTCTTGGTGTGCTGGGGAAAGTGACTTGCAAATACCTGGGCTTAGTGCATGGTTCTGATGCTGGGTCTACATTAGAACGGAACCGGATACATTTTTTTCCCCTTCCTTGAAAAATCTTTGCGGTTTGTATCTGCAAAGAAAAAAAGCTGCTGCAAAAAGTTCCTTTTTCATAGAATCATCGAATGGTTTGGGTTGGAAGGGACCTTAAAGATCATCTAGTTCCAACCCCTCTGCCACGGGCAGGTACACCTTCCACCAGACCAGGCAGCTCATCCTTTCTGAGAAAGATGCCTTCAGCTGAAAGCCATGTTGTGTAAAGCCTTTAGAAGAGGCTTGTTCAGTCCTATTTTCCATTTGTGTGCCTGACTTACCGCACTCCCTTTCCATGGGCAGCATTCCTGCAGGAGCTGTGGGCAGATGGGTGCCCTGAGAGGCAATTAGCACGTGGGTGGGTGAGCGCACACCTCAGGAATGACCTTCTTGAAGGAATATGTTGTTGTGCAAGTGACATGCCATAGCGTTCAACCATGGCATGTGTAAGTTGTTAATCAGCTGTTCCAGATCCTTATTCCTCCAGGAAGGACTGGGAAAAAAAAATCATCATTGTCTGAATTGTGTGTAAAATAAAATCAGGAGCTCCTGCTGTGATGGGTTCATGGAGCCCTTCCGGCAATTTTAGGTGGAGTGTGGGTGGAAAGATAGGAATTAAAATGAGTTACTGTCATCTTGACTTAGGCTGCTGTGGAGCCCCTGTCAGTGCTAGTGCTGTAGGAATGTCCCTATGAGAGGAGTTTGTGCAAGGTTTAAGACCATGAAGGGACTTTTTTCACTGAAATTTTGGTCGGATTTCCATGCAGCTCCAAGTATTTTTGTACGTTGGGCAGAAGAGATGAAAATTCAAGACAGCTCTGCAACAGCTGAATAAAAAAGCAAGACATTGGTGGTTTTTCACAAAATCCCGGAATCAATGAGGTTGGAAGAGCCCTCTGGGCTCATCGAGTCCAACCATTGCCCTGACACCACCATGGCAACTAGACCAGGGCACTAAGTGCCATGTCCAGGCTTTTCTTAAACCCCTCCAGAGATGGTGACTCCACCACCTCCCTGGGCAGCCCCTTCCAATGGCTAATGACCCTTGCTGAGAAGAAATGCTTCCTAATGTCCAACCTGAACCTCCCCTGGCCAAGCTTGAGGCTGTGTCCTCTTGTCCTAGTGCTGGTTGCCTGGGAGAAGAGGCCGACTCCCACTGCACTACAACCTCCCTTCGGGTAGTTGTAGACTGCAGTAAGGTCACCTCTGAGCCTCCTCTTCTCCAGGCTAAACACCCCCAGCTCCCTCAGCCGTTCCTCGGAGGTCAGACCCTCCAGACCCTTCCCCAGCTTGGTCGCCCTCCTCTGGACTCGCTCCAACACCTCAACATCTTTCTTGAAGTGTGGGGCCCAGACCTGGACACAAGGTTTGAAGGCATTATGTAGTTCTGAATGCCTTAGAGTCTCTTATTGCACGACGTTACAGTAGACCTTTTGGGAGTAGCACTTCTCATAATCTCGCGGATTAGTTCTGGATGCCTTGATTGGTTTGCTGGGTGACTAATATCTATTTGTCATGGTCACGAGAGAGCAGTGCACTTTCGTTATATCCCTCTGCAGTATTTTCTCCCAACTGCCTCCTGCTGCGCCCAGAGGTGGAGGTTCAGTGGCCAGAGCACGTGAAACTTCCCTCGACTGGACTTTGTGAAACTTGAGTTTGTTGTAAGGAAAATGCACAACTTACTTAGACAAAATACTCCTTTTTTCTTAGCTAACAGAGAAAAGGTGCTAGTCGGTTTGTATTTCAGACTTCACAGTTGTGACCTGACTTCCTTCCTCAAACTTCTGCGAGCTGAGGGCGGGGGGTTGCTTGTGCTTGTGCAATGTGAAGCCACTTCCCTGTTTTAAAGGGTGATCTTGATGAGCGCAGCCATGGGTTGGGGGGAAGCAGCTGTTCTCCAGGATATTTTTACCATAATCCATGTGCTGTTTCCTGCAACCAATTGCCCCTTTCTGGCAGAGAAGTGATCGTAAGACAGTCAAATTAATTCCTAAAACTACCACTTTTAGGAACAGTTTTCCTGTGCCGCTTCTCTGTCCCTTCTGGATTTAATATCAATTTTTTTTTCTTCTCATCTGTCATTTTTTTTCTGATCTGGGATACATGAAAGCACTAAATGATTTCATTTGATAAGGACAGCTTACAACCTGTTGAAGGACCTGAATATTGAGTGTTCTTCTAGTCAATGCCATCCAGCATTTTAAAACTAATCCTCAAATTCACCTTTTTGGCTAATTTTTTATAAAATAAACTCTTGAGTTTCAAAAGTTGTTACTGTGATGTGTTGCCCAACCAGAGTCGTAATGGATTACAAGAAGGATTTAATTCCTTGAAGTCGTACCGAGTTAATTTTAAGCTGCGTATCAGCACTTGAGATTTATTTTAAATCCTTAACTAATTAAAAGATTGCATTTTGAAAAGAAATAAATAAACCCCCAAACCTGGGAGCGTGAAAACGCACCCGTTTGGCAGCAAAGCTGCAAACCTCGTGGTGGTCTTGTGTCAGAGGCGTCTCTTTTAAAAGGAATTGTGTTTAGAAATGTTGAATTTGGTCATTTTACAGGCTGGTGGGTTTTTTAATCCCCTGCTGCAGGCTTCCTGCTCTTCCCTTTTGGCAAAGCCCCCCAAATATTGTTTTTTAAAGCTCTTCTGTGTACAGCTAATCCCGCACGACGCCAGGAACGGGCGTCCCCAGCTCCGGAGAGGGGAAGGCTGCGGGGAGGAGGACGCCTGCGGTGTAGCCTGCAAGGAGGGGGTTTGCAAAACTGGCTTAGAGAGGTGGGAGAGTAACACATTGGAGTTAAAACCCCCTTTAGCTTTGCCAGGGGAGGGTCAGGTTGGACATCAGGAAGCATTTCTTCTCAGCAAGGGTCATTAGCCATTGGAAGGGGCTGCCCAGGGAGGTGGTGGAGTCACCATCTCTGGAGGGGTTTAAGAAAAGCCTGGCCATGGCACTTAGTGCCCTGGTCTAGTTGCCATGGTGGTGTGAGGGCAATGGTTGGACTCGATGATCCCAGAGGGCTCTTCCAACCTGAGTGATTCTGGGATTCTGGGATTGTCCTTTGACAGCCCCCCCGATCCCCTCTGCAGGGTCACACTTTCTAATAGAAGGGTTGGGGTTTTTTTTCCAAAGTGGAGCAGATGAAGTGCCTTTAGAAGGTTGCTGAGGAGAGCTCTTGCTCTGTACGTGCTCAGGAAAGCGCTGTGGTTTCCTCCACCCTGCGAAGACGGTTCCGTGTCGCCGACCACAAGTCGGTGGCTGCTCTGCAAGCGGTTGGGCTTCTCTGAGCAGCCTTTTGCAGCCACCCTCTACAGCCTCATTTATCCTCATCTTGCCGGTTTGATGCTATTCTTTGTGGAGCCTGGTGACAGCTGAGTTGGTCCCAGGTGTAGAGGTTGATGCTGCTGGGCTGTGCATCGCCCTGGCGTTGTCTTCTTCTGCCAGAGCCTGGGGAGCTGGTGTGTTTGCAGGCAGCCTGATGTCTCCTTCTCTTCTCTTCTCTTCTCTTCTCTTCTCTTCTCTTCTCTTCTCTTCTCTTCTCTTCTCTTCTCTTCTCTTCTCCTGTGCTCTGCTTGCTCGGTTTTGTAAATTTTTGTGAATGAATATGCTTGAGGTTGCTTGAAGTTATTGCATCTCCCACACTGCTTCTAAACGACATCTCATTTTCCCCATCCTTACTCTGTCTGTTCCCTTGTTAGAAATGGTTTTTGTATGTCTCCATCCACATCCAGGCAGGAAACGGGTGCGCTTCACAGATGATGCAGATGAGCGTCTGTTCACCTGTAACATGGTGCAAAGATATTTCTGCTCGGTTTGGTTTAACTTCCCCTTTGTGCAGCTGCAATTTCTTCTTGATCCAGACGGCTCTGACTCGAGAAATGGATGCTGTCCTTGTCCAAACCAGCCGTGCCTGTGCATCCATCTCCAGTTCCTCAGCTCAATGGCAAGGCTGAGCTTTATTCTAGCTCGGTGACAAGGCTGAGCTTTGCTCTAGCTTAGAATCATATCATAGAATGGTTTGGGTTGGAAGGGGCCTTAAAGATCATCCAGCTCCAACCCCCTGCCACGGGCAGGGACACCTTCCACCAGACCAGGTTGCTCCAAGCCCCATCCAACCTGGCCTTGAACACTGCCAGGGAGGGGGCAGCCACGGCTTCTCTGGGCAACCTGTTTTCCAGTTAATTTCCCCATTTGAGGAAGAGGAGGCTATCTTGGAGCTTTGGGAAGGGGACTCGCTCCCCCGTGGGAGCTGGAAGCCCGTGGCTGCGCTGGTCCCTTCTGCTTTCGGGCATCAGGAGCTCCCTCTTGCCACAGGCTCCCACAGAGCCTTGGTTGCCTCCTTGTCCTTGCTGCCCTTCAGGGAGCTCATGGCAGTACAAGGTGGCTGCTTTAAAACCTGAGCTCTGCTGGAGGTGATCAGAAGCAGGCGGTGGGCTGCCTGGTCCCTGCGGTCAGCTGGCTGCCGCGGGCAGTTGGCTGCTGCCGCTCGTGCTGTTCAGGTTCATCATGATCAAAACTGAAAGGTGACGTTTGTGGTTTAATTTGTTCAAATTGAATTTTTTTTTTCCTCCCTCCAGTAATAAATTACTGTAAAAACTCTAAACTAAGCTGACAAGCGCTCGTGCAGCCTGCAAATAATTACCATAGGCTCCTCTTGGAGGATTACTCCGAGCCCTGCCTAGGAGCAAGAACAGGTAGTCACTGACGTCTCACAGTATTAGTCACATTTTTTTCTTTTGGTTTAATTCTATATTTGTATTTAGCCTGTAATGTGACTTCTGAAATATGTTCATACTCCTATGCTCTGCATGGTTCTTTTTTAATTAGATAAATTAAAACGGATGGGCTATACATGTCAGGTGGGTGTATTAATTTTTTAAATCCTATTTCACATTATGGCATCCAAGAGGGATTACAGAGACTTTAATTTTTGAATGTCTGATTTATGGCTTTTCATCTACAACGCTTTCACTTCTAATAATTTCAAAAGCGTTTGAATCACTGAGTCTTTTTTTTGAACCCCAGATTTGGCTATTTAGGAAACAGTGGTGGTTTTGTTTCTGTAACTTAGTCTGTTTGGGTGTATATCTTGTTTTCTTGCTGGTAGAGGCCTTCAGAGAGGCAGGTACAGATCAGGGGTGGGTGGCTGTCGCAGTCTGTATTGGCAGTGTTTATTCCTGAAAATACTATTTTATACTGCACAACTGTCCCCTAAAAACTTCCCATCTAAGCAAAGTACTTGTGATAAAAACAAATTAGTGACCAGCAACCCCATTCAACTGAAGTTGTCGCTGGGTTACCTTGAGCTGTCACTGGTCGCCGTTGTGGAGCACAGACAAACCCAGAGCTTCACCGTGCGGGCAGGGCCCTCTCCCCAAAACGCTGGGGATGGACAAAGGGGTGGTGAGATCCGGGCAGCAAAGCATCCCTGCATCTGAGGGGGAGCAAAGCCCTCCCGTGCTGAACCCCTGAACCCTTGTCTTGCACCATCAGGGAGTTTCCAGCTAGTTGGTGCTGGAGAAGAGCGGCTGGTTCGTTTCATAGAATCATAGAATGGTTTGGGTTGGAAGAGACCTTAAAGATCATCCAGTTCCAACCCCCCTGCCACAGGCAGGGACACCTTCCACCAGACCAGGTTGCTCCAAGGCCCATCCAACCTGCCCTTGAACCCTGCCAGGGAGGGGGCAGCCACAGCTTCTCTGGGCAGCCTGGGCCAGGGTCTCACCACCCTCACTGTCAAGAATTTTTTCCTCATATCTCATCTAAATCTACCCTCTTTCCTCTACCGAATCATGAGATGAGTCAAATTTCATGGAAGTGTCTGGGTATTACAGCTCTCTTCCTTGTTTCCCCCCTTCAGACAGGCAGAATTGACAAGTCCTACCCAACAGTGTGTGGCCACACGGGACCGGTGCTGGACATTGACTGGTGTCCTCATAATGACCAGGTCATCGCCAGTGGCTCTGAGGACTGCACCGTCATGGTGAGTGGATTTCATTTGTTCCGATGGGTCGCGTTTGCTTTGTGCTCAAAATGCCACTGCAGATGACACTTGTATTTCTAAAGAGGTCTCCTGTCCCGATGCTGGGGACAGAGTTCTTGCTGATGTGAGAGTGGTCAGGGGTGTTCTGCAGACCACAGTTTGTCTCAGCTTAAGAAATGATGCTGACTGGGCTGCAGGACCTAGCTAAAAATTGGAACCAAAGTAGCAGAGCAAGCTGTGTTACCTGTGTAACAGCAGCATCTGGGCTCTCACAGCTGGCATTTTATTCTCACGTTATGTTGGAGAAGGTGCAACCTCAGGCTTCTGAGAAGAATCTCTTCAGCACTGAGATGGCACTTGGAGTAACCGACTTGGCCTGTGTCTTCCTGGCTTTGTCTTCAGTTGCTTTTGCATTTTTCCTTCCCCTGGGGATTTGTCTGATGTTTGGGAAGAGGAAAGAGGAGAAAGAGTGCCAGTCAGTGGGAAGGTGTTTTGATTTGTAGTGCTTTGCAGAAGGCTGAGATGGTTCCTTACCTCAAATATCCTAATGGATGTAGTGGTGTGTGTTGGGAAGAGGTGGGCATTGGAGAGGAACAAGCCCATCAGGTTTCAGAGTTGCTTTAGCCCTTGGTTGAAGGGTGGTGCTTTCATTTTTTTCCCATATCTACAGGTTGTGAGTAGATGTTAAAAGGGTTTTTTAAAATAAATAGATAAAAAATAATCCAAGTTCTGCACCTGCCAACCTTGGTCCTGAGACCTGTGTTACCTCAGTCAGAGCCCACTGAACAATAGACGACCTTGCTCCGGGATGGACGTGGAATCCCGTGTATGCAAACACAGCAGAATAAGTGAAAGAAAATCCTTGTGAGATGAAATAATGCCAAATAACTTCAGGGATCTTTGGCCATATTTAGAAATGCTGTAGGCTGAATGTTATATTGAAATCTTATTATAGATCATGTCAGATAAATTCCTTTGCTTCTGTTCATCGTTAAAATGTTTGGGAGGGGATTCATCCCGAGAGGCTTATCCTGGGACAGCTCCTGCCTGTGATCTCTCAGTCTTGGAAGCTGAAGCATGTTAACAAAACGTACTATATTTAATATTAAATAAAACAACAAGCTTCTGTGTTTGTAACATTCACTACTGGGCTAGAACTAAGCTTTGAAGGATGCAGGAGTGTTCCTCCAGAAACCAGGATCCAGAAGGGCTGCGAGTTGGAAGGAACGGTCTCTGAAACGTGAGCATGGACAGAAGCCGGCGAAGCTGAGGTCCAGAGCTGCTTCTTGGAGGCAAAACCAGTCTCTCATCCAAGTGCAATGAGAAGTATGTTGTGAGGCTCCAGAGGGATTGAACTATGTAGAAAAACCAACAGTGTTCAGTTACAAGTTGTCCAAATGCTCTTCACGTAGACACAAACTGTCTGCAAGAAGCTGAGCCTACAGCTGGCCAACGAGCTCCGTGGGGCGTGGGTTCACGGCAGGTTCTCTGCTCTGCTCTGGGCCTGTCTACCCACGACAGAGGGAGGGGTGAGCTTCCTCGCCCTCCCTGGAGACAACACGTGTGGGGAAGGACACCGTGGTGTAGCTGGCTGCGAGTTTGCACACTCGTGTTCATGTGTGGTACCTGTTAGCGTGGCCATGTCTTGAGTGGAAGGCAGCGAGCCCCTGGGAAGGTGAAGGAAGTGAGTCCTGGCTGCGCTTGAAGGAATAACCCTACGCAACTCATGATTTGGAAGACGTTAGGTGCACGTTAGCTGCAGGTTTAGGATGCAGTGAAGCCGAGTGCCAACAGCAGTGATGAAGAAAGCAAAGAGGACAAGGTAAAGACTTAAGTTGAACCTCCTGTGAAGCATCTCATAACTTCTGATGGGAAATGATGTATCCCAGATGATTTGGGACAGTTGTTAACTGGGCCGGACAGAGCTAGAGTGTGTAGCATAAAGACCAACCCTGGCCTGGACTGTTTGGAAACAAACTGGATGAGCTAATGAGCCTTCCCATTTTTAATTGCTTTTCTGTCCTGGCACGAGTAATTTAGCATCCTGTTTTCTTCGCTTTTCTTCAATAAAGGTTTTGGAGCCCTGCTTCCTGAACAGCCTCTCACTGAATAAACTCATCTTACGTTAAAGGATATGTGGTTGTTCATCAGCTCTGAACTCTTCGTTAGCCAACGTGAAAGGAGAAAAAGTGATGTGGTAGAGGAAATCACGTGGCTTTCTGCAGGAGTGCCAGCTGCCTTTAAAAAAATACCTTCTGTTTTTAAAGACCATCTGTGCCTCGGCACTCAAGGATTTAGGATCTTACCAACGACAGAACTCATCAACGTCAGCGAGACGTGTATTGAGGGAGAGAGCGTGGCTTTGAGATGCTGTCTGACCAATGTCTCCGAGATGAAGAGGGCTGATTCCCTGCACCGTAACTTTGAACCACCTGCAGACTGTGCGTTGCACAAGGAAGGTTGACTTGGCCCTTTCGAAAGCAAGAAGCATTTTCATATAAATAAAAACTCAGGTTTGTAGAAGGTGGAAATACCCTGTGAGCTGCATATAAACCTTGAACGGGTATGGTCTTGGAGATGATTAGACCAGGGCTTGAAGGAAGGCACTGGGAAAGATGATGTCTTTTTCTGATAGTGCTTAGCTTTGTAGCTTGGCTGGCTTTAGGGGTTTAGCTGTTTGCAGCTGCATCGAGATTTGTCCGATGAAAGGCACTTGATAGGTGTGATCTGACAGTTTGGGGTGATACACTCGTTACTTCTGCTGTCACATCTGATGCATTCAGAAATTACAGAATCACAGAATCATCTTGGTTGGAAAGGACCTTTAAGATCATTGAGTCCAGCCATTAACCCAGCACTGCCAAGTCAACCAAGTCAATCACAGAATCAATCAGGTTGGAAGAGCCCTCTGGGATCATCGAGTCCAACCATTGACGTGACACCACCATGTCAACTAGACCATGGCACTAAGTGCCATGTCCAGTCTTTTCTTAAACACCTCCAGAGATGGTGACTCAAATTATTTGGAGGTAGAGAAGAAAAAGATGGTGGGGGACAATGCTTAGGACAGCTCACCCTTGCAAGACCACCTTTGTGCACGGCAGGGTGCCAGTGGGCAGAAGCACATCTCTGTCTGATCCCAGAAGAGGGAAAAGTCGAGTGGACCTCTCCAAAACTCCACCTGCTTTCTCCTCTGTGGGAGCACAGGCTCGTGGGGCAGCGAAGGCTCTTCCTTTGTCCCACTCTGGGTATTCCCTGGGGCACGCGTTGGCCAACGCGTTGGGGAACGCGCCCTCCAACGTTGCCAGTTGGAGGGTGAAGCCAACAGATTCCTTTAGAGTTGGCGAATACAACTGGTTTGAAGTGGTTCAAGATACCATGAAATACTTGTAGCCTGCAAGTGTTTGAGCATTTCCTCTCTACCCCTTGGTCTGTTCTCCAGAACATGGCCATTTCATCCATCCAGCGTGACACAAGAGCCCTCATCAGCCAAGCGAGGTGAAGCAGGTGATGGCAGTAGCCTCTCCACCCCATTTGCTGGTTTCTTGCCAAATTTCTCTCTTCTTTTGCAGAAGGGTGGGACGGGGAGGCCCCATCTCCTCCGCCCTCAATTGCTCTCAGAAAGACTTCCTTTAAAACACTGTGGCACCTTCTGTGGCCTCCTCTGGTGTTCTTTTTGAAGAGTGATTTTCTTGTGCCAACAAATAAGGAGTTACTTAAATATTCATGCTTGGTATTCTGCTGAATGACTGTAATGTACTGCAGGTTTTTTAATTCAGCTGGAAAATGCTCGATTATATAAAGGCTTGTAGATGGTATCAGAGGGCCTTTGTCAGCTGTGGAAAATTGGCTTCATCAGAAGGTGAATACTAATGAGTTCGCATGTAATGGCCAGAGTAGAATTCATTTGATGGAGCAAATTGTTTTAAAAATTAAATCAGACCCTTGCAATGACCTGGGACACCAGCCTGAGCGCAGCCAGTTACCACGAGGTGCCAGGGCAGGAGGAACCAGGACCAGCTGGCTGTGGAGAAGGTCTTGGGGCTACAAAAAATGGGTGCACAAAGTGCCTTTTCCTGCAGCGATACATAGATAAAACCCAGGGCTCAGGCTCATTTGTTTGCTCACGTGTGGGTATAGGAATTGATGTTGTTTCTAGAAATTGCCTTAATCTTCTCTGCAGGTTGGTGCAGAGCCGAAGAGGCAGGTTTTGATTCTCTTTAAAGGGTGTAAAAAAAGAAATAAGTGCTGAAAAAATTTGCTTTATTTTCTTTCTAACACGCTGTTTGTGCAAAACCTTCCCCTCCTGCTCTTCCTCTGAGACCCAAACCCCTCCGCACCGCCGTGGCGTGACTCCACTTCCTCCATCACAAACAAACCAGCCACGTTAGCTTAAAAAAACCCCACAAAACCCAAAAACCCCGACAAGCAGGAGAGTTGATGGACTTTTACTGGCGTCCAGTTAATCTCGCAATGTTTTAAGGCTTCTGTTGTTACTCATCCCCTCCAGCAGGCTGGGTCCTGAATTCAAAGTGCCTGAATTTGCCCCGTGAGTCTCGTTCCATCCCACGCCGGAGCCAGGCACCCCACCCCGCGCAGGAATGAGTGGGCCGGGGCGCTTGGGAGCATCCCCGGACCTTTCACACTCTGGGCTTCTTTTTTTTTCACAATCCCAAACAGGATTATTAGGTCAATAGTTTCTGTAATCTGCAGGGGATTACACCAGTCTGCAGCTGCTGTAAACTCTCAGAGCTTTCCCTTAAAGAAAAAAAAATCCGTCCTCCAGAGGCTTCTAAAAAATCCTTTTCATTGATATTTTTGCCTCTAATACCTCCCTCTCCTCTCCCACCCCCTGCACTCACTGGCTCACGTTTAAACTTGGGCCTGGAGTTTTCTGGCACACGAGTTACTTGCACAGAAGGGTCCCTGCGCCGGTCCCAGGACAGAACTGGGGTTGGACTTGATGATCCCAGAGGGCTCTTCCAACCTGAGTGATTCTGGGATTCTGTGGCTGCTCTCAGGTTGTTCTCCCCTGCCTGGCAAGAAGAAAGCTGCTTCTGTGAAAGTGGATGGCTTCGTAACCCAGTTTTATCATGTGATGGGCAGGTGAAATGGTTTGGGGCCGTTCCTTGGAGAGTGTTGCTGGGGGTGCAGTTGCTAGCAAAGGTGGGATAGAAGTGGAAGGGAGCAGGAGTTGGAAGGGAGCAGGACAACATCCTGCTTCACCAGGCTGAACAGCTCCAGTTGGCAACCCCGTGTTTAAAACGTGGTTGCTGGTAAGAGCCTTGGTTCGTGTCAGCTTGTTGCTAACACTGTTTCAGCAGGCAGGAGGAGGAAGAGGGATTTTCTGCCCTTGCAGAGAAATTCTCCACTGAGGTTTTGTGCCCGTCGCGGGTCATTCCTCCTGGGGTGCTGGGAGGGACTGAGAGCGGCTGCGCCGGTGAAAAGTGAAATCATGTTGGGGTTATTAGAGGTGAGCTGGTATTTTCGCATCTTGGTGGGTTTTATTTAAGCAGCAGCCGTCCCTGCGAGAAGGGAGAAACTGGGATTAGCACAAAAATCCACGTCACCCTCACGCATGTCTGTCTGCCTCGCCCCCGAAATCTGCTCGGCTGGAGTCTGCTGGCTCTGACATCTGCTCGGGCACCCTGGGCAGGGGCTGGCAGCTCCTGTTCTCTACTGCCAGAAAAAGCAAACAATAGAAGGCGAAGCAAATGTGCTCTGATGCTGCCACCTACCTCTAGGCAGCTCTAATTGCTCATTGATGGGCTTTCTGTTTAATTTTTTAATACACTATATGTAGGTCAGGTTCAGTTCAAAGTGATTGTCCAGTGCTGAACTGCAGGAGTAGTTTTGGTAGGTGGGATCCTGCCGTGGGGCACGGGGTGTTGGGTTTTGTCTCTCCCCGGTCCCTGCCAGTTGCAGGAGCCGCTTCCTTCAGTGCATAAACCTTGCTCTGACTGCGCAGCTGGAATTGCAATGCCCTGCGATCCCTGAGGCCTGTTCCTCCTCCTGATGGCACTTCACAGAATCACAGAATCAACCAGGTTGGAAGAGACCTCTGGGATCATCGAGTCCAACCATTGCCCTGACACCACCATGGCAACTAGACCAGGGCACTAAGTGCCATGGCCAGGCTTTTCTTAAGCCCCTCCAGAGATGGTGACTCCACCACCTCCCTGGGCAGCCCCTTCCAATGGCTAATGACCCTTGCTGAGAAGAAATGCTTCCTAATGTCCAACCTGAACCTCCCCTGGCCAAGCTTGAGGCTGTGTCCTCTTGTCCTGTCGCTGGTTGCCTGCGAGAAGAGGCCGACTCCCACTGTACTACAACCTCCCTTCAGGTAGTTGTAGACTGCACTAAGGTCACCTCTGAGCCTCCTCTTCTCCAGGCTAAACACCCCCAGCTCCCTCAGCCGTTCCTCGGAGGTCAGACCCTCCAGGCCCTTCACCAGCTTGGTCGCCCTCCTCTGGACTCCTTCCAACACCTCAGCATCTTTCTTGACTTGCACCAGAAGGGTTGTGTAACCGAGCAGGCAAGAAGCGAACAGGCAGCGTGCTGCATTCCACGCTGGTGTCTGCAGTGCTGACTTGGGCTGCTTTAACCTTTGCCAGGACCAAACCGCTCTTCCCCAGTTAATGGCATCTGAAAGGATGCCAAAACATAACGTGAAAACTAATTGCCGGTATTTCTAAAGAAATAAAAAGTAGGCACCAGCATAGCTGCAGTGTCATCCCTCCAAGGGACGAGCATAACTGGCCCAGGTTGCCCAGAGAAGCTGTGGCTGCCCCCTCCCTGGCAGTGTTCAAGGCCAGGTTGGATGGGGTTTGGAGCAACCTGGTCTGGTGGAAGGTGTCCCTGCCCGTGGGGAGGATGAGGAAGCAAACGAGTAACGTGCTCTTCAGAGGGGGTGGCCCTTGGCTAACTGTCTTTCCTCTCCCCTTCCCAGGTGTGGCAGATTCCCGAGAACGGCCTCACCCTATCCCTGACGGAGCCGGTCGTGGTGTTGGAAGGCCACTCCAAGAGGGTCGGCATCGTGGCGTGGCATCCGACGGCACGCAACGTGCTGCTCAGCGCAGGTACGAGTCGCCGGGGCTGGGGGGTCGACAAGCGTCCCTCCCTCATGTTTTGCTTATTGTTCCAGACTTTATTTGATCTGCAAGTTTCGTCCGCTGATAACTATTCACATCTGCACTCTCCTCATCCCTGTTCTCATGTACTTTCATAAAAGGCCCAACTGTTTCTCCTGTTCACTGACCCCTTCAAGGTGTCCCAGAGTCTGGTTGCTCATTCCCTAAGCTTTAATATTCAGCATTTTCCAGATTGTCTCCTTGACTGGTACCATCTATGCAATGAGAGTCTTTTGACCACTGAAAAACAGTCACATTATTATGGAAATAAAATGGATAAGTCATTATCCATTAGCACGGTCTGAGGCTTTCCTAGCATGACCCTGAGGCTGGAGCCCAAGAGAAGAAGCCAGTCCTTTCAGCTGGGCTGTGGGATGAGCTGTGTGTTTTCTCCTGATGTAAATGCCTTCTGACGTACCAGTGTGGTTTTGATCTCGTTTCCCCAGAAATGCTGGGAGTTGCAGACCTTGTGGCAGTTAATGGAATGGAACTCAGGGTGAGAATCATAGAATGATTTTGGTTGGAAAGGACCTTTAAGATCATCACGTCCAACCGTTAACCCAGCACATCCAAGCCCACCACTAAACCATGTCCTCAAGCACCACATCTACATGTCTTTTAAATACCTGCAGGGATGGTGACTCCACCACTGCCCTGGGCAGCCTGTGCCAATGTTTGATAAATTTAGACCATACAAAAGGAGGTGGTGATTTTTCTTAGGTAGCTTCCTCAGACTCCTGGACTCACCAGCAGCAAGATATGTGTGTCCAGGCAGTCTGGCCAGGATTTCTCCTAAGAAACACAGAGGAGAAGGGATGCTGTCAGGTCATTGCAGTCTCCAGGGTTCCTCCTGGTGACAATGAGTTGATTTTGGAGGTCTTTCACGCCCTTTGGGAGTTCAGAGCGATTGTTGTCTTTTGCCTTGTTACATGTTCTCGCCCCTCCAGAGCCCCAGGAGGAACTGCTCAGTCACACCTGCGCTTCCCCTCCCCTCCCTGGTCCTCCAGTCCTGTTCTTTATTTCGCTGTCCTTATCTTAGGCTTTATTCTTTCTCCTTTTGCTGTCTGCTCCTTGAACAAAACCACCCGCCTGGTGGTTGTAGCCCTTGTGAAACTGCTGACCTCAGCTTTTGCTGCCTGCCATTCTTTTTTCTCTTTGTTCTGCTGTGTCCCCTGCTGTCACTCACCCATTTTCCATCCATGTCTCTGACCTGAGAAGGCAATGACTGGCTGCCAGCCAGCGTTCTCACGTATAGAAGCGTTAGAACATCGCCTCTTTGCCCTTGGTGTCTCTTGCTCTGTAGTCCTGCTGTTGAGCCAAGACCCAAGAGCTCCTGCGTGAAGCTCCTGCAGTAGCAGTGACCAGGACACGCTTTCACAGCTCCTTCAGCTGCACCAGTACCTCCTGCTTTGCCCTTCAGCTTCTTCTCTGCTGGGGACCCGTGACTTCTCTGCAGGCAGCACGTGGCTGGGGTGGTGGCTGTCTGGGGGAGCGCTGCCCAAATACTCCCACATAAACTCCCTTTGTTTGGGACAGCTACAGCACCTCTGAGAAGGTGCTTGATGCCTTCAGGGGAGGAGTTTGATGCCTTCTCTGGCTGCTTGGTCCCTGCTCTGGGCCTGTATTTGAGTGAGGATGTGCAGCCTGGGGCTCTGCGTACGTGACAGCGCACAGACCATGTTTAAGAGTTTTATTCCTTGTTCCCTACCGCTGCCTTTTTTTTCTGTAGACCCCAGGGTTGTGACTTTAGCTGTTGTTTTCTGGTTTAGGTTGTGATAATGCAATCATCATCTGGAACGTGGGAACAGGTGAAGCCCTCATCAACTTGGACGACATGCACGTGGATATGATCTACAACGTGAGCTGGAATCGCAACGGCAGCCTCATCTGTACAGCCTCCAAAGACAAAAAAGTTCGAGTTATTGACCCCAGGAAACAAGAAATTGTTGCTGTAAGTTTGCCTCATAGTTAAAGAAGCGACTGGGTTTCACTCCAGCAGAGAGTCAGCAAAAGCATATAAAGAACCTTCTTGCTTGGTGTACACACCATGTCCAGTCGTGTTTTTCAAAGTGAGGAAAAAATTACAGGAGGGAAAGCAGTGGTTGAAGGATTTGTCTGGGTTTATTGGGATTAGTGGTTGAACTAGGATTTTAGGGCTCAGTTTTAAAACCTGCAGGAGTGTAATTCCACATCTAATCCTTTTGTATAATTACAGTTCCAAAGTTGGCGTATGCAAAGCGGAGATTTAGCAGCCCGCGTATGTGTCGTAGCTTGCAGAGAAGCCTTCCTTTAACCTTGCAAGAGTCTGATAGGAAAAGCCAAAACGAGCCAGGAATGAACAGTTCTTTTGTAGTTTAGTGATTGGTTTCTTCCCCCAAGCACCAGCTAAAGACAGATGGATGTTGCTCCATGTAGTCAGCATCCTGCGTGGAGGAGCAGTGCGTCCTGCCAGGGATGCTGTGCAGCCAGAAGATAAGGGTGGGCTTCCTAGGCCTTGCTAGAGGCTAATCTGTCAATGTCTTGCAGGAGAAAGAGAAAACCCACGAGGGAGCCCGGCCCATGCGAGCCATTTTCCTCGCTGATGGAAACATCTTCACCACTGGCTTCAGCCGCATGAGCGAACGGCAGCTCGCCCTCTGGAATCCAGTAGGTTCCTGTCCTGTCCCTGCTTTGCTGTTGTAACCTCCACGGCGTTACTCGCCCAGGCCTGCACTCACCCACTGCATTCATAGTCCATATACTTGAGCATATTCTCTCTGTGTGAAGGTCACTTCGTTCTGTGTGTTGCATGTGCAGAGCAGGACAGCACAATCCCATCACACTGGCACAGGACACTCGCTAACGTGACCATGTCACATCTTTCCCTTGACTTTGTGAATTTTCTTGGGTCCTGTTTTTCTCAGAAACACAGAATCAACCAGGTTGGAAGAGCCCTCTGGGCTCATCGAGTCCAACCATTGCCCTGACACCACCATGGCAACTAGACCAGGGCACTAAGTGCCATGTCCAGGCTTTTCTTAAACCCCTCCAGAGATGGTGACTCCACCACCTCCCTGGGCAGCCCCTTCCAATGGCTAATGACCCTTGCTGAGAAGAAATGCTTCCTAATGTCCAACCTGACCCTCCCCTGGTGAAGCTTGAGGCCGTGTCCTCTTGTCCTATTGCTGGTTGCCTGGGAGAAGAGGCCGACTCCCGCTGGGCTACAACCTCCCTTCAGGTAGTTGTAGCCTGCACTAAGGTCACCTCTGAGCCTCCTCTTCTTCAGGCTGAACAACCCCAAATTTTTATTGCATTTTGTGATTAAAGTGTCCTTGGGGAATGAAGAAGCTTATGAACGTTTACAGCATTTGTTATTGTAACACACAGAGCCTCCAGGGTGGTGAGGGGACAGCTGCAAAGAACTGTTAATAATTCAGATCCTGTGTTAACGTGAGCTTTTCTTCATTAACATCACTGACATTTGTTTATTTCCAGAAAAACATGGAGGAGCCAATAGCCCTTCACGAGATGGACACCAGCAATGGGGTCCTGCTGCCGTTCTACGATCCCGATACCAACATTATTTACTTGTGTGGCAAGGTAAGGAGAAGCTTTTGGAATGACTGGGCCTGTCTAGAGGGAGACTGCTGTGGAATGAGTGATGCCTGTGAAATGTTCCCCAAGTGTCTCGATCGAGAAAGGTGGGACGACTGCTGCGATGGTCAGGGCTGCAGGCGAAGCAGGCTGCTCTGGAGTTGGTTTGATCCTGGGAAGTCTGCACTGGGAGGGCCTGCTGTGCAGCTGGATGTTTCTTTGAGATGGATTTACTTAGGTAAAGCTGCTCTTAACGCAACCCGTCAGATACCACCATCAAAACATCTCTTGTTGGGGTTGACCTGAAGGGTTGTTCGTTAGCGTGGGAGGAAGGTACGTTTTAGATGTTCTCCTCCTTGTGCTTAAAGATGATGGAGCGTGTAGCAACGCTCACTGTAATTGTGTGGGGTTGAACAATAGGAAGCTGGAATCACGTGCTCCTTTCTAAAAGCACTTTGGAGGCATTAAGTGCTCTAAAGTGGCCACTTCTGAATGCTGCGGCTTTGGACTTCCTACAGATGGGAGCCAAAGACAGGACGAACAAGTAATTACAAAGGAGGATCCATACAAGTACATTCAGGAATTCCATCTTTGGAAACAGCTAATGAGAAATGCTTGGGTTGTATCGCTGCTACCTCTTGTGCTGTTTCAGAGATGCTGGTGCAGTAGAATTGCCTGGAATCAGAAAGTGAAACTGGTTTAGAGCCTTTCTGCCAGACTGTGGCACAAAGTTTAGCTTGTTCACAGAATCAATCAGGTTGGAAGAGCCCTCTGGGCTCATCGAGTCCAACCATTGCCCTGACACCACCATGGCAACTAGACCAGGGCACTAAGTGCCATGTCCAGTCCTTTCTTAAACCCCTCCAGAGATGGTGACTCCACCACCTCCCTGGGCAGCCCCTTCCAATGGCTAATGACCCTTGCTGAGAAGAAATGCTTCCTAATGTCCAACCTGACCCTCCCCTGGCCAAGCTTGAGGCTGTGTCCTCTTGTCCTATCGCTGGTTGCCTGGGAGAAGAAGCCGACTCCCACTCCACTACACCCTCCCTTCAGGTAGTTGTAGACTGACAGCCTCAGCCTTATGGCACGAGCTGAGGTCGCTGTACCACAGTATTTTGAAGAACATCCCTTCTCGCTGAGAAACTGCAGCTGATGGACTTGGGATTACAGGAGGGATCTGCTTTGTGGTGATTCTGCTGACGCCCCGTGGGCAGCCTGAGATGAGACATTCGCCTGGCGAGCAGTGGAAGTCTTAGCTCAAAAAAACGTCACCATAAGCTGTGTGTTGGTGTGTGGTGGCGTTCCTGGAAGGACGGGCTGTCGGGTGGGACCGATGGCTGCGTAGCCTGGCAGGGCACGGGGAGCGCTGGCCCCTCCAGCCGCCCGAGCCGCCCTCCTCTCCTTCCTCGCAGGGTGACAGCAGCATTCGCTACTTTGAGATCACGGACGAATCCCCCTACGTTCACTACCTCAACACCTTCAGCAGCAAAGAGCCGCAGAGGGGCATGGGGTTCATGCCGAAGAGGGGCCTCGACGTGAACAAGTGTGAGATCGCCAGGTGAGGAGAGGGGCCGTCGGGGTGGGCAGCGCTGTCTTAGCAAGGCACCGCGGCGCGAGCTCAGCCGTTCGGAGATGGAGATCCTGCTGCTGGGTGTGGGGTCGGGCTGGTGGAAGGACCTTTCTGCCACATTATTGTTTCTGCAGCGTTTGTTGGGACCTGTGACATGAATCCCAGAATCAATGAGGTTGGAAGAGCCCTCTGGGCTCATCGAGTCCAACCGTTGCCCTGACACCACCATGGCAACTAGACCAGGGCACTAAGTGCCATGTCCAGGCTTTTCTTAAACCCCTCCAGAGATGGGGACTCCACCACCTCCCTGGGCAGCCCCTTTCAATGGCTAATGACCCTTGCTGAGAAGAAATGCTTCCTAATGTCCAACCTGACCCTCCCCTGGCCAAGCTTGAGGCTGTGTCCTCTTGTCCTATCGCTGGTTGCCTGGGAGAAGAGGCCGACTCCCACCCCGCTCCAACCTCCCTGCAGGTAGTTGTAGACTGCACTAAGGTCACCTCGGAGCCTCCTCTTCTCCAGGCTAAACACCCCCAGCTCCCTCAGCCGTTCCTTGGAGGTCAGACCCTCCAGACCCTTCACCAGCTTGGTCGCCCTCCTCTGGACTCAAAGAGTGCTGGGTGTAACCTAATAGAACCTCAAAATGTGCTGGGACTTGGGCTGAGGCTGTTATAAATGAGTGAGTGCTACCGAGCAGAATATACTGTGTGCAGAAAACTCAGCATGAGGCTCGCTGCCAGCCCCTCCTGGCCAACCTGCGGCCCTCTGAAGTCACCCGGTACCTTGGAGGGGAGCTCTGCACACACCCAGGTGGCTCCTCCAGTCCTTACAGGGCCCTGCAAGTCCTAGCAGAGCCCGTCTGTGACCCCTGAGGGTTGCTCATTTTCTGTCACCTCTGTCTCCTGGCCCACTGCAGTGCGTAAGCCGCAGAACCGAGGCCTCCTTTGCACGGCGTGTTGGCTGACCTCACGGCTAAGTCGCACCTTTTCTGTTTCTTTGAAAGGTTCTTCAAGCTTCACGAGAGGAAGTGTGAGCCCATCATCATGACGGTTCCTCGAAAGGTGAGCACTACCTCCTGGCTGTGCTGTTGGAAGCCAGCTTGTGCCTTCCAGCCCCAAAACACTTGACCAATCCATTTCTTCTGGCTTGCAGTCGGACCTCTTCCAGGATGACCTGTACCCTGATACCGCTGGCCCCGAAGCAGCTCTGGAAGCAGAGGAGTGGTTTGAGGGGAAGAATGCTGATCCCCTGCTCATCTCCTTGAAGCATGGGTACATTCCAGGCAAGAACAGGGATCTCAAGGTGGTCAAGAAGAACATACTGGACAACAAGCCTGCCGCAAACAAGAAAAGTGATCTCATAAATGCTCCAAAGAAAGCAGCTGATGCCTCAAACTCTGTGAGTAAAATTGACAAGCTTTAGGGGTGGTGGCCTGAGACATGACGACCAGGGTGGCAGTGCTGGTTAATGGTTGGACTTGATGATCTTAAAGGTCCTTTCCAACCAAAACGATTCTTTGCTGTGAGGGTGGTGAGACACTGGCCCAGGTTGCCCAGAGAAGCTGTGGCTGCCCCCTCCCTGGCAGTGTTCAAGGCCAGGTTGGATGGGGCTGGGAGCAACCTGGTCTAGTGGAAGGTGTCCCTGCCTGTGGCAGGGGGTTGGAACTAGATGACCTTTAAGGTCCCTTCCAACCCAAACCAGTCTGTGATTCTATGATTCTATGAAAACCCATCACAGGCAGTGGGACAAATGAACCTCAGACTGTGCAGAAGGTCCTACAAGTTCAACACTGGGGGCTGTAGCTAACTCGTGGTGTAGTAATATGCAGAGATGTGGAGGTGCCAGCTGTTGGTCAAGTAGGTCCTTCAACGCTGTCGAAGAGCAGATACTGGTCCCGTGTGTCCCTGCAGCGTGCAGTGCTGGGCTGAGAAGCCCCGTCCGCAGAGCGCGTCCCACCAGCTCCCCTCACCCATAACGTGTCTTGTCTTCCAGCAAAACGAAGCCAAATTGGACGAGATTTTGAAAGAGCTGAAATCTATAAAAGACACGATCACCAGCCAGGACGAGCGCATCGCCAAGCTGGAGCAGCAGATGGCCAAGATCGCGGACTGAGCGGGCGGGCGGCGCTGGCCCCGCCGCGGCCCAGGCACATTCCAGTTCCCCCAGTTCGGCCAGCAGCAGCGTGCAGCATTCCAGTACGAGCTTTCCTGTTCTCCCAAATTCACGTCCACGAGAGCCGATGATTAAAAGCCAAGCTTTTTAGTGAAAGGTTTTTTTTTCCCTGATGTTTTAATGAATTTATGTGACTGTGTCAAACAAGTCAAAAAGAAAAGTGCTACTTTTACAGCCTTTTTTTTTTCCAGATATTATGAATTCTCGGAAACAAATCCATTCTGACGTTCGATGTCGTGCCCAAATATCTTTTTCTAGATTTAGGGACCAACGCCACGTTGTTCTTAACCATTTTTCAAAGTTGCCAAAAGAAAAACAAACAAAAAAAGTCGCTTTTTATTTTTCTTAGTTGCCACTTTGCAGTATTTGTGTTGTAAATGGAAAGGGACGGCACCGCCTGTGCGTGTGTGTGTGTGTGCGCGTGGTGGGTGTTTATACTGCTCAGAGAACAAAACTCAAGGTATTTTGTATAAATCTTCCATTTCGAACAATCACGTTGGTTTCCTTCGCAGCGTGGCTGCCGCTGGGACCCCTCGGATCGTGCCAGCTGCCTGTCCTGCCCCCCCTGCCGTGTCCCCATCACCGTTGTCTGACAGGTTAAAGAAAAAAACCAGTTCTGAATGAGGTGATTCGTGCCACAAAATCCCTCTTCTCCTTTTCCCACCTTGAAGAACTTCAGAACGAGCATCAAAGATGAGATATGAGGGAGAAATTCTTTGCTGTGAGGGTGGTGAGACCCTGGCCCAGGTTGCCCAGAGCAGCTGTGGCTGCCCCCTCCCTGGCAGTGTTCAAGGCCAGGCTGGATGGGGCTGGGAGCAACCTGGGCTGGTGGAAGGTGTCCCTGCCCGTGGCAGGGGGGTGGAACTAGATGGGCCCTGCGGTTTGGATTCCTCCAGCCCTGTCCAAACAGGTTTGATTTGCCTTTTTTAGGTTTTTATTTCGAGGCAGAAGTTACTTCCACGCAGGAGATGTTTTTACGTTACCCACGGAGCGCGGGGCTGGAGCCGCGGGTCCTTCCCAGCTCCCCGGTGCCCATCTCAGCGCTGTGCGTGGCTGTAAATACTCCTCTCTGCCCCACCACACTCTCCAGCTCATCGACTTTAAGAAGCTTTTAAGAAACCCATGAGCTTGCACTTCTCTGGCCCCACAGTGCTGATGGTGGAAATTCAGACCCTGCTCCCAAGCTGGGTGACTTTATCCTGGCGGGTCTCCGCAAACAAAAGGCCGTGGGTATTTTTGATCATTTTTTTCTCCTCTCCGTCATTCCTGCCTCACCACCACCCCCCACGCTGAAACTTTGGGGGAGATTCTGGATCAGTGCCCTCCCTCCCCACCCCCATGTGCTCCCAGGCCTTCGGAGCGGAAGGGAGTGGGTGGTTTTGATCCCAGTTTGGAGAACTGGTTTCTCACATGGTCCTTTGAGACCCCGTGAGCAGGGCCGGGCTCCTCGTGGAGCTGTTTCTTGGGTGCCTCAGCTCAGCAAACCTCTGCCCCGGCGGGGGCTGCCTGTGCCCAGGACGGGGCAGGCGCGGGTCCCTGCTCGCACGCCGTGTCCCCTGGGTGGGAGCAGGCTCCGTGCCAGGCTGCAGCGGTGCTGCCCGCCCCCACAGCGCCGGGGAAACATCGGCAACCCGTGTCGAGTCCAAAGGTGGGTGAGGACCAGCAGGTGCTGAGACTTGTTGGGTGCAGAGCCTCCATGCCTGTCCCAGCTGGGGATGGATCCCAGCACAGCTCACCCCATCCCCGCACCAGAGCATCCCCCTGCCCAGGGCATCCCTGGGGGTCACATCCCTTCACCCACGCTCAAGTGATTTTTTTTTCTCCATTAGTTTAGCTAGAAATCCTCAAATTCTTCATTTTTCCCAGCGTTTGCATGTTCAGAACTTGCAGATTAAGGCTTCTCTGGTCTGGAGGGATGTGTGTGTGCAGAGGTGAAGCGGGGCGATGCGGCTGGAGAGGCGTGAGGATGGGATGTGAGGAGATGGAGGATGTGGTACAGAGGATGTGTTGTAATTGTGTAGCATGAAAGCTTCCTGCAATGGGTTTTGTACCCGTGGTGAGCGCAGCCAGGCGTCCCCTGCCCCGTGTGTCACTGCCGAGGTGATGTTCCCGTGTTGCAGTACGTGCCTGAGGTGATGATGTGTATTTTGGGGTTTATTTTACCCGAATGTAATGCTCCCCCCCGATGATGTCGGTGTTGGTTTGTGACCTGAGGGTTGTGTGCTTGGGGACTTTTTGGGTTGGTTTTTTTTTTCTAATTGGAGGGAAATAAGTTTTCTGAGACGCTGGATTTGAAATGCCCAGAGGAGATCGGCATGTGGTAGACGGTCCGAGGAGGGCGGAGAAAAGGCTGCCCTGGTTTTTAGTCGATAGCCTGTACTTTATTTAAATGAACTGACGCCTCCCCAGGCTCACCCGGAGTCAGTGCCTGAAGCTTTTTGTAGCCGTGATATCCCAGAAGAGAACCAGCGAAGCCCTGAACGATGCGCTCTTATAGAGCGGCCGTACTCTCTGTCCAAATACTTGCTTCCATTTTCAAAAGATAAAAGTCGTTGATTATAAACTGCCTCTGCTTGGCTTTGTCTTTGACTCTCTGCATCCCGCACCCGTTAGCACCCACACTTTAGGTTTTATCAATAACCAGGTTATTAAATGGTGGCACTACCCTGATGGCTGTGGCTGAGCGGGGTCTGTCCCCTGGGACCCCTCTGCCCTGTCCCATGAGAGCCGGGGGCCATCCCTGGGGACTCGCTGGTCATTTCCCTGCGAGTGAACTCAAGAGCGTGGCTGGATGCTGGGCTTGATGGCACGGGGGTCTCGGGGTGGTGGAGCCCGGGGTGCCGTGCTCTGCAGAAGGAACACCGCGGGCTGGGGGCTGCCCAGGGGCTGGGGGGGGCCTCGTGCTGCTCTTCCCCAGTTGAAACCTGCTCCAAGGAAACCCCGGGCTGGAAACGGCATCGCTCAGTCCCTGGCCAGCTTTGAGAGCCTTCCCCCAGCGCGGCCACCCCGGGAACTGGGACCCCCTTCCAGCCCCCGTGGCCAGGAGGTGCGGAGAAGGGATGGGGTGAATCCTGCCCATGGGGTTCAGGGTCCTGTGGGGGGGGATGCAGGGGCCTGGGGCTGTTCGCAGCTGCGGCTGAGCTCTTGCAGCACCTTCCTGCACCCACAGCACCCTCCTGCGCCCGGTGCCCGCGGTCAGGGCTGGGTGTTTCCCAGCCCATGCAGTGCCACGCAGCCGGGACAACACCCCGCAGCCCCCCAAGAGCTCCTCAGCCACCCGGTGCCGTGAGGAGGGCCTTGCTGCAAGGGCTCTGCAAACACCTCGAGCCAGGCCCTCGCCCTCTTCCTCCTCCTTGCGTGCGAAGGCCATTCCCCCGTGCTGGGGTACCTCCGTGTCCCCTCTTGTGGCACCGTGCCCAGCCCGGGGGGAGCTGGCAGCCTTGGCACCACATTTGCCATCACTTCTGCTTTCGGGGCGGCACGAACCCCAGCACGGAGCTCACCGGGGGGGGCCAGGCCAGCCATGGGGTCCCACAGGCACCCGGCACACCGGGGAGGGGCGGGTGGGCCCTTTTTGGGGTGCTGCCCTCGGTGGCCCCGCTCCCGGCGTGACGTCCTTCCCCTGCCCGCCTCAACGAAACCGCAGCCGTGCTTCCGCGCCCGCCTGCCCTCCCCGCCCGGGCGGAGGGCGGCCCGCGACGCCCCTCGGCTCTCGGTGACTGCCCGGCCCCGGGGCCGCCCTTGTGCCCCTGCGCCAGCGCAGCCGGACCCTCACCAGTGATGGCAGCTCGGGGTGCCCCCGCGTCCCCCCGCAGAGGTGAGCCCTGACAGGGGGGTGCCGGGTCGGGGCTCGGCCCTGGGGTGCTGTGGGTGCAGAGGGGATGCTCGGGGTGCCCCCCCGGGGGTGCCACCCTCCGCACAGGGCTGGTCCCTGGGGTTTTGGGGAGGTGGGTGGGTGCTTTGGGGATGTGGGAGCCCCCCCCGCCCTGGGGATGCTTGGTGCCGGGGGAGCATTGATGGGGGTTTGATGCTGGTGGGTGTGGGGATGCAGGGACCTCGCTGGCCCCCACCCACTGGGGCTGCTGGGGGCTGTTGGTGTAACGAGGGGGGGATTTGGGGTGGGTTTGGGGTGGGTTTGCCTCTCCCCCTGCCCCAGCGCAGATGCTCAGGCACATGGTGGCCTCAGCCCCGGAGCCCCGCGCCGGCCCAGCTGGTGGGGGGTGAGGGTGGGCACCCCGGGGGGGTCTGTTGACACGCGTGCACCATCCCTGTGGTTTCATTTCTGCACGGGGACTCATCCTGGAACTGCCCGTCCCCCAGCAGCCGCCTCCATCACGGCTCATTTCCCATGCCCAGACACTCAACTTCCCTCTCAAACCTTCTCCCCAGAGGGACCGGGCTGGGGGGGGTCAGTGGTCGTGTCCTTCAGCCCCCCAGCGCCCAGGTCCCCTCTCCGGGGGGGTGGCAGGAGGATGCTTTGCTCAAGTGTGGTCCCTCCTTGGGACCATTTCCAGCCTGAACAACATTGCTCAGCACCCCGGTCACGGGGAAGGGGACCTCAGCCTCACCTGCCCCCTCTGCTCCCCCACAGGTCCCATGGCACCAGGCCAGGCCATGCTGGTGATGCTGGTGATGCTGGTGCTGAGCACCCTGCGGGTGTGCAGGGCCGTGCCACCGCCGGAGCCGGGGCAGCCCCGCGGCGTGCGGTGGGTCTGGGAGGCGGCTGGGCAGGTGGGGGCTGAGCCCCTGCCGCTCTCCCGCGGGAAGAGGGACGATGGCACTGCCACCACGTCATGGCACGGCCACGGTGCCACCGCAGCGCCCAGCAGCAACGAGACCAATTCCCCGGAGCCTGACTCACTGCTGAGCTCTGCACCATCACCAGCACCCAGCACCAACGCCAGCCTGCACTGGGCACCTGCGGCACCGACCATGGCTGATCTGCAGGATGAGACCGACTCCCCCGACCCGCTGCTGAGCTCTGCACCATCACCAGCGCCTGGCACCAACACCAGCCTGCACTGGGCACTCGCAGCACCCACCATGGCTGATCTGCAGGATGAGACCGAGTCCCCCGACCCACTGCTGAGCTCTGCACCATCACCAGCGCCTGGCACCAACACCAGCCTGCACCAGGCACTTGCAGCACCCACCATGGCTGATCTGCAGGATGAGACCGACTCCCCCGACCCGCTGCTGAGCTCTGCGCCACCAGCAGACCCCTGCACACAGGCAGCACCCCAAACCAGCATCACCACCATCCCCAGCCAGCTCACATCGCCCGGCGAGGAGGGGACGGTGGCCAGCGGCACGGACAGCAGCTCCTCTGCGAGGCCACACTCGGTGACCCCCCCAGCCCTCGGCCCCACCACGACGGGTTATAAGAAAGTCAAGAAAGCCGGAGCCCCCCTCGCGCCGACTAGCTCGGCCCCCCGGGACACGAAGGCCGGGGGCACCGCGGTGCCGCTGCCCTGGGACCCCAGCAGGGTGATGGGCAAGTGCCTGCTGGCCATCCTGCTGCTGGCGCTGGTGGCTGCCACCTTCATGGTGTGCGCGGGGGTGCTGGGCGCGGTGCTGTGGCGGCGGGCGCGGACGGCCCAGCGCCGGCTCAGCCGCACCGAGATGGTCTGCATCTCCTCCCTGCTGCCCGACGGCGAGCTGGCCGCCAACGGCCCCAAGCCCAGCTCGGCGCGGCGCCCCAGGCTGCTGCTCGACGGTGGCTCCGAGGCCGACGGTGACAACCTGACTCTCAGCAGCTTCTTGCCGGAGCACTCCTGAAGCCACAGGACCAGGGTCCCGCACCCCAGAGTGTCACGGGGCCGGCGGCTGCGCCGTGGGCATGGTGCCCAGTCCCTGGTGCTGCCACCCACGGGGACCCCAGTGCCCTTGGGTTCATGCTTTAACTTGGACCCTTTGGATGAGGACCTGCTGTGCCCCGGGGTGAGCTCAGCCCTCGAGGCCGACCCCATTAAAGCGTTACCTGGACATGTTGGTCTCTTCCTGGAGGGGATGGCACCCGCCAGCGCCCGGTCCCCTCCCCGCTCCACCGCCTGCCCACATCCCCCTGCTGACATTTCACTTCTCCATCCTCCTCCCCCAGCAGCAGCCCCTGGGGAGCAGAAACGAAACCTGCAGCCACCCCTCGCCAGGCAGGGGACAGACCCTGGGCACCGCAGCCCCCGGGACCCCCTCCCCGCGTAGGGCTCAGCCTCGTGCCATGGGAGCGGAAAGGGTGGTGGTGCCAGGGCGGAAACACGAAGGGGGGGGACGGGGATGGGTGCGGTGGTGGCGTAACGTGTTCCTGCCCTGCGGTCGCCTGCGAGGGGACGCCGCCAGCACCGTCACGGTGGGCACAGGCTCCCGGCCTCATAGGGCGGCGTTGGCCAGGGCTGCCCCTGCCCAGCTGTGGCTGGGAGGGATGGGGAGAGCGAAGCCACGAGCGGCCACTGAGGACCCCACCCAGGGCTGAAGGGGGGCTCAGCTTTGCCCCCAGGTCCCACCTTCCCTGGTGCAGGTGTCGGTCACCCCTGCACCCACCAGCCTGACCCCTTCCTTCTGCCACCTAAGGGGGCAGAAATGGCCCAGGACCGTCCCTGCCCTGCCAGGCTTGGTGTCCCCATGTCCCCACCTCTGCCCCAGCTGGGCTCAGTGCCCCTGTCCCCACATCTCCATCGCTGCCCCGGCCAGGCTCAGCGTCCCCATCCCCACCCCACGGGGCAGCTCACGGCCCTCGACAGCCACTTTCGGGGGTCCCCCCTCGCACCCCCCCGGGCGCTCGGCAGCGCGGTGCCCACCTGCACCCGGGCCCCGCCGCCTGTTTACATTTGTGCTCTGCTGCGGATATTTTCCATGTGGGGCCTGGAAATGCAGATGGAAATGTTTATGGGTGAGTCAGCGGGACGAGGGGATCTGCAGCCGGCGGCGGTGGCCGGTCCCTGGATGGGACACCCCGGCCGTGGGCTCCTGGGCAATGCCACCCCGCTCTGCACCCACCGTGTCCCCGCGCCATCGCAGAGGGGATGCCGGTGCCCCGCTGTGCCAAGGAGCAGGGGTTCAGGGCTCAGCCGTAACGGGCACCTGGGCTGGCGGGGCCAGGCTGGGAGCGGCAGCCCACGGGGACCACAGCCACCCCCAGCCCCTTCAGGGGGCGAAGGGACGCTCCCATCATCCAGCTTCGCCCCGCAGCGCCGCATCCAGCCTCCGTCCCCGGTCCGGGCAAGGACAAGGCTGGCGGGTCCCCAGAAGGGTGCAGGTTGGAGGGGTTGCTCCCGCTGTCCCCCAGCCCCCTGCCCTGCGACTGGGAAGCAGCGAGGATAAACTACCCTCCAGCGCCGCAGCACGAGCCAGGAGCAGGGAATCGCCCTATTTGGCATCGTCAGCGGGGCCTGTCGGGCTGCCACCCCCAGCTCCTGGCAGAGGAATCCGCAGGCAGCCGGTGCGGTGTCACAGCGGGATCCTCAGGGCACCCCACCCCGGTGTCACACACAGCGGGACCCTCGGGGCACGTCACCCCAGTGTCACAGCAGGACCCTTGGGGCATGCCACCCTGGCAAGCCTCTGTGCCACGCAGTGGAGGGCAGCATGCGGGGCAGGGGGCTGTATACGATGCTGTGCATGGGGCTGTGCGTGGGGCTGTGCCCACCCCGGTGCCCCTCTGCAGGATCAGCCCCCCCGGGTATTTCGCTGCCACAGCAAAGCTCAGCCCAGGGAAGCAAATTACAAGCGGCGCGGGGCCGAGATGCCCCAAATTGCAGGTTACCGGCGGGCTGCACCGCCCGGCCCGGCCCGGCCCCGCGTTCCTGCTGCCCCAAATTACACGGCGGGGCCCGGGGGGCACAGCCCTGCCCAGCGCCGAGGGGCGAGCCCCGGCCACAGGCAAAAACGGCATCGTAATGGCCGGGGTGCGCTGGCACCGGGGGCTGCCCGTCCCCGTGTCACCACCAGCCCTGGCAGAGCCCAGGGCAGGGACGGGGACCCCGGCTGTGGGAGGTGGGGAGCATGGCTGGGGAAGGGGGGGACCCTGGGTAGGGTGGGATGGGGACCCTGAATGAGGTGGGATGGGGACCCTGGGCAGGGTGGGATGGGGACCCTGGGCGAGGAGGCTCAGCCCACCACCAGCATCTCTGGGCGCACGGGGGGCAATCACAGCCCCATCCCGAGGAGCCAGCCTGGGTGCCGCTGGCACCCCTCCAGGCCAGCCTGCCTCGGCCACCCTCACACCCCCCTGGTTCTCCCTTTCCCCCTTCACCTCTAAGGTTTCAGCGCTGACGGTTTAAGGCCGGGCAAAGCCCCGCAGCAGCTGCGTGGAGCCACCGGCTGCAGACAGACAGACGGACAGCCGGCCCCGTTATTTCTGGGAGCCACGATTATGTTCGGCAACACTGGGAGAAACCCCAACGGCGCCGGTTGCCCTCCGGCTTCCCGGTGCCAGCGGCGACGGGGACAGACCCCTCACCCCCAGCACCGTGTTGGTCGCGGTCCCTGGGCGCCGGCGCTGGCTTTTTTTGGGGGGGTCTGGCCGGGTCCCCGGGGAGGCGCGGAGGCGAATAGCAAGGGGATGAGGTCACCCGAGGCGGCTGCGGGCTCTTGAGCAACTTCATCGAGGCAGAGGGGACGGCGGCGGGGTGGGCAGGGGGCACAGCCCATGTCCCCAGACCCACGACCCGAGGGCTGTCCCTGGGGAGCTGCACCCTGCCCGCACCCTGCCCACACCCCGAGGCAGAGCTGCCTGCGCAGGAGCATCTCCAGGCTGGGGTGTTTAGGAAATGGTTCCATGAAATCAACCCGGGGGGGTCTCCAGCGCTGTTTGCCCTCACACCACGCTGGCAGCCACCCGGGGCACAGAGCCCGACACCCTCCCATCTCCCTCTGCCGCTGGGTGCCATGTGGCCTCGGTGGCCATGAGCCCCCCGGCTCGTGCCCACCCCCAGGCAGGGCAGCAGGGTTTGGGCTCGCAGGGCTGGGCACGGGGACAGGACCCAGCCCCAGGCTCGGTGCTGGGGTCCAGGCACGCAGCAGCAGGCAGCTGGGAGGGGGCACAGCCTCGCCGGGAGGTGTTTTGGGGGTGCCAGCACCCCCGTCCCTCCACGGCGGCTCAGCCACATGGGATGGGGCTTTACACATGGCACTTAGTGCCCTGGTCTAGTTGCCATGGTGGTGTGAGGGCAATGGTTGGACTCGATGATCCCAGAGGTTTCTTCCAACCTGGTTGATTGATTGATTGATTGATTGATTGACTGATTGATTTACCTCCGCCCTCACGGATAAAAGCACCTTCACAACAACCCTCCCTCCTGACCCCCTTCCCCACGTGCACCCCAAAAATCTGCTCTGATGACAGGGGACACTGGGGCTCCCCCCTTTGCTGGCAGGGCAAGATGCCAGGGACACCCCCCGCAGCCCCCAGCTGCATTTGGGCTGGGAGGGGGCCAGGGGCCGCCTGCCCCTCGCTGGCCTCCGAGCTCCCTCCCCAAACCGCCCTAATGAGAACAAGCTGGTCCCGGGCTGCAGGAGGAGGAGGAGGAGGAGGCAAAGGAGGAGGCTCCATCCCAGCAGGCAGCAGAAACGGGTGCGTGGAGGCGAGCGAGGTGTGCGGGACAGACCCGTCTCCATCGGCTGCAGGTGAGGTGAGGGTCCTGCTGGTGACACCAGCCTGGCCCCCCCCAGATTTGGGGTGGCTGCTGAGCGGGGCACGGGCTGGGCACCGTCCCCACAGCGGGACGTGGGACGGAGCCCTGCGCCCAGGCAGGCTTTGGGGGATGTGACGCCTGGAGAACATCAAAGTCGTGACTTTCCCAAGCGTTTGGGGAGCGGGGGGATGTGGGGTGGGGGGACGCGGGGCAGGGGGGAGCGCAGTGGGGTTTGCCTGCATCCAGCCAAGGCGGAGCGGGGGATGCACTGCGGGTCTGGGGTGGGATGGGATGGGGGGCTGGGGATGGCCATGGGAGCGGGCCCTGCTCTTGGCTTACGGCTGCTCGTCACCTCCTCTTGCTAACGGGGAATCAATGCCTTCACCTTCCTCAGGACCCCTCTCTCTGCCACAGCCAAGGGGCCCCTCTCTGCAGTGGCGGAGGGGGGGGATAAAGGGGCTCATCCCAGCCCCCCAAAACCCTCGTCCTGGCTGTGCTGCCGTTACCGCAGTGAGCCCAGGGCCCGCAGCAGCGGCTCGGGAGGGCCGGGGGTCCGGGGGTGCCCCCGCCTCTGCCGCCGTTTGTTTGCTCTGGTTTAATGCAAACCAGGTTTTTGCAGCCGGGAAGGAGCCTGGAAGCCAAGTCCCGCTGCTGGAGGCCCTCCGGGTTTGCAGCGCTGCTGGGTTGGGTTGGTTTGGGGAGGTGGGGGGGGGGAAATGGGAGGTGGGTTGGGATTTGGGGGGCTGGAGGACGAGGGAATTGTCCCAGGGGGTCCCCACTGACAGAGCTGGGGGGGGTGTTTCATAAGCCCTGCCCGTGGGCCGTGGTTCATCGCTGTGTGCAGGGATGGGGAATGCTCATCCCACGTCCCCCAACGCGCTGTGGCCGCCGGTGCGGGGCAGATCCGGCCGCGGCACGGCGAGGGGACGGAGCTGCTGCTGCCTTCACCCCTCCCCGGGGATGCTCAGGCAGCCGGGACCCTCGGGACCCCCCATCACCGCACCCCCAGCTCCAGGGCTGCCCCTTTGCAAAGGCTCTGGGGGTCCTGCACCTCGGCTCCTGCGGTGGCACCGGGGTGAAATCCTGCCGCCAGCCTATTTTTAGCCGCGCTCAAGCTGGGAATGGTTTGTAACGGTCCGCGCCGGGCGGTTGGGAAATGCCGCTCGCGCCGGCCCCTCGGCAGCGTCGCCTGTGTCAGAGTTTCCACTGGAAGCCTCAATTTATTTTTCAGGAATTTTCTAATCGGCCAAATGAGTGTTGTCTGAAGCCGGCTCTTGGCGGCGGCCCCGGTCCCCTTGCCGCGCACGCAGAGTCCCCCAGGCTTGAGCAATTCGGTTCAGCCCGTTTCCATCTATTCTTCGCAGCGTCTCGTTGCAAAACAAACACAGGCCCTTTGCTCGGCGTTGGGGCGAGAGATCTCTGCAGCTACCTGGAGGGAGGTTGTAGTGGACAGTCGGCCTCTTCTCCCAGGCAACCAGCGCTAGGACAAGAGGACACAGCCTCAAGCTTGGCCAGGGGAGGGTCAGGTTGGACATCAGGAAGCATTTCTTCTCAGCAAGGGTCATTAGCCATTGGAAGGGGCTGCCCAGGGAGGTGGGGGAGTCACCATCTCTGGAGGGGTTTAAGAAAAGCCTGGCCATGGCACTTAGTGCCCTGGTCTAGTTGCCATGGTGGTGTCAGGGCAATGGTTGGACTCGATGAGCCCAGAGGGCTCTTCCAACCTGAGTGATTCTGGGTGTTAATGTTCCATCCCCTTCTCTGCACCCCGCAGGCCGCCGTGCCCGAGCCCTGGTGGAGATGATGGCGGTGCGGCTGGCGATGGGGACGTGGCTGCTGGTGCTGATGGCGGTGGCCCCGGCGTGCCCGGCGGCTCCCCGGCACGCCGCGGCGCTGCCCGACGGCGGGGGCAGCGGGGACGGCGAGGAGGTCTCGGCCGTGCCGCCCATCCTCCGCGTGACGCCGGTGACCGGCCCGACGGTGGCGGGGGATGCGGCGGGGACCACTGTCACCAACAGCTCGGCGCCGGGCGGCATGCTGGACGGGCTGGTGGCCTTCTTCAAGGAGTACATGCTGCTGGCGGTGGTGGTGGGCTCGCTGGCCTTCGTCCTCCTCTTCATCATCTGCGCCGCCGTCATCGTGCGGCAGAAGCACAAGGCGTCCGCCTACTACCCCTCCTCCTTCCCCAAGAAGAAGTACGTGGACCAGCGGGACAAGACGGGGGGAGCCCGGGCTTTCACCGAGGTGCCTGAGAAGGTCCCTGACCCCGGTGCCGAGGAGCCCCTCAACAGCAGCCTGCAGGCAGACATCCTCGCTGCCGCCCAGAACCTCAAACCCCCCCCACCCAAGGCACCGCTGGCCAACGGGGCCCGGGGGGAGCAGAAACCCCCCGCTGAGGAGGAGGAGGAGGAAGGAAGCAAGAAGTTGGGTGATGAGCCATCCGCTGAGCCCCCTCCCCAAAACCCAGGTGCTGAGGAAGAGGTGGGTGCGACAGGAGCAGGGGGTGAGGGGGCCCCCGACGCAGCCCAGGATGGCCCCCCGGCCCCCCCCGGCATCTAGGGCAGGGACTCGGTCCTGGGTGAGCCCGAGGAGCCACCGGCTTGGGGGGACACCCCACGGGCACCGAGGGACGTGGTGGGTTGTCGCTCCGTACGTACGTGGTGGCTCAAGGAAGCCCCGATGAACCCCCCCCCACCCCACTCTCCCCGACCCCCCCGGGGCCCCCCACCCCTCGCACCAGCGTGGCAAAGCCGTGGTCTGGGGCAGACGGTGGGTTTTGGGCAGTGCTGGAGGCCGTCAGCCCCATGGCTCCTGCTGTCCATCCCCTGGGGCTCGGTGGGCACATGCCCCCGGCTCCGGCTCTGCCCCCCGCACCGTGCCAGGCAGCCCTCGCCCCCTGCCCCCTGCCAGCTTTCTCCCAGATGTAATTTTACTAATTAGCAGCACCCTGGCCCCTGCCTGGTGACTGGCTGGTAGCTGCGTGCTCCAGGCAGAGGCACTGCAGCCAGGGGGCTGCCAGCCACCCCCCTGCTGCGGGGAGCGGGGCAGGGGCCCGACCCCACCTCAGGCACACAGGCTGGCTCTGCTGGTGGCTGTGACCACCGAGGCACGAGGACGGGCAACCATAGCCATCCTTGCCCAGCTAAGGGGAGAGGGGAGGAGGATTTAGCAGCAAGGACCCCTCCTTTCATTTTTCTGCCCCAAGCCATGACCCCAGGGCCCAGCTGGACTTTTGCCTGATTTCCTTAACCCCTGCAGCTAGCAATAAAGCTGGTTCCTACGCAGCTCTCCTCTCCTGTGTGTTTCTGCAGCTTGTGGGGTGCCCCAGGCACAGCCCGTGTCCATTTATTTGCTCCTCCACGGCCCTCCCAGCATCGCACTGGTGTTGGGGCACAGATGGTTTCAGCTCCCCGTGCCCCCAGAGCCCAGCAGGCGCAGCCGGCCTGGCCGTGCTTTGGGGTGAAGGTTTGTCTGCGTGGGTGAACCCCTGGGAGCTAGAGGACGTGCTTATCAGTCACAAAATCTGTGTGCCCACACGGCGCTTCTGGGAAACCCTTATCTGGCAGCCAACAGCCGAGGGCGGGGGGGCTGTGGTGGTGCCTGGGTGGGGATGGCAGGCAGAGCCCCGAGGGAGAAGATGCTTTTCTGCCCGGAAAGCAGCACATCCCCACACCTCTGCACCCATGACGCTGCATCCCCACATCCCTGTCACCCACATTCTGTGCCAGCCACTGGGCAGGGAGGGATGTCCCCCCCAATCCCTGCATCGGGACAACCTTTCCTCTTGGAAGAGTGCGCTGGCTTTTACCTCCCTCTCGCATTTTCTGGAGTGGCTTTCAAGGAGCCCATCTGCCCCAGGAGTTTCCCTGATTTTTTTTTTAGCTGGGAAACCACAGGGCTGTTCCCTCTTCTCGCTGGAGTAGGACAGCAGGAGACAGGGCCCATGCCGAGGGCCAGCACCCAGCACGTGGGGTGGTGCCGAGCGGAGGTACGGGGCCTGCACAAGAGCTGTGGACAGATGTACCAGAATGAGGTATGCATTTTTAAACGTGGTTTTTAATGTTTTTCAGAACACCCTAGGTATGAAAAAAAGGCAAGCGAGGTTTCTTGGGTGGTTTAAAATCTTAGGAGCAGGCGAAGTTTTCAGATGTGTTTCCTGTTTGTTTTGGAAATCTGTGGAAACACTCGCCCGCAGAACAGCAGCGGGGAGCAGGGCCCTGCAGCACGGAGGGTAAGCCACGCCGGGTCACCAGTTAACTTTCACACAGCCCCCAGGGAGCCAGAGCACACTCCCTGTGTGACCCTTGAGTAGGGGACCCTTACCCACACCCTCCCCAGCACCCACTCCTCTGGCACCACTCTGAGCACCCCCGGGAGCACAGACCCTCCCCTGCTCCCCCCTAGTGACGCCATTCCCCGCCCGTGCTCAGCCCCAGGGGTGGATTTCTCTTTTAACAGAGCACTGGGCCAGTCCAAAGGTTGAACTCTCACAGAAGACACTCCAAAATTAAGCTGGTTCCTCTAACAGCAGCTTCAAAGAACAGCGTTAGCTTGTTAGCGGCGACAGGATGCGAGCAGACGCACGCCCTGCAGCTTCCTGCAGTGGTGGCACCCAGCACCCAGCTGCCACTTGCCTGTCCCCCACCAGCGCGCTGCCAGTGCCCTCCAGCGCCTGCTGGGGTGGGCCAGCAGCCCGGGGAGGAGGGACTGGCACAGATTGTGAAATGAAACTCCGACACGGCCGCAGCTTGCGGGCAGACGCGCTGCCCCCCGCTTGTATACACAGACTGATCCGCAGTTCTTACACAAAGACCAAGGCAACGTTTCCCACTAATTCTGTAAAATATTAGGCAAAACTATGAATCTTCTAAAGAAAAAGTGCAGCCCTTACAGTACCAAACAGCAGGATTTCCTCTCCTGAGAGAAGCTGCTGGGTTCTCTGCAGCTGAGCAGTCCTCTCCACTCCCACACTTCCACCGCAGTCGTGACAGGCCACAGGCTGCCAAAACACCCCCGTCCCAGTCGTGTAACGCTACGAGAGTGGCCGTACACACAGGAGCAGTGACACGTTGTGCGTAAGTTGTGCGTATCTTACAGCTTCGTTTAGTAGTGCGCAGGATCCTACCGACAGCTAGAGTAATTGCACTGCAAATTTAAGTGGAATGAGAACAAGCTTCACAGTCAGTTTAGGCGTTGTTTGCTTTCTTCTCCGACTCGTTTTTGTTTGGATCCTGCTTCAACTTGTAATCAGCCAAGGCAGCCTTGATGGCGTCTTCAGCCAGCACTACAAACAAAACAAGTATTTCAGCCACAACAAGAAGTCGTTCAGAACAAAAGATACCGTGTTTTTATATATATTTGTTTTTTATATCGTGTTTTTACACGAGCAGCCAGCAGTGACCACCACCGCAGGCAGCACCCGCTGGCATCTCAGAAGTAGAAAGCCACAATCTGAACACTTATTCTCAGCTACAAAGTCCAAAAGATGAAAGAGAGCTGAAAACTCTTAAAATAACTCCCAAATCTGCACATAAGCAAAGTTTCTCTCATGGGCCAACTCCTTGGGCAGAAGCTTTATTTGGAAAACCACCTTCAGAAGCATCTGTGCTATCCCCAGAAGTCGCCCTCTCAAATAGAAGCTTGTGTTTGAACGTTCCCCGTTCAGTCCTTTACTTACTGGAGCAGTGCAGTTTGACTGGCGGGAGGCAGAGCTCTTTTGCAATGTCAGTGTTCTTGATCTGCAACGCTTCATCAACCTGAAACACAATTAGTGCGTAGTCACTGGCCACGGGAGGTACGACATGGGCTAAAGAGGCAGTTTGCTAAGAGTGCTGGAATGCTCCAGAGCCAACAGAATCCACAGGGCATTAAGGAATGTCTCAGACTGAGCAGTGGAGGAATGAACTGAAGCACACCAGTGTTATAGACCAAGTGCCACTGGGGGGGTTGTTCTGTGCTTACCTTTTAACATCATATAGAAATTAATTTCTTTTCTGACAGAAAAAGAGTACAAATAATCTAAAGACACTCCAAAACCAACCTTTCTTTCAGAACCCGTGATCAGCATGTTTTTGCTTTCTGCATAAGACACAAAGTACCTCCCTGCAAACTAAGGGAGAGTCTTGGAAAAGGTAACTACTGCTCTGGAAGTCAGAGCACTAACAGGGCTGACAGGCGCTGCCTTCTAAGCTACTGTACTGCGATTCCCAGGCCACTGTTTCCTACGCGGTCCCAACACGAACACAAGCAGGTCTGAAGCTTTGAAGGCTTTCTGTGGCGTCACCTCCGACCCTGGTGGGACTCTTACCGTTTTCCCTTTGACCCACTCTGTCGCCAGCGAACTCGAGGCGATCGCCGACCCGCAGCCAAAGGTTTTGAAACGGGCGTCGATGATCCTCCCGTTCTCGTCCACTTCCACCTGCCAGAGCGTTGGTGACACCTCAGCAGCTGGCTCGGCCCCACCATGCACCCCAGAGCCACCCTCCCAGGCCCAGGCAGGGCCCTGGCTCCCACCGTGCCCCCGGGAGCGGGACAGGGCCCGGGCCCCAGGGGACACCTCAGGGTGTGGTGTGAGGGAAGGCCGCACTGCACCCCTGAGGGGAAGGGAGCGGGTTTGGGCCTCGCAGCCGCCCCAGGTGACCCCCTCCCCCGGTGCCAACGCGTCCCCAAGGTCACCTGCAGCTTCATGACGTCGCCGCAGGCCGGGGCGCCCACCAGGCCGGTGCCCACGTTCTTGGCGTTGCGGTCGAGGGAGCCGACGTTGCGCGGGTTCTCGTAGTGATCCACCACCTGCCAGGGCACCGCGTCACCAAGAGCCACCGCCTGTCCCCCCCCTCTCCGCCTCCCCGCAGCCCCTCGCCCCTCACCTTCTTGTGGTAGCCCAGCCGGGCCGCCGCCCCCCCGCCGCCGGGCCGCAGCAGCGCCGCCCCCGCCGCCCTCAGCGCCGCCATCTTGAGTCCCGCTGGAGGCGACAGCCCCCGCCGCCCTTTTATAACCTCGGGCGGGGCGGCCCCGCCCACGCCCCCCTTGGCCCCGCCCCCGCGCTGCCGCAGGTCGGGCGCCGCCGGCCGCCCGCGTTTTACCCCGAGCGCGGCGGGGGGCGCGGGGCAAAGGGGGCGAGCGCTGGAGCCGCCTGCGGAAAAAGCCTCGCGTTGTCGCTAAAACGAGCAATAAACGCTGTTTCCGATCGCGACGCTGTTTTTATCGCGACACCCGGCGCATGTGCGGGCCGCGGCGGCCACACTCAATATGGCGGGCGGGCGGCGCCGCGCACTCCCAGGACCTCTTCGGAAGGACCCTGATGGCCAGGACCCGAGGTGCCCGCGGCGCTGCCTGCGCCTCAGCCGAGAAGACGAGGGGCTCGGGCCCGGCGGCGCTCACCGCAGCGCGGCCCCGGTGCGCAGCCGAGCGCAGGGTTCTGTGGGCGGCGGGTCGCCGCTTTCCTCGCAGCGCTCGCCCTGCGGCAGTGCGCGGCGGCGGGACAGGCGCCGCGGCGACAGCCCCGGCAGACGGCGGAGCGCGGCTGGCTGCGAAGGGAGCTGCATAAGATGGCGGCGGCGGGAGCCGAGGCGGCTGCGGTGGCGGCGGAGGAGGAGGAGAAGCGGTTGCCGGAGGGGGACCCCGAATCGGGGGGCGACTCAGAGGACGAGGGCGACTCGGACTCGTCTGGTGACGGCGAAGATGAGGAGAAGGAGAATGAGGCCGAGATCCAGCGGCTGGAGGAGCAGGTGGGGCCCGCCTGGGCCGGCGGCGGCGTGGGGAGGGGGCGGTGGGGCAGCACCGCGGCCTCCGCCCGGCCTGGGCTCCTGGAAGCGGTGTCGGAGGCCGGGCAGGGCCCTGCGCTGGTGGCCTGCCCGCGTTGCTATGAGAGACGCGTCGGCCCCGGGCGGCCCCAGGAGCGGCCCTGGGGTCTGGGGAAGGCTCGTCCCGAGAACCGAGGCGGCTCCGGGGGGCCTTGGAGTGGGGCGAGGCCCAGCCTTGGTGGGGGGCTGCCTTTTCGTGACCGCCCGCTGCGGCGGTTTTGGAAAATAATCCGTGACTGCTCGTGCAGTTTGATGCTGGGAACTGTCAAGATGTGAATGTTGGGAGTCTGAAGTGGAAACTAAGCGTTTAGGGGTTTTTATGAGAGGGCAGTTGGAGAGGTGAGCCCTAGTGCTCATTGAAAAAAACTTAGCTAACTGTTTGGGGTTTTTTTATTGCCTTCGAAGAAATTAAAACACCTTTGGTTCTGTTAAAAAAGGAATTGTTCATTTCGCACTCTTGGGTCTGTTTCTGCAGCTGGTAGCTGCTGTGCACCTGGAGCTGGCATTTGCACTGCTGAGCAGTAACCTTTAGAGCTTAGAGCCATGAGCTAAGCTCTAAGCTTAACTTTAAAGCTCTGTTGAACTTGGAAGTGTTTTTTATAAATGTCTGATTGTGACCTTAAAGCATCTTGCAAACAGTGGTGAGGTTTGGTGCAACTCTGTGCAGGAAGGTAGGTGTTGTGTGAACACATGATGAGATTTGTATACCCCAAAAGACAGTATGAGGTTCTGTGTTGCTACATGTTTTCTGATTTCTTCATGTCTGTCACTCAACAGTGCTTTTAAAAAAAATTATTTTTTTTTTTTAAAGCTTTCCATCAATGCTTTTGACTATAACTGTCACTTGGATCTGATAAAGCTGCTGCGCCAGGAGGGAGAGCTGGTCAAGCTCAGAAGAGCTCGTCAGAAGATGAGCGAACTCTTTCCACTTACCGAAGGTACAGAGCACCTTCTGCTCGTGTTGCAGCTGATGCAGCTTAAGAATCGTCTGTGTAAAATGCTGCTGTTTCAGTAGTGAAATAATGTGTTTGTGCCAGGCTTCAACAAGATTGTTCCAATCCAGAGAAACCTAAAAGAACAGATTTGGGACTTTTTTAAACTCTGAATGCCACTGGTGTTAATGGCCAGCATCGAGCTTGGCCTCTGGCAGGCGCAGGGTAGCGAGACTGTTGCAGGAATTGGAGTTCTTGCCACTTGAAACAGCACTGTCTTGCCCTGTCCTCTGCCAGAGGCTGCTGCGATGGAGTGGAACTGGTGGTGGTGGTGGGGGGTGTTTGTGTGCCCAGCTACCCCAGTCTCTGGTCTGTCTGTTAGCTGGGGGAGTTGCTGCTAGGGTGCAACCTGCTGTAGCCCAGGGACAGGCGTATGTTTGCTTGTGCTGCCTTTGCTGTAGGGCTGGTAACATAGTGCTGCCATCCCACAGCTGTGAAACGGCTCCAGTCACTTAGTGAATGTGACTCAAAGCCCAGCCAAACTCCTGCCAAAAGTTAAATTTTGCAGGCAAGCAGCAAAAAATCCCATGTTGGTGGAAGTTGCAGGCAGCCCTTGAAGTGGGTGTTTCTTTTTTTTTATTCATAACACAGAGGCAATGTAAATATTGCAGAGGCTGTTCTGCCAGCGTGCCTTTAGCCTTGGCAGGGGAAGGTTTCCTTCTGTGCATGTGGAAACTTGCAGCCTCTAAAGCCGTTTACTGTTTCTTGTAAAAGTGTGAGGAAAGGTGTACCTCTGGATGCCTCTGGATACTGGTGCATACTGATCCCTTGCCCACGGTGCTGGTAAATTGCTGCTTGCAACTTCTGCTCTCTTTAAATACAAGTGTTGCTGTTTGGTACTAATTTGAAAAGGTCGCTACCAAACTTTCCTTTTAAATTAATTGTGAGTAGTTGTGGAGGGTAAAATTGATCTCTTATCCCCCTTGGCTCTCTCCTTATTTTTAAATCTGTTACTGAAAACTCTCATTAAAAATTCTGTGAGTGGATGTAGCTTGTTCTTTCTGAATGTTGGTGATGTATTCTAAACTTCTTCCTTTCAGAAATTTGGCTGGACTGGTTGAAGGATGAGATAAAAATGGCTTCTGAAAGCTCTGAGCGAGAGAAAGTTTATGACCTGTTTGAGAGAGCTGTGAAAGACTACATCTGTAAGTTGCTAACAAAGGCTGTAAAAATGTATTGTGTTACATTCAGATTAAGACAGGTTAAGAACACAGTTACTGTCTGTGAGACAGCCTTCTTGAAACCTTGTGAAGTCGGTAACCCTGGCCATGCTGCAGTACCAGGCTCTGATTATCCTCGTTAAAAGTGAGGGCAGTATGTGGTGTCTTCTCTTTCCATTTCTCAGGAGCTGCCTGCAGCTGTAGCTTGAAACTTTTAGCTTAAAGTCCTGAGTAACTGCATGCTGTTTGGGTGTTGTGGTGAGGTGCTGAGAACGTGAAGCCTGAAGAAGCAGAGAGGGCTCGGAAGCAGTGAGGCAAATCCCTTACAGCAAATGTCACATTACAGCACCAGTGTAGCTGGCCTCACAGAGTGCTGGTGATCGTTCAGGAAGAAGGAACAGGGAGATGAAGGACTGCAAGGGAGTATCTTCTGGATGTGCTGGGTGGTTTGCACTTGGGGTTTGGAAAGACTTCTGGAGCCTGAGATGTGTGATTTAACATCCACTGGTTGGATAGTCTCTGCTGGGGGTCCCTGAACCTTCTTTGTTCAGGTGCTGTTATTGGTGGGAGAGGTGCCAGGCAGCAAATGCTGTTCCAGCATGTCCTCCTCCTTCATGGCAGTTGCTGAACAGGCAAGTATAGGTGTCTGGAAAGAGAAGAACCTGCTTTAATCAGAGTTCTGTAGGAGTGCAACGGCTTTGTGGTCCCAGCTCTGCGTGTGTGCTCAAGAATAAGTCAAGTTGCTGTTAGGGGGGTCTTGATGCATCTCTGATGGAGCTTGTGTTCCAGAGGTGGCATACAGGAGTCTGTCTGTGTCAGTAACGACTGCAAGAGCGACTTCTTTCAGAAGACAATTGTAGCAGCTGGTACTGAATCATGAGCATAAAATAAAATATTTTAATTTTTCTTTACTACATGGGATGGTAAAGAAAATTGTCACGTGTTGGTCTCTTTGTGGGTGTTTGGGAAGCAGAGATGCCTTTTTTTTGAGGGAGTGAAGTCATCTGTTTCTCATAATTTTGTTTAGGTCCTGAAATTTGGTTGGAATATGCCCAGTATTCGATCGGTGGCATTGGTCAGGAAGGAGGGATTGAGAAAGTTCGCTCGATATTCGAGAGAGCGTTGACAGCAGTTGGACTGCACGTGACAAAGGGAACAGCTTTGTGGGAAGCGTACCGTGAGTTTGAGAACGCCATCCTGGAAACGGCACAGGTAAGGCCAGTCTCCTGGGCTCTTGTAAGAAACAAGCCCTGGTGTTCTTCCTGAAGTCACCTTGTGCTGCCCCCTCCTCAGTCCCTTCTGAGGAAAGAGGCTGTAATGTCACATGGTTGTTTCTTTTCAGCTGTGGAAACTGACCCTTTGGTCTGGGAAAACCATTTTGTGTATTTAGTTGGTATAGGAATGGATTTGTGTTTAAATAAGATCATAAAATCTCATATCCAGAGGCAAAGTTTCACTCTGCTGCTTTAGCTTGAACTGACAAGAATAGTTTTAAATTGATTTGCTTCATTATGAAACAGTGTTCTTGCCAGCGAGTATTTTTGTACAGTCAGTCATGTTTGTATTTCTAGACTGTTTTCTACTTCAGATTTTAACTCATTATTCCACCCTTTTTGTGACTTTTGGATGATAGTATATTATCCCTGGGACACACTGTTTGACATCTGCAGAAGATACCTTTATAAGATGAACAGAATGTGAATATTTCTATTTTTTTTTTTGTCATTTACTACATAAGATATGGATGTTAAAAGATGTCCCTGCCCATGGGGGTGGGGTTGGAACTAGATGGTCTTTAAATGTCCCTTCCAACCCAAACCATTCTATGAAATGCTCTAACAAAGGAGTAATGGGAGAACACCCTTTCATTCACAAACAGAAAGAAAGCTGGAAGTTTTAAATTATCTGTGCACACACCAGGGTTTTACTGAAGAACTGTTTGGCAGCCCAGTGCGTTTGTGAAACGGCATGATCACATATGGCTTGTTTTTTTCCAGGTTATCATTTCCCTGTGCAGGTGTCAGCTTTCGGTGAGGAATGCTTTTCACATTCATCCAACTTCTGATTCTAGCAATTTCCAAGTTTTAGCTTTCACAGCAGTGAAATGCACGTTGCCTGTGTCTGTCCTTCAAGGATCATGTAGTCATTTGGAGCCCAGACCCTCAACCCATAAACAATACCCCATCACGTTCATCAGCTCAGGCTTTAACTGATTAAATTTCAATCCTTTTGTTTGCAGCCAGCTCCTGGCAGCGTTCCATCCCCTGAGCAGCAGCAGATGCTCTGCAGCCAGATTGAGAAGATCCACACGCTGTTCAGGCGCCAGCTGGGGATCCCGCTGTTAGGTAAGAGCCGGTGGGCTTGGAGAGGTGGCGTGGGCAAGCTGTGTTACAGCGATCCAGGCGTTAGTCATGATCATTCTTTTGGTAGAGCCACACAAACTGCAGCTGTAATACTTGTGTGTTCTTTAATCGATGACATTTGCCTGTCTTTAGGGCCTCTTGAATGATGCACAGATCCCTTTTGTTCAGAAATACTCATTGAAATTTGGTTTATCTGTTTCTTCAGTACATAATTTGAGGCTATTTAAATTACAAGTGCTGAGCACAAAACCTGACCATTAGGAACTAGGAATTCAGCTGTGATGGTCCCTACCTAAGAACCTTGGTTGGTAGGGAGCAGCACAGGCTGACAGCTGGATTGTTAGAAAGTTGCCGTGTCTAGTTCACACTTTAAAACTCCATGACTCCCTTTTCGTGCTGCTTTGCTTGTCAGAGAAAGTTAAGCACAGTTCTTTGACTTCTTCATTTGCATATTGAAAGAATTTGGGTTCTTCTCTTTTCTTTAAAGCCTTGGGAAAATTTTGCCACTTTGGCTTTCTAAATCCAAATCAGCTTTAGTATAACTTGCCCTGAGTTTGTGTTGTAGTGCACTGTATAAGATGAAGTGTCTGAACCCTTTAAACAGGCAGTAGTGTGACAGTTAAGATCAAAATCTATGTTGGAATCAAACATAGGTTAAAATCTAATTATTTAGTCCAATAAGTGCATTATTGATGGGGTTTCACGTCTGTTTTAATAGATATGGAGGCTTCATATGCTGAATATGAGGAATGGTCAGAAGATCCGATACCAGAAACAATAATAAAGAATTACAAAAAAGCTCTGCAGCAGCTGGAGAAGTGTAAACCATACGAAGAGGCACTGGTAATGCTGTTACTTACATCTTCCTTTAAGAGTTAATTGCTTTGGGGTGGTTTTTTTCCCACCAAATTTTATTTTTCTAGTCAGAGATAAACCAGCTGCATATTGGTAGGTGACTCTTTCAGCTCTGAGCAATGTGAGACAAGAAGCCTCACAACTGGGTATACTGGAAATTATTGCATCTCTTGGCTGTGTCAGGCCACCCTAAGGTGCACATGAGTGCTCTGGCTGTTTCCTCCAGCATTGACAAGAGGAATAAAAAGTAGGGATCTGAATGGCTTCAGAACCAGGGTGGTATTTGGAGATAAGTGAAAATCAAAAGCTGTTGGTGTTTAGAGGCCAAGCTCTTGTGTGAATTTTGCACAAGACCTACTCTGAGTAACAATTGAACTGTTTGAATTGTGCTTTGTTCAGAAGATTTCAATTTCTTGTGTCTCTGATTTACAGCTGGGTGCTGAACCACCAAAGCTAGCAGAATATCAAGCTTACATTGATTTTGAAATGAAAGGAGGGGATCCAGCTCGCATTCAGTTGATCTATGAGAGGGCTTTGGCTGAGAACTGCCTTGTACCAGATCTTTGGGCACGCTACAATCAGTATTTGGTAAGGAAAAAAAACAGATGTTTGTGGCTTTATTTTCCTGTTTTGTTTTTTTTATTTTATTTTTTTTAATCTTTAGTGGCTGATAGACCAGTAAGTTCTGCCTCAGTCCTGTCCCTTAGTCTCTAAATTCTTCAGAAAATGATTTTCACCTCACCTTTTGGTTTCTTCCTGTTCTCAGTGGTGTGTTTATTATTTATCAAGTGAGCATTTCCTCACTTTTTGCTCCAGTTACATGTTTTCTCTGCAGAATTAAACTGGGTGTGGGCATTGAGGCTTGCACTATCTGGCAAAGAGTTGGCTGGGTGTAACCAGCTGTGCTGTAAGCCCTGGCACTGCCTCTGGTACCTGGTCATCCAGAGGCATTGCTTCTGAAGATGTCCCTCCTTTTCTTCTAGCTTTTGTAGGCAAAGCAGTTCAGTGCTGTCTTGAATCACTGGGGGGCCTGCCTGCCCTTAGGGAGACACAGATAAATTAATGACAGTGCTTGTTTGGGGGCTGCCAGTGCTCTCCTGAATATTTAACAGCGGAGAACAAAGAACTAACTTACCAACAAGCCAAAGCAAACCCAGATGTTCAATCTACATTTACATGTGGGCTAGTTACTGCACTTTGAAAATCAGATTGAACTTGAGAGGCAGGGTTTTCATGTGGGCAGAAGGTGATCTTGTATCCTTTCCTCCCCTCTTCTAAGCATACAGTTGGGAATTTACTCATTGTCTTTATTATATTTATCTCATTGGCAGAAAGTACCTAACTGGCTTGGTTAGAAGCAGACAGTGAGGTATTGCAGGCTGAACATGGCATGGAGTTCATGTTTGTGTTGCTCCTGAGCATATCCTTTTTGTTTTGAAGGTGTTGGCTTTTTGTGACTGTAGCATTTAAAATACCCATCTTGTCTTAGCTTTTCAAATATAAAATGAAAGTACTGTTTTAAGGGCGTTGGCTCTTTATAAGCTGGTGTTTGTTTTGGATAGGCTCTCTGGCTAATAGGGACTTAAAACTTTGTGTATGATTATTTCAGGACCGGCAGCTGAAAGTGAAAGAATTGGTGTTGTCTGCTCATGACCGCGCTGTCAGGAACTGTCCCTGGACGGTTGGGCTCTGGATTCGATACCTTTTGGCGATGGAGAGGCATAGAGTTGATCACAGCATTATTTCTGGTAAAGAAAAACCATCTCAGCAGGACTTCCTTACAGTACAGAACTGCTTTCTGTACTCTGAATACTGTGGGACAAACGGTGACCTGTAGGACGCTGTAGGATTTGTTTTCATCCTGCTGCAAGTCTTAAAGCTGATGAGATGTGCAGCAGCTCGCTTCTAGGGCAAAGCTGCTTTGTTGGGCAGCTTCAGTTCTGAGCGAGCAGTTTACTTCCACTTTGCATGAGCATTACTGAATTAAACTGGCTTTTATATTCACTTCCTAAACCAATTTAGTGTAGGATTTCTTGTATTTTCCTGCCTTCCTAGAAATGTGAGGTGTATATTCTTTGTGCTATACACTGCAGCTTGCTAATTTGTCACTATCTGAAAAGTAAATATGTGGGTGTGTTTTCCCCATTTCTTTCAGAAATGTTTGAAAAAGCTCTGAATGCAGGTTTTATTCAGGCAACGGACTATGTAGAAATCTGGCAGGCGTATCTTGATTACCTAAGAAGAAGGGTGGATTTTACACAAGGTATATAATATATATGTGTGAATAAATATTTAAACTGTTTTCTATGTACCTCTCTGAAGCAGTGGTATTACTTTTTTTAAAAATCTAACAGTAGTTTCACGTCTTTGACAAAAGTTACTTTCTGGCCAGTTAGTGTCTATAAAATATATGAACTTGGTTGGTTTAAAGCAGCTCCTTGCTGACAGAATAGACTGTGCTGTTGCAAAAATGCCCTGGCTTATTTTAGGTACTTTATGGTTTTCTGTTATCCATGTAATGAGTTTTACTGAAGTAATAAATTTTGGCTATTTTTTTTTCTTCATTCCCCCCACCCCCCAATAAAATAATTGTGGGTGTTAGGGAAGAGGTTTTAGTGGATGGGAGATGAAAATGAAGTTATTATTTTAAGGCAATTATTTCTTTTTTTCTAAAGACTCGAGTAAAGAACTAGAAGAGCTGCGGTCTGCGTTTGCACGTGCTGTGGAGTACTTGAAACAAGAAGTAGAAGAGCGTAAGTTAATTCATCCAGTATATTGTTTTATCTCGTTCAAAATAATTTTTATAAGACTAGTTCTCCACACGATGTTTAATCTGCCTTCAAGTGTCTTGAACACTTTAAGAAAGCTCCAGATAAACATTTCATCTGCAATGTAGAACTTGTTTAATAAACACTTTATTTCCAAGAGCCATTCACAAACAGCACTTATTTTTATTCGCAGGATTCAGTGAAAGCGGAGATCCATCCTGCACCATCATGCAGAACTGGGCAAGAGTTGAGGTGATGTTTCTCTCTGCTGTATTTAAATTGCTAGACTAGAGGAAGTTCATTGTTCTGACATTCCAGCCACAGAGTGCAATCCTCCTGTACTTTGGCATTTTGTCTGGGTAACTTCAGTGAGTAAATCTCTCTTCTTCCACTCCTGTGTCTGAACTGGTAAAGCACATAGTGTAGCTTCAGGCTTGAAGCACGACATCCCAGGAAGGAAACAGCATTCTCTTTGAGAAAATTGTCAGGACTGTTGGGGTGTTCATACTGCTGTGACTGCAGCGTGGTACAGATGTGTGAGTGACTTGGTTAGCAGGCTAGCCACAGTGGCTTGGAACTCAACACAAAGTCTGTAAACTGCCTTGAATCCTGCCTCGTTTAGTGCTGCCTCCACTAACTAGTTTCAAACAATGTAGGCCTGAATCTGAATTAATTACTTTCACTTTCTGTTCACTCAGTGGAGGGAGAAAGCAGGCACTTCCAGCTGTGATTCAGCTGGTGCTAAAGCAGTTCTAGTAAGTCAGCTGCCTAGTGTACCTGTGTGCCTCTGCAGTTAAATCAGGTGAATCTTCTTTGGGTGTCATAATCCATTGCCCCTCTTCCCCAGCTCCCCCAGTTGAAGAGGCTTAGGGCAGTGACAGAGATGAAGCATTTCTCTTGGACTGAGAACTGGTTTTGTGTTTAAGGGCTCTATTAGGTACATTCATGAATAGTGACAAAAGGAAAAAATCAGAAACAACTATCTAACGTTTTTATAATGACCAAAATGAAATGTGTGTGGGAGCCAGAAACCAAGATTGATGTAACAGATGGGCAGGGAAGCATTATTCAGTAGCAGGATTGCACTCGGTGTTCACTTTGATCACTCTGAAGAGCAGATGTCTCTTCCTGGGTTTGTGTGGATGATCTGTGGTGGTTTCCTGTTGCAGGGAGGGAGGCAGGGGGGTAAGAGTGTTAAACAAATAATCCTAAATTATAGTGAGTGCTTTGGATGCTGTGTTTCAGGCCCGCTTATGTAACAACATGCAGAAAGCCAGAGAACTCTGGGACAACATCATGACCAAAGGGAATGCCAAGTATGCTAACATGTGGCTGGAGTATTATAACCTAGAAAGGTACGAGCTTGGCTGGTGGGAAGGGTTAATTAACTTCTTAGTTTCCTCATCTGTGTGAGACAAGACTTAGATGCTTAGCATGGGTATGTTTCATATGGGTTAAGACGTTTGCACAGAGTGTAGTCAACCATTGTGTCGTGTAATCTTGCTGTGGAGGGCTGGCTCCTTACTGCCGTGGTTTCCCTACTGCAGAGCTCATGGTGACACTCAGCACTGCAGGAAGGCCTTGCACCGAGCTGTGCAGTGCACAAGTGACTACCCAGAGCACGTCTGTGAGGTGCTGCTCACGCTGGAGAGAATAGAAGGTAACTAACTGCACGTCGTCTCAGTTTACCCAGTCTAGTCAGTGTACAATGAGACAGAGTGAATTTTGATCTAGTGTTTTGTGCTCTGGTGAAGGCTCATGTTCTTTTCACTACTGTAGTATACACAAGCAGCTCTTTCTTCTGTTTTCTCCTTTTCTGGCCTAACTTGGAGCCTGCTGAAATTGCTGGGTTTTTCCATGCCTTCTTGAAGCGTTGTATTATAAATGAGAGGTTTCTGCTTTGCTTGGTTTTTGTTTCCTTTTTCTTTGAAGGCTACTTGTTATATTTAGAATTTTCATGTGTCGTGGTTAATATTAAGAGCAAGTCCCATGAACTCATTGACTCTTATTTTTCCAGAATTGTATTTTCAAATGATGGGAAGGCTAAATACAAGGCTTTTTTTTATCCTTTAGGAACATTGGAAGACTGGGATGCAGCAGTTCAAAAAACAGAGAACAGATTAGCTCGAGTTAATGAACAAAGAGCAAAGGTCAGAACTTTCTGTGAACTACCTAAGCAGTTTATAGGAAATACCTCATTAAGGTCATGCTTGTCTGAATGTCAGATTTCTAAAGTTGGTTCCCATAGATAAGCCTGAGTTGTCTTAATGCCTCAGAACTATTGATTTTACTCTAAAACTGTGGTTAATGTCTTTTGATGCTGTTTTATCTTTCACCTTGTGACCCTTGGATGGATACAAGAGTAGCATGCACTCAGGAAGGCTATAAGCACAAACAATTGACATGTGCTTTAAATGATGATCCCATTAGTGCTGTGTTTTGTGGAGCTTAGGAGAAAACCCTCCAGGTTCAGTACTCTAGAAAATAGCATGTAAGAATGCTCTGCAGTCACTAGAAAAAAAAAATCTTCCATATTTGTAGGCTGCTGAGAAAGAAGCTGCTCTGGCAAAGCAAGAGGAGGAGAAAGCTGAACAGCGAAAGCAGGCTCGGGCAGAGAAGAAAGCTTCCAAAAAGGCTAAAAAAGCCAGGATTGGAGACAAACGTAAAGCAGATGATGATGATGAGGGTGAATGGGGACAAGAAGAAGAAGGTAAAAAAAAAAATATACTAAAACTTCAGACCTCTGGCAGCAAGGTTATTGGTTGCCTCCCTTCAGGTAGAGGCAGATGAGGAAGTGTCATCACTGGTGTCTTCAGAGCTGCCGTCTGTTCAGCGTCTCTTTCTCCTAGGAGATCTTTGTGGTAGTGAAATGAAAGCAACACTAAGTGTTTTTTGATCAACAGAAGTATATGCTTATAAGAACTTCTATGGGGCTTTTTTTAGGTTTTTCATATTTCAAAGAAATAGTGATTTTATTTCTCTTTTTTTTTTTTTAAAAAAAAAAGTAATTTTCCTGACTCATGAAATGACCCTGAGGCATGTGGCTAAATGGGGTTGTTCAGTATTGTAGCAATCTCTTGGAAGGTGGTAGCAGAAGGTTTTAATAGATTGCTGCCCCTGGGAGTTTTGGGAGCTTTTACATTTTTGTGTTTTGCACTTTGAGGGGGAGGAAATCCCATTAGACAAAGGGAAAGAGCATGAATGCGTAGTTGTAGCTGACAGAAAAAGGGAAAAAATATCCCTGTTGCTTTCATCTAAATACTTGCTGTCTTGATCAAATAATCTGTTCTTACTCATTCCTAAAAACCTGAAGCAGATTTTTATTTTGTGTCTTTAAGACCTGTCGTTGTGCTTGTGGTTTCACGTGCCATTTCCCAGCTCCATGGTGGTGATGGAGGACAGCTGAATTTCAGTGGGGAATGAAATGGTGTTATTTTTTTCTAGTAAGGCTTTCAATTTCATTAATCAGCAGAGCAGCCCAGCAAGAGGCATAAGGGAGATGGTGATGGCGTACTTCCTGAAGAAGACATGGAGGTAGAAATGGGGCTGTTTGGAAGAAGTGGGCCTGAAAAGCCAGATCGCCCAGCGAACCAAAAGGAAAAGGCGTCCACCAGTCGAAAAGATATCCCCAAAGTTTTACACGACAGCAGTAAAGATAAGGTCACTGTCTTTGTCAGCAACCTTTCCTACAACATGGCAGATCCTGAAGTGAAACTGAAAGAGCTCTTTGAGAGCTGTGGGGAGGTAGCAGAAATCCGTCCAGTATTCAGCAACAAGGGGACTTTCCGGGGCTACTGCTACGTAGAATTCAAGGAAGAAAAATCTGCTCTCCAAGCTCTGGACTTGGATCGTAAAGTTGTGGAGGGAAGACCGATGTTTGTTTCTCCATGTGTTGACAAGAACAAGAATCCAGAATTTAAGGTAAACTTTTATTTATCTGGGAGTTCTTACATCTTGTGTTACTTTGCCATAAACCAGGATTGATGTTAAGATTTCTGCAAATCATAAGCTCATCTGGGCAGCTTGTTAATGGTGTGAGGTACCAGATTCCTACGTGAGCATCTCAATCTGTGAAGTACTTCTCTGGTTGAGTCATACAGCTGGGGACATTCATTACACAACCCACTACTCATGACCTGAAGGTATTTTTGTATCACACAGATACGAAGTACTCTAATAATTAGCTTTTGGAGGTGTAGTAGATCGCAATCCTTGGAGCCTCTGACTGGTTTGGTATCTAACAGCCTTTTCATTTCTTCAGGTGTTCAGGTATAGCACTACACTGGAGAAACACAAGCTGTTTATATCTGGTTTGCCATTTTCCTGCACTAAGGAAGAGCTGGAAGATGTGTGTAAAGCACATGGGAATGTGAAAGACATTCGGCTGGTCACCAACCGAGCTGGAAAACCCAAGGTAGGCATCCTGAATGCACTCCTCATTTTAAGAAATCCTTCAAAAAGAAGCTTTTCATGAGGTTTGGAGACAAAAAGGAAGCTTTTGTATTTTAAAAGTTGCCCATGTGGCTTTGCATTAAAACTTGTAGAAATGCTTGGATTTATACAGCCCAGTGTGCCTTTGTGCCAACAAATAAGTAGGAGGGGAAGAGGAATTTTTCCAAAATACTTGTTAAATTGCACAAGAAGAATGTGTGATATAAAAGGGATGGAGGGGAAGACATTTACAGCACTTTCAGTATAGTAAAAATAGGCATTAGTAAGTCAAAATAAGAATAAATAAATTTTATTCTTATAAATAATTATAATTATATTTGTTTTTTAAAGCAACTGACTAGATAAGGTTCATCTGGTATAACCAATTCCCCTCCTCCCTTTCCTCAGTTCCTGAGGCTATTGTTCGTAACTCCTGCTGCAAGAATAGATTTGCCAGTGAAATGAGCCACCTCTCTCTGACAGGGCTCATTATTTCCACCCTGGAATAAATGACTCCTTGTTAAATAAGAGACTCTAACCCAGCTGCTGCTCTGCCAAAATTCTACCTGATACCTCATCCACGTCTGCATGTTGGGCACTTCTGACAGGTGCCATCCTGGTGATGGTGTGCATGTCTTTTTGAAGTGTTATTTTCTAGCTCTGGGCAATACCTCCAGTACAGTTCCTGTTGCATGTGTACCTTGTGCTCTCCATGTGTACCCCAAGTCTTGCAGGCCATGTTCTTAGCTTAGTTTGAGCTGGGATTCTGTCTAAACCACAAATAAATGTACTTTGAATGTTATATAAAATCTGGCGTGTGTGAAACACAAATATTTTTGGATATTCCATGTATTTTTGGATATTCCAAAAATACAGCTTAAGGGTTTGAATGTCAGTTAGAGTTTGTGCAGTTTGTGTGGATCTTTCTGCTCTAGCTCCATAGATTGATTTATCTTTTCTTCCACTGAATCCAAATCTGTCCAGTACCAGATTCAGTCTGGATATATGTATAATATACATTTAGAAGCGAAGACTTGCCACTGATGCAGTACTTCATTATATTGACTTTACTGAGATCTTGGTTTTCTTCTTTTTTTTAATACCTCTTCCACAAATTAGGGCATTGTGAATGAGAATCAAGAAATGTAGGTTGTAGATAAGAATTTTTTTAGCTAAGGAATCCTGGGGCTCTTAGCCATGTTTTGGTCTGCTTTCTGTATGGTTTTCTTTACAGTTGGCCAGATTATTAGCAAAAGCTGACTAATGTAGTCACCTCTTTTCCTTATTTAGGGCCTGGCCTATGTGGAGTATGAAAATGAAGCTCAGGCCTCGCAGGCTGTGCTGAAGATGGACGGCCTGACAGTGAAGGAGCACGTCATCAAGGTGGCCATCAGCAACCCGCCTCTCCGCAAGCTGCCGGACAAGCCCGAGGCAGGCAGAGCCTCGCAGTTTGCAGTGCCACGGCAGGTTTATGGAGCGTAAGTACTGGGGAGGGAGAGTGCTTGGCAACAAAAAAAAGGAAACACTGGGATTCTTTGTGGAAAGGTGTCCCTGCTCGTGGCAGGGGGTTGGAACTAGATGATCTTTAAGGTCCCTTCCAACCCAAACCATTCTATGATTTTTTTTTATATGCTACAATGTGGGAATCTCATCTAGAATATGAGAGAACCTTTAAAACGTGCTGAACCATAAAAAATTGAGCTGCTGGATTGATGAGGAAAAGCAGATTTTTCTTCTTTCCATTACCAACAGAAACAGGTCTGTCGTGACTGAGAGTATCGGGTGTTGGACGTCCCGGCGGCTCTGGTGTTAGCACCTGAGCACTAATGACTGCCATGTCTTGTGTTCTGGGGAACCAGCCACAGTTGGGAGCGTTAAGGTGGCTCTTCCATCTTTTAGGCATTGACTTGTGTTGTCCGTGCCCCGTAGATAAACAGAGCTTCAGTTTCTGGGGACTGTTGGGCAGTTGTTTTCTGCCAGCACTTAGGTATGCCGTTTCAAAGGGCACCCATTGGAAGCTTTGCACTGCTTAATACTGAAACAAATGACAGGAATAATATTTAAACGAGCGTTCTTCATAGTGAACAAAGTCCTTTTTTGTTTCCCCCAGCTAAAACAGTGTGTTCAAAGAGCACTGGGGTGTTTTTAAATGTCACTTTTCCTTCTCCAGGCGAGGGAAGGGAAGGACACAGCTTTCCATGATGCCTCGGGCGTTACAGCGCCAGAGTAATCCTGTGGCTAAGGCTGAGAATGGGATGGTCCAGAACTCACCAGCAACTTCATCCAACCCCCCCGAGGAGCCTAAACAGATGTCCAACGCCGATTTTGCCAAGATGCTACTGAAAAAGTGAGCAAAAAGTCTGCAATCAGCGGGTCTGGTAAAATGTGAAATGCCTTTATGGAAGCCATGTTGTGTCCTTATGCTAGCAGGGAGAGAACGCCAGTCACAATCATGTGTAAACACTGCTCTGGACTGCTGCACTCATGGAGATCAGTGTGGGAGGTACAAATGCAGGTTTTTCCTCTGTTTCTAAGAGCAAAGAGTTATACTATGTTCTGGTACAATGGTGTTATATGATTCCTCATATTGAGGGTAAGGAGGGGGGAAATACTTCCTGTCCAGGTTGGATGCCATGTCAAGTTTTATGAATATTTTGCAAATATTTCCCTTTCGTTAAGGAATGAGATGCAATGTGAAAGCCTAGTGAGTGATAACCTCGTCAGGCTCCACTGGTCAGCTCAGATTGTGATTGCAGTCATTCTCTCTGACGACGAACCCGTTGTACACCCAGACACACACACGCAGGGACATTCATCTCCTTCCATTCAGAGTGAAATGGCAGATGCTAGTAACTTCACCACAATGGCCTATTTTAGTATTGGGAGAGTTTCTATACGTTTGTGTGTATATGTATATACACAAATACATATATATGTATTCAGTTAACGTTCTGTTCCAGTTGACCTGTTTTTTATATTGTGTATTTGTAAAAGACATTCAAATTATTATTTTTCAGTGGTAGGAGGTAATAGTTAGATCTGGTAACTTTTGTTTCCCGTTAAAGCTGGACATGCTGTTGCTAAGGACCATTTTTTTTTTTTTGGTTGTTTTTGCTAGCTAGCTCATACGTCTTTTGCAGGTGGTTTCTGTATGGTTTTGTACAAATGTGAAGTGCAAGCTGACGTTTCTTGGTTTATTAAACTCAAGTTCTCAAAGGTTTTCTATAAATATTGTTGCTTTTGTTTAAATGTGGGTGTTGGAATTGCACTTATCCTATGGCAGCTGGGTAATACTGATGTACCTCACCTCTCAGGTGCACTGAGATAATAGTGTCACTCACCTACCTTTAAGTAGCTCATTCCATCTCGTATGAATATCCTGGAACCACTTCAGTGATCTCAGACTTTAAAATAATGATGTGGTACGTGATCTTGGATAGAAATATTACTGCTTGGCAACTAAAACTGCTGCTAACTCTGGCAGTCAGCGGGGGCTGAACGGGAGGGGGGACCCCAGTGCCAAGTTCACTTGTACAACACGAGCACTGCTGCAAATAAACACTGTTTTCAGTGCTGAGTTGACTTGGCTTTACTTTGAAATGATGAGTCTGCTTCGTAGCTTTGAACCACGGGACAGTGGCCGTTGTGGTGACAGCGCAAGGGACTGAGTCCTGTTGGTGCTTGTTCACAGTGGGGTGTGCAGCCTCCTCTGGGCTGGCTGTCCAGTGTTGTCCTGATGCTGCAAGGGGATTGTGTCTCAAAATCAGCTTAGAAACATTCTCTAACCCTTTAATACCAGAGCCAGGATGCGTGCTGTGTAACTTGCTGTGCCACAGACTGAGCTGTGACCACTTCTTAGTTCACTGCAGCAGAAAAGCGTTTTGAGAACAGCCTATTCCAAACAAAGACTTTAATATTAAAATAGTTTATTAATCTGTTACTAAAATAACATTTTTTTTTTTCCTTGGAGCTCTAAAGTGCAGATTTTATTTATACTCACCTTGCACTACAAAAATAAGCACACTTTGTAAGGACAGAACAACCTTCCTCGTTTATTGTTTGCTTTCCCTGTCAGCAGTAACTCCCAGCCTTGTCCTCTTGCCTGCTTGTATAAAATGTGTCCTAACTAACTCGCAGGGAAGAAACTTAACACTGGCCTGGGTCAGTCTCAGAGCTTATGCTGTTTTGCCAAGGGTCTAAGCTTAACAGCACTCTAAACTGGACTGAATCGAAGTGTTCTGAACTGGGAGGTGTTGGGATCGATGATGCTGTTACGCAGCTGGCAGGCAGGGTGCAAGGAGCTGTTCTGGATTGGGCTGCAGCTGCTTTTACCTTAAAAGCAAAAATAAAGTATGCTGCTTCCAATTGCACAGCAGCTTCCAGGCACTGCGCTACCTGCCACTGCAGCACAAAGGCCTTGTGTGATTCTGGTCACATTTATCACGGTAATAACGTGACCTAGTAATTAATTGTGAAAAGATCTCTCGTGGAGATTGAAGAAACTCAAGTTTTTGGCAAACTTGCTATACATGTTCTTACCACCTTGGCACAGCTGCTGAAGGTTGTCTCATGGTTATGTATCATAACCTCTCCACACAGCTTTGCAGAAGCCAGCTCTGTTCAAACCCTGAACCGAAATGTGTAAGGACAGTTGCAGTTTCCCAGGGATCCCACGGGCTGAGGCGGGGTCCGAGGCACAGCTCGGAGCACTGGGCACTCCTTCTGTCTGAAGTGCAGCCAAAGCACCTCGCAGTTCAGGGACAGAAGTCAGAGAGCATTTCTCCTCTTGTTCCAGGCGCTTTATCTGTAATTTAAAACCAAATACTTTCCCCTCGTTGTACAAAACTCGCCCTAGGAAAGGCAACTGGAAGTAAACGTGCAAAGTGCTACTGCAGACAGAAATGGGAGGGGAGAGACCCCTCTGCTGCACAGTTCAGCCTCCTTCCTCCTCAGGACTGTCAAACGTGTACAACTGACAGGAAAGAGCCTGATTATCACAGCTGGGAGTGCTGTTACTGGGAGGGGTGTTTGGGGGGTTTTTTGAACAACAGGGAAGAGGTAACACAAAAGCAATAACTCAGTTAAGAGTTCGTCTTGCCTGGCAGCTCCTTGACAAGGCAAGACAATGCAGCTGACTGACTAGGGGAAGGGCTGTGACTGAAGCAGCTCCTCAAAGCTTAATTTTAAGGAGAAATAAAACTCTGCTTCAGCTTGTTGAGCCCCTCTGACACTTCTCCCCACATTCTTCCAGTGGCACAAGCAAGTTGTAGTGCACAGTCAACACCAACAGTTCACATTTCAGCTTGGCATAATGTATATAAATAAATTATATTAATTTAATCCGATGTAAGACACTTTAAATAAATGAAATGCTAAAGAGTGACACCTTCTGTCGAGTTATTTTGCAGCAGGAATACTGAGCAGCTTGGCGTTGTGTTCTCCCACGCGTTCGTTGGCTCCTGAGTGTCCACAACCCTCAAGTCTTGACGGGGATAGTCCGTTTGCATCCAGCAGTGCTGCCATCTGCTTCAGGTAAGCCCACGGAGTATTCTGTGGTGGCAATGAGCAACATGTCCAGGGTTGTCTCGGTACACTTGGCAATAAAGCGTATGAAAGGCCTCACGTCGCCCTCGTTGGCCACTTCCAAGACGTGGTAGTACTCGGCCCGTTGCTCCTTGCGGATCGTGATGGGCGGGTAGCCCGCCTGCATGAGGATGAGGTTCATCAGCAGGCGCGAGGTCCTGCCGTTGCCATCTACAAACGGGTGGATGTAAACCAACTTGTAGTGGGCTAACGCAGCAAATTCCACGGGGTGCAAGCTCATGGCATCTTCCGAGTTAATCCACTGCACAAACTCCTGCATCTGTTTCTCGACGTCCTGGGGATGGGGTGGGATGTGATGTCCTACAAACACCTGAGTAGCCCGGAACCGCCCTGCCTCCACGGGGTCGGCGTAGCCCAGCACTCTCCGGTGTATCTCCAAGATGTCAGTGATGGTCACGGAGCCGATGCGCGATACCAGCGTGGTGTTGACGTATTTCAGAGCTGCGTGCATGCCGATCACCTCGTTCTGCTCCACTAAGCTTTTTCCAGGAACAGCGTATCGGGTCTCAATGATGTGTCGTATTTCTGACAGCGTCAGGGTGTTCCCTTCAATAGCCACCGTGTGGTAGATGTGGTGGTAATAGGACTCCTCCATCACTCGGCGCAGGGCAGAATTGCCTTTGGGGATGGCCATCACTTTTTTAACCTTGCTGTCAATAATGCTAAAATACCTCTGATCTATCTCTTCAACTAACGGTAGCGTCCGGTCCCGATTGATCAAAGCCTTCTCGTTGCAGGGAGAAATGGTGAGTGCTTTGGAGTATAAATAGTCAGCTTGGAGAATGTCTTTTTCCTCTTCAGAAAAGATACCAAATTCATTCAGGGCGTCCACGTAGTCAGGGTCCATTTTGAGGGCGTACACAAAGAGCTTGTGGGCTTTCTCCCGCTTCCCTTGGCGCTTCATTTCGAGGGCCTGGTTCAGAGCTGCTTTGGCTTCTAACTTCACTTCTGAAATGCAAGAGTAACAGGTAACAGGGGAGTGAGTTTTACTGAAAACCTTTGGAGACAGTCACTTCACTGATAAAAAAATTAGACTGGCTTTATTTAAGAACCATTAACAGAGAACTTGTTCCAGCCTTTGCCGGGCTACAAGCGCCGAGGCTTATGCCACGTTTACAGGCTGAGTATGGGGCCACGGAGCTGTTCCTGGCAGGGTGAGGCTGGATCTGTGAGCAGCGTGGCTCAAGCTGGCCCCAGGCATGTGGCCACCCTGGCAAAACTCGCTTTGGCCACCGGGCTGCTTGTGTGGGAGGATAGAGTCCTAAATGCGTTCCCTTGGCAATAACACCAGTTCTGCTCGAGGCACAGCCCACAGCTGCTGACTGCACTTCTGTCTGGTTTATCACAGAACTATCAAACATCTTCCCAGCAATAACAGCTTAATGTGAACAAAGATACAGTGCTGGAATTGTAATGCTCCCTTTGAATGTTTGCCAAATTAATATCCTGGCCAATAAAGGGAACGACTGCAGCCTGGCGTTGCCAGAAAGGCTGTTCTATGACAGCCAGGATTTCAGGATTACTGCTGTATGTCCAGGTTAGTGTGTATTCAAACACCACTCCGTACTCCAGCTACCTTAACAGAACTTAGTAGTACCCAAAGCACGAGGAAAAACTTGAGCACGAGGAAAAACTTCCTTTCTGCTGCGCACAGCAATGGAATGCAGTCGGGCTGCTGCCAGCAGCCAGGCTGGTAATGGCATGTCTGACCTCTGGGTCATTAACAGCTGATGTTAATTTGCAGTTGGGCAGTGAGAGTTCATTACTATTATGGGGTATAAGAGATGATCAGGTGGGGGGGTAGATCTGCAGTTGCGGGTGGTTATTACACAGCAGCTCAGCTGTTGCCCTGCGCCCGCCCAGGGCCACTCTTACCTGGGGAGGCTTTGCCTTTCAGCACCAGCAGCTCCAGCCCGTTGGAGGTCACGCTCAGTCCCGTTTGTCCTGCATATCTGGTGACCCCCGAGGAGCCGGCGCCCAGTTTACTTTTCAGGAAGGAGAGTCCCTTGAGCACTGCACAGCACTGGTCTTCCACAGCAGCCAGTGGGAGCAGCAGCATGAGGAGCGAGCCCAGGAGGAGCACGAGCACGGCCGCCCACCTGACGCGGACCCACAGGTTTAGCCATTTCAGCTCGGGATCTGTCGCCATAGACACGAGATTCATCCTGCTTCCAGCGCAGACACGAGGTACATCTCTCCCACTGCTCCCACCTGGGAACAGAAGCAGCTTTAGCCAGAGCTCCGTGTCACGGGGCAGGCGTGGTGCTGGAGAGGGAACACCTGAGCGTATGTGTTTGTGTCACAGCTGTTAGGGGTTGTCCCCAGCACCCACCTTTCCCTGCCACCTCTCAGCACAGCAGCGCGCATGCAGCGCAGCACAAATCCTTATGGGATCTGCTATACGTTACTGTGACAGCAGCACCGGGAGGAGACACTGATGCCCGTGGGCACGGGGCTCTGCTCCGTCCCGTACGGCACAGCCGCCCTCCCCAGTTCCCTCTCCAGGCCTGTGCCCCCGCAGCCAGAGGCTCCAGGCTCCTGCGTGTCCCCCCGCTGTGGTAATCCCCCCCCAGGCCTCATATTCCCCCCTCCCCGGTTCCCCTTCAGCCGCCGCTCCCCCTCCAGCACCGTTCCCTCCCCCAGGCCTCGTCCCCCCGGCCCGGCCGCCCTCACCTCCAGCTCCTCCCTGTCCGGGGCCCCCGCTTCTCCCCTCGGCCTCAGTCTCCCGCTCAGGCCGGCATCCTCCTCGCCACCGGGCCCGCTCGGCCCGGGCCCCCGCAGCCCCCAGCCTCCCCTCCGGTCGGGCCCCCCCCCCGACCCCACCGATACCCCCGGGCCCCCCAGCCCGGGTCCCCCCGTCACCTTTGCCGCCTCCCGGAGCCGCCGGCTGCCAGCTACAGAGCCCCGCCCTCCGCGCCCTGCCATTGGCTGAATCTCCCCTTTTCTCCATTCCTATTGGCGCTCACAGCGGATCCTTCTCTCTGTGTTCTGCCCTCGGCTTCCTGTGGCGTCTTCCGGGTAGCGCCAGGGAGAGGCTCGTGGAGGGTAAGCACTGGTGAGCGCTCACGCCAATCATAGAGCAGCAGCCAATGAGAACGGAAGGTGGGCGGACTCCTTGTCTGTAAATAGCAGGTGGGCCCGCCCCCGGTTGCTAGGCGACGGCGGTGGCGTAGGCGGGGGCCGGTGGCCATCGCTTGGGCCAGGGCCAGGGCCAGGGCCAGGACTAGGACTAGGACTAGGACTAGGACTAGGACTAGTCATCGTCATCGCTCCCCTCAGGCTCCGGGGAGGCCCAGCCCGGCCGAGCCGCTGGAGGGTGCAGGGCTGGGAGGTGGCAGCTGCCTGGCTGGGATGGAGAGGCTGGGGATGGCCAGGAGCTTCCAGCGGGCCCTGTTGGGGCGAGGGGCTGTGGGGAGCACAGCAAACCATCCTCAGTGCTCACAGCTGGTTTATTTGTATGGTAAAAAGCCTTTTTTTTCTAGTGCTTGTCAACTATCCGTGGCCTTTCTGGAAAAATACTCTTTTTTTGCATTAAGGCAGCAGTGTGTCAGAAAGCATCGTACCTTGGTGCTCCACAGTAGGGCTGTGCCTCTCCCCTCCATCCGCTGGAGACCAGGAATGGGGAGAGAGTTGACAAAAGCTGAAGGAAAAGAGAATGTTTTAGGGAATTGGAGGTAACTCCCTCAGATTTCACTATCTAGTAAGATGATAAGATAGTTTTCTACCAGACGCTTACACAGCAAATCATCGCTGGCAGCGAAAAATAACCTGGTTTGTCAGAGATAAATTGTGGCAATTTAAACTGTTTTTCTTCTTTGTAGCTGACAATAGTGAAAAAGCAAACAGTAAATACAGCTGTGGCGTTGTGAGGGTTTGGGGCTCTCCTGCACGGCGTGCCCAGAGGAATGCTAGAGAAGATGGGCCTGCAGGCAGCGCACACCGTGCTCTGTGCAGCGCAGGCTTCAGCAGCGTTCTTCAGCTGCGGTGGCTCCTCTGGCTGCAGGGTGTTTTGGGGGGAGTTTTTACCAGCCTCTGTCCTTTCCATTTTTGCTTACTGTTATAGCACTGGCTGGGGTGAAAGGAGTAAAGAAAAACTTTACTCGAGTAAACTTTAGACTCGAGTGTCTAAAACTTGCTCGTGACACCGGATTGGGTTTGTTGGCAAGAACTTAAGAGGAAAAAAGGAGCAAATTTTAACTTATTTTAGTAAAATGAACAAATTATTTTAAACATGAAGTTCAAGAAAGGCAAGTAGTGCATTTAGGAATTCAAGCCCAAAATACGCCTGCCCTAATGCCTTCCAGGTTAGCTTTGTGCTGCTCCTACACCATTCTTCCACTGCAAACAGCTCAGAACTGGGCTGCTGTTGCCTTACGCAGAGGTTTCCAGAGACTCTTCCTTTCCTTGCTCGTTTTCAGTGGGAAAGGCAGTAACCACTCTCTCAGTGCCAGGGTGCTCTCAGATGTTTATTGATTTTACTGGGATTGACAAAAGCAGCTTGATGAACTCGGTTCAACCGGCGTCCCTAAAAAGAGACTGACAGCACCTCGGTTCTGAGACCACTCAGCAGCAAATGGAGCCCAAGGCGATTCCTGCAGCACAAAATTACCGTGTCCTCCAGCCATTTGGAGCCTGCCAGAGCCCGTTAATGCTGAAAGATAACTTTGGGAGATAATGAGCGTTTGAAGGATGAGCAAACCTATCTGCTCTTCAAGAGGAAGCTTCGACAGAAATGTGTATTTTCCTCAGTGCCAGTGGTATGGCACCCAAACCTAATTATGGAATAATTATAGAGCAATGATGTATTTTCCTTTTAAAAATGGTGAGAAGCACATTTAGAATCCGTTCACCAATTAAATCTGATCCAACAGAGAGGAACAACAGTGATAGCCAGGAATGCTTGGCATCTCGTCCCGGCTTTGACGCCTCTCGGTAGCCCTGGAGCGGTACTTTGTGACTGCTGTGCTAGAGGCTGACGATGCCACGCTGACCCTCGGGGGTGCCAGCAGTACTGCTGGTATGTGACATTGCTACGGCTCTTCCTCAGCGCGGATCCGGGCCAGCTCAAGGGTTGCCGTTGCCATCGTACATCACGATTATTTATGGTTTTGTCAGGGATAGCGAAGGGAGGTCCCAATGTAGATGGTGTAAGAGGCTGGTTCTTATGACTTGGTATTCGAGGCTGGATCCAGTGGATGTGGCAGGGTCCCTGCAGCCGGCAGATGGCACCGACTCATCTCCCTGCACCCTGGAAACCTCCCAGCGTGCTGCAGTCTCTCTCCTGGACCTTCATCCCTTCTGCTTTGAGAGGCAGTCATCACGAAAAACATATTTTAAGGTTGAGTAAGGCTCTGGTTTCCTTTTGGAACTGTTTGTGGTGGGATAAAAATGGCCTTTCTGTGCGCTAAGGAGGTTTTGGGGATCTGTTGCTGATGAGGTGTAATGGCGGCTGGGGCACAGACCCTGCGTTTCTCTGGAGCTTGCACAGGGCTAATCTTACCTGACGTGAATTTGGAAGATGTGATAAGGCAGAAACATTAGTGTTGTTTCTTTCTGGCTTTCCTGGGCCGCGTGTTAAAAGGGAAAAAAACCCAAACTTTGCAAAAGGGAGGACTTGTCTGCCCTCCCCTTCCAGCCTCGAGTCCGGCCGTGCCACAGAGCAGCTGGAGGTGGATCACTGTAGGCCCATCTTCCCCCCCAAGCTTTGCCATACTGGGGGTCTCTTTGTCCCCCTCCAGCCTGGGTTTTATCTCTTTTCTTTCCTGCGCTCCCGGGCAGTGTCGTTGGGGCTTGCTGGTGGCTGGTTACCCTTGGGTTAAACCAAGGCAATGAGGAGGTGGTGATCTGCTTGAGGAGCATCACTTGGGCTCCTTGTCCATGTGAGGGTCTTGTTCTCAGGAGAAGCTCCTGGATGCAGAGGCAGAGCTGCACGTTGAAGTGTGGGATTTTAATCAATGAACAGATGGGCAATAAGAGATCAAACGCCTGGTGGTAAAGCTGTCACCCAGGTCAAAGCAAGGTGGTTGAGAGAAATGATTTTGACATTCTGGGCTGCACTGTTTGCAAGACAGGTGGAAACTGTGTCCTGGATCCAAGTGCTAGCCAGCAGTGCAAAGGCCAAAGGGATTTTTAATTAAAGAGAAAGTAAACGGGTAAGCAAAAAGCAAGAGCTAGATTGCGCTGCGGTGATTACTCCTTCTAGCTGCAAACCAAAGACACGGAGTGAGGGGGTTCAAGGCTAAGTGAACGATTTAAAGCTGATAGTGGCAACATTGAGAAGCACAACCAGAAACCTGAATAGGCAACTGAAAACAAAGCTCCGAGAGGGCGCAGGAACAGAGGGCTTTGTTGGCTCTCTCAGCAAATAATGAGGAACGAGCTTCTCAGACAGATTGGTTTGCGGCACTGGGAATAAAGGGACAGAAGGAAAACTTTCAAAGCAATACTGCAGCTGAGCGCGAGGTTATTTCAGCTAAGCTGGGACAGAGCTGCTCTAACATCAGACCAGTAAGCTTGTTTCAACCAGCAGGTCCCAAACAAAGCCACTCTGCGATGTCTGGGTATAATGAGGAGTGCAATTCAGAGGGAGGAAGGGAATAAGGAGTCCCATCTGCGTGGAAGAAAAGCTCTTTCACGATTGCACTTGTGGTCAACTCAGTTTTTCAATATCAGCCGCGCATTGCTGCTGGTTTGAAGGTCTGGAAGGCTGTGGGGCACAGAAATTACCATCCAAAGCAAGCAGCGAGTGCTGCTGGGCTGGTGCTGTCCCCAGGAAATGGCAGTGTTTGGGATGTCTTCTCAGAATTTCTTCTCAGCAAGGGTCATTAGCCATTGGAAGGGGCTGCCCAGGGAGGTGGTAGAGTCCCCATCTCTGGAGGGGTTTAAGAAAAGCCTGGACATGGCACTTAGTGCCCTGGTCTAGTTGCCATGGTGGTGTCAGGGCAATGGTTGGACTCGATGATCCCAGAGGGCTCTTCCAACCTCAGTGATTCTGTGATTCTATGTCCTCCTGTTCTAGTGCTTGTGGAGAGTTTTCAGTCATGGTACTGTAGAGAACGGGGAGCAAACCTGAAAACTCCTGGAAAAAAACCAACATATTTTGTGGGAGAGAACATTGTTTCTCGTGGCAGTTCCTGTTCTTGCTGGCTGTCCTGCCTTGCAGTGAGGAAGGTCAGCTTCACGGAAGCTGAGGGCTGTAGAAAGCCGCAGTCATACATGATCCCAAGGTTGAAGAGAACATTGCTCAGGGACCTCAGCCTGTTTCTACCACCGAGCCTCATGAGGGACTTCTCGGCCATTTACTTCCAGTCCCCAAACTCAGCGGAGTCCTGCCTCAGCGGGGACTTGGGAGATGGGTAAGGGAAGTGCCTGCACACTCGGCGCCAGCCTGTCCTTGAAGCTGAGGTGGAAGTGCTGACTTTATAATAAGAGTCACTTTGGACTAACTGCCACATATAGTTGACTAATGTGCCTCCACGCCAGGCAATCTGGAAATATATTAAACCCCTGAGCTACTGCAGCGACGATTTGCATGTCAATAACAGAAGGGAAATTGCCTCCCACAGTCTGCTCTCTGGGTTTTCATCCTGTGAAGTGCCAGGTACCCCCAGCTCCAGCCCATTTCATTCATTGCAGGAGGCAGCGGAGACCTCCTGGGATAATGAGGGCTTCTGGGGTAGCTCAGCTCATCTCTTGCTTTTACCTCCCTGCTCCTCTGGCTGAGTGAGGGGGGGGGTTCAGCTAAAAACGCACAAAAGCAATGCTTGTTAAGAGGGATTTAGTGTCAGAGTCAATGTAGGCACGTGTTCCCACTGTCCATCCTCCTGGCATGCTGCACAGAGCTTAATCGGTCTCTGGCTGAATATCGGGGAGCACGGAAACCTGCCGAGGACACGACACAAGGATGAGCAGCTTCCCCATAGCCACGCAGGGGTGAAAAAACCTCCTGATCCCGTCCAGGTGCCAGAGGAGCAGTTGGATCAGGGCAGCACTGGCAGAGGAGGGGGCAGAGCTGGCAGTGCCCCAGCAGGCACGCTTACTGGGGACGCGTTTGCAAGGCGCATCGTTTAATAGTTAAAACCACACGGTTGCTGTCTCCAGGGCTTGTAGTCTAGGACAAGGAGGGCTAAAACAGGCAAGAGGGTAGGTGTTCTGTAGGAGCAGATTACAAAAGGAGCTATTTTACCTTGTAAGACTCTCTGCTCACCCCCTGCAAAGACACCGAGAGCTGTCGGAGCTCAGCCCGTGTCCCGCAGAGATTCAGGAGGGCACGGCAACGGCTTGTCAGACTCGGAGGTGGCACTTCTCCTTGCTAATGCCGCAGTGGGACAGACCTGGCTGAAGGTGGCCCTTCCCGTGGGTGGGGAGCATGAGGCTGGCACCGTGGGGGTGTGTGGGGGCCTGTGCTCAGGGAGATGCCTGTGCCACTGGCAGTGGTGGCCCTGGTGGCCATGGGGACCATGCTTGGCATCATTCTGCCATCAGCTAACCAGCTCCTTGGGACATGTCTCCTTCTCCTTCACCTGCCTTTTCAAGGGGGGCAGGTGCAGCCTGGGGCGGTGAGAGGACAGACGGCCGTCACGCAGTCGTGAAGCTGGGTCAGAATTCAGCCTGCCCCCAGTACGGGGTCTCTGCTCAGAGAGGCAGAAAGCAGCAGCGAGGAGTGGGTTTGACAAGAGCACAGTAGTCTCGGGTTTGTGTAATGAGCTGGAACTGCAAACCTTGTGAATGTAGCGATGAGAAGAGAGGAGAGTGCACTGCAGTTGTCTCTATGGGAGGTCTGACCTTTCTGAGCTTGAAATTCAGGACTGAGAAAGCAAAATCCCGGCTTTTTGGCAAATGATACGAGTTTTCCTCCAGACTGTCTGGAATGGAGTTTGGGGCTGGTTTTACTTGGGGTTTTTTGGGTTTTTTTTGGTTTTAAAGTGTCCTTTATTTAGCAGACAAGACATCTAGAGAGCGGATAAGGAATCAGGCAGTGGCAGGAAAAGCAGCAAGCCTGCAGCTCGTGCACAGAAGTGCTTTGCAAAGGCTGGGATGCTGCTGAAGAGCCTCCTGCTTCAGCCTCCCCAGCACGGCCAGAGAGGAGCCGAAGGGCTCCTGCCTCCTCCTCAGCAGCAGGGTCCGGAGGCAGCTCTGTCCCGTCCCTTGCAGGATGCCACTGAGCACCCAGGAGTGCCTTTTGCTGAGCGAGGAGCCAGCCCTGGGTCTGAAGAGTCTCCATTGCTCGGTGCTCCCAGGTGACCTGGGCTGCCCAGGGAGGTGGTGGAGTCACCATCTCTGGAGGGGTTTAAGAAAAGCCTGGCCATGGCACTTAGTGCCCTGGTCTAGTTGGCATGGTGGTGTCAGGGCAATGGCTGGACTCGATGAGCCGAGGGGGCTCTTCCAACCTCATTGATTCTGTGACTCAGGGTCTGAGCCAACGGGACGTGGTGTGAGAGCTGCACGTTGGCATCAGCAAAGGAGCCAGCGGGTGGTAAATCTTGTTTGTGGAGGGAGAGCAAGTTCTAGCAGAGGTGGGTTGTGCTTCGTCCCAGCCAGGCTGCGGCGGGGGGGTCATGCAAACCTCCTCTGTGCTGGCGGTTATTACTGCTGTCACTCCAAAGAGCCTGGTGTAAATAAGGCTCTTGGCTCCGGTGGCTGCTCATTCAAAGAAATCGATTCAATTACGCTGGACTGGGTGGAGGTGCGATCTGGGCAGGGAGGGCTGTGGCGGAGGGCTGTAAATCCTGCTCTCTGCAGCGCTGGAGCTGCCCCTGCGCTTTCCATCTTCCCCCTTTCTCTGAAATCAAAACCATTTTCCAGCTCCTTCCTTTGTCCTTGCTTCTGCTCTGCTTGCCTCGTTCCAGAGAAGCACTAATTAGCTGGGGGTCATTCATTGCTGCTCGGGGGGGCAGTAAAAGCAGACGGGTCGATCTCAGCCGTGTTTGAACGCAGCTTCGCTGCTGGCTTCTGCACGTCACCGCCGCTGCGGCTGGGCTCCCTGCGCTGCCACCATCGAACAAAAACACACCAACACCTCCCAGGTTAATGACATTAACAGCATCCAGTGAAACATCTCTGTCTGGAGTGGTGTGCTGCTTGTCCAGGTGCTACTTAAACCCGTGTTTGAAGTCGTGAGGCTTCGCAAATCTGCCTCTCTGTGGGCACCAGCTTGAAGGTTTGGTCCGAAGTGGGGTTAAATTTTTCCCCCTTGGGCTCCTCAAAGCCTTCGCCGGTGCTGAGCCGAGGGGCTGATCCCCCAGAGCTGGGGGCACTGGTTGTGATGATGCCGGGAGCTCTGTGTGCTTTTTTGGTGGCTGAATGGGAGGGATGGGGATTCTGAAATAAGAAAACCCCCTGATCTAAAGCAAGCGAGCGAAATCTCATTTTCTCCTTGAATTTCAGAGGGCTGAGCAGCAAACAAATAGTTATTTCCATGCGACTTTACTGGGTAGATTTATAACTCCTGAGTGATGGGAGTCACTCCAAAAGCGAGCTGTTGGCTGATGGATACCCAGGGCAACGGCGGGGACGGAGCGGCCGCACGGCAGGTCAGAGCCCCTCGCTCCTGGTGCCCGTTGGGGCTTGCTGTTGCAGTCTTAATTTCCAAGGAAAATCAGCAAAAAACCCTCCCAGACCAACTGATGTTCCAGTGATGTTCAAGTCAGGCCTCTGCCTAATTAGCTGGTAATTATTATTGCAAGGTTTTTTTTTCTCTTTTTAGGCCAACCACGCTGTGTTGGTAAGTGGAAGGAGAAATACACTATGCAAACCACGAGGTAAAAGCATCTGTTTCCCTCTCTCCTGCTCCCAGCACGACCTACCGCTGAAATGGAACAAGGATACAGCTATGGAAGGTACCTCTGCTGGTTGGGGAAGGGAGAGAGACACTTTAAGGTGTTGGTGTTGATGTTTTCCTGAAGGACCACGCAGCTGGGGCATGAAATGGGACGGGAGCCACGGCAGAGAGGGGGAAATGCACCCTCTGTGTTAGCGAGGCGGGTGCTCGCTGGGTGCCCAGGGCAGGACCAGGGCAAAATCCCCCAGAAGATGCATCAGCCTTAGTGAAAGTGTTCGACAGTCTCACTCCAGCAGGAATTGGGGAGATGTCCCCGTGCCGGCTGAGTTACCTGCGCCTGACAGTCCTGGCGAGCAGCGCTGGGGTCCCCGCGTGCCGCCCGCCCGAGCCGAGCACCCCTCGCTGCCAGCCCCGAGCGTGGCTTTCATTGGGGATCTCTTAAAATGTGGGGCTGGAAAAATGCAATTTCACACTGTAGCTTTTGATTAAAATGACTTCCCAGGGCTGAGAGGGGCATCGGCAGAGCCAGCGCTGGCCGTGCCAGGGCAGGCGGGGATGGAGCGTGGCCTCGGGCCGCGCTGGCCTCCCGCCCTCCTGCCCCTTTCCCATTTCAGTTTTGATTTTCCCGACAAAGCCCTGAGTTTGGGCAGCTCTCAGCTTCTGGAGTCGTCGGAGAAGCTGTGGTATTTCTTGTTTTTAAGCTTAAAATAGCCTGGAATCGGCTCTTTGCGTTTCCTGGAGTCTGCTTCGCCTTCCAAACCGAAGCGAGAGCCGCCGTGGTGCAGGCAGGGATTAAAAGCGGCTGCAAGGCCTGGGTTGAAATCCCTGCGTATTTTATGGGCCCACGGCAGCTCGTGCAGGAGCTGTTCCCCCGATAAGCATTATTTTGGATCACTATAAAGCCACATCGGATCAAGGCTTTTGGCAAGACTCGTTTTATGGCGGTTATTAAAGGCTGTAGTGAACTGCCTGGGGACGGGCCCCGGGGCGCATCGGTAAATAGAGAAAGCAGAGGATCAAATAAAATGAAACATGGTTTGGGTCTCTGAAAAGCATCTTTAGAAAGAGCTTGGCGTTATTATTATTGTCAGTCTAATGTTGTTTTCTGCCTAAGTAATGTCAGGGAAGTGTCTTGAATAGCTTCCTAATTTGCAAGGGTCCCAAAGGCACAGTGTTCGGAAGGAACTGGATTAACGCTTATGAAAAATAAATTACAGGCTGAGTGCTCGTTAGATGATTTTGAATTAATTTATTGATCTGAGGCTGTAGCGTTAGAAAATAGAGGGGAAAAATAACTGACAGCACTTTATCCCCAAACACACGCGGTTCTTTTACTGAATAAACAAAGGGCTGGAGCAGCAGTTTTCTGGTGACGCCTTTGATTTGAGGAGCTCGTCGAGCTGCGTGGAGGGACCAAGCCACTGGGTTGGGGCCCCCACGGACCCATTGGGGCAGGTGGAAAAGCCCAAGGGACTTCCCTGGCTTTGGCAGGCTGCGCTGGCCCAGGGGAAGGGCGGGATGCTGTGGGATGCTGTGCCCTGCGCCGTCATGCACAGCAATAAATCTCCCTCCTGAAGATGCTGTCGTCCCCCGGGAGTGGAGAAGGTGGAGCCAGGCTCCTCTGGGAGGTGCAGAGTGAAAGGCAGAAGGTGGATGGCAGGAGGGGATGCTCCACTGGGCATAAGGGAAAAACCCTTTGCAGTGGGAGGGGATCACTCCTGGGATGGGGGCCAGAGCGGTGGTGGGATCTCCATCCTTGGAGACGCTCAGAGCTCACCTGGAGAAGGCCCTGAGCTGCCTGATGTACTGGGAGGCTGCTCCACTTTGAGCTGGGGCTCGGGCCAGATGATCTCCGAGGTCCCTTCCAACCTCAATTAATCTGTGATTAAGGAAAAAAGCTCCAGATACAAGCCTGCTCTTACCCAGCTCGAGCTCCAGCTTGCCCATCCTTGTTGACCACCGCAGCTCCCCAGCACGCAGGAGCAAGTGGTGGAGTACCAGAGTGCAAACCCTCAGCGCCCTGGTGCAAGAGGCACCCAAACAGTGTTGGCTGGAACGGCAACATTTTTTTTTTGCCAAGTATTTGTGGAAACTGTAACAGGCATTTGCTGTTCCATGTGATTTTCTTTTTTATTGCTGCTTTCTCGCGAGGGGCTCTCTGCCCCGTGTGGGCCAGCTACGGCGAAATAAGTTTCAGTGAAACCTGGAAACTTGGCAAACTTCTGCGGTATAAAGCGAAGCTGGTGTTTCTTTTTAAAGGCTGAAAGCAAATACATCCCAGGCACTGAGAGTCCATTAAAAACAAAGATAGCCGAGTCTCTGGGTGCCTCTCTGCTGGCAGTCGTCTGCCTGCCCATATTTCCTTGATAACGGGATGGCTGGTGCAGCAGGCACCGATAGCTAAAAATAAATGAGGAGCTGTTCCTTCAGGCTCCGGGTTAATCTGGTTTGGGGGAAAATGATCCGTAGTGCAGGCTCGGGGAATCACAGAATCAATGGGGTTGGAAGAGCCCTCTGGGATCATCGAGTCCAACCATTGCCCTGACACCACCATGGCAACTAGACCAGGGCACTAAGTGCCATGTCCAGTTTTTGCTTAAACCCCTCCAGAGATGGTGACTCCACCACCTCCCTGGGCAGCCCCTTCCAATGGCTAATGACCCTTGCTGAGAAGAAATGCTTCCTCATGTCCAACCTGAACCTCCCCTGGCCAAGCTTGAGGCTGTGTCCTCTTGTCCTATCGCTGGTTGCCTGGGAGAAGAGGCCGACTCCCACTGTGCTACACCCTCCCTTCAGGTAGTTGTAAACTGCACTAAGGTCACCTCTGAGCCTCCTCTTCTCCAGGCTAAACACCCCCAGCTCCCTCAGCCGTTCCTCGGAGGTCAGACCCTCCAGACCCTTCACCAGCTTGGTCGCCCTCCTCTGGACTTGCTCCAAGTCCTCAACATCTTTCTTGAAGTGCGGGGCCCAGAACTGGACGCGGTATTCAAGGTGCGGCCTCACCAGTGCTGAGTACAGCCCGTACAAAGCTTCAGCCATTTCATAGCCAACACCAGCCACTAAAGACCTGTCATCATCAGCTGTCTCCCCAGTGGGATGCTCGGCATCCACACCCGGAGCCCTGGCAGGGCTGCGTGTAACCCCCCTCCACCCTGAATCCCCCCCGGGGCCAGGGGTTGGTGGCCACTGTGCCACCAAATGCAGAGAGCGGGGACCTGAGGAGAGGGCAGGGATGCTGAGCTGAGCTACATCCTCGCACCCACCGGAGTCTGGAGGAGGTGGCTGAGCTTTGTGGGGCCACAGATGCCCAACTCTTCCCGTTTGCCAAGCCCAGAGCTTGTGGGTTATTTTTCTTCCGAGCTGCAGACACCAGCAGACCTGCCCTGACGTGGTTTCCCACAACAGATGTCATGTTAAAAAAAAACCACTCCGAGTGCAGGAAAAAGGGACGAATGGCACATTTTTCACAGGGAAGGGTTTCAGGGTGACGCCGTGCCCGGAGAAAACATTCAGTTCTGACAAACTTAACAATTTGGGGGTAAATTGGGGGTGCATTCCCCGTGTGTCAGCTCGCTCTGCCCATAGCGACCCGCGGAGCCGTTGCCTCCCGCCTCTGCCCAACAGCTGGGGGATCAAAAGCCTGAAAATTAGATAAAACCATGAAATGAAGGAGCAGCACCACTCTTGGGAATTCAACACACTGTCCCTCGTGTTTCCAAACCACCTTCCAGGAGGAGAAGACCACAGGGGGGGAGTTTGCTGCGCAAAGGGCCCCAGGGAAACCTGTTTGTGTGAATCCCAGAGGATTCAGCCATATGCTCAGGCTCTGAATATTTATGGGAAAATGCTTGTTGGGGCTTTTTCCAGATTTATAGCGATGTCCCAAGATGAAAAATGTCATTTTATATTCACCATTAATCTTGTACAACAAAACACACGGAGAGGATCCTGCGGGGAATTCAGATTAATTGATGGGGCAGGAGGAATTGATACGTAACTCACAGAAAGGAGCTGGAATCATCGTCGTTTTAATCCCTTACTCGGTGACATCAGAGCAGCCCCCAGAGAAAGGCAGAGAACCCCGTGGGCCGGGTGCTGGGTTTTGGATGCACGCCCAGCACTGCATCCACACAGGGAGATCAGCCTTAAAAATCCAGGGGCTGAGGTGGGAAATTTAAAATGCACTAAACAGGTTTATTCTCCCCAGGCTGGGTTGGTTGAAGGCAAATCCCCCGGCAGCTCAGCTGCAGCCCGGGGAGTAACTCACCCCCTTGTACCCGCGGGAGCTGATCTCCCTGGAAAGCCCCAGCATGTGCTAATTAACCTCAATTAAAAGGGTAGGCTCCCTCCAGCCCTGGGTGTGCCTGGCGATGGAGTTAGTCTGGGGGCTGGCGCTCAGCTTTGGGGATGCTGCCATTCTGGGGATGCTGGGGGGGGGGCTCACTGGCTTTGCTGGGGATAGGGGCTGTGACTACTGTGGTTCCCCCCAAGTTGTGGGGCTAGAGGCAGCCTGGAGAAGCTGAGATGGAAGCCAGGTAGGAGAGACCCTCCCTGCATGCCCCCTGTGAAGCAGAGGTGAAATGGAGCTGGGTTGGAGACTTTGGCTCTGCATAAAGCCCCTGAGCTACCGGCCAGAGCTGGGCTGTGAGCCTGGGGGAGCAAAGGAGCTTTGCTGGGGCAGATGCTGCTGGTGATTCCTCATCCTGGACCATGAGCTCCAGGTATGAACCTCTGTGGGATCCCTGTGCTGGGGGGGGACCGGGAGGCTCCCAGGGAAACCTGTTGCGTGTTTGAGCCTGGGAATAGTGGGACGGTCCCCAAATATCAGCCCCAGCTCTCGGCTTGTTTTTCCAGCTCTTTGCCCAAGGGCTGTTGGACGTGTCACTGTTTGTGGTGGGGCTGATTTTGGGGTGTGGGAAGAGCAGAACCTGATGAGATGGGGCAAGAGCAGGTCAGGGTGGATGCTGAGGGAAGATTTCATCACGTGGTAGATGAAGGGCATCCTGGCACACGGAGATGTGACCCCGAGCAGGGCTCTGCGGAGGCAATGGGGCGAGAGCCCGTGCTGCCCCCGAGGACGTGCCAGCCGGGGCCACCAGCGCGTGCCCCTGTCATCGGTGTGTAAGGGGGGAAAAGCAAAACCCAAACCTGCCCCGTGGTTTTGTAACGCATCAAGCTGTGGGAGGGAGAAACGCAGCCTCGGGCTGTGCAGATGCCCAGGGTGGACACACCAAACCCTTAGCTCTGTCCCCAGGGGGGACAGATGAGGGGAGCCTGGCTCGTGTTTTTGATGACGTGCTCGTTACCAGACTAATTGCTTCCTTGGCAGATGTTGGAGCTGGTGGGTGTGAGCGGGACTGGGTCACCCCCACCCCTGTGGGTGCAGGCAGGGAGCCCAGGGCAGGGTGCCCTGTGACGCTCGGGACGGTTCAGCTCCTGCTTTTCATCCCGGCTGCCATGTCCTCTAATTCTCCCTGAAGCTTATTGAGTGCCCTGAGCCTCTAACGAGCCCTGGGGGATTCATCTCTCTCCCTTTGCAAAGGGACTGGTTATTCCCCCTCGGGTTTTATGGCTCCAAATAATTCTTTTTTTGGTGGAAAGTTGTAGAAAACTCTTGCCTGTGGGGCAGAGGCAGGGACTCCCGTGGGAAAGGGATGAGGCTGGTTGGTGGTTTGAGCAATCAGCATCCTGCTCACCCCAAACTGGCCTCGCTGAGGAGGGACAGACCCCGCAGTGCTGCTGGCTCCCACCATCCCAGGCACCGCTGACATCACCCGCCCGGGGATTTATGAGCAGAGGTGGCTCGAAGGCAAGAAACAAGTGACGTGGTAATGCTGGAAAGGATGTCCTGGGCTGGGGGGTTAAAAATAAACCCAAGTGCCTGTGCCCAGCCATCCCTCATCCCTGCGCCTGGAGCTGTCGGTGGCCCTCGATGGCTCCCACACAAACCAGAAACCGACAGTGAATCGCCCAGCGCGGGCACATCCATCACCCCGCACCGTCCTGCCCCCGTGTGAGGATGGAGGCGGGTGGGTGGCAGGGGGGTGTCGGTGGGGCAGGGTCCTGCTGGCTAAAATGCTGCTGAATTGGAGGCAAACGGAGGTGGGGAAGGTGCCAGGAGGGCGGTTCGGGGCCGAAACGGTGGCTCCCTGGTGCAAGCCTTGCAGGCTGCCCCCGGCACAGGGATGTCCTGGTGGTGGGATGCAGTGTGATGTGGTGGGACATGGTGCCCCCAGCACCGTTTGCAGCCTTGGGACCCAGCACAGACGTGGCTGTGCAGAGTCCTGCTGCGTTCCCGGGCTGCGTTGCTATTTATAAGCCCCGAGTTGCACAAGGTTGGGACTGTTTTTTCCGTGATTGTATCAAATCAGTGGAATGGGGAAAGCGAGCGGTCTGTTTGACATCCTGTACATGGGCTTTTCTATTTGTGCAGTGAGGTTTCGTTGCTGCTCAGATCACCAGGGATACAGAGCTCACCGCCACGGCGGGTTGGGAAGCCAAGAGCAGGAGGGACGAGCTCTGGGGCAGCGGTTATCCGTGGGGATGAGCCCAGCGCTGGAACCGGGCAGGCTTTGGGGCTGGGAAACACAGCAGGACCCCCACGTCGTGTCCTCACAGCTGGACCCAGGTCCCTTCCCAGATGTTTCACGTGTTTTTTTCCCCCAGGGCGAGGGAAAGTGCTGCTGAACGACAGAGGAAGGTCCCCTGGAGAGGGGAAAAACTTCCTGCAATTTCTTCCACATTAAGTGTGTCATCTGCCTGGGGGTGACTCAGGCGGGCTCCCACCGCCCGCACGGGAGAGGAGAGGAGGGCGAGCACCCGTCGGACCCCCTGGCCTCGGTCCTTTCACCCTGTCTTGGCAGTGAGGCGTTTGGGGGGGGTGTAATAAGCCTAAATCAACCCGTTCCTGATACCACTGAATTTGGAGCTATAATTGCTTTGCTCGGTGTGGGTGGCACTCGGTGTGCCTGCCAGGGGTGGGATGGATGCCAAAGCCTCCACTGGCTCCGTGGGAGCTGCCAGCGCTGTGCCCCGAGCCCTTCCCCACGGCTGCTCCCGCACGGTCACCGTCCCTGGGAACGGGGGGTCTGTCCTTCCGCAGCCCGCTGCTGTTCGCAGTGGTTTGCTGAGCAGGCAGTGCTGGGCACCTCGGAGGGAAGCCCCAAACTGCAGCGAGGGGCAAACACTTGGGATAGGATATTTTAACCCACGTCAGCATGTTTTTCACTTTGCCGTCTTGCTCAGCACAGGAATGAGTGTGTGTGAGCAGGATCCCGCATCCTGCCGTGCCCCATGGAAGTGGCAGGTGCCTGTGGAAGGGCTCGGGGGCAAGGGGATGGACTGATCCTGCCCAGGCACACCGCTCAGCTCCCGCCCCGCTGCTGTGGGGTCTGCAAAGCTCAGCCTTGCTGGGGACCCCAGCCCCAAGGCTGTGACCCCGCGGTGTCTCTCCTCGCAGCATGGCATCGCTGCGGCGCTGAGCCCCGGGGTCAGCCCTTGGCGAGGCCACACACAGGAGCGTCCGTGGAGGAGATTAAATTAGTTTGAGGTTATTTCCCCCCTGTCGCTGGCTTGGTCCACAGGATGCTTTGCAGGCTGCCCTTACAGCCAAGGATAATTAATTAGCCTTAAAATATGCACATCCTTTCTGCTTGGGAGATGGGTGAAGGGGCTGGTGGCAGACCCAGGGCAGCACCGGTGTGTCCTGAGTGGGTGAATCCCACTCCTTCCCCAGGCTGCATCCTGATGGCAGGAGGACGGGAAAAGGGGGGCATCGCCCCTGAACCCCCGTGTGCTTCCGAGGCGATGCCCTCGCACCCAGACCGCAGGGAGGCAAACCCTGCTCTTATCCCAGCTGGGTTAAACACTGGGGCTGGGGATGAGAAGCGGGGGAGCTGCGTGGGGAGGGAAGGGATTTTCTCGGCACCACATCAAGCGTGGGGTTATCAGAACCTCCTGCTCCGTGTGGGTGGGGGCTCCTCCGCTCCCCTCCTTGTTTGGGGCCAGGCTCCCCCTGAACCCCATCCCTGCACCCACCCTCACCCGTCCCTCCTGCCTGGGGAAACCCACTGCCTCTCACAGCCCCCCAGTGCCCCACAAAAGGACTTTCTTTGCATGTGTTAGTGGGGCTGGGGGGGTGGCAGAGCTGCCACCGCAGACCCCCCCTCCGCGGGGTGCTGCCTGGAAGCAGCTGCTGCATCCTGGAGGTAATGAAAGCCACGGGGGAAGCAGCCCCGGAGCAGCCGCAGCGGCGTTTGGGAGCCAGATTTGACGAAGGGAAGTGACTCAACGTCTTGGAAGGGTTTGGGGGCGGTGGGAGGGGGTGGCGGAGGACAGCGGGTGACCCGGGGTGGGGACAGCACCGTGGGGTGGCTGGCAGCCACCTGCCTCCCTTTGGGCATCGCTCCGGAGCGCTCTAGGCTCCGTTAGCCCTCGTTAGGGCGGCGTGTGGGACAGGACGGGACGGGAAAGCAGAGGAGGGGAGGCCCCTTGGGAAGCGCCTCATTGCTTCCTCGCGCTGGGTCGCGGCAGGATCCGGGCCGGCGTTCCCAGCTCCCGGCCTCACGCCCTCGCCCAGCTGTTGCTCGCCGAGCATCGTGCTGCCAAGAAAACCCCGGCGATGGATGCTGCCGCCGCGCCTTCCCCCTCCCCTCGCCCTTAAAACCGGCGGGGAGCCGTGCCGTGACTGCACCGGGCTCCGCACGCTCCCGGTGAGCTTCGGCGCTGGGCTGAGCAGCTCCTCTTCCTCGCTGGCACAGGGTGGCCCTGGCACCCCGACCTCGTCCTCCCCGGCATGGAGCAGTGGGAGAGCGTGGCACCGCTGGAGGTATTTGGAAAGGTCGCTGGAAGGCTGAGAGGGGGATACTGGGGGGGACTGGGGTGTGTTGTTGCAGGAGAAGACGGGACGGGCGCTGCCGGCAGAGCGATGGGGCAGAGCCAGCCCCTGCAACCTGCCCCACCAGGACCAGGTTTCTCATGGGTTTAATGGCTTTTGGGGCATTAAAAACCCCTATTTTTGGGGGTCATCTGCATTGGGGGGACTGCTTCGCCCCAGCGCATCGGGGTACCAAGGGTTCGCATCCCGCTGGGGTCCTGCCACAAGTGTGGCATCCTCTGCACGGCTGCTGGCACCCTGCAGAGCTGCTGCCCCGTCCCGGGGGTCTGAGGGGAGCGGGATGCCAGGGTGCTGGTCACGAGCCGCCCACATTGGCACATCCCCGCACAGTGCAAACGTCTGGGCTTTTTGCGTCCCTTCTCCTTTCTCCGGGCTAGCCCCGGGCACATCAGCACGCTTCGCCCTGATTCAGCAGCGGGGATGTCGCAACGCGGCGTTGTGCAAAGGTCAGTGTCGGCCCCGGCCCCAATTCCTCTTTTTCAGCTCCTGCAGGAGCTCGGCCACGTGTGATGGGGGTTAATGTCCCCACCTGCACGGGGCAAGGCGGTGGCCACACACTCCTCCTTGCTGGGCACCGCGCTGTCCCCGGGGTTGTGCTGGGTGACAGTTTTCCCGTCGCGGTGCCGCCGGCTCTGAGGAAATGGGGGTTTCTCCCTTGTGCATGGCCAGAAAACCCGTCGGTGTTGGTGGTGGTGAGTGGGTGGGGGCCCTGTGGACCGCGGTGCTCCCGGCGTGGGTGCACGGTGCCGGGTTATCACAGAATCAGTCAGGTTGGAAGAGTCCTCTGGGATCATCGAGTCCAACCATTGCCCTCACACCACCATGGCAGCTAGACCAGGGCACTAAGTGCCATGGCCAGGCTTTTCTTAAACCCCTCCAGAGATGGTGACTCCACCACCTCCCTGGGCAGCCCCTTCCAATGGCTAATGACCCTTGCTGAGAAGAAATGCTTCCTGATGTCCAACCTGACCCTCCCCTGGCCAAGCTTGAGGCTGTGTCCTCTTGTCCTAGCGCTGGTTGCCTGGGAGAAGAGGCCGACTGTCCACTACAACCTCCCTTCAGGTAGTTGTAGACTGCACTAAGGTCACCTCTGAGCCTCCTCTTCTCCAGGCTAAACACCCCCAGCTCCCTCAGCCGTTCCTCGTAGGTCAGAGCGATGCCCAAACCCTGCCTGAGGGGTCCCGCGGGACTCCTGAGCCGGCTGCGGGCAGCACAGGGGCCATCGTGGATGGGACACAGCACTGGCTGCCCCATCCCCTCTCTGCGTCCAGCTGAACCGTGCGAGAAATCGCCTCTACCCGACGTCCCGTGTCCCCACATCCTGCTGCCCAGCATCGCTTCCCCCTTCCCAGCTCCGTGCTGAGCCCAGCAGCTGCTTTATGCCACCAGCTTGTGGGTTTTTTTGTTTTTTCTCATCCTCCCAATACGTGCGCGTCCTTCTCGGGCTCAGAAAGCTCAGCACAACCCACGGGCACCCTCTTCTCCGACGAAGCAACCCCGGGGTCGTTTGTGTGCAAACCCTAACGAGGTTCTAGAAGTAGCAGAGACGCGTAACCCAGCTCGAAACCCCCGGGGATTTATCAAGCTCAGGTAAATATCTCTGTATTTATACATTTATATGAATTTATATATTGTTATATATCTTTGGGAGGGAGGGGTTTGCTGCAGCCAGCTGGAAATCATTGCTTTGCTCAAAAGATTTGCATCCGGTTGAGGTTTTTTCCTCCCCTGTTATTATAAAGTGGGTTTGGGGTTTGGCACGGCGGAGGAGGGCGGGCGGCGGTGACCTACGGGGACCCCGTAGGTCACCGCCGCCCGCCCTCCTCCGCCCAAAAACCCTATTTTTTTCTCTAATTTTCCATAAAAACCCCAAATTTTTGGAGATGGAGTTTGCAGCCTGCAGCAATGGGAGCCCCCGCGGTGGGAAAACTGCCCGGAAAGGAGAGGGACTGGGTGCGAATTTGAGGGGGACAATGTCCTTACAGTGTGGCGGTGTCACCTCGGTGGGGACAAGAGGAACAGGGAGCTTTTCTTCGCCGTGCTGATCAGCATGCAGGAGGGAGCACGGCACACACAGCTGCGAGATGGGGGCTGGGGGATGCTCCTTGGATCCGGGGGGGACTTTCTCACTTGAGGGGGGTTAAGATCTGCTGGTCGCAACTGTCCCCCATCGCTGGCACGGTCACGTCCATCCCCCCGGCAGCAGGAGGGACAGAATTATTTCCTTTTTCTTGGTTTCCTTCCTCTTTGTACCCTCAAAATCTGGAGCAGCTGAGAGCAGCCCCGCAGGTGGCACATGAGCCGCTGCCTTTCGCCTCTACACGGTGTCCCCAAGGTGTGTGCTGGCTTTGTCCCCAAGCAGCCGTGACAAAGCCCAGGGACATCCTCGCTGGGCCGAGGCGGGTCCTGGAGCCCTAAGGGGGATGCAGATCCCTTGGGATCGCGGTGTTTCGTGCCCCATCCCACCCGCCCGGGCTGGTGTGATGCAGCGGGGAGGATGCTCAGAGAAAGGGGGTTTTATTGGCCTTTTTATTGCCCGCAGAGAGCCAGGAGAGCCCAGGATTAACAGCAACCTATATATTAAAAAAAAAAAAAAGAGACAAGAGGAGATGAAAGAACTTTTACTATGTCAGAAGCAGCTGGAGTAATTTTAAGAAGCACAGAAACCCAAAGTGCCCTTTTAAAGAAAATCGTTGCCTGTGCAGGTAGAAACACCCAAGATTTCCCCCGTTAATACTCAACCCTACTCAACACAGAAAGGACGGGGAGCAACGGGTCGGGCTCTTACTAACGGGGCAGCTCTTAACCACCCGGGCACTCCGTGCCAGGGCAGGAGAGGTTCCTCTGCCCAGCTCCTGCGGGAGCTTTGCCCCGGGCAGAGCCTTGTGTGACCAGTGTTTTGAGGTCCATCACCAGCTTCTGGCTGCGTTGGGGTGCGCTCTCCATCGGGGTGACCCCGCACCGTGTCTGGGGGGGCTCGTGGGGACCCGTCCCATCCCAACCCGTCCCATCCTGCGCAGCCCGACTGCCTCTGCCCAGATAAACACTGACTCACGCTGTTATTCTGTCCCACCCTGGGCACAGCCGGCTTTTTTAAGGCTGCCTTTTCCAGCCAGTCCCTTTTTTTTTCTCCCTGTTCACACGGGTGGGGGACGAAGCCTCAGGGTGTGCGGGGAGCAGGCGGGGGCTGCCGGGCGTGGGGGTCCCAGCGGAGCGGGGAGGTGAGGGCTGCTCCGCGGCGGGGATGTGTCCGAGTGCCATGGATGCAGGTAGGGCTCGGTGCCTCGGTTTCCCCTGTAGGGACTGGCTTTGTCCCCTCCCTCTGCTTCAGGGGTCCCCTGCCGCCGGTGGCTCGGGGGAGCTGCCAGCTGCCCAATCCTCGCTGGCAGGAGCCCGTGTGCTCGGCGTCGGGCTGTTGGGGGTGCTCAGCACGCTGCCGCCTCTCCCGTGGCATCCTGCAGCCCCGTCCCCTTCCCTGTCCCCTTCCACAGGCTGGAGCTGGACCAGGAGGGGTGGCAGGGCTGGCACCGTGGCCAGGGAGCAGCTTTTGGGCAGTTCAGGGCTGGGGGTTTGGCAGTGGCGTGGTCTGAGCTCCCTTCTGAGGGGCTCGTGGCTGGTGTCCGAGTTACACCGAGGGCTGGGGCTCCATCCCGGGGACACCGGGGTGCTGCGCAGCACCTCTCCCCGCAGCAGCTGTTGCCGTGGCAATTGCTGGCTGAAGTCAGGGTGATTTGGAGCGGGGTACCCGGAGCTGGGTACCCAGGGCTGCTTTCCTGTTCCTTTTGTTTGCCCCCATGTGGGGCTGGATGCTGGGTCCAGTGGGGACATCCCTCCTGTGTAACCCCGGGCTGGAACAACGCAGGTGCCAGCTTGGGATGGGGTGTGCGTCCCTCTTCCCTCGGGCACGCTCCCGCAGGGGGTCTGTCTGTCCTGTCCCCTGGCGTCCCTTGCATCCTTAGCACCCCGTGAGGGGACAAGCACTAACCCCTGGGCACCCCCAGTTTCCCCAGTGCTGGGGGTAGTGTTTGTGGGCACCCCCGCCCAGGCATATGCTGGCCCCAACCCGGTTCTGGAGCATCGTGTGGGTAAAGGCACAACGAGCTTTGACAGCACAGGCAGGACCTGGCATGCTCAGAAGTTGGTCTGCTGATTTTATTTAATTTTATTTGATTTTATTTGATTTTCTTTGATTTTTTCCCCACACCCTGCATCAGTACCTCCAGCAAAGTGTTGCCACAGGCGCCGGGGAGGCAGCGCTGGCAGCCTGCCCACCTCTATTAATGCCTGGTGCAGGCAGCTGAGAGCTCAGGCAGTGCCCGTGCCCTGGGGTACCCGCTGCCGGGGGGGGTTCAGCATCCCCTGCCCTCCCTGGGCACGGCCACATCCCCGCCGTGCGGATCTGCCCGGGCTCCCCACCCCGTTTCCCCGGTCACATCCGTTCCCCCGCCCGTCTGCGCTGGCCACGGAAGAGTTTTCGCCCAGAAAAAGCTGGATTTGAACATTTTCTGCTGTTCTCTCCGTTTCCTGTTGCCTTCCCAAGAACAACATCCCTGACCTCATCCTCCCCCCGGGATGCTGCCGAGGTGCGGCCGGGCGGGAGGTCCACCCCGGTACCGGTGGTGGGGGGGGGCTCAAAGGCTCTTTTGGGGGGCTCCTGTGCTCGGTTTTCTGAGGTAAGAGGACAGGGATGAATGGAACGAAAGGAGAGCAAAGCGGTTTGGGCTCGAGCCAGGGATTTGCAACCCGGAGAGGAGCGTTGAAGCACACTTAGAGTTATGTGGTGGGTTTTTTTTCCAGACTTTGGGGGTTTTTTGCAGTGAGAAATGGGGAGGTTTCACGCAGCCGCCCCCAGGCTCTCTGTTTTCGGGATGGTTTTGGGGAGGCAGGTGGGAACGTGCTGGATGGTTTCCCAGCAGCTCTGGGCTCCAGCCCCTCTGCCCATCCCACCCCCGGAGGTTCACGGCGGGTTCGGCAGCTGCCTGTCCCCTGCCTTGGGCTCAGCATGAGCCCTCGAAACAAACCCAGCATCTGCCCCATCCCATGGGCAGATGGAGCCCTGATGCTCCCGCTGCTCTCCAGCCATCGTCACTCCCTCGTCCTGCGCAGGGACCGGGGCCACCCCCCTGCCCAGCCCGGCAGAGGTTTGGGGGGAACTTTTACATCACCTGCCTTGAGAAGGGCAAGTGTTAAAACCCAATAAAAAGAAAGTGTGGGGGAGGGAAGAATAAAATAAACAGGCAAGTCAAATAAATAATCCATTAAATACAGCTTTGAAATGTCAAGCTGAATGTCATTGCGCTCGCTGGGCTCAGAGATTAAAAAATAATAATAAAGAAGAGATTTTTACATTAAAAATACATGAGTGGGCACAACTGGAAGAGGAGCCTGTAATGCTGCAGGGCTCCCCACTGCCCGCCCGGGGCAGGGGACTGGTGGGTGCAGCGTGTGGTCTGGATGACCTCGGGGTGGTGAGGAGCCGTGGTCCATCCCCCAGGGTCACACCATGGTGACACCAGGGTGGCAGTGGCAGGCGGGTGGCATTTCTCAGGGGTTTCTCCTTGGTGGCAGAGCAAGTCCTGGGGTTGTCAGCCCAGGGCGGTGGGGTGGGGTGGGATGGGATGGGATGGGATGGGGTGGGGTGGGATGGGATGGGATGGAGTGGGATGGGTTGGGGTGGGAGGGACACAGAGCTCTGGGCTCCCCCACCTTTCTGCGGCTTTGCCTTTGGCAAGGTGATGACATGAGACCCGCTGGTCCGTGAAGGCCTGGTCAGGATGGCTCGTTACCCAGGGACATTAATAGTCGGTGCTTTCACCACCAGTTCTGCTGATCCTGTTACTTCCACCGCATCATCAACTTTAATTCATCCTTTCGGCGAGAAGGTTTCGCCAGGGCAAGGCCTCCTTCCAGCTCAAACTAATTCACAAGCTTTGCGCTAAAACCTTATTTATTTTGGCTGTTTATCATCGTCTGGAGCTCGGTGAGGGGGGGAAGTGGTGGGGCTGCGATTTAAGCCCCCGGCCGGGGACTTGGGAGCAGCAGCAATCGCAGGAAGGAACAGGAGGAAAAGCCCAGGGAGAAACAATAGGTTACAGCACAACCACCACGGGGATTTCAAAGCAGGGCTGCTTTGGGTTGAAACTCCCCCAAAACAGGAGGGTCCAGCCTGGGTGGGCAGAGCTGTGTCCCTCCCGCAAGGACAAGGGCAGGGAGATGCCCGGTGCTGGGGCTCAAACAGCTCTCACCCCTCTTGCTGCCCACCCACTTGGGCTTTGCTAATTGGCTTTGGTGGCTCCTGGCTTTAACCCACCGTGGCTGTGCCCAGGGGAGCGGTTGAACCCACGTAACAGAATCACAGAATCCCAGAATCACTGAGGTTGGAAGAGCCCTCTGGGATCATCAAGTCCAACCATTGCCCTCACACCACCATGGCAACTAGACCAGGGCACTAAGTGCCATGTCCAGTCTTTTCTTAAACCCGTCCAGAGATGGTGACTCCACCACCTCCCTGGGCAGCCCCTTCCAATGGCTAATGACCCTTGCTGAGAAGAAATGCTTCCTAATGTCCAACCTGACCCTCCCCTGGCCAAGCTTGAGGCTGTGTCCTCTTGTCCTATGCAGGGCTCCGAGTGGCTGGTGGCAAACAGCTCTGCTAGTTATCGTAATTAACATTTTAAAACACACAGAGCACTGATTTAATCAGAGAAATAACTGTGTTGAGAGTCCAGGCACCTCACGCATACTTATGCCTTTAATTATTTATAATAATGTTACTGTGGGCTTGGTTGTAGGGTTCTTTGCATGTACCCACTGATGCTGGCTCGTGTCGGATGCAGACAGTACAGGATTTCTGTACTGGGTTACCCTGAAAGCTGCTGGGATCACGACAGGACCCTGTTTTCACCAGACCCGTGGCTGGGGGGGGGTCCCCAGGCCAGCACAGCCCCCCCCAAGGCATGAAGCAGCACCAGCCTGCCGGGGGACACAGGGTTAAATCGCGGCGGCGGCTGGGTCTGGTTCCTTCCTGAACCCCACATCCAAGGGCGAGTGGCCTTTGTTTGATTTGGGCTTTAATATTACAGCTCCATCCCTAGACCTGTGTGCCGTGGGACGGTGATCGGCCACCTCTGCCCCGTCCAGCCCCGGAGCCGCACTCGCCAGGAGGGAAGGTGAGGGGCTGTGGTGCCGGGTGCCTGGCGTCATGCCCTGAGCTGCAGCCTGGATTTTCAGTCCCTTTTGCTGGGTGCTCAGGAGAAAAAAAAAGAGAAGAGCCGTAATATCTTGCAGATTGGAAGGTCTCGAAGCTGTTAATGAGCTGTTAATAAGCACCAGCCTAGTTTTTCCCCTGGAAGTAGGCGGGTAACAGACATTTTTGCTGCAGCCACATCCTGGTGGAGACTGAATCACGTCCTGTGGCTCAGGGAGCTGATAGTTCCTGGTCAGGGGGGTGGAAACCCAGTGAGGAACTGTGGGAGCATCTTCTGGCAGGGTTCCCACAGGGTCTCTTGTACCTGTGTGCCCCATCCCCTCTCTCCATGGCCCCTGGTGCCCATGCGCGTTGCGGGGCTGGTGTCCCTCCCGCGGGTTGTGCTCGCTGCGGTTAACACCATGTGTTTGCTCAGCAGAAACAACACGCAGAGAAACATCACCAGCCGGAGAGCCCAGGACCAACCAGACTGTTGTTTCCTTGCAGATAATGGCTCTTTCCAACTTCTCCAATTACCTGGATGATGTCGATAACTACAGCGACTACCCAGATTACACCTATGAGGAGACCGGCAGCGTATGGACAGACCCATCCCACGACCCAAAGGACGTCGCAAGGATCCTCTCCGTTGTCATCTACAGCGTGTCCTGCGTGCTGGGCGTCCTGGGGAATGGCCTCGTCATCGCAATCATAACCCTGAAGATGAAGAAGTCGGTCAATGCCATCTGGTTCCTCAACCTGGCCGTCGCCGACTTCCTCTTCAACATCTTCCTGCCCATAAACATCGCTTACACGGCCATGCGGTACAACTGGATCTTTGGGACGGTCATGTGCAAGTTGAACTCCTTCCTCCTCATCCTCAACATGTACACCAGTGTCCTTCTGCTCACCACCATTAGTTTCGATCGCTACGTGTCAGTGGTTTTTCCCGTCTGGTCTCAAAACCATCGGTCGACCAACCTGGCGTATTTAGTTTGTTTGATTATCTGGACCGTCGGCATCATCATGAGCTGCCCGTCTCTTGTCTTCCGAGACACGGCACAAGCCCGCAACTCTGTGATTTGTTTTAGCAACTTTTCCCTCTCCAGGAATAAGTCTTACCAAGCCCTGGCACTAATGAGGCACCGAACGGTGAACATCACCAGGTTCCTCGCCGGGTACATCCTTCCCATAACCATCATCACCTTCTGCTACATAGCCATCGTCTTCAACCTGCGTCGAAACCGCCTTGCCAAGTCCAAAAAGCCCTTCAAGATCATCGTCACCATTATAGTCACCTTCTTCCTTTGCTGGAGTCCCTACCACCTGCTGAACCTCCTGGAAACAGAGCCCGACATGGTCCCACGCTCTGTGTTTGAGATCAGCATCCCCATAACCACGGCGCTTGCTGCCTCCAACAGCTGCATGAACCCCGTCCTCTATGTCTTCATGGGCCAGGACTTTAAGAAGTTTAAGGTGACCATCCTTTCCAGACTGGTGAATGCCCTCAGCGAGGAGACAGGCCACTCCAGCATTGTTCACAGGAGCTTCTCCAAGATGTCTTCAATGACCGAGAAGGAGACAACAGTCCTCTGAACTCAACTTGGATGCCTGCAGGAGGGCCATAATCCTCCAGTGTTGCCCATGCCCACCGCTATGATGGTGGCCACCCTTGAGGTGGCCCCTGGTGTGGGACAAGCATGGTCCAACGCTGTCCTATAGTGTGTTCTTTGACTGGTCTTGCTGCCTGGGGGCTGGCAGGAGTTGGAGACCACCGCTTCATGCCCATGGAGAAGATACAACCACCCTTGAACTTTCGTTGTGATTGCAAAGATGATTGCACTAAACTATTTATGAAAACATTTCAGGGCATTCCTGTCCGATCTCTGCATTGCCTGGCCTGGCAAGGGCAGTCCTGGCGGAGGACCTGCTGCTCCTCCTGCATCCAGGTGGCCCTGGGCACTGGCTCCACTGGCGGCTGCTCCCTGGGGTGATGGGAAGATTGTGTCTCTTCCCGACCAGGCAGCAGCCCATCGCCCGTGGGAGACTGCCACCACACACAAATCTCTGTGGTGAAGGATGGGCCGAGCCACTGTCTCTATCCAATTTCATGCACAGTTAATTTGGGAGATCTTCCACCATTTGGGCTTCTTGACCGTGACACCGGTGTCACGCTTATCTATGTCTCTGTGTCACCCCCAGCCTCTCACTCCCAGGAAGGCGAGGAACAACCGCGTCCTCCACCTGCACCGGGTGCTGGAGCAGAGTCGATCCCTGGAGCTGGCTTCCCCCACCACCCCCTGCACCCCCGAGCCCCCTGCAGACCCACCCTGTCCCTGGGGCTGTTTGGGGGGACGGGGCAGCGGGGAGGGGGTCGGCTCCTGCACCCCAGCGGGTTCCTGGTGCTCTGCTCCCCCAACCCCAACATCCATCCAGACACCCCGGGACAAGCAGCACGTTGCTGCTCCATCCCCTCCGGCTGCTGGTCCCCCCCATCCCGGCAGGGTTTGGGATGAGGATGGGGAAGAGAAGGGGAAAAACCCCCCGAGTTTCACCTGCTGGACCCTGTAGCCTGGCACAGAGCGAGCTTCCCTGGGGACCACCGGTGATTCCTGTTCTGTGTCGCCCGGCGAGGCAGGCAGCAAACAGATCAAACAGCGAGCATTAAAAATGCATGTGTACAAACCAGAAACAGAAACATCCATCAGAAAACTTCAGCACCAGCCTCTTACCCAGATTTTTCTTTCCCTTTCGGCAGTGGGGCAAAGAAACACAGCTCAACATTGCCCCGATCCCTCTGGTACTGCCCAAATGCTACCAGCACCTCGGGGAGCGGGCGAGGATGGGCCCTTTCAGCTCCTTTTGGGGCAGGAGTTGATGAAATCGGTACCTGGGGGTGCACCAGGGTTTAGCATCAAAGAGTCAAGGGGTGATTGGGGTCCAGAGCCACCACCATCCCCATGAGACCTACAGTTAAGGCTGGTGTGGGGATCATGGTTTTAGGGCAGGGCAGGGCTTTCCTTCTGCGCTAGGACAAGAGGACACAACCTCAAGCTTCACCAGGGGAGGTTCAGGTTGGACATTAGGAAGCATTTCTTCTCAGCAAGGGTCATTAGCCATTGGAAGGGGCTGCCCAGGGAGGCGGTGGAGTCACCATCTCTGGAGGGGTTTAAGAAAAGCCTGGCCATGGCACTTAGTGCCCTGGTCTAGTTGCCATGGTGGTGTCAGGGCAATGGTTGCACTCGATGATCCCAGAGGGCTCTTCCAACCTCATTGATTCTGTGATTCTGTGAATCAAAATTAAGAAAAAAAAAGAATAAACACATTCCCCTTTCCCTTTCCTCGATGCCAGGCAGGTTGGAGCCATGTATCAATGATCTCCGCTGCATTCAGACAGATTGTCAACTGTACATTTTATGGAAAATAGTAAAGTGATACATAAACCTGCTGCTTTTGTCCGGGATGAATGTTGCTGCTGCTCAGATTCACACCTCGCAGCTCCCCTGCGTTATAGAGCTGGTGGGAAAGCGCTGCCGCAGCCTCTGTGTTTTGCAGCTGAGGTGGGTTATTTCCCTCTCATTTCACAGCAGTGTGAATTTCGGGTGTGATTTAATTTGGGAGCAAGGGGAACCCCTTCCCTCTGACCTGCTCTGAGCCCCCCTGGCATCATTTGCATCGCTGGGGTCATTGCCCAGAACCCCCTGAATTCACCCCAAAGGGGCACCCGCTGCCTTTGCCGGGGGAGGGAGCCCTGGCCTGAGCTGGTCTTCGGCATCGCCTCCCTCCAGCATCACCTCCTCCCTCCACCATCACCTCCTCCCTCGCAGGGCCCGGAACCACTCGGAATTGGGGAAAATGTGGGGAGTTTTGGTGCAGACGCTGTTGCCAAGGCAACGGCTGCGTAACCCATCCAGCCCCGGTGGGAGGATGCTGCAGCCTCTGCAGCGCAGGACCAGGCAGGCAGGAAAATGCTCCCAGGGATGAGAAATTGCACAAAAATGGGTGATTTTTAGTGCAGAAGCCAGGGAGGGGGGTCAGGGTTCCCCCCCCGCCCCACGCCGGGGCCGTGCGAGCCGCCTGCTCCCACCCAGGGATGGTCAGGGCTTGCTGAGGCTGAGTCAAGCAGAAAGATTCACTGCTTTTAAAAACCATCGTGGAAATGCTGAGCGTTGCCTACCCGGTGCTCTCCAGCGAGCCGGGCTAATGGCATCACGGAGGCAGCGATTAAATGTCAGTGACAATGATGCAGAAAGGATGGTTGGCTTCTCTTTCCAGGGGGAATATAAATTTTATTATTGCACGCCAGTCCCATGTGGTTTAAAAAAAAAAAATATCCTGGCATTAATAAATAAATAAAAAAAAATAAAGCCACAGGGGAAAAAAATAAAGAGGTACCTGACAGTGCTGGTGCTCGGGGAGTCACCTCTGTCCTGCTATCAGGTTTGGCAGAGGTGGCGATGCCCTGGGGCTGTGGGGGTCCAGGGCATCCCCTCCCCAGTCCCAACCTCCCCTTCCACCTTACAGGACCCTGTGCACGTTGGCTGCACTCAATGTCATCCCTTAATTGTTTTATCTCGGAGATTAATTGGCTTTTTGGGTTTGATTACTTCCGTGGGGGCGGAAGGGAACGCTGTCCCTTCCTCAGATGTCGCCTGTCAGAACAAATCACGTGTCTCCATCGCTGCAAAACCAACACTGTTAAAAAAATAAGGTATTTCACCAACTCCTGAGAAGAGGGCGATGAGCCAAGAGAAAAGGAATAAATCACACCGAGCCTGCTCTTGCTCCGGGGCCAAGGAAGGATGGGAATAAAGCCTGCAGTGAATCTCACTGCTCCCACCACGCACCCCAATAAACCTGTCATTAAGGACACTATAAAGGGAATAAAACTCCCAAGAAGGAGCTGCTTTGGTTGGGGTGCCGGTGGTTTAGATGTGGGATTAACATTAATGGGAGTAAAGGCAGTGGGAGAGGAGCGGCCCGCCGCTCGCTCCCGCATCCCGGGGGACATCCAGCCCCCGCTCTGGGGTGGTGGGGGGGTATCGGGGTGCTCAGGTGGCCCCACAAACTCCTGGGAAGGCAGAATAGCAACTAAAACTCTCCTTTAATAGCTGGATGTGGACCTGAGGAGTTGTTCTGCCCAAGGTAAGCAGCCCCAGGGCTGCCACGAGCCAAGGAGCGTGGGGTCAGCTCGATGCCCACTGCAGGGACGGGGCTCACCCGCTCTCCTAGAAAACCTCCAGCCATTCATCAAGGGAAGGGTTAAACCGAGGGCAGCTGCTCCCCACAAACACCCTCACACCCCTCTGTGCAAAGGAACAGGAGCCCTCCAGCCCCAAGAGCACTCCAGCCCCCGGGATCGCTGCCCACGTCTGCTCCGTACACACGTTAGAAAAATATATTTTATTTAAATTCTCCTTTTTCTCCGTGGAGTTTTCTCCTCTCTCTTTGAATATAGATCAAACCGTGTCTCTGGATTTCAACCTGTGCGTGTATTTCTATCAAGACCAAGAGCTAAAATGCGGCCGTTCAACACTTAACGCTAGAAAAGGCTGCGGACAACGTATGGCTTGTGCACCTACATCCAAAGGGGACTCGCGGGCTGGAAGGGCTGGGGGGGAAGCTCGTTTGCAGCAAAGCCAGGACAGGGACAGGCTGGGAGGGTGGCACGGGGCAGGGACACAGCTGGGGACCGCATGCAGCTCTGCACAAAGCCAGCCTGGCGCCCGGCATCGTCCCTTTGGCTTTGCTTGCTCGTGGGCAGGCAGCAGGCGAGGGGGTGGGCAGGGGACCCACTGTGGGACGGGGTCTGGGCAGAGGGACTCCCCAAAGCTCAGCCCCAGGGTTTGCCACATGGGTTTGATGTGCTGGGTGGCAGCACAGCCCCCGCTCATGTTCCCCCAAACTGCTTCTGGGGGGGTTGTTCGGGCTCTGAAGCTTCTGAAATGAGGCACAGACAAGCTTGTGGGTCCCATCAGCTCCTCAGTCCAGTGTCAACGGCCCCCTCTTGAGCATCATCCACACACACAGGGCTGGCTCCCACCTGCAGCCCAAGGTCAGGGTCACTGCAGCCCCCTGGGTGGGGGTCACGGGTTCCCCGGGGCTGGAGCAGCAACATTGCCCAGTGCTGCGGCTGGGGACACCCCAGGGACCCCCCGTCTCCAGGCTCCCGGAGGGTCCCCACGGAGCCAAGGGATGGCACACAGGGGACACACATCGCTCTCCCCAGCGCAGCCTTCCCTGCTTCCATAAACTCCGCCCGGGATCCCCCGGAGCATCACCCCCACGGTGCCAGTGTCCCCCCCAGTGGCTGGGGACCGCGTGTTGCTCATGCAGGGAGGTGATTAGCAGCTAATAGCAGCAGATGAAGAATTAAAAGAGAAGCCACCCACTGGGTGGAAGTAGGCAGAGGCCGCGGAGAGCGAGCCTTTCCTCGCCCCGCAGGGCCAGGTTCCCCCCATCACCTCGGGCAATAGTCATCCGGGACCCCCGAGAGGTTGCGGAGCTTCAGAGCCGCGTCCACCGTTTTGATGTAGCCGCTGATCATCTTCCTCATCTCGGGGGTGTAAGGGTCGTACTCCAGTTTCCTCAAGCCGGAGCGCTTGAAGTTGCCGTCCTTCTGCCCCTCGACGCAGAGCAGCCTGTCCTCGGAGGTGGCAGTGCCCAGCAGCCTCACCATCCGCTGCAGCTGGGCGAAGAGGTCCCGCTTCAGGTCCTCAAAGTGCACCACCAGCACCCTCCTGCCGTAGCGCAGCCAGTCCAGGGTGTGCGTCGCCCACCACGGCGCGTAGTTGGCCACGAACTCCGGCCACTCTGGAAGGAGCAGAGGACACGGGTTAGTGGGTGCCCCCACTAAGAGGACACAGCCTCAAGCTTGGCCAGGGGAGGGTCAGGTTGGACATTAGGAAGCATTTCTTCTCAGCAAGGGTCATTAGCCATTGGAAGGGGCTGCCCAGGGAGGTGGTGGAGTCACCATCTCTGGACGGGTTTAAGAAAAGACTGGACATGGCACTTAGTGCCCTGGTCTAGTTGACGTGGTGGTGTCAGGGCAATGGTTGGACTCGATGATCCCAGAGGGCTCTTCCAACCTCATTGATTCTGTGATTCTGTGATCAACAATAAGCCACAGCCCTCCTGGCAGTGCCATGTACATCTGCCTCACGATGCATAAAAGCTCTGGGTACCTGCCTCTTCCTCTTGCCCCCCCCCCTGCCCCAAAACCAATGCCTGATTAATACCTTAACTGTATTTAATTCCCTAGAGAATCATTAAATACAGTATCTGTTTCATTAAACACATACAGGACAATTCACCTCGTGTAATCAGATCACATAAAACTTTGCTTTGGAACCGCTCCAGGGATATCGTAAAATTAATGTCACGGAACCGAACGGGGGTTTCACGGCACCCAGGGCTGGGAACGGGGAGGGGGAAGGAAAATCCCCCCCAGCACCGGCCCAGGGACCTGCCCAGGGAGAAAAGCCACCGATGAAGCTGTGGGACATTTCTCCTCCCTGGTTTTATGGCACGGGGTGGTGGGGAGAGAGGCGCTGGGCTGTCCCCAGCACTGCAAGCACATGGTGATAACGAAATCCAGGCACATAACAGCCACCAGAGCAACAGCTCCCCTTAAATAAACTCTGGATTAAGGGTAGCAGATGTTCAATCAAGCTAAATATTTTAACTCTTTCCAATGAAGTCAATTCCACAACAGCAATTTGTAAATTGCTATAATTAACAAGCCTCCACTACACGCCTGTGCCTGGGAAAGGTACCGGCTCTGGGTGCACCGAAATAACACCCTGGCACCGCCTGGTCCCCAGGGCCAGACTGGAGGCTGCCACCGCTCCAGCTACCACGGCAATGGGGCAGGGGGCTTCCCCCAGCCGGGGACCCCCTGCGCCTCGGCCAGCTCCATCCTCCTGCGCTCTGCCCTGGGCAAGGACAGGTAACGGGGGTCTGGGGGAGACCTTCCTCCCACTAATTAGAAGCTCAGGCATGGGTGAGATGTCAGTGGATGGGCAGAACCCGTCCTCTCCTGGCACGCCCCCAAGGCAGGGTGGTCCTGCTGGGACCTGGCTTTGGTGGGAGCACAGAGATGCATGTGCCCACCAGGCGATGGATGGAGATGTCAGATGGATCCTGGTGGTGTTTGAACCTCTCCTTGCTCCCCACCTGCCCAGACAAGTGTTCAGGCCAGCTGCCCTCGGCCCCACAGAGCTGCTCTGGAGAAGGGGCAGAGTCTGAGTCCTTGAGCTCCTGCCCACCCGACCCATTCCCTCCCCGCTGGCACCAGGCTGCTGCCAGACCCATGATCCCTGGGCGCTGCCACCTCTCTGCTGCTGCCCTTGTGACCCAACGCAGCACCGAGCATCTCCCCTTCCCCATCCCGTCCCATCCCACCCCACCCACAGCCATGCAAGGCGATGCTGCAGGTCGTGCCAGGAGATATGGGGACCCCAAAGGGGTGCCACAGCCTGGGCTTCCCCGTGGGGACCAGACTCAGGCTCTGCTGGGCTTTCACAACAGCTGGGCTGGAGCTCTCCCCCCAGGTCCTGTGGGATCAGGGTAGGGGCAGCCAAGCCCCCCAGCCTACCTTTGCCCTTCCAGTGGGTGTGAGCGGCGAAGCCGATGTGGCCGCCGTATTTACGGTTGAACTCGGCCATCAGGGCCTTGTAGGGGTTTCGGATGAGCAGGATGGCCGAGTCGAAGGATTCGATCTCCTTCTGGCCGCTTTCGTGGGTCTTGATGCAAATGGTCCTCCCACTTCGCCAGTGGTCCCTCTCGCCCTTGAACCCTGCTGGGACAGAGCAAGCGGTGAGGAGCAGCCGGTGCTGAGGGTCATAAAAATAATATAAGTGAAGTGGGGAAAGGGAATGATGGGGGGGTATCAGGTTGGATAAAAGAAGTTGAGGCTTGAAATAGAATTTGCATCCCTGTCCCCAATGGAAATAATTTCTTTGCTGGAGCTGGGAGTGCCAAGCCCACGAACGCCAGCTCTTGGGGAAATCTGATCACAAAACCCCACCGGCCTTTTCTTGGTGTACAAAAATGCAGGAATTGCCTCGTTTGCCAGGGTCGGAGCTGCTCCAGTTCCTCCTCTAGAAAGTTCCAACCCCCACAGCGGGTTAAAAACCACCAGTGTGATGGAGAAACCCCAGTTCTGCCCCAAATCGGTCCTGGCCAAGGTTAGTGGGCAGCACGGGGAGGTTACGGGCAGGGCACACACGCTGTTGGGTCCCTCTGATGCCCTTTAAACCAGGACACATCCAGCGCAAACCATCCCATGGAGCAGCACTGGTGGTACCCAGCGCTGCCCTCCCCATCCTGCAGACCCAAGGGGTGGCACCAGGACCTTCTCCCAGCTCAGGTGGGACCGGTGCACCCCCGGCAATGAACCCCCCTCTCACCTTTGTTGTAGAGAGACCCGTCGAAGTAGTAGCTGCCGGTGTAGAAGCCGGTGGCCAGCTCGATCAGGTGACGTGCCCAGGTGTTGCCGGCGCCGGGGAAGCTGGCCAGGGCCACCAGCTGCTTGGCACGGGTGGGGAGAAACCTCCTGTCCATGCAGCGGTTGTCTGAGGCGAGAACCGGCCGAGGCACGTCAGGGCTGCGGCACCGTAACGTGCCCTTCCTACAGAGATACCCTCCTGCTGCCCCCGGGAAGGTGCCGGGGCAGGGTGCGAGGAGCGGCTGCTACAGGGACTGGCGCCCTGCCTAAAGCACACGGGGACACCCCAACGAGTCCTGAACACTCCACAGAGTCCTAACCCCCCCAAAAAAGTCCTAAGAAGAGGGCAGGAGGTGCTCAAACACCGACACAGAATCACAGAATCAATGAGGTTGGAAGAGCCCTCTGGGATCATCGAGTCCAACCATTGCCCTCACACCACCATGGCAACTAGACCAGGGCACTAAGTGCCATGGCCAGGCTTTTCTTAAACACCTCCAGAGATGGTGACTCCACCACCTCCCTGGGCAGCCCCTTCCAATGGCTAATGACCCTTGCTGAGAAGAAATGCTTCCTAATGTCCAACCTGACCCTCCCCTGGCAAAGCTTGCGGCTGTGTCCTCTTGTCCTGTTGCTAGTAGCCTGCGAGAAGAGGCCGACTCCCACTCCACTACAACCTCCCTTCAGGATCACGTCAATACCGAGCCACTCTGAAGCAAAACCACCCGAACCCGAGTCCTCGCTTGCTCCACTCAGCCCTTCCTCTCCCAGGGACAGGTTTCCCCTCACTCTGTGCCTCCCTGTCACCATTGGTCCCACCACCGGGACCTGCTGGGCGGTGGGGACAGGAGCCCTCTCTGCGCAGCCTCCCGAGGACTTTCTCCCTGGTCACAGCTTTTTTCCCCCATATTTTCCCCCTGGAGCTTGTCCCCTCCCCAGCTGGCAAAGCTCCAGCTCACTGGCACTGCTGGTGACAAGGAGGGACAAGCGCCGGCGAGGAGGGATCGCGCTGGAGGCAGATGGCAAACTGCTCTCCCCTGCAGCTGAGGGGGGCAGCAATTAAAGCTGTTTGGGCAGGGGAGGACTGATTGCCCAAGAAATTAAAATAAATGGTCATTAATGAAAGCCCAAGAGATGCTGCAAGCTCACGCTCGCTTTCTGCTGGCATCTCCAGGAAGGGGTTGGGACCCGGTGCTGGCACCCACGCTGGCGTGGTCCCTGCGTCCCCCCCCCTGCTCACCTTGCACTTGGGTCTGGTAGACGAGGAGGTATTCGGCGGTGCCGCAGCTCTCGAACTCCTCGCCGGCGCATTTCTGGGCGCAGAGCTGCTCGTCCTCGCGCTCGTGCAGCGTGAAGAGCGTGGTGGGGAAGCCGCAGCGGCAGGCAGTCCCAGCCAGGGCTGCCAGCGGGTACTCCTGCGGGGACGGGTGGAGGGAGGGCAGCCAGCGGCACCATCCCCATGCCCGGTGGCAGAGCCTTCCTCTGCCCCCCGCGCCCATCACAGAATCAATGAGGTTGGAAGAGCCCTCTGGGATCATCGAGTCCAACCATTGCCCTCACACCACCATGGCAACTAGACCAGGGCACTAAGTGCCATGGCCAGGCTTGTCTTAAACCCCTCCAGAGATGGGGACTCCACCACCTCCCTGGGCAGCCCCTTCCAATGGCTAATGACCCTTGCTGAGAAGAAATGCTTCCTAATGTCCAACCTGAACCTCCCCTGGCCAAGCTTGAGGCTGTGTCCTCTTGTCCTAGCGCTGGTTGCCTGGGAGAAGAGGCCGACTCCCACTGCGCTACAACCTCCCTTCAGGTAGTTGTAGACTGCACTACGGTCTCCTCTGAGCCTCCTCTTCTCCAGGCTAAACACCCCCAGCTCCCTCAGCCGTTCCTCGTAGGTCAGACCCTCCAGACCCTTCCCCAGCTTGGTCGCCCTCCTCTGCACTCGCTCCAACACCTCAACATCTCTCTTGAAGTGCAGGGCCCAGAACTGGACACAGGATTCAAGGTGCAGCCTCACCAGTGCCCAGTACAGAGGGATGATCCCTTCCCCAGACTGGCTGGCTACACTATTCCTAATAGAGGCCAGGACGCCATTGGCCTTCTTGGCCACCTGGGCACACTGCTGGCTCATGTTTAGCCGGCTGTCGATCAGCACCTCCAGGGCTCTTTCTGCCGAGCCGCTTTCTAACCACTCTTCCCCCAGCCTGTAGAGCTGCATGGGGTTGTTGTGGCCCAAGTGTAAGACCCGACACTTGTTCTTGTTGAACCTCATGCCGTTGGTCTCGGCCCATCTACCCAACCTGTCCAGATCCCTCTGTAGGGCCTTCCTACCCTCCAGCAGATCGACACTCCCACCCAGCTTGGCGTCATCTGCATTTAGATGATTAAGCTTTCGACCTGCACCCCTCCGGTACCTTCTCGGTGCAGAAGTCCACGCACTGGTCCACCGACATGTTCAGCATGCGCTGGCTGACGGGCAGGGCGATGGAGACGTTGTCCGGCCGGCGGAAGCACCCCCGAAATATCGCGCTGCCGTCTGCGAGGGAGAGAGGCCCCAGAGCACTGAGGGGGTTGCTGGCCCGGCCCCGAGGAGAAGGGGCTGCACCCCAAAACCGATGCTGTTGCCAGCCCGTGTGCCCCAGGCTGGGGAGCAAGAGCCTCGGTGTGCCCCAGTGTCCCCATCCCTGTCCCCCACCGCTCCATCGGCGCAGCGGCTGCTTGTCTCTGGCTCTCGTCACCCACAAGCTCATCCCAGCTGCTCATGGTGCAAAATCAGAGCGAAATCCCCAGCAGCAAAGTCAGGTTTGGTTTTTCCTCCCTGTTTTTATCAGCTCGGTGATCCCCGGCTGCAGGAGGGATGGAGCCAGCGAGGAGAGCAGGGCTGGGTCTGGCATGGTCCCCCCCGGCATCAGTGCCCGGAGGGGTCCCACCCCTGCACGTAACCGGGCACCCTCAGCCCCTCTCTGGGGCTGCTCCAGTGAGTGCCTGGGGTGGGAGCTCTGAACGCTGCCACCCTCATGCTATTGCTTAGGGATGAGGGAAGAAAATCAGCGAATGGGGGTAATTATGGCACTGCCTAATTGGGAGGGGGTTCCCCCATTTCAGAGCCGCCGACTTACACCTCCTGGCAGACTCCTGGGCCAGCTCCAGGCGGTAGATGGAGAGGCGGTTGGCCCCGCCGCACGTCCTGCTCCTCTCCCCCTTGCACTCCATGTTGCACTCGGACTCGCTCACATTCGACGCCTGGACCTTGTGCCCGCAGTAGCACTCGGCGCCGAATTCCAGCCCTGCGTAGAGGTAGCCCCTGGGGAGAGGGACACGGCGGGGGTCAGCACGTCCCCGGGCATCCCCCCGGCTCCACGGGGCTCTGCAGGAGCATCCCCGCTGCAGCGAGCTCGCACCCAGCGCTGAAAGCAGCCCTGCAGCCCAAGGGTGCATCATCAGACCAGATGATCATTGTAGGTCCCTTCCAACCAAAAATATAATATAATATAATATAATATAATATAATATAATATAATATAATATAATATAATATAATATAATATATCCTATCTCCTGTCCTATATCCTATTTCCTATCCTATCCTATATTCTATCCTATTCTATCCAGGGGAGTTTGGAGGCAGCGAACTGCCTATGATGGCATCAACCCTGCTGGCACAGCCCACATCTAGGGCACATCCTTCGTGTAACACTGGGGAAAGGAGGAAACTTCTGCAGCGAGGGATCCGTGTGCCTCCCCAGCTGCTCCTGGATGCACTTTGACAGCTGGGAAGGTCTGGGGAGGGTGTTTGGTGGGGGATGATGTTTTGGTGGGGTGGATGGAAGTGCTCCAGGCTCCCCCAGCACCCAACTGGAGCCCTTACACCCCCCTGCCCCATATGAGGATGGAGCCCATCACCCTCCCAACCTTCCTCCAGGGGAGGAAACTGGGGTCCTGGAAAACACCAGTGAATTTAAAAAAAATCAAATCAAACCAAAATGACACAAATCTAAAGAAAAAAGGCAGCAGGGAGGGGAGGGGCCGGGGCAGGACACGGTGAGCGGGGATCAATGGGGACACCGTGCCCATCTCCCGTCCTACCTCTCGGCGCAGTTGTCCTGGCAACGGAAGACTGTCATCTTCTTGTAGTCGAAGAAGGACACGCCACGCAGCGTCCGCCGGCGAGTGCTGTCCACGTAGCAGCCGATGTACCTTGCTGGGGGGGGGGAAGGCAGAGGAGAGCGGGGTAAGAACCAGCCGGGGCTGAGCCCACCCATTCCCACCCCGCTTTTCATCCCTGCCCTGCCAGGAACACAGCAGTGGGCAGAAGGGAGAAATACGGCTAAAAACAAATTTTCCTCAGCCAGCAGCTCGTTTTCCCCAGCCCCAGACGTGGACGCGGAGGATATTTGCCCAGCGCTAACACTTGGCAAAGCAAAGGCTGATGCCGAGAGCAAATGAAGATGCAGGTAGACAGGGAATAGAGCTGAACAAATAGTTACAAGGAAATCATTTATTTGACAAATGTTGCCTTTCCCAATAACCTCAAAACAAACAGCCACCTCCTCGCCTGCCGCTCCTGCTCCCACCTGGGAAGATGTATTGCCCCGAGGCAGGGATGCGGCGCTGGCACAGGGATGCTCAGCATCCTCACCTCCACCCCTGCCCCAGGAGGACGGGGGTTTCGGGAGCCGGTGGGATCAGCCACCCGGTAATCAGCTAACGAGATGTCGGTTAATGTGCTCTGACAGAGGTCCTGCAGGCCGGCCACCCAGGTGCCCCAGGGAGAGGGGACAATGGCCCCGGGGACCAGCGGCCCAGGGGCAATGGCAGAGCTGGCTTGGAATGCCAAACCAGCCTGGTTCAGCTCGTTTCAGGTCTGCATCCTCCATGAATACAACAGCAATCTTCGCTTTTAATTGTCCCGAAATATCTGCTCCATGCTCAGGGCGTCTTCTGCAGGACGCTGGCACGGGGCGACCATGTCCTCGAGAAATCCTGGAGCCATGCATTGGCCACTGGCCTCTGGCTTTGAGCTGCAGAGCCCCAACGTGGGGACACAAGAGCAGAGGTTCCTGTCCCTTCAGGGCCACCAGGTCCCAAGGCAAGGGGCTGTTTTTCACAGCACCAGGCACCCCTCCAGCTGTGCCACCCAGGGTTCTGGCCCCAGCAGAGGGCTGGGCAGGAGCAGAGGTGTGGGCTCCCCTGCTCTGGCCAGGAGTAAAGCCACACTCTAGGCAAGCACAGTGCATCTTCCCAGACGTGACACCACCCCGTGTCTCTCCTTCCACACATCCCACTAGCTAAACCAGAGCTGACTTTAGGAGCAGTATTCCCTCCGGAACGATTTCACGCGGCAGAGCCTCCCTAGCCACCTCGTTAAGCTGTCCCCTGATAATTACCTCCGCCGTTCAAACCTGCCCACTCCTGCCAGACCACACTCGGCGAGGAGCAAGGGGACGGGGGGGGCGTTTGGGGGGGGTTTGCTGGCACTGGATGCTCCTGGGTGCCAGGGATGGAGGCGATGGGCTGAAAGCCCCAACGGGCAGCTCTCAGCCACCCACATTCAGAGCGAGCGTGCAACCCTGCGTGCAGCTGCCTCCAGGATAAATAGATGACATTTTAAAAATCAATGAGAACCACCACACTCGCTTATCCTTGTTCATTAATAACGGTCCCACTCGACACCACCCCGCGTGATCCAGGCAGCAGCCAGGCAGGGATCTTCGGGCTGGAGAGCCCCAGCCCCAGCACTTCGCTGCCTCAAACACCCCAGCAATGCAAACGACAAGGGGACAAATCTGCTTTTAACAACCTTTGGGATAATTAAAATTCAATTTGGCCCGTGGCACAGCCAAAAGATGGGATGAAGATGGAGGGGGTGCAGCCTCTCCCCACCTGGCACCCCGGAAAGCGCCTGTCCCAGCAAGGGGCGACTCGGAGCTTGACGATGCACAAGTGGGAAAGAATGAAAATGGGCAAATGAAAGTGGATTCTGGGCACTTGGGGAGGAAGGAAGGAGGAGGAGGAGGGAGGAGAAGATCTTTCTGGGAACATCCTCTAGAGCAGCGGTCTCCGAAGCGGGGGATGTTGGAAACATCTGTTGGGGTGCAGGAAGAACAGCTCAGCACTCGAGTAGCACGTGCATATGGACTATGAGTAAATAAAGACACATCTACTGGGGGCGTGTGCTCAGAATTCTCTTCCTGGTAGGGGTGCGTGACCAAACCAGCCCAGAGACCACCGCTCTGGTGCGCAAGGCTTTCCCCAGGAGCAGCCATGAGGAGGGACCCCCGCCCACAGAATCACAGAGTCAATGAGGTTGGAAGAGCCCTCTGGGATCATCGAGTCCAACCATTACCCTCACACCACCATGGCAACTAGACCAGGGCACTAAGTGCCATGGCCAGGCTTTTCTTAAACCCCTCCAGAGATGGGGACTCCACCACCTCCCTGGGCAGCCCCTTCCAATGGCTAATGACCCTTGCTGAGAAGAAATGCTTCCTAATGTCCAACCTGAACCTCCCCTGGCCAAGCTTGAGGCTGTGTCCTCTTGTCCTAGCGCTGGTTGCCCAGGAGAAGAGGCCGACTCTCACTGTGCTACAACCTCCCTTCAGGTAGTTGTAGACTGCACTGAGGTCACCTCTGAGCCTCCTCTTCTCCAGGCTAAACACCCCCAGCTCCCTCAGCCGTTCCTCGGAGGTCAGACCCTCCAGACCCTTCCCCAGCTTGGTTGCCCTCCTCTGGACTCGCTCCAACACCTCAACATCTCTCTTGAAGTGCGGGGTCCAGAACTGGACACAGGATTCAAGGTGCGGCCTCACCAGTGCCGAGCACAGAGGGACGATCCCTTCCCCAGACCTGCTGGCTACACTATTCCTACTAGAGGCCAGGATGCCACTGGCCTTCTTGGCCACCTGGGCACACTGCTGGCTCATGGTTAGCCCGACGCGCGTGTCCCCAGCCCTTACCTCTGTCCTCCTCCTTCTCGCGGCCACTCCTGCCCCTGAGCGCCCAGCTCCGGGTGCCGCCGTGCTCTCCGGCTTTGCCCCTCTCCGCCGGTTCCTTGGAGGTGCTTTTGAACCAGGGTCCGTGCCTCCGTCCCCCCGCCGGCATCGTCGCCGCTGCCTTGAAGCCGCGGCTCAGCTGCATGACCCCCAGGTAGGGCAGCCCCGGCCCCTCGCTGGCCCCGCGCTGGCTCCCCGGCACCGTGGGCTCCCCGGCGAAGCCCGAGTGCAGGAAAACCAAGCTGCCAGCCGCCAGGTAGAGAGCCAGCAGCGTGAAGAAACGCACGGGTTTGCGCCGAAAATACCGCTGGAGTTTTACCAATAATTTGGCCATAGCGTCGTCATCCCTTCCCCGGCAGCCGGCACTGCTCTGCGGCCCCAGGGATGCTCTGAGGGTAGTTTGTCCCCACCCCGGGCTGGAGGTGGCCCCCGGGGTGTCCTGGGGGAGCAGACGGGTGCCCCGAAAGCCCAGCGGGGGCTGCAGGGTGAGGCTGTGCCAAGGTATTGCCTGACCCTAAAAAGTCCGGGAGGTCTGGGGAAGGCAGCGGGGGTGGGTGTTGAGGCACGGGGGGTTCTCCAGCACCGGCCGTCCCCAGTTTATTCTCCTCCTGGCAAAACCCCCCGGCCATGCCCCGGCAACGCGGCCGATGGAGGGATCATGTTAAGGAAATCGAGGGTTTGAAGGTGATTTGAGAACTGATCAGCTGAGGCAGCTCCCCTTGCTCCTTCGGGCTCGGCGGCACCGGCTCTCACAAGCATCGCTCCGACGGCACCGTCCCCTTTCAGACAAAGAACGAGGAGACCCTGGGCACGTCGCGGGGCCCGAAATGCTGACGGGGCCCCTTGGTCCCACGATTCATCTCACTCCCAGGGCAAGAAACCTCCACCTGCGAGGCAAAGAGAAAGGAAAGCAGTAGTTGGGGCTACCCGGGGCCATCCCCAGCACAGCCAACCCCTGGGATGGGACAGTCCCCTCCAGCCCCCCCCACCAGGGGCTTGTCCCTCGGCGTGGGGGGATTTCTGTCCTCCAAACCCCCAGCGATGGAGGATTCGCTCCAGCCCTGCCCAGGACACCATCACCGGGCTGGCTTCACCATGGGAAATGCCACTGCCACAGCGGTGGCCCCGCGCCCCGAGCGTGCCGCCTGTCACAGACCCGTCTTGTTTTAGGAAAGGAGACAAAAATAAATGGAAAGACAAAGCGCCATTAGTTTAATGGCCTCTATGTTCCTGCCATCTGTCTTCAGTTGATTAAATAAAAAATATTGGTGGAACATATGGCATGAATTATACATAAATGTGGTGCCGTGGGTTCCCAGAGGGGGTACTCGGATACCTCCGGCTCTGTGGAGCTCAGGGCTGGGCAGATCGCTGGTGGGGCACGAGGCCCCTGGGCTCCCCCAAACTGCCCCCTCCCCGGCCACGCTTGGGGCCAACACAGCCTGAGTAAAGGCTGAGTAAACTCGGAGTAGCAGCCGAGCAAGGCAGCTGCTTGCTGTTTGGGACCCCTGTGGCAGGACGAAGGGGCAGGCAGCCCCTGGCACAGCCGTGGTGGGCGAGCACCCCCAGCCCGGTGGCCCCATGGACCTGTGGGTGCTTGGCCACTATCCCACGCTCCCCGGCCAGTGGCCAGCGGCAAGGGCCACTCCGTGGGAGCTCACGGCTTCCCCTCCCGTGCCGGCACGAGCTGCTGTTCTACGCTTCAACCCACCTTCCCGGGGCTTCATACGGGGCGGTTTGGGACGCTGCCGGGGTGCAAATGGGGTGGCCCTGGGGCTGCCCCTGGTCCCCAGTGTCCCCACTGCCACCCGCCTCCCTCCCCGCCTGGGCTCAGTCAAGGAAGCGCAGCGTACAAAGAAGGGGCTTAAATTACTCTCATTAAGCCATCTGGAGCTCATCCTTCTCCATCATGAACTGCGGAGTCGCAGGTCAATTACTGCACATTTGCATATATTCCATTAATGCCTCTGCTAATTGTCTGGAGGAGATAACGCGCTGGGCTGAGGGCTCCCGCGCTGCCCGCGCTTCACAAACAGCCAGCGCGGCAGAGAGAGCCCGTATCGGGGTGTCGGGGGGCTGACGGGGGGGGCCCTACCCTGCTGGTGGCCACCCAGGGTGAGGGGTGCTGGCAGCACCCCACCAGCATCTCCCCGTGGTGTGAGGATGGATCCACCCCCTGGCACAGCAGCGTTGGGGTGCAAGGACCAGCCACCACGGCTGGACCCTGTGGGTGCCCATCCCCACGGCAGCCTGCGCCGGCGAGTGTCCCCCAGGGCTGCGTCCTGCCCGTCCTGCTGCCTGCACCCTGCACCCCCTACGCTGCCTGTCCGGGCTCGGGCTCTGCCTCCCGCCGCCGGGCAGCTCCTGCCAGCGCAGCCTGCGGCACGGCTGGAGGACAGCAGTGACACACTTTACCAGCCAAGCTAACGGGGACATCGATCAGGCGGCGCGGTGCAGCGGGCAGCGTCCCAACACCAGCCTTTCGCCGCCCGCTGTGGGTATGCAGGCTGTGGGCAAACTGCCCGGCGCTGGGGCAGCCAGGGCACGGAGGGGGTTCATTCCCCAGCCCTCGCTGGGTTATCACCCGCTGTGCCCAGGCTGAGGCTGTCAGCGGGGCTCTGCTCGGGCCCCAGGGGACAGATCCATCCCTGGGGAGTCGCGCGGCTGGGGCATCCCTCCCTGCTGCCCCGGACCCCCTGGCACCCAGAGCCAAAGCATGGCAGAGCTGAGCAGGGGCATTTCCCAGGCACTTTGCACCATGCCGGGATGGGGGGGGATGAGGGGGGCTGGTTCCTCGCCTACCTCCATCATCACAGTCCTGCCAAGAGCCGAAATCCTCATCCCAGCCGCGGGATGCCCGGCTGAGCATCGCTCCGCACCCAGCCCACCTCCGTCTGCAGCGGTGCCAAGGCTGGTGGAAAGCAGGTGAGCTCTGCCCGCAGCTTTGGGGCTCTGCAGCTACTCACAGAGTAAATCCTTGTTAATTCGTGAGGTTCATCTTCCCCCACGCCAAGCAGAGCCGGTGCGTGGGGAGGTGGGCACGGGTCCCAAGGGGGCTCCGCTGGGCGGCACGAGCATCTCTGCGGCCGCTCGTGCCCGGGATCAATGAAGCGCCGATAAATTATACATTTGGGTCTTGTCTCCAAATTGCTCTGCAATTATTGAGCAGCAAGGTTCAGCTGCCTTCAAGCACCACCTCACATCTGACCACGGCACAACACACCGAAGGGCTCACGTGGCTCCCCCAGCACAGGAGAACAATCAGCCCATTAAAAACAGCAAATTAATGAACACAAGAGTTCCATTAGGAGGAGAAGGCGGCCGAACTATCCAATTTCATCACATCATTAGCATTTCTTATCAGAGGGACAGGGAAAGAATAGGGCTTTGAAATACAGAGGGATGGGATGGAGTCTAATGACCACGACAGGGATGTGCCCAGGGGCCCCCCGGAGGGCTGCGGCGCAGGCACTGACCTCGGTCCCACGGGGGAGAGCACAGCCCTGCACCCTGCTGAGCACCCATGGGTGCCCAGCACCGCTTCCCCCCAAAAGGCCTCTGCTGAGGTCTGGCAATGCAGCAGTGGGCAGGACCCAGGGCATGGGGGGCAGGACCCAGGGCATGGCACGCTCCCTGGACCTGCTGTCACCCAAAAGCCACCCACTTCGGTGCGGGGACCACGTGTCTTCTCAGAAAGCCCCATGTCCCTGCCCTTGGCTCCACGGGACTCCAGCAGCAGGTGACTGCTGCCACCACAGAGCCGCTCCCACATCATCACCCTCTCGTGCCTCCCCGGTGCAGGCAGTGACACCAGCATGAGCACCCCGGGCACTGGGCACCCTCGGGGCTGGCACCCCTCGAGCCGTTCAGCCTCCCTCCCTAGGAGCATGCCACGGTGGGAGCTTGGCATGCCCGGGCACAAGTTGGGCAACTCGAGCTCCCGGGTACACCTGCCATCACCATCTTCCGCATCATGAAAACACATTTTCACCCTTTCAAACAGAAGCAGCACGAGATGCGTTGGCTCAATGTAAATACCATTACTGCTGGGAACTAAACTGAGCTAAACTCGGGTTGAAAATCAGGGTTTCCATCACAGAATCAACCAGGTTGAAGAGCCCTCTGGGATCATCGAGTCCAACCACGGCCCTCACACCACCATGGCAACTAGACCAGGGCACTAAGTGCCATGGCCAGGCTTTTCTTAAACCCCTCCAGAGATGGTGACTCCACCACCTTCCTGGGCAGCCCCTTCCAATGGCTAATGACCCTTGCTGAGAAGAAATGCTTCCTAATGTCCAACCTGACCCTCCCCTGGCCAAGCTTGAGGCTGTGTCCTCTTGCCCTATCGCTGGGTGCCTGGGAGAAGAGGCCAATGCAGCAGGGCACGTCTGGACCATCTTGATGCATCTCCCCTCGAGCACCCAGTGACAGCCTCTCCTGGGGCGAGCCGAGCAGCCAGCTGCCTTTAAATCGAAGCAAAGGTTATTTATTCAGCAGCTCCCTGCCTTAATTTTGCTGAGAAGCGTGTTTGTGCATCCCCTCAGCCGGGAGGGCTGCGCAGGGGAGGTTCACGTGTCCTTAAAAGCAGCCGACGCAGCAGCTTTGGGGTGTCGCAGCGAGCAGTGGCCGCTCCGTCCCTGCCCGCGGACGCACTCGCCCCAGGGTCCCCAGGCATGTGCTTCCCCAGGGAGCTTTTAAATCCCTTCCCTAGGCCAAACCACTGAGATATGCAAAGGAAAAACCTCTTCTTTGGGATTTATTGGCCCGATTGGTAAATCCAGAGCAGGCCCAGCCCATTGCTAACAGATTTTTGTGCAGGATTTCCAAGCGTGTTGGAGGGTTTGTAAATCTTCCTCCTCGCTGGGAATCCATGGAGGGGGTTTAGACTGAAATTAGGCAGCTGATTTTCTTCACTTACGTGCAAAAAACCTGATTTTTAAATATTCTGGAAAAGATTTATTGCTGGTCTTTATTGCTAGGGGACCCCGCAGCCACCAGCCCGGCTGGGCACGAGGCACCGAGCTCGGGAGGCATCACAGATCCTGCCGCCTGGAGGGACGATTCAGCCCCAGACTAATTGATTAACGTCGGTAAAAGGCCTCGAGGTGCACAGAAACGGGGCCATGCTAATTGCACAGCCTCCTATTAGCGCTCCCTCCGCTCTCCAGAGGATGGAAACCCGCCGTGCACCAGCCCCGTTTCTGCGAGGGCTGAATTATAAATAAATCTCAGGGCAACGGGCTGGATCCTGCCAGGGGTTATTTCAACGCACTGAGAATGACCAGCCAGCGCTACGCAGTAAAGCCCAGGGCCTGCAGCACACCCCACAAGGGCTATTTTATTTAACCAAGCTGATTTAATCAACTTTAACCCCATTTTTAAATATTAACATTGAGCTCCCTGGGTTTGCAAACGCCCACGGACGCGCCAGACCCCCACCCAGGGGATGCTGATCCCCACGCAGACCCCGCAGCCGTGGGATGGCACGGGACAGCGATTTGCCATGGGGCAGACAAGGAAAATTATTTTTAATTAATCTTCAACAACCCCCATCCACGTGTCATCCAACTCTCACCCCGGGGAGGTCTCGGTGACACCAAGGATGCTCCCCGGACTGCCGCAGGCTCTGCGCTCCCTCTCCCCCTTGCCCGTGACACCCTTTCGACCCTTAAGCCTTGTGAAAAAGGTGATTTAACTTCATTCAGACGACCCTGTGTGTCTGTAAATGGGCTTAGCCTAATGAGCTGTAATACGTATTATGTTCTAGGTATTTTATGCCCAGTCTGCAAAATCCAGTTATGGTTTTCAATAGGACTTAGCGAGCTGAGACGTGCACCCGAGGGGATGCGCGCTCACACGGGGCTGCTCCGAACTGGGCGAGGAGGAGGAGGAGGGTGGGAGGAAGGCTGGGGCTGTCCCCCCGCCCCCGGGATGCACAGTGGACCTCAGCCAGCTGCTGGCTCAGCAAACCCCCCCCCCAGCCCAAGCGCTGCCTGCAGCCACCTCCAGCAGCCGGGGAGGACGAGGTTTAAGACATGCAACGCCAGGGCTGGCCAAGCTGGGGAGAGCATAGGTGGGTGCCCGGCCCCCCGTGCCCATCCATGGCTCCAGAGGAGGCACTGCTCCTCGTCCCCCAGCCTCCAGCCTCCCCTGGGCCCTAGCCTGGCACAGGAGACACCGTGGCTGCACCATCCCCGCCACGGTGGCAAAGCAACCCTGAAATGCAGCACCGCCACATCCAGAGCCTGCGGGCTCCTTATTTCAGAGGAACCCACGACGCTGCTGGTTTTCTGCCTTGTGCTTAACAATGAGGAACAAACCCCACAGCCAAACTGGAGTGGCCAAGCGGCACAGTTTTATCCTGAGGTTTTGAGAGCCAGTCCTGGCTCCACAGGAGGTGACGAGACTCAGCTGCCACGTGCCAACGGGAGATCCCACAGGGGAAACCCAGGTGCACCCCATGAGCAAAGGGGCATTTTATGACCCATGGAGTCCAGAGGAGGGCAACCAAGGTGGTGAAGGGTCTGGAGGGTCTGACCTATGAGGAACGGCTGAGGGAGCTGGGGGTGTTTAGCCTGGAGAAGAGGAGGCTCAGTGTATCCTGGCCTTTGGGTGGGAGCCTTGAGGGCTGAGGGGTGGCCCTGGGGACCCAGCCCAGCCTTGCGTGGGGTTGCTGAGCAAAAAAAGCTGAGCAAAAGCTGAGCAAAACCCCACAGGGAATCCTCCCCAGTCACACACAGCTCCCCGCCAGGCCTGTGAACTATAAATAATAACTGCTAATGAACCCTGGCTTGGAGGAGCCCCTCATGCTTGACGGTGTCGGACATAACAAGGGCCAGCCAGCACTCGGTTCCCCGAGCCCAGGGAAGGGGCAGCCCCTTATAAAGGATAACTCGGCACAAGTCCCCAGAGAGAGGAAGGTTACGGCACCCGGAGGGTGGGGAGGTGCAGGTGGGCCAGGGCCAGGCTGGGTGGGGGCACCCCAGGGCCAGGGGCTTGGTCCCTGCTGCCGGACTGTGCTTCCCAGCTCCGGATTGCTGAGAAACTGTATTTAATTTTGCCTTCGTGGAAGGAACCGTTTATAATGCTCAGCTCAAGGTAACCTTCACACCGTTCTCCAACTGCCTCTGCTTCTCCTGCACACGTTTTTTTTAACTTTATATTAAAATAGTCCAGCAAGGATATTAAAAGAACAAACAGAGGAGGTGTATTTGGGAGGATTAGCATGTCCCCCCATTTCCCTTGCCGAGATGTTCCTGCACAGTCTCAGGAGGAGGAGGAAGAGGAGGAAGGCTCTCTCCCTGCCTGCCTCCCGCTCCTCTCCCATGCAGGAATCCCTCGCGAAAGCAGCAGAGCACAAAGCTGTGCCGAGGCGAGCATTGCTGACAACTCCTGCCGAGCCCCCGAGCCCCGAGGAGGGCCACCCGCCTCCTGCCCCGCATCCCCGCACACGCGGCCCCCCCTTCCCACGCACGCCCCCCCCCCACCCCGCTCGGTGCCCGCCACCGCCGGGGTCCCTCCGCTCCCCCCCTTCATATATTGCACGTTTCGCTGTTTTTTCCCTTTATTCCCCCGTTTCCAACCCGTTCCCCCCTCCCCACAACCCACCTTCCCGCAGACCCCCCCGCCGCCTTCTCCTACCCGCACCAGCCGCTCTCCCACGCCGGCCCGGCCGCCGCCGCTCCATGCACCGGCCGCCCCCGGGAGCGGCGGGGCCGGGGTGGGGATGGGGGGGGGCTCACAGCAGCCTGGCCCCAGCCGTGCCCCCGCTCTACCGGCCCTGCCCTGCTGCCGGGGCTCCGCTCATGCCGCCCGGGCACGGGGGGACCCCGCTCAGCGCTGCCCGCAGCCGCTCCCGGCCGCCGGCCCTTAACGGCTCCGCTCCGCCCACCGCCCCTCCTGCGCTTAACCCCTTCCCTCCCAGCCCACCCCCCTTAATTTCTATTTTTTTTTCTTTTTCTTCCTTTTTTCCCTCTTGTTTGGGAACGGGGATGGGGCCGGGAAGCGGCTCCCGGCCAGTCCCGGCCCCGCCGCTGCGCTCAAGGGCAAAGGATGCTGCGGGTGCGGAGGGCGGTGCTGGCCCCAGCGCTGCCCCGAGCCCCGGCACTCGCGTCCAGCCAAAGATTTATTGAGCGGGGCTAGCAAGGAAAAAAAAAAAAAAAATATATATATATATCTTTGTGTCAGATCAATGAAAAATTAATTCGAAAACTTCCCGACTCTGGGAGTAGGAAAAATTACGATTGTAAAGTGATAAAGGTGAGAGAGGATTTTTTTTCCACCCCCTTTATCGGCGACTTTAAGCATTGGGGGGGATTTTTAGGGTGCACTGGTGGCAGCTGGAAGCCCCGTCGCCTGCCCGGTGCTGTCTCCGCCGCGGTGACAGTGCCCGGTTGCCCCCCGCTCCCCGGCACACCAGGCCGAGCCCCGCTGAGCCAGGAGATAATTAAAAAAGGATCTAGAGAAAATATCCCTGCCTTAACGTGATTAAAGCAGCAGCCCTCAGTGGCCACAGACCCTGTTCCCACCAGCATCTTTGCTGCAGGCGGGTCCAGGCTCCGAGGGTGGCATTTTTCTGGGTGATGCACCCGGCTGGCCCCGGGGGAGCAGGGGGGGCCCCCGAGCAATGTGCCCGCAGTGGGGGCCGCTTGTGGCTGCGATTTGCTGGGGTTCGTGTACCCCGGCATCCCGCTGGCAGCCCCCCGCTCCCACAGGCCAGGAGTGCAGGGGAAGAGCGGCCGAGGAGGGGTCGGATCCTGCTGCTGTCCATGCCGAGGCGAACTGCGGCCTCAGCTCGGTCCGTGCTGGATGCGAGAGCGTCCGTGCGAGAGGGAACATGGAACCTGCCCCGGGCAGGAGCGGGCAGACACAGGCAGGAGCAGGCAGGAGAAGGCAGGAACAGGGACCGCAGCAGCTCGTTTCCATAGCAAACCAGGCTGGCGAGCGCTGCCTCGGCTCCAGGCTGGGGGCTGAAGAGCTGTTTGTACTATTTTTATCCTCCCGGTACGAGGTTTCTGGGGTTTGGCCATGCAAACGCCCCGGCTGCGTTCCCTCCCTCCGGCCAAGGCTGCAGGGTACTGGGGGGGACTGGGGGAAGATGAGGCCAGCCATCGGCTGGGGACAGCAGCCAGGCAGTCCCCTGCCCAGGGAGCCCCGCACTGGATCAGTGGGTCCCACCACCCCAGGGTGTTCCCTGCTTCCAAACGGTCCCATTTTCCCCTCAAAACCAGCAATTGTCTTGCGTTTTATAAAACCAGGGATGTTTTCTCCTCAGCTCCCCAGCTGGTGTTTGCAATTCCAGGTCTCCAGATGGGATGCGCGGTGCCTTCCCCCTGCACGAGCATCCATCAGAACAAAGTTTGCAGATGAGCTGCTCAACAGCCATTTTTGACAGGTGTGGGGGAAAATTGAGAGTCATTGGGTTTATTTTGCTTCTTCTGGGCCAGGCTTGCCCCAAGAGCCATCAGGGATCCTCCTGAAACAGCAAATAGATTAACCCTTACTGACCGTGACATACACGAGGTGACTCCGAATTGCACTGAGCAGCCTGAGCTGCTCCCAATGACGCTGCACCAGAATGACCCAGTTCTGCAGGGCTTTAGGGGTGTTTTTCACCCCAAAGACCTCAAGGCTATTGCCAGGAGACTTTTGACATTGGCCTTAAGTGTCCCCAAGTGTTAGCGTCACCAAATCAATCCCTACATCAGGGACGTTGGGTTTTGAGCCAAAAGGGACCGAAAAGGGACTGCTGCGGTTTCCACCTTATCAGGAGAGCAGTGCCCACTCTGTGCCCTGGCACTGGGGTGAGTTTTATTGCATAAGGGCTTGGGGCAAATGCTGGGTCCCCGCTGTGGTGGGGATCCTCATTTATGGGTCTTTTCAGAAACTTCTCATTACCCAGGCTGGCTCAGGAGGGCTCGTCAGCGGGATGTGGGGAGGGATGCAATGCATTATAATAGTAAAAAAGGCTGCAAAACGTCTCATTTTGAGGATTATGAAGTGCCAGCACAAAAAAAAAAAGCTGTAAACAGGATGTCTGCAAAGATCTTAAGCATAAAGGTCAGAATCTACAATTGAAATGGGTCGCTTGGTGCTTTCTTGCTCTGTGCCTCTAATGAGCCGGGATGGAGAAAAACAAGTTTGGTTTTTGAAGCCAGTGGGTCAGGGCATCCCCGACCTGAACCGGTCCCCAAATCCTCGTGTCAGCGGATTCCCCACGGGCAGGCGAGGGGGTGCAGGTGTTTCGCTGGGGGAGGAAGGGAGAAACCATCTGTGTGCGTGGGTTCATCTCGATGCTTCAATGGAGGAGCAGAGTCGGAGGCAAAATTGCCTCGTGTGGCTTTGCTATGGGATGTCGGCATCTTCCTTTAGCGCTGGCTGATAAATGAGCCGGCTGCTCCCCCGTGCTGTGCCGAGTGCTGCTGCGGTGGAGCAGCAGAAGCCAGAGATGCTCCTCGCCCAGCCTGGGGCTGGTTTGTGCTTGAGATGCTGCTGGCACTCGGGCACCCGGCAAACCCGCGCCCGCTGCTCCCTGCCAGCACGCAGCCGCCCCGACCCAGGGCAGGAGATTACCGTAGCTTCGGAGCAGGCACACGTCACGGCTGTGTCCTAGTTTCTGGGAGCAGAATCCAGCATTAAAAAAAAAAAAGCCACAGTTGTGGTGAGAACAAATAAGTAACGGGCTCTCACACGGGTTCCTCTGGAGTGTGCCTGGCTGTAAAGCCCTACCAGGGTCACACCCTCGCAGGCTGGCATGTCCCCTAGGAAAAGGGAAATGGTTTGTTTGTCCCCCGCCTTCTCCTCCTGCCCAGTGCAAAAGCATCTCCGGACACGTTTCTGGCTGTGTCTGACACAACTAGGTGGCTGTCTCGCTTCCTTCGGGGTCAGCAGCAAAGCCATCCCCTTGGCAGCGTCCCCTTCTCTGTCCCTGCGCCCCTTCCTGTCCTCATCCCTGTTCCTGTCCCCATCCCCATTTGTTCTCTTGTCCTTGTCCCCATCCCATTCCCATTCCTCATTCCCCATCCCCTTCCTGACCTCCATCCCATCCCCATCCCATAAGGCACAGCTCATAGCCATTGAAAGGGAAATGTTAATTTCATTATCGTTACTAATTACTAATTGAGAGCCCTAATTGACTCGGAGCAGAGGCTCCTGGGAAGGCACGGGTGGTCTGCGCTCTCTTTTGGGCACGTCTCCCCCTGATCACCCTCCCCAGATGGAAGCATCAACCAAAAATGTACTCAGGCAGCTAAATCTAACCTCCTCACCTGGACACCCAAATGGAAAGAATCAATTAAAGCCACTTAATTACCAACTGGTGCCAAAAGGGAGTCGGACCAGCCATCATCCCCCCCAGCATCACCCCATGGGATGCTGTAACTCAGCTAAATGAGGATTTACTGTCTCTGCTCCGTTATCACTAATCAATGTAACAGTTATTACTTAATGGGCTAAAATTGTCATTCTAACATCCTGGATCTGCGTGTCATGGCGTGGCTAATTAGTACAGAACTGATTCGGGGGGCTTAATGAAAATGTAAATTCAGGCGCATTAATCACTCAATTATTTCGTAACACAAGACAGACGGTGCTAAACTTAATTAAGAAATAAACAAAGTTAATCAGTGAACAGAAAACATTTACTAATCATATAGATATGTTGCAAGAAGAAAATATTAAGCAATAATTTATTAAAGATTCCCAAACCTGCTCCTCTTCTTAATAACCCAGCGCTCCATCTTCCGAGAAGCACCATCTCGATTTTATTAAAGTATTTGTTCTGCTTTAAGGTCTACTGGGCACCAGAGAACAAAAAATACATTACTCTGCAAGATGAATAATTGCATCAATTTAAAATAATGGGGCTGGGGACTGGACGGGGGGGTGTGGGTGGCACCTCACGTCGAGACCCACGCGTTTTGGCCTTCATTATCAGCGGTTAGTGCTTTACAGCTCAAAAGTTAATTCCATTTTAGACACAAAAATGGCAAAAACATGCAAAGATGAAAGCCAGTGGCATTTCTTTTTCCTCTGCCTGTTCATATTGTCAAAACCTGCTCCTCTGGCACAATTTCTCTACCTAAATTGGAATATTTCTCCCCAAATTCCCCTCTGCCCCGTGCTGATCTGAATTCCCTGGAGCATCGCCATTCTCCCTGCAGCCATCGAGGGTGTCCCTGGGGCTTTGCCTCCAGCATCCATTCACCCAGGGGAAGGAGAAGGGCCTGACCCACACCCCAGCACTGTTTTTTTTGGGGTGATTCAGTCTTTTTGGGGCTGCCCCATCCCAGGCATACACAAGCCTTGCTCTCAGGACAGGGTGAAACCCGCCTGGGAAAACCACTCAGCTCTGCCAGGAACACCCTCTGAGTCTGCTTTGGCACAAAGTTTTCCCCAAACTCCTATATCTGCAGTCCCAAAGCTGCTTTTTAGTTTCCCCTTTGGCCCCAGAGCAGCTCTGGGACGTGGCCCTGGGGTTTTACCCATGGATCCCCTGGCTGGGCAGGACTCTCGTGCTCCCACCCCATTCCTGCTCCTCTCCCATCTCCTGGTTGATGAAAGGGGGTGGGATGGGGCTGAGAGCTGCTGGGCTCAGGGTGCTGGTAGCAGACCCCAGCCCTGCCCTCAGTGCCCCCCCAAACCCACCATCACTCCTTCCCCTTCCTTTTTCCATGTCTCTCTCTGGAGCGGTTGTTCAGCCCATTTCCCACCCCAGCCAGGCTAAGCCATTTATCGCAAGCCTCCATCATTAGGTTAATGATTCTCAGCAAATTATTTCATACGCAGCCCAGTTCATGCCGAAAATGGAGCAGAAATGTTGGCAGCTGGCTCCGCTGCAGGGGACACGGCTGCCCAACCCACTGAGTGCTCAGCACCATTACACCCCCCTTTGATACCCCAGGATGTGCAACGCACCTGGTGCTGCTCAGGACCCCGATCCCAGCTCCATCAGCACATCTTTGCGCCACAGAAACAGACCCGTTGAGGAGCAGGGATGGTTCCTGTCTCCCTCCATCCCAGCCTGGCACCGGGCATTTTATTCTGGCACGCGACTTATTCCTCAGACTGGAAGCATCTGGCTCTGTTTGATGCCCCAGGGACGGCTGGAGCTGACAGCGGGGGTTCATGAACCTGCTACCCCTGCAGGTAATAACAATAACAATTGTTCTCTCACCCAATGTCCCTTCCCCAACTGAGGGAGGGAATTGGGAAAAGGAGGTAAACTCATGGATTAAAGTTAAGCAGATTTAATAAAATAAAGAAACCAATTTCAATGATAATACAAAAGACACAAAATGATACTTAGCTACAGAGTTGCAGCAGGTTGCTCCAGGAACAGCAATTGTTGGCAATGCCAAAGAGGGGAGGAGAGGAGAGAAATGAAAAAAAAAAAAAAAGCACCCCCTCAGCAGCTTTCCCTTTTATAATGAATTTGATGTTAATGATATAGAATACAGCTGTGGGCCAGCCTGGGGCAGCTGCCCTCGGTTTAGCTGCTAATGGCCCTGATCACCACGGCTGGCCACAACCTGAAACCAAATCTAACAGAAACTTGATTTTATAAATTTTATCCTGTGAAACCAGGACAGTGCTCCTCGTCCTGAAAGCACCTCATGTTGTCCCTGAGGCCACGACATCGATTGCATCATGGCAGGCAGCCAGGAACAGCTTTGCTGTGCCAGCACCGCACCCTGGCCCCTGCGGCTCCGCTCCCAGGGCTGCGAAATGCAGTTTGGTTCTTCTGGGATGGGGATGTGCCTGGGGGTCGGGGTGGCATGGGATGGGGACATGCCATGGGGTCAGGGTGGCATAGGATGGGGACATGCCCGGGGTCAGGGTGGCATGGGATAGGGTTATGCCCTGGCGTCAGGGTGGCATGGGATGGGGACGTGCCCAGGGGTTGCAGTGGCATGGGGACGTGCCCAGGGGTCAGGGTGGCATGGGATGGGGACGTGCCCGGGGGTCGGGATGGCATGGGTCGGCTCGGGGAGAAGGAGGCAGTTTTCAGCTTTCTGGGCCCAAACGGTGGCTACTGCTTCTCCGCAGCGCCGGCCTCGTTGGCATTCTCCGGCGGTGCCGCACGCCCGGCGGGACCCGCAGCCACTGCACAGCCTGAATTATTCAGCTCGAGCGGGCCTGTTTGCTGACAGGGCAAGCGAGGACTCGTGAGCACGACCGAGCGCTCGGCTGTGCCGGGAAGCTGTCCCCTGGGCGAGCCCCTGCCCTGCCACCCTGGCACGCGTCCCTGTCCCTGTCCCCCACCTCCATGGACCCCCCTCCTGAGAGGAGCCCCCGCTTCGCTGAGCATCCCCCCTCCCCTGCATCGCTCGGCATCGCATCTCCACCAAGAGGAGGTTTATTTGGGCAGCAGAGCCTCCGCAGCAGGGCAGCAGGACGTTCCTGAGCAGCTCCTGAGCCAAGGATTCCTTCGGGGTAACCCTGAGCCTCCTGCCCGGGATGCAGCGACTCGCACATTAAAACTGCTGCGGAGGTGGAAACGGGTGGAAAAAAGGGCTGGTGGTTCAGGACGTGCTAGAAACTGCTGCAGGGAGCAGGCTGGCTCCAGGTATAAACCCTATATATTCAGTATATACAGCATGTTTTCATCTACTTCCCTCTGGAGTGGCAGAACAAATGGCTCTCACCCAGGCAGGTTTTCCTGCCTGGTTGTCCTGCCTGGCTGTCTCCAGAGGCTTGTTTCTCTGAAAACTTCCCAGCTACTCGATCACAACCACTTGGCCAGGCCATTAAATACACACAGCCAGGGCTGAAAGCGATGCTAAGGCACATCCCATGGCTGGGACCTGCTGAGTTCAGCCCCTGGAGACCCCACCTGCCTTCCACACCTGCGGAGGACTCACGGGTATCTGAATCACTTGGATTTTAAAAGGAAAATGGCTCTTTGTTAGAAGCTGAATAAAACCCTAATTCGCTGAGATCTTGGCTGTACCGCTCAGGGTTTCCATGGCAGGGCTCTTATCAGGTAGATAACGATCAGCTCTTCAGCTCTGCTTGTCTGGCCCTTAATTAATAATGCTGCCCCTCATCCCGGGAACAAAGCGGAGTGACACAGACACCCATGAACTCCTCACGCTCCTTCTCCCCCAAATTCAGCCCAGCCTGTTTAGAAACACACCCTGAATGCTTCCCCTCAATTCCCTTCGACCCAACAGCTATTCTTCTATTTTATTTTTTTTGTTTGGCTTTTCCTTGGCCAGAGCTTTTCTTTTCCAGTCTTGACCTGACCAAGATGAGTCTTTTATGCTTTGACAGTTTTTGGAAGGAGCTAATTTGTGGAGATTTTTTCACGACGCTGTGAGAAAACCTGAGAAAACAGTTCTCTCTGCAGCCCTAATGCATTCAGAAAACCTGCTCAGCTCTCCAAAAGCAGATAACTGCAATTTCCATCTTGACTCCAGCTATTTAATCCAGCTCTAAGGCAGGCGCCAGGCTCCCGCTGCTGGATCTTGCAAAGGCTTCTCAGTCAGAATTTCCCCTTATTTATTCGCTTGCTTCCTACCAAGCCAGGCCCACTTGCAATCATGCGTTTTAATCCCAACCTGGTCCCAGTTTTGAGAGCTTTTAAGATGAGCTGTAATATAATTAATCTGGACTGATTAGATTAATGAAGGTGTCCCCAAGGCAAAGACCAAGTAAGGACAGCCCAGCTCAACCTTTGAGACAGGCGCTTTTAGGAAGGATGAGCTGAAAGCTGTGGCCTCATTCCCAGTATCACTGCAGGGGCTGTCACAGCCCAGTACTGGTACCCAGCACCCTCTTTCCAACACCCGGCCACCCCACTGGGCTGCATCCCACCCACAGAACCACAGAATCATAGAATCAATGGGGTTGGAAGAGCCCTCTGGGATCATCGAGTCCAACCATTGCCCTCACACCACCATGGCAACTAGACCAGGGCACTAAGTGCCATGTCCAGGCTTTTCTTAAACCCCTCCAGAGATGGGGACTCCACCACCTCCCTGGGCAGCCCCTTCCAATGCCTAATGACCCTTGCTGAGAAGAAATGCTTCCTAATGTCCAACCTGAACCTCCCCTGGTGAAGCTTGAGGCTGTGTCCTCTTGTCCTATCGCTAGTAGCCTGCGAGAAGAGGCTGACTCCCACTGTGCTACAACCTCCCTTCAGGTAGTTGGAGACTGCACTAAGGTCACCTCTGAGCCTCCTCTTCTCCAGGCTAAACACCCCCAGCTCCCTCAGCCGTTCCTCGCAGGTCAGACCCTCCAGACCCTTCACCAGCTTGGTCGCCCTCCCCTAAACTCGCTCCAGCACCTCAACATCTTTCTTGAAGTGCGGGGCCCAGAACTGGACACAGGATTCAAGGATCCCTCCCGCAACATTCAGCGCACTCATTATTCCAGCGCTGGAGGCAGGTACACCCTCGGGGACCTCTGCCTATACAAAAAAAATCAGCATTATGCCCTGTTAATATTCAAGCTGTGATTAATCAAAACACTCCACTCCCTGTTCCAACCCCGCTCGCTCTTTGCCTGTACATCCGTTACTTTTGTTGAAGCGTGAGCAGAGTCTATTGGAATCGGGGATTTATGGTCCCTGCCAACCACTCCGCTCTCCAGCAGCAATAAGTTATATTCCCATTGTGCAGCACGCAATAAAAAAGGCTGATATTTATTCTTTGGATTTTTCTTTCCCAAGAAAGTCGCCGAAACTCACACAACCGCTAAAACGTGGCTCCCTATTTCACAGGCGATGTCACCGCAGCCACCAGCGCGGTGGGAATGTGACAGCAGCTCCATGCAGTGGCTGGGAGGAGATGAGCATCACCCAGGTGTCTTCACTGGCCTCTCCTGCTCGGGACCCAACATTACCCTGCAGAAATGAGACAAGCTGAATCCTCAGTTGACCCCAGGGAAAGGCTTCGTGGACTCTCCAATCCCCACCACAGACTGTCTCCAGCCCCATGGCTGTCAGTAAATGGTTCTGCATTGGGCCAGCAGCCCAGAGGAGATGCTAGCCCCAGTTCTGTGCATCTGAGTGAAAGAATAACAGTTTATTTTTAGGCTGAGCACAGACCGGGATGAAAGCCATTGATCTGAGCTCATAATTACATCGTTATCTGTGCGCTACGACATAAAGAGATTTCTAGCTGCAGGCTTTTTGAAAAGCTGGGCTTGAAAGCGGATAGAAGAGGGATTTATTTAGTTGAGCTTCTCTATTTTTTAAGTGAAATGTTAAATAATACAAGTTTGCTTTTGTTTATTTTCATTTTCCTCCAGAAGATGGAAAGCCATGGAATTGTTCTCTCCTGCTCAGTAGAGCCTCAGTGTGCTCCTGATGCCCTGGGATCATGCAGGACGTTATGAGAGCTCCACAACATGTTCTTTTTATGAGTGATACCACCAGGAGATAGGTTAGAAGAGGGCACTATAGGATGCTGGCACGGGTTGGGTCACGGGGTGCTGCCATGACCTTCTGGAGCAACGTGCATCTTGGAGAGCAGCCGTTTGCCCATACGCTCTATTTTGCATCTCCCGCTCCAGGAGAGGAGCAAGAGCCCAACACTTTGTCAACGTCTTCAGCCTGGTGCTCATTCAGCCGGAGAGGTCTGCTCCGCTTGCCGGTCCTGCAGCTTTTCCTCCCTGATTGTACTGGCAACTCTCCAAGACCAGCAAGGGACCTTCTTCCATGTCAACTGCTCAGCGTGCCTCCTGTCACCCGTGTTTTACAGCCCTCTCAACGAAGAGCAAATCTCTATTGATTTCAGAACAACTAGAGCTGTAAATTACTGGTCATGACTGGCTTGGCCAGATGAGAATCTATTGATTGCACCAAAGGTCTAAAACAAATTAGCACGCAAAGAAACTGGTTGGAACAGCAGAATGATTCAGATGTTCTGAGATGCAATTAAAACTGTAAAGCTACCTACAAAAGCAGAACATGCAAATAATGGTCCTGATCAAGCGCAATTTGCAATCCAAGGGCTTCCTTTTCAGAGAGGCTGAGAAGAAAATGGGAGCAGAAATATCAATCAGGGGGAACAAAGCACCCTCTCTTATCCCCATGGGCTCGCTCAAAACGCCTCTTTCTCTCTTTTGAAGTACTTTCCATTGAGGACTTCACAGCCGACCACAGCTGGCACTGCCTCGCCCACAATTAATTAAGGCAGCATCATAATTGCAGGGGATACAGGGGATGCTTGCTCTGGTGCTGGGTTGGAGCTGGGTGGCCAATGCTCTGGGACCTCTCTGCTGGGACCTCTCTGCTGGCCACTCGCTGCACCAATGCCAGGCAGCAGCAGAGAGGAAAACTCGATGGGAAGCTCTCATGCTGAAAAACTCTAATAAAAGGAAGTTAAAGCTCAATTTTAAGGCTGCGAGACATCTCTGGGAACTGCTTTTTCAGGGGACAAAGACCCAACTAGTTCCTGCCGCTAAAGCTTTGGGAGAGAACAAGCTTTAGCAGCAGAAAAAGGAGGATGCAATTGGCCCCGCTGTTCTCAGCGCACCTGGTAATTACGGGGATGGTGTTTGCTCTTTCTTCTGCCCACCCCACCTAAAATACCACCACTGGCAGTCACTGGGAGTGAGCACACGTACAGCTTCACCATTGCTGGAAAATTACCTGTTTTCTTTGCTCAAGCCTCTCAGCATCCAGCATGACATAACCGAAGAGCTTTGCACTCATCGTCCTCCCAAACCATCCCTCTCCTTGTCCTCCGAAGACAAGACAACACATCCTGCAGCTCACTGGGAGCTAGCGTCATTTGTCCCCTTTTCCTCAGAGTTTCACCCCAAAGAGGAGATCACCTCAGGCAATTCAGTCACTGCTGTGTGTGTTAAACCTCTGGTTATTTTTCTGCCAGCATGTGTGAGAACATGAGGTCTTCTGGCCAGAGGGAGAGCTCGAGGTCTTCATTAAGAGCATTACAGACAGCACTATACGACAACTTTAAATTGCTCAGGGTAGGAAGGTGGACCCTGGCCTGCAGGTCTCTCCTGGGTAATTATTTCCAAGCCACCTGCAATGCAGTGATGACATCTCATCAGTGTAGACACCTCAGGAAGCTTCAACTGCCCACAGACCTCTCTTGAAGAACCACTACTGGCCTGGCCTTGGGGAAACCACAGGTTAAACCCCCAGCGTGTGGGAGCAGCCATGGGGATGGGGCAGCTCCACCACCCCGACAAGGCTGTCACCCATCAAAGCTCAGCAACAGCTTGTGTGAAGACTGCATTTGGGGGGCCACCACCACAATGGGTGCTACTGATGGGGTGGGGGGTCCCACCACCGGGATGGGTGACGCTGAGGGGGTCCCACCGCCAGGATGGCAGGTGCTGAAGGGAAACCTGGTCGTGGGCACCCTTGGGCCCCTCCTGCCCGCTCTGCCCGTGCCTTGCCTGGAGCACCGGTGCCATCTGCTGCTGTCCGTGGGCATCGGCGCCGGCCCCACCACGCAGCCACCCTCCACGGCTCGGCACACGGAGGGTGCGGGTGTCCTCGGAGAGGCGAGGCCACCACCAGTGTCCCCCTGCCCAGGGCTGGGCCATGGCCTCCTTGGTACCACCGCCCGCTGCCGTCCCAGGGGCTCCCACCACCCTGGCGTGCCCTTCCCTGGGGCCAACGATCTGCTCGAAATTGAGCCTAAAAATGCCAAAATTTTTTTAAAAAAGGAGAACGATGTTGCTTGGGTGGTGCAGCGGCTGGAGGGGGGGTGGTTCTCCTGCAGTGGTTCAACAGGACCTGCATGTACCTGGTGAACGGGAAGGAGGGCTGGGGCGTGAGGAAGGGCACCAGGAGGGAGGTTCACTTCTCAGGGGGCGGCTTTGCTTTTCAAGGGCACCCAGAGCAAAGCAGCCACCACCACCACATGCACCGCAGCCTTCCCAGCAGTGTGCACCCATCGCGTCCGCACCCAATGAGGCACGAAGCGAGCAGGAGCCCACGGGTGTACAAAGAATCAACTCCCCTGGCGCACCCTGGCTTTTAACCCAGACTGTTCCCCAGCACCCACATCACCCCCCTTAACCCCAGGGGTGCAGGAGAGCCAAGGTGGGCAGGCCTGGGTGCTCTCCCTGCAAAGAAGGGGCTGCACCCACCACCCCAACCTCTTGAACACAACCCAACTCTCCAGCACTCCCAAGCCCACCACACCCAGGACAGCCACCCACCCCGACCAGCCCATGCCGAGGTTTGGAGTCCCACAGGGAATTAAAGAAGCCAAAAACACCACGGTTGGGTTTTTTTTTTTCTTTCTTTTCCAATAGTCTCACTTTATTAGATACCACATCAAGAGAGGACGTTGTGCTGCATGCAGCGGAAGACTGGAGTAGTTCTAGTTCCTGTGTAACGTTTTCTTTTTCTCTTAACAGTTGTAAACTGATGTTTTGCTGTAAAATCACTGCATGCAAGTTTGAATGCAAACAGCAATAGAAGAGGCTTTTTTTTTTTTGCACCATTCCCAATCCATATGTGCATGCTCTATTTACAACGGACAGAAATCATTCAGGGCAGAAATTACCATCAGAAAAACTCAGAAGAGGGTGGGAGAGGAGGACTGTGATTTGCACAATAGCAAGAGGGAGACTGGCAAGTTGCACTTGATTTTTGTGGGTGCAAAGAGATGGTTTGAGTATTGTTTGTCTGAAGGGAAAGCAGGCTGAGCAGAGGACGTCGATACAGGACATGGGTGAAGACGATCTTAATTTAATTGCTCTGCACACACAAAGGAGGCTCGGCTGCTGCAGGTCTGGAATAAATTAAGGAATTGCTCAGATTTATTTATTTTCCTTCTTTTTTTAAAGATAATTTTACCCCCAGTCACACATTTCCCCAGCATAGCTCAGAAGTGCCCAACTGCTGCTGCGAGAGGTGTAGGCAAGGGCCATGCAAAGGGTTTGGGCAGGTCCATCACCCTGGAAGGGATGACGGCAGCATCCTACAGCCAAACCACCTCTGCCCAGAGGGGCAAGTGCCCTGGTACGGCTGCACGGGGCAGCACAGGACACAGAGGGAAACAACCCAAAAGAACTTGGTCATTTCAGTCTGGGTCCTCCGCAGAGCCCGCACAGAGGGCAGCGTGGCTCAGGGATGCTGCACTTACTGGTGCAGAGATGAGGACTGCATGAAAGAGAGGGGAAAGCCTTTTTTTTTGGGGTGTCCTCTCCCATTACACTTGTCCATGCTTATCATGCCCTGGGCAGCTCCCATCTCAGTGGCCATGCCCCAGGACAGAGCGGCCCGGAGCAGAGGATGCCCACGCTGGTGTAGGTTTGCTTTCCCCAGCCGTGGTCCAAGGGTGGCTCCTGGTGGAGAGTTGACTACGAGCTGGTGGCACCCGGGGGGAAAGCAGAGCTCCTGGGACGTGCAAGACCTGCAGCATCGCTCGGCCCGCAGAGAGGTCAGGATGGTGCAGAGGGGAGAGCATCGCACAGAGAGGTTCGCATCGCTCAGCACGCAGCCCCCACCAGCTGCAGAAATCCCAGCCCTGCAGAGATGCTCATCACAAGCCAACACTCAGAGCAAATTCTGCTGGGGGAACCACCAACATATTCTGGTAGTGCTTATCGTGCTCCTACCGCCATCGCTATGCTTGAGGTGGTCCAGAGACAGCGAATGCAACCAAACCCCATCAGCATCAGTCTGAGTGTGTCGTGACTCTCCTGCTATCAACAACAAATAAAACACCTCCAGACAATCATTAAAGTGCCAGTTGAAGTCACAGAATCACAGAATCAATCAGGTTGGAAGAGCCCTCTGGGATCATCGAGTCCAACCATGGCCCTCACACCACCATGGCAACTAGACCAGGGCACTAAGGGCCATGTCCAGTCTTTTCTTAAACCCCTCCAGAGATGGTGACTCCACCACCTCCCTGGGCAGCCCCTTCCAATGGCTAATGACCCTTGCTGAGAAGAAATGCTTCCTGATGTCCAACCTGAACCTGCCCTGGCCAAGCTTGAGGTTATAAAGTCAACGGTTCTCGTGCAGATTTGCCAAAAAAAAAAAAGAGTTGGAAGACCTCTAACTGTTCCAGCTAATTTCAGTATTTGTGGTATTTCAAAGCAAAAATCCTTGCACACATCAGCTAGTTGGTGGGAAGTATCTTGTCCCTTGGCTTCCCTCCGGCACGTGGTACGGAAAACGGTTGGCAGCAGAAAGGGTAGTGGGGGGGGAGGCTCTGGGATGGCCCTCGGGGTTCAGCTGGTCACTACCGCGCAGCTAGGATGGGAAGAGGAGGTAGTCACAAGCTTGAAACACGGGTGTGCTCCGACAGCAGCGGAGTGTGCGGGTTCCTCGGGCAAAAGAAACCACACGTGGCGGCTGGAAACGAACACGAGCCAACCCAAATCTCTGTTTCCCTGCGAGCACAGAACTCCCTATTTCCCCTTATCGTTATTGTATTATTGGTGGATCTTCTCAGCAAAGGACGTACCGCAATATTGCTCAAAAGGTACCAAATCGGAACTAAAGCTCAAGCAGGACTCACAGGATTACATCGGTGACACGGGCTTTAGCCTAACCACGACAACACGGATAACCAGGCTACGGTTACGACCCACACCAAAGCCAAACAGCTTGTTCGTTATTGCAACTGAGGTATCGATATCGCACAAGCAGAAGGGGCCGATGCCCCGACACCAGCGCTCACCCCCCACCCACCACGCTGGACAAGGAGCCGCGAGCTGGTGGTGCCGGGACGAGGCACGCGAGCGGAGGCTGGAGGAGCACAGAGCATCACACACACAACAGGAAGGCGACCACGGCGTGCGTGGGACTAGTGAGAAAGAGGAGCAGTCAGAGGGTAACTATTGCTTGACAAACTTACACACCAGGAGAATTCAATGACCCCCCCCAATAAACCAAAGGAAGTGAATACAAAAAGACGTGGGTTAGTTTTGAGGTGGAGGTGAGGACAGGGCACAGAGGATGCTTGGAGGAGGCAGGAGAGCGTTGCTGCCCTGGGACCAGAGGCGTGTGGCAAGGCGTGACTGAGCTGGAAGACGGACATCAGAGATCTACAGGGGTTTGGCAGAGGAGGGGCCGCTTGGGGAGGCTCGGGCAGCGGCTCCCTTTAGTCGCTGGCAACGTGGTTCTCGTTTTGGAGGGTGTGCCAGCGTTCAATCTTCTTGTCCTTGTTCTTCAAACACTCATACCAGTGTTTCAAGCGCTCCCCCTTAGCCGTAATGCCGAGCTGACAACCACCTGGAGAAAGGGAGAGGAAGAGACAACCTGTTCAGACGATGCTGATGTTCCAGGAAACCACTTGCATGGGGACAGAGCCCATGTTTGGGGCATTTCTCTCCACCTCCTGAGTTTAAAATCCCATGGAAACAACTAGAGCTGCTCTGCCCGCAGAGAAGACACCATGGGATGCTGGAGACGGGGCACTGCAGAGGGTCCCAATGCTGGATCAGCCATTTGATGGCCTCATACAAGTGTCCAACCAACCTGCATGGTCCCACCTCAAAGCTCAGCCTGGGGTTCCTCACAGGGCAGGTGACCTACACATCCCTCCCGTACAGCGAGCGCTGTATCGGGCACCAAAACCACACCCCAGGGCGCAGAGACTTTCAGCTCACCGATGTAATCATTTGATTTCCCGATGTCATAATCCCAGACAGAAATGTCCAGGGACTTCTTGGCCAGATCGCTGTGTTTTATATCATAGAAGAACTCCTGCAGAAGGAGAACACCCACATCACACCAAGCATCCCAGGAAAATATACCCCAAAAGCTGCAGTTAAGGAATCACAGGTGATTTCTCTGTACAGCCTGAATTCAAAATCCAACGAGAGGATATTCAAAATACACTAATGAAGAGCAAAGGTTCCCTCCCTGTGGCACCTCTCCTCCCAGCATGCTGCACAAACCCATAAGCTGAGCTCACCCAAGCACTTTGCAGGTGTCCCATCAAAGCAGCACCAGTCATGGGACCCCCCAGGGATGCTCGTCCCACCCACACCCCCAGCAGGGTGACGGCAGCACCGGCCGCAGGGAGGTTTTGGTGCGTACGGTGCTGCCCGGCACTGAACTGGTGAGATCTCCCATGGCAAAGTCATTCCTAAAATATTCCTGGGTGCAGACGGGGAAGAGGAGCCTGAGCGAGGAACCAAACCTTGGGGAGCTTGTCTTCCACCTCCTCTGCACAACGTAGTAATTGGCTAAGTTGATTTAATGATATAAAAATGAGATCCGTCCTCACCTCGTTAAACTCAGGATTCAATGTTTTCTTCTTAATCTGCGTCTTGTGCTTGGCCTTCTTTCCCATGTCAGGTTTCAGCCAACTGGGGGCAACAGAAAACAGCTCAAAACCCAAGTGCAAGAACAGTCTGAGTTTATAAGCCAAAAAAAAGTGAGTTTGGGGACTAGAAAAAAACGAATGAAGATATTTAAGGCAAAAAAATGGGTTAGCCAGTCTCCCTTCCCACTTTCTAAAAATTACCTAAATTAAGTAAAATGAGTAAAATCCTGAATACTCCTCTTTTTAATTTTTTTTTTCCTGGATTGCCATACAAGACATGGGAAACCATAAAGACCTGCTTGGCGCAGAGCTCAGCAGAAACCTTTCTGGGGGAGCACCTCTTGCTCAGAGCAGCGGGGTAACATTCAGACACCAGAGCCTGCACACGCACACAATGTCCTTCCAAACCATGCTTTGGTCCCAAGTCTTTTTTCCCCAAATTATACCATGCAGAATAGTATTCTCAGCCAAGGTAGGTTCACCTAGAGAATGTAGGAAAAATGAGGGGCTTGGGCTTCGCAGCCTGGCTGTACACCCAGAACTAAACCGTGCAGTTGGCATTAATTAGATCTATGTTGGAAGTTGATTTAAAAACGGAAAGCCACCATCTCTCTGTTTGTGGGAATGGAAAACAAAAAATAAGAGAGAGACCTAGAAGGAAAACTACTCAGTTCCACTCAGCTACAAAAAGGTGTGCAAGAGCACAGAACCAATCAGGTTGGAAGAGCCCTCTGGGATCATCGAGTCCAACCATTGCCCTGACACCACCATGGCAACTAGACCATGGCACTAAGTGCCATGTCCAGGCTTTTCTTAAACCCCTCCAGAGATGGTGACTCCACCACCTCCCTGGGCAGCCCCTTCCAATGGCTAATGACCCTTGCTGAGAAGAAATGCTTCCTAATGTCCAGCCTGAACCTCCCCTGGCGAAGCTTGAGGCTGTGTCCTCTTGTCCTAGCACTAATTGCCTGGGAGAAGAGGCCAACTCCCACCCCGCTCCAACCTCCCTTCAGGTAGTTGTAGACTGCACTAAGGTCACCTCTGAGCCTCCTCTTCTCCAGGCTAAACCACCCCAGCTCCCTCAGCCGTTCCCTGTAGGTCATGTTCAACACAAGAGTTATTGAATGAGTTTTAGGGAGAACAGGGTTTTTTTCTGAAGGCACAGGGAAAACAGCAATGAAAACCACAACCAGGTGTGCCTGCAGGGTCCTCTCTATGTCACAGTATCTGAGGTTTGAGTTACAATTATTCCCCCATGTTTGCAGGAGCCACTCGACAAGCACCGCTCCCCCATCCCCTGCTTCCGCAGCTGGGAGCCCATCAGCTACTGCCCAAGGACAGTGGGTGGCTCCATGGCCACGCATGACCACTCTAAGCCATCCCCAGCTCCCACTTACAGTTTAACGAAAGGGTCTGAGTATCCGTTGGCATCCATGGCTGCTAAGTGCACGCAGCGTACGATGCCCACAATCAAGCCGCCCTGCTGGGTGCTGTACATGAGGGACACGAGGATCTTCCCACGCTCCTCCACATCCCCGCCACGATCTACCTGCAAGAGGAAGCGACCAGAGATGGGTACACAGGGGCTGAGTGATGAAGATTGTCAACTGCAGAGCAGATGAGACAAGGTGTACACAAGGGAACCTTGTATCCCTGTGAGGAGGATGAAAGTGGGGCTCGTACATGAGAGATTATTGGAGAAATGTGCATGGAGCATGTTGTCCTCCAAGGACTCTTACCTCCTCTTCGTACAGTGCCATCCCACGGGATGAGCCAGTCGTTCCAGCACGCTTCATCTTGGGTGGGGAAGGGACAAAGAGAGACTGTCGTGAGTGACCGCAGCGGGGAGAGGCACCGTCCTATGGCAAAACACCCCCAGGTGCCCAGCCCAGCTCTTTTGCTGGACTTGAGAGTGGAGGGGAGCTCAGGTACATTCATCTGCTCCACCAACCTCCACCTCAGCAGACTCAGCACCTCGCCCGCAGCACTGGGGATTAGACCTCAGGGACACAGCAACCTGCCCTCTCCTCCACAGTGACATAGATCAGCATAGACAACGCCAGCAGATCTTCAGCCACCAGATTGGTCCCTGGAGTCACTTCCCCTGGATTCCCACCACATTTTCATCTCCTGGCCTTGACGTGTCACATCAGCCCAGACACGGGTGGAAATCCAGCTCCTAAAGATGCTGGTGAAGTCACGCACCTACAGCTCTTGGCTGGTTCCAGCTCCAAGCTCAGCACTAGCTCTCTCACATGCCACTTGTTAGTAGCCTCAACATCAACGTCAGCACAAAGAGATGTCACAGAAACTCACTGGTATTACTCTCTCCAAGCAGATGTTGAAGTTCTTCTTCTGATTGGCTTTGAGTTTTTTCAAGGAAACTCTAGTTTCTCCAATAAACTCATTGTGGCCGAATTTGTCTTCATCACACACGGAGATCCTGAAGGGAACAGGAGAGGTGGACACCGGCCAGGCTGGAGCAGTACCCAACTCTGGAGCACATAACCACTCCCACGAGGGCACTGCTCAGGCAGCAGACAAAGCAAAGCACCATCAAAGCCTCCACCCCTCTGGCTCTCCTCTGACCAACAGCAGTCTGAAAACAGAACTTCTGTTTTGCCAGAAAAAAATCAACATTTTTAATATGTGCTCTGCGATGGGGCCAAAAAATCAAAAGGTAGAAACTTCCCGTAGGGAGGAAACGTCAAACCTTTTCAGAGACATCTAAACATTTTCTGGGATGCTGTCAGATCCTGCACAGACATGCAATATCACAGAATCAATCAGGTTGGAAGAGCCCTCTGGGATCATCGAGTCCAACCATTGCCCTGACACCGCCCTGACACCACCACATCAACTAGACCATGGCACTAAGTGCTATGTCCAGGCTTTTCTTATACAAATACAAATCTCTGTACTGATAAGAATAATAATAATGCCAATAATTTAATATTAAATGACAGGGTCACAACGCCTTCCTTTCTCTTTTTAAAAAGGACTGAGAAAAACAGCGTGTTTGCGTGAAACGTTGAGTTTGACCAACACCTCTGGCATTTCCAGGTGCTCTACCAACACCGGCACTTGGCCACCAGTGCCCTCCTGAGGAAGGCTGCCTTGCTGTGCGAGGAGACCCACGGCCCCCATCCCACCGCACCGCAGGACACCCCAGCTCCTCTGCTTGCCTGAGGGTCTTCCTTTGCATGTCCTCGTCTGTGATGCCGTGGTACACCAGGGTCTCATTCCACACGGGGTTACGGGTGTTGCGCAGCGTCTTCGTCCTCAGCTTATTTGACTACAGCATCAAAACAAAACACGGCATCATCACACCCCTGAACTCCTAATCTAAATTTAGGAGTGTGAACTAGACGCTACATCATTTTAGGAAGCATTTCTTCTCAGCAAGGGTCATTAGACATTGGAAGGGTCTAATGTGATGCATTAACAGTGTCACCTCCTCCGGAGCTCCCCTCCACCCCTCAGCAGATCCTTGTCTGCAGGATGAGCTGTGCCCTGCGTATTGGAGAGCATCTGCAAGCAGCATCGCTTTTCAGAGATACAGAATCGCAGAATCCCAGGATCAATCGGGTTGGAAGAGACCTCTGGGATCATCAAGTCCAACCATTGCCCTGACACCACCATGGCAACTAGACCAGGGCACTAAGGGCCATGTCCAGGCTTTTCTTCAACCCCTCCAGAGATGGTGACTCCACCACCTCCCTGGGCAGCCCCTTCCAATGGCTAATGACCCTAAAACAGCAGCAGCGAGCAGCTGTGTGGGGGAATCAAGGGGAGAAAGTCTGACACGAAGAAGGGACCTCAGGGGGCTTTGAGAAACCTCTGCTCCAACCCAACCCAAAACACACCCAGAACCAGGAGAAGCCTCACCTTGCTGGCTCCAGGCAAGAGGTGCAGTTTGACATAGGGATCTGCCAGGCCGTTGGAGTCCATTGGCTTTAAGCCCTAAAAGATAATGAAGAAAACATGGAGCCATGAATCCTCCTTCAGCAGAGCCAGGGAAGAGAAAAAGCCATCCATGAAGCAACTCAGTAACGAGAACATGCACTCAGCAAGCCAACAGCCTCATCCTCTGCTCTGAGCATCGCGGGTGCCACGATGTGCTGAAAAATCAGACCCACTCGAGGAAAAGCCCCCCAAGACCTCTCAGATCCACTCAAAGAAAAGCCCCCCAGATCTCTCCTTCCCAGGCAGGAGCAGCAGTGCCAGAAGGCTGGGCTGGGTCCGCTGGGGGAGCAGCCCCTGCTAGGGGCCATGCTGCTTCCATCCCATCCCACCGGGGGAGCTGGGAACCAGACGGACTTAAATCGGTGAAAGAAAAGGAAAAAGGGGAGCACTTACTTTGGCCTTGATGAGGGTGCAGTGCAGGGAGCTGTTCTCCTGGTCGTAGAGCAGGCTGAACTCCAGCGCTCCCAGCGTAGCTGACAGCGGAGCAGGGAGAGGGGTTGGAAATAGGACTTCATTAAAACCCCAGACAATAACTGCTTAATCAGCCCTGATTAGTAATTAGCAAAGCTTCACACAGCTGGAACCGCCCAGGGAACAGGGAGGGCAGCTCAGGGCTTTGAGCTGATTTTAATATTCACCAGGCAAAGGAGGATGAAGCAGTACAAACCCCTCTCTGGGCACAGCTCGGGGAGGCAATGCCACCCCACGACCACCCTGAGAAGGCGTTTCAGCTCGGGTGGCCAGCGTCTCCTCCCAAGGCTCAGGGCTCGGCGTTTGGCCCCTGTTTTGACTTGCTGGAAACCAGTTCACGCTTGTCTTCACCAGGAAAAGATCCCGGGGTGAAGAGTTAGCACAGAACCTCAGCTGGGTCCATCTGCTTCTATCTGACCATGATTCCTGCACCCGCTCCTGGCCCGGAGCAGCTCTTCCCATCCTGGTGGGAACAGGCTGGACAGGCGAAGCAATGCCCTGCCACAGGTGCTCATCCTCATGCAGCAAACTTCCTCATCAGGAGAGCAAATAACTGAACACCGAGATCTCATGGCGTAGAAGGTACTGAAGCCACCAAGCCCTTCCTGCAGACATTGCCTGAGGCCAAGGATGCTCTGATGGGACCAGGCAGCCGCCTCCAGGACTCGCGTTTGGAACCAGAAAGGTTGTGTGAGCACAGAGCCTAAACTACCACGCGTCAGAGCTCAGTAATTTGGTGCAATACCGACTGGAGATCCCACGAGCTGCACTGAACTGACTGAGCAGCGACAGCCTGTGAGACCCTGCCCCGGTCTGAGCCCCGCCAGGGAGCAGCGTTCCCCGAGGATGCTCCCTGCCAGGGACCCACGATCCCATGGTGCGAGTCATAGAATCACAGACTGGTTTGGGTTGAAAGGGACCTTAAAGCCCATCCAGTTCCAACCCCCTGCCACAGGCAGGGACACCTTCCACTAGACCAGGTTGCTCCAAGCCCCATCCAACCTGGCCTTGAACACTGCCAGGGAGGGGGCAGCCACAGCTTCTCTGGGCAACCTGGGCCAGGGTCTCACCACCCTCACAGCAAAGAATTTCTTTCTAATATCTCATCTAAATCTCCCCTCTTTCAGTTTAAAACCGTTCCCCCTCGTCCTGTCACTCCATGCCCTTGTAAAAAGCCCCTCTTCTCCCACTTTCCTGTAGCTCCTTCAGGTACTGGAAGGTGCTAGAAGGTCTCCTCGGAGTCTTCTCTTCTCCAGGCTGACCAGCCCCAGCTCTCTCAGCCTGTCTCCAGAGCAGAGGGGCTCCAGCCCTCTGAGCATCTTCGCAGCAGCCCCGCAGCAACCACCTCCTCAAAATTCCCAAAGAAACCGCTCCCTCCCCTCCGGCTGGGCACCCCGGGTACGCACTGCCTTCGTCAGAGTCGTAGCTGTTGGCATCCTCCTCCTCCTCCTCCGGGGGTGGCTGCCGTGGCAGGGCAGCAGGTGCCGGCGGGATGGCGGGGGGCTGCGGGATGGCGGGGGGCTGCCGAGCTGGCCTCTCCTCTCTGGCGAGGGGCCCTGCATAGCCCCCTCCTCGCTCCTCCCTGGTGGCAGCGCGGGCCGGCTCCGGGGGTCCCAGCGGTGGGCTCGCTGCAAGAGGGACCCCGTTAGCCCCTGGCACGCTCTGCCCCCCCAGCCCCTCACAGGCAGCCAAGTTTTACCTTGTCTCTCCGGGAACCGGCCAGCCACCCCAGGACCCAGCCTGCCCGCTGCTGGTGGCACTGGGGACAGACACAGCGTTACTGGGGCATCACCTGAATGATGCTCTCCATCCCTCTCCCACCCCAGCACCAGCACTGCCCCGAGCAGGGGGTCTGTGCCCATGGCAGGGCATCGGTGTGTCCCCCCCGGGGACCGAGCATCCTGGTCACATCCCCATCACATCCTACCTGGGGGTGCTGCCGGACTGGGACCAGGAGCGGGGCCAGCAGCTGCTGGCGGGGGTGGCCGTGGTGCTTGCAGGGAGTTGGTCCTCTTCACACCTGCAAGGAGAGGGGAGAATCAGCAACAGCGTTCTGGGCCCTGGGGGCTTTGCCTGGGTTGAGGAGGGGGTCACAATGCCCCAGGACCATGGCCATGTCCCCCCAGGGTGCCCACACCCCCCGAGGCAGCAGTGGGGCACGGGTGCACAGGGTTTACCCACCCAAACACGCGTTCAAACAGCCCTGAACGCCCCCTTCCAGCTGTTACCCAACTCCCCTGCCATTGAATATTCCTTTCTTCCCCAATGAATTAAAGAGGATTTGGACACTTTCCAGCCAGTTTTAGCTTCGCTAATTAAATTTGCAAGCTCAGCTCCTAGATGAAAAGTGGGCTCTGCAAGTGCCTTTGCCCTCCTGGAGGCACCCGGGGAGGATCCAGCCCCGGCAGGCACTGCTGAACGCTGCCAGCCCCCAGTCGTGGCTTGGAGCACATCAAATTCTCATGACACAAGAAATGACCCTGCCTCTCCCCCCTGCACGCAGAGGAAGGGACAGGGACCCTCCTCCGTGCCTCCCCCCGATCCCACCATCACCCCAGCCCTCCCCGTTGGCAAACCCCACGGAGCGGTGCAGAACAGCCGGGGAGCGGCGCGGGCAGCAGGCGCCGGCGCTCTGCGGCGTGACATCCCTCAGCATCTCTCCAAGCAGAGCCAACCCTCGCATGGCTGCCAGCTTCGTGCCCCCCAGCCCTCTCCCTCCAAGCACAGCTCTCACCGGGGCTCCTGCTGACCCCGCTCTCGGCAGCGGGGTCGCGGCCATCAGCATCCCGGTCGCGGGCGGGCGCCGCGTGGCTCCCCCGGGCAGCCGCCGTCGCGTCGCTGCCTGCGGGGAGAGTGAGAAAGGCAGCCGTGAGCCCCCCGTCCGCCCCCAAAGCCGGCCGTGAGAGGAGCCACCGGGGTGATGCCCAGCATGGGTGTCAGCGGGAGGAGGAGGAGGAGGAGGAGAAGGAGAAGGAGAGGTACGGCCACTGCAGCATCACTCCCAGAGCACTGGGGTCCACAAGCCATCTGGCACCTGCGGGGCAACAGGAGGGCTCTGCACCATCAAACCTGCACGCTGTGGCCAGGAAAGCCCCAAGGACGCCCTGAAGGACACGGCAAACCATGGGGACACCAGGAGACAGGAAAACAAGGACAGCGGCATCCATCACCCGAGTTCTCAGCACCCGTCAGACCCCTAATGCCATTCCAGCTCCACGGTCCCCGGCGCAGGGGGATCATATTTTCTTTTTGCTGATCATCTTCCATTTATTAGCGAGACAACAGCGACAGCTGCCTTCGCCTCTCGCCTCCATCCACCCAGCAGCGCCCGTCCCAGCCGATAAATCCCGGCCGCACACGCCAGGGTGCCGAGACTGCTTCACCGGTGATAAATTGCAGCCCACGGACGTGATGCAAAAGGTCTCGGCGCTCACCTGGCTCGTGCCGGAGACGCCGGGTATAAATCTTTGCTGTGACATAAATGGGATGTTTATCCTTGGCTGGGCTCTCAGGGTCAGCGGGCACAAGGAGAAAGCAAAACGCAACAGATTGCTGGGGGGGGAGGAGAGGAGGCAGGTAAAAATGCCGCGATGCTGAAGGGGAGGGAGGAGGGGAAACGAGCATCCACAACCAGGAGCCCCGTGGTGCAGAAAGAGCGATGCAATAAATAATTTTCCAAAGGAGCTTTAGGAAAATCACGGGTGCGTCACGAGCATGCTGATCGCCAGGAGGGACCTGTGGAGCCTCACAAACCCTCTCTGCCTCGAAGGCTGAGCCAGCGGCTTAATAAAAGCAGTCTGTTGTGGGGCCGGGAAGCTTAACAGCACCAGCTACTGTCGCGATTAAATAGTCTTAATTAAGTGGTTTTCCCAACTGCTGCTGTGTGGGAAGAGGAAGATCATCACTCGGCACAACCAGGCTCGGCACAGCCCTGCCAAGGCTCAGCGGAGACGGGGGCCAGCACACAGGCTGCGGCTGAGCCCAGGGACCCCCCGTGGGTAGCCCAGCCTGGGGCTCACCCCGACACCGTCCCCTGGGCACGAAGGATGCAGCCCCAGCGCAAGCGGCGCTGCCAGCTGGGCTATCGCTGCCACAGTGGCCCCCGGGATGAAGGAAGGGTGGGACGGAGGGGACCGCTCTGGGGGGGTTGTGTCCTCAGCCCCCCGCTGCCTCCTCCACGCAGCAGAGGAAGGGGAGAGGAAGAGGAGGGTTTGCAGCCGCTGGGCTGCTCCCAGCCTTAGTCATCGCCCAGCCAGGAGTGGGAGGAAGGGAGGAAGGGAGGAAGGGAGGAAGGGAGGAAGGGAGGAAGGGAGGAAGGGAGGAAGGGAGGAAGGGAGGAAGGGAGGAAGGGAGGAAGGGAGGAAGGGAGGAAGGGAGGTCACCTCAGCACTCTGATGCTGGACCATGAAAATTGGGGCTATTATTCAAAATTAACTCCCAGCAGCACGGCCGGTCCGGGAGCAGCAGGAGCCCCGACCCCGGCTCCTGCCAGTGCCGGCAGCAGCACCCAGGGGCTGTGGGTCCAGAGCAGCGCAGGGCGTATGGGAGGTCAGACATGGGTGAGCCCTGGAGGAGGACACAGCTTCACCCCTGGGAGCAGGACACTGGCTGCAGCCTCTTAAACACAACAATGCAGGCAGAGCTGCGAGTGCCGGGGGGGCAGACAAGGTATAACCATAAAGCCCACTGTACCCTCGCCTTGCTCTGGCACCCATGCACGGCACAAGCCTGGGCGCAGGGCACCGGGAGCACCGGTGGGGGAAACCCAACGTGACCAGAGCAGAGAGCAGAGCAGCTTGGCTGCTCCATCGCTTGTGAGCCCCCCACCAGCCTCCTAAAGCCTCCACGGGAGGTTTTCTCAGGACTGCCATTAAACAACCAGAAAACCACCCGTCAATCAGCGTCAGTCTGAACCACAGCATCCAGCCCCAGCACGCACAGGAGGTGGGCAAGCCCCAGGATAGCTCGGTCCCCGCGGGGGAGGACGGCGGCAGCAAGGAGAGGTCCTGTGGCTGCAGCCCCCGTGGGAAAACACGGCAGGGAAAGGAGGGTGGGAGAGCGGGGGGCTCAGCACAGGCGGCACCGGGGCAGCGGTGCAGGGGAGGGGGCAAACACCAGTGCTTACCGTCAGAGTCTTGCTCGGCCGGGGGCCCTGCGTCCACCTGGCCTTGGGGGGCACAAACAGAGCGAGAAGTGGTGAAGCCGCAGCCCACCCGCCCTGCCAAGGCCAGCCCAGGCTGGGCTGCTGCTCCTTCCCCATGTTTCCTTCCTTATTCTTATTTTTTTCTGTGCTTCTGCATCACCGTGCTCATACCCAGGCACTGCCCGAACCCCCCGCCGGGCACCCCAGCTCCCCGCCCAGGGCTGATTAACTCGAGGATGTCCCCACAAATGCAGCCACCCTGACTTGGACAGCCTGGAGAGAGCCTCGGCAGGCAGCGGGGCCGCTTCTGTGCCCTTCAGAAAACAGGCAGCAGGTACACGACTGCTCTGGATGCTTTTTGCTAGGGCTCGGCCTCGCAAGCGATGGGGAGGAGACTCAGCGCCTCGCTGGCAGGAGCCCTGCCCCGTGCATGGATGGAGGGGGTCAGCACCCCGCTGTCACCTACCTCGGGCAGGCGCGTGGGAGAGGAGTTTCGGGTCCTGGGAGGGTGGCTCTGCAGGACTAGGCTCGCTTGGGGCTTGGGGTCCCTTGTTCTTGCTGACGGGCATCGGCTGGGGCAGCACTTGCTTGGGCAAACCCTTGAAGAACCAGGCGCCGGAACGCTTCCACACCTGGGGGTGCAGGCAGCGGGGTGGCACCCACGTCTCGGGGGGATGCTGGGTGCAGAGGTGGCAGCCTTCACCCCACCCCACATCACCAGGGTCTGCCGCCAGCACGCAACACTGAGGACGTGCACCCCTGTACCCCCCCACCCCGCAGCAACCCCACAGCCCGTCCTGCTAATTAATTAACTCTTTGTTAATTAACTCTTTGGCTTTTGCACGCTGTAGCTGGCAGGGAGGTGATGTCTGGCCACAACAGCCTCTTCAACCTCAAGACTTTGTTTAAAGAAAAAGAAATGGCATTTTATACAGAAAACAAGATCATCCTATAAGAACCAGACTCAAGCAGCTGGGTGAGGTTTAACGGTGCTGGGGGACAGTCCCTGGGAGCATCCCCCCATCTGGAGCTGGTCCCATTTTGGAGGTCTGGGATGGGGACAGTGCTCAGGGTGACACCAAGGGCAGGGCCCACGTCCCTGCTGTGGTGGGCTCAGGGAAGTGCCTGGGCTGCCCCGCTCACCTCCCGCTGCTCGCTGCAGATCTTGCAGAGCCAGATGGCGTGGGGCCTGCTGTTGGTGGTCTCCACCCCGCACTTGGTGCAGACGTTCTGCGGGGAAAGCAAAGCGCCGGGTGGCAGCGGGGACACCACGGCCACCGACAGGTCCCACCGCGCCAGCACCAACCCCTCGGGAGCAGGAGATTAATGAGAGGTGGTTAACGAGAGCTCTCCCGGCACGACCGTCGGTGATGTGCCCTCCCGCCACGCGTGGCTCTGGGTACTGTGCCCGACCGCAGGGACATGCCTCACCTTCTTGCAGTCCTCGCAGACGACGCAGGCGGATCCCCGCGGCCCCAGCTGCTCCCCGCAGAGGATGCAGCGGTTCACGCCGTCCCCCAGCACGCTCCGACGCATGTCCTCCAGCCGGGTCATGAGCCGCCTGGCAGAGAGGGGACAGGGGCTGTCAGGAACGGCATGGCACAGCCAGGATGCGGGGGTCCCGCTCCCGAGGGGCAGCTCCTGCCTTTGGTCCAGCTGCTCCTTTTCCTGGTGCCGTTTCCAGCAGAGCCTCTTCTCTTCCAGCTATGGGAATGCAGCCAGGGGAAAAGACACATCCCAGGGGACATGTCGGAGTATTATACCCCACTAGAGCTTTATACTGCATGAATATTAACTTCCACCGACACTGCCAGAGAGCAGATACCAGCCCCAGCTCCTACGTGCATAAAATCCATCCAAATCAGCACCTTTGCACAAAGAGGTTTGGCGTCAGTGAAGCTGCTTTTTCCCCCCCTCAAATGGAAAACTTTCCACCCAGTCCCAGTGACCACCCGTGGAAGAGCTGTGAGAGGAGATCTTCGAAGAGCTCTGGTGCAAGGACTGAATGAATTAATTGTTTGTTTCATTTTCTAAGGAAAAAATATTGCATATCGTTTACTTTATGGAAATTCTTAGCCCTTTGAGGGAAATACAAAAAGCCCACCAGAGAGCAGGCTACGAAAACACACCTGTTTCCTGCAGAAGTAAAAAAAAACCAGTTAAGTAGCTTCTGAAAAAAAACCCAGCACTGGCAAAAGCAGTTTGCAAAGCAGGAGCGAGCTGCCTGCCGAGCACCCGAGAGCTGGCAGCGAGGTGTACGCTCAGTTAACCCAGAATCCTGGCCCTAAAAATGGCACTGGAAGGGAAAAAAGGATGTGTTATTTATGCCATTCAGCGAGGAAAGAGAAGGAATGAAGAAAGGGCGGAGGAGACCCAAGCCCACCCCGCAGCAGCCCGACCCAAACCTGACACAGCCGCTAACACAGCGAGCTGCAAAACACACCCAACGTTTAACAGACATTTTCCCACGTGCCTGCTGACAGCTTCGGATTTATGACAACTTGGCTGCCAGCACCTTGGAACGGCTCATAAACATCTGAGCTCCCCTCGACATATGGTGCCTCTGTGGTCAGTCTCCAGCCGCGCAGAGGATGGCTGAGTCCTGCGGGCACCACGTTGCTGCATGTGGGTGCTTGATGAAGGAATGGCAGCAAGAGAGGGGGAAAAAACCCCAACATTGTGTGTTCCACAGTGGTTTATTGCAGCGTATAAAATGCCACACTGGAATTTCACTGCAGCCAACAGGAGCATTGCGAAGCCACCGAGTCAAGCCCAAAGGGGGGACGCGGCTCCACAACTCAGCGTACGTTGTCTGACCAAAGCCATGTTACAACATCTCATTTAGGTGGAAGATGATGGCTGGGCTAAAACCCACCAGCGAATTTCCCTCTCCTCCCCACGTAGGGGCTGATCCCTTGGGCTGACGATGTGGAGGTGCCTCCGGAAAGTTATTAATGAACGTGCAGCCCATTCCCAGCGGGGAGAGAGGAAAGCCGGCCTGGGGCTGGGCCTGGGGCTGGGCCTGGGGCTGGGCCTGGGGCTGGGCCTGGGGCTGGGCCTGGGGCTGCCAGCGGAGCCAGACGGAGCCAGCAGTCAGGACAAATCACTATATTCACAGCCACGGCGTCACCAGACAGCAGATGGGCGAGCTTGCAAGTTCCCTCAATCTCCATCACCTGAAGTTTCGGCAGCGACGTGACCGCGAGCTCTCTAAATACAGCAATTCTGGGTGCCAACCTGAGCTAGTTTGTTTCCTGAACAAAACAGTTTTTGTCAAAAAATAACATCCTCGGAGGGCAGCGCAGTGCTTTAACGCCTTTCCACTTTGCTTATAATGAGGAACATGCAACGCAGGGTCCCCAGGAAGAGCCCCCAACAGCAAATAACCACCAACGTCCAGCTTCTGTCACAGCACACTGCTCCCACCCCGACAGGGGAAGTATTTTAGGGGCAAACCCTTTATTTTCCTAGCAGCAAAGCACACGTAAAAGCCCCGTATTTTCTGCAATCTCCCCCCGCTGTGCTGCAAGAGCTCTGCTCCAAGAGAAGCAGCTTCCAGTTGGAAATCTGCAAGCCCAAACAAACTTATTATAGAAACTAGAACAAATGGCACAATCAAAGGGAGAAAAAAAAAAAAAAAAAAAGCCTTTGCATTTCAAGAGATTCATTATTTAGCTGCAAAATCTTTCCCAGTCTCTCATTTACCAGAAGCAGCTCCTTAAGAGGGTTTTTTTCTAACCAGGGGAAGAGCTTCAGCAGCCAGTACACACACCTGTGGCACCAGTTTCAAATGAAGAACATTTGCCTAATTAAAACACCCATTCAAGCCAGAGAAATTGGGCTTTTTTTCCCCCCTCAATTCAAACGCTGCTGTGAGAGGACTCTATAAAAAGTTACATTTTAAGTCCTGGCATAAACCTGGCAGAAAGAGGCCAGGACCTGGGAAAGGGGGTACATCTTCCTTACCATTACGCGCACTTCCAAGTGTCCGTCCCTCTGCAAGACTAACTTCAAAGAGCAGTAAATATGCTTCAAATTGTTAAAATAGCAAAAAAAAAAAAAGCCAAGAGAGGAGTAATTGAAGCCAACGACAAGGAGCTGGCTAAGCCCAGCACCTGGAGCATCACTGCTCCTGGAGAGAGCCCTGCGGGAAGGAGAGCAGCCGGCGTCTGCTGCAGCAACACGGCTCAGTCACCGACGGCAGCACGACACGAGAACCGGGCGATAAGCTGTATCTGAAATGCTCAACACGCACCCGAGGTGATAACAGCAATAAAACAGTCCCCTGATGATATAATACCTGCCTGGCCCCATAAATATGGTTTGGAAGTGGAAGGCGAGCGGCTCCAGGACAGCAAGGGCTGGTGGGAGCCCTGCCCTGCCACCTCCCCTGGGACAGGCTCGCGCAGGGGGGGAGCCCTGCAAACACCTGCCATGACTTCGGGCAGGCGGAGGGTCCCTCAGGGATCACAGAATCAATGAGGATGGAAGAGCCCTCTGGGATCATCGAGTCCAACCATTGCCCTGACACCACCATGGCAACTAGACCAGGGCACTAAGTGCCATGGCCAGGCTTTGCTTAAACCCCTCCAGAGATGGGGACTCCACCACCTCCCTGGGCAGCCCCTTCCAATGGCTAATGACCCTTGCTGAGAAGAAATGCTTCCTAATGTCCAACCTGACCCTCCCCTGGCCAAGCTTGAGGCTGTGTCCTCTTGTCCTAGCGCTGGTTGCCTGGGAGAAGAGGCCGACTCCCACTGCACTACAACCTCCCTTCAGGTAGTTGTAGGCTGCACTAAGGTCACCTCTGAGCCTCCTCTTCTCCAGGCTAAACACCCCCAGCTCCCTCAGCAGTTCCTCGTAGGTCAGACACTCCAGACCCTTCCCCAGCTTGGTCGCCCTCCTCTGCACTCGCTCCAACACCTCAACACCTTTCTTGAAGTGTGGATGCAGCAAAGGACGGAGGGACCATCTCAGGCTGGGCTGGATCCCAGAGAGGACAGAGACCTGCAGTGCTACAGCATCAGCGGTTGCTCTCATGCTGGGACCAGAGCAGCCCAGAGTGGGACAGAGTCACCGGCGTTAAGTGCTGATGGTCTTGGGAAAGAGGACTTAACAGCGGGGCCGGCGCGCGAATTTGTTGTGTTTAAATATTCATCGCCACTCTGCAGAGATGAATGGCTGAAGCTGTGCCTAATGGGTTTTAAACCATGTCAGGGAGGACATTCAAACTGCTGCCCAGGGGTGGGAGAAGGACCTGATCTGTGAGGAGGGACCTGATCTGTGAGGAGGGACCCGATCCGGGGCATGGCAAGCCGGGTGCCCCTGAGCCCCACACGGGAACGGACTCAGCCACCACTTACGTGACAGAAAGAAATTAAAGTAAAACACAAAGGAGGTCACAAACTGCCTCCAGAATTAAGCACTGACTTGCCTCCGTGGGGAAATCATGTGCCTTAAAGGGCTGAATATTAAATTAAGGCTAATTTTAATGGTATAAAAGAGAGAAGAAAAGAAGTCAAGCTACAGATTAATGAAAATATAATTAAAATCAGGATGAAAAATTAGAAGCAATTTTCTTCCCTTACGAGCGCTCAGGTAACTAAAGGTAAAGCATCATTTGAGCTTTTACAGGTCAACTTTCAAAGCTCACTCTTGGCTGAGAGCCCTCGCTATGGGGGGAGATGTCCAAAGAGGCCAAGGGGTTCGTGCATTTCAAAGCGTCCCGTTTGTGCTGGTGCCTCACTCCAGGTTCCTGCTGCCTCCTGTGACGTGTTACAGGAGGGCTGTTATTTTGCAGGTTCATCCCAGTCTCAGAAATGAGAGAGGAGGAGGGTTTTTTTAGGAAAAAAAACCAAAACCCCACAAAAATTCAAGCAGCATGTGAGCTGTCTTCTGGCCATGAATTAACCTCGTCTCCTCTAGAAGCCAGCATCTCAGGAGACATTTCCGTCTGCCTCCAGCATCCACCCTGCCCTTCCCAGCCCCTATTTTTATTTTTGTGTTGTCTGAACACGAGGAAGAAAATATGAGGCTGTGGTCCCCAGAGAGCATCTCTGCTGCCGGCCACCGAGGTTAATGACTTAATCCCCTGTGACTTCAGCCATCTGCTCCAGCATTATGCATGTGTCAGCCCGGCAATAAACAGCCAAATTAAAAGGCAATCCTGCTCGAGAGCTGGTCCTCTCAGAGGAAAGGTGAGGGGCTGTGACCCACGGGGGGACAGCCAGACCCTTGCACTTTCGGAGGGGACCTGAGGGAAGGGAATAGCTGCACTTCGGATCCAGGAGCGATGTGTCACGTCACCCCCAGGAGAACCGGCTCCGTGCCGCAAGGCGCCCTCCAAAAACAGCAATTTCTAACTTGGGATGCTTTAAGATATTTTCTTCGATGCCGAGAGCACGACGGACCTCATTAGGCAGCAGAACAGACTCAGAGAGTTATTGATGGCACCCAATTATCGGTGCATAATGGAGCCAGTTAGTGCCTGCAGGTGCTCCCGCATCACCTCGGGGGAACAGGTTCCCCAGGGGCTGCGGCTGGAGCATCACCATGGCCACCCCAGGGACACCCAGGCATGAGCCCAGGCCAAGCAGGGAGGGAGCAGGGATGAGAATGGACCCATCCCCTCCACAGGTCTGCTTTGCCCTCCTGTGCCTCTAAACTGGCCCAAAGGATTACCCTGATCCCCAGGCAGTTGTGAAGTCCTTCATCAACTCACGCCCGAGGCGCTCTCGCTCGATCACTGTTTAAGATGATTTCAGCTCCTATTACCCTTCTCTGTGCTATGAGACAACGACCCAGCCAAAAAAAAAAAAAAACCCATCACCAAAGTGTCCGTGTCCTACAATCCTCATCAGCATCCAGACCACGTATCCCACGGGCCACCATCCACCGCTGCTGCTAAAAATACTCTTTCGCCAGATTAATTTGAGCTGGGTTTGACATGCAGTGCGACTCCACAAACATCTCCTCAACAAGCAGCACCAAGTTTGTTCCCCCCTGCCCCGGCTGGATGAGGGAAGGGGCTCGTGGGACAGGGGACACAAGAGGGCAGGAGATGGGCGCTGAATCAGGAGGGACTTCAAGGCATGAGGAGGTCCATTCGCAGCCAGCACCCAGCTGTAGACTTCATGGGTGCTCAGGTATGATATGTAAAGCTCCAATGCACCCCCTCAAACACATCCACTCACGAAGACAACTCCAAGCATTTACCCCATGTTCCCCCTTTGGAAGGTGCACTCATTCCTGTAAGCTATTCCTTATATTAACCACAACCAGGTTTTTAACAGATTTTCCTTTTTTCTCCTTACAGGAACAGAAAACACAGGTTAGGAGGCGATCTGCTAGAGAGCAGCTCCATGGAGAAGGACCTTGGAGTCCTGGTGGACAACAAGTTATCCATGGGACAGCAATGTGCCCTTGGGGCCAAGAAGGCCAATGGGATCCTGGGGTGCATTAAGAAGAGTGTGTCCAGCAGATCGAGGGAGGTCCTCCTCCCCCTCTACTCTACCCTGGTGAGACCTCACCTGGAGTGTTGTGTTCAGTTCTGGGCTCCCCAGTTCAAGAGGGACAGAGATCTACTGGAGAGAGTCCAACGGAGGGCTACGAGGATGATGAAGGGACTGGAACACCTGCCTTATGAGGAAAGGTTGAGAGACCTGGGGCTTTTTAGTCTGGAGAAGAGAAGACTGAGAGGGGAACTGATTAATGTGTATAAATAGATGAGGGCTGGGTGTCAAGAGGAAAGGGGTAACCTCTTGTCACTTGTGCCCTGCGATAGCACAAGGGGCAATGGATGCAAGTGAGAGCACGGGAAGTTCAACCTCAACATGAGGAAGAACTTCTTTACTGTGAGGGTTACAGAGCACTGGCACAGGCTCCCCAGAGAGGGTGTGGAGTCTCCTTCTCTGGAGACTTTCAAGCCCCATCTGGATGCGTTCCTGTGTGACCTGCCCTAGATTGGTCCTGCTCTGGCAGGGGGGTTGGACTCTATCTCCAGAGGTCCCTTCCAACCCCTAACTTTCTATGATTCTATGAAAATCTGGCTGTCCCAGAGCCCCTGCGCAGAGCAGGGACACAGCCCCAGCCGCTGCAGCCCTGCCAGGGGCCAGCCTGGCAAACCCGGATTATCCTGTAACATAAGGAGCTCTGGATACCGTCCGAGCCGCTCCTGAACGGGTGATTCTGTACGAGACCGACACAGACACCAGCCCCTATTTCTGTAGCTGCACATCCTACAGCTCTGGTTGTGCCAGCCAAGGAACACAAAGGAGCTGGCAAGGCTCCCGCTGCAAAAAAAAAAAACCAAACCACCGCCCCACCATCTCTCCCTCACTGCTAAAGTTGGTTTAAGCGTAATCCAAAGAGCACCACGTTTGAGAGTAATTCTTACTGCGCTGCAAATGTGCAAAGCTGGGGAGCTGCTGTTTGTAAGCACTTTTCCAGGATGAATCACACCATTCATAGCTAATTCCCCCCGGTTCCTGCCAGAAAGGAAAGCGGTGCACGCTGTCACGAGGCGATGCCAGCCGGGCAGCCGCCCCGAGCCCGGGGAGCAGCACATCCACGGGGCACGCACGCACGAGCAGCCACTGCCGAGGCGATACCTGCCTGAGCTGCTCCCTGACCCGCTCCTGACAAAATATTCCTAAAAATGAGTAAATAAATCCATCACTTAGAAGGCAATGGGCTGCAGCCACCGAGAAAGAGCAGAGGGCACGGCTCCTGCCCAGACCCTGCTGCTTCCCCTGCGGGGCAGGGGAAAAAAACACAGTTGATGCTTAAGCTCAGCAAGAATAAAATGCTCCTCTGTAAGGAAAAGAGGAGTGACATCTGACACATGGCATTACAGAGATGCCCTCCAATAAACCATCCCCAGCAGAGCAAGTCAGTACCTAATTATTAGCATCTCTCTGCCTGGCACCTTTGCCCAGGCAGGGCAGAGATGCAGGAAAAGCAAACACGGGCACTTCTCACCCTCTGCTCCATGCTGGGTTCATCGGCACCAGGGATGAGCCCAGCACCCACCAGTGATAGTGGGTACCCCACCACGGATGCAGTTGGGGTAGCACCAGCCCCTCCAAGAGCTGGTCCCAACATGACTGGGCATCACTTAGACCTGTTCAGCTCCACAGACAGCTCTTTCTGGGAGGCAGGAGGGATTAACCACCAGGACAGGTGGCTGGAGGGGGCGATGGGTCCATCCGCCTTCCCAAAACAAGACAAAACACCTTTTGGTGAGCTGTGGCTTTGCCCACGCTCACGGGCACTCAAGCTCCAGACGGGGCAAGCAGCTTCACAAAATGGGATGTTATTAACGATCCCTTCTGGACCACACAAAAAAACACAGACAAAAAAAGGTTGAGAGTATCAATTCTTACTCCAGATCACAGCAGCACACCAAGCATCTCCCTCCCCTGCTCACAGGTTCCTCCTTACGAGGAGCAGCGCCAGCTCAGGAGGATCCTGCAGCTCCCACCAGGAGCAACACCGCAGTGCAGCAGCTGCTGCCCAGGAGAGCAGCCAAGCTAACCCCATCCCATAAACACCGTGGGCACCAGCTGGGCGCGGGGTCCCTCCCGTCCCACGGCCTTACCCGATGCGCTCCTGCTCCATCTCCTCCATCTTCTCGGCCCGGGCGATGACGCGGTTGATGATCTCCTTCTCCTCGTCTGTCAGCTCCTCGCCCTTGCGCTGCCGCTCGGGCTGGCCGCCCCGCGCTGCCCAGCCGGCGGGGAGCCTGCGGGGAGAGGGGGCATCCACAGACCACACGTGTGTGCGGGCACACACGTGTGCGGGCAACAGCCGTGCACTGATTCCCAAGCCCAGGGGAGAAGGGGTATGACGCCCATCCACCCTCCAAGCCCTCTTCTAGCCTGCAAATGGTCCCCCCTCACTCTTATTTCCATTTTTAGGGGGTTTCATATGAAAACACCTGTTTCATAGGGAGAAAACCAATTTCCTTTTCAAAAATATTCTCATTATTCTCATTATTCCATTAGTTTGGCACCCGTCTCTCTGCCGTGTAATGCCGGGTTTGCCATCAAGCTGCAGTGCCGGGGCGATGGTTGCAGGAGCGGGCGGGTTTTGGGTACATTTCATCAAACATGGGAGTTTTTCCTCTCCTAACATCACTCCCAAAGATGCTTTCGCACAGCCTGGGCGTCAGGCAGCTTTAGCCTGGTGACACTGTAACGTCTGCCACTGAGCCCTGCAAATTAGCAGGCAGCAGAGGGGCAACGCTAATGAAGGAGGCAAAAGGCAAACGCCCCTCTGCCCCTCATCTAAAGACCTTTCCTGGGTCTTTTCCCCCTGGGCTGAGCAGACCTGCACCATCTTAAACCTTGAAATTCATTAAAACCCTGTGCAACACTTCCCAGAATTAATTGCTTTTTTCTTGCAGCCAGGGCAAGGTTTCTCCTGCCCTCCCAAGACCGCCAGCGTAGCAGGTAAAGAGCAATAGGCCAAAGAAAAAGCAAATGAGATACTTACTGCTCCTTCTCGCTGCTGGGAGGCACAGGGAAAGAGAGGGAACAAGGATTAGGCGAGAGAAGGGACGAGGACAGCTCAGCCCTGCCTCGGGGTGACGGTCCCCGACGGCGTGTCCCTCTCCATGGATCCCCTCTGCTCCTCCAAAGCAGCACAGAGTCACAAGCTCCGAGCATGAGCTTCGCCCAGCCCCTGCATCACCCAGGCACCCAAAACCAGCACCCACCCATGGGTGCTGCCACCACCCATCCAGCCGGGATGGAGATCTGCCACGCCGTGGGATGCAGCATCACCCTGCACCATGCTGGAGGGCGTCAGGACAGATGGACGGGGCTCCTCATCGGCACTGGGGTGCATGGCCACCCATGGGTCTGTCCCCACCAGCCTTTCTCAGGGCGTTTAGGAGACAACATGGCAAAATGTCTCCGTCCAACCGATGCAAACCCAATTCCCAGTGTCCCCAGAGGAGGAACCGGGGTGGCTGCGCCCACATCGGCTCCCACCCCCAGGGACTCTGCTCCCTCCCACACCAGCAGTATCCCGCAGCCCTCTCCTCTCACCTGGCCCGGACTGACATGGTCCTGTCGCCGGGACACATCCACCGGTCCGAGCTGCCACCCACCACTGCGTCAGTCATTGCTGGCCGCCGAGGGGACAGGGGATGTGTAGCACGAGTCTGGGCACACCGGTGCTCCGCCGACGGGTACGCCAGGGAAGGCAGTCACTTTGCTCTCAGATGGCAGCGATGCCGATGAAGGTAACCTGGTGCTATAGGGAAAAAAACCCAAAACCCACAAAATCACACCAGGTAGGGCTTTGTTTTTGGCATTAAGAGGAGTGGGAGCAGGGAGAGGGACAGAAACGTCACTTTAGTCACTGTCTGGGTATCACGCATGAGACACAGGAGCCTACAACCGCCGCCCTCCCAGGAGGGCAATGCAGCCGTGCTTGGCGCAGATGTAATTAATGAGATACCCAACCTCACATTAATTATGATGCTTCAGAGCTGGGAGGGAAGAGGATGTTGCCATTTCAACAAAAAAATCTACAAACCATGAAACTTCCCCCCCCAAACCCAGCACGTCTCGCTGTCCTCTCCCAAACCTCGTTCCCTCTGGAACAAAACTCTTCCTACTTCGTTTTGGTTTACTGAAGTTTTTGTAAAATGAGACCTAGCAAGGAGCTGGATGAGGATGTGGCAATGGGACCTGAACATGGTGTTGTCTGCTCACCTCCAAAAGATTCATCGAGAAAGGGATCTCTCCAAACCCCTCTCCCTTCAGCAAAACTGACAGTTTTCATTAAAAAACAAATTTATGCAAAATCCAGAACCTGACCACTTGTTTATCCCCACTTTCTGTGGGTGTGTTCCCCCTCCACCCAGTTCATTGGGGTGGAAATAAAAGAGAAAAGGTGATCCATCCACGAAGGGGCTGGCTTTGCTGCAGCACCAAGGAGAACACAAATCACCCCTTTGTTAGGGCTCCCGATGACAGGGGCAGTTTTTGTGAGCTCACCTCTTCCCCACCCGCAGGTTTTCCCCCCCATCCATCTCCTCCGCAGGACGGGGCACCCGCTGGGATCCCCCCGCAGCAGCAGCCTCCCACCTGCATCGCTCGCAGACCTGCATTTGAATGGCTTTCTCCTGCCTGCAGCAGGACTCAAATAAACCCCAGAAAGCCCCAAACCCCTCTGCAGAGCCCAGCCCATGGGCACAGGGACTGCTCTCAGGCCGGGGGCCGTTCATCCTCCCGAAGATGCTGCCCCAGATTCCCCCCCCGCCTGGAAGGGACCGCTCAGCTGCCCACGTCCCACTGGGTGCCAGCACCTCAGAGCTGCCAGCGGGTCCCAACAGGACCGCACCTCAGCCCAAACCCGACAAATGCACCTTTGCAGGGCAAAAAGCGACTCCAGCTCTCAGCAAAACTCCAACAGGAGCACTGGGAGGTTGTCCTGAGTAGAGGATGGAAAAGGGGAGCTTGTAAAACCACCCCACTGAAATCCCAAAGTCCGAGCCACGAAAAAGTGTGCAACAGTCCCTGAAAGGGGGGAAAAAGATAATCCCCATCCTCCACTTTCTGCTCTGCAATATTGCAGGGGTTTCTCCATCAGTCCCTGACGAGGCAGCAGAGATTTGAGGATCCCCTTTGCTTCACTGATAACTTCCAAAAATACAGATAAATAGATATAAAAAAAAAAAAAAACACAAGAAGTGAAGCACGTGGGGTAATTAATGCTCCGCTGGTTTCATACAGAGACTGTTCCTGTGCCAAACCAGAAGCTCTGACTGACAAGGGCAGTTAAATAAGCAAATTGTTCATTTACATCCCCAGTGCCACCTCCACAACCTGCACTGCAGCAGCAAACCCTGCCTGGGGATCCAGGGTCCCGCCGTGGCCGGGAGCGGGGGGTCTCGCTGGGCTGGAAGCAGATTTAACAGGGTGCCCCAGGACGAAGGGCAGTGCCCTGCCACCAGCACCCGTTTTGGGGGGGATGTGGGTGGATAAAGACTTGCCCAAGGTCACACGGAGCCAAAGCAGCCACCCCAGCCCCTCAAACAGGGGAAAATCACTGTTTTTTCCTAGCAAAGAGGGTCAAGGGAGAACCGGCACTTCAGCCAGTTGGAGGAAACCTCCTTCCCCCAACTAGAACTTTCTGCTGATAACAAAGAGGTCGCGGGTGTTTCGCTTTGTTGCGGATGGAGAAGAGCCCGGGGACAGCTCCTGGAGGAATACACAAGCCTTTCCCTCTGCCTATAAATAATAGATTTTGAAGATCTACTTTGCATTACTTCCAGCAACTACTCTTGCTTGTCTAACGCTTGGTTCTGCATTTTTAGCGCACAGTAAAGAACAAAATAACAGCTTAGAGTGGCCTTATCCTCCCCACTAAATTCTTGCTCACGAGCAAAATGATGCGGCAATCCAAGTTGTGATCGATGGGATGCGGCAGCATTTAGTTAATGAAATGGAAATATCCCACCCTGGGAGGATGCCAAGACCTTCCCAAGTGTTGGCTGTCCCCAAAGTGTCCCAGACCCACTGCTCCAGGTCCCTCTGGTCCCCACACGGTGCCAAGTGCCCGATGTTCCCCGACTGCAAGGGGAGGTCGGGAGGAGCGAGGCGGCAGCTCCCGCCGGCGTGAACGCGGCACGTCCCGGGCAGCGCCAGGAATAGAAGCGAGGTCTTAATTTCTGGCCTTAAGGAAGAGCCACGTGACTCTCATCACGCCGCTCCATTACTTCTGTATGACGGAGCCCGCGAATTTGATCGTGCCTTAATAAAAAGGGATCGGACGCCTCCCGTGAATCACTCTGCCTCTCTGCGAGCTGCCGGCGCTGCCGTCCCGCACGCAGACACCGCTCGCTCCGAGCCAAGAGGTACCAATTCACTGGCCCATCACCAGCACCTGAAATCAGATGGATGCGGCTCCAGCAGCCCTGGGCGGGCAGGGAAAGGCAGCGGGAGCCCCACAGGTGCCAGGAGGGTCATGGGGCAGCGTGTGCCTCAGGCAGGACCCAAAGCCACCGGAGGAACCCCCACTGCCACCACAGACCAGGCATCTGCAAAGAGAAACCATCACCAGGCTGCCCAAACGCACTGGTTTAGCCATCTGGAAATAACATACCGGGGTAGAAAACAGAAAATTCAGTGTTTTAAAGACTCCCAGTGCAATAACGAGGTTTTTTACGGTGAGCTCAACATTTCACACTTGGCGGTGCCTGCAGAGATCGTCTCCACCAGCAAAGACACTGACACAGGCAACCTATTTCTCCAGCCTTCTCAGCTCTGCAATGCAGCTTTCTTAAATATTGAATAAGTCTGCTGCTCCACACCACCTGCCAGTGCCAATGATGAGGTAATTTTTGCATTGACAAAGCCTAATGCCATTAATCTGGTTTGGAAGAGCAGGTTTTTGAGCCCGTCCATTCACCCGGTGGAACACACCTGCAGACACAGCATCGGTGGCAGCTTCTTATTCACCGCCAGCAGCCAGACCCCAAACAAATAACCCAAACTGCTGCTCGGATGCCAAGGGAGAGATTATTCCTGCGTGTCGTCACCAAACGGGAGGTTTTGAACTTGAATGGATCCAAACACCAGACCGATGGGGTTTTCACGCCAGCTCCGAGGCCAGCCCGGGCACGGGAGCTGATTTACACTCCCCAGCTGGATGGTGGAGCTGGGGAGGGAAAAATAGGGTATGAGCGTGCAATTGCCTGGTGGGGCTCCCCAGCCCCATGCCCAGGGAGAAGGGGTGCGTATTTTGGGGTGACAGGGATGCAGTGGGAACCCCCCAAGCTGAGCTGTGAGAAAACACAGGTGCCAGGATGCACCAGCAGCCCCAGGAAAAGAACCATGCCTCCCCACTGCTCAGCGGGCACACGTGTCCCCAGACACCGTTTTTAGCTGGCACTCTCTCCCAGCTAGCTGGGACATTTGCCACCATCTCATCAGTCCATCAGGGCTGGATCCTGCCCCCCCCTCCATGCCCCAGCACCGGCGCTTGGCGCCCAGGAGAGCCATGCAAGCCGCAGAGGACCTCAGGTCCCAGCCGGAGACCTGGTACGGACCCTGTGCACGCCGTGCCCGGCTCTGCCCCGAGCACATCGCAACACCCAGGCTCCTCCTTTCCCAGGAAAAGGAGTTTGCCCAGTGCAGGAGCCATGCACACCCCACAGCATCCTCTACGGCATGTGTGTGGGGCTATCGGGGCCACCGAGAGCTGCCCAAGCAGCCATGGGGTGCTCCCTCCCCTTCAAGGCCAGATGGGATTTGGTGCTACCAGATTTACCTGCAGAAGGGAAAAAAAAAGGTGTAAATAGCCCCAAAAGAGCTGCTGAAGCAGCTGTGTCATGCTGCAGGATAAGGAGCAGAGCAGATGGAGGGGCAGGAGGGCAGCCCAGCCCCGGGGGGGTCTCACACACTGAAACTCCCTCGAATCCCACCATCCCTGGGCAGCCGGCGTCGAGCTTCAGCTCATCTCAGATGCAAATCGCTTTAGAAATTTCAGGCCAAGTTGGGCAAGCTGCTTTGTGGATGGTGCTCCAGGAAACAGCCCACATTCAGGACTTTTTCCTTTCAAAAGGGGAAGGAGGGAGGCAGATCTCAGCTGGCACAAACGTGTGGAAGCAGCAAACTGAAGCTGCTTGGCCTGAAGCCACCCGCAGACACCCCGATGGGTCTGGCATCAGGGCACGGGACAGCAGGACAGTGGCCCCGTGACGCCAGGCGAAGCACCGAGCGACCCACAGCTGTGGGCTCCCACAGGGACCGACATGCCCCAACCACCCGGCAACGCGGCTCCGGCGCGAGGTGGGATCAGACCCCAGGGCACCGAGCCCTCCGACCGCGCTGCGGCAAGGCGAGGGCTGGGGGTCCTGGAAATTTGGCTTTTGGGAAAGACCAGAGTCCTGAACAAGGGGCCATCGCGTCCTTCACCCCACGCCAGACCCTCACAGGGAACCCATGCCCCACAACTTCCCCAGCCAGCTTGGCACCAGTTGGTAATTAAGGCTAAAAGTGGTAACCTGTGGGTTACCCACAGGTGCCAGCCACCCACAGGTGCCAGCCACCCACAGGTCAGAGCGTACAAGAAATGCAAAGCAACAAAAGTCCTGGCCATCCTCTGGTGCCCCAATCCCATGGCTGCCCCTCGCCAGCCCACCCGGCAGCACCCTGCCCACCCAGCCCCAGCCCCATGGCACGCCAGGATGGGACCACCACAACCCAGCACACTGCTCGATGGCACAGAGGACCCCCTGGGCTGCTCCTGCCCCGCTACCCTCCAGCTAAACCCACAGCCCAGCCCAACAGAGCCAGGAGCCCTCCCAAATGCCAACACCTTTGCCTCTGCTGCCTTTAAATTCACATAAGGTGCTGAGCGATGCCTTTTTTTCACTCCCCCTTAATTCCCAGCTCCCTGTCATCCTCCAGACAAAGATCCATCCCAAGGCAGCTGAGCAGCAGTGCACAGTCAATTTTATTTAAGCAGCACGTTGACATTTTCTCCAGCAGCTCCTTCACAAACCAAACACTGTTATGATGCTGTCACGAGGATTTACTCCCGTTGATTAATTGCAGGAAAGACAATGGTAAAAAAAAAAAACAAACCACATCACTTCTGGGTTTATACGACTTACCGTGGCTGCTGGAGGTGGGGGTCTCCGGCCAGGTGATGCCCGAGCACACCCCAAGCCTACACGGGGCTATTAAACGCAGCTGCAGCGATGCCATCGCCTCTCACCGCGGCAGAGCTGCTCCGAAGGCTGCTTAGCAACAGATCGCTGCACCGCTCCGGCACACCGCCCTCGATTCGGGCACCGCCGAGGACAGGGGCCAGGATGACCCGGCCCCACCAGGGCTGCTGGCAGGAGGGTGGCGCAGGGACCCCCACGCACGACGGCAGCTGAAGGAAGTTCAGCGATGGGAAAAGGCTGGGAAGCTCCCGTGAGCCCAGCGATGCAAAGCGTGCTCGGAGGCGGCGGGTCCTGCTGGCTGCCAGGGCTGGTTTCCCACAGGCAGTGACAGTCCCCCCCCAAGATGCCCCCACGGTGGCCAAGGACCACGGCACCACCCCACGCCGCAGGAGCCATAGCTGGGGTGGGTGCATGCCCCATTCCTAGACCACAACCCTGGGTGGAGGATGCTCAGGGCTGCAAACCCTCCTCGGGGGCAGCGGGGTTGCCCTGCCAGGGCTGGGGCAGAGGAGCCACGCAGAGCCAAGCACCCCACGAGAAGCTTGTACAGAGATGTCCCCCCCAGCACCACAGCCCGACCCTCCCTAAGAGCCACAGGGAGTCCAGCCAGCAGCAGAGAGGAGCTCGCAGCCAGCGGGCTTGGCATCTGCACCACCCCAAGAGATGCTGGGCTCCCAACTTCCCCAGACACTAAATCCATCTCCGTTCCCTCCCCACACCCCCTCATTCAGCATCTGGTTTCACGCAGCCAGACGTGCCCCCCATCACTGAGCTACAAACAGGAGAGCCCATACCCACCTCCCAGGGCTGGAGGAGAGAGGTGCTGCTCAGAGCCACACAGGTAGCCACAGGAATGGAGCCAGGGCATCTTCCAGCACAGGAACCTTATAAAGCACCACGGTCGTTAGTCCCAGCCACTCCCCAGTCTCCAGCTTAACGAGGATGGGGGCATCAATCAGGCTCACCTTGGGGGCACTGCCCGGGGGAGCAGAGCTCTCCTCCTCACCCACACCTTGAGTGCTTGGCTGGGACCACCTGGAGCAATTCATTAGCTGTTACCACTAATTGGTAATGACTGCAGTGACATGTCATCCATCTGTGGGCAGGAGGAGGGCTCGGGGCCGGGGCCACCAGCAGTGCTGGCGAACAGGCAGAGGGTTTCCACTACCAGCACAGCCCCTGGGACCTGCAGCGGGCACTAAGGACAATCTCATTTTCAGGTCCCAGAGAAAGTCCCTCAAAACTTAAGCACAAAAGGAGACTCTGGAGCTGTGAGTCCCCTCGCCCTTCCTCAGCAGCTTTCCTCCCCTTGCCCTTTCCAAAACCAGGGAGGGACTGGAGCAGCGTTTAACGCCAGCACACACGTACCCACGGAGGCGCAGCGCAGCCCTGCAATGGGCTCCTGGGTTTCACCCTCACTGCAGAGGGTGCTGCCACAAATAAAATGTGCTTTCTCCACATTCAACACGCTTCTTGGCTCTCCTCAGGAGCCCGGGGCAGCGCGAAAGCAAGATTGAGAAGGAATAAAAGCAGATCAGCAGGCTGGAGCCAGTGCCAAGCAGGGGACGGTATTTGCACCCAGGGAGGTTGCTCCTAACGGGGTTGTGGGGCTGATGCAGGGGGACTTTGCTGGAAGCCCATCCCACAGACCACGCACACAGGTGATGGCAAACAGCTCCCACGGCCCGGCGCGGAGCTGGCACGGCTCTGCCGGAGGCGGCTGGCACTCTGTGGCTGCTGCGGATGAGCATCGCCCACCCGGCACTGCTCCCCGGGGGGATGCCCAGCAAAGCGCCCACGGGATGCTCCGGCAGCCCCCAGCTCAGACCCGTGGCCCCACGTACCCCGGGCTGAGCCCCACAGAAGGGCTGAGAGCAGATCTGAGCCAGCCCCCACGGCGAAAGCGAGCAGCTCGCTAAATCCCCACCAGCTGAATGATGCATCATCAAGTAAAGCCCAGGATCATCACATTAACAATATTTATTTTCAGGCTAAGCTGCAGCCTGGGCTTTTGATACCAGTAATTAAGGCAAATGGTTCATCTGTTATCATCTTTGCATCCCTGGAGCCAACTGGCCGTGTTTTGAAGCCCTGTATTATCTTTTCTTTATTGCAGCCTCCCGGGAAGGGGGGATCAGGCTGATCCACACACATTTTTGAGATCCCAGGAGCGGCGGAGCGTGGACCAAGCCCAAAGCAGAGCCACACTCAGTGCAGCCACCTCGCTCAGAGGTTTTTAGCAGTGAAATGAAGAAATGTTAACTGCTCAAAGACAAATTGCTGCTCCAGTGTATACCTGAAACCAGAATTACTAACACCAGCTAGACACCAGGTCCCCTCTCTGAAACCCTGGGCAGGGCAGCGCCAGCAGCCTCAGCCTGCTCGCCGAGGTGGCCGGGTTTGCCTCCAGGAGGTTTCAGGCTATGACTCCAAACACCTTTTAATGCCATTTGCCACACTTCTGCCTGTCCTGGGAAAGGAGCAGAGGAGGCACCTGCCGAAGCCCTTGCGCCAGCCCAGGCCCCTTGTGAGCCCCAACAGGGCGCAGAGCACCCAAAGCCCCCTCGCAGCCCACTCCCCGCTCCGGGGTAAAGGGCCAAGGGGCAACTTCAGGGGCTCAAACCCCCCAAACGCCCCCCGTGCTCAGAAGTTGCCCCGCACACGGCAAAGTCCTAAAGCAGCGCCCGGAGCAACCCCCGCCCCGCAGCACCGCGCGGAGGGGCGATGCCAGCCCCGGGGACGAGGACGGTGCCAGCCCCGGGGACAAGAACGGTGCCAGCCCCGGGGATAAGAACAGTGCCAGCCCCGGCCGCTGCCCCCGGGAGATGTGGCCGTGGGGAGCTCACCCACCGCCCGCACGGCTCCGCACGGCTCCGCACGCCGCAGCCTGCCCCGGCCGGCGGCTCCCCGCGGGCAGGCGAGCGGGCTGCGGGGCGATCTGCCTTGGGCCGAGCATCCCGACCCCCGCCCGTCCGGAGCGGGGACCCCCAGGGCCGGCTCCCCCCTGCCCGCCCCGGGGGAGAGCAGCGGCGAGACCCCCCCCCCCCGGCTGCCGCTCCCCCCGCTCCCCCACCCGGCTCCAGCGCCCCGGGCGGGGCCCCGACGCCCCCCACCACCCCTTACCTGGGCGGGGGTGCGGGGTCCCGGGGTGCCCCCCGCGCAGGGCAGCGCCGGGCTGGGCGCAGCGGCTCCGCCGGCAGCACTGCGGAGCGGGGAGGGGACCGGGGAGGGGACACGGGGAGGGGACACGGCCGGGGCCGGCCCCGCTCCGCCCCGGGGAGCCGCCCCCGCCCCGGGCCCGGCCGCCCCCAGCCACAGTCGGTTGTACGTGACAGTGTCACGATGGTTGCGGTCATTGCGAGATGCCATCGTTGTCCCTTCCTAATTTATTAACATTAACAGACTCGCAGCCTGGCTGGGGTGGGAAAGCACCTCTGGAGATCACCCAGTCCAACCCCTGCCCAAGCAGGGTCACCCAGAGCTCGTTGCACAGGGTCACGTCCAGTTGGGTTTGAATATCCCCAGAGAAGGAGCCTCCCCCCCTCCCTGGGCAGCCTGTGCCAGGGCTCGGGCACTCTCGCAGTCACCAGGCTCTGCTGGGACCTTCAGGAGAGCAGGGATCCTGCCTGCGGGGACGGTTACTGCAGGGAACGGGGAAAGCTGGGGGTTTAGAGCACAGAGGGAACCCCATTCCCGAGCTGAGGCACCCATGGCTTCAAAAAACAAAAGGGGAAACAGCCTCAACCCACCCCCAGGCACCACCTCGCACCCCTCTGCTGGAGACCTCCAAGCTCTGTCCCCCTGCGGAGGGTGGGGGGACTCTGCTCACAGCCGGCAGCGAGCTGGAGCCGGGCTGGGATGGAGCCCAGCTCACCAACATGTTTTCCTGCCAAGTTCAAGAGGAGGGAAAGTTAATTAAAAAGTTTGATAAAAGGATGCTGCAAGATGAAGCCAAGGGGGTGAGACACGGCTCCGGGCTGCCTCCGCGAGCAGGAGACCAGCAGGCTTTGAGCAACGCTCAGCCACTGCCAAGGATGCGAGTGAGGGGGGGGGAAGGAAAGGTTCTCGTTCCCATAGCTGGATTTCACCACTTTTATATAATATTTTTAACCAGTTGCAAGTAAGGCTTTCAAGAAAATCCTGCTTTTATCTGGATTTAAAAAGAAATCCCTGAAGAGGCAGAAATCCTTGAAGGATGGAGCATGTTCCTGCCTTCGGCAAGGAAAGTATTCCACCACTCAAGGTTCAGTCTTGATTGGCGTTCATCTAGATGCTTGATGGACGTCGTCTTCTCTTCCAGGCTCAACTATGCACTTTTATTTGGTGAAAGAATGCCTTGCTTATGCAAAGCAGTCGGGGAGATGAGCACAGTACTTCCAAGCTGATATGTCTTGACACCTTCCTTGGAGACTCACAAAAAACAGCAGCATGTGCAGAAATGGGAAAATCAGATCTAAAACCCACTTTCCAGAAAGGAAAAAAGCAACAACTGCAATTCCCTGGTCTGAATACCTGGCACTTTCACTCCCCTTTTTAGCCCATCTTCTAAAAATAAAAGGGCCAGTTTGATTTTTGTTGAATTATAAATACATTTTGGCAGTCTGGCGTCTCCTGCAGCAGATCAAAGCACGGGAGGTTTATTTATTTATTTCCTCTCGGGTTTATTTTTATGTCTAATTCTCAACGATTCGTTACATTTCCCCTTGTGATCCGGCTCAGCACGCAGCAAAACGCTCCGTTCAACCCCAGCGCTGCCCAGAGGCTCGGATGGAGCGTTGTGCACCGGCAGCTCCTGCCCACACGCTCAGGTTGAAGTGCAGAGGCAAAACTCCCGGAGGTTGTTAGAGCAGCGCAGCGTTTCCCTGCTCGAGGTGGCAGCAGCTGGGGCTGGGCACAGCCAGGGCACCGCTGCATCGAGCGAGCCTCCATCCTGTTGTGCCTACGGACTTGGGTTTGCTGCCATTGGTGACCCCCCTGATTTCAGTGGGAATAACTGAGGAATAAAACTGAGTGCAAGGCTACAGCCAGCCCCAGGCATTGAATCAGCACCAGAACCAGACCTGGAGGCGGCGGACCCGGGCTCTGCTTCACCTCCAGCCAACTCCATCCTCGGCTGCAGCCAGTGCCAGGGATGGAGCTGGGGATGGAGCTGGGGATGGAGGTGGGGATGGAGGTGGGGATGGAGGCAAGGATGGAGGTGGGGATGGAGCTGGGGATGGAGGCAAGGATGGAGGCGGGGATGGAGGTGGGGATGGAGCTGGGGATGGAGCCGGGGATGGAGACGGCGATGGAGACGGGGATGGAGACGGGGATGGAGCCGGGGATGGAGCCGGGGATGGAGCAGGGGATGGAGCAGGGGATGGAGACGGCGATGGAGATGGGGATGGAGCCGGGGATGGAGCTGGGGATGGAGCCAGCGATGGAGCTGGGGATGGAGCTGGGGATGGAGCCGGGGATGGAGCTGGGGATGGAGCTGGGGATGGAGCCAGCGATGGAGCTGGGGATGGAGCTGGGGATGGAGCCGGGGATGGAGCTGGGGATGGAGCCGGGGATAGAGCTGGGGATGGAGCTGGGGATGGGGCCAGGGATGCAGCTGGGGATGGAGCTGGGGATGGGGCCCTTTCCCGCAGGGCAGCACGGCCACACCAGCACAGCCTGACAGCCAGGCACTGAACACACGGCTGCACCAGCACATTAAAGCACCAAAAGCGCGGCACGTGCCCTGCTGCTGACTCAGCTATTGCCACCCTTGAACCGCTGCTCGGATGCTCCGGGAGGAAACCTCTCTCCTTGTTTTACAGCCCAATTAGTTGCATCTAATTGAAGTGCTGGACAGGATATAGGGAGCAGTCAGCCAGCGCCAGGCTGGGGTTGTCCCTCCGATGTCTGCAGAGTCGGGCAGTCCCGTGGAGAAAGGATTATGAGCTTTATAAAACATTTTTTCTTCGGTGTTTTTAATTGGTTTAAAAGCGTTCCAGTGGAAATCTATAAACTCTCAGAGCTCGAGCACACGAAAGCTCAGGGCTGAATAACAGCTCCTGTCCTGACTCCCAATACTGGGAAAAATAACCCAGGAGCACGTCAAGCCCTCCGCTCACAGCCACTACTCTAAGCCTGGCTGCATGAGTTAAATTAAAATGATTAATGGCAGCTCGGGCACCCAAGAGAGCGTTTTTCACTTCTGTAAATCACGAGGAAAGCCGAGCTGTCCACCCCCATCCCGCCTGGCCACGGGTCCCACCGGACACCCCCAGGGGACCAGAGTTTGCACCTACTTTTTCAAGAGGACAAAAGGCCAAGCCAAGATTTAGGGCAGAGCAGGAGAAAACCATCCCTCGGGCTCTCCCTCGGGACCCGCGCGGGATGCAGCCGGACCCACGCTGTTTAATTAACACCTTGTCCCCCTCCAGCCCAAGCTCCTGCCAGCGCAGAAGATAATGAGCAAGGCACAAGCCAGAGCAGACATCCTCGATGAATCCCCTCGATTAAAGTGCTGGAATAAAAAAAAAACAGGCGTTAAAAAGGAAAGGAAAGGTACGTCAGCTTTCCCCCTTGTCACTTGATTGGGGTGCCGGGCTGTCACAGGGACACCCAGCTGCTCCAAGAGCTGGGGATGGGATTTGCTCTTCTGCAGAAGCAGTGGCTGGAGAAATAGAGGAGGAAAAGCACCTTGTGAGGATGCCAGGATATTTTTACCCACCCCCTACACCTCTCCGCAGCGTGCCAGCCCCATCCTGGCACCATCTCTGCCAGAGATGCAGGAAGGCATCTGCAGCGAGGGGATGTCAGCATCCCACCCAGGAGAAAGTCCTCCTTTCCCAGCCCACGTGCCGCCCCAGCCCGGAGCCACCACAGCCCAAGGATACCCACGGGCACCCCGAATCCCTCACCAGCACCCTCGTCTCCCCTTCCCACAGCCCCTGCAGTGGCACGGGCAGGACCTGGTCCCCCAGCCCAGGGCGGGGACTGTGCCCGCGGTCCCGGCAGAGACGCACAGCCCCGAGCTCAGCAGGCCCAGCTCAATCATGTAGGCAGCTCATTACACTCTTTTAATAAGATATGTGCTAGTTTTACATTCATTTTTCATTTCTGATAACGTTCTGTCCTATATAACAGCAGTGTTATCCTTGGCGAGGTGAGGGGAAGAACACATTTCCTAAAAGACTCCCTGCATTAATTTTTCAGTAAGTGCCATAAAAGATTTAATCTCCAGCTCCTCTTTTGTTAATGGGATTAGTATAATTTATTTACTGATTTAATTAATTGGCATGTCTTCCACTCAGCCAAATACAGCATTTCAGAAACTTGCTGGTTTTTGGTTGAGAATAACTGGGCTTCATTTCATTTTAGAGGCTGTGAAGAGCACGTACCTGTAAGCTTTAAATTATTTAAGTTATTTCCAATAGGGCACGTGAAAAAGAAGAGAGGAAGGAGCTTTATCTCCCCTTCAACCCATGAACACGGCGCATCAGCATTGCTGATGTATATTCAATAACAGCAGTTGATGGTGGTGGTGACACCCTCCAGCACCAGGACAGACCCGCTCCATCCCGCAGCTATCGGAGGGACCTGCCTGCACCCACCCCACCGCATCCCCGTGTGCCCACATCCTCGCCAGACAAGGAGATTTATTCATTTACCCATCTCCCATCCCCTCTGCAGCCCAGGGCAGTGGTGCTGGGGGGGCACAGGATGCCCATGGAGGGGTCCTGAGCTGCAGCCCTGGGGCTAGGGGACCAGCACCCCCTGCCACCTCTTCCATCGCTTTATATAGGTCACCCTGTGCTCGGTGGCACGGCAGCCGCGCTGGCAGCGGGGGAGGTTGGACTTCACACTCTTGCTCTCCGAGCTGCTTTTCTAGGTCACCAACCCACAGCGGTGCATTAAAATAGAGTCTCGCCACTTCCCATTTCCCACGGCCGTGGGCTGAGGTGCCCGGGCTGCCGCAGCCGCCAGCCGGAGGGGACGGGGTGCGAGAGGGCGGCTGCGAGCCCAGCACCTGCGCGCGCCCCGTACCCGCTCCTCCGGGCACCCGTGCTGGGGGGGCAACGCTGCACCCCCGGAATAAGGGGCTCGGGGGTGGGTGCAGCAAGATGTGCCCGTGCGTGGGGACACCGGCAAGGCGGGTCGGGGAGCCTGAACAGGGACCCACAGGGCCCCGGTGCCCAGCCCATCCCCGTGGCACTGGGTCTCATGTCCATGCCCCAGCTGGTGACTGAGGACAACTGCCCCACACCAGACTCTATATAAAGACACGATGGATACCAGCCCCCAGCTCAGCCTGGGGGGTTATTTGTTATTATTTCTCTTCCCTTTGATTTTTAGGATGCTCCTTTCCCCGCACCCTAGGTACGCTGCCCAGCCCCTTGCTTCAAGATTTCAACCCAGGCAGAAGGTTCCCTCTTTCAAGAAAGGAAAACAATAATATTTAAAACCCCCACAATAATATTTAAAACCCCCACAATAATATTTTAAACCCCCACAACAATATTTAAACCCCCAAGGAGCCTCGTGGAGGCATTCCTATGGTCCATCCAGGACGGACCCGCCGTGCCCGGGCGCTGAGGTCCCTTCCCAGTGCTGGCCCTGGGGACGTGGCTGTGCAGGGCTGCAGGACAGCAGGTTTTGGGGGGGACCCGTCTCCGTGCCATACGTGCTCCCTTTTCCATATTAACGCACAGCAAAAACCTTGACAAGTCTGAACGACCCCAAAATCTCTATTTTTCATGTGGTGACTAAGAGGTTAAATCAGCACACGTTATCGTGCGGGGATGGAGCAAGAGGGGACCTTTTGCAGCAAGCGCAGCTTGTTTAACAAGCGCAGAAATCGATACCGTCACCAAGTCCTACCCAAAGGACAGCAGGAGTCGTCCCAGCACGGAGTGATTTGCCAGGGCCAGTCCCAGGGGCAAACCCCAGCCTGGATGGGGAGCCCCGGGGCAGGCAGAGGGTCCAGGGACCACCACGTGGGTCCTGGGAAGCACCAGCCCAGCATCCCCCCGCGCCCCCGGGGCACGCTCAGCCCAAAGCCACCAGCACCCGCCCCATACGAAGGGCTGGTTTCCAGCTTGTTTTATTTCCCAGCAAAGCCTGCGGGGTATCGATCGCTGCTCGCTGCCTCGAGGGTAATGATTTGCTTTGGAAAATAAAAGTGGCAGCGGCTGAGTTTCTCACGCAACGCGGAAACGGGGCTGCGAGGGGAAAGGTTGCTCGGCCAGTAGAACAAGGCTTTAACTGGGGAGGTGAAAATCAATCAATCACTCAGGTTGGAAGAGCCCTCTGGGATCTTCGAGTCCAACCATTGCCCTGACACCACCATGGCAACTAGACCAGGGCACTAAGTGCCATGTCCAGGCTTTTCTTAAACACCTCCAGAGATGGTGACTCCACCACCTCCCTGGGCAGCCCCTTCCAATGGCTAATGACCCTTGCTGAGAAGAAATGCTTCCTAATGTCCAACCTGACCCTCCCCTGGCCAAGCTTGAGGCTGTGTCCTCTTGTCCTAGCGCTGGTTGCCTGGGAGAAGAGCTGGTCAAGAATGGGCTGGTCAGAGCTCCCAGGACATGTGGATGGTGCATTTACAGGTGCCCTCGCTACCACCGTGCCTGGCTTTGGGAGGGAACCCAGCAGACGTCCCTCGGCCCACACACAAGCCGGGCAGCAGACTCTGCTGGGACACTCCACTCGCCCAACGAGGATGAGCAGCTCCTCGCAGCCGCCCACAGAGCAAACCGGAGCCTCTGCGAATGTCCCAGCCCCTGGGAAGGGTCAAACCTGGAGTCTCGCTGCGTGAAGGTTCTCGCCAACACCTGCGTGTCATCCGCAGGGAAGGGAGAGGAGAGGTTTTGAGATACGCCAGAACGAGCTGCTTTGATCTTTAGTGCTGTGGAGTCTTATTGCTGCTGCTTAAAGGAAAAACAACCTCCGAGGGCTTTGATATTCTTGAATACACAAACACTCGGAGGAAACAGCAGGCTGAGAAATGCTCCCTAGTAGTTAACGTGTGTTCACCCTTGATTCTGTTAGCCTGGATAAAGAGGGCCCTGGTGAAAAACCCTGTGTTTCCCCCCGAGCATCCTCACAGGAGGGCACCTGCACAATTCCTCTTCCAGGAGGAAGGTGCAGAAGGTCAGAGAAAGTCACCCAGCGCAGACCAATAAATACGAGTTACCCACCGCTGGGCAAACTGCGGTCGGTTAGTGGAGATCTATAGCTCCGAGGGCTCCTGCTGAAGAGAAAATGCTGTTACTGGACTCAGATGTGGGTGTTTTGGTGAATTCGCCCTTTGCTCTGGCAGCATCTCTTTTCCTGGCCCTCTCCTGTGGGCTCAGCGGGGCCGTGCACCCCCCGCAGCACCCGGTGCCCCTTCCCGTCACCGCGTCCCAGCACCCCGGGGTGGCACCGGGGACAGGCAGGACCGAGCCGTGCGGCTGCGCCCAGCGGCTGCTGCCAGCACGGCCGGATCAATAACTTTTATCTGCATCATTATGTGCCTTTGCAGTGAAATAAATTAGATGTGCGGGACAGGAACCAGCCAGCGTCGAGCCTCGCGCCGTGGGACACAACACGTCCTCACCCACCCCAACAGGTCGAGGCGCAAATCCAAGACGGCAGAAGATGACGCACGCCCAGAACTGAAGTCAGCCCCCGTCCTGCACAGTCCTCTGCTTTTTTCTGGATGTCTTTGTATCCTTTGCTTTCCCTGACTTCTGGACCCCCCTGTGAAATGTGCCAGGGGAGCTTTCCCCATGCGGCAGACGGAGAAACCCCGTCCTGCTGCTGGTTGGGGGAAGGTCCTCCCCAGCCCGTCCTCGGACGTTGACGCAGGGATAAGGAACCCACGGGGTCACCCCGAGCTGTTGGAGACAGGTGGGAGGCACCGGGCAGATCACTGCTCTGGTGAGACAGCAGCTGCTCAAGGAGTGTAAAACCTGCCTGCTGGGAAAACGTGGAAGGGAAAAAAAAAAGAAAAAAGGAGGGAAAGAAGGAGGAAAGAAGGAGGAAAGAAGGAGGAAAGAAGGAGGAAAGAAGGAGGAAAGAAGGAGGAAAGAAGGAGGAAAGAAGGAGGAAAGAAGGAGGAAAGAAGGAGGAAAGAAGGAGGAAAGAAGGAGGAAAGAAGGAGGAAAGAAGGAGGAAAGAAGGAGGAAAGAAGGAGGAAAGAAGGAGGAAAGAGAGAAGGGGAAAGAGAGAAGGGGAAAGAGAGAAGGGGAAAGAGAGAAGGGGAAAGAGAGAAGGGGAAAGAGAGAAGGGGAAAGAGAGAAGGGGAAAGAGAGAAGGGGAAAGAGAGAAGGAAGAATTGCACGACCATGGGCAAAGAGCCGCTGCAGCAGCAGCACCGTGTTTCTGTGTTACCCCGGCTGCGAGCAGGGAGGGTGGCCCAGCCGAGCAGGGAGGGTGGCACAGCTGAGCAGAGCTGTTTCACAATGCGCAGCATTAATTAAACACGAGCTCGTTTTCCCGTTCCTGCGGAAGGGGAAGGCGAGGCAGCGGCTGGCGCTGCCAACTCCTGCCTGTTGGCGACGAGCTGCGAGGCGAGCGCTCGCCTTCCTCTTCCCCTTTGTTCTTGGAAAGAGCTCTACGATTTCAGCCTCACTATTTTCGGCAAAAAAAAAAGTGACAAACAGCTGAAAACCGAGGCCCTACCATGGGAAAGGACAGGCAGCTCGAGCAAGGAGCAGCACAACCAGCCCCGACCCCTCGAGGGCCGCCGAGGGCGGTGAGCGGGATGCCCAGGGCCGGGCAGGCAGCGGCGATGCTCCAGCCAGGATGGGAACCACCAAACCTGCAACCACAAACAGATTTTTTACACATTTTTTGCCCCATCCACTTTCCCATACCTGGCTTTCTCTGAGCCTACAGCATCCCAGAGCCCTGAGAAACACCCACATCCCTCTCCAGGAGCCCCCCGGGGCTGCAGGTAGCCTGAAACCAGCTTCTCTCTCCTCCCAGTAGCTGCCCCAGGAGGGGAGCAGGGGGGCAGCCCCGTCCCAGCCCACCCAGCACGCTGCTGGAGCCTTTTCCAGGGCTGTAAATCCTGACACAGAGCCTTTTTTTTTTTTTTTAATTATTTTTTTCTCCTTCTTTTTACTGTTTGGCAGCCGTTCAGGTCGTATTTGTGTTTTGGCTGCCAGCAATGCAGCATTTACAAACCTGCCCTGGATTTATCTGCTGCAGCGTTGGCCACTAAATTAACAAATACAAAAGTTGGGGACATGTTAGGAACAGCAATTTTATAACCCCCAAGATGAGCAGCCGCCCTCTCCCACCCACACCCCGCGGCTCCTGCCTTGATTCATTCCTCCTTAGAGCATTGGTTGGCTTTGGTTTTCCCCAAAATGGCTCAAATACACATTTTATTTTCTTTCCTCCTTCCCTGATCTTGGGGTTCCCCTGGGAGCACGTGGCACCACACTTCCCCCCCCAACAGGCCATTTCTGTGGGGTCCTGAGTAGATCCTCGGGCATCTAATACAGACTGAGCACCTACTCCTGCATCTCTCCAGCGGATGCGTTTTTCCTTTGCTTTCCTGTTTAAACGCACCAACTTGTAGGAATTTAATTACCTTTGAAACCCAACAGTTCACCTCGTGCTGGAGGATGGGGACAAGGCAGCAGAGCCGTCACATGAGCCTGGGTTTTTGGGGAAAGCCAGCTCAGGAGAGATGCTCTGCAGCTGCCTGGGGTTGACTGCATCCAGCAAGGCCACGGTGAGCAGTGCTGGCTCACCCCACATCCCACCACCCCGGGATCACCCCAGGAGCCCCCAGCAATGCTTTTCAGTGCCACCATGACCCAGCTCTCTCCATGGAGCCCAGCCCATTGCCAGCACGCTTTGGCCATCCTTCCCCAGGAACACTCCCAACCCACCTGCCGAGGGGCTGATGCAGAGTTACCATCTGCCCAACACCAATAACCAGGGGATTTCAACCAAAAAAAGGGGATTTTCTGGGCTCCTCAGAGTCTCATCCCAAAGTCAAAACCCAGCCCTGCACTCGCCAAGTTGGGCAGGTGGGGAAAATTCTTGCACACCTGGAGAGTGTGCAAGGGAGGACGTTTACATGGAGAAGATAAAAACTTCCACCTCCTCCCTGGGTTCAGCGTGTTCCTCTCTAACACAGACGCACGTTGCGTGTCAGCCTCGGGATTAGTGCTGGTTATTTAGGCCTTCTCCCTCCTCCCGGGTTTTCTCTGCGGGATTCTCTCTCTGCTCGTCCCCGCAGTGCTCTCCCCAGCCGACACACACGACGTGTCTCGGTGGCTTCCTCGCAGCATCAGGATTTTCAGAGGAACATCACCGAGGCGAGATGCAGCCCACGTCACAGCGGGCTCCAGGTGCAGCAAGACCCCGTGGGAAAGGCTTTAAGGTGCTGGCACACATGGTCCTCATCCCTGTAGTCCCCTGGAGAGGGTGGCAGGAGCACGCCGGGACATCTCCCCGGAGGACAGCTCTGAAGGATGCTCATCCAGCTCACTTGGCAAGTGGAAAGCCAAAAGCATGATGACACCCAGGGCAGGTGCTGCTGTGAAGTGCCAAAGCTGTTCCCGAGGGCTTTTCCCATGACAGAGACGCTCTGCTCCGCTCCTCGAAGCAGCGGAAAGCGGGGATGGGTTTGGGGACACAGAGGGTTTGCATCAGCACCACGCCCCGGTGATGACTCCTGCTTCGTGCCCTGCACCCACTGAACAGAGCCCAGAGGGATCCAGCACCAAAGAAGGACCGAGAAGCTCAGCTGAACCAGAGGTGGCCTTGACACCATCCCATGATGGTGGGTACCACACAGCACAGCCCACCCCGCTGCTGGCGGAGCCGAGCCAAGAGGTCAAACACAAACTCATCAGCCACCAGATTCAATCTCTTCCAGCGATTTAGCTCTGTGCTATCAAAGCTGGCTTAGAAGAGGTTTCCTTTCAAGAACTATCAAAAATTCATTAAAACAGTGACCAGTGACCCCAAAGCAGAGGTCTGCCACGGTGCTTGGGGCAGCTTTTGGCCAGCCTGCACCTACATTTGCATTTAGGGGGTTTAATTGCTACATGAAAGACACCAGCAAGCTCTGGTGAACTTAATAGAGAGAAAATCAAGCTCAAACAACGTGGAGGGGATAGGCCAGGACAAATATAACATTAATAACCTCCATCGCGTTGGCAAGAGGCAGGATTCTTGCAAAGAATATTGGTGGCTCCTTTTTTCTAATCAGAGTTGGTGGGAACGAGCCAGAGGAGACGGGGACTTTGCAGGGAAGATCAGGACTTTGGTGCATTAGCCTGCAGGACAGAGACCCAGCCAGATCCAACCTTCTCAGCTAGAGACTGGCACAGACGGAGGTGCCCGAAGATGAAGCAGAGAGAGAAGCTAGAGAGCACGACGGTCCCTGCAAGGACTGAGCAACGAAGGTCCGAGCAGATGACGGCTCTGCCTGTGCCCCGGAGCAGGACGATGCTCCGTGCATGACATCCCTGGCCCAGGAGACCAGAGACCTCCTGCTCCAGCCACCCCAGTTTTTAAAGCCTCCTCTGAACTGCCAGCTCCTCTCTTCACCTTCAGGGTTTAACTGTTAAGGCTCCCTCTGCGCAGCCATGACCCCGATGATCAGGAGAAGAAAGTGGGTTTAATGCTGCCCCCGTCACTCAGCCAGGTCCTGATCTCTCGCCACCAACACCAACCCAAAGCCACCGCTTACTCCCTGGAGCTACTCCTCATTTACATCAGCACAATTGATATACGAGCTCATTAGGTTTTAATGCACAGCTTCGAGAGCTTATTTAAAATTCATCGAAGCTTCCCCCGCTCAAAAGGATTTAAGACCCCAAAAAGAAAAAGCCTGCTTGTGGAATTCTGCAAAGCCCCAAAGACAGAAGGACCGAAAGTCTCCATCTGGAAGAATGAGATGATGGATTCCTGACACTACGATGGGACGCTTTGTATTGCAACACGAACTGGAATAAACCAATAAATAGAGATTATTAATGCCAAACTTCTTAAAAATCAGCAAGATCTGGAGCAATTGAATCAAAGAGGTTTTAAAGAGCTGCCCAAGGAGATATTTCTAGATTTTTTTTTTTTTTTTGCTTTTTAAGTAATTTTTAAAAGTCTACTTCAAATCGCAGCAGCATTATTTGTTCCCTTGTACGTTAAAACAATCCACGTCATCTTCCAAATCATTGGGCTGACATTGAAGCCGGGCGAAACAAAGGAAGATGTGAAAACAGGACTCACTTAATGAAGAAGTGAAATTTAATTAGTGCCAATCAGCACGCGCTTATGAAAAGCGGATTTCATTAAACCGACCTGAGGTTTTTATGAGATTCCAAAATGAGTTTAACCAACACGCCAGGGCGTTCGCCTCAGCCGCGGGTGACATTTTGATGAAGAAGCTGGAACAACACAAAAAATCCACCACAGAACCTGCTAAATCTCCAACCAGCTGGTTGAGACACAGCTGCCCAAATGTCAGGCGGAGGCAGGAATCGCCACTGACAGCGATGCTCTGCCAGGTGACGAGTCGCTGAATAACGAGGGCTCATAATGATGCAGGGAGAGCAGTTTTACAGGCGGGGTAATCACAGAATCAATGAGGTTGGAAGAGCCCTCTGGGATCATCGAGTCCAACCATTGCCCTCACACCACCATGGCAACTAGACCAGGGCACTAAGGGCCATGTTCAGGCTTTTCTTAAACCCCTCCAGAGATGGTGACTCCACCACCTCCCTGGGCAGCCCCTTCCAATGGCTAATGACCCTTGCTGAGAAGAAATTCTTCCTAATGTCCAACCTGACCCTCCCCTGGCCAAGCCTGAGGCTGTGTCCTCTTGTCCTGTCGCTGGTTGTCTGGGAGAAGAGGCCGACTCCCACTCCGCTACAACCTCCCTCCAGGTCGTTGCAGACTGCACTAATATCACCCGCTTTGCTCTTCGTCACCTGTTGGTCCGTACACCCAGCGTGTGAATCCAGCTACCGAGGGCAAAGCAACGCAACATAATGGATGCGATGTCAAGAAAAATTAAATCAAACGTCAGGATAAAATTCCAGGGGGGGAACGTGCTTTTATGATTCATAATGCCAACCAATTATCGCCGTGACAGGCCGAACGGCGGTATTTTATCATGCCTGGCAGCCTGGAAAGGGACTTGTGCAAACGGGCTCATGAAAAGATCCTTTAACAAACTTGGCGGACGCTGTAACGATCGCCAGCGCACGCTTCATTTTTCAGCACCAAATGACAAAAAGAAGAAACTCCCGTCACCCGGCGTGTGCCAGAGCTGATGTATTCCCAAGGAAAAGCAGCTTTGCTCCAGGTGCCCCATCCGCTCCCATGCTCGAGAGCTCTCCTTCTCCCAGCAGCGCAGCAGGGCTCAGCCATCCATCCTGCAAACACGCCGGATCTTTTCATTTTCAGCAGCTGACATGCTTTGGGCACCGAAACATAAAACTAAGGTTATATTTCCAGCAGAAATATGAAGGAATTTAATACCTCAACCAGGTACAAAATGTTGCCCGTGGTGATGGCTGCCCCCAAAATCACACCGGTGACGCAGCGGCGGGTCGGCCAGGCGCCATGGGCAGAGGCAGCAGCAGGTGAAGCGGCACTAATACAGCCCATCGAGGCTGAAGTTATTTTGTTTATACACAACATTTCCCCCGGTGTCTCATCAGCCGGCGGAGCGGAGCAGACGTCAGCCTGATGGGAAGCCCCCGCGCTGGGACCAACCCGGAGAGAGCAGCAGAAAGCCCACGCAGCCTCCGGGCCAGGCTGTGACACAGGATCACAGAATCAGTGAGGTTGGAAGAGCCCTCTGGGATCATCGAGTCCAACCATTGCCCTGACACCACCATGGCAACTAGACCAGGGCACTAAGTGCCATGGCCAGGCTTTTCTTAAACCCCTCCAGAGATGGTGACTCCACCACCTCCCCGGGCAGCCCCTTCCAATGGCTAATGACCCTTGCTGAGAAGAAATGCTTCCTAGTGTCCAACCTGACCACCGGGACAGGCACCCACGGGTCATCGGCCAGGTCTCTCAGCAGGTTTTAGCCCTGTAGCGCAGCCTTTTGGCCATCACAGACCTCCAGAGATGCTCCCGTCATCACAGAGATGGACCTGGGCATCCTCCAGCACCCTCCCAAACACCACTCCCAGGGGCTGGCTGGCCTCCAGGGTCACCCCCAGCACCAAAGGAGCCCCCGAGGACCTGGCGCAGGGGTCGTAGGACCGTTGACGCTGTCCTGCTGCCATGACACAGCATCCAAGTGGCCTTAAAATAAACTTCCCCTCCTTTCTCACGCACGATTAAGCTTCCTCCCGAAAGCACGTGTGCCTGGCCACGCACGTGTGTGTACACACACCAGCACGCTCGTTAAGTTTTAAATAAAGCGTTTTTAAAATCTCTCAGAATTTAGCAACAATCGCCATGGATACCCACCACCGAAATCCCTCCGTTACCATGGCAACGCCTTCCCCAGCCTGCCGATTTATCCTGGATCTGACACACCATTTATCGTGAGTGAAAGGCAGAGAATTTGAAAGCAACCTTCCCTAAGTGCACGGAAGCATAAAAATCCTCGGTGAGGAAATAACTATTGATAGAGATAAACCAGCTACAGCGCGTATGAGCCCCAGACCGAGGGTACACGGGGCACGTTTTGTGCCTGCACGTCACTGCTGGACACCGAGGACGACACAGAGCGCAGCCTCCAGTAAAAGGGAAGGCAGGCAGGGTGGGTAAGGCCCAGAAAAGGAAAACACAAACACACACCTTTTTTTTTTGCACCTTTAAAGTACAAATAATTAACACCAGAGCCCGTAAGAGCGAGGCTCAGTGCTGCGATGGGCCTGGGGTACCCGCGCTGCTGCGGCGGCACAGGGATGCTCTAGCAAACGCTGCTCGCAGCCTCCTCGATGCTGGGGGCTCGCAGTGAGCCCTGGACAGCGCTGACAGCACCAGAGTATGAAATTACCTCCTTGCTCCAACAAAGGGCTTCCAGGGGAGCGGCGTGGGCAATCCAGGCGGTTGAACCACACATAAACGTCTCACGCGAGGTACTGATGGTGCCCGCTGGGGCAATAGTCGAGAGGCCCGAGATCTCCACGGTGTTTATTTTCACAGTACACCTGACAAGTCAGCACAGTCTATTATTCCCTGCATCTCCAAGGGTCTAACTGTGGAGAGACAGAGCTGCCGGTGAATTAACTCACCCCGTTGCCCCAAAGCACAGGGGAGCCCAACGCGTTCAGCACAAAGAGACTCCAAGCGCTCCCGTGCGAGAGTCTCCGGGCTCTCACGCCCCAGCACCCAGCCCGTTCCATTTCTCTTCCCAAGCTGCGTTACTATTAAGTCTGTGTATTTCATCTAAAAGAGTTTCACGCTTGAAGGGCAACACACAGCCCCGGGGAGCGGGATGCCAGCAGGTCCTTCGGGAAGGACATGCCGTCACAGCCATCCACCCCGGGGACACACTCACTCGTGCTGCAGGGTGACACCACCACGCTGGCTCCATCACCACAGACACCGAGGGTTTGGGAGAGCGGCTTCGTATTTTTCTCACACCTCTGATGAAAGCATCGTGCTCCAGTCTGAGTCCACCCAGCGACCCGTGCCTGGGAAGAGCAACTTGATAACAGAGCCCACTGCTTTTCCACGTCACGCAGCAACACGTCTCCGTGATGGAAGTCACCACTCAAAGCCTTTTGATGGATTCAGGTGGATTTTAGGAGCAGCTTGTCCAGACGCTGACGTTGCTATGCAGATCCAGGCCTGGGAAACGGACCAAAGCTAATAGAAATGCAGTGCAGCCACTGATGATTTGTACAATTAGGAGCTGCTGTGAATCAAAAGGTTAACTTTCAGACAGGTCCTTGTGGAAGAACCCTTAGAGATTGATTTCCAGTTTCTCACAGTATTTAGTCAAATCTCTTTCTTAGGGGCCACCAGCAGGCTCCGTGCTGCAGGAAGGAGAAGGCTGGAGGCTGCACGGAGGGACAGCGGCGTGGAGCAATCTGGCAGAGCTGCTCTGAAGCACAGCATTTCCCTGAGCTCCTGAGCCACGAGGACGGGCTGCAGCGTGCAGAAAGGCCGTTAATTACAATAATGCAAATCACCGCACGCAGCTGCGATCCGCGAGAGGATCCAGGAGACTGGGGGAAGGGAGCAGAGCGCCCGCCGACACCACGCACCGAGTGCCGCAGCCGAGGTGGGTGAGCATCAAAACTCAGCTCTTGGCACTGCTGGGGGAAGAGACTTGCAGAGCTCGGAGCTCGCAGGGCTGAGGAGTCCCGCGGAGGTTTGCTGCCTGCACAAAAGCTCACACAAAGAATACCCCAATTAAAGCAGCTTTCTGCTACGCTAAATTAGGACTCCCTTCGAAAGGACACTCACCTGCTCTACAAGTACCAAACCTTAAACGCACAAGATAAAGTGAGATCGAGCAGTTTGAAAAAGCCACCACTTGCACGTCAGTTCTCTCTCCTGTTTCTCACACAGCACTTTATAACCCTTCCGCTATCGTTCGTAGCTGTAAATATACATCAGACTTTCACAGAGCTGTAAAATTAAAGATTGCGGCCAGAAAAAACAACCACAAACCAAGCTCAGACATAGGACTGCTAAATAAAAAGACCAGAAGGAATCACAGCATCTTCCAGCCTGATTTCCAGCACAAGACAGACTAAGGAGTTCCTCCCCCTCCCATTTCGCATCCAGTGACACAAATAAGGAACCTGAGAAAAGCACCAGCGTAAGAATCCAAAGATCTTTCCTCCATTAGGAGCAAACACGAACACAGTGAGCTGTCAGGATGATGCACACTCCAAATGTCGCAGCCCCTCTGACACTTGGAGGCATTCACTGGCAGAGCTGGGGTTTCTTTTTCAAATCAGTTTTGATCTCTGAATTGTTATGCTGAGTCTTGCTCTGTGGGGAATACAGGAAGCAACCAGCATATTAAGAATCCTTTGAAGGTGTCTTTCCTAACCATTATAAAAGAAAAAGGGAAAAAAAAATATAGATCCACATTTAAGCCTTGGATCCCAGCTCATGGCAGAGGAAGATTGCAGAGCCGTGAAGCACAAGCGCCGTGCCACTGGCTCAGGGGCAGTCCCAAGCGAAGGGACGAGCAGGTGAAGGCTTAAAAAGCAAAACCAGGTGTGATACGTGGGGACACGAAACAAGAATTGCTGCCCCGTAAACAGAACCTGATGTGCACCAGCTCTGCCAAGAGAGATACGCTGCAAAAACATTTCCTTTGCAAACAGCAGAGGGGTTCATTGAAGGACACCTTCATCTTCCCTGCCCCACGCAGCTCTCCTTGTTACAGGGTGAGAGGAGCGGTGGGATAGACACGTCCTGCTGGGTAACAGGAGGCACGTTCAGAATTTACCTGACCTGAACATCAACTGCATCAGAATTCACACTGAAGAAAAGTCAGCCAAAGTTTCAAGGTTTTATGGCGATAATAAACTTGTCCTTCAGCAATATCCGATCATCTGGGCTTGTATAAACACGGGGAGAATAAATTCTGTTCATACTTACCTACACGGGGCAAGCAAAAATGCAAATTGGCTGCCTGGGAGAAGGCAGGAGGTGCTGTGAGTGTCACCACATCGCTATTGCTTTCAAAGTTCTCTCTCCCTCCCCAGCCCTGAAACAGGTTATAAAACCATTGCTACACACAGAGATGGAGGCAAACTGTGAGACGCATTCATAAAAAAAATAAAAACCCCTGCAGGATAATCGCCTTGAAACTGAGCTGCTCTACACAGCTACTGCCCTCGTTTGAATTCAGCTTGTGTGTGAATCCGCAGAGGCCTCGACCACAGGGCTCTGCCTCCTCCCTGGCATTTCAGCAGATCACCTCCGTGCTTTGCCATCCCCTTGAGATAAAGCTCGTTTTACTACAAATTCAGCTGACATTTGCTCTGTGTTCAGCACTGCTCATGTTGTCTGTGTTACAACATACAGCACTTATTTCCTAAAAAGCTGCAGGATGGCTCAGCATCATTTTTACCACCCATCCCCAAAAGCAGGATCAAGGGGAGAGCTAATGCTTAGCAGCAGCTTTCCTTGAATTAAAAACCCTTCCTAGGTTAGCGAAGCCCCTCGGACTGCCCAGCTCCTGGGGATCAGCAACAGCGCTGACATGCCTGGTGGGAAAATTCCCAGAGGCTGTAAGAAAGGAAAGGCAGCATTAATTAAACTGATAGGCAATACTTAAGGGCACGCGTCCACTCTTCTGCTCCAGCCTAGAGAACAGGTAGGACATGGCATTTTTGGCAGTGTGTAGCTCCAAGTGCTACAGAGAGTCGGGAATTTTGATCGCTTTTGACGTCTGGTAGCAGCAGCTGGCAGAAAGGAGCCTGGGGCGTAACAGCTCCTTTTCAAAGCACCAGTCCCTCTTCTGAGTCACCGCATGGTGCTGGCATCAAAGGATCTCAGGAAACAGCAGAGCCTCAAAAGACAAATGGTGCAAGAGACGAAGGATTGGGAAGGAAGGAGCAGCAGGAGTGAGAGCAACAGCTTCTTTCTCGCTCAGCCCAGAAGAAAGGGTTGCAGTTAAGCGGGATGTGGACGGAGAGAGAACAGGATTGTCCTTCCTTTCCCCAATTAGAAGTGATTGATTACACGCTAATACTCACGAAAAAAAAGAGGCTAATCCTCATCCCAGTTTTAAGGAAGTTCCACACCAAGTTCAAAAATCAGGAAAGAAAGAATGAGGGTCAGTCACCTGGAGGCGGAGCAGGGAGGGCAAGGCGGAGGCGGCAGGGACACCCGGCCATCGCAGGGACAGGGCTCCCAGGACACGAGCCACGGAGGGCTCAGTGCAGAGGCAGTACCTGGACAGCACGGAGAACCTCCCACGGGGCAGCCAGCTGGTGGGAACACAGAGCTAGGAGCTCGTCTGCATCATCTTTAACCAGAGTTTTGCTCCAGCGGCTCTCAGGAAGGACAGCTGCTCTCTGCAACAGCATCCTCTGCCGCGGGGGCTCGGCACGGAAACACGGCGATCGGGGCTGGGAGATCCCGTGCACCACCACCTCTTGTGACTGCGAGCTGGAGAACAGAGGAACTGACAAACCAGCGTAAGAAAATGATTTTTATTTCTTTTTTTTTTTCTTAATTTCTTTTTTCCCTTTTTTTTGAAGCTCTGATGTTTACAGATATGCTTTTATTTCTGATAATATAGCAATAAAAATCACAATGCAGCCAGCAGAGCAGCTGAACTAAGACCCATAAATACCAGCACAGAAAACAATGGACAACCACCAATATTTCTATACAGGAACTATCATTTTAATGTCACATTTTGACAATTGCAAATGGTCTACAGAATGTATGTGGGCAAAAGGCAAGAAGTGAGTCTTTTGAAACACTCGATGTATAATAAACAGCGCATTTATCAACATTTACATGATTCACATCAAATTGATGACATCCTAAATGTATTCCTTTTAAAGGATAGAGATTTTTTTCAATAAAATATTACATTTCATTTAATACTCCGGTACAATACTTCATACATTGCAGGAAAAAAAAATAAATGCAAGGTCTACTCCACCTAATAAGAGGATCCTTTTTCATTAGTCTTTAGTACTGTAATAAAAAAAAAAAATCACAATAATGTCATAAATAAACAGGCTTGAAATTATTAATTACGTTTCACTATTTAAAAGGGAGAAATTAAAAATTAATTTGAAATAATGAAGTTATGGGTAGAAAATCAAAACCTGACAACACATCCTAGTACCAGCTGTGATTTTTTCCCATCCCTACAACATAAAAAAAGGAAACAGGTTTTATAACTTCGTTAGCTGTATCCTAGTTAATCGTGTTTCAAACACATATCTTAAGAGGAAAAAATTAAAGTTTGGTCAGGATTAATAGGAGAACCAATCAGTCCTAACAACAGTTAGCTGAAATTAAAGTGTATGCATTCAGTAAATGAAGTCTGCAGCAAATTCATGCTGGCATAAATGATTGTGCCTTAGGAGCTGGGTTAAAGTTTCCCTTGTGGTATAAAGTCTTCTACAACAGAACACTTGAGAACCGCATCCCTTTTCCATTCCATTGATACAGCAAAAACCTGTAAATCAATGCTGAAAATTTATTCTCTAAAAACTCCCTAGAAATACATGAAACCCCCATTCACTTATCTCCCCCGGACCAAAGGACATTTCTCTTTCTTGCTTCATCTGTCGTAAACCCCAGAGATTGTTTAAATTAATTTTTAAAAATGCTTTAAGAATCACCCCTCTCTTGAAAGATTTTATTTCACAAGGTCTCCCCTCTGGCACTGGGCAGGGCCTGACGCTCCAGCTGAGAGGAGCACTTACCCACAACCTTCCCCCCTCACTGACACTCTCCCACCAGATGCTCCCCAGGATTAACACACGTTCTGCAGGAAGAATTCCCTGGTTCCAAGAAGAAAAAACAAACAACTACAGCGGCAGGTTCTAAACAGCTAAAATGAGGTCATGAGAGGCAACTTTATTGGCCATGTAACCGATTGCTGCTGATCCAGGTCAATGCTTTAAGACACATCATGTTAACTGAGTTCACAACGGAGCTCAGGTTCATTCAGGATCCCTCTCTTTTGACTTTCCCCCTGACCTTTCAGTTTGGTGCAGAATAACTCCAAACCTGAACGCATGTTCCACCTTGCCATAATGTATGAAGAATTTGTCTAACTCTGCACAAAGTTTTAGACAAATATTTAATTGCTGTCAATTGCTCTGTACAAACACCAACACTCACAACTGATCCCTGTTCAGCAGGATGAAGCTGTAAACAGGGACAGGAGAGGGAGCAGGCGATGTAGAACAGGTATCTCACCACCAAATGACTAGATTTCTCTCTCATCATGACTAGAAATTTTAGATCTTGAAAGGGCACAAGTATTTATGACTAGAGTATAAGGCTATGCCGTTAAAACACATATTATGGTATGCTGGTGACAGGAGTTCCAAAAAAAAAACCAACATCCCAAAGCCTCAAAAGACAAAAAGGACAATAGGCAAAGAAAGAAAATTCTGCTTAACATTAAAGAAGCACCTTCATTCAGTTCAAACAAAGTGTTCAAATATTTGATTTTGCAAAGCACTCTCAGGAAAAGGTAATGTAATCTCCCACTTCACCTTTCACAAAGCTGCATTAATTACATTCCAGGCTTTAGCATAATTTCACCAGTAAGGCCAACAACGCAGCTCCACTGGCCCTGTGCCCTTGCATACAGCCATTTAATGCAGTGTTCACCATCTGCACCTGCTGTATGAAAAGGGCAGTAATTTCCTAACACCATTTAAGTCACAGAACTTCCCCAGAAACGTGGGGAAAGACATTGGTAAGACACCACCAGTCCCCACGCCTGGGGACCGGTTCTGCCAGTAATGCACACACGCAGCTGCTCGTGGCTTCGAGGGGAGCTGCTGGTCCAGGCAATCAAGCAAAGAAACCCCAATTAACCGGCAGCTTAACAGCAGTTCTTCGTTCTAGAGTCTCTAGAAGAGGACTTTGTCTCATTGACAACAATCAGAAGTGGTTTCAGGTGATTTTTTTAAATCGAACAGGGACAGCAAATCCAACGCAGCTCTGAAAGGCACTTCAGGTAGAACGGCAACAAACTCCTGCCTGGTGCAAGGAACCAGAACGCGCCTGCTGGCCTTGCTGCCGTGCTGCCCTTCCCACCTAAGGCAATTTCAGGGGATAGCGAGCTTCCATGACCTGCTTTCCCCACACAACCTTAACTTAACCACTTACACTAGCATAAGGCCTTACTAAAAACCAGAAGGCTCGACAGCTTCCCCAGCAGAAGGGGAAGAGGGTTACCTCATACTAAGGTCACAGCCTGCGCAGTGGGTCACTTGTTTCACTGTTGTCAAGGTGTCATCATGCAACTTTTTAAAATACCTTAACTCTACAAGTTGAACCTCTTGCTTAACAGATGAGCACGGGCAAACTAACATAGACAGTGTCCTCACAAACCGCTCGGCCACTGTGTCTTTTGAGAGATACAATAAATTTCTGTGTTGGGTAGAGATCACGTAGAAGAAATTTTGTTGGATGTAAAGGCTACCTTGCATACCTATTCAAAAATAGCCCATCCAGCCACTCAGCTAAGTCGTAATCAAAGCCATCAGTTATCACAAAAAGCACCTTCATACCAACAACTGCCCACCCCATGAAACTCAGTCTGAGTTTGAAATGTATTAGGACTAATTTTATCATGCAGCTGATTCTATTCACGCTGGTGATCCACTGTTTTCAAACAACCAAGTATTGTTCCCATCAGTATTTTACATTAGTGTAATGGATTCATCTATATCATTGCTCTCCCACCACCCCCTTCCCCCCCCCAAAAAAATAATCCCACAACTGCTCAAATAAGGAAAAAACCCCAACTAATAGCCATACTGTGAAACAAAAATACTATTTAAAAAACAAATGTATGACAGTCCGTTTGCTGGATTCAAAACTGACTCTACAAAGTAGTCGTCTACATTGTAGAAAGGATTTCCTTTTATTTGGAAAATGAGCAATTGTAAATCAGGTATTGGAGAGAAGAGATATAAACAATCTTTAGATGGTCTTAAGTTTTGCCTACTGTTGAAGGATTAAAACCGTAAATAAAAAGGTACCAAGCCCTCAGAGTTCACCGTTCATGTGAAGCTTCTTCCATCTCTTTCTTGACCTTTTTAAAAACCATATTCATTTCTGGGAAAGGAAGGGAGAAGAAAATAAAAATTCTTTAGGAGAAAAAAACAGCAGTTATTTCTTATTCTGACGCTATACAGAAGTGCTCTATTTTGACTCAAGAAAGCCTTAAACTCAACCAAAAGTCTCAAACCTTGCTCACAAACTGCGTGGTACTCTGGCAGTAGATGAGACTGTGTATAGACTTGGAGAAGATCCCTGGACTAAATGGATGAAATACACAGCTACCAAATGGGAAAGGGAAAATAGGATTTCTGAGGTCTCTGAAAACACAGGGGGAAGGTGACAAATGGCTTTAGATTAGAATCCAAAAGAAGTTAATGACTAAAGACACCTCAAATTCAAAGGTATTCCTTTGCTGTACTCACAGCCCATTAACTGAGTATCAGATATTGGTTAATAGCCATATATATATATAATAATATATATATTCAGATGTCTGATTCCAAGAACCAAATAATAACAGATATTTAAAACATAACAAAGAGAATCTACAGATTTCTCTCCCAGCAAAAGCAAGGATTTAATTCTTACTAGTATGACAATAATGCTGCACCGACTGCTCACAGCACACAGGCCCAGCAGTAATGCTGCTCACTGCATCTTTTATGAGGCTGAGCGTGAGATTAAGTGTTCTTGGAATCTCTTCAGATGCACACAAATCCTCAGCACTGACCAGGAGCAAAGATCACTTATAAAAGACATGGAAAATTCAGACTGTAGTTGCTACTAATCTTTTGCTAGCATGCAGAATTTCAGTCTCCTGAATAATAAAGACTTCCAACTTCTGTCACTGGTGAGTCAGGGCTCGAGAACAAAGGCCAAACTACCAAGCTAATATTCCACATTGTTTTGGAAGGGTAGACATAGATGCAACTCAATCAAAATTAGCTTCTGGAACAGAAATGCCCTAAGGGGGCTAGAGTATATGCATTTCAGGCATTAGAAAGTCCTTCCTATAGCTCTTCTCATAGTTCAGTTTTGTGTACGTTTTCTCCAAACCCCACAACTCCAGCCTGGATATGCACACTCCCTCCTGAACATACAGACCTGCCTTTGCATGGAAGTCTCTGTACATCTTCTCATCTGAAACTTTTCTGCTGTTGCATCAGCCCCACATTTTCATATACTCTAGCACTATCTTCTCTCATTCTGAAATGAAACAAATACTTACAGTCCAAAGAACCTAGGTGGAGAAAATCGCATTTGTACACATCAATGTAATTCAGTGACAATTTCTTTTGCTCAATTTAGTCTAAGAGCAAAGCACAGGGCAAGAGTCTAGGGCAGATTCTGTGATAACTCATTCTCATTTGAGGTCCCTGAACATTAGTTAGTACAGTTCAAAACTTACTAACAACAGAAGCGAACTTACTCTGGACACGTTGGCGTTGGGGTACAGGGTGGAAGAGGGCTCTGATCCCCACTTGTCTGGTCCGATAAAGAATATTTAATGTTTGTGTATTCGTGACCTTTTCTCTTACTCTTCTGTGAAGCAAAACACAACAAAAAGCCAGGTTTTGAATTACTAATAGAAACCAGTCATTGAAGTAGTGCAGAAATTACATCATGTATAACTAACCACATATGCTCATTAGAAGAAAGGTTTGTCCAGGAACAGAAGAGAGCTCAGCTCTGTAGATAACACACACAACATGGATAGGACCTGAAGGTTGGCTTTAGCTATTTGTTACAAGACCTGAAAAGCCTCACTTTTCAATATTCCTCTCTCCACAACCATCTCCAGCAGAATGTACCAACCTGATGAACGAGCACTCGTGCACAATCTTCATCTTACTTGGCAGAAGAAACCACACTTCATTCTTTAATAGACAGTCCCAGGCAGCGGGCTTCCCACTGACCTTATTTCCAGCTTCGAGATGTGGCCAAATGAGTAACAACGTTGTTTGCAAGATCTCTAATAAAATAACATCTTAGCCCATTAGGTTTGATATAAAAAGAACCCAAGCTGTTATTTGGATTCTGCAGCATATGTTACAAGCTGCAGCCAATTGGGCTGGCATTCATCTGAAGAGACTGAAGGCTCCAGCAAGCAAAGCTACACTAGGAAAGAAAGGGGATATGGCTCGCTTCGTTTTCAAGACAAACATTCACAACACACACGTACACTAAAACCTACATATAAATTAAAGCCTCACTTCAAAACTTGACAGGGCACTGGGGTTTTTGGGCATTTATTTTTTGGGTGGTTGGGTTGGTTTTTTTTAAATGCTCAAACAAGTACTAAATATCTGGCCTGAATCAATCTCACAAGCCACTGGGGAGAGCTGGCTGCTGAGTTTCCACTAAGAACGCTCCGTGTAGTAATGCAGGTTGAAGTTTTTCCAAGATGCTCTTCTGAGACTTGCTCAAAACTTGCTCAACTTGTTCTGTTGTTTTACTGAACTTCTCCCCTTTCAGCCTCCTGCTTACTCCTGACAAATCACTTTCAAACAGACCACCAGTCCAGATCAACTACCTGGAAGGTTAATGCTAAAAAATAAGATTTAAATGAAATGCAAAGGTTCAAACTCTGCTGCATTCTACAGCGTTACGGGTACAAACCTCTCACCCGCCAATAATATTCTGAAGCCCATAACTAGGGCTTGATTTCCACCACCACCACAACTGCATGATGGATGGCAGGTAAAGTTACAGATGTACTGTACAGTAAAAGCAATTTAAAAAGGATCAGTCAGTTCTTCTATTACTTAAGCTGCCTGAAACAGAACAAGCCAAGAAAAAGTAGATATCTGGCTTCTCCTCCTTCCACTTAATTCACTGTAGTTATCCTTTCTAATTCAGAATAACAGAAGTGTGGTAAGAACTACTTGTTTCCTAGATGTAAAGATATACACGTTTCCACAGGGGAAAAAACAAAAACAAAAAAAAAAACAAATCCATTTTGCTTTTCTTCTGCACTTGTTAAGAAGACAGGCAATATTTAACACAACACTTAACTTTATGAAACCTTGAGGCTCTCAGCATTGCAATGCAAGAGGGAGTGCTAGCAGAGGAGGGAAATTTTTCCCAAATATAAACAAAAATCAGGCATATCCATGTGAACGATGCAGCTATTCACATATTCATTTCTTCAGCCCAGCTGGCTGTAAGCCCTGCACGACAAGAGGGCAGCTAATGGAAGTACCTAATTTCTTATCAGAGCTGGCGTGCGTTCATCCAGACTGAAAAGCAGACAGGGAGCATGACCTCATATTCTTTCCTATGAAGGTGCCCTAATTGACTTCACCAGGTTTTTTTCCAGCTTTCAGTGTTTGCAACAGCAATTAAAGCAAGCTTAGAGAAGAAGGTTCCAGAAGTTAAAGTTTCTCAAAACACAGCATTTCATTCCCAAACTATCTTTTTGGGGTGAAATTCAAGCATTCTACCACTCAGCCGATTCTTTTCCTACTCTATCAAAACACGCTTTGGAGCACTCCCAATTCACCATGACTTTTTCAGGACACTAGTTCCTACAGTCACCACAAAGCTTTGCTTTTGTCTGAGAAGTTCTATATTGTTTTATCCCTATAGCTGCCACTATATTTCCAGTTTCTTAAACTTTTATTCCTGTGCCTTCTGAGCTAGTAATGGAATAGAGGAGGAAACACAACAAACTGAGTCTCATCACTATAGGAGAAATACGCTGCTCCACTCAAGATCAAAATACCATTCAAAACCCGTTACAACAAGAGAGAGTTACAGATCTACTTTGTAAATGGCAACAGCAGAAAGAGACCATATTCAAAAAGCTGAGGATACAAGGCTTGCATAATTACACACACAGAGATGTGAGGGAGCTCTAAGGCGAAGTGAGACAACAAAGCCAGGGAAAAAAGTACACCTGAGGGATTTCTTGTTCTTCACTTTGTGTCTAATCACCATCAGAGCACACCACAGCTGTCCCGGGGAGAGGAATAAAGTCTCCATCCTCTCTGCTGAACAGCGCATCTACATCATGTAGGCAAATATAAAATAAGCTCTGCCACACTCCAAAGCAGCCAGAAGCCACCCAAGAGTGCCAAGCCCGAGCTGGCACACTCCATCTCTAAATGAGGATCACATCTCACAGCTGGCACCGCGCTAACCACGCAGCTGCCCACATCTGCCTGATCGGTTGTGGGGGTTTATCTCCTCCTGAGCAGGAAGCCAGCTGCAGAAGGAAAGATACTGAAATTCTGAAACAAAGATAAAAATCCCAGATGACCAGAGTTAGGATAGAGAGTGAAAGCAACGTGGGTAGAATGTCAGTTCTTTATTACAAAACGAGGATAACTTCTGTAAAAGACTGCAGAATTTGAGTGCAATGAAGTAGTTAAACAGAAAGAGTGAGGTGAAGGTCTTGAGGTTGTCACCAAATATTCCAAAACTCTTCTCATCTTACCACACCAAATCACTCCTCTAACTGCTTTTTGTTGGACACTGTACTGCAAGATCACCACGCTCATTCTTTAATCTTTCAGTCCAATATACTTACCTCTTACTAATAAACATGTAATTTAAGACTCCAAAATACATATTAGAGCTACTACCATTTGAATTTGATTATCATACTTTAGAAATACAGTTAACAGGTTGGAAATCTCTTTAGAGCTCAACAGAAAACAAGGTTCTGTATTAATTAACAGAGCCTTATCTTTTATTTCTCTTGCACAGAAAACTAGACAATATTAAGGGAATTTGAGATCTGGGGGACAGGATCCCATACATGCAAGCATTTTCATGGAAGGTAAAGCAGCACTAGCTGCAGTCATATGGAGAAGCCTTCTCAGACTGATGATTTTGTTCCTCTGCAAGTGGCCAAACACACCGTTTTTATGTTACGGTTTCCTAATACCACCTAATAGTTTAAGTAATTCTTACGCATGATGAATTAAAATATACACTAACTTCTCTTAACAGGGTTAATGGGTTACAGACCCAGCCTTTTCACAATGCAGTCAGCAGTCATAGGCAGCAAACAAGCAACTCTGCTCTGTGTTCCAATGCTAACAGGTTCCTACGTAACATTTTATACTCAGGACAAACATACCTGCTCCTCTTCAATCCTGCGCTGTAGCGTCTCGATGTAGTGCTGTACTGCCATGTAAATAAACCTGTACTGTGCTTCTGTCTGAACCATCCCTGACCGCTGTGACCTCACCATCTGAATGGTCTTTGGAACATCAATATCACAGTCCACACCTAGGGAAAATCATCGTAATGTTAAGCACAATGAAATGAACTTTGTCTTTGGAGGAGAGATTGGCCTCATCCTCCAGCAGAACACAGCACAGCTGAACGACCTTGCAACAAGCAAGATTGCTAACATTTAACAGAGGATTCGTCCTTGACTATTAACACAGACCTGTAGAACTGCAGCATAATGTGGAAAGCTGTCCTGGGGGAGAAAACTGCATCACTTCACACTGTTCCAAGACGACTTTAAATGCAACCTAGCTCAACACACACGCCGAGTTAGTGTTTATGGCAGTTTATACAGAAATACGACACCGTTCTCTGAAAAGAAGTTACTCAAGTTCAGTGTGCGTGAGTACGCTGACAGCCACACACTCATGAATCATTTTAGAAGAAAAATAAATAATAAAAATAATAAGAAAAACATAATCAGGCTGCTGGTTAATCCCCAAGTGAAAGTTTTCATTACGCTGAACTGGAGCAGGGTTTCAGCACTCTGACTCCAGCTAAGCAAGTCCCTTCTACAACAAATACAAGCACCTACTTTGTAGTATCACTAGAACCCTCTATTCTATCAACACTCCTGTTGTTTTACTCTGATGTATCTGGCAACATCCTACAGGAAAATAAAAGTGGGGGGGAACCTACCTTTCTCTCTGATTATGTCAATAAGAATATCAATCACAATGAAAGTTCCCGTTCGCCCAATCCCGGCACTGTAAAAAGAGAAGGGGGAAACAAAATTTAATTGTATTGCTCTTTCTGAACAGACACCAAAACACTAGTCCAAGTAAGAGACTAACGTTAAGAGACATCAGACTTCCAAATTACAGCCAGAGTCAAACCAAGCCACCCAGCCAAAAGTAACCAGAGACCTAATCAACTTAATGTGGAAGAGACAGAGTCCTAACAGCACTCCTATACCGCAGTGTTTATTAACATCCTTGGATCAGAAAAAAATACAAGGTCAGATCTAACATTTCCTTGCCTTACAAAAAGTATCTCATTTATAAGCTAAGACTGAGGAGAGAGCACTCACAGGAGGTGGGACAGGATACTGGAATTGCCATGATCCTGCACCTGAAATATATTTAGCCAAGACTGATACCACCTTCTCATCCAACATCAGAAATTCTTATTCATACAGACATGCACACTCTGAAAGACAGCCTGCTTCGAAGGTAACCATTTGACATCTATCTAGAACATACAATTTTGCAGAACAGAAAGCACAAACACCTTGACAGATGAAAGTCTGAGTAGCTCTTGGGGAAAGTTGTCTTCTTTTAAAGTTCTCAGCTCTCCCCATCAGAAAAAAAAAGGTATCCAACAGAACTCCACAGGCATAAAGAGTAGGAGGAGGAGAGGTGTAGTGCATCACTGTACCTGCAGTGGACCACAACAGGTCCTGCATCAGAAATGCTCTCCTGCTTATGGTGCACCTCCTCTAGAAAGTCTAGTACACCACCAGGGTCGCTTGGGACTCCATGATCAGGCCAAGTTCGGAAGTGATATTGCCAGACTGTTCTCTCTGTGTTCCCCTGGAAGGAAGACACCAACACATGAAATCAAAATCCTTCAGAACAAAATCCAGCTAAAAGCATTTATGTGGCAAAGTTCAGTCAGATTGGAAGGTGGCACATCCAACCTCCTGCTCCGTGTCCACAGCACCACAACTCCTTTAAAGGAGGGAACAAGCCAGAGTTCTTCCTGGCCTGACAAGTCAACCACACCACCTGCTTCCTCACCTCCCTCTTTCTCATGCAGTAGTTTCCAACAACATTTCCATCCTTGCCTTTAGAAGTCATGGCAAAGCTCTGTCTGAGGGTGACCAACAGCAAGGGAGACCTTCATCTGTCATACTCATCATTCATACCCAGCAGCACTTATGCACTTCCCACTCAGTTCCATCCCATGGACACACCAATCTAACACATCCTGCTTATTTGCTTATTACACAATTCGTTTTGCACCCTGATCTAAATTGTTCCTTAACAAGGAAGTGCTATTTCCACACTAGTTCACTGTTTCCTTCCCCGAAGTGTTCCTTTCTACACACTGGACCCACACACAAGCATTTCCTTCCAGTGCAACCGTGCCCATGAAAGGGAGTAGACGCCTAGCTAGACTGAAGTGTGATTAGTTAAAAGCATTGTCCCTCTTTCCAGATTTCCTTCAAGCTCTGCAGCCATGCATCTTCTGCCAAAAAGTGCTTAGGTGTAACAATCATCAATTATCCCAAGGACAAAGAGAAATATGTACGGAACTAAACTTGGAGCTTCAAAGGAAGAGACAGGGCTCAATTTATTAATCTCTTAGTGCTTTTATTGATTCCAAGGAAACAGTCTATTTCTGCAAAATTTTTTGTGTGATCTGCAGCCTAAATTAAAAGGACAGAGTTACCAGCATACTTACTTGCCCAACTTTAGAAAGCTTAAGTTCCCTTAGTGTGTAATCGTGTGCTGCACTCTCCTTAACATTCCTCACACGCATAACACCGTACTCCTTCAGGGAATATTCATCAGGCCAGTACTTGACGCACTTACTCTGCAAGATTAAAAAAAAAAAGAAAGTAGTAACCAGTAAGAAGAAAGGCTGGTTCATAAACTGGTTGACAAACACATTTCCGAAGCTTTCATTTCTGAATACACAGAGAATTACTAGCACCAACTGAACAGCTGGCTGACACGTTAAAGTATATTTTAGGGGGAAGTTTCTCTTCCCTATAACAAACACCAGATGATTTCAGACAAACAGGCACAGACAATCTCTCCTTTTAGCAGCTTTTGTGATCATCTCAGTACCTGCTTTGCCTCGATAGTTTCAAAACCCATCGATTAAAATACTGTTAGTTGTATTCCCATCCAACTATGGATTATATGGATAAGATCAGATCTCTGTACTTTAAAGGTAAAATGGAGGTTCTCAGGATACACCATTGCAGGAAAATTTCCTCTTTCAGAGCCATTTGCAAGGGGCTCACAGGTCCCTGAGGCAGAACAGGCAGCTGTCTTCATGCAGAACAGGGCAGGCAAAGGACCTGACTTTAGGAATAAAAGTGCTAAATTACACCTGGCTGAGGGATTCCTTACCAGGTCTAGTTTCAGGCGTAATCACTAGCTCAGCACATAATAAGAATGTTATCAAATTCAAGCACAGAAAGTAAAACCAGAAGAGAGAAGAGCATTCTAGCAGAGTCTAGTAAATGTAACTTGAATGAGGTGAATCCAGGGCAATAACTTCCACATTATATTGTAGTTTTTGGGTAAGAAGCAATATCATCTAAATTCATTCTTATAGTAATAAAGTCCCACAATTCTGCTTTTCTAGTGAAATCTGTACAAGCTTGGTAAGCTAAAATAAATGGCAACACTTTTCTTACAGGAACAGGGAGTTCACCCCTTCAAGTACATAGAATGCCTGTTTGGTTACAGCTTGCATTCCAGTGCCTCATTCCCTGAATAATTTTAAAATACATATATTCACATCCAGTAGCTAAAATTTAATCAGTCAACCCTTAAAAAAAGGAGGCCTGACGGTATGATAGCAGTGTACCCTCAATTCCCACAGACACCAATAAAAAAAGGACACTCAGCACCTTCCAGGTCTCCAAAGACAGCGGTGGCACATCAGACTTCAGCATATAAATCAATATAACCAAGTCAGTTTAGTCCTTACTTGCATTCAAATGTCATGACCTTTCCCAAGGCCAGCCTGAGAGCCTGTTTTTACCTTTCCTCTTTCAACTTCTTTTGTTGTCATAACAATAACTCGAGAATTCTCCTGGAACACCATCCTCCAAAAATCATTCACTGTATTCTGTAGGCAACCTTGAGTAGCAATGTAGCTTTTTTTTGGCTTTGAGTTGTTGCACTTGGTTTCAAACTCGGGCTAGAGAAAAAACAATTTAACAAATGGGGACAAATGGTTACAAGACTGACTTGCATTTAGGTGTGTATGTTAGAAAGCAGACGTGGGCTGTGCCAACAAGGCTCCTGGAGGTAGGAGTATACTTACCATAATAATATTAGCATTGATATAGTCTGAAACAGGTTCATTTGGATCACCATCATGTAGAACAACTCTGGTATGATCAACTGGAAGAACATATATGTATGTTAAGCACTTGCATCCTACAGTTGTGAACACACAGCTGGTTTTAAATATCCCACAGACAGGTACATTTCTTACTGCTGTCAGAAGCTATTAAGTTATCAAACTCAGCCAATTAGTAGCTAGAATATTGAACCTTCCCTCTTTTGACATTTCTTAAAAAAAGTGGCCAATTCATAGCAAGTTAGATCAAAATAACTGCTCATGCCCCCTAGTAACTCTTGAGTACATGGACAGTCAAGCACTAAGTCAAGGCAAATGGCTGCTGGATTTGCACCGTGCAGTTTTGAACCACAAATTAATCTTCTTAAATTTAAGCATTCCAGTTTGCTGAATAACAGTTATAGGATGTGACGCTTTTAAATGAAAGCTGAAGATAAAAACAGTATTTGGGAATTGAAATATCAGTATCTACAAAGTGCAAATGTTTGAGTACAAATTGGAAATTGCACGGGCTAACACTGACAACATGAGAGAGGAAATTATCGCTGAAGAGAAGAAAAAGCACAGTGGTGCTTAATTAACCCTGTATTTATGAGCTAAGAAACTAAAGCACAGAAGTAGCAGGCTTATGTGATAATGAAAGAAATCGATACTTACAGGGCAAAATGTTTTTGTATCTATTTTTGTTTTTGTTTTCTTGACGCTGGCCTTCTTTGCGACTATAGAGAAGCTTGCATTCTTGCTGCTGTAAAGTCTAAATGAAAACAGCACAAATACCTGGTTTTAATAAAAGCAGTATAGACTGTTTCACCATCATTGTAGCGATCCTTTCTCACAACAAAGATAATACTGGATTATAATGTTAGGCAGAGGGGTGGGTGCTGGATTTCTCCATTCAGACTTAGTACAGCATTGCTTCCAAGGTATATAAGAAACACAGGAGCACGAGTGATAAGACAAGCTATTTTCCACCTGATAATTTTAAATACCTATGAATTCAAAGCTTCTTTAAACCACAAACTATAACCAGCAAGTCCTCAGGATATTGTTCTGACCAAGCAGACACAAATTGGCGCCTTAAAGCTTTTAGCTGTAAAACACTGTGCAAGGAAAACATAACTGGTTATAAAGGACCACAACAAAATTTTGCCTGGGGAAATCTGGCCATCTGAAAATCACAGAATCACAGAATCAATCAGGTTGGAAGAGCCCTCTGGGATCATTGAGTCCAACCATTGCCCTGACACCACCATATCAACTAGACCAGGGCACTAAGTGCCATGGCCAGGCTTTTCTTAAACCCCTCCAGAGATGGTGACTCCACCACCTCCCTGGGCAGCCCCTTCCAATGGCTAATAACCCTTTTTGAAAAGAAATGCTTCCTAATGTCCAACCTGAACCTCCCCTGGTTCACTAAAGGCACACTAAATAAACCCAACAACACAAGCAGCATTCTACAGAGCAGGTCCAAACAAACATATTTATCACTAGGTCTTTCTCACCAAGCATAAAAGTTAGGAGCACTATTGCATTTCTCCTTTTTGCCAGATCAGGCAGGTAAAGAGTTAAAAAATTTCCACTGAACTGGCATTAGCTTTAGTACCGATAAAGATTAGTAACTATCGCACTCAAAACATCGCCAGCCTGCAAAGGAGTGAGGCACTGTGTGATCCAGGGCTTCTCCACCTGAGCTGTACTGGATTCCTCTGGGCCTTACCAGCCCTCTGCTCCTTCAGCTACAGCCAGTCTGCAGTAACACTGCTGGAAAGCCCCCAAAACAAGTCCCTGAGATCACGAAGGCTGTTACGTGTTACAGCAACGCCACGAGAGAGGATCCTTGCAGGCTGCAGCCAGACCACCTCTAGACAGCCAAAGAGGAGGAAGGAGCATACAGAAAACCCAAAGCACATCAACACAAGCAACTGTATTTAAACTTCAAGCACAGCAAAAAGTCCTTCAGCAGTTAGAAGCAGAATATTAGGATGATATTCTTGTCTCTTCCCCCTAAACAAAAGCCCACATGGGAATGCTGCAGTATGTTCAAAGGTATGGATGAGACAGGTGAAATGCCAGTGTACAACCCACCACCACAGCCACAAACCACTTGTTAAATGCTCTAATTATTCTCTCCTGCCATTTCACTAAACCTGTACAAAAATTTACGTAGACTTTCTCGCATCACCCTGTTGGGGGAGGAGGGGGGGCATTAGGTGACTACAAACAGGGTTATCCATAAATCACCCTAGTGCAGAAACAATAAATCTGCATGGGGATTTCTCCTGTTGGCAGGGAGCTAATTTCTCAGTGCCTTGTTCACAATTAGTATGACAGGGACAACAGCAATTCCATACTTCACAGCCATGTTGCTTAGTAGCAAATCTCCCTACTTGCAATGAAGCTGGAGGGACCAGAATCTCGATGCCTTTGTTCCAAGTTTTAATCCCAAAAGCAGTACTGGCCTGACTAAAAGCAACACTCAGGCTTTGGAAGCTGCTCCCCTTGTTATCACCACCCTTAATGCTCTTGCAGAGATTGCTTTTACTTTAAAGCTTGGGCACGTCAGGCACATTTGCTCACTTCTATTTCAGTCTCTGTTATTGTTACTGCCTCACTTAGTGACCTTGGACAATTAGGCTCATCCTAAAGACAGGGAAACCAAAGAACAAAAGCAATATAAGAGAGCTGTGAGGTTTCATGCTTGTGAAGCAAAAGACAGAAAACATATCTGCATAAAGCACTGCTTGCTACTACTAGCGACGGGTGAAACAGCACTTTGCAGTAAGCTCACCTCTTGCCACACTGCAAGAGCCTTTCAAGTGCCATTATCACAGAGCACCTTTATATAATATTAACACTTTTGAGTCTCAGCCAAGTGACACGCCAAGCAAAAGAACCAAAAGCTAAATTTCACTAGCAGGTTAAAAAATGGAAACAATTAAGAGTGTGGAAACCATAGCTTCAAACACTTCTTCCCTTCATACAGTTAATTATTATTGCTTTGAGCACCCCTGAGGAGAGATCCGTGAGCAACAACTTCTAACAAGCCCATTAAGAGATGTACACAATGCAACAATAAATCTGAAATAGTCCTCAATTTCACGACGACATCCAAGCATTAAGCTCACCAAACAGCCATTTTTCAGAAGCAAAAACATTACAAGGACTGTCAACAATTCTGTCTAGTGGTTCACAGGACAGGAGGTACATTCTTAAATATGCCTGAAGACAGGTAATTTATAACTACCATCTGGACTGCCAAATCATAAAGAGCACAGGCAGAGATCCATGGACAACCTGGAGTTTGCCCCCCTGCCTCCTGCCACCAAAGTTGACAGCTACAGCTTACCTGAGGTAAATGAAAAAGCATGACACTGAAACTGCTACGAGATTGCTTCATTTCCAAAACACAGTGGAAAAAAAATAAGGTTTAGTGCTGACCTCACTAACAGCAGCGAAGGGGAAAGAGAAGTGGAATGTCTCACAGGTTAAAATCATTCATTTCTTACATTTACTTTTTCTGTAAGATTTCAGGCTTGCTAGAAAATACTCTTCAGGAAAGTCAGAAGACAGGAAAACACCTTGCTTCTAAGGACCAACTGATAAATCCCTTTCAAGACAAATTTATTCAACAAAGACCAGAGGTCAGAAAAGAAGTCACAAGTGCCAAGCAATAGTTCAGTCATATTTTGACAAATCAACAATCCATTCCTAAAAGCACCACACAGAAACACTTCCCTCAAGAAAACAAACAAACAAAAATACTCCATTAATTCATGTGGCTTCTAGTAAGCCAGAACCAATTACAAGAAGGGCAAGCCAACAGGGCACACGTTTTCCTTTTTATGCCCTCTGAATGAGAGGAAGGTATGCTTAGAGTCTCCAGGAAAGCTATCAGACACCCTTTGCTTGGCTAACTTGCAAATGCATGTTCAGGCTAAACCACACAGTGATCACAAGCACATTCTACACGACTGTATCATGGTATGACAAAGCACACCACTAACCAGTCTTTGTAAAGCAGTTAACTCCCATATGCAAGTTTTAGCCATTAGAGGAGGTGTGGCTAACCTTCCTGACCCTTCAGGCCCCATATCAAAGTTCACAGGTTGGACTCTGCAAGAGAAGCAATTCAAAGGTTGAGGCCAGTTTACCTCCAGGCAAGGTTCACAAGCAATGGCTGAGAACTGCTCCCCAGGGGATCCACCACTCTACTATTAGGGTAAAACAGCATCCCAAGTCCTCAGCAATGGCCGGAGTAGCCTCTGCTGGCTTGCTTCCCCCTCCAGGTGGGATTCTGACCATGCAGCAGCCCTGGGCCAAGGACTGATCCCCCACATTGGGCACTTTAGAAGGGAGGAGAAAGCTTAATCCTCATTTTATTATTTCCCCACTGTCACGACCTCCCCTTCTTATATTCCATCTACATTTGTAGCGAAATGTGTTACCTCTTTGCTAAAAGTCTTTTGCTTTTCATGGATTTATTTTTCTCCTCCTTACAACAATCTCAGAGCAGACTGGACAGTACATTCAGCTAATGAACACGTCTGATCAAAAAAGAGTTTCCTCAAGAACGTTTGCTTTGCAAATCCACCACTATTCAAGAAGTTTCTCCAAACAGCATTACACAGCCAAACCCAGCCTCTCTGTCAAAGACCAGGACTTCCCAGTTTCCTGTTGCCACCTGCTGGTGGAGTTCCAGGCTCCACTGTGGTTTTCCTACATGTGTGCGTGCTATAAACCAGTTCTTTATATTTCAGACACTTCTCAAGCTTTTGGCTATGGCCACCACATGCGTGCAGCTGTGAAGTGACTCCCGTTGTCACAGAAGGGTTAGGGCCCAGGCTAGACTCAAGTGGTTTGGAAAGTGTTGGTTAATGCTCATACTTAATTTGCTCTGCTTGAAAAATGAACAGTTTCAGCTCTATTTTCTTTCAAACATAAGTAGCTCCCTGAAATAATTAGGACTTCAAAGAAGGTGAGAGCTGGGCCAGCACAGCTGTGTTACAAACACAAGAGGTACGCAGATAAGACAGAAGGAAAGGCAAAGCTATTTTCTGGGAGGGAAATGGAATTTTGGCTGCAGGCAGAAATGAAACACCCAAACAAAACAAAAATAAATCTCCAGGAGTTCAAGGAATATGTATAATCAATGTTGCTTCATCTCAGAGCTTGCTACCGCTACTGCTTCACAATAGTTTTAAAAAACAGCTATCAAAAAACCACAAACTCAAGGGCAAGAGCATATATTGACTGAGAAATCACGATGAAGTTTCCTTAAAGCAGTGGTACCCAACCTCCCAAACACAGCACAGTGCAAAACGAAACATCCCCTACACTGAGACCATGCAACAGAAAGCCCAGTGCAATCCCCTTCACATGCACAACACATCTGACATATTCCAACTGCATCAGTACTCAGGTCACCAAGAGTAACGTAGGCTAGGAATTAGCCCTTTGCCTCCAGAAACATTAATCCAGCCTCCAGACCTCTTCCTGTCCACGTGAAGAAAAGGAACACAGGAATGAACCTGATTAATTGTCCTGGTGGTCCAGATAGGATGACACTGTCCTGGTGGGCCAGGTACAGTTGTACAGAAGGCTCCCTCATGATGGGGAGCATGCTCAGGAGGGACTGTGCTAGGTTGAAGAACATAATTAGCTCTCAGAATCAGGAAAAAAGGCAAATATTTTAATCATTTTACTAGCAGACACAAGAGTGGAACTGGTAACACTTTAACTCATGCTGTATCTGACACAGGAGATGGGAGGAAGAACAGGGATCTGAAGCGACAGAGGGGGAGATGAGAAAATGTCAGGAAGGCAGTAACAAACCTAACTCTTCAGTAGTGTAGAGATTTAATACCATAACACTTGGAATGTAATGAAGTACCTCAAATTCTTCCCAGAAGCCCTGCTTGACTTTATCTGTAGTCTCTGCTAGCTTGCTCAGCTCTCGCACTCTGCTTTCAATCTCTGCAGCATTAATACGGGTAGTATTCAGAGGCTAAGAAAGATACAAATATTAAAAAAAGGTTTAACAAGTGACAGCTGTGAGAAGACAGTTAAAACAAATCCCCTACACTAAGTAGTATATTTTATATTATATTTTATACAGGCAATTCTAGGATCCAGGCATCTATCTGGATTTCCAAACTTTACAATTCATACAATAAAGGGCAGTGAGGTAGAGAGGAACAGGGCAGGGAACAATTGCTTTTAGATAAAGTCTCATGGGTGTTCTTCAATACATTGTCTCATTTCTGGACTAGTCCTGCAATCCCCGTGGACCACAATGAAACCAAGAGAAGTTCTGCATGCATCAAACACAAGAGTCTATCCTTCACAAGCATATAAAAAATTGTTCCCATTTAAATGACTGATTTCATCATCCAGTTTCACTAAGTTTAATTCTTCATGTTTGCATTAGGAAAGGAAAAAATAATGATGTCTCCCTGAACACATGGAAAAGCCCACACCTCAACAACATATGCTGAAGGTAACGAAGCTTCGTGGTGTCTTCTCCATTCACTCACCTGCTTGAGTTGCAATACTGTGCCCAAAGTTTCTACCATAGGGTTCTTCTTGTAATGTTCCACTAGATCTGTCAGAGAGTCAAATTTCTCCCCTCCACCAACATCGTATTTCAGATCCTTGAAAGACAAGATGCCCATCAAAATAAATGCACTTCATACAATGAAGTCTACTCTAGTATCATCTTTAGGCTATGCAACATATGAGAAATTCTCTTTAAAACCGTATGTAGAAGAATCTAGTAAAATTCTTCTGCCAAGGGATGGTAGAACCTTAATAAAAAGAAACACCACACACACTGTGGAGGACATTATCATTTTTGTCACCTAACTGAAAATCATTTTATCTGCCTTTTCAGGAGAGCTGATTCCTTCTGAACTGAGGTTCAGTCAGCTCAAGCAGGCTACCTGAGCTACATGATTAGAATCCAGGCAATGATTAGAATCCATGATTAGAATCCATGATTAGAATCCAGGCAATGATTAGAATCCATGATTAGAATCCAGAAGATAGCCTTGGAAATCAATTCAAATTCCTAAGAGAGTACCATTGGGCCCTGAAAGGCTGGTATTGGCTGCCACCATCCCTGTTTAAGGAAGCAATACTAAGTTCTTTTCCTCAATGGCATAAATGCTACTAGTAGTGAACTGCAAATCAAAGAGGTTTTCCTCAAAAAAAAAACACAATCCTAGTAGTTTAGCTTTTACAGTCTTGGTAGGCCATTTCTATCTCCAAACTACTTCTGTTATTGCATTTTAGTTGTTTTTAAACATTTAAGATGTTGCACTGTCTTTTAGGATAATAGAAGAAAAAGAAAATTACAAAATCTGTGATTTTTTTTAAGTAGCAACCCATGGGCATATATGAAAATATCAAAAGACTATAATAATACTTCAGTGAAGAACTACCCTATATTAAATTCAAACTTTAGATTTAAAACTGTTCCTTGGATTCAACACTCAACATTTTCACAGAATGTTGATCATTTACCAGGTGCAACTTTATAAACTGTCAGGAGAAACAGATATACTCAGATGGATCTCTATTTGTCCAGTTATTCATATTTTTATAGAATTTATCCAGGAGACTGCAACTCGCTTGAGAAGATTCATGAACATGCATCAGCAGAGGATTTGAGACAGACTTCTGATGCAATCAAAACCAAATCTGTTACAAGGTACTTGACAGCACAGGATAGTGTGACATGATTCAGTCAGGCAAGCAGTCAAAAAAAATAAAACACTAATAGAATTTTGATGCTATCCAATTAGTCCATTTGATCAAACAGATGATATATAGCACACCAGAGTACCAGAGGGAACGGGGAAATGTGTTCAGCTCTCCGTAGCGAAGGGTAAGCTGGCCCTCCTGTTACAACAAACCCACTGCCCATGGAAGTAGCCCTGTTAAAGCAGCTCATGCTCCGTCATACCTGGCAGTGAATCATGACATGTGTCACTTTAGATTTCCCATCATTACTCTCTCCTTTATCATCTCCTGTCCGGACAGAAAGAACAAAGTCCCCAGGATGGCTTTGACTCTCACGCACAAGAAAGCTTCCGTGTTTTCCTTTTTCTGTTAACAGTTTTTCAGCTTCTCTTCCAGAGAGATGCCCGTGAAACCACCTTTAAATAAAGTAAGATATAGACAGGTACCCTACTTGTCATTCCAGCCATGGCTGAGTCCACTTGTTCTAAATATTTATTATAAAGTAAAACACTTTTATACACTAAACAACAATGCCCAGGTCTACAGAAAGCCTCAGTTTATAAAAATAAAAAACAAAATAAACCTTGGAAGTGAACATGTACATACACACGAGTGATTACAGAAACGCTTCTAAGCAAGCACTTCTACAAGCACTGAAATCTGCATTTCATGCAAGCTTCAAATGAAGCTCTGATTTGGGTCTTTAACAACAGCCCAAAAGGATTCCCTGGTGTCCAGTAAACACGAGCTTACACTGCAACCTTTTCCTCCACCGAGGCATTTATTCTTCTTTTGTTTCCTTCACGAGGATGCATTTTCCTGATAAACCTGTGGGAACTTAGCATCCTTGAGACCTTACCCTTCCATCACATTAGGAGCTGGACAGGATAATGACACCAATCTCATTTCTTCAAGAAACATGGCCAAAAATGCAATAATCCTCCCCACGACTGTTAAATACAACCATTCTGAGGAGTGAGAGAACTTGTTTTAATATTTTTCCTTGTTTTTTCACTTCTGAGAATAAACTGATATTTACTGGCCATAAAGGTTTATTTCTGACATGCACATACTTCCTCAGTATATGTCGAGTCTAAAGTCTCAGATTCTCCTTATTGGCCACACTCCTAAAAACATGAGCTTGAGCAATCTGAGGATTTCCATGTCATTCACTTTCTTACACACAGGCCCACCACTGGAAAAACTGTATGAAGTTATGTCCAGAAAGACACCTGGGAATTTCTTGCAGTAATAACAGCTTCAGGAAGCTCTGGGAGAACTTCTACAATAAAACATTCTCCCAGTAAAAATAAAGGGAACTATACCCTCTTTTTTAGTATTGTATCACACCAGGAAGAATGCTGATGAAAATAGGTTCTGGGGCTTAGATTGGTTTACCTTTAATCATGTTTATTACTCTACCTTGCAAGTAACCTCACTGAAATCACTGGGACCACTTTTAGTACAACACAGTGGCCACCCTTTCACCAAATGGAAGCTGACTGTAGTGCTAACAGGGATAAACACAGACATTTATTAAGTGCATGGACACTGAGGTTTTCACCACTATTTCTCTGACCTTTCAGATGTAGGATCAGCACAGTTCAGCGGGTATTTCAACTCTATAACATCTCCATTCTTTTCCTTGAGCTGTCCATGATGTTCCATATAATACTGGACTAACTCAGCCAACGTAGCAAACTTTTCTCCTCCATAGAGGTCATAGTAGTCTCCTGTGTTCTGGATCTTGATGTGGGTGACAGCTCCAGTTCGTCTAATAGTTGAAACAGAGGAAAAAACCCATACAAATCAGCTGATTTCCAATCAATCGCTTTTATATTTAGTGTCCTGTTGTCTGAGTTAGAGAAATCCATACTTACATTTGCATCACTTTCCAACTGAAATATTGCAGAATAGCTAAGCTAATGCACCTCTGAAGTGTGCTTCAGCCACACTTCAGTGGCTTGCAAGAAGGGGAAGTGGCTGTCCAACAGTCAGGAAGAATAGGGGAAAAAAAAAAACCAACTTAATTCTGTAATGAAGGGATCCTTGAAGCCAGTGTAAGCTCTGCAGCCTCACAATCTCCAACAGAAATCCCTCAGAACCCCAGGAATTGCACACACACAAGCACAAGGGGTGGAGGGGTCAGAAGAATTCAGCGTTCTCAAGACACGCATCAGAGCTTGTTTGCTCCTTTCCCTAGAATGTCACACTAACTGCTAAGATCTCTCCTTCAGTAAACAGTTGCCTTTGCCTGCTCAGTCATTTGCTCCCACAGTCCCTAGTATTAACGAAGAACAGCTCTCTGAGTACCCTTCTGTTCAACAGGGCCCATTATCTCAAAGGTACCCAAGCAGCATTATTCTTATCACCAATCCCACTTTTCCTTTTTCCTTTATCTACTTCCTCTTGCCGTCCTTTCCCCCTCCCTACCACTACACACAGTGTCAGGGGACAAGTGTTACAAAAGGCCTGTTTTGGAAGCTGAAATAGCAACGCAGTTGCCCTTAAAAACTTGCCCACTTTTCCTGTAAGAAGACAATCTGGATAGCACTTCCTTGCGTGTGCTTGATCAGTAATTCAGATCATCTCTGCTACTTTCAGATGGTTATCAAATAGATTTTTAAAGGGCTAAAAGTAATGCTATTATGAATCTACTTCTGCCTCCCCTTAACTTTTTCTGTCTCTCTGCAGAATCAGAATTCACCACTCTCCAACCTATAGTTTCCTCAAGTCAGGTGAAAGTATTTGGGAACCTCTCCACAGAAAACGAGAGTTAAAAAAAAAAAATATATATAAAAAAGGGAATAACAGACTAAAAAGCAATCCATGCATTCTTTCACCTCTTACAAGCAGTTCATTTATGACTCTTTCCCCACAGAACAGCATCAAATGAAGACCCTTACTAATTTGGGGAGAAAGACAAAAATGATTGAAACTTACCTAACAGAGAGCGTGAAGTCTCCTGGGTTACTTTTGCTGGGCCGTGCCAAAAAACTGCCATCGACTCCTCTTGTTAGCAGTAGGTTTTCTGCCTCCACCCCAGTAATATTTGGATGAAACCATCTATAAGAGGTTAAAAATAAAGTGTTAATAAATAAATAGAAGATCTTCAGAGTTAACTTCCATGACAAGACTAAACAGAACAATCCAACAGCTTAAAAACCAGGAAGTAGTGAATTTTGTTCCTAAATTAATATCAATCTTAGCAGAAAGTATAAATTATTCATTTCATGTTACATTTCAATTTTTCATATTGGTAAGAGATGCTTTGTAAGCGAACCAGATATATCTATAGATATTCAGACTGCTTGGATTAAAATGATATCAAAGAAAGGTCTACAATATAAGTGCAGCCCACAAGTCATGCATTTTCATTGCTCCTGGAAGACAGAACACACAAAGAAACTGAAATACAATGAGGAAAAATACTTAAAAATAAAACAAAACATCCAAAGTGACCCTTGACAACACTTTAAAGGTTAAAAATTAAACAAAACCTCATGCTTTAGGGCACAGGCTGACCACCAGCTGCCAGGGGTCAAGAAGGAACTTCACTTGTGGACAACCTATTCAGTTGCCCGGCCTTCTTCCACCTTCCTCGCGAGGACGTGGTGCTGACCTCTGCCAGACACAAAAGCACCGCTCTGGCTTCAAACTACCATGGCAATTTCCCCGGTCTGAATATATCCCACTTAAATACAAGCGCCGAGGAATCTCATATTGATATTCACCACCCACAAACAGCCTTCTGAATGACTAATGTAGCGCCCTGCCAAAGCAGAGCTGTATATGGTCTATATCTAAGCAGCTCAGTGTCCCCCACCTATGGCGTTAACTTTTGAGAGACTTATTCTTAGCCATTCCGTTAACGCATCTGCGCTTTCTCTTATCTATAATGGAGGATTTTTATTGCACTCTTGCAGCACTAAACTACATCTGTGTGTTCTGGATGAAAGGAGTTCTTAATGAGGCACGATTTCAGAAGACAAACTTAAAAGAAAACCCAAAAAAAACAAACCACCACAGAGCCCAGGGACAGAGATGGGAACACAGCAACTAAGAACTGTTCTAGTGGCTTTGTCAGACTTGTATTCATCAATTAAAAGCTTGTCTTTATTTTTCAGGGTTGCCACAGACCAGATGCTGTGCAGGGCACAAGTGAAAATGCATGTCCGTAACTGCAGAAAGAACACAGGCTACTTCTCTTTGTACACGAGGTTCTTAGTTTCTCCAAAGTAAAGTAAAACATTAAAGCAAAAGACTCTGCAACCAATCTCATGACAGATATGAGTGCTCTATCTAAAAGAAATTGAACAGCATTTCTGATCGTTCCTGACACAGTCAGCATTTCATGCTAAATTGCATAAAATACGCAAGTACGTGGCTAAATTTAGGGTTGTTACTTCAATTGTTCCAGCAATTCCTTCTATACTGAAAAATTGACAATATTCCTCCTACCAAGGCCTTATCCAGCCTATTCTCTTCAGGCACAGATTCTCATGGAAATGTTCCGGAGAGTTTTAGACACTCTAGAATATCCAAACCTCTAGCAAGTCATTCAAATGGGCATCAGGATTACCTATGCACCAATTCCATTTCAGAAGTAAACGATTCTTCTCCTTAATCTTGCTTTTTTCCTAGGTAAGGATATTCTGCTTGCACCAAGAAAATCTAGTGAACACTACCATACCTTTAACTGAAGAACAACAACAAAAAAAATCAAACCTATGCAGCACAGGTCATGAAAAAAATATATTAAAAAATACTTCCAAGTTATTACAGCAAATGGGAATGAATTAATAAATAATGCTACATTTATCTCATGACTACTCAAACATCAAGACAGGTTCTGTTTTGATGTAGTCTCACAAAAGAAACTGCATAAGCATCAGTACCTGGGATGAACTGAACATTAAATAATCTATTTCAGCATATGACAGGTTGGTCTGCAGAAGTTGATAATATATTTACCACACTTCCACCTCTAAAATTTTATTTCCATTAGGAGAAAACAAAAAACAAACAACAAAAAAGCGCAGCAATATTTTGAATGGTTTATAAGCTTTTTAAATATGCACTGGATTCAAGAAACCTCTTTGCAAGTTTTTAATTTTATATCCAAAAATGTATAAACACACAAAGGAGAAATTATTGAAATCAGCCCTACAGATTTATTATATGGTGTCATTACATAAACTTTAATTGATATATCTTCTGTACCTTACCCTAAACCCTAATGCATCTGGAAGTAACTGTACACCAGTTGTTAAAAAGATGTAAAATAACAGAAACATGATAAATTTAATGAACGGAAGGGATTACAAATAATTGTGCTTAAAAGAGAGGTTAAAAAGATCATAGGTTGTCTAAAAACAAAAATCTCCCCCCCACATATGCACACACTCCTACTGAAGATGACAGAAAGTGTAGCAAAAGCAAAGCTGCACCTGGGAGATGGATGGAGTCTGTTGCACTTTACATAACTTCTGTTCTAATGGTAACTTGCACTCCTGCTCTCTCTCCTCTATATTTTTGGCTTTGAGTAGGAAGATGCATTTGTCAGCCACCCCAAATAGAAAAATGGGGGTGACAGTGATCTCTGTCAGAAGGTTCCGGACCGGTGATCAAGATCGCTTCATTTGAAGTCGTGCCATGGCAGGCGTGCTTTTGAACCTTGGTGGCTCCATCCCTTCCAAAACTGGAGGGGAGAGCACAGGGGGCTGCAGACACAGATACCAGTAACATAAGCCCCGTAGAGGACTTTCTCCTACACCTCCTTTTATAGGGATGGAATGCATTTTACACTTTTTTCTACTTTCCTTCTTCATCCTCTATTATGAGCAGGTGCAGAGGCTATCCCAAGCGAAGGACAGCACAGCCAATAATTACAATCAAGAAAGTAACACACGCACACATAAACCCACGCTCTAATTAAACTGGCTGTCCTCACTATGCGTGGAATACTCCTCACAGCAGTTCTGCTTTGGGGGTTCAGCAGCATGCCATTCCAACTCCCTTAGTAGTTTACAGCAAGATGAAAATGTTGGTAGAAAAGCAACGAGTGAAATAGCGGGGGTCTCGTTTACAAAACTAAGGGGATATCAGCTAAGCAGGAAACCTTTTGTTGAAAACTAACACAAGGTAGGAAACAGCCTTGCTACAATTCTCCCCTTTTTTTGTTAGCATAGTCCAGAAAAGATCAGCAGGATCTGTTTTGTAAGTCATACATAGCCAGCATATTTCTCTCTTACCAAATTGAAAAGAGACAAGCAAAAAATCAATACATTTTTCCATGCTGTAATTGGGCTTTTCTAATCACCTTTTCAAGAGCAGGAGAGATGAAATCAGTTCTGAGTCTCAGCTGTCACAACCATAGCATTCAGGGAGGCGGTGACTGGTAGTTTAATTACTCCTATTTATAGGCTCATCAGTTGATAATTCTCATCTTTTTTCAGTCTCCCTCACAAGTTATAATTTAAAACTTCTGGGTAGAATAAGAGAATTACGCCTGTCGACAAGGAAGTCTGCGAGGGTTTCGAAAAGGTAACTTGTGTATTTGTTCTGATGTGTGAGCAGGGACATTCAGAAAACCCAACGCACACTAGAGATCCTCCACAGACTTCAGAAGACCCCAAATTCAACTACAAATGGCCACAGACTGAAAACCAACCCATCTAGTTTCAAACATCTTAAGCAGAACAAGAAAGAGGACAACCCAATGTTGAAGTTATACTTTAATGGATATTAGAGATGTATCAAATTTCAGAATAGGTGTGTTAGATAAGAATATAAACACTTTTTTCCTTTTTATGACAGTAATTCCTCTTAAGTCTAACATTTACCTTAACCTCTCAGCCAAAGAGGACTTCTGAAATAAGACAAACATCAAAAGATGTTAAAGACAGTGAGAAGCTATAACAAAGAAAACAGATTCAACTGTTTATCATCCTGATTTTGCAATGCCACAAGGTTTTGAAATTAGACCAAACGCTGCTAATAAACTGCGAGCCCACATCAGGTCAGGTTACAAACACTCATTTTAAAGTTGGCTCACATTTTCGCTTCTGTAACCTCCCGAGTGCTGGACTACTGAGAGCAACACGACCCTCCCCTGGCCTCGGATTCTGGACTGAGAACCGAGTGGGCTGCCACACGAATAAAATTAATCCCTCAGCTCCGGTTTGAACGCACCTACGGGCGCGGGGGGACTCGCCTGAAACCCCCAACGAAGCCAACGTTACTGTGGCGGCTCTGGCCTCTGCACGGGGGTCGGCGGACCCCGAGGCCAGCCGGCCCCCTCGCCCCACGGAGCCCCCAGCCACACCGGGGAGGTCGTCCCCCCGCCGTACCGCCCCGGCGGGCTGAGGGGCCGCTCGCCAGGGTAAGCGAGGCGCGGGGAGCAGAGCGAGCCAGGCCCCACGCCGAGCCGAGGCGGCGGCCCCAGCCCCGCGACGGCAGGAGCGGGGACATCCCGCCCCAGGAACGGGCGGGAAGAGGGGCTGGGACGCGGCTGCAGGCAGCGGGGTGGGGGCTGCCCCTGCGCCGCAGCCACGGGGCGCGGGAGGCCCTGCCCGGCCAGGCCGGTCGAGGGGAGGCGGCGCGGCCCGGCAGCCCCCCACGAGCGGGCGCTGAGGGGCCCGGGCCCTGCGCGCCCCGGAGGCGGGCGGCCCCCTGCCCGCCGCCCCCCCTCCCCCGCCGGGCCCGGCACCTCTCGCTCCCGCCTCACCTCCGCGATGTCATTTTCTCCCGTGGCGCCGGCGGGTCGCGGTGCGCCCGGCCGCCCCCCTCGACGGCCGCCTCTCACATGGGGGCCCCCCCGGCGCGGGCCGCGGCCTACGGGCGCCCTGAGGGGAGCGTGAACAACGGCCGCCTCAGGCCCCGCAGGCGCACGGAGCGCGGCGCGGCCCGCCCTGCGTCACCCGCGCTGCGTCATCGCCCCGCGACGGCGCCCCGCCCCCGCCTCAAACGGGACCCGTGGGGGCGGCGGGGGTGTAGGGCCGCGGGCCCCAGGGTAGGCTCGGTCCGGTCCCAGTGGCACCCGCCACGGGAGTAGCGGAGCCTCGTCCCGCCAAGCCGGGCGGGGCGGGGGTCGGCGCGGAGCCTTACCTCAGCCGTGCCCCGGGCTGCAGGGAGTCAGGCAGCGGCAGGACCGCGAGCCCCGCTCCCGGAGCCGCAGGTCACCACACAGCCCGCTCCGGGGCGGGGTGCGGGTGTCCGGTGCCCGCGCCCGCCGCGACCCTCCCGCCGTCCCCCTGCTCGGGTGACCCGGGACTGCCCCGGGCCGTGCCGGACCCGCCCGGACCACAAGTCCCAGCGTGCCCCGCGGCCGGCGCGGTGACGTCAGACGCCGCTCTCTCTTTAGGCCACTGGTACCCGGATGTAGGGCCCTTTCCCTCCCCGGAAGGTAAGAATGGCGGAGTGGCGGCGGGCAGGGCTGGGGATAGGCGGGTGGTATCCGCCGCCATCTGCCCTCGGGAGGCTGCGCTGGGCTCACGGGCCCTGCCCGCAGCCCTCGGGGAGACGGCGATGAGGCGCGGGGACGGATGTGTGGGCGGGAGTGGAGCGGGAGGTTGAGCCGCCTCCGTCCGAGCCAGGCCGCGGCTGGTAGCGGAGGCCGTGCAGGGCCGTGACCGGCCGGGGCCCAGTTGAGAAGCGGGAACCGGACTCGGCTGGGCCCGGAGCTGGAGGCTCCCGCAGAGCTGAGCGGTAGGCCGGGGAGCGCCGGCGTAGCCCCGCAGTGTGGCGGGGCCCAGCAGCTGCACCGGGCCGGGGGGGAGTCCGAGCGCAGGGTGGCTGTGGCCGCCCCCGGGGACAGCGGGGCGACTGTTGCGTTTTCTTGGGCCTCCTGCTGAGGGCTTGGATGCCTTCGGTGAACTTGTGGCTGTTCTAACTAGCGTGGAGGAGCATTCTGTGTGGCCGATGGGCGTGCAGCAAGCAGAATGGCTTTTGACTCTGCAGTGTCTTGCTTTGCCACGGCTGTAAGAGGTGTCTGACAGCTGTTAGGATGGTGTAAAGGATCGAGTTCTGATGCTTCTATTTTGTTTCTGCGACTTAGATAGATGCTTCTCTGCATCCCTTGTAATAAGTCGTAATTTCTATTTGGATCCACAGATGGCGGGTGAGAAGGCACCCGGTGAGAAGAAGCCAGGCGAGAAGGCGCCCAGTGAGAAAAAGCGGAGCAAGAAAAAGACAGGGGAGAAGAAGCCGGCTGAGCAGAAGGCAAGCCAGAAGGAAGCAGGTGAGAAGAAGAAGAAGGTTAAGAAGTATCATTGCAGCCGTAACCCTGTCCTGGCCCGGGGAATCGGGAGATATTCCCGGTCAGCCATGTATGCCAGGAAAGCACTGTACAAGCGCAAGTACACTGCTCCAGAGACAAAGGTAGGCCGACACCTACTGTGGTTAAATAATCATGTTTTTCATGGTGACTTTGGTTTGAAATTTCATACATTTTCCCTTTCCTTACAGATAGAAAAGAAAAAGAAAGAAAAGCCACGCGCAACCATCACCAAGCCAGTTGGTGGAGATAAGAATGGGGGCAGCCGCGTGGTTAAAATCCGCAAAATGGTAAGAAAAAGAACATGGACGTGGCAGTTTAAGGCTGTTCGTGTAACTTTTGCCTAGATGATGTGCCTCGTGGCTGGGGCAACACAGCAGCCTCAGCCCATGCTCTGCTTCCCTGAGCTGTTGGCCGTTATCTCCTCAAGACGGACCCAGTGGTTGTCGTTCTCGGGGAGATGCTGGTGATTTAGAGAACCGTGAGAAGGCAGGAGTGGGTTCTGCTCTGCTATTTGTGTTGTTGTGCTGAACTGGAAGCATGCTTAGAAATACAGAGCTGGTCTCAACGTCTGCTGTGGCGTAGTTGTACAGAAAAAAAATATTTCAGAAAGGCCACCTTGAGGGAAATGGTGTCTCTTAAGAAAGGAAGAATCTAAACTGTAGTGAAAGGTTTCTGTCTCGTGGAATACAGGGTGGTGTGACGTTCTGCTCCTCTTTTTCTAGCCCAGATACTATCCCACTGAAGATGTTCCTCGCAAGCTTTTGAGTCATGGCAAAAAGCCCTTTTGCGAGCACAAGAGGAGGCTGCGGGCCTCTATTACTCCAGGAACTGTTCTGATCCTTCTGACCGGTCGTCACAGAGGCAAGGTAATGGGAACTCCTTCCTGAGCTCTTCCCCACACAGACTTTTGCAGTGGCTTTGCAGCAATTCTGTGCTGAAAATGTTTTGACAGAACAGAGGTGTCCTGAATTTACCAGCTGATGTCACAGGACGCTGCTCAGATGCGAATCTGCAAAGCTGCTTTTCTGTGAATTCTGTCTAGATGCTTTCTCCCGTCCTGCCTTTAGGGGAAACAGTCTGTAATTTAATGTTCTTCTACACAGAGCTGGAAGTAAAACAGGCTACTCCAGTTGCTCAGGGAAAATGAAGGGAGTCTTCCTGCAGTGCAGAGAAATGTGCAGATCTGCACTGCAGAATGGCAGACCCAGCGCCTCTTTCTGTTGCTGTTGCAACAAGGCCAAACCTTTGTCTTAGACTAGCTGTTGCAAAGGAAAAATTACATTTTCATTCTTGTTCTAATTATCAAGATAACACTTGATTGTTACATTAAGCTGGGTTATTGGTCTTAATGATGTTTACTAACAGGTCTTAACTGACATCCTTTATTTTCTTGAATTCTTTGGCTTCAATGTCACAATATTTAGAAGAATGCTGTTCAGGGAAGGAAAACTTGGCCAGAAGGAAAAAAATGCATTTTTTGTGACAGTTGAGCCCAGGGCTGGATGCTGTGTCAATGTGTGTACCAATGATATGGGCTGAGTACTGGCACAGTCCTGGGCTGGTTGCAGTATTTCACAGTGCTGGGACCTGGGGACTTACATCACATCTCATCTCTTTTCAGCGCGTCGTCTTCTTGAAGCAGCTTGCCACTGGCCTTTTGCTTGTTACAGGTAAAAAACTTGCACTTAAGTGTGATGGTTTTTGTCGTTTTGTTTAGGGGGGAGGTAGGGTTTGGGGTTTGGTTGGGTTTTTTTTTCCTAGCTGTAGGCATTGCTGAACAAACTAGTCATCTCCTGGACTACAAAAATTAAACTTAAAAGCAGTGGTTGTTGCCAGGAAAGGTAACCTTGTTCTCTCTTGTGTCTTTCCTCTGCCTGTAGGACCCTTGGTTATCAATCGTGTCCCTCTGCGTAGGGCCCATCAGAAATTTGTTATTGCTACTTCTACAAAGGTGGATATCTCTGGAGTGAAAATTCCCAAGCATCTCACTGATGCATACTTTAAGAAGAAGAGGCTGCGTAAGCCCAAGCACCAGGAAGGCGAGATCTTTGACACTGAAAAAGAAGTAAGGACCATGATTGTGCATCCTTTCTGAATGTCCTTGTTACTTAGAGCCAGGCTGGAAAGGGGGAAACACCATGAAACGAATGAACAATTGAATTTTAAGTGGTCCTCAATAGTGAGGTAATGCCATTAAAATGAATTAATACAGCAGCATTGAGATAAACCCCTTTTAAATTTGGGGATTCTTTACCTTAGCAGAACAGCAGCAATGGTTATTCCAGTTAAATGTCTTTTTTTTGTCTGAGAAACTACTGTTTTGATAGTGCCAACAGCATGCTGCTGGCTCCAGTACCTGCAGCGTAAGCCAAATGGTGGCTTCAGTTCTCTCTGCCACCTCCGGTCTCCTGCCACCTCTCCCATATTTAGAACAAATAGAGAAAAGATTTCCTGAAAATGCCAGAACTCGGGGTTTGCCCTGAATTTTCTCATCTCAATAGAAGGGTCTGAAGTCTCTGCAGGATTTTAACATTATTCTGTGTACTTTCTAGAAATACGAGATAACAGAGCAGCGCAAGTCCGACCAGAAGGCAGTGGATTCACAGATCCTTGCACAAATCAAGAAGGTGCCTCAGCTCCGTGGGTACCTGCGTTCTACATTCTGTTTGTCAAATGGAGTCTATCCTCACAAGTTGGTGTTCTAACTGTTCCGAAAGCTCCACATTAAATTTGAAGGCAAAAAAGTAAGGATTTCTGGTGTCTTCATTGCAATCCGTAATAGAACGTGTTGCACACATCTTGCAATGCATGTTACTTAATGGTTAGGGGAACTGCTCGTGGCATGAAATTCTGAGGGACTGTACGTAGATGACTATAGAGTTTTGAGTGCATAAGGGTTTGGGTGTTGGGGGTTAGTTGGGATTTTTTGGGGGTGGTTTTTTTTTCCCCCCCCTATTCATATAACTAGAAAGAAATTAGCACTTGCAGCTTTCTTAACTATGGATGAGTGGGAGGGGAAAAAAAACAGATTTTCTTTTGGGAAAGGGGATATACCTCGTGGATTGACTGCCCATCAGGACACGTTCCAGAATAAACATCCAGCCCAGTGTCTGCACTGCGTATTTCTCTGCACCCGGATGTGCTGAAACCAAAGCTTGAGGTTATATTTTGTGAAAAACCAGGTCTTAGCAAGGAACCACTTCTAGGGAACTCACCAGCATCTTAAAGCTTGTGTACAGCTTTGTTGAGGTGGGGTTTTTGACAACAGCTTTGATCCATCAGCCACCACATAAACGTCAGCAAATACAGCGACTTTTTAGAGGCATTTCAGGAGCTGCGTCTTGCATTTTTTAGAGTTCCGCAAAGTAATTTATCATCCCTGGAACCATAACAAAATTTGGAATCTATGTCCCTTCCCAGATCCCATATTTTTTTCCTGTTCTTTGTTTATCTATGTCGGATGTAATGCTTTTAGTTGGGAAGAAGAAGAATACCTGCTTAGATCAAAAAGCAAAAGCATGATTCTTAATTCTGTAGGCTCAGAAATGAGTTAGAAAGCAGAAACATTTCTGTGAAAGGCAAGTATGTTTCTATCCTGGGAGACTTCCAGAGTCTCAGCAATTCTTCCTGTCTCAGAAACAGGCAGAGAGTTGACAAAGTTAGTCCTGTGTCTGTTTTCTCTCTCTGCTGAGGTCAGTTACCAGGAAGAGGATGCTTGGGTAGTGATAGCTCTGCTCTTACAAAACCCGAGGATGTACACGCTAACAAATCTGGCACGCTTGAGCTCTTTCTTAGCCAGACTTAGGCAGGAAACGAGGCTTATATAACTGCACCATCTGTCTTCCCATTAGTTCTTAGCTGAAAGTAGCCAGTGGGGTCAAACTTGATGGGGAGTAGAGATTTCATCAAATTCATACAAGCTTCAGGAAAAGGGGACAGAAAAGGGAGTAACGCAGCCCTCGCCAAGGTGGAAGCCTGCAACGTGTCATGTTCATGGGAGAAGCTCCAGAGCTGATGAAAAAACTCAAAACACCTGCAGAATACCTGCCTCAGTGAATTCTTGCACCCTGTGGTCATCTTCAGGGCTGATGGTGGCTGGTGTTACAGGGTATGGAAGTGTTAGTGCTTCAGCAGAGGGAGCCAGCGAGCGAGCTTTAGCCAAATGCTGAACTTGTTCTGCCCTGGGGTACGTTAGGAAAATGTTTGTTATTTTTCCCTGTCATCAGAACTACCTGTGATGAGTTACATCTTTTATATGTGGTTTGGTGGATAAAGGGCATAGTCAGAGGTTTCTTACATGGATATGAGATTTTACCGCAGTGCTGGGACTGGCCTGTTACAGTAAATCAACTCTGAAAAGATAAAAGTGTGGCACGCATCTCACTGCCAGCACTAAGGTAAGTTTACTGATACTACCAAAGAAAGATCTTAACCCAATATGCTTAGAAAGCTGAGTTAAAGAAAGAATTGTACATGGCAACACTTAAATGGGAAAAGTCCAAAAAGGGGAAGCAGACCTCTTGATCAAAATAGTTTGTAGCAGCATGTGGTGTCACAGTCTGCAAACAGATTCGGTCACGCAGTTGCAGTCTAAGAGAACACTTCAGAGGTACTAGTGCTTCAGTCAGTCCCTTCCCCTCTGGGGATGGGGAAGTTGTAGCAAAACAGAGCTAGTCTAAGAATAACCAGGCATTTAGATACAATGGTGTTTTCTGTAATTATTGATTACTCTGACACATTCCTCATTTGTGTATCAGATGAATTGATACTTGGAACCATTAACCTTGTTCACTGCACGGGGAGGCTTTGTCTCCCAGTGTGCTGTCAGGAAGCAATGTGGTAACACAGCTCCGCTGTCCTAAGAGGGCCTGGTACAGAGAAACAGTGTCACGTGCTGCCATCACCTCCCTTGCCCCAGTCCTGTCACTTGTCTGACTAGGTGGTGACCAACAGCACCTGCAAGGTGGGGAGAGACAGGGAGGGAGGGAGGAATATTTTGGTGCTGGTTTAGATGCCTGAACTGAGTCACTGTGGGACGGGGCGGGGGAGCAGGCCTGCTTCTGGGGGCGCTAGCTGGGAAGGCAAATTTTAACACCAAATCATGTCTTCGTGCCGAGCAGCTCCTCAGGCTTTGCTGCAGAAAATGGAGACGGCAAAACCCTTGTCTTTCACAAGGAAAGGCAGCCAGCGGACAGCTGTGATTTGTCTCTCTCTTAACCTCTAAAATATTTTCCTTGAGTTCTGTGAAATCTGGCTTTTTTCTGAAATGCTCTGGGGTGGGGGATGGAAAAGAAAGAAAACAAGGATTGTACAGATGACCAACACAGAAACAAAGTGAATATTCAGAAGGATTTTTCAATGTAGATAATACTGTCCACTACCTGAAAAATACTTCCACCACACATAAAGAGCTTTTGTGTGTGTTCTCGCTGTCCCGCAGCTTTTCTCATTCTGAGCATGTAAACAGTTCTGCAGTCCTGGCTAGCTGAGTCATTGCTTTTCACCCAGCATCCCCCACAGAAGAAGCTAGAGACATCCAAAGCCTCAGTCACCCAATCAAAAGTGCTGGAGATGTGCAGGTCCAAAAATAGTGACAGACTCAACCCCAGCAGCACTTCATTAGCATCAAATGTGCTCTTTGCTTCAGCTGCCTAATAAAGTGATATGTAATTATAATAAAGCATCCTTTTGAGAGGAAAGAGAGAGGGATGTTGGCTTTCTCAGGGAATTGGTAGTAAGATGCAATGCCTTATTATCTTCAGGCACCTGTTTTTACCTGTTAGCTGCCTCTGTGAAATGACCTGGCAGTTTCAGTCCAGCCCAAAGAGGCTGTGTCCCAGCTGCCGTGTTGGCCGGCGGTCTCAGGGAGGCAGACACTAGCTTTGCTTCTGGGACTAGGAGCCTTAGGAGAAACTGAGGCTTATTTGCAAGACAAAGTACTTTCCAGTGTCAGTTTTGTGGAGAACGTTACCTTTGGCATTTCAGGTGCGACATACTTGGTTTTAATTTTAATTAAGAGAAGATGCTATGGCTGGAGTGTGAAGGTGCTTTACAGGACTACCACACGTACCATTTTGGCCAGATGTTGAGGAAAATATGCCAGATGTCCAGTGGTCAGCTACTCAGTTCACCTATGCTATGGGATACCTATAGGATGTGCCTTGTCACGCAGGGGCAGCTGACCCTTTTTCCCCCAGCGTATTTCCACCTCATCCCTGCCCTTCCTCTCCTCGTAGTTCACAGAACTGTTGCCACTGGTGTACCCTGCCCCACTTCTGCAAAAAGTCATTCTGGATCTCCCCACAAGCTTAATGAAGAATAAATAGAATTTGGGGACAGTTTCTTTGTCTTCACCACCTGGAAGACACTCTGCTTTAGCCTCACAGAAAATGTAGGCAAGATCAGCTGAGAAAGCATTCATAGAGGAGAGCTGGCCTAGGCAGCCTCCTTCTAGCGAGTGCCAGGTAACTCCTTCCACTCTTCTCCAAATGCTGATTCCCATTACACTTTAAATGATTCAAGCATTAGAAACCCCATCCAAATGGCTTTTACTAACAGAATTTGTTCCAGATTCTCTGTATATTCTTCTTTCAGTATATTTTGTTGCTTGTCTTTCAGTGAAGAGGGCTTCCTGGTCTCTCCTTAGTAAAATCAACTGGTTTTTAATGTCAAAACTGTTTTTTACGGATTTCTAACCAGCGCTTAAAACTCCAGGCGAGCAATTACCCTGCTCAGTTTGAAACTGGACAGCAGAGTTCTGCCCTGGCCCTGGCTCACTGTGAAGGCCCTATTACTGAGGTCTCTTAAGGTTCCATTAGGATAAGAGATCACACCATTTCCCTGTGCTGTTCGGGGGATGAAGCACCGTATCTATCTGCAAATAGCAGTGGCTCCTATGATTTTATCAGCTCTTACTCTGTTAGAAGACGGACACATGGACAGCTTAGTCTAAGAGATCTAGAACCACACAGGAGAGTCATGTAAGCTCCACTACACTTCTGTTGTTATTGTCCTGAAGTAGCAGGTCACATAAATGACATAAACATGGGTCGAATATAAGAGATCCTGCTCTTATTCTGGTTTGGAGACAGCATCGGAAGTTCCCAGTGACTTGTGTGGGATGTGAGGATGCAGGAAAAGGGGAACTATTTACCTGTTAATTTGATTTCTCCAGTTCTCCTGCATTACAGTCTGCACTGAGCACTTGACACCTCACTGTTTGAGCAATTAGAACAATTAAATCCGTATTTTTATAAGGATCTTATTCATAATAGTCCTCACTATATTTTTTCCTCATTGTTCAGGAAGCCACTAATTGAACAAAGCGAGCCAGTCCCACTGGCTGCTGTCAACATCTGCACTGAGTCATGCAAGAGGGTTGGTCTGTGATGGCTGTATGTGGAATTTAACATGCTTGCCAATAAGCAACCATGAAATTTCTTACTTGTTTTGTTGCTTTTTCATAGTTTATTTGTTGTTTGGTGTTTTTTTTTAGATCAGGCCAGTTTTGACCCTCTCGCAGATGAAGTCAAAAAACATTTTTGTCAGCTGACTGCCTTTTTTGGCTCATTTTATCCTGTTTTTCTCCCCATTATTTCAATGTTTATCTTTCTCAGTGGAAATTTCTTTACATGATAGATCGTACACACAGCCAGCAACTTCTATGACCTAACCATGGTTCACACTATACCAGACATAAATACTTATTAGTAGTAATAATGATAAGGAGAGAGGAAGCATGGTAGTCAAAATATTACTTGAGATTAAAGAAATTCAAGTTTTTTCTCAGCTCTATTGATTTTCTGTGTGATCCTGAGCAAGTAACTTAATTTCAGTCAGGTGAGTGTTCACCTACGTGCAGAATAGCAGTAATACAATCTCATAGCGGGTCTCAAGAAGTGTTTTAAACTTCTGCAGACATACAATTTATGACAATGCTTATGACAATGACAATTCCCCTACTGAGATCGTATCAACATTTAATACTAAAAAATAAAAACATTGTGTGATGCTGAAGACTGGCACAGGTGGCATGAGGAATAAATGTTTTCATAGTCCTATTTATCAGTTGTAATTTTTTGCAGAACTTTTAGTCCATTATATTTGTACAGGACAGTACAGCTAAAAGATTTAGTCTCTGGTGACGTTCTGTGTTTCTGCATTTTGCCTAAATAGCAGTTCCTAGCACTTTGCCTGCAGAGTTTTTTAATGATCATAATAAACAATAAATAGGAGACTAAACCAGAAGCAATTACATCTTGATATATTTTGTCAGTCCTGCTTGATCTAGAGGTTTTTCACTCACTTGACAGATGCACTTAGGATGTAATTGTTTTTAAAATTAAGGCTTTCAGGTATCACCATGTGCTATACATGGTATCCTGTTGTTCAAAATGCCCATTTTCACATGAGGAAATAAAATACAAATATAAAATGTATGAAAGCAGTCCTAGGCAACAAGCTTAAGTCCTTGACATACAAGGGAGGAAAGTTACTTTTCAGAGCAAGGAAGTATGAAGGCCCTAAAAAGAATGATGCACTCTCAAAATGTTTCACTGGAGATGTTTACGTAAAATCAGTATTCAAATTATTGGTGTGAATGTCCTGCTGAGCTGAAATTAAGATCTGTTTCATAAAATTTCATAGACATTGGTGGGTAACCATAACTGTTCCTTAAAATAAGCACAAAAAAAACCCACACAAAAGCCCCTCTAGAATTAGAGAAATGAAACAGCAGCAATTATTTCTCAAATGACAGACACATGGCAAAGCTTCTGTACATTGCACATTATCCGCATGGCTTCCCCCTGGACTGACACAGAAAGTGCAAAAAGGGCATTTGAAATCTGGAGCTTTGTGTGAGAGAAAAAAAAAACCAAACACGTGCACGTACTAGGGACACAGAGGGAGGAAAAGGAAAACCACATTTTGAGACTGCTGATACAAAAGAACTTTTTTTGGTCAAAATACTGGCTTGGGTCAAAGCACTGTGAACAAAACTGTGGTTTACTTAATCCAACACTCCAGGAAAGAAGACTTTTTCATGCTCTGTAAATAAACAGGATTTCATCAAGGCAATCTCTAGCATCATCATGTAACTGTCTTCTAACACAGGCAACCCATTAACCTCCAAACTGGCTAACTGCTTGAACCAAAAAAATGAAAATAACACAAATAACATCACAAATTGTGTGGCTTGGGCTTACTTGAAAAACAGCTGATTTCACAAGTACCCGAGAAGGGTGTCACAGCATGAACCAGTCAGCACAGCTGCCTCCTGGGGATTTAGGAGGAGAACACCCATTAGCATTTCTGTCATTGTTCCCATCCTGCCACCCCAAGCTGCAATTTTTCATGTCATTCAACTGGCCACTGCGCCAAGCCTGGGGAGACTGGACAATCAAGCCTCAGCAATGTCACTTTTTTATGTGTTTGTCATGCACAATCCAGAGCCATATGACAACAATCTGGAAGAACGGAGGAATTACAATACACGTCATACGGTCACTGCGTTGCACGTGGAAGGCTGGGCTGATGCTATCTGTGAACAGATAATCTAATGAAGGTGGTGATGCTGGGATAGTCCTCTAGTCAGTTGGCCTTGGATGACTGACAGCTAGCGCTGCTCTCAGTTCTTCTGTGATCGATTGCTCATGGAGTTATTTTCGTTGAATGGCAGTTAAATGTTCTTCATGGTTTATCTGTAGGCTACTTGTGATGTTGTTCTTTTTAAAGAAACACTGCTATGTTGTTAAGCATAAAGTCAAGGGTTTATAAAACAATTCCAGAACAGACTGACTTCTACCCGTCAAGACCAGGATTTTATTAGCACTTGACATTCCACTGCAGCATTCATAAACTCAACTCTACGATATTACAAATGAAGAAACTCTCCTACCTGTAGCAGCATGAAAAGATTTTCAACCATCCTCTGAGGGCCAGTCCATCACAGGTCTGTGGAATGATGAATTATTTGGCCTTTACTGGTTTATGCCATCTGGCTGTAAGGAACAGAGGGAAAAACAGGTGAGTCATAATGAGCACAGGAAGACTGCACCTCTCTCAGAAATCAGCAACATCCCTTCACTAACAAACCCACAGCAGACATCTATATCCTTTTTTGTTTGTCTCCCTCATCTTTATATCCCACCAAGTTGTTTACTCGCTGTGATTTTATTGTATAATAGTTCTTATTCTTCCTTTAAAAGTAGATTATTGGCTGGAAATTATAGGAAAGAGATACTGGAAAGAACAGGAGAAATGCATCAAGAAAGAAAGGAAGGGGAGGTAGGCACTATGGAAGAGCACCTTTGGAGATGTGGGCATTTATAGCTGCAAAACACCACCACACAGAGAGCAAAATTGTTCTCTCCTGAGGAAAAGGCATTCCAATTTGCGCTGCATGGTTTCAGTTCTCAATTAGTGGCTTTCAGTTTTAAGTTTGTTTTGAATGCCTGTCACCCCTGAAGAGAAAATCAGTACAGACCATAGCATTTTCTCAGGCCAGGGATTCACTGACCTGGCTTTGTTTTCTCAGGAAAAAGGGTAGTTAGTGCTGCAATACCTGTAAAAACCCGCTAATTAAGACTTCACAGGATCTTGGAACTGATTTGTGAATTTCAAGTTAAAGTCAAAGATAATAAAAGTTCAAAAGCCACCTCATTTAAAATCCTGCTTTGACTCTTTTCTTTGGTGTCCTGTTGTTTCAGACTCTCTAGCCACCGTCATCTCTTTGATAACACCCTCACAAGTTATCCTTACTTAGAGATGCCTTGGCAAGTCATTTTTGGATGAAAAACATGTAATGAGTTGTGGGGTTTATTCCCAATATCACTAGCTTGGTACGGACGACTGAATAGATTTTTTTGTCATGATTGTCTTATCTTCCTAAAATGTATATAAAGACCCAGCTTTAGCCTTTCGTAGCAAACAGCTGCCTTTCATTCTGGATGACACCTAAAAAACACGGCTGATGGAAGCAAGCCGGCAAAATTCTGCTTCTTGCCATCTTTGAGTAATTCCTCCATCATTCCTTCCATCACTACTTCTCTCTGTGGACAAGCGATTACATGACATTCCCAAAGCTGCTTTTTTTTTGTCTTTTACCTTCCTATGGGTCCTTCTGCTTTCTCCCTGCCATTGGTATGGAAACTACTTTGAACAGAATCTAGATAATAGCAATGGAATATGAAAACCATCTAATCCTGCACCATGAGATCAGCTAAGTCCCCATCAGGCCCAACAGATACTTGCCTAGTGCGTTGCCGAAGCCCTCCTTTAACAGTCACAATAATCCCTGCTTTCCACCCACTTACCTATTCATACATTTCATTTTACTGTATTTATTATATGTATTTTAAACTCTCAATGTCAAAATATTCCTAACCTTACCATATGATGGCTTTAGGCTGAGAACTATGAATTAAATAGAACTAGCTTAATATGTACAAGTTTTCCTAGATAGTTTGACTTTCTGGTACTCTAAAAAGCCACAGAAACTTATAATTTATGTTACTCCTAAATTGTTTTCTGTAACAAATCAAGACTTTTATCAACAAGAAATATATCTTTCTACTAGCACACAAAGGACACGAGCACCCTGCCCTACCTATCCTTTCTTCTGCCTTTTTATTTACTTCTAATTACCAGTTCAGGTCAGGTCAGTGAGGCATTGCTGATACAATCCTCCCCATATCCATGGCTTTGTGCCAGTGCAGACCATCCATCCCAAGGTGAGAGTGAAAGAGAAACGCTGTACTGGGAAGCTTCTCCCAGGAATTTTTATTTGTGGTTCTGATGGGGTGACTGGGATGTAAAAAGGATGTAAAAAGGTACTAGAATGTATGTGCTATAATTTAAAAATCTCCTTTGTTGCCAGCAATGATATAAATAAGGATAAATAAATTATAAATAAAATATAAGCTCCTGTAGAGGTCACAACAATATTTTTCTGCAACACTATACAGACTGTCCCTAAGCCAGTTTTAATGATATGGGAGATTTTAAGAAAATGTACAGCTGGCAGAAAATTTGCCAATAATTGAAATCAACTCATCCTGTGAATGAGTCATATGTAACAAAATTTCATTTTGAAAAAAATAACGTTAGAATAGATTTTGGAGTTTTCATTTCAATATTAATTTTATCCAGCATCAAAATTATGAGGAAATTATATCAAACAAAAATAAATTAAAACAACATATGGATTAAATAAAAATCTGACATAATGTAAAGTAAAATTGGAGTGAAAGGAAAACTGAAAGAAGTTAATTGTCCTGAAATGTAATTTCCCCCCTGAAATGTTACATTGCAAATGTCAAAATTTCAGCTTTTTATTCTGACTGGGATTAAATATTTTTGATAAATATTCCATAAATCTCTGCCCAGTTCTCAGTCAGCTTTACAACAATGTCTGTGTAGGGCCACCCTGATGGGGAGAGAGAACTCATTTCTCCCAGGGATGTAAGTTTTGTAAAGCACAGATCTTGTTCATTACAGCTCTTGTTCAATCTAAAGGAACGTGAACTCAGCCTCCCCACCCACACCGTGAAGTTAGCCAGCTAGTTAACCAGCTGGTTAGTTAACCAGGGGCAGATTTCCCACGTCAGAGTGTTGGTGGCCTGGCCACAGGGAGCTCTTCCCCTCCTCAGCACCTGCAGGTACCAGGTATGACGCTTCCCCGCCTCGCCGTGCAGCTGCAGCTGCTATCCCCACGCAGCCTTGGGTGATGTGAACATCCTCATCCTCCCCCGCGAAGTGTGATGGCAGGTTTGACAACAAGCTTCAATCAGCACTGAATGAACACTTCGGGGAGTCTCATGAATCAGAGGCAACCGCTGGCACATCACCGCACCCATCTCCTGTCGGAGTTCACACCCTGTTTGCCTCCTGGTGCACAGGGGCCCTGCGCGGGGACAGCAGCGTGATCCAGAGGTTAATGCATCTGCTTTACTGTATGATGTACTGAGGATAACGTCACGTCGAAATTCCCCTTAAAATACAAGCGTGAAGCGTTCATACTATTTAACTTAAAGGAGGAAAATACATTTAATTTAAAGATGAGAGGGCTTCAACATGTTTAACTGATCCATTTTGAAATTATGATATAGGGCTGTGACTCCAAGTGGAACTTACACTGATTTTACTAAAATTAAAGCTGAGGTCTTTTAGCACAAAATAACAATAAAAAATGGACATTTTAGATGTCTGCCTTGGAACAAAGGACATCTTTGAGTAACAAGACGATGCTCCTAAAACAAAAAACAAAAGTCTGTGCGTTCTGTGTCAGTAACTGGAACTCTTTCTTGTTATCAGTGAATAGCTCTCAAACACAGAGATTTGCAGGATTAGTATTTCAACCAATTTACTTGGAAAATTATAGAAAATTATTGAAATACAGATGTAGAAACTCAAACTGTTTCTTGATAGTCTAATAGGAAATCAGCTTATGTCACTTTTCCTTTCCAAGAGTTTTAAATAAAACTTTCTGTAAAATATGGGGTAAATATGAAGCTAGAGATAGTTTTGATGAAAGATTTATTTTGGGGGTGTGTCTAAGTGTCAGCCCCATCTCTGTGCTGACCATTTGCAGCATTACAATAACATTGCCAAGCAGTCCTCCTCTTGAAGAGGAAGAAAACAGTGCAGGTCTTGCAGCATACATTGATCAAAAAAAGTAGCATTTTTGTTACTCATTCTCCAGAACTAATTTTAAAATCCTCAGACCTCAGCCAAGCTGTTAGGGATTTATGTCAATTTAACATTACAAACCCTGAGAAACACTTTATAAAGTGGACCTTGTCATAATTTGTATGAATTATATAAATCCACCTTGTTACATTTCTATTTTTACAATATTAAGCAGAATACCGTAGCAGAGAGTTTTTTTCGTTTATTTTTTTCCTCGTTTTACTGCACCAGTTTTCAGGGAGACTGAATTTTAAACCAGTACTGAATAGATGTATTTAAAACCTACCTATTTTTGGATATTAATAATGAGTCTTCTGAGACATTAGAGATTCAGAAATTCAGGACAACTACTAAGGGATCTGTTCAGCTCCCAACCACTCTTCCTCACTGATGGGCAGCATTTAAATACTTCCCTCCATGAAACGCTACTTGTGTTAAATCCTTGAGTAAGAAAATGAGACATGAGATCACCGAGAGTAATGCTAAATGCCAGCTTGCTTTGTTTCTGCATGTGAAATACTGCAAATAGAATTTAAGCATAAGTTGGTATTTCATTTACAAGCCCCGTATGAGTCAACGATATCATACAGCTGCAGAGAAAGCAAAGATGATACTGAGACACTGAACAGGAGTATTGCAGAGAAGACACAGGAATCCATCCAAACCATTTCACACTGGTAAGGCTTCATCTAAAGTACCAGCAGCTCAAGAGAGATGTGGACAAGTTGGAGGAAATCCCAAAGAGCAGAAGAATGATGAAGGAAATAAACTGTTCTCTGTGCCTACAAAAGCTGAAAAAAAATAAAAGGCTTAAATTACAGTAACCCAAGTTCAGTTAAGCCTTAAGAAACTCCCTAACTGAATGACAATTCAACAATGGAAGAGATTGCAGGTGGAGTCTCCAGCACTCTAGATGGGACAAGTACGTGCCACAAGCAGTGTAGTTACAGCTGGGCTCACAGCATTGGACTAGAATGCCTCTAAGAAAACATTCCAGCATTTTTGTTATGATTCTATAATTTACATTTGTTTCATGTCCAATTTAACTACGGCTATGTTTGCGAGGTGATTCATACTCGTGTTTCCTATAATAAAATTGTCCTTATTCATTTTAATAAAAATCTTTTTATTGGTTCTTCCTCAAGCCTACCTTGCTATCAGTCACAGCCTTCTTCAGAGATTGTTGCTAGTTTATCAAAATGAGAAAAAATGTGAATATTTTTCTTTTGCCTTTGAAATAACATTTCTGAACTTTGAAATTTATTTCACTGTCTAGTTTGTTCTTTCTCCTCTGTCAAATACTGTTTTTTTCCACTTCAGTCCTTTCTAAGTTTTACTTGGAGGAAAAAAAAGAAGAAACTGTATTTTTTAATCACAGTTAGTGTGCCAAGAAATGCCAGTATTCCTTGCACAGTGGCTTTATTAATGATGGCATTCGGGCTCTCTAAATAACATGTACCAGGCAAAGGAGCCAGGATTCAGGGTATACGATTCTATGAAATCTGGTTATTGCAGACCACATAAAAATAGCAACTATTTCTTCTGTTTCACACATTTCTCAGTGCCACAATGGTCATTAAAACTGAAACTGCCATTTCTAAACTAACAGAAAGATGTACAGCAAAGCCTTACGATGAAAAGAACTTCCACCTTACGTTACAGCTGTTAATATAAAATTAAACTGGAGGGTGAGACAATGTTCCTTCAAATTCCATTACGTAACAGGCAAATAGTCATTTTGAGACAAGAATGGTGAGTTTCCATTCTCAGCTCACAGAACTGAATTTTTGCCCACAGACTATCAGCGTCTTCTGCTAAATCTCAGTAACCGTGATGCACAGAGAAGCACAAGGGCACATTCCACTGCAGGACCTGCACACAACTAAGCTCCCTCCAGGATCTGGCCACCAGAGGCAGAGGCCACCACAGCCACAGCAGCAGACACGCAGCTGCAGGCAGCTGACCCATCTGCTCAAAAACAAGTAAAGCAAAAGACTGATTTTCTGTACAAGCCTCTTTACAAGTTAAGGGGTTTATTTCTTCTGCCTGATGATTTGTCTCACAAAGTTACTCTAGTTTGTTTTTTAAGTCACACCATTTCCCATAACGTAGTGCAAGACTTCTTTGTAGTTACTGCAGTACACCTCTGACGGCTACACTGAAGTTACAGTGGCTGACATTTGCTGGTGACACACAGAACAAAAATAATATTATTTTTTCATTATATTATACAACATCTTCTGCAGCAGATGCCAGACAAACTGCATTATGTTTGCTGAATTCATTACAGGGCCCTAATATTGAAAATTTCATGTAGAAAGCTATGTCAGCATTCCATGCAGTGTAAGCTTATAGATTGTATAACATACTGTTAATTCCTGAATGGCGGGCACCTAAAATAATTTAGTAAATCTTACATTTACTAGTAATTATTTTATTTACCTGCACTGAGGCAGGACAGGACACATTTCTCAGGTTTATGGCATTGGATTAATTCAATAACTGATTTTTAACTTTGAATTGTCAAACCAGTACAATTCAGAAGAACTCCAAAAAAGCAAATAAATAACTATAAAATGGCAGAGGGGACTCTGTTCAGCTTAGCATGTTTTCACACAAATACGGCTAAAAGGGATTTCTAAACTGTCTGCACCATCTCCAGTTCACAGTTAAGTGGCCTGCTTTTCACTCAGGGGCAGCTCAGGTTACTTACCACACAAAAACACATGTATCAGGATCCTCACTGTGAGAATTGTTCGCCACCCCCCAGCCAAATGACAAAGCACAGCCTCTGGCCAGTGTATAATTTAGGCACTCGCCTCTTTCTGTGTGTAGCCTGGCATGAATGCACCCAGAGTTACACATACCTCTCTTCTAGCTCTGAGTCAGCTCCTCATTCAAATACAAGGCCTTGGTTGGTATTTCAAAGCAATTAGTGGATGGAATCAACAGCTATATCAAACCCTGATTCTCCATCTAGGAGCTACTGTGGCAACCATATTCCTCTGGGATAAGGCAGCCCTGAAGGCCCTGGAAAGAGCACGTGAGAGCTGGAGACCGAATTTTCAGCCTGGGGGTTACCCAGCCTGTGAAACAGTCCTTTGGAGAACAACAGCTATGCCCAAGACTCTGCCACCTCTAGAAAACACTGCAAATTCTTGCTGTTGACAAGCCTTCCTGGCAGGAGTGTTGCTTGTGAAGTGAACATCCAGTTTTACTCCCAGCTCTGCTATTTGTATCGATTTTGTGGAAGATATTCAACTAGTACCATGATGGTATTACAAAATCTAAAGACAGAATTTTTTTCAGTGTTACTCCCACTAAAATGTATACACACTTTGTGTTTCTCTTCCTCTGTCTCATGTGAATGAATGAAAACAATGTAAAACTCCTACTCTGGTAACAAAACAATAACACCAGTCACTATCTTGCAATGAAATATTGTGACTAATCTAACCTCAGCAGCCTTCCCATTCCTCCCAGGAGACCTTGAGAGCACAGCTTATCTCAACTGCCAGAACTCCGCTGCCACATCCTACCTGCCATAACATCTGGAAATCTCAGCATTCTCTCTCTCCTGAGCACTAGGAGGGCTCCCGCAGGAGGATCAAGGTGGGTTCCATATCTATGGATATGTCCATCTGCAGCCGTTGTTCTCTGTCTCATGTCTTGAACAAAAATAACAGACACCCATGAACGATCTCTCCCTTACAAGAACCTTTGATACCAACTCTCCATAATCTTCCTGTTCAAAAATTACACCCTCTAGCACAGAGGCAAATAATATCTATTTCTATGATAAAACCAAGCCTGGAGAGACTCTTCTGCTCTCCCATACATGAATGGCAGTGATATCCTACCAAATATAACATATTGCACATAAACAACTGCTCATATGAACTTACCTGAACCCTGTGTGGTCTGAACTGGCCTCAAAGACAAACTACGCCACTGTGTGAATGCTCATGCTGCTGAATCAGTGATATGAAGATGCTTTGCGTTGAGTGGTGGTCCCTTACATGGAAAAAATGCTCCTTCCCAACCAGATTTAATAGAATATAAAGCATTGGTGGTAGATCTCATTTTACTACAGCTTTGAATATATTTTCACTCCAATACCACAGCGTATTTGTTCTAATGCACTAATATATTAAATAATTTAATCTGATCAAACAGGTACATAAATCGGCAGCGCTCCATCTCCCTTCTGTTGCGCATAGTCCCTGTTTCATGAAAAGCAACCACTCTCAATGGGAATCCCCACGGTAATTATACACTAAAAATATTTAACATTTATCATCACGTCTTTCTCATTAACATGATTTGTCTCACAAGCACGTGCTTTGCTGAACAGTCAGGTACAGCTGCCTGTGACACTTTGTACCTCTCTGAAGAGGCTTGGGCTGAGGGCTGAGGCAACTGAGTGTGAAATTAGACTGATGGGAAATGGGGAATGTTACTGATGGGAATGGTGCCCAGAAGAGAGAGACCAAGAGAGAGAAGAAGAGTCAATTTTTCTTTGGATCTCCTTTTTTTCCACACATACTGTGGTGTTCCAAACCTTTTGCTTCACACTCTCTGGCATCCTCATTATGTAGATAAACGTGGAGGTATGGATTTTAAAGGACGTACCTGGTTGCTCAGAAGTCCTTTGGGAAAAGGCTCCCTGAGAGGTGACAGGATTCCTTCGAGGAGGTGACGGAGGGGCAGAGAAGGGAGGGGAAAGGAGAAAGGGAGGTCATTCTGGAAGGAGAGGAGGGCAGACAAAAAAGGGGTGACCAGAGGTGCCAGGAGGGGTGAAACTACCCTGTAGGGAACATGAGGCACCAAGAGAGATCAGTCGTTAAGGGAAAAGGATAGTTTCAGAGGGGCCTTGACTAGCCAAGAAGGTGAGGATGAGGCGGGAAACTGAGGGGAATGGGCTCACCCTCAGGGTGAGGCACTGAGGGAGCGAGTGGCTGAGGTAAGGGGCCTTTGGGTGCAGGTGAGGCGCTGAGGGGGGAAGCCATTGCGTGAGGGGGCAAGGCGCTGAGGGGGGCAGCCATTGCATGAGGGGACAAGGCACTGAGGGGATCGGCCCTCGGTGCGGGGCGACGCGCTGAGGGGATCAGCCCCGGGGGAAGCGGGAGCGAGGGGCTGAGCGCGCCCCTCGGCGCAGGGCGAGGCGCGGCCCGGCAGGAGGCGCCCTCGGGGGCGGGGTGTCGGGGGGCGTCGCCCGCGCCCGTGGGGCGGCACCGAGGGGCGCCGGGGGGGCGGGGCCCGGCGGGGGAGGGGAGGGGCGCGGCGGGGGGCGGGGCCCCGCCGGGCTGGGCGGGGGGAGGGTGTATTGTTCCTCGCGCGGTGCATGCCGGGCGCGCCTCAGCCCCCAACATGGCGTCGCGCTGTCACCTGTGTGTGTGAGGAGGGAGCGGGACGCGGCGGCTGCGGGCGGGCACGGCGGCTCCCGGAGGTCCCCGCTCTACCGGCGTTGCGGTGGCAACGCGCCGCTCCTCGCTGCTCCCCACCGCGCTCCGGCTGTCCGGCGCCCAGGCCGCTGGGGACCCCCCTGCCCCCGCCCTGCCCCCGCCATGGGGGGGTAGCGGGACCCGCCTCGCCTCAGCCCTGCGGAGCCCCCCCGCCCTCCGCGCCATGGGGTCCCCGGCGGGCGCCTCGGCGGCGGCGGCCACCGACTCGGCCCAGTGGCTGTCGGTGAAGGAGGAGACCATCTTCCTGCACGACGGGCTGATCCGGGTCACCGACCTGGCCGAGCTGCCCAGCGAGATCATTGGGGTGGCAGAGCCCGGCGACACCGAGCTGGAGGTGAGCCGGGCCCGCGGCCCCCCGCGCTGAGGGGAGGGACGGGGGTAGGGCGAGGGGGTGGTGAGGGGGAGGAGGATGCCCTCGGGGGCGGGGGGACAGGGGCAGTGGGGGCCTGAGGCGAGGAGGAGGATGGTGTTAGGGGGGGTGCGGAGAGGATGGGGGGGCCGCGATGGAGAACGGTGGATGCGGATGAAGGGTGAAAGATTTGGGGTGTGGAGTCAACTGGTATCGAGGCAGACTACTTGTTTTAAGTCAATCTGATTTATTTCAAATAATGATGAAAGTGGAGCTGGGCTGGAGGGTGGTGAGGCGCTAGTGAAGATGGAGGGTGAAGTGTTGGTGCTTCCTCCTTGTTTTGAATCAGTAGGGTTAGGAAATCCAAACCACGCTCGTGTATTACAAGGTGGCCTTTGGTTCGTTTATTCTTATTTATGGTTTTGTATCTTTTTGCTGTTACTTTTAGACGGTTTGTAATTAATCAGCCTTACAAGAAGATGCTCAGGGTACAGGGGTGGCTGGGTGTTTTATTTAGGCTGTTGACAGGGAGCATTATTAAAGAGCCAGGAGGGCAGCTGAGATTTTTCATTCCACCTTTTTTTACCTTCTCAGAACTGCTGGTGGGTTTGGCTGCAGGCAGATGGTTTAGCTGCTTTATCTTACAAGAAGAGGGTGAAGCACTGAATGTCACGGATTGTAGATTGCATCTATTTTGTAGACCGCATTTTTTTTTTTCCCCTGTGTGCCTCCCTTCTCTTCTTTCACCCCGCCCTCTTCTCCAGCAATGTGGCTTGCAATGACACAGGGTCTTTGTCAGAGGAGCTGAGTGGTGTGAGCTGAGAGGGGATGGTTCAGCAGGAGCTTTATCTGTGCGCTGCGTTAGGTCACAAGCGTTTAGGCCGCAAAACCCTTTAGTGAGGCTTTGGCTGCTGCCTGGGGTGTTGCTAAGAAGAACCCGTGAGCCAGGCTCGCAGTTCTGACAACATCATTGTTCACCTTGTGACGTGAAGTCTTTATGGTGTTTATAAAAACTTCCCACAGCCTTATCTAAGGAAAGATATTTTTTGCTGAACGTGCGTTTTCTTCTCTGCGTGATGTGACACTGGGGATTGGGATGGGAACATGAGCTGCTCCCATGAAATGGATGTTGGCAAGGATCACAGAGACAGGAAAAGAGAGACTTTTAAGGTGGATGACTTTTCTATGTTTATACACACAGAGATTGATTCTCCCTTCTGAGCAGAGTCTGCTCTGGCATTCACTGCAGCTTGTATTCAAGAAAATATTTCGATTCCATTACATCGTTCTAGAAGCAGCATCGGGTCTAATAACTGTGTTAGAAAAATACACATACCCACAGCGTTATTCATGTCATATCGTGATAAAGGAGAATATCCTTTAAAAAAACGAAACAACAAAACCAAAACCAACGTTATTTTTAAGATCTGGTGAACTAGGCCAGAAGTATGTTCCAGCGTGAAACTTGACACACAGCTTCACTCGACAAACACTTCAGCTCTGGAGAATTTTTTGTTAGTGCTGGGAATGTCTATGAAACTATAATTGTTTGGGGGAGATAGGGATGGAATTAGTGTTACTATGTCTTACCCTTTATGACACTTTTATAATGAGTGTCTCAGCAATCCAGTGCCACTGATTCACATAATTTTTCCTGTTCTAGCGATTTTTTTTTTTTTCCCCCCTGTTGTGCATGTTCACAGTGTGAAACTTTAAAATAAATAAATAAATAAGACTTTTTGCTGTGGTACTCGTTTTGATCTGTAGTCTCAAGTCACAGAATATTAAAGCATTTTATTTCCTCCCACCGAAAGAATTGATGACCACAAGTAACTTATTTTTTCAGATCTTGTTTATAAAATGGTTTATAGTTTTTCGTACTGAGAGGTTTTTAAAAAAAAGTGAAATTTCAAGTGGTGTAAATGTAACTTACTTAGCTCATAACTTTTCTCTGCCTTTTTTAAAATGTGCATTTTTTTAAATAAAGGGCTACCTTGGTGAACTGGAATGGCTTTGAGGAGCCATTTTGTGGAAATAGGTGCATGCATCTTATTGAAGTGTGGCCATACAATCGACTAGTACCCTGAATAGCTCATCTGCACTGTTTCTACTCCTACTTGCAATGTCATAAATATATTTGAAAATGGTCCAAATAGAAATCTCTTGGGATATGTTATTGAACAAAGGTAGGAGATGCTGCGGCTGCTGCTTTAATTAGTAAACTTCTTTAATACACTTCTTGTGCTTCATCAATGGTGATGAGAGCCCTGACTGAATTTCTGATATGATATGCTTAAATGTAGTACACTTAAATGGATATTTTGAGGGGGGGGAAAGTATCTTTCTGGTCTGTTTTGCTTAACTATGCCTTTAAAGAGCTTATTGGTGAATAATGTCAATATATTTGGATGTGTTTCCTTTGTCCTTCTGTTCAAAGGTTTTGTCTATTTATAAAAAAAAGCAGAGGAAAAAATGTTACAGTACTGGTGTTATGCCAAGAAAGGCTTATGAAAATGTATTATTTCGTCATTTTGACTCTCATACAACTTTTACTTATTATTTTTATGTGTGTGTATATTTTTTTTTTTCCTTAATGGTAGGTTATGAAAGTGTTAACATTTTCTTTCATGTGAAGGTAACTTGTTCTAGGAGTATCTAGGTTTAGACAGTATGGGGGGGGGATTGTTTTTTTTAATTTATTTTTTTATGTGATGTAAATGATGTATGCCAACTTCTTAGACTGTCTGTCAGCATATTTACAAACAATATGTGTTACCAAAAAGAAAGAGGGCACTTTTTTTTTCTTTATTTGATAGAATTTTGTAATGATGTGCATACAAATACTGCTCCTGGTATGGGTTTTGCAATGAAATTTTCAAGTCAAAAGAGACCTAGATTAGTTAGCAATTATTCAAGCCTTTGCACCCTAATTTCAAAGCCTTTCGTACAGAGAAATGACTTTCAAAGTGCAAAGTCTTCTGCTTCTTGGGGACAACCTTACGTGACTAACAACTGAAGATGTTGCCATGACATTTTGTCCGGTCTCTGCCCTGGATGTCAGTGCCTGCACAGGAGGGACAGCTTAATGGAAGATGAGCTGTTCTTCAGTGTGCCACAACAGAAACTGCAGCACTTCCAGAATCCTCCCAAACATCTTTCACAGAGACAATAACCCCTGGGAGCGGGGCAAGAGGTATGTCTGAAGGCAGAGATCCCTGAAACCATGGAGTTTTAACCTGCTGGTGCGCCGGAGTCAACATGCTGAGACTTATGGGAGTGGCAGCAGTATAAATTGATGTGCTAACCCTTGGAAACTTGATAAGGACACTACGAACAGCGGGTGTTCACATAGGCTACGACATAGCCATCGGATGGCAAAAAAGCATTCGCTTGTATCTGGGCAGTTTAGTTTGGTTGACATACATTACCCTTGGAATCCTTCCGTTTGAGGAGGCCTTCTTTCTGATCTTCAGATTTGTAGCCAGTATTTTCATTAACATTAAATTTGCAGTATCGGCGATTTTTCAGCTAACTAGTGATAGGCTCAGTTCTTTTTTTTCCACAAGGAAATAAGAGGGAAGAAAGGCAAATCTTCAATATATAGTCACAGTATAAAGTAGAACAACCTTATGTGTCACTCCACGTAACTCATAAGCACTCTTATGTTTTATGTAGCAGCCTAACAGAAATAATAGTCATTTGGATATCTGTTCTTGCTGCTCTCCAGCATAGCTTGGAAGAGTTCTAAATACCTGATTTTTTTCTTTCTTTTTTTTTTCTTTAATATATTTTTAAGATGCAGCTAGAAGTGTAGCTCCTACATCAGTAGTTGTCGGGGTCATGTGTGTATCTGTCCTCATCTGATGCTTTGACTCTTGTCAAACTCTGTTATTGTAGGACAGAGCATGAGATGCCGTTGGGCAGCTGTCACTCTGCACTGCAGATGTGTATTTTTAATCAAATGTAAGTGTAAAAAAAAATTTAAAAAAAAAAAGGGCACTGTCCTTTCCTGTTACCCCAGTATGGTCTGGGCTGGCCCTCCAGGGAGAAGCTGAACAGCTGAAGCCCAGTGCTGTTTTAACAGGATGTGCCAATCTGGTGACTAACTTGTGTTTTCTGTTAAAATGATTTAGACTTGAAGGTATCTGCTAAACTTGAAACTTTCACCCAGTTTCCTCAGGGACTGGCAGAAACATCTTGTCACTCTTCCCTAATTGCTGAAGGAGAGAGTTCTCTGTAATTATCTAGGTCAGTGCTTCCCAAGTCTTTCTGGTCGTGACCTTAGTTCCATCTACAAGCTTCACCTCTGTCAAGATTAAAATCCCAAATGCCAGCATAAACAATTGACTTTTTGCTAAGCGGATGACCCCTCTGGGGGTTACGACCTCTAGCTTGGGAACTGCTGATCCAGGCGTGTATGTCAGGCTTGTAACCTTCCTCATCCTGCCCTTTGCATCCCCTGCCACTTCACATACTCCAGCGTTCCTCTTTGAGAGCATTCAGAGCTTTCAGAGTAACACCAGATGAAGCTGGTTCTTGAAGTTGGTTTTGCCCAGGAAAATAACGTTACAAACGTGAGCCTTGGCTGTTACTTTTGCACAGGACTTGATGGCATTCTTTCAGCCATCGCTGTAAGTCTCTCACTTGCCTTCTGAGAGGACTCTGGAATCTTGATCGCTTTCCTTTTCAGCTCACTTTTATTAGATCATCTGTGTAAACCACCAATATTGTGTGATTTAATCTCCAGCAGAGTTGCTGCTGTTATCATCAGTTGTCATAAAATGACCTGTTTGAATTTATTAAACTTCTATAATATGGACTACCGTGCCTCTTGGCTTTTATTTTTAAAGTCATGATTTAAGTTATCCTAGTAGACAAATATTAGAAAACTTCTTCTAAAGGATGATTTTGCAAACATGTTTTTCAAATGGAGTTCTTAGTACCAATTGCAGCTGATTCGTTCAGTGATCTGCACTCTCAGATGATTAAATGACAACGATTTTTCTTTACCTTTTGCAAACATTTCCATCTGCTACTTAAATAAGAGACGAAGAAATATTTTAATGAGAACAAATAAAGAAACTACACTTCCTTTATGGCATTTTTTGTGTGTGTTTACAGCTTGCCTGTACTCTGTAATTTGTCTCAGGTATCAAGGTTATTTGGTAAATTTGTACAGTTACAAAAAAAATTGTTTGGTACAACATTGTATATGCAGGAAAAGAGACAGGTTTCTTAGTGCGAATTTCTGAGCAAGTAATTAGGTTTCTAATGCTTTCACAAGGAAAAATAGTTCGTGCTTTTAGCTGAGTTGTTAAAAAGCTGTGCTGCTATATACAGGATTGTGAATCAGCAGAGGCTTTGAACAAGGTGATACGGTTGGAGCAGAAAAAATCAGAACAATCTTGAAACTTGTAGTTTTCAACTGCAACACTAAAAGCGTAATGTAAAGTATGCAGCAGCTGCTGAGAACCTGTAAAATTTCAGGATGGAAATGTTTGCACGTATTTATATATTTTACAAACACACAGGCGTATCAAACAAAAAGCCTTATGGAGGGTTTACAAAAATGTTTTAAAAGAAATCAAGCCAGTGTTTGCACTAAGACAGCTTCCTACTGTGTGTCTTCAGAAATTGCCGTAAGCAGAAATGCTATTACCCAGCAGAGCAACCCAAAGTGGAGGACTAGGAGTATGTGTACTATGTTTTTTTATGGGAGCAGTTTAAATTTTGATGTGTATTTCAATTTTCACAGTACCTTTAGAACTGTCAATTCTGGTATTTCTCTTATAGAATAATCTATAAATCTTGTAATTCAGTCTTTTTTTACGTTATTTTATTTATATTTCTAGAGACAAAAGAACCAAGTAAGCAGGTGATGCTTCCTATATGTTACCTCTGTGATACAAGAGGAGTGACCTTACAGCTGTAATGTGGTGTTGAAAGTAACATAGTTCATTTTTTTCATGCTGCTGTTAAAGATATTATATGATTTTAAGGTTGTTTCTGGTTTTCTGTATGGTTTGTTCCTCTTGTGAGATGGGAATAATAGTTAATGCTCGGGAGGGTATTACGCATTTAATTGAGATTGGTAAAAGTACCACTGTCTTCAAGAAGTTGTTCTCCTCATGTGTGAGGTTCAGCCACTTTCTGGAGCAGTATTGGCAAAAGTATTGTTTAATAGGATGAAACAGGACAAAAATTGGATACAGCAGGAAAGGTGACATCCTCCCCATAGCTGATGATCTAAAATTAGATACCTGATACCTTTTGTGCCTCTCAGTGTTGAAGATGATGTCAAGGACCAATTAGAGTGATTGAACTTTGGATCAACCATTTTCTAATTAAACTATTTATTCAAATTGATTTAAAATATTAAACAAGGAAGTAATATTTAAGGACAAAATAGTGCAAAATTAAAATCATAGAATCATAGAATGGTTTGGGTTGGAAGGGACCTTAAAGATCATCTAGTTCCAACCCCAATAGTGACAATTAAACTTTTTACTGACACAGTTTTTAATTATATGTAACTTCAGGCTGTTAAGCTTGAGACTTTAAAAATCAAAGCTTTTCAAAGGTAGTCTTTGCTAACTAGAAGTAGACAGTTGGAAAATAGGTAGTGATCACAGTCACAGTGTATGAACTGTAATTTCAAAGTGTCTGAAGTTTAGGTTTCTCGTTTGCAAAAAGGGTCCATGTGATGTTTACCCTGCTTACAAAATCAGATCTAGAAAAAGGTCTTTTTAAAAAGCGATGTTTTATTTCTTCCCCTAATTCTGGTGTCTTGGTTGCACTAGAATTTGTACTAGAATTACTTGGTTACATTAGAATTACACTTCTGGCACTGACACTGCATATGTTTGTTGTTCGTTAGAAGTTATTCTTTAAAACTTTACATTTCTATTATAAAGGTTTTTTTTGTTAATATTACTGATTGTTCCTAAGGAAAATGTTAATATATTGTATCTAAAAGCAGAAAATAGACTATTATAACGCTACCAATGTACATAAGGTAGTCAGACTTTAAATTTTCTCTCAATTCTCTTTACATTTGTCTGTATTAAATGACTATGTTATTTTAACTGCTCCTGAGCATCTTTTTCATGTCCTTGTCTTCGTAGTATATTTATCTGCATTATTTTTGTAGCTTGGCTAGTTATCTTTTGCTAATTCTGAATATAATCTGTAGTTTCAGATTTTGTGTAGTATTCTTCCTTTACGCATATGTTTGTTTGTGTTTTTAGCTTGATGGTGTTACTGTTAAGCTGCTATTTCTGTTAGAGATTGTCTTTTGAGATGTAAGGAGATTCCTGGGTAACTTGTTTTATGGCAAAGCAGTGGGATTGTTACATCCTTTCCGACTCAGAGATGTTTATGGGAAGGGGACAAGACTATAGGCAGCTCCCCCCTGCCCCCTGGAAGTCTAATCTGAAAGGGAGAGCCCCCAAAGCGTACCACAACTTGTCTTTTGTGGGATCTTTGTTATTAGCGTAGCCAAAGACCATAAACCTATTTTCTTCAGCATTTAACGCTCAAGATGAAAACGTTAATTCTCTTTTTCCTCCATTTCTGCAGCTTGTTATCGTTTATTTGAGGAGCCATCACGTATTTAGTTTAGTTCAAGAAAGTCAAAAGCAAACTGTTTTAGAAAGTGATTGCATCTATAACAGGAAACAATTAAACTTATTTTTGAGACAATAGGACACACAAATTAACACGAGGTAGTTATTTTAAATGTATATAATATGTGGTTTACGGATTAATATTCTTAATCTCTTTGAAGAAATTAATTAAAAGAGGTTCATTAGTTTTAAGAAGCTCAATACTAACATCTATTCAAGTGTAATTACTATGTGGATTACTTTAAAGTAACTTTTCCTGACTCTAATGATAACTGTTCCATTGAAAAGCTGTTTCGTTGACTTTACTAAGGGTGGCTCTAGAAACGGCAGATGTGATTTGTCCTGAAGCGTTTTATCAAGCTGTTCAAAATCTACAATTACACATAAACATCTATTTCATATTCTGTATGACTGCTGCCTACAATTAAAAAAAACCCCAAGCCAACCAACCCTGTGTGAAATTACCCATTGCATCTCTTAATCTCGCCCATTCTCCTTCCCTTATTTTTTTTTTTAATTAAATGAGGGGAGGACAGCTTCACAGCATAAAGCTCAGCCAAAGAGAGCGTGTTTGGGGGCGGGTGGGATGAGGCAGTGTGGCATGCAGGCAGAAGCCCTTTGGCCACTGGATCCAAAGTATCAGAAAAGGTTTGGCTCGTTGCTTTCCTTGAGGTTGCTGTAGCTTAAGGGACTTTGCTGATCTCAGCTGTTGTTTTATGCTGTACAAAGAAAAATTGTCTGTAAATTACTTAAAATTATGAGTTCTTTCAAGTACCGGGCTGGGTACTAACCCATAAATATGTTTCTTTCTGTCACGGTTTACTTGTTTTCTGTTGTTCCAGCTTTGTCTCCAGTTTTACTGAGAAGTGCCAAAAAGGCATGTGTCTTCTGTCTGAAATGATGCTGATGAGACTTTTAGGTTTTTAAACTATGGCAGCAACTGGAAATATTTTGAGAAAGATGTAGCTAAGTGCAATGCGATAAAATTGAGGAGGGGGGAAAAAACAGGGAAGGGAGAACATATAACAAACCTCTTGGTTCATTTTAGAGAACTGGTTGGTTGGTTTGAAAAGCTGTGAAACTAGAACATACACGTTCTTATTGCAAAATACTGTTGACTTCTTAGTTTCCATAGAAGGGCTCTAAACTCAGCCCCTGGGACCCTCCACCCCATCAGTCCTTTTGAAGTTCTCAGCAAAACTGCCTCGATTCCAAAAAAAAAATGCTCCAGGGGAGGCGAGTCTTTATTTTCAAAGATATTATTTTGTATGTGTTTTTCTTTACAACCTATATTATTGTTGTTTTAGCATCACGACTGAAAGATTAAAAATCTCTGTCAGCAACCCCCAAGCCCAGGCTCCAGTGACAATGCTGACTCAGCAATAACAGACTCCATACCACTTGCATGCTCTTTGGCCTCCAATGTATCTTTGTTCATGCCCAGGCATTTAAAGAAAAAATCCCACAATCTGTTGTAGAGGACAGCTGGGCTAGAAATCATACTACAGGCATATGTTACTCTTTTTTCTTTTTCTTAAGGGAAAAAAACCTATATAAATACCAACTTTTTCCCTCCTTACAGATACTGACGTTTGAGACCAAGAATCCGACAGAGCTGGCTGAGCGCTTGCGATCCGTGTGTGGAAACCAGAGCAATGCTTACGCTCGCCTGCTGGAGTACCGCCTCAACGCCTTGCGTGGACTCTGGAATGCCCAGCGCCAGCTGGCCTTGGAGGAGCAGCATGACCGGGAGAGCTCGGGGGACGAGGAAGCACTGGCCTTGCTCAAGCGTCAAGGCTTGTTACAGCAGCCTGAGCAGGCACCGTTTACTTCACGCATGGGGCTTCTGTTGGTCTTTCCCCTCATTCAGTCTCAAAGTAGAACAGACCCTTCTCTCTGTAACATAACTGCTGAGGTGCTATTGAATTGCCTTCGAGACTGCCAGCCTTTGAGTTTGACTAAGGAACCAGCTGACTGTCTTAATGGGATAGAGTCTTTGCTGTGCTCCTGGCTGGAAGACACTTCTGCTTCGGGCCAACAGATTCCATATAAGCAAAAAGAAAATGCTGCTGCTGCCCTAGTTGCCTTGGCTTGTGCAAGGTAAGGAAACTACTGAGATGACCTTGTGGTTGATACTGGTAGTAAGTGTTGGTATTTAAACATAAGAATCAAAAACGACGTAACCACACTGTTGCTACTAATTTTTGGTTTATGCTTGTCTTTTTCTTTCTAATATTTAAATGTTGGTTTGGAAAGGGTGAAACTGATAAGCTAAGCATTTATTTTTTGCATATGCTTAGCATATATAAAACCAGAAGAGTCCAGGTTCGAAATGCCTCTTGTGCATACTGCTGCTTCTACTGCAGTGATCTGTTCTAGGAATGGTTCCAAATGTTTCTGTCGTGGAGGAACATTGTCTCACTTTTCCCTTTGTACATCCCCTTTAATCCTGGAGCTTACACACCTTCATTTGGCTGTAGAAGGCATTACTGCCAAGCTTCAGGGCAATTCATTTCAGCTTTCAGTGTTGCCTGTGAAACATCTGGAGGCATTTTTTCATTCCATTGCCAGTGAAGAGTTCAACCAGTGTAGGCTGAACTATCCCGTGCCCTGCGTGGGTTTAGCACAGCATCAGGTGATTGGGGATGAAATGGCTGTAACAGCTTTTAATAAAAACTTACTCTTTTGGGGGGAAGGGGCTTGAGGAGAGGAGGGGGGTGTATACAAAACTTAGCTCCTGCAAAGCCGTATGAACGTGGGTCTAAAGCTACTAGTTGCCTTTTGAAAATCTTGGCTTTAATGTTTCTCATACTGCAGCCTTGTCTGTCAAGTTTAACTCTGATTTCAGATGTTGAAGCTCTTAGGAGATGTAATGATTTGCTTTAGAAAAAAGTTTATTCAAATGAAAACCACTTAATTTCTAGTGTACTTGTTCTAATGAAGTCAATGAGAGATCTACTGTATGTGGCAAACTCTTCTGCACTGCCAACTGCCTTATCTAAAAGGCAGTGTACTTGAACATAGCTCAGATAAATTGGATTTGATAAACACAATCTCATTTATTTTTTTTCCAGATGCCAGTTTTCAGAAAGTATGGGATGCTCTTTTGCAGCTGAATTTGTAAAAGAGCTAAATTTCAAATACAGCTTTTGAAATGGAAGTTGATCTTCTATTTTCTTTGCAAATCTGCCTTGCATTGCTTACAGAGTTGTAATATCCTGACATTCTTTGTTCACCTGTGAAAGCCTTGCATTTTTCCTTTAAATATGTAAGTTGTGTAGGGTACCATTATGAAGAAAAAGCCTTCAAAATGAGGCTATGGCTGAGATTCCTAGTTGCAATCTTGGGTGCTTCATATTACTAAGAATAAAACAACAGGATGAATATTGCTGTAAATAATTAATTGAGGTGCTGTGACGTATTCCGTGTCAATTTTCTCCGAGCTGAGGTTTATCAGTGAAAGCTGAAAATGACAGTGGGGAAAACAGGTTTGGAGCATGGAGGAGGAGATGCTGTTAGGAAATTAAGGAGCTAAGGCTGACCGTGTGTGACAGAAACCAAAAGTGCATGGAAAGGATCTCTTCAATTGATCAGTCATGCTTCTGAAGAAATCAATTCATAACTGACTATTATCGTGTCTAAGACGCAGTCAAGATTCTCATATTTAACCAGGCTGTTATGCCCAGAAATAAAGCCACCACGTCTTTAGAAAATGACTTCTTCCTAATACCCTGACCTTTAAAACAGAAACTGTAAAATATATTTTACAAGACTTCTATATCTCTTTTATTTCTGCAGAAAACGGCTGTTTTCTACTATATTAACATTCAGATTTCATAGGTTCTCCAAAAAATATTAAACTTATGAATTAACAAGAATTAGAGTTACAAACTCCATCTGGTGTAAATATCACAATAAAATTCTAAAGCAGCACACTTTTAGGCAAGATTAGAAACAACTTCTACTTAATTTTATTTTCAGGTTTAATTTTATTTTCAGAAGTATCTAGTCCTTATATACATTTAAATGCATCACTTCAGAAGGGGAAAAACTTCCAAATTTGTGTTTGGCAGCAAAAGTAATCAGACTCTTGATAATTAATTAGTTTGGTCTTTTCTATTTTAGTCAAGAAAGCCATCTCTAGCTATGTCTGCGGCAGCTCTTACTAATACTTTGGCTCAGCCCCAGGAAGAGCCACAGATTGTATTTGAAGATCTAAACATGATTAATCATCTACAAGAAATATTGCAAGTAGCTGTTTGTGATAGTTGCAAGATTGAGGCGTTTTATCACGTGCTGAGATTGCCTTTACTGTACATATTCGTGGTGACACAGCCCGTGGTTGCTGATCTCCCTGCCTGCACGGTGCTTCATCCTCTTCCAAAAAGATAGGGTGATTTAGACCGGCAGTTGGATATTCTCTCTTTATGGTACTGGATATTATATTCTACATAGATGCTGCCTGGGTGTGTTCAGTCTTGTTTCAGTAGACATCTTTAATTCATGTTTTTCTTGTCCTTGTAGAGGGTCGCTGAAAACCTTTGTTCATACGGTGCATCTATTACAGAAACAGACTGATCTAGGATCCTTGCCTGTGGCTGATGTATTATACAGGTTTGTAGTGACTTTTCTAATAGTAGCACTTTTACACCAGCTCTGAAAATGTGAGATAAATGTCTTTAAATGTGATTAAAAGGCTTTAGTGTTATTGAAAGCTCTAGGAAAGATCGAAATGTAGTCAATTGCAGAAGACATTAGAAAGTCAAGTCTAAATGAATCTACTAATTTTTTGTGTATTAAATTTTTATTTTTTTTAATTAAATATTCATGATTCCTTTAAGTGGCTGATGAACTCTGACAGTGAATAATTACTTAAAATACATCTTCATCTTAACTTTTGATTTAGCTAGTTGTGGCTATCACTGTTATCTATGCATCTTATTTTATTTCGTGCTTAAAGGTTGTTGCTTTTGGAGGGAGGACCTGGATCACCCTCTTGTTTGCTTGGAGGAAAGCATATAGTGTCTTGGGGCTTTGAAGACATGTTACCTGCACCTGATGCCAACAGTAGTTCCAGCAGTGAAAATAAAGGTGAATTATTTCATCACTGTCAATATTAGCAGGGGAGGACAGGATACTTCTAGTGGTGATAATTGTTTAAAAATTAATGTAAAGCTTTAGAGTTGGAAAAGATTTCTCATTTTCTGTTGGAAGTAATGTAAAGGCAAGTACAGCACATATCAAATAGCTGAAAGGTTCAGAAGGACCATCTGGAGAGAGAACTGGGCATCACAGGAGTGTCTTGAAGCCTGATATACAATGAGAGGGGGAGGGCAGCAACTGTCTGGGCACTTTGTTGTCTTAGTCTGTACATTCAAAACTGAAGTTTTGAAAACATGGACTTAATTTATAGGAGTACTAAATTGTTTACATTGTTTGGCTTGTCATGCCTATTCTTAAGTTAATCTAAGTAGATATGTAAATTATTTGTTTCCTTTTTTTTAAAGTTAATTTGAGGATCAGATAGAAAAAATTATGCTGTTTTATATTAAAATTAAGAATGGACTTTGTTACAGGAGCTCTTAGAACACCAAATAATAAATTCAGTATTAAAAAAATGGTTCTGACCCATCAGTAGTGACGTGTCATGAGCATCTGTTGGTTTTCAGTTGCTGTGGTAGCTACAGCAGAAGTGTGATGACCATGGAGAATTTCCAGTTCTGTGTGTCACAGAGGAGGCCTCTGCTCTCTTCTTTCTTCCCGATTTAGATGCAGACTTAGGGCGCTGTCTTGCAGCAGATGGGCTCTATCTTTACACAACTAATTCAGTGGGCAGAGGAATAAGCAAACTAGGATCTGGATTACATGGTACTTTGCGGTAAGTGACAGTTAAATATTTGCTATTCTGCAGATCTGTTTTTTAACAAAAAAGTTATTGTTTTGGTAAACCTCTCTCAGATGTTAGGTGTACCAAGACTGGAGCATATTATGCATTTTCACTAAATACTGTTTTAATGCTTTGGTTTTCTCATCTGAAATTCTTCTTGAGTGTGTTTTCTTTAGAATTGCAGAATAATTTAGGTCAAAAGGGACCTCTGGAGGCCCTTTAGTCCACCATCCTGCAAAGAGGTATACTAGCAGAAGAGCTAGAACTTTAGATTTTCATGTATAGTAGGCTGGTTTATTCTTTGCTGAGAGGGATATACTATAGACTAGTTTTATGACCTTTTTATAGTTGTACAATTGCTGAATTGTAAGTATTTGTTTTCTAATTATGTCATTCATTATATAAATGATTAGTGCAGATGTGACTCGCTGTACCTTCTTGCTTCTTTATTGCTTGGAAGTCATGAGGCTTCTTATGCTTTAAGTCTTCTACAACAGAAATTGCTGCCTTACACTGACTCGAATTTAAGTTCAGTCAAGGTTCAAGAATGTGGTTGTGAGTTGTTTTTAGAAAAACAAAAAAATGGCGCAGGGTTTTGGAGAGATTTAATATACTGCTTTTTTTTTGCCAGAGGTTTTGTGTACTGCCGTAATGAGGAGCTGGAGGCTGGCTGGGTTGCTTTTGGCAACAGCAAACTTCTTCATCGGCCCGTCTCGTTTGATAATAAGCCTCACTCCCTTTTCCAGGTTGTGGATCAGCATACCCTTCAGGTAAAAGGAGCAGTTCGTTGCAGAGTTGTAGTAGAGTAAGGAAACGTTCTTAATTAATCACAATAATTTCTAGCCTTAATTAGTTTTGTCCTTGAAGTTTCTTCTTTTTACTTTGTGAAACTGTTTTTATAAACCCCCACTGAAAGCGTTGCATGATAGAACTTCTGAGTTATGTTATAGATATTACTCTGTTTTCGTGTGTGTGTATATATGCATGTACAGGTATGTGTGCATATACACATGTATGTATGTGTATATACAGACTTACACTGTGCTATATTATGATACTATTGTAAGAGCTAGAATATAGCATAGTCACATTATAAAACAATCAAACAATAGCAAAATGGACTTTGACTTAAACTGAAAACATAATCTTTCTGAACAGCTCCTTATTCTTCTGCTGCAACAAAATTCAGGTATTGCTTCTGATCTAGTTGTGTTTTGTCGATAAAACTGTCATCCTTTGTAAACTGTGGGGTTTTTCCTGCCATGGTTTTTAGGATGGATGTGCACATTTATGTCCACTGTGTTTCCTGAAACTGAGAACGTTTGGATTCCCTTTTTCTTCCAAAGTTTCAAGTAATGTTTCAGAGAGGTTGCAGAAAGTAGATAACTCTTTAGCAAGTGTATTTTCTTCATGGCACTGTGGGTATGCTCTCAGTCATTAGAGAGGAGATGATCCTTTTATTTTTAGATGTGTTAAATGTTTAGATATATAAGCTGTTTTGTATGCAGTAGATATGTTTGCCAAACATTATAGATTAGCTCTTTATAACATATAAATGTAATACTATGTCCAATAATAAGCCTTTTATGGACTAACTTCACTTGATCTTTATTTATTTTTAAGTACACTGTTAATACTCATAATAAGAACTGTTAAGATGTTCTCCTTCTTGTAGGTATGTCAAATAATCCCAATGCCAGTAAATCACTTCCCAGTTGGCAGCACGATGACTACCGTGCATCTTTCTTCAGATGGTACATATTTCTACTGGATTTGGTCTCCTGCAAGCCTCAACGAAAAAACACCAAAAGGCCACTCTGTCTTTATGGATATTTTTGAACTTATAGTAAGCAAATTATGCGTTTTCTGACTCTGGAGTTGGTAGCATGACTACTGCTTAATTAAATATCAGCATTTTCAAATCAACATATTAGTTTGAATATTGATATGTGTAATCTGAATAGCTGTTTGTAATGTGTTTATGAAATAACTTTTAACAGAACAGAAGGTATATTGTTCAATTCTGTCTTCTGAGGACATACGACTATTATACCCCAGCAGCAGGAATTGTAATGTAAAACGTATTTTATTATAATTAGCAATTAAGTTTTATGCTGGGACAGTAATCAATGTATTAGGATTTAAAGCATTGTTTACTGGGGATCTGCTTCATTGTGTTAAAAGCCAATCAGGTCCCTCAAGTTACAAATACAGTGGTTTTGTCTACACTGCATTTTCTAGCTTGAAATGCTTTTTATGTTGTATGACAGTCATCATTTTTTGTGTAAAAACAAATGTATTTCAAAATATTAAGCTGCACAACAGCTGTACTTAGTGGGATGATGGAGCTAGAAGGGGTAGGGCTGTAGCAGTACAACTTCTGGAAAATGCCTAATGCTGTAAATCAGATCTTCTCTTCATTAAGAGATACATTCTTTAATAACACGTCCCCTGAAGATTATGGTCTAAGGAAATCATTGCTTGCACTTTTTGGCTGGCAGATGATTTAAAGGCCTCTTTTTACAAAACTTGCCAGTGAAACACCATTAAGAATACAGGAAGGCTGCATATTTTTAAGTAGACTTCCATAAATAAACCTAAGATTATGACAAGCAGTTGTGTCTTTAAGGACAGACCCAATATAAGATACTCTATTGAACCACAAAGTCACAAAGAAAACACATACTCATCTGTCTAGCTTTTATAACACTTTTTTTGCAGAAATTCTGACAGTTTAAGTTTGTATCCCTACCTGATATGTTGTCTTGTTGAGTTAAGGTAATCTGTCTCCCATGGATTTCAGTATCTAAAAGTATTTTTTTTTCCCCCTCTCCATTTTAATAGGTAGAAAATGGTGTATGTGTAGCAAATCCTCTACAGGAACGAATTATATTAATGAGAAAAGAGGGTGAATCTGCAAAGAGTATAAATGAGATGCTTCTGAGCAGGCTGTCTCGGTATCGAGCCTCCCCGTCAGCAACACTGGCTGCTCTCACTGGCTCTACCATCTCCAATACATTGAAAGAGGATCAAGCAGGTCAGAAGAGGTTTTACTGACTCTCAGTAATTTTTCATGGTTTGTTTCTTAGCACATATGGTATCAGTTCTAGTACTTACTAACCTCTTAGGACATGTAAAAAAAAAGTATGCAATTTTTTTCCTAAATAAGTGTTTGAAGTAGATATGCAGTGTTTGCTTAATGCTTGAATTACAAGTTCCTTTGCTAAAGTAGGCATTGATTGTGAGAAAAGTGTAATGAAAAATGGGAAGAATACTTGTAGCACCCTTTTTTCCCCATGTATTCCATTATAGGACTGGTTTATGCCACCTTTGATCAAACTGATAATTGCATTTCTCTGCTGTCAGTTCAACTGAACTTCTAATTGTCATGTAAAAGTGGACTGTAGTTTAGAAAATGCAACTATTGTTTCACAAATAAATTGGATATTATGAATTGGAGGTAATTTTACTTTTTTGAGGTAATTTGCACAATTGAGTATTCTTTTATGGGCTTTCTGAAACTACCCAAGTTAATTAGAGAATCTTCAATGAACAGCGTTGGTGGTTTTCAGGATGATCTGGAGTTTTGTAAGATTTGTCTTAAGATTTTATTCAGTTTATCCTGAATTACTTCGCTTCTTCCTTCATACGCACATGAGTTTTCTTTCTTCAATTTTAAACAACTAAAGGTGTTTCCATAAAAATGAAGTATACAGGAAATAGATATGCTTACAGGGAAATTGTCAGAGTTAGCCTGAAGAGCTATTTTAAAGGCTGTGTTTTGCCACTTAACAACTAGAGTGCTACAGAAGAAGAAGAATAAGTGGTTATTCTTGGATAATTCTTTAGTCAGGGCTCAGAAAAGTGTTGATTAACTGTGGCAGGAGCTAGATCATTATGGCTGTGTGTGTTTCATGTGGAGCAGGAGAACTTAAAATAGCAAATGCATAGTGAATCTCAAATGATATCTATGTTATAAGGTTATTTGGTTCTAAGATACTGCTTTCAATATGTTTATCAGAATACAATTCTTAAAACAGTTTTGTACTTAAATTTTAGGCTCCAATTTTCCTGGTTTGGAAATTAGAGATTGCCTTTTTTTTTTTTTTTTTTTTTTTTTTAATTTTTATGTTCTCTTTTGTTAAATTACCTGTGAAACTCTGTGTCCTTTTGGGGATTGATGCTGAGCGTGTGAGATTATGAGGCCACCCCTATATACAACTTCCTAAAGCAACTTCTGAGTGCTGCAAAATGTAGCTTAAATGACTTTCCACACTGATTTCTTTGCAGCCTTAAATAGGAATCTGCCTTATTTGCTGCCTGTTATTATGAGTTTTTCATGTAATGAAGAAATAAGTGTTTGTGTTGTATTTTTCTGTTTAATATTTCAGCTGCAAACACTAGCTGCGGGCTGCCCCTGAAAATGTTGAGGAAGACTCCGATATACACGTGTGGAACGTACTTGGTGATGTTGGTGCCACCCCCGGGTGGATCAGGCAGTTCTGCCACACGCTCGCTTTTTGGAGGAACGAGTGCTTTGACATCTTTAAAAAGTAAGTTGGATACATTTGTGGCAGATTTGAAGTCCTTGGTTTTCTGAAATACAATAAACTTCTCAGAAATTTATTGGGGATTTTTTTCTCTCTAGTTCTTGCTTCAAGCTTGGTGTTCAATATCTCGGATGGGCAGTTCACAAGCAGAGCAGATCTCATTGATGCTGCGGGAAGCTCCCTTGGACGTGGTGCTCTAGTTCCAGGACTCGGTAAGAAGTTGATCTGTTTTCTGGGAATATTTTCAGAACTAGATGTATCCAGCCCTTAGGTTCTAAATAATCTACATGGATTTTAATTTGTAGTAAGGAACTCTGCAGCTGGTGGAATTTCATGTCTGTGGTGAAATGTTGTAAATTTAACATTTTGGAAGTTCAGAATTCCCTGAAGGAATTTCCAATATCTTGCTTTTGCAGTTTCAGCTGCACATAAGCTCAAGAAAAGTGTTGTCTGTAGCAGAAAACAATCTTGAAAGAAGTCTGATTTTTATACCCTGCTCATGCTGTAAGGTGCTACAAAGTTGTGTCTTAGCTCTAGATTTGAAAATACATAAGTGCATGTTAGGTGGAAAGAACTTGGAGGTATTTCTGATTTCCTTATTGCTTTATGACTGAAACTTCATGAGTGCTTTTTTCAGGACTTTTTTGAATGGTGTATTTTGAACTGAAGTATTTAACTGAAATGGATGCTGTTGTATATTTACTTGAAATATTAAAAGGGATGTACATTCACTTCATTCCTTGGTTTTCATTCCAGTGCATTGTTATTAAAGTGCTGTCACATGACAGAGAACTTTTAAAGCAGATAATTCGGATTTATATCTGCTATAAAAATACTTCAGTCTGGTTTTCTAACAAACATTCTAAAATTTGATGTGCAAAATATTTTCCTTTTCTTAGGTGCCTGTTATGATACTATGAATAACATGATATGGACGTGCTCTAATGATTATATTGATCAGTGGTGTAATCCTGGGAACCAGGCGTTCCATTGTGTGTGTCAGAGACTGGGAGTGAGTCACGTCATCGCAGAGCCCAAAGGTGAGGTAAACCCACGAGTCAGCATTTTATACAAAGTGAAAGTGAAATGTGCAACCATCATAGAATAAATATACAGAAACCACCTTCTGAAATTTTATATTAAAAGCTGAGTTCATTCTTGAAGTTGTTTGTAAATACTGGTCATGGTTTATCTTTGCTTTAAGAAAGGAGAACGCAAAAAGCGAGACGTGTTTGGAAGCTTCCAGATTCTTGTTACCTTTAGCCCATTAAAAAGTGATGTGGGTAGTTTTGTTTATCATGTGGGCATGTGTCCTGAACTTAGAGGAGATGACGATGATGATGATATATTGCATTTTAGAAGCAAATGCTAAGCTGTAGTCTGTGTTTGTAGACAGCACTTGAACTGCTTTTCTCCTTCTAGGGGATGCAATAACCACAAATGAGGTGATTAACCAGTTACTGCACCATGTTGGTGCCATGTGTATCCACCAACTCAACCTGCTCGCAGCCAGCAACAATCTTCCCATAACAAATTTTTTGGGCAAGCAACATCCAATTGAAGCACATCATCTCAGCAGTATTTGTGATATTATGGAAAAAGCTATGGTGAATGGAGATACTTGTATAATACGCTGCATCCTTGTTGTCTTTCAGGTACAAGGGCATCCTAAATGTACTTCACAATAAACACTAAAAAAAAAAGTTGTTTTAGAATACAGGCAACCACTTGGTTTTATTAGTTTTTAATTTTTTCTCCATTGCATTCAATTTAATGGAGACTGACCTAGCAGTGGCTTTGTAGCATCTTATACACCCATTTGAGTCCTAATTTAAATGTAATTGCCACCTTTACAGAATAAAATAAAATCCAGAGAGGTTTCTTCCTTATTTCTTTCTTTTTTTCTTTCTTTTTCCCCCCCAAGGGGATGGAAAAAGAAAGAGCGTTTCTCTTGGTGCTCAAGTGCTAGCCCAAATTTTGGAAATCCAAAGTCAGTTTCTGACTCTGAGATTTCTAGTGACCTAGACAAATAGTTTGAGAAACTGACTGCAGGAAAAGAGTTAATGTGAACAGTGTTTAAGTTTTTAATGTTGTTGTGTTTAATTTTTCTTAGGTGGTTTTTAAATTTTTCTTCAGCCCACAAACCGAAAGAAACAGGGATATTGTTAGAAGGTCTGGCCTGCTGCTTTGGCAGTTACTGATGGCACCAAGGGATCAGATCTGCTCTGAAATTCAGAAGGAGGTTTGCCTAGCTATTAGGTAAGTATCTGTTTTGTCAAATTAAACTTAACTTAGATTTTTAGGTTATTTGAAAGTGTTGTAACAAATGAACATTCGAATTGTATTCAGCGATTTAATTTTAAATTAATATAAAATCTAGGTTGACATAGTATGTTTAAAATTATTATGATTTATATCTGTGGAATAAGGGGAATACAGTATGTCTTGATGTATCAAGTGTGATTGTGTATCATGAAAACGAGGTAACGTACATCTCAAGGACAAGGAACGCTGTCTCAAGCGTCCTGAGTACAAATATAATCTGCTTTCAAGTGGGAGGTGCTCCAAAGGTTGAGAACAAAACCTTCTGAAGATCAACCTGCATTTTTCTTGTGTGAATCACAACATTCCAAATTTCAGTGGCTTTATGCATTCTGTGAGTGAAGAAGAACAGCCTATCTTTAGTACAATTATCTAGCATTTCAGGGTCTTGCTTTTTGATGGGGAAAAGCGTGTCCTGTCAACTGTATGGACAGCTGCTGCCTTTTCCCCTTGTTTAGCTCGCTATCCTCCAATGACTTGTAAAAAAAATCAGGGGTGGGGATTAGGTAATATCTCCTTCCTCCTGTTTTTTCATTGAGGGATTCTGATACCAATGGAAACCTCAGACTTAGCTTGCAAGGTGTAATAACTTTTCCTGATGTTTGTGTCGCAAGTTGGTCAGCATGAGCCAGAGGGAGGGAAGCTGCAATAATCTCTGCTCTCAGTGTGAAGCTGAAGAACATACCAGTTTTCTTTTCTATGAGAGTGTTGTAGAAAAAGAAAAGGGGAAGAGAAGAAAAAGTCTGCAGAATAGTTTCAACGCTTCAGACCGTCACGAAGTACTCCTTTAAGTGATTGTGATCTTGTATCTTGATGTGGTAATTCATGTAGAAAGGACAAAGTTCATCACCAGTTAGAGGGAAAAACGCCTCCCCAAGGGTATTTATGTGTAGCTGTGTTGTTTCCAAAGGGCTACTTCTAGAATCTTCTGCTTAATTTAAACTAAGACTTCTATAAGGAGCCAGTCTTTAATAAGTATAAAACTGCAACACTAGTGACTTCTTGATTACAGTCTCTTGCGTTTTCCTCTGTGCTTATCACAAATAAACCACAGCTCTTACCCCATCACCAGAGTTGTTTGAGTTGTTCTCTAGACCATCATCCATTTTTTTCTGACATCTGTTTCTTGAAAAAATGGTTGTGCTGTCATGTATACAAGTGATTAATGTGGAGTTTCTCAGAGGGAGGCAAATAGCTCTTGAAGAAGCATTGAGACCTAAACAATAAAATATAGTTGATTAAAAGAGACTTCTGGAGAAAGGCGCTGCTTATTTTATGAATAATAAAAAATGTTAAAATATGGAGAATGCCTTTTTAAGTTGGAAGAAGCTATTACATAGTCATTCTAAATGTTACATCAGATACTAAGCTGAGACTCTGTGATGCCATTTCCACATGTCTGTTGAAATTATTTTGTTCACTTTTAAATAAGTTAAGTAATACATGGTTTTATTTTTTCTTTAGCTCTGGTTTAAATATCCTGTATCCTGGAGAAGCAGAAATCAATAATTTATTGAAATTGGTCTTAACTGAAGGTGAGAATGTCTTATTGACATGTGAGAGTGTTTTTTTTCCTAATTGAAACAAAAAGTGAAAATATTTCTCAGTCTCTGGAGGGAGAACAGTTCAGAATATTGAGCACTCGTCTACTTTAAACCCATCCTGTTCTAGGAAATTACGGAATGCTTCAGATTCTGAAGCTGCTTTCTGAATGGCTGCATGGTCAAGCATATGGCAGGTGTAGAAAAGGAAAATTTGTCTTAATCAGGCAGCTGTTTGAAATTGAAAAAGGATTAAAGTTCTCTTTTGTCACTAATAGTACCGTTTTCTTGTCCAGGTTGTGTTTTAGAACACCTGGTTAGCAGTTAGCATTACGCATGGCAGTTACACAGTAACCAGAGGCACTTTTAGTGCTTAGTGAAAGAGTAATAATCTGCTTGCATTCACCATGAAATGGGAGACTGGACTTGGAAGCAGCTGATGTACAGTAATTTGTTACTTCGTAGGAATGTGCTCATGCGTCAGAGCCTTTGGAATTTAAAACAGTGCTACGTGTAGAGTAAGTTTTAACAGTCTAATATCAACAGGGAATTGGGTTACACTGTAAATACAATAATGTCTGAGAAGCAGCATATATTAAGCAAGATATTTGAGGAAATAAAAATAAATTAATTCTGTAAAATGCTGTTTTGCAAAAATTTTTGCATTCCATTTTAGGAGAGAGAAATAGTGGTCTGTCTCAACTTCGTGACGTTATCCTGACTAATTTAGCTGAACAGCTTCAGAACAACAGATTTGGAAGTGAAGATGATGATCATTATAGGTAAAATGCAACAATACGCTCCCCCTCCTCCCCATTTATAAAGTATGTTTTTGTTACTTTAGGTAAAGTTGCATAAAATTCTGCTGAAATTGCTTGTTATCTTACTGGCAGTGTGAACTGAAATATTATCTTTGTGTCCATAGTGGGTAGAATTTCATTAGGACGAGGGAGGGAGAGGCTTGACATTTTAGGGGAAATTTTGGAGACTTCTGTACACAAACTGAGGTTTGGGTTCACTGCTACTTACCACACATAGGGTAAATGCGGGTGATAAAAGTACGATATTATGACATTGCTCTCCATATCACTATGTTAAGTGACTTTTCAGCTGTAAAACTGTCAGCCTCAAGTATGTGTTCAAGTTGGGAGGAGTCCTTTTCTAGGAGTCATTAGAAGTCATAGATGGGTATCAGCGCAGTGCAGGAGATCCCTGGTCATCTGCTGTATTGATTGTTTAAACATTTCAGGCCTGGTTTGCTTTGTGTCTGAATTTCTGAAGTTGAACAGATATTTGTTTTGGTTTCACATAATTTGTGATACAGCTTCAGAGACTTTTGAGATGAGCTATACAAAGTACACCCTAATTAGACTATTAAAATTTTGCATCTTTCCTGCATTTTTTGAAGACTAAATGATGAGCTGTTGCACTACATTCTCAAGATTGTTGTCCGAGAATCTTGTGTCTTAATCACCAAGTGCCAAACTGTATCTAAAGATGATTTTCAAAGGCTTCTTTCAACTGTGCCTGTAAGTAAAATGTATTTTGATAAAAGTGTATTTGCCTTTGTCGTCTTTTCCCCATTAAATCTATCATCTTCACTGAGTGTATAGAGGTGAAACTTTTGTAGTTGTGTGTCTGAACAAATACAGGAAAAGAATGTCTTTTGTTTGTGCTGTGCAGGGAAGGAAGAAACAATTTCTTACAGCAAAGTAAATCATACAGCAGTGCTAAAACAGGTTTATGTGTGGATATATTTTCCAATTGCTCTGGTAGCTGTTTCAATTTAAAGGAAGTTTGTGTATCTCATCTTCGAAGCATTACAACGACTTAAAACCAAACTAAACTCCTTCCACAGTTGTGTATAATGATTCATACAAGCAGAAAGGATTGTCATTTACAGACAAAAATGAGTGAAAGTTGACATTATTTAATCATGACAGTGTGCATAGATGTTTTCAGCAGGATCAGCTCCCTGATCTGATTGATGGCAAAGGCAAGTGAGCGTGCATGCAAACACTGGGGAGGGGACAAAGTCATGGCCTGCAGGAGGATGGGAAAGGAGTAGTAGCACAGAACCATCATCTTCAGGAATGTGAATTAAATTTAGCTCTGTGGTGGCATTATCTTTGAAGAATTAATTAATGTTACAGTACTTGAATATTACCCTAATGTTACATACTTGAATAAAATGATACTGCTTTTTTATGTTTTGCAAGTTGTTTCACAAAGTTCAGTATTTTGCAACCAGTTTCTTCTCTTAAATATGAATTAACAAGCTTGAGTTAAATCAGCAAAAAAAAAATTTCTGTTCAAGGGAAATTATTTTTTGCTTTTGCTTGTCCTCTCCCTCAACTTTTTTCCTCTTTTATATTTCAAAGTACAAGGATTGCCTGAATCAAGGTTGTTGAAAGGATTTAGATAATGTGAAGTGTACTTATTTATGTTAAAGGCTGCATCTTCGTGTTTGCGGTACCTGATGGCTGTACAGAACCACCTCCTCAGTAACACTATTTTGATTAAACCTGATGAAAATGATGACAGTGACAGCTCCTTGCAGGGAGAGACATTGAAGGTACAGGTAAACACCAAGTTTTATTCTAGTATGGCTCTCTACAGTCAGTGTTCCTGTGGCACCTTGTTTCTGCAGTGCATTCTACTTACGCTGTTTTGTTGGTTCTTTTCATCTGGATATAGTTAAATTACTGCAGACAGGTTTTTTGTGTTCTCCAGCTGAAGTCTGCAGTTGTTCTGTGTTCAGTATTCCAGCTTGGGTTCTCTATTGTCAGTGAGAGCAGACACTTCCCTTCCTAAATATACATATAATGAAGTTTAAAATGTGTTTTAATTAATGTGTGCTAGTAAGAAAACTCGTATGCCAGGAGTTATTTCTGGACACACTACCCCCCCGCTTTCTCTTCTCCAAATCACTTAGATGGTCCTTGAAAAAAATGTTTTTCAGATTTAAATAGGGAAGGGTTTTCTCGTTTGCCTTACCTGGCTTCTGCTTTTTTTCAGTTTTAACTTACAAAGCTCATGTAGAGCCACCTACATCTGTTGTCTGAAATAGTGTGACTAATGTTTGTAGCAAGGAAACTGTTAGAGGACAAGGTTCACAGCCAGTGGTTGTTTTGTTGATATCAGGTTTATTAAAATGGTGTAATTTCATATTAATGCTGGAATAGTCTTGAATGAACTTGTAGAAGCCAGGCTTTGTCCTAGCATGCAGACTGTCTTGTCATAGTTTTTGTAACAATAACTATTCTTCTATAATAGTATTGACTTCTGAATTTGTGGTATTGTTTGTTAAGCTGGTTTTGTCTGCTGCTCTTTGAGACTTTCTGTGCTTGTAATCTGCTGCAGTTGAAAGTTACTTGTTCAGGTTCATTGAGTAAATGCTAAATATTGTAGTACTTTTCTTGTCTCACTATTCATCCATGTTTTCATTGTTCAGTTTCTCTCTCTACAGTGATCCTCATACCTGCTAGGACATTCTGTCACCAGTGCTGTACCTTGGCTGGCTAACAGCTCTCTCTTCTGTGCTGGACTTGGGGATTCCTTCCCTCTAGAAACTGGATGTGCATCCTGTAAAATATGCACCTAGTTTCTCCCAGCACTTTGGGGCTTAGCATTAATCAAATTTAAGTCTTGGATGAATCTACTGCTGCAGGCCTGCCAGGTCACATTATCATTATTTTAATTTGGAAATCCATCGTTTTGTTCTGTTGTCCTTTTTTGTATTCTCTAAGAATTTAAGTATCCTATAATTCTTTTTGTACCTAGGAGCTAAAGACCAGCATTTTGTCTCTCGCTACACAAATTCTGACAGGATGTGATGAAGTCTTAGAAATGCTGCAACAAGTCACTACAGCACTAATAAACAGTGACATTGCTGATAGAGAGCAAAGGTAGGACACGTATGAAAACAATAAACTGTTGCTTTTTGTGGCTTGTTGTAAAAGCACAGGTAGCATTACTTGTTCTTTAAAACTTCATGCTTGAGCTTTGGGTGTGTAGGAACTGTTTCTTACTATTGCCTTTGCTTAGCACTTACCTTTTGAAGGATTTAGAATCAGACTCTCCATGTCAGTACTCCTAGCTTGACAATCTACAGAAACTTCAGATTGGTAAGGTTGTACTCAGTTACGATGGCGTTTATGAGCACGGTAACTGGACACAAACTGTAGTTAGCCAGCTGGGAATATTCCTGTAAGATAGGGCAATTTTTTTTATTTTTAAATTCCTGACTATTGCATCTCTAGTAGCTGGGCTAGATATTTTACCCACGACAAGTCTTGGATGTTGTTGTGGTATCCTGCATGTTTCATCAGAGAGCGTCACCTTTCCCTTCCCTGTCTCCCCTCTGCTTAAAAATATGTGTTGGGAATGAGATGTAAACAAAAGCTGTGAACCTTTTCTCTAGTTTAACAACCACCTCCCTTTCCCAGCTGTGTTTCAGGTTTCAGTTCCTATGCTTTTCTGTGCCTGCAAGATTAGTTTTGTTTATTGACAATACACAATTCCTTTGAGATATTTTCAGCTGGGTTTCATGCTCAAATGTATTTTTGTAGCTACAGACTCTAAGTCCTTTGAGCTATGTGTGCTAGGAGCCTGATACATACTGAACAAATACATTTGTGTTTGATGTGGACTTTCATCCCATGCCCATGGGAGCTTGTAATTTTCTAAGTAATTATTAAACTTTTGATTTATGTCTTCTGGACTGTCGTTGCTTAGGAAGAATTGACAGCAAAGACTGGGACAGTAGCACTTTGGAGAAATTGTAATGTTTTCAAGATACTAAGTTTTTTATGTGTTTTTTTTTTTTAAATATAATGCAAATGTTCTCTGCTAAATTTTGAGTTGCCTGCTTACCTAGTCTGTTACAAGATTAAACAGATGACTAAAAATAGTAGTGATACTCTGAATATAGTTGTTACTATGTAAACCTCAACTCTCCTTACAGATTAAAAGGCCTGGAGCAAATTACAAAGGCTACTATGCTTGGTCATCTGCTTCCCGTCCTGCTGACATCTCTCATGCATCCAAATTTGCAAACTTTAACCATGGCTGATGCCTTGATGCCTCAGCTGGTGCAGCTGGTTCTTTACACAAGTCAGGTATGGTCTTTGTGTCAGCAGTTGTCCACAAAGGAAAAAACATGTGGCATGTGTGTCCTACAGTGCTGTGGGTCTTGGTCAGCTTCCTGCAGGAGGTGATCCACAGAGCATAGTTTAAGAATTGCTCGACAGCTACAAAAGCTGATAATGCTGAATACTAAATTTGACTTGGTACAACAGCTACTAAGTAATGATTTATTGTCAATAACAACATACAGGGTGATTGTTAATATATGTATTTCAATAGTGAAATCTTAAAATTATTTACTGTTTGCACGTTTCTAACGCTGTATGTTTTGTGCCACAGACTGCACTGCTGCTTAAGACTCAGTCTCCAGTTTTCTCAGAACTGAACAGTTCCCCCAGTGGTGCATCAGAACAGAAGGGGAAGCTGTTACCTGATGAGAGGTGATTTTTCTTTACATTTTGGGTCTTTTCATGGGATAAAATATCTTACCTGTAATGTTCATTTGACGATAGCTGTGGATAAATCTTAAAGCAGCAGTCTCTCCTTTTTTATTTTTTCCCCAAAGGCAAAGCTGTAATGGTTTGTAAGGCTGTCTTAGAGATATATAAGCCTTTATAAGAGGCAATTTGTTATAAATTTTTTTTGCATATAGAATTAAATGATTAATATCTTCAGGTTGTTTGCACAGGATATGGCTTGTTTTGTTTTTTTCCCCCACTTCAAGCAATAGGAATTAGTTCTAAATGTTCCTCTTGCAATAAATTAGGCTAAGGAAGACCTTAATGAGAAAATGTAAATTGCTCTGGCAGCATGAGATACTGTATTAAAAACACTGGAAAAATAGTAAATGGTTTCATTTACATGAAGAAATATAACAATTTTAAGTCCTGCATTTAAATCCTGTGACTCAGCTCAGAGTTACACAGCTCCTGCTTAGAAGCAGAAACACGCAGCTAAGTGAGGAGTCAGTACTTTGTGTCACTATGTATTAATACTGAGAGGTGATTTTAGGTACTTTATAGTTTGATGTCTGCATGTGTAGTAGAAATCTGTGTGTTGAATTTTAGGACTAATTTTTCACTCTTAATTTCAGAATGCTGGAAGAGAAAGAAGAGCCAGGTTTTCTTACTGGTTTGAAGATCCCTGCTCCCTGGGCTGCTGGGAAGACTGTAGAAACAGTTCATCCCGTCAGGGATAACTATAAATTTAAAGAAACTGTACATATCCCAGGAGCCCGCTGTTTATATCTTAGATTTGACAACAGATGTTCTTCACAATATGATTACGATAAGGTAAGCAAGGGCCAATTCAGAAATCCTTTCTTTCATATATACTTCCATCAGCAGCACTTCCCCTGGTCGTTTTTTCTGCCCCATGTCTGTCATGGCACCTTATTTCTGGTGATCAGGATAATGCAGGAGTTTTTTATTGATAGGAGCTTATTAGTGTACACTGTAATGTCACAGTCTACTTACTTCAAGACTGTAAAGTACAGGGGTGCAGAGAGGTTATTTCTTGTATGGCACAAGTATAAATAACTTTCCAAAAGAATTCTTGAGTTTCTTCTTAAGACTAGATGATAGAAAATGTACAAAGAGTTGTTGCCATGAAAAGGCAGGAAGATGAAGATAAATTATTGTGTTTAATTTCTATTACTCTTGAAGAAACAATCCAAAAAGAATATATGCTTTAATTCTTCTTGTGTATTGTTTCAGAACACAATATCCCACGATTGTTTCAGTGTTTAAAACTTGATTAGTTATGAGGATCTTTTGTTAAGAGATAAGCTCTGTAATGAGGAAGTTTCCTTAAAAGATGTCAAAAGTAGTTAGGAAATAGGAGAAATATAGTAGGCTCCAGAGGTATGGCGTTGGGGGGGTGTGTTTTGTTTTTTTCCCCCTCAGAAATTCATACCAACTCTTCCATCTTTTTAAGTTTGTTTCATGATGGCTCAGATTTGTCAAAGTTTGACTTTCTTCTCATTTTTGCTGTTGTTTAGTATTCCATATTTCTCAAATTTTAATCTGCCTACTTTGTAGATCAGCACAGTTTGTTTAAACTGGGCACAACTGGAAAGGTTACTTTTTTTCCTTGATGATAAATGGCTTGTTTACATGGATTAATATGAACAAGTATTTTCAATTTAAAGAACACAACTAATAGCACTTATTTACTTTGTATAATCAGAGAGCTGCTTGTGCTGCTTACTGATTGTTGCCATATATCCTTCGACATAGAGCAAGTCCTGTGATACTCACTCCTATTATTTATTTATAAGCGTCTTTAATATTAATGTCACCCATTACTGGTTAAACTTCTCTAGAAAACTTTGGGTCTCGTCATGTTCCCACTGAAGTCACTGACAAAATATTAACTTTGATGGGAGCAGGATCAATCCATTTATTGGTAGAGAGGCAGTATGTTCTAGTTAGCTCAGCATGAGGACTGGAAGTTAGGATTTCTCCTCATTTCTACTCCCAGTTCTGCTGCTGACTTGCTGTGTGACCTCGAGGGCAAGTCACTCAATTTCCTCTCTGCCTCAGTTTCCCCATCTGTAAAATGGGGATAATAATACTTGCCTGCTCACCTCACAGGGCTGTTGTGAGGATTTGTTAATGTTGATAAAGCGCTTTGAAAATATAAAGCGCGGTGTAAGTGCTAAGTATTATTATTATTATTAGATTTTCTTGTTTTTCTCTTACAGTCTAACAGTGTATTTTATGTTTTGAAGTTGGTGATCTATGCTGGTCCTAACACAAACAGTAGGAAGGTTGCTGAGTATGGAGGCAATACACTGGGATATGGCAGCCGTAGTGTCTTAGGAACTGGTTGGCCGAAAGACTTAGTAAAGGTACAGTATTATAATCCAACAATATTTCACATAGAAAAATCCCTTTGGAAACCATGTTGTGTCCATTTTGAACCCTTATAGCAATGAAATCCAAGCTTTTAAGTGTATGGTTATCCATGATGAGATCACTACTTAAGTGGGTTGTTATGTCCTTGGGGAGTAACTATATTCAGCTCTATGTTATATGTGATGCTTCTCTTAGGGCTTATCTTGTTTTGTTATGTCGTACTGGAGTTCATTATTGGTGTGTTTCAGTCCTGGGGTCTCTAATGGCACTACTGTTCTCATAAGTATATCTTCCTAGGAGAAATTCTTGTGCTGTGCATATTTTCTTAAAGTCTGTTGGCATGACCACATTTTTTTTTCACAGTAACCCCCAAATATGGCAAGTAGTAAATGTAGCAACTTTCCAGCCGTTTGTGTTGGGTTTTAAAATTACATTGGATGCTTCTGGCAATAAAGTTAAGTCAGAAAAACCCCTGAAACTTCTTGAAACTTCAGTATTTCAAGAGTTTTGCAGTATGTTCCCTTAGACTATATGCAGTATGATTTTTTTCTTATGTGTTTGTGCTGCTACATTGTCCCACACTAAAAGTGGGCTTATATACATAACAATAATTTCAAAAAGAAACCAAGAGGTAATAAACTGTAAAGCAATTTCAGACAAGCGCTCCGTTGTTCACAATTAATGGAATTTAATTTATTTTTCAGACATAGATTTTTGTACTTCTCTTTTAGCAAACTCTTCTGTTAATGTGTTGACATTCTTCTCCTTGAAGAGCTTGTCTGTCTTCCTTCAGGAAGAAAACTGTTGATTATTGCATGGTTTCTTGCAGACAAATAATGAAAGCGTTTAGATGAAAATCAAGGCTGAGTAACACAGGCTGATAAATTCTACTTTTGATTCTACAACTACTGTGGGGGGTTTTTTTGTTTGTTTTACTATAGTTAGCCAGGAGCAAAATTAAAATCAAACTGTCTGCTAAAAGATATCCTTATAAAAAGGGAAGACTCTTCTATCAGAGTATATAATTGGAGATGAAAATAATACTTAGCTAACTATCGTCAAAAACATTAATCCATAAAATAAGCCACTTTTATGCAAAACCTATTTGTTTGCCTCAATTCTTAAATGTATCTTCTTTTTTTTTCCCCTCCTCCTCCCCATCAAAATTTGAAGGTGGAAGGAGATACAGTCACCTTCTCCTTTGAAATGCGGAGTGGCCGTGAGCACAACACTCCAGACAAAGCTATGTGGGGCTTTGCTTGCACTGTTCGAGCACAGGTACTCAAACATGACCCTTTCCACGGGATAGGTTCAGCTTCAGTTTATCTTCTGTCTGTTAACGCCCTTCAGATGAAATAGAAATGTACTCAAAGTCGTAAGTTAGCGTTTGAAATTTAAAACAGTAATAGCTTACTTATTATTTGTCTTCTTGCCAAAATCTTTTCCAGTATAAAGGACCTGAGTTTTAGACATTTGGCTTTCCCAGCTAGAGATACCCTGTGGCGTGGTCTGTAGCATGCTTAGGGTTTTATGAAGATAGTTATTATCAAATATGTCTTATCTCTCTCTTGTCAGTGGCACTGGACTTGGATAAAGTCACTTTAGTATCTCTTGCTGCTTATAGATCAGGATTTCGTAGGAGAGACGGGTTATCTTGTAACAACCTGGAAAGTGGAGATTTAATGAGGGAATGATGATTCCAGCCTATAAAGAAGAGAGGGGAGGGATGCTGGGATCAGACAAAAGGAAACTTGAATCCCAAAACTGGGAAGCTAAGACTAGATCTGTGAGATAACAGATCTGCAGGCCAAAAAATGACTGAACCAAAAATAAGTTTACCTTTTATTTTCTCTCTTGGTTCAGGAAAATAATGTTTAAATCCTTTGTTTCTTGTCTTGAGTCGTTCTTATATATGGCTTTAAATTGTTAAAGCATTTTTTCAGTATACCTCTGTGTAAGCGACATATGATAGATATCTCTCTTATATAAGATTATATATAAATATCTATAAAATCTCCTATCTTGAAATATATTGGGGAAGGACTTCATGGTTCATTAATTAGTTCAACTTATCACTGTTCCTACTACAGGAGTCTTCAGAGGACGTGTCAGGAGGCTTGCCGTTCTTAGTTGACCTGGCACTTGGCCTTTCTGTGTTAGCTTGTTCTATGCTGCGAATATTATACAATGGACCAGAAATTACCAAAGATGAAGAAACGTGTCAAGAGCTCTTAAGATCTAAACTATTACAAAGGTAAAAAAAAAAAAATAAAAAATGTGATCTGAGTTCCCATATGGGTTTTTTTTCTGAGGGAAGGTGACTTTTGTAGTTGTGCTCAAGTCTCTGGTTCTAAGGTGATTGTTTTGATAATTTTTCCTGCGCAGTTTGTTCAGCAGTTCTGTGTTGCCTAAAACTAAGAAAATATTCTATAGAATAGAAGTTTTCTTTAGAGTAAGTAGAGGAGGATTGGGCTACGCTTGGTACAAGCCACACTTAATATGTTACTATATCGTCTTGTCTTTGTAATGTGGTGTTGACTGATGTGTCTGTCTGAATGAGGGGGGATAGTTAGGAAAAAAAAGAATTTAAAAAATCCTTTTCATCTGTGTTTATCTTTCCAGGTGCCAGTGGCAGGTGGAAGCTAATGGTGTAATATCTCCTGCCCTTACACCAAGTCCTTCTCCATTGCCTCTTACTATAGATGAAGATAGAGAATTTACATATCCTTCTGATGTTCTAGTGCCTCCTGTTGGACACTATTTTGATCTGCCTAGAATTAGGCTGCCTCCAGGAATCATGATAAAACTCAGGGAAATTTCTGGACGTGCTCGGCCTCAATTTAGACCTAGTATAAAGTAAGTAGTTGTTGTTTCACTCTGTTTTTCTAACTTGACTTTTCTTGTTTGAAATGTTTGGTGCCAAAGTAAGTGAGCTAAAAAAGCAATGGTGAGGATGCAGCATGCCTGTCATGTATGATGGTGTGCATTTAATATTCTGTAAATACTTGTTTGTGAATGCAGCATCTAGTGAATTGTAAATATGAGTTGTCAGAGGTTGTCTGTTATTCTTGCTTAATCAGTTTGACTTTACCTGTAACCCTAGGGAAGTGATTCAGCCAGAAGTAATGGAGGAGATGGTAGTTTCATGTGTGATTAAACATCTGAATTTGGTTGATGCACTCCAGTCCCTGATAAATTTCCAGTATCAGGAAGAACATGCTGAAGAATACGACTTACTTTGTAAAATTATGGGAGAAACCTTTAAGAAGCTGAATGCCATGGAGAGACAATTGCAGGTAACAATAAAATTACATTAAAAAGAAGGCTTTTTTGGAGAATAAAGTTGTATTAACAGCATTTTAGAGATAGAAGACAAAATGTACTTAGACTTTGTCTTTTAAGATCTCTTCTACTCCTTAAGATGAACAACTGCAGTGTTATTTTTGTCTCTTTATTAGAGTGTGGCCGAGCTGGAGCAGAAATGGCAGAATGAGGTAGATGACGCCATGCATGGGAAGCTGGAGAACAATGTCCCATTCTTTTACGATTATCACTTCAATGAGGTGAGCACTGTGGCTGTTGGGTGTGCTCATGCTTCATGCTGCTCTCTCAATACACGCTCATCCTTTTCCTCCACTTTCTTTAGAGCAAGATGAAAGAACTAGAACTTCTGTGTTCAATGAAGGAAGTTTCTTTTGACGGAAGTGATCTTGAGAACGTGGTCCTGGCATTAAGGTTAGTAGCTGGCTGTGGAGTGTACCATTTAGGTGAGGTACTTAAAAGATGGGCAGCGTTAAGCAGCTGTGGAATTTTGGTGAGTTCCAAAAGTAGACGTGCAAGGTTCAAGTTGCATACACTTTTTGAACACTTACTGAAGTAGGTACTTGAATCTCATTGTACCCTGTGACACTTAATAACATGAAACAGAAGCTGGCACTAAATGTTTCGAAAGCATTTTATGTGTAATTCCATTAAAGGCTGGTAGACCTGTAGAAAGAAAACAAAATATTTAGGAGGAGGAGCATTCAGATGAACTTCTAACCAGGAATGCAAATACTTTAAAACTTAATTTTCCTGTCTGTCTAGCAATATCTGACTAAATTGTTAGAACCATTTGTGCTAAATATATTATTAGTACCTACAGCTACGAGTACTTACTAACCAATCACTTGTTTACTTCTTTATTTTTTTCTGCTTTCTACTTTGTTGGCATATAATTGATGCTATATGTCTTCTTTAAAATAACCTTCTCACAGTAACGCTTTGCTTCAGAAGGCATTAAAACATAATTGAGTTTCCTTCTTTTATTTTTCCTTCGTAATTGTAGGGAGAAGTTTTTTCAAGAGGTGAATTCACTGATACACAAGACCTCTCATCCCCTAGCAAAAACAAAAATGTTAGTGAAGAGCTTGATGAACAGAGCAGAGCTGTTACTACATGTCACTATTGCAGCACAGTCTGGTATCACAAGGAGTATATCTGGTACCCCTGCAGAGACTCCAGGTATATATCTAATTACCAGCATTGTACTTTTTTTTTTCTCTTTTTTTTTTTAAAGATACAATTTATTCCTTTTCTCTTATTTTCCCTCTTTCACTTAATGAAAATTAAACCTCTTCTTTCTTTTTTCAAATTAAGTAAATTCTTTTACAGTAAATGACATTGAGTCTTTGTTTTTTGATTGTCATAATGATGGTAAATTAAGGTCTGAGTAATAATATGTGGAATTTAAACTTTGGTCTCCTGAATTATTGGGAAAAAATGCTTAATGCAACCAAATCAAAATGAACTTGAAACAATACCTGAAAACAGGAAAGTCCTCAGAACTGAGTTGCAAGTTCTTGCTTAGACCGTGTCTTCCCCATCCTGTGGTGTAGCTTTCACTGGAATGTCCACAGTGTCTTCAAAAACACTTTGTAAATAAACTCCTGCGCCAGGAGTGACCTTCTTTCATATTCTATAATATTGCAGCCTGTAAATCAGCATCTGAAACCAAAGTGATCTCTCACGCCGTCCGCCAGCCCGTCTTCCTTCGCAGTATGTCAGCACCATCTGACTTGGAAATGATTGGTAACGAAGATATCGAGTTTGCCAGATCAAGCCAAAGGTACACAACTGTTTATTCCATTGAGCTGCTTTACAGTAATGTGGCCTGTGTTAAAATCATCATAAACTTTGCAAGCATAGCACGTTTTTTTTATTGGATCAATTTCCTGCTGCCAGGTGTAATTATCCTCTGTTCTCACAGGCGCCGCCATGTCACCAGCCACAGAAGTAGCTCTTTCACTCTTCTCCAGTCACTGGCCATTGAGGACAGCAGAGATAAACCCACGTACAGTGTCTTACTGGGGCAACTGTTTGCTTTCATCGGAACAAATCCCGACCAAGCGGTATGTCGTTTTAAATGAGCTAAATCATTATGTTTTTAAATTAAGACTTTCACAAAGAAGGGAGGTGTCTTGCTTGTGTCTCATTAACAAAACCAAACAAACTCTCCTAGGTATCCAGCAGTAGTTTTCTGCTCGCTGCTCAGACAAGGTGGCGGCGTGGGAACACAAGGAAGCAAGCCCTGGTGCATATGAGAGAGCTGCTGACAGCAGCTGTGCGGGTTGGTGGTGTGACGCACCTTGTCGGCCCAGTGACCATGGTACTTCAGGGAGGACCAAGGTTGGTTTATTTCTCTGAAAATAATTAAATGTTTCAGTCTTGGTAGGAGATAGTAAATCGCATTGTGCAAAGAAAAACTGAGAAGTGACTAGCTGTGAGGGCTCAAGTTTGCAGAACTAAGCTTGGAACAACCACTTTTATTGGCCCTTGTGGGGTAAAAAGGCAGAAACTTCTCAGAAATGCTTTATTTGGCAGTAGATGATCTTTCCCTTCATACTGGGATGACATGTCCACAGATATGTATATAAGGTATCTTAGTCTCCTGACTTAATTCTGAATTTGTGTTAATTAGGTATTAGTGGTAGATTTAGCTGATAATAATACTTTTGTCTAAATTTGATAAGTATTTTGTAAGTATTTTGTTTGTAGTCAAATTTCAATCATGTCTGAGGTAAAACTATCATACTATCTTGTTTACACATTTCATGTTAAAACAGTGACTTGCAGTTTTGCTTCTAAATCTTCCTTGAGTAATTCTTAATATGTGCTGATTATTTTTTTTTTTTAAAAGCTATATTTGGAAGTTTGTTCATTTTATTTAACCTAGAAAGCCTACCATTTCAAATATCTACCAACAGAATTGAAGAGCTCACGTGTGGCGGGATGGTGGAACAAGTCCAGGAAGCTTTTGGAGAGACTATGACGTCTGTGGTCTCGCTGTGTGCTCGCTACCCCATTGCTTGTGCAAATAGCATTGGCCTCCTGTGCACTATACCTTATACAAGGTATGGAAGTATTTCTTTTGGAAAGGGAAGGAGGGCATCCACCACAGAATCAACTAGGTTGGAAGAGCCCTCTGGGATCATCGAGTCCAACCATTGCCTTGACACCACCATGTCAACTAGACCATGGCACTAAGTGCCATGTCCAGTCTTGTCTTAAACACCTCCAGAGATGGTGACAACTATCCATATTAGATGATGACCACTATCCATATGAGGTTTTGCCTTAAGGAGAAACATTATATAGCATAAATATACTCCCTTTCTTCATAATGAGGAATATCGGAGCATCCTGTTAAATTTTCTCAGAATACAGAGTTTCATCTGGGGAGGACAAGGGAGAAACACAACCATCTTTCTGCAGAGTAAAGTAATTAATTGCCGAGTTAGCAGCAAGTCCTGGATTTTCATTATGTCTGTTGTTAGTGACTGAAAAGTTACTTAAGTAAAATCTGAATTTCTCTTCTCACACAGGAGCGAAGAGAAGTGTTTGGTACGTAGTGGCCTGGTACAACTTATGGACCGGCTTTGCAGTTTGAGCAGCCAGACAGAATCCAGTTCGAATGAAAAACAGACTAAGAAACAGAAGGTGGCCACCATGGCTTGGGCTGCCTTCCAGGTGCTAGCCAATCGGTGTGTTGAATGGGAGAAAGAAGAAGGTAGGAACACTGCAACTGTATTTCTATTGCGTGCTTCAGGGTTGCCCAAGTGCTGAGAAGAGGTGTAAATGTATTTAAAACAGGACATTCACTCACCATGACTTCAGAACTGTATGGGTTCTTTAGAACACACAAGTAGATACAAAAATAAGTTTATTTTCGTCTTGATTTTTGGTTTTTGTTGGTTGTTTTTTCTTTTCTCTCTCTTCTTTTTTTTTTAAATTCTAGCTTTTCCTCCTCATGGGAGTGTTTGTGTTGTGGATAATCTCAAGTCTGCCACTTGGTTCTCCCTAGACATAACCATAGAACCAGGAGACCCTGAGTGATGACTTACGCATTTCTCCTGTGTTAGGATTCGCCCATAACATACATAAACTTATAGTCACGTGGCTATTGGCTAATGGAACACAGTTGTTGTATCAGATTTTATTTTTAATTAAAGACATTTTACATACAAATGTTCTGCTATAGCAAAACAAAAATATTTTTTACTATTTTCAGTTTATGGGTAAGGAATTTGTGGATGTGTACGTTCGTTTTTGTTAATTACAGTTGTGTATTCCTTCATTACTTTTAAAGGTGGTTCAACAGAAGCTGTTCACTCTGGCCTGGCTCGTCAGGTCTCCAGCCTTCTTACCAACCACCTCGCACGAGCTACGGAGTGTTGTGGTAATCAAGCTGCAGGAAATGATGCACTTCAAGATGTTCTCAGTCTTCTTAATGACCTGTCAAGGTACTAGGCCTTTGTCTCTGGAGTGCTTTTTCTCTATGTATGAGAGCAGGTGGATGTTCTTTTGGGGATTTTTTTTACAGTAGTGAAGGTAAGATAACTTTCAAAACCATTCTAAAACTTGATTGTAAACTGACAGTGTTTAATCAGTGCTGTGAGGTTATGTAAGAATTATTGCAGCTAGGGTTTGGTCAGACGCTGAAATTTGTTTTAGTTACATGTTGTAAATCATAAATTCATTTGTTTTTAATTCCAAGAGCATCATTAAATAATTTTTGTTTTCAAACAGCAGTTACCTGTTTTTATTCCCTTTCAGGAGTCACATAGGTAAAGCAATCCTGAGCCAGCCAGCCTGTGTGTCCAAGCTTCTGTCACTTCTCTTGGATCAGCGGCCTTCTCCGAAGCTGGTCCTTATAATCCTCCAGCTGTGTCGTGCTGCACTACCTCTCATGAGTGTTGAGGACTGTGGAAACGTGGAATTGCCTCCCTGGAGTTACTCAGTACCCTCTCTGAACAGTGAACAGGATGATCCCAGTGACCCAGCCTCCAAGATTGCTTCTCTGCTGTTGGCAAAGCTGGCGGATTATGTAGTACCAGGTACCAGCATCTTTTTGGTGTCATGCTAATTTGAGAAACTGCCAAGCAAGTCATGTTTCTGCAAGGAGCTTTTGTACTGACAGAAGGCTCAAGTAGGAAAAGGTATATGATATGTCAGTGTTGAAAGACAGGATATCTCTGACTTTAATTTAACCGTTTTCAGACTAATGTGTGTATCACAGTGAATTTTTAGATGCATCTCGAGTGTGTTAGCATTAGTTTCAAGGGCAAGCAAGTTTGTTGATGGAGCTTACGGTTGTGTGCTTTTCTTTGTTTTGGTTTTTCTCTTTCTGCTTCAAGGATGCCAGACGGTTCTTTCTCCAACTGCCTCTGAGCCAGATACTGCTTTGACAAAAGCCAGCCCTAAAAATTCCATAAAAGGTGATAAAGATCCTGGAGAAGAAAGCGAGGCAGTGGATGGTAAACTTTCTATTTTTATTCATAAACGGGAAGACCAGTCATCCCATGAAGTCCTTCAGCCATTACTAAGGTAATCTTAACTCACTGGTTTGGCATTAACAACCAGTTTGGCCAGTTCCATTTCTCTTCTTTTTTTAGTGCTACAGCTGTAGAAAAATGCATTCTAGACATAATAGTAAATGGGAAAGCAAAATACATTCCCAATTTGTTGTGTTTACTGGCAAAATAATAAGATAATGCAAAAATGGTTTATAGGGCTGATGCTTAGCATACTGTTACCTGGATAAAAATGCATTCCACTATACTGAAATTGTGTGAGGCAGCAACTCAATCAGAAAAGTTGAACTTATGTTCTATTTCAGACTATGTAGGACTAACAAATAGAACTATCAAAGCAAAATGGTTTTAAAAGCTTTTAATAATGCATCTGCTGGATAATAATTTGCTATTACAGCTTCCTTAGTATTCTTAGTACCCCCCTGGGTTTTGAGATCGCTGCGTGTGAAACAGCCACCGTTATCACCTCTTGCATTTTGTACTATTTGTCTTATCTTCCCCTGCTCCAAGTTGGGTTTGAACTTGTGCCCTAAAATGATACTAAAAGGTACACAGCTGTTGGGTGTGCTTAGGGGAAAGGTTAACTCAGAGCCGTCAGGCATTTGTGTTCAGTAAGAGCCAATTTCATTCAAGCTAATGTGTTTTGTTTTCACTTCGATAGTAGCTCAGAAGGCCGTCCATTCCGACTAGGAACTGGAGCCAATATGGAGAAAGTGGTGAAAATGGATCGGGACATGACAAAAGTAAGAAAAGGAATAACTAATGAATTATCCAACATCATAAAAATCGGTGGCCAGTCAGAATTCTTGGTTTTTACTGGTGTTAAGTCCCCTTTGTTAAATACTGTTTAATTTACTGAACTGTTCAGAAAGATAACTTTATATGTAATGTTAGTATTATATAGTTGTTGGTGTAAATACAGGGGTAAATGATGAAAAAGAACTTCAGCTAATGCTTCCTCCAAGTATTGTAGGTCATGTTTAAGCCCCTTTAATATTCTCTTTCCTGAAGTGTTTAACGTACATTGATAGTATGAATTTTAAACCACATATTTAAATTATTCATGTATATTTTCAGACGTGTTCTTGAGTATTTGCACCAGAAATACTCATGTGTGGCTTTTTGATCAGAGAAGTGAAACTATACTGTTAAGCTAAGAACGGAGTGTTAAAAGCAATGAATCCACATTGATGGCTGATCTCTGGAGATGAGACAAAGCAACAGAAAGGATTTGTCTGTGACTAACATGTACACAGGAGGATATTTTGATGTGTTCTCAGTACTTTAACATATGCAGAGGGAGGAGAGTTAAATGCATCCCATGGTGTGACCAAGTAGAGCTAACATTAGTATTTGTCTTACATGGCAATTTTATTTTCAGAGTGGCTGCTGTGAAGTTATTACAGAAGAAGCTGCTGCAGCTCTTCGAAAGGCAACTAAGTGGGCACAGTCTGGTCTAATAGTTAGTGTTGGGCCACCCATAGAAACCGTAAATGCAGAAGCTACTAGTGGGTTGTCCACTGGGGACAAAAAGAAGACTGCACAAACATCTATTTGCAGAGAGAGGAATTCTGAGCTCGCCAGGTAGGTCACTGGTTCTGTAGTTAGTCTGGATTCTGCTTTTCTGTATGCCAGTATTTGTTGTGCTCTAGAAAATAATCTGAGTATTCATAAACTTCCCTTCTTTGTGCTGTGTATTGTTGTTGACAACTGAAGCTTCTTTTCCTTCTCTTGTTTCGAAATTAACAGGCAACTTGCTTTATTCTTGTGTGTAGGACGGACCCCGTGAGGCCATTCATTAGTGGTCACGTTGCAAACAGCATGGCAGCAGAGGTGATCGCTTTGCTGCATAGCTTGTTGATGGCACCAGAATCAAATGCAGCTCAGATATGGACAACAACTGCTGAAAAAGTAAGCAAGCAGAAGATTAAGTCTGAAATTCTACACCAAGCGTGTATTGAGTTGTTAAGAGAACTTAATTAATAGCAATTTCCTAAGCTACTCCTTTCCGATTTACTACTACTTCAGGATGTGTAACTGCATAGGAGCAGCCCTTTCTGGTAGGTGGTATCTATCTGATGTCTTAGGGTGGAATAAATAATCAAAAATTACCCAGCATTAGAGAATGTGTTGTCATTCTGTAATTCACCTATCACTCTTTTTTGGTAACTCCCTAAACAAACAGCATTATTAATTATCTTGCCTTGGCCAGGTAGTTATTTTACCTTTGCTGTTCAGTCCTCTTTGCCATGACCTCTGAGGGTCTAACGTGTTGGCTGGAAAGTATAACATTGCTCTTATGTTCCTCTGAATCCTGTAGCACCTAATCTGTTGCTTAGGCTAAATCCTTGAGCGAAGACTTTTGCTAAGATTATATATGTAACTCTGTGATTCTAAAAGTTATTAGGGAATGGAGCCAGCTTTGATTGTGTTCACACTTCAGAGAACTTAGAATATTCTGAGTTATGTAATTCTTTTCTCGAATAAAAATAATTCTTCTGAGACTCTGTGTGGGCTGGAGGCTTAGGGTGGTGTTTTTTGTTTGAATTGTGCTTTGAAGTCATTCTCTGGTATTTTTGCTTCTGTCTTCAGGTTCTGTCTCGGGCTCTGATGTACATTCCACAACTTGGGAAATATGCAGAGAGTATTTTGGAGAACGGGAGTAGCAGTGGAAGGAAACTTGCTAAACTTCAAAGAATTGCTCGGCAGGCAGTAGCTGCCCTTTGTGCTCTGGGTGGCTTTAAGGAGACGATTAAAATAGGTTCTGAAGTTCAGGTAATTCAGCACCATTCACATTTTATATCTTAAATGAGAATTGATGCTTTTGACGATGTTTTACCTGCGTTGTCATCCTTGTGAAGCAGTTGCAATAACACTTGTGGAGCCTGCTCTTGTGTGTTATTCCTGTTTCCTAAAATACCCAGCTCTAATTGTGCGTTGAATTGGTGTGTGGTATTAAACACTCAGTGTTTCTTGCTTGTAAAGCCTTAAATCTTATGCAGACCTCCTTTGGTTGTAGGTTTTAGGGAAAGGAATAGCAGGAAGCATTGGAGTTGTGGCATCTATTAATGAACAAGAAGGTATAGCAACGGTCAAATTTCCACCTACCAGTATAGACAGTAGAAAGACCTCACAAGCATCAGACACATTAACTATTCCATTATCTAGACTCTGTGTTCCAAGATCTGAGGTACGGTAGTTTTAAGAATCTAACATTAAGTATAATGTCAATTATTTTTTTTTTGTCACAGCATACTGGCAATTAATCTACAGCATGTAAAAAGTCTGTTTCATCTTTGATTAAAAGAGTATCTGTAAAGTTTGCCTCGCTATTTTAAACATATCTTAACAGTATCTATTTTTAAGTTCTCATTCAAGTAACATGGTTATTCATCTTTTGGCACTTAAAGATGTTCCATTGCATACTGTGTTGTTTTTTTTTGGTTTTGTTTCTGTTTTTTCTTTTTTTTGACTGGTGTTTGGTGCTGGTTTTGTGATAGTACAAAATGAGAATTAACTCCAGGTAATAAAACGCCCTCATTTCTTAGAAACTAACTACTTGAATTTAACTTTTTACCGTGCCCCCCCACCATCAGGCATTGCCTCTTCATAAACTGTCCATTACTGAGAAGGTAGTACAGGCAGTCCAGTCCATGTTGCTTCCTCAGGAGGGAAGTCTATCTATTCACACCTCACTTCCTGCAACAGGAGATGGCTCAACTCCAGTAATGGCAGTGGTCCGGCTTCTCGCTGAAATAAGAACTAGGTGAGTCGTTGGTTTTTGTGCAGCACCCCAGGCTGATACTGTATGCAAATGTTCAAGGGAATTGCATGGGTTCTTGTTGTCCTTCTCTGTTGATATTGACATATGACAGCAGCGGACAACGCAAAAATTTTTGTTTGCTTCCTTAAGTACATTTAGTGTCTGGATGTTGTTAAAATGAGCACCAAAGTGCCCCTTCTAACACTGGCAACACATTGAGCGAATGCTTCCTATAAGTAATGCTGTGGAGCAGGGTAGAGCTGTCATTGTGCAAGTTCCAATGGATAGCTGAGCAACCAGACAAAGAAATAGAGCAGTCAGCATGCTGTCTTTTGAAATAGTCTTGAATTCAGTACATGTAAAGACAACTTTGAGCTCAGCGTACACTTTTGTAATGCTTTAAACATACTATTTTTCCATTAAGAGCATGCCTGGTGATGGCTCAGCTGTTAGAAGACAGCTCGTTCTGTGAAGAATTCATTCAACAGTGCCCAGCTGCTGTAGAAGTTCTTAATTTGGTAGCACAGGAGTGCAGCCCTGGTAGGTGTTCAACACATTCTTGCAGCTTCGCTGTTGTATTTGGTTCAGAGACATAACAGCTCTTAAGATCATTTCAATGTTTTGTCCACCAGCTACTTAGAGTTTATGATAGCTAGCACAGTACAGCATGTCTTGTCATAGTTGCAGAGCTGTTAACGTAGGAGTAGCTAATGATCAGACTAAATCATTTAAACATTAGGCATAAAGTTTAGACCAGAACATGATTATCCTGTGCAGCAGAGAAGATGCAAGGTCTGGGACTAGCTCTCTACTGCTGTCCTTCTGAACCCTCTCCATTTTTCTTGCCTTTCCGTGTAACCTGATCTGTATCTGTTGACATCATCATTTATATGTTTTCTTTTTATGACCTTTTTGCTGGTTTTTACACTCTTTCTTATATTCCTTGTCATCGAGCTCTTGATTTCCTTCCCTCTTGTTTAAGGATAAGCAGTGAGCCCAGCAGAAGTCTTAGTTCAAGGGCAAGTTTTAGGAACATGTCAGAGCCTTTCATTGGAGGAAGAGGGGCTGAAGTGAAGGATGTTAGGGTAGGAACCAAGTGCATTTCAGTATGAGCTCCAGTGTGAAAGGGAGCGTACTGATTTTTTGACAGTAGGCATAAATGCTTTTTCTTTTGACTTCCTGGTTTTGCTGGGTCATAAACTTGCTCGCTAAAATGAACTTGATATCTTAATTAACATAATAATGTCTTTGCTAACCAAATATAAATTAAACATGAGGAAAACAATTGCTTGTGTACCTTAGATTTGGTCTTTAATTTTGTTGATTAGGTAAGTGAGGCTATTTGAATAGATCTCTTAAAATACAAATGCCATGTTTGGTTTTATTTACCAGTATTAAGGTTGCATTGTTGGACTCGAGTAACTAGATTTGCTTGGAACCTCATGACTTGGTTTGGTTTGTTGTTACAGGGGAGAGGCTCCTTGTTGTAGAAATGCAGTGTGAAAGGTTACGGATGTTGTATCGTGACTGTGCTCGACCTCCCCCTCCTCCACTCCAAGCAGACAGAAGACAGGTGAGCACAGAAACAGCGCTGAGTCTTCTGTCCCTTGAACATGAAGCCAGCCACTGAGTGCAGAGGTGGTGTTGGAGCCAAAATAGTTGGATTCTTATTTAAACATTGCATTTAATGTGAATTTCTGTGATGGGATGTGTTTTGTTGTGATGGCAGTTGTGGTAGTTGTGTGTGTTGTATTAAGTGTGCACTTCATGAGAATGTGTCATTGGACTTCAGTAGATGACTTCAACTGTAACTGGTAGAATAAAATGCTCTGTTCCTGTTTGTAGCCCAAAGAAATCACTTGGAGCCCATCAAGAGTGTTTCCCCCTGTGCGAGCGTGCATGTTTTCATCGCATCTCACAGCTGTGACCTTTTTGGCTGATCCTAGTGCAGGTGGGGGACTTCCTCGGGGCACATTTATCTATGCCACTTCACCAGTTCCAGTACAGGTAAGCACTCACAACTGTGCAACAATTTGTGTCATTTAATATTCAGTAATGCATGGAAAGAAAAAGAATATTTCATATTTTACCTTTTGTAAATAATTTTTTTTAAATTATTATAATTTTTATTCCTAGGCACCATCGTTCTACTGGGAAATTGAAGTAGTTTCCTATGGAGACACAGATGATGACACCGGACCAATAGTTTCATTTGGATTTGCTACAGAAGCAGAAAAACGGGATGGTGCTTGGACAAACCCAGTGGGCACCTGTCTTTTTCACAAGTATGTTGGAGATGTACATCAAAAACCATGGTCTTGCTCAGTACATTTGTACACTCCTTAGGGAGGAGTGTTGTGAGCACATTGTACTAGGCAACCATACGTTTTAATTGAAATATTAAAATGATGAACTAGAATATCTCCTTATCAAAGTGAGGAGAGCTGACTTGCCTTTTGTCGGTACCACACAGACTTCAGCTGGTAGTGGATTGTAATCCTTATTTGTTTCAGTGCTCTCTTTCATTTTCTTCTTGTGTTACTTCTCAGCAATGGGCGAGCAGTGCATTACAACGGCTCCAGCTTGCTGCAGTGGAAGAGTGTTAGATTGGATGTGACTCTTTGTCCTGGTATGTAAGAGTACAGATAATTTGCTTATCTGGTAAACCATAAAATCCCCTAAATGTAAGGGAAACAGTGGATGAGAAAATGGATTAAATCCATGTTCTTCTTTTGATGATCATATTTTTCTGCAGGTGATGTAGCAGGAATTGGATGGGAAAGAACAGAAGGAACTCCACCCCCTCCAGGACAGCCAGCTAAAGGCAGAGTTTATTTTACATATTGTGGGCAGCGGCTTGGGCCGTACCTAGAAGATGTCTCTGGTGGAATGTGGCCAGTTGTCCACATTCAGAAAAAGGCAAGTTTTTAACAGAAATATGTTGCTTGATGTATATTCTTTCAGAAATGTTAAAAACATTCTATAGAAAGTATTGAGCCTGCTTACCTATAAAAAAGTAGTGTGATAGTTTTTACTTTTATGGAGTTAGGTTGAGATATTCCACTACCCTTCCCAGGTGCAAAATAATAATGACAAATATTTTGTCATTATTTGGAACTTTCTCTGCCCATTAGGACACTAATGTGCAGCTGGCTTGATGAGATGGCATCATTCTGTGCTAGTAGCCCTTCTATTAGTATTCCTTCCCAGCAGTGACTTTGCTTCGAAGTATACAAGCTAAGTAGGCTGTGTCTTGAAGCTAGAAAAAAGGCAAGTTCAAAGTTTGTGTTTAGAAGCTTACTGTCTAAACCTAAATCTCACTTTCTCTGCTGCATCCAGTTTTATAGCTAGTGATGCTGGGAAAACCATATGGCATGGAGATGTGATCAGCTTAGCCCTTTGCTCTTCTTAAAAAACTCAGCCAGAGAGAAGGATCAAAGCAGTCCACAGCTCATCTTAATGCTTTTATGTGCATCTTCTTCCAGAACACGAAGGTCCGTGCTAACTTTGGATGTCGCCAGTTTGCCTACGCTGAAGGGCAGGCTCACAGGAACGCTGCTGACCTCTGCATTGACCTGGCTGAAGAAATAAGCGCCAACTTCGAAGCATTGCCTTTTGCCATGGCTTCTGACAGTGATAACGATGCTGGCACCAGCACAGCTTCTGATCCTGGCACCCATGGACCTCCCTGTAGAATTGCTGCTGTTGCTACGGCTCAACAACGTAAAGTGATGATTTAACATTTTTTTTTAAATCTCTTTCAGGAGAAATTACAATCAATTAAATAGGATTTAAGCACATCTGGGTGCAGGCGTTAGGTACTGCCTATTTAGGTAAAGCAGTACAACAAGCATTGTGAAATACATGCTTAGTTGGTTTTAGACAAGGCAACTAAACCAAAAAAATCTTACTTTTGGTCTTCCTTTATATGGATGCACAAATTACTCTCAATTAATGCAACTGCAATGAGAAATTATCTTATTAGGGCTTTGGATACAATAAGATGTTATAGTTGATTGAGTCAGCCAATTGGTTACGCTATGTCAAAATGCATTTCACAGGCTGATTGGAGACCATGGAGTGCAATAGATCTCAAAAACTTCACGGGATATTTTTTCATGCCTTCTAGAGCATTATGATCTCACTGTTTCCACATGTGTTTTGCAGAATATGACAGTGACACATCTTGCCACTATAAAATGGAGCTAAGCTACGAGAACTTCATCACATCGGGCCCTGATCCTCATCCCCCTCCTTTTGCAGATGATGAAAGTGATGATGATGACGACGATGATATTCCCTGGGTGAGGAGCATGGCGAGCTCTGCCTGCTGTAACTTGTGGTCTAAGTACAGATCTTGTAATTCAGATTTTTAAGTTTTGCCACACAAGGGTTTTCCCTGCTTCCTTAAGGAAAATATAGCTGCTGTTAACTTGTCTGTCTTCTTGGTGTTCTAAATAACCTTTGTTTTTGTAGGAGGATCACTATGCCCTGTTGGTTAAAGCCTGGGAAACTAAAGTTTTCCCTACAATTAGGAGAAGATTCCGTAATGAGGCTGAGAGGAAATCCGGGTTGGATCAGATTAAAGGAGCTTTACAGTTAGGTAGGGCTATGTTTATTTCCATGCACGTTGTTTTATGTGATGTTCAATAAGTGTGGAGTTAACACCTGTGTTTCTTTTATGTTTTACTGTATTCAGGGGTGGAAAATTTAAAGAAAAAAAAATTCACTTGCACTTTTTATCAAGTGCTTAGAATTTACTTTGGGGTCGTTATTTTTCTTTAACACTTTTACTTAATTTGGATGATTTAAATAGGGAAAATGGCTTTAGGAATAGTGTCAGAATTTGTTGTGCTATTGTGCTGTGGATACAGAAATACATTGGAATAATAGTTTGGGATGAAATTACCTACATGCATTTTCTGTCTCTGACTATATCAAGGCAAAGCTTTTGAGGAACACTTTGATAAAGGGAGATTTGTAAACTAATACAGTTCTGGCAAGACAACCTGTTTGTGGGAAAGTCACAGTAAGAGCAAAGTAAGAATTCTGAGCCCTAATGAGAAGCATACGAGTGTCTCTCAGGAACTGAGAGAACATTTTAAAGAATGTTCAGAACATACTGAAAGAATATTTGTGTAATTAGATAACTTATGATGTTAATGAGAATAAGAACTTGTTTCAAGTGACTGAGGAGAATAACTAGCACTCCCTTCTGTCTACCAGGAATGGTTGATATAGCACGACAAACTGTGGAATTCCTCTATGAGGAAAACGGTGGCATCCCGAGAGACCTCTACCTCCCTACTATCGAGGACATCAAAGATGAAGCGAACAAATTTACAATTGATAAAGTACGAAAAGGTGAGATCAGCAAAAAGTATCTTGAGGGGCAAGTAAAAGCTAAGGGGCTCTAGTACTTGGGATCTACTGCGTAAATTGTCAGTCTGAGGAGAATGCAGTGTCTTAAAAATCGTGTTGTCCCTTTCTGACCAGGTCTCACGGTGGTGACTCGCTCTCCTGACAGTAACAACGTTACCAGCAGTGCTGTTGGAACAGCTTTACCCAAGTTTGCTATTCGTGGGATGCTGAAGACATTCGGTCTTCATGGTGTTGTTCTGGATGTTGATTCAGTGAGTAAGGATACATTGGGAGGGCTTTTGATGTGTCAGCATCACACATCTGTGAGTCAATATGGTTAAGTGTACTAAGCTGCCCAGAATGCTGATTTGATGCTCTTTTTGAAGGAAAATAATGTTATCATTACTGTGTTTATTGACAGTGTTGGTTTTGGTGTTCCAGGTAAATGAATTGGTACAAGTCGAGACATATCTCAGAAGTGAAGGAGTTCTGGTAAGATACTGGTATCCTATTGACATGTTAGAAAGGCCACCCGCTGGTTATAGGAGGACTGCAACAAATGGATTGGTTACCCTGGACAACACCAATATCCAAATTCACAGGTAAAAAAAGAAATGTGGTTAGAAGGCATTTGTGTTATCTGACTTGATCTGCAGCATTTCCTATAGTACAGTTACCTAGTGCAACCTTATTTTGAGGAGCAGTAAACTTCTGAATCTTATTGTAGTTGTTGGATTAAAGCTGACAATGACTCATTAAATCTTCATGTTTTAATGGATACTGGAGTTTTGATTGTTTTTTTTTCGTAATAAAGAAAATTTATTATAATTGTTTTGTTGGAAGAATTTCGCTTAGTCATGTGAAAATGTTTTTATACATGCTGGTCTAACAGGTACCTTCCTTGAAGCTGGGTTTCTTGTACTGTCAGTCAGTTGCTATCTAAAAGCTCGAGAACTCTTGACTGACTTTGTGGAGAGTTGGCTTCTAATTCAGGTGCCTTAGTTTGGTACCAGATAGATGGGCTGAGTGCTATCTTAAGTGAATAAGAAAGTTTTGAGTCTACCTGAACCTTTTAAAATAATTAGGGATATATGTTTGGGTTCAGGGGCAGGCTGCTGGATATGGCTTATTTTAAGTGTGATTGAAGCAATTTTATGTTTTGATGTTTGTTTTCTAGAGAGCTTTTGCGAAGTGAAGCTGCTCTGGCCAGGCTGTACTGCCGCATGGCTCTCCTCAATATTTTTGCCCCCAAATCTCCCCATATGTTTACTCGTCTGTTCCATATTCCTGCGATCCGTGATATCACTCTGGAGCACCTGCAGTTGCTATCCAACCAGCTTCTTGCACCACCTCTTCCTGGTAAACACTGATTTTTATCACAGCTCTTTTTTTGGTACAACAGTTTTCTGGGGACAAAAATATCTAATGAGTTTGGCATTTATTGGTTAATTAGTTAAGAATGATGGTATTTGAAAAATTGTCTCAATGGACTCCTGACCTTAAAGATAGGGTACTAAACTTAAATTCTTGCTAATGATCTAATTAAAAGTGTTTAAGAGAGTTTAGAGTCCCTCCCAAGATGTCATCAGTGGTCTTCTGTTTATGGGCGGGGGGAAGTGTCCACGTGGGATCCTTGTAAGAAATTGAGAATGTTTTATAGTTTGAATCCAGGGTAGTAAAACTAAATGCCAGTCGGGGGTCTCAGTTTTCAAAATTCAACTCTTCTTCATTTCACAAAGTGGTTTGTCCTTTTCCTACTGGAATCACAGATCTGATTAGAGAATGTATGTGCTGACTCATGGAAAAGAATCTTTGGCTAATTCAAGTGAGTGTTAACGAAGACAATTATCGTGACAAAGCTATTCTGCATGCAAAGAAATGTGTGTAATGTGGTTGGAGCATAAGGAGGAAGTAGGAAGTGCTAAATAGAGGCTATTAATAACTGAAAGTTATTATTTACCATTGGAAAGAGTCCTGTTCCCTCCTCCACTTACTTTGAACTTGGCTACCTCTAACAGATGCAGCATCGTAAAAGATCCTCTTGCAGAGTACAGCACTACTTTGCATGGCTTTGACAATAATTTTTACAAGCTTTTATTTAGTTTTTCCTCTTTAAAATATATCTAATTCAAGTCCTGCTCATACATACTGTTTCCAAACTGGCGTTTTGGTGAATTGCCCACTCCCTTGTGCACTGCGCTTTGTCTGTCTTTGACTTCTCCCATCAGCTCTGGAATGACAGCCGTGAGATGTTGGGACTTGTGACCCACTCGGGGCCATCCAGAAGCTGTCTTGTTTGTATATGGGGGAGGCTTGAGAACAGATAAAGCTGCTTTCACCTCGTCTGGAATGAGCGGGGAAGAGAGTGCTTCTGGTCACTTCTGCTCCTTGTACTTATGCAGTAAATTGAAATATTCCTGCCTTCATACACGGGACAGAACGAGGCAGCTGTGAATCCAGAGCTCTGTATGTCTGGCAGGCTGCCCTCAGGGTTGGCATAAGGCAGGTGAAGAACACAGCTGGCATTTAGAGGGCCACCCCATCTGCAACCAGCTCTGTCAGGGGGGCAGGTCTGGTCTTGGGTGGATCCTTTCTACCGCTGACCCTTCGGAAGAGGTTTGCTCAGCAGTGAGGTTAGAGGCTTGTAATCTTCCAAGTTTTAAAAGACTTCTTTCCACTGTCTGTTTCACAGGCTACACAAACAAGTTGAAGTGATCTCCACATTTGTCATATCTTACTTGTTATTACAGATGGAACAATCAGTTCAAGCTCTATTCTTTTGGCTCAGTCCCTGCAACACTGCATCCATTCCCAGAACTGTGCTGCCACAGACCTCTTCTACCAGGGCAATTCACAAGCCATCAGAGAGTGGCTTACTGTTGCCATCACTCGGACACTGCATCAAGGAGAGGAGAGTCTGTTAGACCTCACTAAACAGATCTGCTCCTTTTTGCAGGTAAAATATAACATTTTATGAGCAGTGTCTTTTTTTCTTTCTAAGGAGCCCTTGCTTTATGTGTGATTCTATCTTCCATAATACTGTCCCTCACACTGAATTGTTTCTCTGGGTGGATTAAATTTCTATAACAATATTCCTGCTCTGATCGCAGTGGGCACACTGAAAACACAAGCAATAGCAATACTCTGGACCATATTAAAATGAAGTAGCCTCACACATGTCATTACTGACAATGTTATATTTTATTTGAAAAAAGAAGAGGGAGGTTGGTTGCTGCTGCGTGGAGGCTTTCATTATGAACTGTTGTGTTACAGACGGCACCAGAACAGTTTCCTGCTGAAGAATTCCCAATTTCGGAATCCAAAGTGAATATGGATGTTAATTTTCCTGGGGCTGCATTTGTAATTGTGTCCTGTAAGGAAAGTCAGTCTGGATTCCGCAAAGAGTAAGTAACGGAGGGACCAAGAATGGCAAAGATTAAAGATGGGCTGCTGGGCCTCTGTGAACCCTGAGTATGTAGTTGCTCATTTTTTCAGATTTTTCTCTTCTCAGAGGCTCATTTTCTGGGTGGTGGGATAAATACTGCAGCGTGTTTCATCTTTCTGTGACTGGGTTGGGATTTTTAGTAGCTGGTTACAGTCTAACCAAACTGTTCTTGCTCTTTTTTTAGTTCATCCCTCTATAAAGCTCCTTGGGCTCGAGTGCTTGTCTACGGGCTCGGGCATAAAGTTAAAAGGAACGGTCAGTTAAACCTAATTGAAGCAGTGTGCTATCCTCGAGATGCCTCTCCAACCAACACGGGCCTGACACCTCCCCCAACAACCAACCAGTACCCTTCGGTGATCACCCCTACGGACAAGGTCCACATCAAACTGGGTAAAAATAAGAAAAAAAATTTTAAAGATTAAAGAAACCTTTTTGACTGTATTCTCAGAAGTGAGACAAGCAGCATCTTAGCATAAATTTAGCCTCAAAAAAATCCTAAAAGGTGTGTTACTACTTTTAGTTTACAAATGCCTAGAGTTGTGATAAGTATTTTCTTTGACCTTTTCCCTTAGGAGTATCTCCTCCTCCCGGAGCTGTGTTGGTCTTGCATTCTCTTCCCCTTGAATTCCCCCTGGCAATGGCATTCACAGAACAGCTGTTAACTTGGAAATTGGAAGATGGGGATGGAAGATCAGAAGATGAACTGGATACTATTCCTGCTTCGATTCTCTTGCAAGTAGTGGAATTTTTAGGTGAGAATGTGGTATTTACCTAGTAATGAGCACCAGTAATGCACTGGCTCAGGTGGAGAGTTTAGGAAAAAAAGAAAAATTCCAGTCACAGCATTTCTGAGCTCTCCCATTGTATTGAAATTTTCTTCAAACTCCAGAAATTTTCTGTTGATATGCATTTCTTGAAATAGCCTTCCTGTCTTTCTTACTGCTGACATACAGCCGTCGAAACAGCCTTTTCTTGTGCTTTTTTTTTAATGTTACTCTTTCAACTCATGTAATAAAGCTCCTAACAATGAAATGCTGACTCCCATGTCTTGCCTTCTGCACACAGGGAACTTTCTCTGGACAACTGACATGGCGGCGTGTGTGAAGGAATTAATATTTCATCTCCTGGCTGAGTTGCTTCGCAAAATTCACAATCTGGAGCAGAAAAAAAATCCAGCAGGATTGTCATCTTCTATTGCCCTGCAGCTAAACCCCTGTCTAGCTATGCTTATGGCCCTGCAGTCAGAACTTCACAAGTTGTATGATGAAGAAACGCAAAACTGGGTGTCTGGAAATGCGTGCGGTGGTTCTGGTGTGGGAGTGGCTGACCAAGGGAGATTTTCAACCTACTTCCATGCTCTGATGGAAGTCTGCCTCGCTGTAGCAGAAGTAACCTTACCTATCAACATGAGCGTAACAGCTAATGTGATGTCTTCAACAAGTGCCCCAAATCTTAGTGACTCTTCGTCCTCGTCTTCATCTTCTCCTGGACAGACACCACAGAGTCCAAGCTTGCTGTCAAAGAGGAAAAAAGTCAAAATGAAGCGGGAAAAGACATCGTCTTCAGGCAAACGGTCTTCATCCAGAGCAGCTGATACGGATGCTGCAATCCTGAGTATAGGAGGAAGCAAGCCTGAGGATATGTTGTGGTTTCACAGAGCATTGACTCTGCTTATAATTCTCAGACACCTGACTAAAAAGGATCCCCAAGGGCTGGGTGTGACAAATGATGCTGTAGCAGATGCGTGTCAAGCACTAGTAGGTCCCACAGCTCACAGCCGCTTGCTTGTCATTTCTGGAATACCAACCCACTTGGAGGAGAGCACTGTCAGAAGTGCCATCAGAAAGGCGTGTAATGCACACGGTGGAGTCTTCAAAGATGAGATCTACATCCCTTTGCAGGAAGAGGATCCCAAAAAAATCAAGGACAAAGCGGAAGGAGGAGAATGCAGGACTGAACTGGAGAAACCAACTGTGTCAAGCAGTGCGGACAGTTTGGATGTCAGCAGCTCCAGCAGTGTCACACCTGCCATGAGTGTTAGTGCCTCAGCGTCCACGAGCCAGGCTTCCCTCTGCAGCTCGCAGGGGATATCTCGGACCGTTAGTGATATCTCAGTTGACCAGTTTCAAGCGGGACTGGAACTGGCCATCCCACCAGGATTGCTAGAACCGCATGTCGTTTCCAGCCAGGAGAGTCTGGACCTTTCGCACTGCAGTACGGGCAGCCTGGGCAGCCTGGGCAGCCTCGGGGAACCACTCGACAACGTAGAAACAGCGTCTGTGTCTGATGTTGGATCAATGTACACAGTCACATCTCTGGACAACCAGCCGCTTCTGTCACGGCCCATCAAAGGGTTTGCTGTAGTGGAGGTAATAGCCTTCAATCAGGAGAGGGTGCCTTTGGGGTCAGTTTCTTCTGAAAGGAGGAGATCTGATTCTAGGAACTTCTTTTTTTAACCTCTGGCTTTAAGAAATACTGTGCTTTTGGTGGTTTGTGCGTAACACCCTGATCTGACTGTTAAGGAAAACAGTGTGCTGTATGTTTTCTTCTGTAAAGATTCTTCTGCTTCACTGAGGCCACTTGAATGATGGAGAGTGAAAGGTACTGTTGGCAAACTGTAGTTCAGACTAAGGAGACTAGGAGTTCTCAGCTTGGACAGGGTGGCTGAGGAACACAGAACTTTATTCTCCATTGGCTTTCTTGTACCATTCACAGTCTTAGAAGCATTCACTGTCCCTCAAAGGACAGAGGGGACCTAGTAGTGGAGTTACCAAGTAGCAATTTGAAAACAGAAGGAAGTACTCTTGCATGTTCCAAGTTGTAGAGCTCATGGCCACAAGGTGTTGCAGAAGCCAAGAGGATAAATGAATTCATTCATAACAGATTAAGTTCCTGGAGGATGTGCAAACTGGTAGCTATTAAGCACAGCAGTCATTGCAGCCTTCAACTTAGGAAATGTTTGAACTGCTGATTTCGGGAGGCTGAGCAAATACATAAAGGAAAAGATCTATTCATTTCCTCTTTCATGTAAATTTCTTCAAAGATTTGCTACTGGCCACTGCTGGAGATTAATTTAGAGATAGGTGGCCCTTTGGTTTGACCCACAAGGCAATTATTTAATGTTTAATGACTATGTTTTCACATATTTTACACCATCTACAGATTCCTCTATAAAGTTACTTCAGAAGAGATGATAAATTTTGCTGATGTCTGGATCCAAATTAATTTTTAAAAGCATTGTGGGTGATTGTCATTGACGCCAGATCACTCCAGGCTTTCAGCTGTGCACAAGAGCCCTTCCCCGCTGTTGTTACACTAACATGCTGCAGGTTTATCAGAGGCTTGCAAAAGCACAACCATTTCTGATAGCTTGTGAATGCAGAGAGACATTTTTGCATAGTCTGGGATTGTATCAGTTTCCCTTGTAGAAGAAAATCAGCTTATTTAGATAGAAAATCTTCAGTTGTTATTCTTAAGCTATTAAGTGACATGAAGAGACCAGAGTTGAAATAAACCATGAAGTGTGTACAGAAGCTGTCAGCGTCTTCACAGTGAAACCTACTCCAAGTCTGTAGCTGCTCTGATGATGGTGCATGGTGGTTATTCTTGGAATCAAAGGAAGTTGTTGTTCCTGTTCCCAGTTTGTGTAGCTAAGACTTCAAGGCCTGTGCTAATTTTAGATCTATTTTTCTAAACGAATTGAAGCAAGGACAGCAGAGTAGCAAATAATGACAGCTTACCCATCTGAAGCTTTCAGCTTCTTATCTCATATTTCTAAGTGCTGTCTCCAGACTAAGAAATGTAATAGCTGGTTCAGAGCTGTGCCTGGTAAACTGGCAGCATGGTGATTTCAGTGCTGTTAGAAAGGATGTTTTCTTGGCTGAACCTGAATTCTGGGATCAAATTATTGATGTAGAAGAATGTAGAAGAGATGTGATAGTGATTATCCACATGGGGAGGGGAGAAAGCTTAAAACCCAGATTAATATATGGAAGTTAATTTGTTTTGTCAGAATTCCTGTTAACTATTTTCATTATTTGTACAGATAAGGTCAAGAGCTAAAATAGAGAAAATCCGAGCCAGCCTCTTTAATAGCAGTGATCTCATTGGTTTGTCAAGCCTGGATGGAGAAGATGAACTGATGGAAATGTCAACTGAAGAGATTTTAACTGTTTCTACTGTAAATCAGAGTTTATTTGACACACAAGGGAGCCCAGCGCTAGAAGATTATTTCAATGATAAGTCAATAAAAGGTATGTGGGTTTCATATTGCAAATACCTCACTTGTGCATTTTTTTGGGACATACAGAGGTCAGATTCTCCTTGCTGGTGTAAATTCAGTGTGACTCACTCATTGATGGGTGACAATGAGGGGGAGCCAGGGAGTAATTTCAGAGCAAGTTTCTTCCCTCTCATCACTTGACAAGCAGCTATTTGCAATCTGAACATTGCTCAGCTGTCCTCACAACTAATCAAACAGTAAAAAAACAACCAACCAACCAACAAAACCCCAGAAAAACCTCCCCACCAACCCCAAAAAACTACTGAGTTGTTTAGTAACCTTTTTGAGAAAATAGCCACTGTACTGATTTACCCCTGTTAGGCCCAGCATAATTTTAGAGTAGAAACTGTTGAAGTAGAACAGCTACTAATTTATATTCTCTAACAACATACAGACCCTAATATACCTGGAATGGGCCAGAAGCCTGAATCAGGGAACAGGGGAGGATAATACTTGGAGGAAGTTCAGTTGACTTCTAGTTCAACTGATGGGTGTTGGTGTGTACCTACACAACATAATTTTTACATTGGCATCATAAATAATCTACTTTTTCATTACCACCGTGATCACTCAAATAATAATTACAGCATGTGGCCAAAACAGGAGAAGGCGTTCAGTTCTCTATCATAAATTAGAGTGCAGAAAGGTCAAGTCTGCTAGTGGAATTTTTCTAGGTGATCTGCCTCTCTTGGAGCAAGTGGCAGGTGAGACAATATTTCAGCTGAATGCAAAATGTTTTTTCACGTTTCAAATTCTAAACAGTTGTCGTGGTATTTTGTACCATATTGCTTTTTTTTTTTTTGTCTTTTAATTAGGTGAGAAATTGGTCCCAGGTGCTCGGGAAGTCCTCACAGAAATATTTAAAAGCTGCATCCATTCTGAGCAAATGCTGAGCTTAACTCCAGCCAAACCCATCAAGGTTGCTGATATCTATCTTAGTAAAGAGCAGATAAATTCTCAGACTCCTGGAAACCTCCTTCATGTGTTCTTCACAAACGTCCGCCCTCCAAAGAAAGTGCTAGAGGACCAGCTTACTCAGGTAGTGCTTTGAAAACTATTGTCAGCATCTTTTTGTGTTGCTTGAAAGCACTGGGTAATTATTCACTTTCTGTTTTGGAAGATTTTAAGGAAATACGGTGTGCCCAAGCCGAAATTCGACAAGAGCAAGTACAACAAGGCAGGCAAAGAACAGCATCCAGTGAAGGTTGTGAGCACCAAGCGCCCAGTTACTAAACCACCTGCAAAGGAAAAGTCCATGCTCAACAGTGTCAGGTTGGTGTCTTCAGCCTTCTGACAGCTGCGAAACATTTGATCTCTCTTTAGGAATCCAGATTTTTATTCCCCCTCCCTCTGTGTTTCCATGTACGGATTGGAAGAGGGAAATGTGATTTTGAGATTATAAAAGACCTTCAAGGAATGTTTTGGTTTCTTGAACAGATGAAAGAAAACTTTCATCCTAACGTTCCCTTTGCCCCTTAGCCGAACAGCCTTAAGTGAGAAGAAACCTACTGTAAAGCCAAAATCTCCTGAGAAGAGCAAACCTGAAGAGAAGGACCCTGAAAAGTCTCCCACAAAGAAACAGGAAGGTAGTAGTTGTATAGAATTTTTCTAAAGTATTACATCATAGAAAAGAAATGCATTTTTTTGTATGATGTCATTATAGATTTGGTTTGTCTTTGTTTTTAATTTAATTTTTTAAAAATAGTGATTTAAAATGCAGCTTTTATTTGTATATTTGTAAATCTGGACTCATCAACGTAAGTGAGAGCAAACCACGCTCATGCAATTCATACAACAGTAGGTGTAGGCCATGTGAGTACACTGGGTGGAGAACTGACTCCCAAGAGGTACAGCTCCAAGGCTTTTTTTTGTACAGTGGAGGGTTAGGGGTTGAACTAGGGGTTGAAACATGGGGTTGAACTAGGTGGTTTTAAGTGGCATTCTCAACTTATATCGGAAAATTATTAAGTTGCAAGAGGAAAACTGGATGAAAGAGAAGCTTCAGATGCCTCATAACTAGTCTATCCATGGAGGAGACAGCACAGCCATGCCCTGACAGGGGTTAGTTCCAGTCTTGCTTGATTTTCTTTCTCTAGTCAGGTGGAAGAGTAAATAGACATGAGCTTGGACTCTGCTCCTCACTGCAGGAAATGCCAGGTTAGCTCAGAAGAGGGGAATTCAGCATTCAGCCGAGTGTGGATCCGTGACACGTGGTCAGATTGGTGGAGCTATTCCAGAGGGCAGCTGGGGGATTGGTGTCCTTGAGAGGAAAGAATGAGTGCTGTTTGCTGAAGGCCAGGTTGGACCTGAGTAGCACGATGGTTAGACCTACTTGAGAAACGAGCCGTGGTGGGAGGGTAGAACCAGGAGACAGCTGACACAGCCACCTCATACACCGACCCTTTTTCTGTGTGGTGTGTACACCTTATAGTAAGTCACTAACTATTTGATGGTTGTATCTTTGCTCTCAGTTCCTGAGGAGAAGTATTTGACACTGGATGGGTTTCACAGATTTGTGGTTGACCGATCTAAGCAGGATATCCGTAGTGTGTGGAGAGCTATTCTGTCCTGTGGATACGATCTGCATTTTGAAAGGTACATTTTGCAAATCTTTTTGCAAAGGTGATACTGATTAATTGTGCTCACTTCAAAAAAACTTCATCCCAAGTGTTCCTACTCCAAGTGTGTCAGTAACATGCAAACTTCTACCCATGGCTGCAAGGCCTGTAGAGAAAATTGTTGGTTATTTTCTTAAAACGTGCTATAAAAGAGTCACTGTGCTGTCAAAATGCAGGTTCCTGACTTTCTTGTACACAGCAGAGCTAACAAAATCATACGCCAAACTGTCCTTTGTAGGTTCCAAACTGTATCATAAATTGGCCTGATGAGAGCTGTAGATCCATCTGGCTGTCTCTGGTTTCCTTCCACAACAGCTTTCTATTCTGTGCACTGGGTGATTGTTTGAACTGGCCGTGTTGTTACTGGGCCAGTAGTAGTGTAGAAGAGGGAGCAGTTACATCCTTGTTGATATTGTGCAGGAAGAAAGTCCCTTAAATGAATTCCCCTGATCTCCCTGTGTCAACCACAAGTGAATTGCCACGTCCCCTTCCCCTGTATCCACTTCAGAGCATAAAGAAGATAGTGTAGTAAGCTTAATAGGCAGTTCCTTTTTTTTCTTACTACTTAATAACAGTGAGACAAGGTAGGTGATAAATCAATTCTTATTCTCAAATTGGAATTTTTGTAATGAAACAGCTCTGCTTAAGAAAAGGGGAGACAAGTAGAACAAGGTGCCTGGTGGTGTGCTCACAGTGCTCTTAGTGTGAGCAGTATTGCACTTGTGTTTCAGCAGGTCTGATGCCTTCTACATTTCAGGTGTGCCTGCATTGATGCAAGACATGCTCAGAAAGCATCCCGGAAATGGACACTGGAGATGGATGTAGCCCTCGTCCAGTATATTAACAGGCTTTGTCGTCACCTTGCCATCACACCAGCACGACTTCATCCCCATGAGGTTTATTTGGATCCAGCTGATGCAGCAGATCCCAGAATTTCCTGTCTATTGAGTATGTATAGATTGTTTATGTAGAGGCTTTCTTCAATGGAAGAGCTGAGTAGTGCTCCTGAATGACCTGGCTGTCACCCAGGTCATTGGGACATGCCTTTGGAGGCTGCAGATTGGAGCCTCTGTGGGCCAAGGGGAGCACTGAGTCTAAGTCTTCTCTCTCCTTGGGCACCACGGTGCCTTTGGCAGCATTGTTGGAAATGCACTGCAACTGTTCTCTGCTCCCTGAGGGTACCTCCTAGATCAGGCTGGAGCAGGAAGGTCTCTGGTGAGTTCAGCTTGCAGGGGGAAGGAAGGTTGGATTTCAGTTCTGGACCTAGGCAGGCTTTAGTCACCTAAATCCTGTTCTAAGCACTAAGTTCCTTTAAGAGGGTCTCCAGATAATGCAGATTCAGTGAAGATGAAAGATACTGGATTGGACACCCAGAGACTCGAGATCCAGAAGGAGTATCACAGATCAGGGCTGTTCTTGCATCTTCACTCCTCTTGTTGATGTGCAGGGATCAGGAGGGGGCTGCTTTAGAAGGAAGCTTGTGTGGCTCCTGGACTGAACCTGCTGGGAAGATGGACTTTGCAGTAGGTAAGGGATCTCTTTGTCTCTCTGACTGGATGTTTCCCACCTCAGATGTTCCCGTTGAAAGTCTACGCCTACGATTTGCACTGCTCCAGTCTCTCAATACAACGTTGGAGACGTTCTTCTTGCCTCTGGTGGAGCTTCGGCCGACGGAGATGTACGCAAACAGCATTGCTGCGCTGCTGCAGGAGGCCAAAGGTCAGCTGCTCGGGGAAGGCACGTGTGGTTTGAAGAAGATTTTAAGGTTGTATAGCCTTCATCAGACAGCAAGGGGCGACAACCACAGACCCCAAAAACTCATAAACCCAATATGGGAAGTGAGGAACGTTCAGAGATTGGTCTTTATAGAGCCCATATTTATGGTGCCGTGTGACAGCCCTATTTTTTATCGTGTTTCCTTGCCTCTAGCATTGCTGTCAAAACATCTCAGATTTCTGAAAGCTCTTTGGCAAAGTGTTTCTGATTTACCGAGATTGTGGTGGGGTTGCTAGGATCTATTTATATAACGTTGGAATTGTGTTCATCAGTGTTCTAACCCAGTGCACTTCTTCCAGCAGGCATTAGTAACAAATACTTTTTTTTTAAAAAAGAAGAGATGTGGATTAGCCATATCTTACCTAATGAAGGTGAAATAATTACTCTGCCATTGTCCAATAGAGAATTTCAGAAAATAAGATTGTAGGAGGATAGATTAACTATACTGAAATGTGTTTCTTTGTTTAGGTTTAATCTTTTATGACACAAAAGTAACTGTAATGAACAGAGTGCTGAATGCCACTGTCCAAAGAACTGCTGATCATGCAGCCCCAGAAATCACCCTGGATCCCTTGGAAATCGTTGGAGGTATGGGAAACACTTCTGCTTTTCAACATGCCTTTTAATCCATTGCAACAAGTCAGATCTGTTTTAACCAAGCTCAGATGCTCATTAATACAAAATACTCCGAGTGTGGGGATTTCATTTTTTTCTGTTGTTTTTAACTAGGGGAGATCCGTTCTTCAGAGAATTCCTACTTCTGTCAGGCAGCCAGACAGCTCGCCTGCGTGCCATCCTCGCAGCTCTGCGTTAAACTGGCCAGTGGTGGGGACCCCACGTACGCTTTCAACATCCGCTTCACAGGGGAGGAGGTTCATGGAACAAGTAAGTCGGGATTACAGAGGTACCAGCACGGGTGGCATCGGGTACAGTCGTGAGAACTTACTCCAGGTGGAACCCAAGTTCTCACCAGCACGTGGCATATGTTAACTTTAAGGAGCAGCGTTACCTCTGTGGTGTTTGTAGTCCTGCAGATGGGAAGGAATGAAGCTTCCAGGAATTAAACAAGCCAGATGGTTAATTGTCATATTTTAGCTAATAGAGCAGCAGTAACAAGCCTCGAGGGCATTTCATTGCTTTGCCCCTCTCTTTTTCAGGTGGATCTTTCCGTCACTTCCTTTGGCAAGTTTGTAAAGAGCTACAGAGCTCCTCGCTCTCCCTTCTCCTGCTGTGCCCGAGCTCTGCAGTCAATAAGAATAAGGTGTGATATCTCAATGCAAGACATGGAGTTGCTTTTCTATTTTTCAATGCATGTGTTTGAACAGGAGCAGAACATGTTCAGTTAGCAATACAGAGAGAATCACAGAATCACAGAATCACTCAGGTTGGAAGAGCCCTTTGGGATCATCGAGTCCAACCATTGCCCTGACACCACCCTGTCAACTAGACCAGGGCACTAAGTGCCATGTCCAGGCTTTTCTTAAACCCCTCCAGGGATGGTGACTCCACCACCTCCCTGGGCAGCCCCTTCCAATGGCTAATGACCCTTGCTGAGAAGAAATGCTTCCTAATGTCCAACCTGAACCTCCCCTGGCCAAGCTTGAGGCTGTGTCCTCTTGTCCTATCGCTGGTTGCCTGGGAGAAGAGGCCGACTCCCACTGCGCTACAACCTCCCTTCAGGTAGTTGTAGACTGCACTAAGGTCACCTCTGAGCCACCTCTGATTACCAGTCACACCTACCCAGATAGGTCTCACGTGCCTGATAGAGCTGCAGATGACTGTTGATGAATCCCCTGTTGCACTTCATGTGTACTGCAGGCACTTAAAGGAGTAGCCAAGTAGTCAAACTGCAAAATGTAGCAGAATTAAGACTCCTCGTCAACATTTGGTTGTCTGATTTAGAGATTGTCCATCCCAAACTAGTGAAGTCGTGTTCTGCTGGTGTTACTCCAGGGATGTCACCAGGAAGGTCAGTCACATTGCTAGTGCTATAAGACGCTTCATCCATGCTATTTAATGCATATTTAGTGTCCTCCTATCTTGTGCAGTAGATATATTATAGAAACAAGATAAAGCTCATGGCCCAAAGAATTTACAGTAGGTGAGGTGTAGTTCCTTCCTAGGCGTAGTCACAAGGCAGGAAGACAGCTCATTTTGCAGAAGACCAACTATGTAGCCAGCCTGGCTTTGTGTATCCAGACTGTATCTCAGAAACATCCCACAACTGAAAGACTTATAGAACTGACAGCACAAATACAGAAAAGTCTTGTGATTAACAGAGCCTGGAAAAGGAAACTCTTGATGGTTTTGCTTTTGGTCCTTTTGTAGCCAACTAAACAGTATCCATCATGCTCAAATCAGTGTTTTCACAAGCCTGTTAACTTGTGGACCTGCAGGGTCAGCATCAGTTGTTACATGCTGGTTTGTGTGCTCTGTTCTGGGTTTTTTCCCAAAGGGGAAGTACATCCTGACACCCAGCCCCATCACCTACGCCGAGGAGCAGCTGTTCCATTTCTTCGGGCAGCTCTTGGGTATTGCAATTCGAGCAGACGTTCCTCTGCCACTTGACCTCCTGCCCTCCTTCTGGAAGGCCCTGGTGGGAGAGCCGCTGGATCCTGACGTTGATCTCCAGGAAGCTGACATCCTCACCTACAACTACGTCAAAAAATTTGAAAATGTAAGGAACTTTTTTTTTTCCTCTTCCCTCCTTTTTTTCAGGGTTTGCCCCCCAAACACATTCTATAGCAGCTGACTGCCTGCTCTGAGGGGTAGTGGTGGGCAGGTTTTTCGTGTGAGCAGGGTCCTGAAGGGTTTTGACTCATCTCGGGTGCAGGATTTTACATCTCAATGGCTTGGAAAAGCTGCTCAGTCTCCTCTGCTGCCAGGCACAGGGGAATTAAGGCTTCTGAAATGTTTGCTGGAACTTGGCAGTGCTAAAGAAAATAACCCACTGAAGCAGTTCCTGCCTTTCACTGTCCGTGGTGTGTCCAGGTGACACAATGAGTGCGCGTTGTACATTGTGGTGATACCTTCAATGAGTCCCAAGAATAACATACTACGACCTGCTGGGCATCAACTGGTGTTGTGTTTTGTGACAGATAAATGATGAGACAGAACTGGAAGCTCTGTGTGCAGAAATTGCCTCTCAGCATCTAGCAACAGAGAGCCCTGACTGTCCTAACAAGCCGTGCTGCAAATTCACCTACCTGACCATGACGGGGGAGGAGGTGGAGCTGTGCCCCAGAGGCAGGCACATCCCGGTGGCGTGAGTAACAGCTTGCTTGGCAGGGTGTTGCACTGGGTTACGTGAGGAAGAAGCATCTCTGGAATCATTTTCCAAGCGCCAGGCTCTCCAGAGATGCTTTGGTAACAAGCTGAAGGATGGAACGATCTGGGAAAGCTTTACATGTGCTGGCAGGTACTTGGGATCCCTGGTGCTAGTCACTGCCTTTTGCTTGGTGAGAAACAGAGAGGTGAGGAGCAGTGCTCATCAGCTGTTTGCTGGCTTCAAACACCCACAGGTAGGAGGCTTGTGAGAAATGGGCAAGCATGAGAGGAGAGGAGGGAGCTGAGGAAAGTGGAGTTAAATTGGGAAGCATCAGAATGCAAATAGCTTAATGCTTACTCTTGGGTATTCAAAAGGGGAATCTCCCCATGAAACCCTCCTGTATGTCACGGTCTGGGGTAGGGCAGGGGGTTCTTGTACGTGTTCCTTGTCCTGAATCTCTCTCCCTGCAGGTGGGAGAACAAGGACGTGTATGCGACAGCGATCCGGAGCTTGAGGATGCGCGAGCTGCAGACCCCCGAGTGCATGACCGCGGTGCGTGCTGGGCTTGGGTCCATCATCCCCCTGCAGCTTCTGACCACGCTGACCCCGCTGGAGATGGAGCTGAGGACGTGTGGGCTGCCGTACATTAACCTGGAGTTCCTCAAGGTGTGAAGAACTGCAGCTGCTTTGGGAAAACTTCACCCATTGCCCCTATTTTGAATTGCAAATAGTTTCTGAGAACCTAAAATAAACCTGTAGCAGACAACGTCTGGTCCTAAATGTTTCTATTTAGTTATCATAAGAATGTTACCAGGGAGAAGGAGGCAGCAGTGGACATGTCGCTTTCTGTCCTCCCAGGCACACACCATGTACCAGGTGGGCTTGATGGAAACCGATCAGCACATCGAGTTCTTCTGGAGCGCGTTGGAGATGTTCACTCAGGAGGAGCTCTGCAAGTTCATCAAGTTCGCCTGTAACCAGGAGCGGATCCCCTTCACCTGTCCTTGCAAAGACGGAGGCCCCGACACCGCCCACGTCCCGCCGTACCCCATGAAAATCGCCCCCCCCGACGGCGCCGCAGGTGCGTTTGCACTCGCTCTCCCCAGGCAAAGAAAAGCGGTTCTGCTCACACCGTGCTCCGGGCTTCTGGTTCCCCTTGGTTTAATTTACACGTGTGCTTAAAGCGCAAAGAAAGACAAAAGAGAGGCAGGGAGTTATGGCTGTAAATCAGAAGAGAGAGAACTTGGTTTTAAACCATGTAAAAATAAAATTTAAAATTAACTACTTAAAACGTTGCCCTCTAGAGATAAGGAGAGACTTTGTGTAATAGTTCTCTCGTATGCTTTTAAAATGATTGGACTATCAGAAAACATCAGCCTGAGGACTGAGTGGGAAGGACAGCGGTGTTTAAGGTTCAAGGGACATTACGGGCAGGAGTTTTACTATTTTGATACTCGTTAGTAAGGGGCGTGGGGGAAGGACCCAACACACCTTGAATCCTGTGTCCAGTTCTGGGCCTCGCACTTCAAGAAAGAAGTTGAGGTGTTGGAGCGAGTCCAGAGGAGGGCGACCAAGCTGGTGAAGGGTCTGGAGGGTCTGACCTCCGAGGAACGGCTGAGGGAGCTGGGGGTGTTTAGCCTGGAGAAGAGGAGGCTCAGAGGTGACCTTAGTGCAGTCTACAACTACCTGAAGGGAGGCTGTAGCGGGATGGGAGTCGGCCTCTTCTCCCAGGCAACCAGCGATAGGACAAGAGGACACAGCCTCAAGCTTGGCCAGGGGAGGGTCAGGTTGGACATTAGGAAGCATTTCTTCTCAGCAAGGGTCATTAGCCATTGGAAGGGGCTGCCCAGGGAGTCACCATCTCTGGAGGGGTTTAAGAAAAGACTGGCCATGGCACTTAGTGCCCTGGTCTAGTTGCCATGGTGGTGTGAGGGCAATGGTTGGACTCGATGATCCCAGAGGGCTCTTCCAACCTCATTGATTCTGTGATGCTGTTGGAGCTGAGGTGAGCGGTGGCGGGTGTGTTCAGCCCCTTCTGGTGCTTCCTCCCCGCAGGTTCCCCGGACTCTCGGTACATCCGCGTCGAGACGTGCATGTTCATGATCAAGCTCCCGCAGTACTCCTCGCTGGACGTCATGCTGGAGAAGCTCCGCTACGCCATCCACTACCGGGAGGATCCGCTCAGCGGCTGAGCGGGAGGAGCGGCCGCCGCCAGGTGACTCTCTGGGTTGTTTCGTGACTCTGCTGACGTGGGAAACCCTTCAATCCACACACAAATACCTCCTGTACCACTGTGTGACGAGCTGGAGGTTAATTTATTTTCTGAACTTTGGTTCCCGTTACAATAATTACTGGAAGACTTTAACATTTTGTATTTGTAGACTTTGTGGTGGACTGGTTATTTTGCTGCCTTGTTTGTGGAATATTTGTAGGATAGTTCAGTAAAGACCAGTTTGTGTATAATTTAATTTTGAAAAAAAAACCTTGAAACATGTACATTTCTAATTTTGTAATTTAGAACGATGTTACCCATGGAGACACGACACCGGGGAGGGCGTGCTGAGCTCGGGAGCGCTCGGAGGTGAAGGCTCGGAGATCGCTCTCTCCTGAGAGATTTTTGAGTACAAAAATGGAAAGAATCAGGTGCGGGGAGGGAATCACTGCTGGGCCCTGCACGGTGCCTCGTCGCAGGCAGAGATTGGGCAGAACTTGTAGCACTTGCTTGAGTTTTAGAGCAGGAAATTGCTGCCAAGCTGCATGTTTACGTTTCCACCATTTTCTTGTCACTTTATTTACACTATCAGCAAGCACAGGGGGAGCCGCCACCATTCATTGGGGCTTTCAGCCAGACACTCTAGGAAGATTTAGGATTGAAAGAACAGTGAAGGGGCCATAATTTGGTCGGGTTCTTGCCCTAGATGTTCTTGAATGTCTGCTTCGCTTAGTAACGAAATAGTTTATTGTAATTAAAATATTAGCAGAAACAAAGTGGCTTCTTTCTGGATGGTGTAAGATACCACAGGGCAAGTTTATAATCTGGGACTTTACCCTGTTTCCGTGTGGTTAAACACCTGTAAT